>NC_140920.1:13261322-14529966 GCF_045865225.1 Trachurus japonicus | reverse complement strand
ATTGCTCTGCTACTGCTGTTAAGACTTGGAAAAACTAAAAAAAAAAAAAAGAAGAGCTTCATTAACTGGCTTTGCTTCTGAAACATGTTTTCTCAGTCAAACTGATTGAAATTTACTCAGTTTGTAAAGTAGTTTAGCAAATTAGCACCAGCTGGTTTTCATTATTTTCTGTAATCGAATCACCTCCAACAGTTACATGTATGACAATTACATGTCTGCTTGTTACCGCCAAGTAGTTTCAGCTCGTTTTGTCCTGAGAGGCTGAGAGCAGTTCGTTTTTTTTGTTGTTGTTGTAAAATCTGCGGATGATTATATCAATGAATAGAAAATTGTGGAAAATTATATTTTCACAAAGCGCAAATTGACCCGCTCGCTTCTCTCGGTTTGTCCACACAGCAGCCGATTAGCAAATCGTCACATGTGGGGAGCGATAACCAGGGAGCGTTTGGTTGAAAAATCACTTCTGAGATTAATCAGTTGTAAAAAATCGATTAATTGACTAATGGTTTTCAGGTCCAATCTTCTAGGATGAGCACATTTTGAAGTTGAAGTTTCCATATGAATGTATTAGGTCTCGGTGTAATGCTCCTCAGTCTGGCAGTAGAGGTGACACAGTTATTTGACACATTTAAGATGTGAAGCTCTGGGTAAATCCAGGTTTTTCTGTTGTCCAAGGTCATAGATGGTCCATGAGGGGAAAAAATTGCATATATGCGAAAGTATTCAGTTTTTTTTTATTTTTAGTACAATTATTTACAACCCCCGAGTGTCTTTTCCTAAGAGAGCTTTCCTCTGTGGAGCTCGAACTAATCCAGGTTGAGTAGGAGGGGAGCAGAGTCAGGGGACTCTTGTATCGATCGTCCTACTTTTATTTCCTGCACCAAGCAAGAGCCAGGAGAGCTTGACTGTATACATGTCATGTTGTGGATCCAGACGCAGTTCCCAGTCCTCGCTGTCCGGCAGAGAGGAGAGGGCTGTTAAAATGATCCCTAAATATTCCCTCGGCCGTCGTTCATGTCAGTACAGTAACCTGACGTCAGAGGCCATCATCATCATCATCATCATCATCATCATCATCGCTGTGAAACTAAATCATAAAAAAGATACAGAGAGTCGCAGGGGAGAGCCGTGCTATATCATTGTTTGTCTTGCAAACGCAGGTGCAGAAGTGAGTAACCTTTGTGTGCTTTACGCTGAAAAATGATGATGACAGTTTGTTAGCAGGATCGCACAGATGCGCAATACGACTGAGTCACTGTCAGTAGATCCAGGCTAATGTCTTGTAATGCTGTTTGACTGCAGGATTTAAACTTTGGCTCTCGTTGTTTGTCGTGTTTCTGCTCAGAAAGATACTGTGACTCCTGAAATTACCACAGAGCATCAGCTCCAGCAAGCTGACAACAGTCACCAATCAGCAGGTTTAAATGCAAACTGCAATGATGTTACCTCTGAAGGTGTGTTTAGTTTGCACTGCACCACAAAACAGAGTCCTCCCATGTGTGTGTGTGTGTGTGTGTGTGTGTGTGCAAAATCTAGCACGGATATCAGGAAAGTGACTGCTTTGTTTTTTCACTCACTCAGAGATGGAGATGAACATGTTGCAGGGTTACCAGGCAGATTTTGTTTTTGCTCTAAGTCAGCATCATATCATTCCTCTCATTTGGAGCCATTTTGCATGGCTACACCCCGCGAAGGCTCCCTGTGGGGGCTCAGCGAGGAAGGCAGTTGGACAGGCGGAGCCTTCCCCTCATCGGATGGCAGGATGCCGGCAGAGTAAGCCACTGGGTGGATCCTCTTAGCTTGTGCCTGGTTGTCACCTGGCCCCTGGTGATCAGGCCTCATTGGTTTTGTCCGTGGCTGTTTCTGTGCTCGTTTGTAACCGTCCAGTGATACTAGGACTGGAAGGACGGGGAAATTTAAAAGAAAAATATCATATTTGACAAATAAGGTTTGTACAGCTGAGATAAATTACTCTGTGAGGTTTCTTTTTTACCACTTAACCAGTAAGTTTTAACAGGCTACAGAGCCACTATTGTCTTTCTGAAATGTAGCATTGAAAGTCTTTTAAGATTTTACAACACCCACTGTCTGCACAAAACACTTGTATTAGATTTTCAAAGTCACACATGGGAATAACGATCATTATTATCCTGTTGAAACCCCTCACAAAAATCCAACAGCTGTTCAAATGTGAGGTCAAGGATGAACAAAGAAAGAGGTTCTTTTGAGTACAAAGAACATAATCAGTGTGGACAAATTATGTTTCAGACCCATTTAAATGAATACTGTGATAATCATTGTACCTTGTAGAGGCAGAGAGACACTGAGTCAGGCGTATCTAACAACAAAACCCTGATGTAATCGTCCTAAAATATGTGGAAGCTGCTGTCTTCATGAGACATGTTTATGTAAGCACCTGCTGTGAATACTTATGTTTCTCTCTGTTATATTTAAAACAGCCCACATGAATAAGAGACACTCCACATTCACATGTGCTGAAATTCCCCCTTTCAAAAAAAAAATATTGGAGCTCATTGTCCGTGATCATGATGTCCCTCGCGGTTATGTCACACATACATTAAACCATTAAGCGGTGCAATGGCTCTTTGTCATTGTTCTCGTGCTGCTATTGCTGGAGAAGTGCACTCAATTGTATTCAGAGCCAGTGAAAGCAGACCAGGACCAGCCATTCACGCTGGCACCACGTCACTTCATCGCCATACTTAGTATGTAGAGATCAAAAAGCCAGAAAGCATCCAGCGCTGAGAGGAGTGTAAAAATACCCTGATGAAGGATATTCTATTCTCAGGCCGGTGCACGAAACATTAGAGATTATCAACGCATTTATTTCCGACTGAAGGGCCTCTTTACACTGACACAGCTATAGAGAGGAAGTTGCAACCTCAACTGTTTCATTTTCATATAAAAGACATGGCGAGTAAAGAAGTGAGAGCAGAGAGCGATGCGAGCAGATACCACTCAGTGCTGTAATGTCTGTCTGCCCCAACAGGGCCAAAGAGCGGCAGCACACAGGAAACTGACTCAGAGACGTGACCTCTGTGGCGTAGAGGGGAAGGGCGCTCGAGGGGTGCCTCACATTTGCTTTGAAATTAAGTTCTGCCGCACTTTCCCCTTATTCTTGGTCATTTTTTATTAGTGTGACACAAATATGTGCCCCGCAGTCAGAGCGTTTATATGTCAATTTTATACCTTGGTGGAAGAAAAAGAATTGCGGCAGAATTAATAGTCGTGGCTCCAGGCAAACACTGATAAACTTTAAAATTGGGCAGGTTGTGTCTGTAATGGCTCAATGAATCATTCCATGCAAATCATTAGTGCACACAAGTAATTCACAGGACACATAGCTGTCTTCTGGTGACGCCGTGCGTGCGCTCTCATTCACAAGCGTAAAAAACCACAGGCACAGAGGTAAAGGGCCCGTGCACATAGCATCACAGAGAAGCCGGTGAATCAGCTGCTCTCTGCAGCACTGTAGTTTGCATACGAGTGCACAAGCTGCTCCTTTTTTTTATGTAGGTCAGAAGGTGCAGAGACGCTGGTGTAAATGACACAAGGCCACCAGGAAGGAAGAAGGCTGAGCAACAGCAAGTGCAGGTGTACGGTAAAAAAAACTAACATTTTTTTTTCACATTTTGACACTGGTCGTTTTTGGATCTTTTATAATCTGCAGAGGGAAAGCAGATGATAATAATAATAGTGTGGTGTTGGATTCAACACTAACACTACACAGCCTATTTCATACTTAACTGCATGACATAGATTTATGCTTATACAATGACAGTCATGTAGCTTTCAATCAATATTAGTAATTTTACCATTAAAAACAGAAAAGGAAAGAGGGTGGAATAAATAAATATACAAAAAACAAGAATAAGCACACACAGAAATTTATAACAGCTGTAATTTGATTTCTGTGTCACAAGTGTGCGAACTAGCAGAAAAGCAGAAAGGATTCATCTTGATCGCTAACTTCACCGACGCCTGCGCTGCATCTTCCACTCAACGAGAGACAGCAGTCTATTTCTCCAAATAATGATAGCAATTTGTGTCCATTGAGATCATTATGGACATAAACCGAACTAGCGTAGCTTGTAAGTTTGATGGCGACCATTTAGAGGTGGCCTTTCCTCGCTGCTCTACCCTGAAGTCATAAGCACTACTTATTGAGAGTAACTGAAGACAGCTTTCGGAGATTTGCCCCCATAAACAAAGATTTTCAGCTGAGAAATGAGAATGAGTTTGGGCACCGGTGGCTCCGCAGCCATTTCATGGGCACTCAGCTATATTTCAATGGACAATAGAGACAGTGAGGAAGCGGAGGAGGTCAGCGTCTCTTCCTCTGAAAGTAGAAAAAGGTAGGGTAACAGTCAGAGTGCTATTAAAGCAGTATTGGACAAGCTCTTTTCCTCCGTCTCAGAGCTGCTCACACAGATGACGGAGGGGTAACAGTGAACCGTTGAGCTCGACATAATGGATACAGTCATGAAGCTGAGGGTCAGTTCCTTTCCCCCTGTCACACACGCCCACACATGCGCACACACATGGCGGTCGCAGAGGGACAGCTGCTCTTCCTGTCACTGTGGACAGTGTGCCGCATCTTTAAGGCTCGCACACTGCTTCATAGAGTCGGCACACAAAGACACACATGCACTCAAACCATCTCTCCTGTTTAGGCCTGAAAACTCTGTGCCCCTCCCTGCGTCACACACACACACACGGCCTGCCACAAGGTGTATTTTCAGATACACAGGAAGTGGCAGTGCTCTGCCAGCACACAGTGTTGATGTCATGGCAAATAACATGTCAAACAATAGCCTGACTTTGGTACTTTCTCTTACTGTAGCAGAACAGCACGTAGATTGTGTTAGAAACAATAGCACCTAAAACTGTGTATTAGAGTCGGCCTGCATCTCTTTTAGGTTCTTCTATTTATCAAAAGAGGAAGTTAGGTTTTAATATGGACAATACTATAGAAGGAGCTTTTTTGAGCATGCTTCCTCTTTGCATTTACTGAAGGGGGGAGGTTCACTGATTATGCATCCTGTGGGTACAAAATAATAATACACAACAATGTACATGCACTGATTTCTTAGACTGATCCGACACCCAGTGACTCGTCTACACTGAAGCAGCTCGTTTTATTTATCTTCGTAGATCTTAATTTCCTTATGAAAGCAGCTAAAAACAAAGAACTGAAACTGGACCAGGCGCCACTAAAAACATGATGATGACCTCGAACATTTTGGTTTACTGTAAGACACGAGCATCACATGCACACACACACACACACAAAAAAAAGTCAGACACAGACTTAGATATGATTCATAACTAATCAGCTCCGGTTTGTGTGTGTGTCTGGGTGCATCCCTGATGGTTCGAGAGTGGACAACCAACCAATGAATAATTAACATCATGGTAACCCTCGCCCCCTTTCACCCAGCCTCATTAATAATATATCAGGCAGAAGACTTATTTTCAATTTTGAAGGGCACATTTAAAGGAGGGCAGCTCTCCTTGAAATTAAAGTTATTTTGATTGTGTGGAGATGATGCTGTATGCTACTGTAGAGCCCAGGGGGAGGTTTGACCTCCACATGCAACCATAACAACAGTGCCATACAGCAGAGCTGATGCAGACAAAGACAGCATTTTACTGACCCCTTTTTGCTGATTGGTCCTTTTGCAGGAAAAGGCATTCAACATTTCCACTACTTGAAATATTTTCCAGACTTTCTCCAGACTTTTGGAGCTAATCACCCCCCCCACCCCCCTCTTTCTGAGACATTTTTTTCACACAGCCCATTGAGCAACATGTTAGGAGAGGGAAAGCCCATTGTCACCGTATCCTTAAAAGATCCAGTTGTCATCAGTATGCAGTAACATAGCTGACAATAGAAAACTAAAAAAAAAGGACAGGTGTCGTGATTGCTCTCTATTTTCTGCATTGCAATGCTTCAGTCGTACGTGAAGAAAATAACAGACAACACTTTCTTTAAATGTCGCTGCTGTGTTGGTATCTGTCAGCGTCACCTTGAGGTGCTGTGAAAACATTATTAGAGCAAAAATTCAAAAAGCAACAGTCAAAGTCTCACAACTAGTGATGTTACATGCATAATATATAAGCTAAAAAATATGTGCAGAATTGCTTGCACAGCAGGGAAATGAATGATCATCAATGACAGGATCAAACCATGGTTTATGGTTGCACTCACTAGCATGAGTGCCAGTCTCCGTCATTGGAGAAAATTGCTCACATCAGTATAGCGGATTTCTTTTTTCCTCAAAAAACTGTTCTTTCTCCTTCCACCTTGACGTTTATCCTCCACCCTTTTTTTTATTTTAATCGGCTCATTGAGTCCCAGGTGCCAGCGATGCTGGGTTATATGTCTGTGGGGACCAATAGCTCAGACTGACGTTCGCAAACTGTTTGAATGAAAAAGGGAGATAAAACACATTACAAAAAAAGAGAGTGCTGCAGTACCATCCACTTAGCAGCCTCTGGACTTGGCCCAGTTCACTGTCCGCAGTGTGGTGAAGGGGAGAGGAGGAGGGGAAGAGGGGGGGGGTTGCATAGTGGGGGAGATGGAGAATGCCTAAAGCAAGTGTTGGGCATTAGAATTAACTCGTTCTCTGAATCAGATCCAGTCACATTAATACACATTTAGTCTCTTAAAAGCACTGCAACCAGCTCAGTGCAGAGTCACATATTCGGTAGCAAAGCAGGGATGAAACCCGATCTTGTATGTAACAGTGTTGCAAGCAATCGATAATGTGAGTGAGACTGAGTCTGGCTTTAAATTTCCCCAAATCAATCACTATTAGGGAGTTGATTTAGACCTTGTGGTTAAGAAATCGGCAAGTCGGCTTTTAACTATAAGGATAGACGGTGACACTCGAGCAGCTGACCTCGACACTGAGAGGCCGGACATTTAAAATGATTTTCATAGGAGACGCCTGGACTAAGGGAAATATTCACTGAAGTGCAATAACATGTAGGCAGATGTTGATGTTAGTGCTGCTCTCGCCATCTTTATGGATCATTTTAATGTCATGTGTCGACAACAATCTGCTGCTTTTACAGGCTGCTTAAAATATGGAAGCACTTAGTGTATTTTACAACTTCGGTCTTCTTCATTTTTGAAAGACAACAAGAAGTATATTTGTTGCAAGCAGTTGCTGCAGCGTGGTGTGTGAGTGATGTGATGGTGTTGATAAAGCTGCAGTAAGAGCACAACTTTTGTCACTGATCACATCTAATTGCTGCTAAGCTGTTAAGCCGATTTCGACAGCTTCACCTGAAGGGAAACCAGATCAGATCTCAATCGGCTGCATCAGGACACAGCCTTTCTCTCTCACCGTGAAATGCTACTTCAAACGGCTGCATCATTATGAGCAGTTTTAAGGTGACTGCATTTACTGGCAGAAGGCAAAAAAAAGTTGCTCATTCATGCTGCACTATGACAGCCCGTCTGCTGTAGGTGTGGAAGTGTTGAGATGACGACACCCATCCTCTCAGAGTTCAAAAGTCAGTCATCTCTTCCTGTTTCACAGGACGCAGACTTGCACGAGCCGGTGCAAAATAAGTCAAGCGGCCGTGACTTCCCCAAAACAGTGCACGTTTTATTCAACTCTCCTCTGACTTCAGTTTGTGTCCTGACATTGTACACCAGAGGCCCATTAACCTTGTTCTGGGCTTAATGTGGAAGTGGACCTCATTTACTGTCGTCAGTCAAAACCCAACATGTACCCTGGGCAGTCACGGCCCTTCAAAGCGAATCTGGTGCAAAAAAAGAACAAAGGACAGTGGGCGAGGAGATAAAATCCTTAAAGGCAGATCAAATTATGCTGCTACACTATGTCATTACACATTTCCTTTACTGCTCAGTGGGTTTCAGGTGGATCTTTAACTGTCATTATCTAATGGACACATGGGTTCAGCACACATGCAAATAGATTATTTATTTTTTTACCACTAAGATAAAGTCTTACTCATCTGGACCATGTGCACTCATTATTGTCCACTGGCTGGGTTTTATGCTGTGAGATGCAGGATTAAACACTGCTGTCTACATGCATTATTGAGTTTCTCTGGTGGGCAGACCGGCTCTGGTGCTGTTAGGGGATCTGCAGAGGAGAGCAGCCTCCCAGTCGTCTTAGTGGATTCTCCAAATCTTTAAAAAAAAAAAAAAAAAGAGAGAAATCCTGGAGAGCATCAGCCGCATGTCTGATCCTGTGGCAAAGAAAGGAAACAAAGGAAATTATATTCTTTCATTCAACACTCGAATGTTCATTATTTTTATTTGATTGAAAACTGAATAGCACAGTGAAGCAGGGCTGAAGGACGAACCAAAACAGTGATTACTTTGACAGATTTTGTAATTTCAACATGAAGCCAGTTAAAATGGTAATTTTTGTATTTCATTTTCACTGAACATCTTATTTTTGACAAGTTTGTACTGTAGCAACACAACACATTTCCTTACATCTGGAGAACATTTGTAATGGGTCAAGACAACGAAGCTGATGGCACAGTTTACACTTACGAAAAACACATTTCAGCTGCTGTTATTTTGATACTTTTGAACTTGGCCAAATCACAATTTTGATAAAATTTCCAGTAATTGTTCAGCTATAACACCACAGGCTAGACTGTCTGAGCATGCAGCTGTTTTCATGAGATAGTCTGACCATATGAATACATGTCAGAGCTGTGAATTATGATTCAATTCATGTCGTTGAATGACTTCAGTCAGTGTGGATCAAGGGCAGGAGAATGACTAAGTGAGGTTTTTTTTTCTTCTTTTAATCGCTGAGGCACAGACGACACAGATGGAAACATCCGTCTACTGCACAAAGAACAAGCCAGGTACAACATAGATCGTGGAGGTATGAGTCATGCCAAGACGCCAAGAAGCTCTCTTTAGAGTCATTTACTCTAATACAAAATGTGGAAATTGTTTCTGCTAACCAGCCCAGTGAAAGGTCAAGTTTCTGTTGATGTGATGGTCGAGTTGTGGCTCAGGGAGCATCGGGGTCATGTGCGGTTTTTAATCGTCTCCTGCGCTGACTGACATGAGAGAAATGGGGGGAGTGTGTCGAACTATAACTGTATTTACTCCTACTATACAAGAAGATGAGTGTTGTTGCTTTACATCGGCTTGAAATGATTTCAGTAGCAGTGATCTCTGCTATTACCCAACATCCAGCTTGTTTTTAATTCTGTAGCACATGGTCATTCCACTTAAACCAGAGACTGTTCTGCACACAGTCCTCAAACCAGTGAGATGCATCATCAAACTAAAGGACGTGCATGTGTGCAATCAAACCACAATCAGCTGTATTGAAAGCTTTGGAAAAAATGCTTTTCCGTTGCTGTTTATTGTCTCAAGCCTTCATAACATCCTTAAGTCCTGTTTTATAGCCACTCAGTCTGTCCCGCTATTACAAAATGATCCATTTATGTTCAGGGTTTGGTTTAAGCCAGACTGATCTGAGATGGTAAGATCGTTATGATAGAAATACCCTGGGAAAACATTAAATGGGTCATCAATAATTGATGTTATTTTTTTTTTATTTTTTTTCGAGGAAAATATCTTTTAGCTCAAGAGTTGTTTAAATGATTAAGTCTCTTATTTGGTTTTGTGTCAGGGGAAAATACACAGTGCAATGACGTTCATTTTTATCATTTACAGAAATTGCTCCCTGATAAATTCAGCAGCAACTTGAGGGGGCAGGGACAAAACACATAAGTTCCTCTTTAGTGTGTATCTACGTAAGGTGCACCGCATACTTCTCTACTGCAGTAACAGATAAAGGACACTTTTTACTCAGCGAGGGGTCATTTTGAAGGAGTTGCTCATAGTATGCATTTCAAAGACTAGTCTGGACCCAGTGAAGATCTGATGGAATATGTCACACATCAGACATGGTGAGAAAATGACATGTCTTACTTTGTTAAAAACATTTGGCTTCTGCCCATGAATGAAATTATCTTAGACACTATGATTTTCTGTTCCTAGGTTTAATTCTGATTCAAAAGGAATGTGTTTATTACCCTGACACAGTGGTAAACACAGATGAAAAGCAACTTGGTACTGGATAGATGCTGAAACACCAGACAGATTATGTAGATGTGAATCATGCAAATGATTTAGTGATCCAAGTTCTGTGCTGCTCCTCTTTACATCTGGTTCAAATACAGTCCTGATTAATTCAGAACCTAAAACACAGATAAATTAAGTCTCCAGTTTTTTGTAGGTAACAGATGTGAAGTGCATTTTGACCATTTTTGACCAGGTACTCATACAAAGGAGCCACAAGATTTAACTAGCAACTTGCACATTGCAAACATATGGATTTGAGATGGTCAAGTTAGATTTTTACTTTCAATTATACTGTACCCACCAAACCTATTTAGTTCTATGCACACAGTATATTCATCTGGTATTAATGAATGAAAACGGTTCATTCAACCATCAGCATCCAAAGGGCAGCGGTGAAACTGTGACAGGATCTCGTTTGTCCTTGTTGAAGTGAACAGTTAGTTGACCAAGGTCACTGTCACAGACATCGGAGTCAGTCATGGACTCATTTAACAAAAAAAAAAGCAACTATTTCACCTGCTGAATTGAGTAAACAGGGTTATTATAAAACACTGGAGGCCTGGATACCCACATTTGAGAGAGGGTGGCATCGAACTGGTAACTATGGAAACAAGGACTGATTCATGGGTTGGGGTCTTAAGAAGCTCAGGAATATGTGATTTGCACGAGGGCAGCGAGTGATTAGCGTCCAAGCTCAACCCGCGCCGCGCTGGTGGAGAGCAGGAGCGTTTCTAACCGAACCCTGGAAGTTCGGTTTGCCGTTGGAGCGACATGAAAGCAATCTGTGATTTCTGGAAGAAACAACAACCTGCTGCCAATAATCTACACTCCCACTTTGAGACAGCAGAGAAAATTGATTGCTCACACTTTTTACAGAGGCATTGTGCAACATGCAGATGATGTATCAGCTAATGACTGCAGATAGGCGTAAACAAACATCCATTGTACCCTGCATGGGTGATGATGTTTAAGATGGTTTGAGGGTTCCCAGGAAGAAGAAACATGAGCTGGGTCTTAATGTCAGCAGCCCTGGCAGCAGCGGCATATAGGCTAGATGGTGCATAGAGGCTGCTCTGTGAGAACCAGCCTCTCTGTGTCAGATGGGAAACCACACAAGCCTGGAAATGTCTTGAAATGTCCACTTCTGCATTTCGTAGTGCGATGTTCCACATATTGTCCGGCCGTATACAACCACAGCTGCATTGTTCTATAATACACAGACAGACAATGACTAGTGTCTGATAGGCAGGTAGGTGTGCGGTGTGCACTGAGGAAGTTTGGACTCGTGGCCCTGCAGACAGATTGTTATCTTTTTTTTTTTTTAATGCGCTAACTTCCCTCAATTGCATTGCAGCATCTTTCAAGCTCTCCTCTCCTGGGGGAATAATCAGCACAGGGACGGTCTGTGTCAGCTTGTCTCAGTGTGCCACATGAGCCGAGCAGCCAGCAGCAGAAATAAAATGCGCGTTATTGTTGATGTAAATAGTCAAAATTGCAACACAATTGTCTGAAATGACAGCACTGGAAGCTCGCTCACAGAAGCTGTTTCATGTTTTCCAACTCTATGAAGTCTGTGGAATATGAAAATGAATATATTAATATTTTTCTTACACACAGTTCAGACAGTTGAAAAGTCTGGGCTTCAGATCTATAATATAGTATACAGAATCTATTACATAGTCTGAATATAGCAAAGGCCTTCATGCAAACCTGTTTTGCTGTTTACATCTACATTGTGCTCATCAACGTCACTGTTATTGGCTCTAATAAGAAAAAAAGAGACAGGAGACATTGCTGGAAGTTATCTAATGATCTAAAACAACATTGTGTTACAAAGCCCAATAAAGAAATATAAACAAAATTATCTTCTTGAATAGCAAGACATTATCCACTTTCTGTATTAACAAAAACCTTTGAGAGACACTAAACCAAATCTGCATTCAGCGACACTTCCTGGTAACAGAGAGCAGCTCGGAGTGTCAGCAAACGTCTTCCAGATGATACAAGTGTTTACACCTCGACATGCATTAGCATATCTTGACACACCTTTGAAATTGCTCATAACTTCTGATTGTACATAACTTCCATGTTTAGTTTACAGCTTTTTTTAAAAAAGGTTTCTCTCTGAAAAATTTAAAACATCTGCTGATATATTCTGTGTGATGAAACAGATAGAGTGTGAGAGCAAGCGAGGAAGGAAAACAAAGATTTCTTGCGACTTCCTTACTTTACACTATGACATTTGTCACTGTGTGTGTGTGTGTGTGTGTGTGTGTGTGTGTGTGTGTGTGTGTGTGTGTGTGTGTGTGTGTGTGTGTGTGTGTGTGTGTGTGTGTGTGTGTGTGTGTGTGTGTGAGAAAGCTGCTTGGCTTTTCTGGTAGCAGCTCTGCACCACTGCACCTGCTCTTTAGGCTGCAAGCACGAGAGAGGAGATGCATGTGAAACAGCTAGACAGGAAGAAGTCTCGTACCTTTTTGAAAGCGACAAAAAATTTCAGCTTGGGTTGATTGACGTCAGTTTGGTCAAAGACCGACGACCATCAGACACAAATGTTGATAGAAACAGGCTGATCTGTACCTGAGAACAAAATCCACTTTGCTGGTAAGTTGCAATCAAACCTTTTAACAATGAATCATATGAGAACTTCTTTTTTTTTAAAGAAAAAGGGGAAGCGTACATCGTCATACTTGGCTTGACTTTAAATTACTCTTTGCCTTTTCATTGACATGGTGAAAATAAAACAGCAGCTTCACTTTTAGTTATTAATAGTGTTTCTTTCTGTTGAAGTTTTTGACATATTCTTGTAACACTTTTGCAGGAGCAAACTACAAATCTGTGTGTGTGTGTGTGAATGGTCTGTATGTGAGGGTGAGAGACAGTTTACACTCATTTCGTTTGTATGTTGGCACACTGTCAGTAAGTCAGGAAGGCCCCCTCCCCTGTGTTAATACTGTCTATTGTGAGCATGTGCAGGGTGGATGTGGCGAGCATTAAGTCTGCTATGGAGCTATTTAGGGAAACTCTGGAACGGAAAGTGTGTAAAGGAAAGAATAATAATGAAAGAAAACAGAGGTACAAGGCATTACTCAACAATAAAACACACGTCGGACCTGCTTGGAGCTTTACTGGTGGAATTCAATACTTGTTTATCAAAGCCATTCTCCCAACAAAGTGTTTTTTGTGTTCTCACTGACAGGCTGCTACGGGTTGAATATAAATCTGTCGATTAAGATAATAGCAGTGTGGGTGAATGACGAGAGAGAGACGTTGCAAAAGACATTTTGTTCTTTCTTTTTCTGTAAAGGTGGCCCTCGGACGAGACCAAAAGGGAAGCTGCAGGCACTGAAGAGTGCAGACGAGTGGATGCCATGTTAGAAGGGCTGATGCAGGCAGCAGCTCCCCCACACAGAGGACAGAGTGCCGGGCTCCAGTGATGATCTCTACATCCTCACCCCACAGGAAGGAGCATCCCACAACTGGAGTACCACCAAAACACACATCTGCACACCTGGACGGACCCCTGCTGCGAGACACAGCTGAATATTCACCTCGGTCTTTTTCATTTTCACTCAAGAACTCGCTGCGTTGTGAATTCAAAGCGTGGCACCTCACAGACGTATCTATGGTAGAAAGGGTTGAGACGGTTCATCCATCTTAAGTGGTGTGAATGAGGACTATATTTGTTGCTTTGACTCAGAGGGGTTTTCATCGCCGTGCACAGCGCTCCTGTTTCACACCAGCACCATAGAGACCAGGAAAGAAATTTAACTGGGAGAGCAGGAAGCTCTGGACCAGAGTGGAGAAAAGACTGTGGCACTGGAGTTGGACTCTCGGGCACCATGCAGTCAGACGACCTCTTCATCCGCAAGTTTCGCCGGCAGAACGTGCGGCCGCCTATCGCCACCGTCAACTTCGAGAACAAACGGGAAGCGGGAGTAGTGGAGTGGCCGCCCAGGAGGGATGGCGACGGGTCGGATAACGACAGCCTGACCCCGAGCCGCGTGGGGCTGAGGTCTGTGGGCAGGGGCCACATCATGCAGAGAAGCAACAGCGACGTGACCTTAGGAGACCTGGACTCCTCCGGGAAGGCCGGGGGCAAGGCGGCACGGGCGGTCGGCGAGAAGGTGGGCGCGGGGTCTCAGGGCGACTCGGGTGTGCTGCTGCACAGGGAATACGGCAGCCTGTCCTCGCTGGAGAGACAGACTCAAGTCCAGGAGCCGAGCGCGGACGACCAGGGGCCGCTGAGTCCGAACGCCCTCCGCTTCAAAGACCCTTTCCTCCTGCTCGGCCTGCAGGGCAACCCGCCGGAGCCTGACGGATTCTTTCGAGGTCTGTCCGTTTCCGCGGGGGACTCCCCAAAACCCGCCAAGCCGCCGAAGCCTGAAGGTCTGAGTAAGAAAAGCAAACCCGGGCCCCCTCAGATCCCTCAACCGGGTCCCTATGACAACCTGGGGGGCGGCGCCTGGGTGAGGAACTTTGCCCACTACGACGTGCAGAGCATCCTGTTCGACCTCACCGAGGCGGCCACCAACAGAGACAGCATCGGCCGGAAGAAGAACATCACCTCAGGGGCCTCGGCCGCCTCCCAGCTGCGCCCCCTCTCCCAGGCCACCCCCTCCTCACCCGCACAGGGCGGGGGGGGCAACGGGGGCAACGCCGACGACCCCGAGCAGTCGCTGCTGCTGGACGAGGGCGACGGCAACGACAACGAGCTGCTGCTCAGCTGCCCTCACTTCCGCAACGAGACGGGGGGAGAAGAGCAGGTGGGTTTGGGGCGGTCCCCCAACCGACGGGGTCTCTGGTCGAGCCTGCGGACCCCCAACGACGCGGTGTCGGTCCTGGAGGAGCCCAGAGAGAGTAACATCCAGCAGCAGGGCAAGAGCAACTACTTTATAGAGCATGCAGATCTGGGAGCCCAATATTATCGCAAATACTTCTACATGAAAGGTACGATATTCACTTTTACCAATTCTGTTCACATTCAGTTTAGTTTATTTAGTTTATAGCAGGACAGGGTGCAGTGACATTAATTATTCAAAGAAATAAAAAGATGGCTGCACCAGATTTAGCGAAATTTCCATCTGTAGTCCTTGACATAAAGACAGACATCATAAATAGACTATAAGTGCAGGTTAAAACACACAATTCAGGGTACAGTTATAACAGCAATCATAAAACTAGAGGGTTTTTTCTTCTTAAAACATCAGATAATGGAGAGAATAATATCAAAAGGATAAAAATCAATTTCTGTTTCGTTTTTAAAAAAAGTGGAAGTAAGCTGCGGCGCTGTTCAATTATTAAACAATCACTTTTTTTTTAAAGTCTTCATTTCTCCCGTTTCTCATCTAAACATTTCAAGACTGTTCAGGAATTATCAGGCAGGAGGGAGAGGGTCTGACTCTGTAACTAAAGTCAGTTTGGGTGTATGTTTCATTTCTCATCAAAATCAGCAGCTTGTTTTTGTTTGAAATATTAATAACACTTTGAAGGGCCTGGCTTTGTTTCTTAAATGAAATATGAGCTTCATCTCCCCACCCAAATAATGTCTGTGCGGCCCCTTTTCAACATCGTATTTTTTTTTTTTTTAAAAACCACACACTGTCACTGTTTTTTCCAACCCAGGGCAACGCATCCATTATTGTTCTTCACAGTCGTACGTATGTGTCTGTGCTTTTCATCGCAGAGCACCAGAATTTCTTCGGCATGGACGATCGCCTCGGTCCAGTGGCCATCAGTTTCCGTCGAGAGGAGAAAGAGGGAACGAGTGGAGCTCAGTACAATTACAGAATCATCTTTCGCACCACGGAGGTAAAAGCGACGCCTCCTCTCCTCTCCCTCTCCTCAGGTTCAGCGTGTGTAAAATTGATGTGACTGGATGTGATGATTGTGAACCCTTCTCCTCTCCTCAGATGAAGACGCTGCGAGGCTCCATCTTGGAGGAGTCGGTGCCCTCTGCCGCCCGTCACACGACCCCCAGAGGCTTGTCTCCCAAGAGGCTGCTGGAGTTCATCATGCCTGAGCTGAACCTGCACTGCCTTCGCTTGGCCTCAAACTCCCCCAAGGTCCGGGACACTCTGCTGAAGCTGGACGAGCAGGGGGTGAGTGAGGACACGTCTGCTTCTCGCTAAAGGCATCAGACAATGTCAGAACACCTGAGCATCCAGAGCCTCGACGTGTTGTAACTAAAACCACATCCTGCGCTCCGTTAAAAAGCTCATGTCTCACACCGCTGTCCACTCGCAGCTAATTGTTCCCTCTCATCACACCTTTTTTACACCAACTATAGAAAACACAGGGTGCAATGAGCTGCAGTTTCAGCGACACCGTTCGGTCTGGACTGGAGGAACTCTGGATGCCATGCTGCTTTGTTTTCTTGACATTTTCTGCCGTGTTGTTTACAGACTGAAATTGAATTCAATCTGAATGCCACTTGTTTTCACATAATGATTAGTCTGTCAAGCGCTCATTCAGTAAATAATTTAAGATGTTCAGCGTAACGATAATTCACTGTCACATTTTCTCAAAGTAAACACAGAGTGTTGTCGTCAAGTTAATGAATTTGTCTGACAAACACTTCAGAAGAATCAAACTAATAGAATAAAGCAAGGCAAACGAATCGTCACGTTTAAGAAACTGAAAAAAAGTTTTCTTAGGTGTGTCGATCTGCTGCTCATCGTCATTTAATTACAGCTGTGGGAAAGGAAACTTTATTTTATGACTGCGCTGCAGAGGCTGCTGAACACTGAAACTCGCCCACGACACTCAGCCTGTAGCTCCACCTTTGAGGTTAACTAGGTCAGAAAAGCAATCAGCGTGAGCAGCAGCCTGAACTCTGGTGTGAAAGCTGAAGAGGCTTGATAGGGACAGTCAGTAATGTAGTGTATGCTAACATTTTACTACATAAATTTGCTTTTGGAGCTGCAGAGTTAAGATGTACAGTAGGAGGGCACTTCAGTATATTAAAAAAAAAGGATTGTAGAGGTGGTGTAAATGTGTGTATTTGACCGAGGTGAGGACAGAGCTCAACTCTTTGCTCCTCTGCCCCCCCTCTGACAGCTGAATTTCCAGCGAAAGGTCGGGGTGATGTACTGCCGGGCCGGGCAGAGCTCAGAAGAGGATATGTACAACAACGAGAGCTCCGGGCCGGCCTTCGAGGAGTTCCTGGATCTGCTCGGGGAGCGGGTGCGGCTGAAGGGCTGGGAGAGATACCGAGCTCAGCTGGACACCAAGAGTGAGCTGAAAACATGCACCACCACCACCACCACACACACGCTCACACACCCCCTCCCTCCGATCTATTGGCTGCATCTCACCTTGTCGCATAGACCGTTATCCGAAGGGCATCAGTGCGCCACTGACAGCCCAAGATAACTCCTATCTAGCCACATGTAATCTGAGTAATGCCTTCAAATAAGCATAGTCACTGCCGATTATCTCCGAGCTGTTTTCCCTTCAGCGAGCAGCAGAGAACAAGCAAATGGGACAGATTTCACCCTGACTGTGACAGTTTGAGTTTTCATTCAGAGACGTTGACTGATTTAACGAAATCTCTTCCTGCCTGTCTCCGTGTGTGTGTGTGTGTGTGTGTGTGTGTGTGTGTGTGTGTGTGTATGTGTGTATGTGTGTGTCCTGTGCAGCCGACTCAACTGGGACACACTCCCTCTACACGCGCTACCAGGACTACGAGATTATGTTTCATGTGTCCACCATGCTGCCCTACACAGCCAACAATACACAACAGGTAAAATAAACACCAACAAAACAAAGACGTGACACATCATTTCCTTTTTCCTGCACTCTGTTGTGTTTTTCCAAAGCTGAGATTGTTCCTCGGAGGTGACTCTCTCTTCCAAGATGTGTTTTTGTTTTATTTTCCTTAGAAATGCATTAGTGTCAATACAACCGTCATTACTCATCTGTGTTCAGACTGTCATGCTTCGGTAAACGCTTTAGAAAAAAGCCTCTGTGCTCTGCAACAAGCATGACATAAAAATCCTGCCCCCCAGTGTTCACTCCCACCTTCCTGTTCAGCTGACTGTCACTTCTTTATGTGCAGTGTGTGACTTAAGCCCGTTTGCCGTCATTTACAAAGAAACTGGACATGGCATACTGATATAGATTAAAGGCTTAAATAAAATCAAACATGGTGAGTGATAAAGCTCCAATGTTTCTCTACAACCTCACAACGACAGTATGTGGTGGCTGCAGTTTGGGATTTGTAGTTTTAACTGAATGAGATCTGTGTTTATCTTTGTTTGTGTTTTTAGCCTATTGATTTTGAAAGAAATTGCATTTTCTTCCAGTCATGAGAAGTTTAATGAATAATAAGTTATAAGATGAGATTGAATTTGTTTTAATAATAACAACATAACACGGTTTATTTTATTCTATTTGGCTCTGAGTATTTGACTTCAGCACTTTTGACAAATCGACTTTTTTTAATTAACGGCTTTGATTTTCATCTTGTTTTTATTTGGATCTCTCTATTAACTGTTGCCTTGGAAACAGTCACATCTCCTGGGGCGTACATGAAAAGAAAAAAACATATAATCAACTAATGTTCACACGTTCTCTATGTACAGTAAATAATGTCACACACCACATCACCCTTACATCCATTACCAGGACCATTACAAAACTATAAAATAGAACTGTTTAAAGGGGTTCATTTGTAAATAATGTTAATTTAAACATGTAAGATTTTTTTTGCAGGCCTGTCTTCAGTGATAATCAGTTCAGCTGTTTGTTAAAACCTTTTACTGGTTGATTCTTGTGGTATAAAGAACGGCAAACTGTTCCAGAGAGATAAGGCTCAGTCTCCTCTTTTAGTTTCATTTTACTGTGACTCCGGCCTGATGGTCTTGTAAAATTCTGTGTGTGTGTTTTGTCTGGTCAGCTGCTGAGGAAGCGACACATCGGAAACGACATTGTGACGATCGTTTTCCAGGAGCCAGGCGCTCTGCCCTTCACTCCAAAGTCCATCCGCTCCCATTTCCAACACGTCTTTATCATCGTTCAGGTTCATGAGCCCTGTACTGACAACACCTATTACAGGTACCAATTGATCTGTTGCACTCTGGAAAATGTCATCATTGATACAGGCATTAAATTTTTAGCCCGCTTTTTATTGATTTTCCTTCATTCACAGACTGACTGTTGAGATAATTAATTCATGTGTTTGTGCCTCCGTACAAAGCAGTGATGTAAAAAGTAAAGACAACAATAATTCACACAAGATTTTACTCTTTACCTTATTATTCATGATACACGTGTAAATTCATGTGAAGGCAGGTGTTACTTTATTGTCGCACCATCACTTTACATCATTCATTTAGCACTGCAGCAGATTCAGTGTCGATGTGTTTCACTCTGAATAATACAAAACGCTCTCTACCTCTGCAAATGAGTCTCTGTTGCTCCATCATTCATCTGTTTCTCTCTCCCTCTCAGGGTGGCTGTGACACGCTCTAAGGACATGCCGTTATTTGGCCCGTTGTTTCCTAAGGGCGCCCGATTCCCTCGCACGCTGGCGTTCAGAGACTTCCTCCTGGCCAAGGCAGTCAACGCTGAAAACGCCGCAGAGAAGTCAGAGAAGTTCCGCTCCATGGCCACGCGCACACGGCAGGAATATCTGAAAGACCTGGCTGAAAACTATGTGACCACAACACCCATCGACTCCTCCACCAAGTTCCCCCTGCTCTCGCTGGGAGGCAAGCGCAAAGACAAGATGAAGGGCACCAAAGGTGCTGAGTTGCACAGCGCCGGGGCGCTGGTGTGGGCGGTGATGGTCTGCAACAGAGATGACGGAGAGACAGGAGAGTTCAAGCTGCCCTGTCTGCTCGGGGTGTCGGCCGAGTCGGTGGTGCTCATTGAGAGGTACACACGCAGAGTGGTCTTCAACTGCTCCTGCAGAGATGTCATTGGCTGGAAAGCAGTGACAGAGACAAAGGAGGGGGGGCCGTGCTTGGATATCTTCTATGAGCGAGGGGAGTCAGTATCCATCAACGTGATGGAGAGCCAGGCAGAGGACATACGAGAGGTGGTGCAGAGGCTAGAGGTGGGTGATTGCGGCATGATTGGAAATTTAGCAGCGAGTAGTTTACGTCTCTCTGAATCATTCATCCTTTTCTGCACATGTGCAGCTGGTTACGCGCGGCTGCGAGGCGCTGGAGGTCACCCCGCTGCGCGATGGAGTCGGGCAACCCGGTTTCCTGATGAACGAGGAGGGCTTCGTGACGGACCTGCAGCGGTTCTGCTACGCCGAGAGCGGAGGCCTGCAGCTGTGGGCTCGTGTGGTGCGGCTGTGCGGACACTCGCTGGTTCACCTGAGCCCCGAGGAGAGGACCAGGCTGCTGCGCACCGCGCACAAGATCCACATCACTGTCATCCCACCGGACGAGAACGGAAAGCCTCGCAGGTGGGTGATGGCGCAGATAGAAGGAAGGAGGGGGGAGTTTGGGTCAAGAGAGGAGAAAGGGGCTCGTGGGTATGAAGCCAGCTGTGGAAGTGAAGGGTGGTCCCAGTGAGAGGGTGAGAGAGAGGATGACAGCTCATGAAGACGAGGGGTTAGTGGGACAAGTCAGTTCAGAATAACAGGCGCGGTGACACTGTGGGGTCACAGCTCATTCTGCTGTTGATGGCGGCCTGCAGTCAGTGTCACATCAGCTGGATAACAACCAATCAATCCCTCTAATGATGTTTAATCACTCTGGCACAGGCTGCCCCACTGTTACTAGAGCATTTTCAGACAGACAGAAGTGCTAAACTACCGGTAAATAAAACTGATATTGCACTGGGCACCTCTGCAGCTCTCACAGTTAAATGTAGTAACATTTCAGAGCTGGCAGCAGAAGGATCCTCAGAGAACCCAGCCCCCGGTTTATTTATACCTCAGCCCTGTGATGCTTGCTCTGTGACAACAAAGCGCAAATTGTCACAAAGATGTCATAATTCATGATAAGAAGTGGAGGATCTGTGATTGCAAAGGAATATAAAAGAAGCTCAGACAAATAAAGCCTTTTTTTTCCCCATTTCATCCTTGTTTTTGGTTTCAAGATGAAATAATGAGCTGGACAGAAAACAGAGGCGTGTCGGTTTTTCTCCTTATGCATGTTGTGTGTTGTCGTTCCGTGTTCTGCAGAAGTTTCTCGGAGCTCTACCAGAAAGCCATCAAGGATGCCGAGTGTAAACCCGGTGAGGATCAGTCGGGAGAGGCCTGGGTGCTGGACGAGCGGGAAGAAGAGGAGGAAGAGGAGGAGGAGCCGAGGGAGGAGGAGGAGCCGAAGGCGGGTGGGGTCGGCGATGCGGACATAATGGAGGTGCAGGTGGAGGCCAACGAGGAGGAGGAGGAGGGGGGCGAAGAGGAGTCGTGTGATAAGGGGCAAAATGAGAGAAGTCATGAGTCGCTCCTCACGGCGCCCAGTTTACCTCTGCTACGGGCCACTTCCCTGCAGGACCAACCGGCCAATCAGAGCCCAGACAGCAGCGGCTCGCAGCTCACACGCAGCTACTCTCTGGAGAAGCAGCCGTCGTACGGGGATACGTGTGACGGGTGAGTGTTAATGAGAGCTAAACTGTCATTACCTGTCGTGAGAGTGTTGCGTAAGCGAGAAAAACATTGATGTTTTTTTAAAAACAACAACAAACGGCGGCTTTGCTGGATGGGATTAATCCTTCCAGATACATCTGCACTTGTGTAGAGGATCATTTCATCCAACGTGGCTGAAAATATCCTCAAACTACAGCTGACGCATTACACAATTAAAAGTCAGAGTCAGTGCGTCACTTTCTCAGCAAAGGACGAAGCACAAAGAAAGGACACCAGCCACTGCATCGCTCTCCTGTACTGGAGCGTGTCACTCTAGATTTCACACGTTAAACCTGCTTTGATACGAGTGCAACTTTTGTTATAATTATTAATATATTTCTTTCTTCTTTGTGTTGAGAAAAGCAGAATCAGAATCAGAATACTTTATTGATCCCCAAGGGGAAATTTATTTTTGTTGCAACAACATCTCCAACTCAAAGTGTACAAGTTAAAGAGCAAAGTAGTCCAGAAATATAAAAAAGAGGAAATATAGATTTATATAAAATAAAATAAAATAAAAATATATATGTATATATATAAAAAATATATGTACAAACAGGGACAGGAGTCATTGCTCTATACTAAATATGGCATTGAATGTGGGTTATTGCACAAAAATGACAAGGAAGCAGATTTCTTTCCCTTTTTCCATGAAGCCAGAAATGTGCAGTCGACTGTTTCATCATCTTAAAGTATCAGAGCTGTCGCCTGACAGTCACAGCCGTGTTTACAAAGAGTGTTTACAAGTGTCGGTCAGAGAAGAGAGAGAGCAGCATCACATGTATGTTTCTGTCTGGCTGCTTGGTTTCAGTCCAGAGAGTCACATCAGGTCGAGAAGGACGAAATATTCATGAGGATAATATTAAACTCTGCTTCTGACCAAAATGAATTTGACTGCTTTTTATTATCTTGCAAAACAGAACTGAATCATTTGACTGAGCCGCATCAGATATGATATTTTTGAAAGATAATTTTGTGAGTGCAGGATAGCAAACATCAATCGAGGCAAAATCTAAGCCGTCCTAGAGATTACTTGTCTAAGTGCTCCAGTTTCTGTTTTGACCTCTGCAGTGGATAATAATGAAAAAAAAAATGTCACGAAGCATCAACAGCAGAATTTTTCATGTGTGTGTGTTTTTGTTTTTACCCACCACCACCATCACCACTTCTCCTTCCCTCTGCCTGCTCGACAGACACGTGTACGACAACGTGGCGCTGAAGCACATCTACGAAAACGTCGGGGAGCTGAGAGACGCCACGCCTGATCTGATCCTGGCCGTCAAGCCCAAGGTCCCCCTGGAGGACGAACAGGTGACGGACTGAGACGAAAGGACATCTGATCGGTCGCAGCCCAACACTCTGTCCTCTGTCTGACGATGTCGTCTCCTCTTTATCTCTGTCTTTATCTTGTCTTCAGTTCATGGGGGCGGAGTTTGGCGACGACAAAGCCTCAGCCAGCGACTCGTCCTCCCGGTTGTCCTGTGTAGACCGAGCTGAAAGAAACTCACGAGCCCTGAGTCTCCATAACTCCATCACCAAGAGTGAGTACTTCCTGTATATCTAGAGATGTTTAAAATAAACAAAATACACCCAGCCGTATTTAAACTGGAACTCTTTAACAAAAGGAGCATAAGGGGGAAAAAATAAAAACATAAATGAATTGAAATGGATTAGGAGAGACACTGCTGAGAGATGTTATGATATTGAGTCATTATGATGTTATGACTCTGATAATAGACCCAGAACAATGCCCCTGCCTCAGACACAACAGCTGACACAACTGCTCGGCTGAAGCCAAACTGGAACAATTACACATGTTTGCAGATCATCTCTGCCTGATTTGAGTCTTAAATTCCTTTTTTCTCCAGATTTTTTCTGCCTTAAATCCCTCTCTTCATTATCCTCCCTCTGCTCCCCACTGCATCCCCTTTGTCCCTCCTCTTTCATCCACGCTGCCCCCTATTCTGCTAATCTAATATCACCCCTGCTCTGCTGCCACCCCCTGCCAGGGCTGGGATAAAAGGGGGACAGATGGGTAGTGGGAGGGGTGGAGTTTTTAGGCAGCCCCAAATCAAGGAACCCCTCTTACACCATCTGCTCGGCCTCCGCTGAGACTATGAGACTCATCATTTAACCGCACACTCACTCATCCCCTCATCAGATTCTTCTCATTTTTGTCGGGACGGACTCAGGAGTGTTTTACATTATACGTTCTTTCACAGGAAGTCTGCAGGGCAATTAAACCCATCACATCTTTTAAACTTACTAAAATGAAATAGAGCACAAGAAAAAGCATTTATTTTATCTTAAATATTATTTTATGTTTTTTTTGTTTTTGTTTTTTTGTTTTTTAGTTTTCATCCTGTAATTTACCAAAACCTCATGATATTGAGCTATTTTTTTACATTCTGAACTTCTTCTTTTGTGTTTTGGTTGTTTCCGCTTTAAATTTTATTTTATCTGGTAAAATACATCTTACAAAGTCAGAAAACTGGTTTCAGTGAAACCTGCAGACCTTCTACATACAATCATCTCACTTCCTGTGTACTCTGCCCCTGGATCTGAGCAGCAGTAACGCGGCAGCGCCCCCTAGTGGTGGCTCTGTGTTACTGCAGAACCAAGGTGAACCCAGATTCCCATGATGACCACTCTCACTGCTCTGCTGCAGTGGACACGCGTCTGCTGCACTGAGATGTGAGTGTGTGTGTGTTTGAGACGGCAGCTCAATAAATGTAATCCTTCATCTCTCTCTCTCTCTCTCTCTCTCTCTCTCCCCCAGTTCTCTCAGAGACGACAGACTCCACCGAGGAGGAGTGGCAGTCCATCGCCGACCTGGCCACAGCCTGTCGCAGCATCCTGGAGGCTTTGTCACGAGAAGGTGGGAAACTGTTTACACATGCACACCTCGCTGTCAGTCATCTGTACTGTCTGCACACACACACACACACACATGCAGAATAATACAACGAGCTGCCACAGTGGTCAACTCAGCACAATCACAAACACCAACTGAGACCAAGATGAGATCTGACAGCTGCAGAGTTCTCACTGTGCCACAATCTAAAGCTCCTCGATACTCTACATCTTTCATAAGTATAAATGAAGCAATAATAATGATAATGTATTACATTTATATACTGTAGCGCTTTTCTATTGTTACCCAACACCCAAATCGCGTACAGTAACCATAAATTGTTCATTCATATACATTCACACCAGTGGTGGTAAGCTACGTGTGACTGACGGAAGCGTGGCTGCCAATGTGCCAAACAGCCCTTCCGACCTCTCATTCATACGCATTCACACGAGGCAAGGTGGGTAAGGTGTCTTGCCCGAGGACACTACGACAGAGACTGGGCAAGAGCGGGATTCGAACCGCCAACCCGCTGGTTATTGGACGACCCACTCTACTGCCTGAGCCACTGCAGTAATGCAATAACCAAAATTATGTGGACAACCCTGGACAGTCTTTCATTGTTTGGTCTCCTCCCAAATATAGAGTAATATTGACTGTAGTGTGTGACCAATTTTGTGGAAGCTCTTTGGCAAAGGCTCTTATCTTATCTTTCAAATCCATATGAAAACAGAAATAAATGTTTTTACCAGTCTGTTGAGGAGGAACTCACCTGAAAAAAACAGCCCCAACACCTTTAGGACAAGTTAGAAGGATGACTGTGAGCCAGGACTTATCACCCAACACCAGCCTGACTTCACTAAAGCCCTTGTGGCTTCAGCCTTGATATAAAATCAAGTTCTCCCAGAGGAGTAGACAGCAGTATAATGGCTCTGGCGTGATTGTCCACATACTTTTGGCCATTTAATTTTGAATGAAAAACAGACATCCCTTTTCCAAAGGATATAAAGAATATAAATGTAAGTGTCTACATACATACAGTGATAGCAATAATATATATACACAATATTTCTCATCACAGATCGCAAAGCTGGAGACCCATCACAAGCAGGAGCTGACCAGACGGACGGGAAGCTGAGGGACTCAAAGGATAGGTGGGTTGCTATGCAGCACATACAGGAAGAAAACAGACATTACAACACTGCTGTAGTTTCTTCTCATCTGCATCGCTGCACACGTCTCCTCCCTTTAGACCTCCACGCTTCAGTCTTTCTCAGTTGTTTGGACTTTATCGGCTACATCCCACTGTTTGAGTCAATGCGATTTCTTCTCTCCCACAAAAGAGAGGAGCCCTCTCGCTGACTCAGTGATGCACTCACAAACATGCAGACACAGATGAACGGTGTCGTCTCTCTCTGTACAACTCCCACCCTAATCCACTTTACTCTTCTTTCAGACGTTTCCCAGCTTCTCGGTTGTTCTCTTCTTCTCCTTCACGCTGTGTCTGAGCAGATAACGTCCACAGATCTGTTTGCCAAAAGCAAAACAGAAAACAAGTCAATAAAAATTAAGCAAACAGCAACACTGAGCTTTTCTTCAGTCCAAAGCTTTAGTTGTTTCAAGGTTTATGTCCACCCACACACTGTAAAGGTCGGCTTTGATGACTGTGGCACCAAGTAAAAATGCTTAAAATAGAAATCTGGTACAGTTACACTGCACATATCTACCTTTCATTAGCATTTGTTTGTGGACCTTAACTTGCAAATTGCAGTTAACAATCACAACATTTTTTCAATCAAAAGTCCAGTTTTTCTATTTGTTAGTACAAACCAGTTGAATAAAACAGATCAGAATCAAAACTGCCTCAACTGCTTTCAAAAATACTCACATTAGATTCTCACTATTAAGCAGTTTTGGATCGTTTGCACAAATAAACCAAATGAAAAAGTAAAATATACTCTGTGCTTTTCCCATCACCAGGAGAGAGCTCCTGCTTGGCTCTGTATGGGCGTAGTCATTATGGATAACTGCAGTCAGACGAAATGCATCATGGGATGACTGTACTCCCTCAGAATAGGTCTGCTCGTCAGCCACGGCAATTACTGTAAATTGATCTCTGAGTATTACAGGTTTTATTAAGACAGCGGCGACGATGCCCTGAGCTCTGCAGCTGCCAGAGTGACACACGGCTCCACGGCCGATCAAGCAAATTAAAAAGTTCACTCTCTACATTAGATTAAAGGAGGAGTTATATTATATCAACTTTGTGGAACATAAGAAATGCTGAAAACATTTTTTTTTTTTTTAAATCTAGTAGATATAAGTGAAGACATCCAGATTCGGGTTTGGTTGTTTGAAAAGAAAACCATTTTCACATGTTGTTTTGCATATTTCATATATTTTCCTATAGGATCCTTTAAATCCTTTAATTGCTTTTGACGAAGTGTCACTGCCTCTTTGTTGCAGTGACTCTCCAGGCCACCTAGAGGAGAAGGTATCTCAGCTGGAGGCCATGCTGAAGAAGCTGCAGGATGACCTGCAAAAGGTGCTTTGACTTTCATGAATGTTTTTTTTTTTTTTTCCTCTAATAACATTTTCAGTGAGCTGCACAGGAAAAGTCAGCAGGTAGGAGAAAATATTTCAATTGAATTGTTTCTGAGAAGATTAGTATTTTCTGATGCAGCGTCTTGTCTCCGTGCACAAACCCTCTCCTCCACACAACTATCTCAACTCACAGCTGCAGCAAGATGCAGCGGAAAAAACACTCAAAAGACATTTATGTGTGTAGAATTATGAATTTTGTTTCCACATTTACATTTTCAGATTTTTGGATATTATTTCATTATACTTTAAAGAGAATATTTAAGATGTCTTCAATGCTGTTATCAATACTTCCTCATGCTTCTGCACTACTTATGTTTATTTTTCATGAAAATGTGAAAGAATAATATTCTCAGCACAACGTCCGCTTAAGTTTCCAAAGCTTTCAGCCACATCTCATGGCCTTCCTCAGACAACTACAGACGGATGGACGTTGTGTTGAGAATCCTCTTGTCTATACTGTAAATGTCTCTGTATGTACAAAGCACTATATTTCTCCCAATATCTATTTTTAAGCCCTTTATTAGGACTGAAACTATAATTATTTTCTTTATTGATTCATCAAATGTCTAATCAGTCAATTTAGTCCATGAATAATGACAAATCATTTAGTGCTGATACAATTAGTTGATAAGCTACATGACAGTTTATGTTCATCTTCCTTATCCTAAATGTGAGGATTTGCTGCTTTTCTCTGTTTTATATGATTGTAAACTGGACATCGTTGGGTTCTGGACTCTTGTTTGGACAAAACAAGCATCGCTTTTGACTCTTGGACATTGTGAATGTGCTTTCCCGCAATTATTGACATTTTATCAATGAAACAGTGAAAAATAATCAGGTTATCCGCTCGTGAAAATAATTGTTAGTTGCAGCCCTATGACCATTGTAAGGGATTAGCTGACCAGCTGCCCATAAAGCACTGATTTTAATAAATGATATTAACAGTGAAAAGTCAGCAAATGTTTGGTGTTTTTACCTGATAGACAACTAAAAGAGAAAAACAAAACACAAGTAAATTCTGTTAAACAAATGATCAGTTCAGTGGCCAAGTGTTTCTGTACTGTTTTGGACTGTGACTTTATTCTTCCTCACTGCAGTGTGATGTGCTTCTCTACACTGTTTGCGTTGTTTTATTTCAAGCTCTGTGTTTATGTGTGCCCACTAGTTTCCTTAACGCCACCGCTGTACCTGTCGCTCCCCTCCCGTTCCTGCCACAGCGATCTGAGCGACGGCTTTTGTTTTGTTGTGTGCCGATGTCTTTCAGGAGAAAGAGGACAAGGCGGTGCTGCAGGCCGAGGTGCAGAGCCTCAGGCAGAACAATCAGCGGCTGCAGGAGGAGTCGCAGAGCACAGTCGCCCGCCTCATCAAAGTCACCGAGCTGCTGTGCAACGTCAACAAGCCCTGTTAGCTTCACCACTGCACGCACAAACACACAAATCAGCGGAAAGATGCAAATCGTGCAATGTCCCTGTACGCTCCGTACACTTATTTTCTTCATACTTATTTGCAAAAGCAAATTACACACACACACACACACACACACACCCACACGTTTCCTCTTCAAACTGTGTATCACCACAGTCTCTGAATCCTGGACCTGCCTGTCGGTGAAGGAGTATGCAAATCAATCCATACAAAAGAGAAAAAAAAGACATTTGTCAACTCCCATGACCATCATAGACTGACCAGCCGGCAGCTCTCCGGCTGCTGTGTTGGTGCGCTATGCTGGAGTGCTTCTCTTGATGAGTGTGTGTGTCTGTGTGTATGATACAGTATGTGTGTGGATGTGTGTCACATGTGTGTGTGTGCGCGTATGTGTGTCTGTATGTGTGCATCTCTTACTGTACCTTGCTTCAAATACTTGACAAGCTGGGCTGAATAGCACTTGCATAAAAAGTGGCAATTAAGACTGAGAGACACTGTATAGCATGTTTGGTGGTGTCTTATCTGAAATGACCAAAAGTGTATATATATATCACCAATAATGTATGTGAACAGTAGTATCGCTATCCTCTCTGCCAGACGTGTAGTTGCAATGTCTGAGTGTGGTTCTGCCTGGCGCTGCTAGTGTGGAAGGCCTTGAAATAAAACACAACTAGAAAAAACTAGAAAAAAAAAGGGAACGTGATGCTGACGAGCCTATAGGCAGCCTTCTACTTCAAAAGACGTAATGATGCTAACCGCCTCGCCTCAGAGCCAGGTCTGTTACATAAGGACACCACTCTCTGCCCTCTTCACTTCTCAGTAGTACTGTATCTAAGAAATTCTGGGGTTTTTAAGGAGAGATAATTATAAAAAAAAAAAAAAAAAAAAGTTTAAAAAAAATCACAAATGAAAGGGACATAAACTGGAAATGTCAAAAATGAACTGAGCATGCTTGTTCCTCCTGGAAGTGTGTATGACAACAGTGTTGAAGGGATACTAAAAAAAAAAAAGGGTTATACCTCTCCTGAAGACACAAACGATGGCAGGAAAGATCTGTTTCAGATTCCTTCCATGGTTGCCTGTAGCTGTTTTCTTCTAACCTCACTATTGTAGCAGCCATACTGTAGAAGATCTCCTGCTGGCCTGAACCACAAAATGCCAAAAGGTGGCTTTTCTTTCAGCTCGCAAAATAGCTTTACATGTCTGGATAAAACACCTTGAACTAATAGTGAAATACAGAATATTGTATTTAAATATGTTTTGTGTTTGGCGGATGTCTACAGTGACTATTTTTGGTAATTGTTTATTAGTATGGCTTATGAGTGGTAGCGGTAAGGACAATAGGTGAAATCTTACCTTTCCACCCTGATGTGTGTTTGTGTGTGTTTGTGACGTTCTTGCACTTTTTTTTTTTTTTACTTTTTTTTTCTTTTTGGGGAAAAATCAGCACTGGACAGATCACATACTGTACTTTATTTAACCTGCCCAGGTTATGTCTCGCTCAACATAAGAAGGTGGATAAGATCTCATCCCCTTGAACACCACCTTACCTCACCTTTTTGTGTGTGTGTGTTTGCGTGTGTGTGTGTGTGTGTGTGTGTCCACTGCTGACGGCACCATTATCAAAATGTGTGTGTTCAGAGGAGTCGGACTGCTTCTCCTCAGTGCCAACGAAAAAGCCCAGGCAGCTCTCCTGAATCCCAACGCAATCGAAACAGAACTGACTGGACCACAAACTCAACAACTCCAACCACAAACTCTGAACTCCGACGAAAAGGATGCCAAACTTTCGCCAGTCACTCAGACTCTCTTGTTTCTTGTACAAAACTTCCTCTTGTAATTTTATTTTAGAGTCACTGTGAATACCTGGTACCAGCATATTAAGATACAGTATATACAGATTAAATTATGAATCTAAACTTTATCAGTATGTGAAGATACTGTATGTACAGCTGAACTGTTCCATGTTACTTAGTGCATTGGGGTTGTGTATGCCCTCCTTTTGCAGGATGATTATGCAGACAAGTGTTAATCGTGACCATGCAGGCTCCTGTTTCATCTGCTGTACACGCCGAAGCCTCATGACTGAGCAGGGAGACGCTGGTGTGAGAAGACCTGTTTTACTGTGTCTTGTATAGTTATTTAGATTGTAGGAGGTTGGTCAAGCATGAGAATGTGCCAAGCAACTTCCAAGCTCCCCTCTGTATGTGTGTATGTATAAAAATGTAACTTATTAATCATGCAAATGTGGATTTTCTTGTAGCTGTTTAAACTGGAGGGAAGTGGTGAGGAAATAATGTGAAATAGGTCAGAAAGGAAGGTGGGCTTGGTTATAAATTATAGTTTCTTTTGTAGAAAACCAACAACCATCGTACGACGTGACAAAATACTATCTGCAACTCTTGCTTAATGTGACTATGGTTCTTATTATCATTCTAATATTGAGCTATTTCAGCTATAGCTCTTGCATATTTAATAAGGTCTTAAAACACCATTAGGTACGCCTTAATGAGGAAAACTCTTCTATCAGAATGGATGGTCAAAACTGGTCACACTGGTGATATGTGAAGGCTGATCTCTCTGACTCTGTGCCTACCTGAAAATGTAATGTATGTGAACCCAGCTTAGTGATCTCCTTTCTTTGTCTTTGGTTGCACTTCCTGAGGTTTTTAGTGGCAGATGAAGGTTTTTCTAAGAGACCGTTTCAACACCAGGTCTTTCATCTGCTGTGCAAGAAAAAATCATTGGGGTGACATATGGTCTAAAAGAAGGGATGATAAAGATGATAATAATGATAATAATAGATAATGTGTTGTTGATCTCAAGCATCACTGAAGGTTTACAACTCTGTGAGTGCCGCCGATTGTTGAAAGAACCGAAAAATATATCATTTTTTAAAATGAATTAAAAGGAAAAAGGTGCTTCAAATGACTGATGATGCATTGGAATCGAGTTTAAATTGAAATGAATGTGTTGAATGGCGTATGCGTCTCCTATACGGGAGGATTATTTTGGTATTTAAATGTTTAAAATAAACTCTCTCTGAAAATCCAACAGCAGTATTCAAAAAAATCTGAATGTGGCTGAATGACCTAAAAGGGACAAAAGCAGACAAACAAGGAAATCGGGGAATCATTTGGGCGTCACATACCAGATCTACTTGACCTAATCTGGAAATGCAACAATCTAAGTATGTGTTCCCAAGCAAAGGCGATGTTTTGTCAACACAGACACAAATATCCCAAAGGCAGATCATGTGGAGATATTTGTGTTTAGGACATGGTGAAATGAATCTGTGGGGTGTTTGTCCTTGTTTTTAGTTTGGAGAAAATAAAAAAAAAACAAAATCTGGAATCAAGAGGATCTTAGTTCAACAGACTTCAAGCGTTTTAATTGGTTGAATTGTTGTTCGGAGGAAAACACCACATTGTTTTCCATCAGTAGGCTATCCCACTCACTCACTGTGATTCACTACGAGTCTTTAGCAACTTGGCCTTGCTGTGAATTGATCATTTTCATGGTTGTAGATTTAGGGAACTGCTCAACCTACATGGTGATCCAGATCTGACTCTGGTTTGTTAAAGAGAAGAACGTCTCAGGTACTGACGAGCGTGGAGGGTGAAATGGAAATGAAGCTGCAGTTTAACTTCTGACAGTTACAAGTTGATTGCAATCAGACGGAGGTCACAGCCAAATGCAATCCGCTGAAAAGACTAAAATGTAAAAGTAAAAGTCAGTTTATGAAACAGGAAGAAAGTTTGAAAAAAAAGTAAGAAAATTGAGTTTCTTACAGAGTTATCTGTGGGAGAGCAGCCAAGGCCTCTGTCATAACTGAACCAGCAAAAGTCTAAATAATATAGTATTGTAGTTATGTGTATAATACAGGACAGAAGGGAAAAGATGTTGCTTTTAGAAATGTAATGTTTAGAATCAGATTTAATCTCAACATTTTGACTTAATGTTATTATTATGTGTCTAACATGGACAGAAAACCAGCATTTGAAGAATCAGACGGTTTAACTTCCTGTTGACAGCTGAGATCAGCTGAGCAAGCAAAGTACGGCAACGAGCTCTGTCCCTGTTTCTGCAAAACCCCCACCAGACTGATATTGGTTAAACTGCAGAGCAAAGTTTATTAACATCCTGCAAGGAACTGGAAAATGCTGACGATACGTAAATATAGAAACTTGACAGTTGAATCGGGTTCATGTTTTGAAATTGTTAGATTATCATCACACAGTCACAATGGTTATTAGGTTTAATTGTATCATACAACATATGCTTCAAAGATAATGCAACCAACAGTAACAATTAGTATCAAACTGTATGGTTAAAAAATCGAATGAAAAGTCATAACGATATGAGAACGTGAAAAACGGTTGCTTGGTTGTTGGGACAAACAAAACCAGATTGTGGACCTCATGGTGGCACCAGAGGAAAAGTCACTGGACTCGTCCTCTGATGAGACCAAGAACAGACGATCCATCCAAAAGCTGCTGAGTTGCTGCTTCTCAACTAAAATTATCTCCGCTGTGCAACAATGAGCTGTTGTTCATTTCATCAAATTACCATTAAATTCACTAAACTTCCAAAATGTCTGAACATCAACACAGTCACATCAACATCTACAGTAAAAAATCAACATCTTTGTCTCCTATTCTCTGTGCCAACATGTAAAAACAAAAGAAGCCTGTAGTCCCATAAACACATGTAGAGATGTAGAGTGAGATAATATAGTTTAAAAAAAGAAATCCTGATTGGATGCACATTCCCATCTGCCTGGATTGATGCAGCATGAGGTAAGACAAATACACTTTCCAAAGCTTGTTCCATGAGCATAATACAGCACGACAACATCATACAAACATTTCCCAGGACTCTGTCCTCTGGAAGGCTTTCCTAAACATCGGCCGCAGAGAAACGCTTTATCTTCTCTGCTCTGACACCAGGAGGAGAACTGATGACAACAATGCGCCGGCCTATGTCTTTATTTGGGGTTGGAGCACAGGACGGAGTCTTCACTAGGGGCTATGTGTCACACACAGCTCAAGGGCTTAACGCCAGTTTGACTCATCCGTGTTCTGTAAATACAGAGGCCATGTGTTGGTGTGTGTGTATGTGTGTGTGTGTGTCTGTGTCTGTGTGCATGTGTGTGTTTAGACAGGCTTGTATATTGTATTGTATAAATGGTCAGGCCACTGTTGGCCCATACACAACGTGTAGATGAGGCCTAATGTAAGTCCATTTGCTGCAGCCTAATTATAGGTTGCATTTGGGAGGTGTGATCAGTGTCAAACATCTACAGATACAAACAACAGATAAATATTTTTACCTCAGAGGTCTGCTGGTGTTTAAAAATACAACCAATTGTTTATTTCACCTTGCATAACATGTAATTAAATTCAGGATTTCCATTTTAGGGGAATACTAAAAGCTTAGTTTCAACGCATTTCAAACAAATTGCATAACTTTTAACAAACAAATTCTTCGCTCGTTCAAGTTCATCAGTGTTCAGATTTCTCCCAAAAAAACCCATCTGAACAGACAAGATTTCTTTTCGTTCCTTGTAATGTGTTGTTTTTCTGCTCCAGTGCAACAAACTAAGACATGTTTAAGATGTTGTGTAAAGCTTCGTGTTAATAAGTGATGCACCACGTATAAAAAGCCACGACAGTCGAATCGGAGAGTTCCTGTCGTCATGTCATAAACCCAGGAGTTAAATATTAAAGTATGAAAGACATCAGACCACTTTGGGCTCACAGGTGTTTTTAGAATTTTTTTTTACTTAGGTTAAAATATGTATTTTCTTAAAGTCTTAATTCCTAATAGAAGACACTGTCCAGACTACTTAAACTCTACAGTTCATGGACTTTTACGCAAAAGAGTTTGTGTACTTTTGTTCTTTCTGGGAAACTGGCAGGGTGGATTATTAGCAGACAGCTCTACAGCACTGTTTCTTAATCTTCACCCTGTTTCTGGAAGGTCTCCATGTGACAAGTCCTCCTTGTTTCCCCCAAACAGACGCCAGGGGCAAGACATCGTTTTAACAAGTTTTATTTAGTGTCAATTTAGGATTCGGGAAAGAGAGAATAAGACAGAAAAGGGAGCAACATAGAGAGAGAAAACTGCACACAGTGACAAAGCTTATACTTTGTAATTTTCATTTTACTCTTTCTGTTCAAATTTCATTTTCCTCAATGCCAAAATAAATCCAAAGTGCTGTATGTCCCTGACTAAAGTTTTCATACTGGAAACAGGCCACTTCACTCCACTGGCCCATTGTGAACCATGATGTAATACTAATAATAATGATATGCAGTAAGTCAGTTTTACTGGATTTTCATAGATTTGAATCTGCAATCTCAACAAAACTCAAGAATTATGTCTATAAACAATGTTACTGATTACTGACCACTTATAACGCTGTGTAATATAAATCAGACAGTGAGGACAGCTGGGATGATCATGGGGGTCTCCCTTTCCTACGTCTAAAATTAGTGTTTACAAAACGCCTTCGGTAGAAAGGATTATTTTTACACCTCTGACTCCCAGCTGTCCTGTTTCATTTCCCATTGTCAGGAAACACCAAAACACACATCGGTGTCTCCTTCAGACTGTCAGACTGCCAGTCACCTCAGTCCTGCCCTGCACCCAACAATCATTCATCTTGCATTGTTAACTATATTGTTATGAAAAAAATGTACTGTATATTTGAACATCTATTAGCCTACTATTGCAAAGATATTTTCACGGACTTTTATCTCCTGCTCCTGAGGATTTTTTTAAAGAAAATTTTAGTTTGTCCTCGGTCTTCAAAGTATTTTTATTATTTTTTATTTAATTCTTCTTTATTTCTATTTTTTATCTCTATTATTGTTATTATTGCACCTTAAAGGTACACTGTGGACTTTTTGACCACTAGTTGTGCTGTGCAGCAGTGGTTTTAAGAGTGGCCCCCTGTCCTCTAACCTGCGGAGGACTGTCGTAGATATGGTAAAGATGATAAGCTGCTTGTACAGGCGACCTGTGGACTCATCTTTTAAAGGAGGACAGTGTCTTTGGTTGTATAAACAAGCATACACATTAAAGGGATAGTTCAACATTTTGGCAAATTGGCCCATTGCCATAATCGCTATAGTCATAGCAGTAGGTTCATTACCTTTAATTGTAGGTGTAAGCTATTTTCAGTACGGCGGAGTGCAGCAGCTGGCTGCTCAGAGCTACGCTATGGAGGCTAACGGAATTTCTTGGTTTCCCTCATTAAACTCATCAAATTCAACATCCCAAAACTCCACAGCGCTTTTGTAGACAAGTTGTGACCTGCACAACCACCACGCTATGAGATAATGGCGGAACGATACGAAACGGAGCCGTTTTCGAGGTAAATACAGGGTAAATACGGAGACTGCTTGCTGAAAAACTGTCCCTGAACGCAACGCGCATCAGCGGTTTTGTATGAATTTACCTCGAAAACGGCTCCGTTTCGTATCGTTCCGTCATTATCTCATAGCGTGGTGGTTGTGCAGGTCACAACTTGTCTACAAAAGCGCTGTGGAGTTTTGGGATGTTGAATTTGATGAGTTTAATGAGGGAAACCAAGAAATTCCGTTAGCCTCCATAGCGTAGCTCTGAGCAGCCAGCTGCTGCGCTCCGCCGTACTGAAAATAGCTTACACCTACAATTAAAGGTAATGAACCTACTGCTATGACTATAGCGATTATGGCAATGGGCCAATTTGCCAAAATGTTGAACTATCCCTTTAACAAATGTGAGCATGCAGCCTGAACAACATGTTACCCAGGCTGATCAACAAGTGGTGGCAGCACCAACCAAAAAAATCTAAGTAATGCACCCAAGAAGGCAGCAGGGAGGAAGAGAGTAAGTAGCAAGTAGACATGAATTCTGTCACTGTTGGACTTAAAATTGAAGTTTATAAATGTTTTACACAGAGTAAAGTACCTAACAAGTTTATAGGCTCTCAGTATATACAATATGTTGACGTCAGTGACCTTTATTCGTTTATAGAAGATCTCTACAGGCCACCTTTTAAGGATAACTCATCACAAGGTGTATGTTTTAGTAGGCTACATCTGCTGTGGCTCTGGAGGAGCTTTATAAAATCTGGAAATATAACCCTGATGATGATGTTATAGTGATCTCATCTGGGTAATCTCACTGCCTCACAAACTGGGGGCGTGCAGATGATCCTGTAGACATCAGTCGTTTAAAGAGACTATAGGGTGACTGTGGAGCTGCAGGCAGAGCAGCCGTCTACTAATCACAGGGTTGTCGTGCTGATTTCCCACAGTGAACACAGACAGCAGCTGTGGTTTTAACTGCTGCCTATGATCACTCACAGGTGTGATGTGCAGGTAAATCTCTCTCAAACTAAATGCAATAGCCTACAAACCCACCGCAGTAGCTGAAACTGATTATTACACTGGCACAATGTGATGTAGCAGTTCAGTGAGCCCTGCTCTGAGCTCGTGCTCTCATCAGTGGTTAAAGGGATAGTTCACTCAAAATTGAAATTACGTTACAACGGGGCTCCATGCAGCACTGCGTGTCCATCATAGACTGTATAAAGAATGGACGTAGCACCCGTGACGTCACCCATTGGTTTGGGGGAGTCTGTTTTGTGCCGCTACTACGGGGGTTTGAACCGCGCCATGTTGGATTTGACTTGCCATATTTGGAGAGGTGCGGCCGTTAGCCGGCCGAGAACCCGCCCACTGGCCTTGAAGCAGCGGTCTCCGGACCTGTCACTCCACGTTTCCGCGCCCTAATTGGCCAGAATTTTAAACCTAATAACAGTAAAACGGTAGAGTTTTAAAAAAAATTCACCCCCCTCAGAGTGTGTGCGGGGGTAGAAACTATCGGTTGAGACCAAAAAACGTAATGGTACCAGGCTTTGATCATGTTTATTGAGGATGTAAAGTTTTTAACATGGGGGTCTATGGAGAATGCTCCCTTCTGGTACCAGCCCCCAGAGGAAGCCGGGGGGATTGCAGTTTTTTGAACGCGGAAGTGAGCTTCACTTCTCAGACCGACAACTGCCCCCTTGGTGTCCATATAGCGGTTGCAAATGGATGCACTTTTCTTCGTAACAAAAAGACACACCAAAAAACATCCAAATACCTCCATAGTGCTCGTATGTAATGTCTGTCTTGTATTGAAGCCCCGAAATGCGAAATTGTTCCGAAAAAAAATTAAATAAGTCTATATTTCAAGCTTGTTTGCAGCGGAAGCTCCATTTCCTGGTCGGTCCAAATCTCACCGACACCGGCGCAAATCGTGCGAGATTAGATACGAAGAGATACGAAGAAAAGTGGTATCCATTTGCAACCGTTATATGGACATGCACTGCTGCACGGACCCCGCCGTAACTCAGAGAAGGCACGGAGGACTCTGAAACTTCTCCCAGCCCTTAGTCGACATGAGGGTGAGTAGATAATGAGTGCAATTTCAATTTTGGGTGAACTATTCTTTTAATTACCTGGTGTGTTCAGCCAATCAGGAGCTCATCATCAGAGCATCGGAGACAGGTGGGAAATCCAATGTTGGGGAGGTGGCGACATCGAGGGTTTACAGGTGGGTGCGTTTGATACATCCACGGCCGTGTCCTGTGTGTTTTACTGGTTGGAAGTGGAGAAGACACTGTTGGCAGAGCAGCAGGGATACACACACACACACACACACACACACAAGCACACGCACACTTCTGTTGTATTTCCTCTGAAGTAGGAGCACCGAGTGTGTCGCCGCCTGGTGGCCGATGAGAGGAGCGCGCAGTGAGGGCAGAGAGGGAGAGAGAGAGAGAGTGTGATACGCTCGGAGCCCAGAGCATGTCGCCTCCTGTTGCTGCGCCTCACTGTGGGATCCGCTGTCGACCTTTCCGCCTGTGCACATGAGCGCTGAAAGCTGTTTTTACGCATCGACTCGCTATGTGCGACCCGGAGGCTCGAAGGAGTGAAGCCGCCCGGAGTCTGTTCTGAGTCCGGAGGGGAAAACCGGGCTCGACTCTGCGGGGATTTTTTTTTTTTTTTTTTTTTTTTGACACAACTTGGCAGAGAAGTCGCTCCGCTGCTGTTGCTGTTGCCTCTTGCTGGAGGAAGAGGAGGAGGACGAGGAGAGGAGGAGGAGGTTTGTTCGGAGCTGCTCGCAGAGAAAAGTGTGAAACAAGTGTCACAAAGAGAGCAACAGATGTTTATACGTGGACATGCGGCCGGCTGAGGAATGAAAGCAGCAGCAGCGAGGCACCGGCGGCCCTTCCAGCGGTTCTGCTGCTGTGGAGTCGGGCTGGTCGCCGTCATTTGGCTCGCGCAGGTTATCCAGGCACCAGGTGAGACCTTAATATAGATCTTCAGGCTGCGCGCGCCTGCGAGGCTGCCCAGTGATTATAATCCTATGGACATTGTTATACACACACACAGCAATAAAGTAGGCTTTAATATTATATTTAGATTTTTTTTTAAAGAACTCACCAGTGTGATGCATATCAGATCATATGACGGTATAAATCACTGAATTTACATACATTTACATGAGGAATGGGGGGTGCAGCCAGCAGGAGCCCATATGGGCTGATGCTGAATAACTGTAATATTTAATCTCTTATATTAAAATCATATCACATAAGGTGATAATCTGACAATATATGTAAAAAGGGAAGCCATAAAAAGAACAAATCATAAAGATAAATGGAAGACAGTCTTACACCGAGGTATATAAAACTATTGGTCCTAACAATGAGCATCAGAGCATAAATCAAACTAGTTGAAAAATTTAGCACGATTAATCTATAGAGAGCCAACGTTATTGTTCTCTTCCCTATGTCCGTGGATCTCAAAATCTTCTATATGAATCTAAATGTGACTATTTGTGTCTGCAAATCTCCATCCAAAATGCATTTGTAGAATTCAAATATGAATCATTATAATACCATTCAGTCAAGTCAGAATAAGCAGGTGCACAGGTTTAAGGTGAAATTCTCAAAGCTTTATTTTCAAATTGACAAACCCCACTGCACTCCAGACACTTGGAGACCTGCTTTAAATATTTTGATCTTAGTTCATTTTCCAACAGCATCACTAAACGTCTCCCGGTCTCTGTCCCTCTGGTTGTTCTCTGTTCACACCACAGGAATGACTGTGACAGTTTGCAGATTACACACAGCAGACACAAATTGTAGCATGTAAAAAATAATCCTGTTATTGGGAATATGTTCGGTTTGAGGTTATTTCTGATTCAACAGCCATTTATTCATCTTTGTATAAATAATGTAAATGACTGGAACATTTTAAGGATTCATCTTTGTGGACATACTTCCTTTATCCCTAAATAAACTGGCTGCCCTTTAATTTCTGCCTTTTCCCAGGCTGTCACTGCAGCTGCGATTGTGTTTTTATTCAGCTAAATAAATCATTGTTGAACATGAGATACAATTCAAACATTTATTTTTATTTTTCTGGATAGCAACAGCAACTTTAATTCAATTCATTACACAATGTCTTACACAACACATGTGATTGACGTACAGCCATGTACTGATTTCCCCACTGATTCCTCATCTGTCCTCATGGGAGGAGTGAGAATCACACATCTATGAAATGACATGTAGTGTAGTTCACGTCACATGAATCATTACAGCTCGTGTGCACGTAGACCCACCTCCGCCTCGCTACGCCGCCTCCTGCAGATCATCGACCTCTGTAACATTTTGCACCATCAGTGTCCAGACTGAGCTTATTTGTCTTTTTGTCATAGATGCACGAGCAAATAAATAAATGGGAAAATAAATTAGCAAAGTCTTGGTTAGATACTTTAGTGCCTCATCTCACAGCACCGCACCTAATGGCACCATCTCCCACCTCCGCCCCCCCCTCCCTCCCCCCTCAGCTCATTATCCTCTCATCACCTTTGCTGATATGGTCACACATCGTCACTCGCACTCATCAGCAGCTTCAGCACCGACGCTCTCCTCCGTAATCCCGGTGTGTGTTATAAAGATGTGAATGGGTGAACTTTTTGTTCCAACAGGAGTGTTTGATTTACGTTGAGGTTTCATCCGGGTGTTGCACGCTGTCCTTCGTTGAAGAGTGTCCTGGTGAATGAGCCGTGTCATTAATATTTATACTTCACCTTTAAATTATGAGTGTGCCATCAACCACAAGAGGTTTTTTGAACCGAGACCAAGGCCGTTCAACTTAAACCACATAAAAGCACAGGGCAATGTCTGCTGTTTGTAATGGCGACAGGCAGGTTACACTCACAACACTTGGAAAATATGACACATACTGTAGCATCCTGAATACCACAGCTTGCATAACCATTTATGGATGTGCTGAGACAACACTTAGTATCAGTAGCATTCTGATTATGTCAAACAAAAATTTCAGTCCAAAACAAATTCGAAACAAACTATTTACTGTACAAGTACATGACGAAGCTGCAAAAGCAAAAACTGCCAAAAATAAAATTAAAGCAAAATGAAATTTATGGAAAAAGTGTGAGGACACTTGGCTCACTAGCCAGCACCTCATCTCCAAGATGGCCGCCCCTCGTCTTTATCCGTCTTTCTCCATTCATTCAGAAATCGCAGCAGCAGTGAGTCGAACAGTCGACACATTAAGATCCTGTGTGGTGAAATGAGTTGTAAACACACAGTGACAATTTGATGGAGGTAGTGAATGTGCCCACAATTACTGAATTACACATCCAGGAGACATAAAGCAACATTAGCATCATCGAGTTGTGTTAGTGCCCAATTGAGGAGTATGTGTTTTTGTGTTCTTGGTGTGTTATTCACTTTTAGCTCTTTAGCTGCTAAGTGTTCGGCTGTGTTGGCTTGTTGGTTGCTGACAGTGAGGTGCAGCTACAGTCGGTTTGTCAGAGCTTTTCTGCTGGAAACAGCTACTTGTCAAGTGGTTGTGTAAAAATTATGATGATTTAGTTATAGCAGGTTTTTTGTTAGAAATCCTCCAGGAGAGACCCATGCGAGGACAAACTGCTGAGATATTCGGGGGCTAATCAAATGTCAGGGTCACGGTGACCCTATGAAACATTTTTTAAACACATTATTTAGAGAATTAGTCAAGTGAATCACTACACATTTGGCACAGACGATCATCTGGACGTGTGGATGAACTAGGTAGCTTTTGGGGGTCATAGGTCAAGTGTGTTTTAGACAGGTGAATTTATAAAATGTGGTTTTGGCCTTGTGAACACAATATCTCTGTAATGCCTTGAGGACATTTCTAAAAAAAAAAATTGGTACAAAGGACCTGATTTTGATTTGTCAAATGCCAAGGTCACAGTTACCTCAGAAAACACCTTTTAGCCGACTCAAGAGTCTGAATAAACAGGATTGTAACCTGGCAGACTCATGCAGCCATAAAGTAATGAGTCTAGTTCTTGTTTTTGTTTTTTCTGTGAACTGTGAAGAGTTGTCTACACTCGGATATTTATATAACTGTGCCTTAGATCCCATTTAAGGTCAATTCAGATGCTCATCAGCTCACTGTTTACTGCAACATGACACTCGGTCTGAATGTCAGAGTGGAAATCTGGAGGTTTTGCTCTGTTATCTTGGTGGACCAGGAGGTCAGAGTGTTGAATTGGCAGATAATTATTATTTTTTATGAAGTAATATCTATAGATTCAGGTTTCAGATGGAGCCACACTCACCTGCATTGCCACTATGGAGGATTTCACAGTCTGAGTCATTTACTATCAGTGAACTGTTTGTGGTGAGAGCTGGAAGCCGGTCTGTCCAGTCAATGAGTGATTGATGGGATCCAGTGTCTCGTTCCTGCTGCAGAACGAGGCAACGGTAGTTTGTGGAGGGGAAGATATTATTTGTTGTTGCCCTTTGGTGGCTGTGGCTCAGGAGGTAGAGTCGATCGTTCACTAACTTCACTAAGGTTGGTGGTTCGATTCCCGGCTCCTCCAGTTCGCATGTCGAAGTGTCCTTGGGCAAGACACTGCACTTTGAGTGGTCCAAGTGACTAGAAAAGCGCTATAGAAGTGCAAGTCCATTTACCATTTTGTTTTTCTAACAATGATAGCACAATGATTTTAGGTGGTTTCTGACCTATTTAGTGCCTATAGAGTAGGAAAAAAAGAAAAGAATAGATGCCACACATGGCGTCACACTCATCAGTGATACATACTGTAGCTTCATCTCAAAGGTTCCCCATAGTCTGTGTGTGTAGAGAGATGAATAATGATTTACATTATTTACACTTAACATGATGGTATTTACACTTAGCTTCCTGCATTCGGCCACTGTGTTTATGTTGAGGAATGTGGCAGCAGGACTTAGATTTCATCACTGATCCTTCTGTAACCTTTTTACCTTATATTTACATTTAAGGCCGTTAGCAGACAGTCTTATCCAGAGGAACAATCACTCCAACAGGGAAGTCTGCTTAAACACCATGGATCATCTAAAGTGTATAAGCAAGGTCAAAGGTCAAGGTCTGACTGAAGACAGTGTGGCTAAATGTGTTTGAAAGTGATTTTGCATTCTTTAAGTCCACTTTAAAGCAGCTTATTGTAACATTAGAGTTAAGAAATACCTGAAAAACCAACACAGAAACAAAAGGAGAGCAGAGCAAACAGGATTTTTGATTAAGAACTTGACAATTGTATGTTATTGATCGGGGCCATGTGGAGTTTGAACACAGGGAAAAGACAAAGTTTAGACTCTATCTTTGCACTGTTATGTAAGTTACAAGTCATATGTACGTCCATCCGTCTCATTCTCATGGAAAATGTTATCAAAATGCCCTGAACTCTGGCAAAAACATTCACTTATGAACTGATTAGATTTTGGTGGCTAAAGGTGAAAGGTCATGGTCATGGTGACCTCATATCTCTAATACCTTTAGGTAATGTCTTGAAATTTGGATGAACTGATTAGATTTTGGTGGCTAAAGGTGAAAGGTCATGGTCATGGTGACCTCATATCTCTAATACCTTTAGGTAATGTCTTGAAATTTGGATGAACTGATTAGATTTTGTAGGTCAAAGGTCAAGGGCAGTGTGAACAGGTTTTTTTTTAGTCGAGACCTCACTCACACAGCAATTACAACAACATTCCACACAAATGGTTAATATTTCATATGACTCTGGAAAAACAGGGATGTAATGTGAAATTAGTCTGAGTGGTGGAAGCGAACAACCACAAGGACGTGATTTTAGTTGAATGTTTTTGACCCAACTGCAAGGCATTTGTTTTGCATTTTAATCTGCTGGGAGCCACTGCTTTTCTCAGTATTAAGAATCAAATTCCCAAAGTACCATCACAGTTTCAGTTTAAGTGCAGTAGAAAGGTGAAAGCCTATCAATTTGCAATTAAATAAAATAGGAAAGAAGCAGATATTTACATTACCAATTAGATAGTTTTTGTCAAACAGTGGTTTCTGATTAATTTTACATCAATTGTAAAGTTGTCATTCGTTGTCTTTTATGTTGTTTGTGCTCAGCACCGTGATGCGAAAGAAGAACGAAATCAGAATCTGGAATAAGCATCGTGCATTTTATTTCACCCTCTTTTCTCTAATCAGATGAGATCTGCTTTAGGTGTTAGAAACTCCTCCCAGTTTAAAGTGTGAAAATGGCGCAGAGCCGTCTGTGGCAGGAGCCCATTTGAATTTCATACGAGTCGAGCTCCTCTTGATGCCTCAACATGAAAGCCTTCACGTCTCCTCTCAGCCACGACCACTGCCCTCCTGAAATAGGCTCATTGAGCTGTACGCTACAAAGGGACTCTACAGCGTCTGGCAATCACGATGAGCATCAGACACAGACACCAAGCCGCTTCATAAATAAAAGGACAGTGTGTAGTAGTACAGAGCGTAATAATCGTCTCGTCGTCTTCTCAGCCCTCCGAGGAAAGGTCTCCGTGGGTGGCAGTGGAGTATATCTGTATTTTCTTTTTTCCCGTAGGAGAGATGATGAGACAGATCTATCTGCGGGGAGTTCCTCGTCTATCACCCTAGTAAAGCCTCAAAAAACTGAAACCCACACAGAGATTAGCTACATATTGAGGAATGAAATACACAGCTGAAATACACACCGCGAAGTCTCCAGTGCTGTTGGCTGAGGACAGCTGACGGCAGCACAGAGTGAATTACTGAACATGCTCTTATCTGCCAGAGCCAGAAACATGAAACTTCAGTCTGTCGAGTCCTCGTTTCACTCTAATATAACTCCAGAGACAATAACCAGAAGGGGAAAAAGGGGCAATAATAATTCCTGGGTGAAGGTGGACAAGTGCACATTTTTAAACGCCAAACTCATAAAATCAGAAATAGATTGCCCGGTTAGTGTTTGAGAAAAGTGACAGCAGAAATTCAATTGACAGCCATCGTGATAAACAGTTAATTGTTCATAGTAATTAACAAAAATGCTAAATTGGTGGGTTTACCTTCATGTTGGAGGAATTTCAGTTTTCTGTCCTTATAAAAATCCATGTCTTTTGGGTTTCACTCTGTTTGTCAGCGACACAAACAGTGATTATTCACATTATCATCAGATTACTTTCATATAAAAGCAGAGAATCAAATCAGAAATAGTTAATAATAGAGAGACTGCAAATGTTTCCGGCCCCTTTGCTAAGAATGGAGACTGACACCAAGATCTTTATCTGACGAGTAGCTGACGTAGAAATCAATTAGTTACTTGTGCTGGTTTCGCTCTAAAATGTCTCTGGTGCTGTTTTGTAACAGAGACGGAGTCCTTTGGGTTTCGGCCAGGCGTGAACGACGGGACGCTGCGATGGACTCGCAGGCTGATGCAGGAGACGTCAGACAACCAGAGCCTGGGTCAGCCCCGAGCAGGTGAGTCACTGTGTGTTTTTAAAACCGGGTAGATGCCGTCTGCTCCTCCAGGACAGACCCACCAACTCCCCCAGAATCTGCAGCACCTCCTTATCGTGCAGCGCAGGGCTGGGCTGGGTGATATGGATGATATCTTCTATAAATGTGTGTGTAATACGACATCATGGTGCTGTTATGTATTGGGATATTTTACATTTTATCACAACTGATAAAACTCAGAGTCAAGCAGATTGGAGTGTCTGCTTTATTGTTATATAAATGTATCTAGTAAATTACATACAAGAAGATAGGACTTATTGCAGTGATGGTTTATTACACTGCTTTACTGTACGTTTAACCTGGCAACGTAGTGACACAAGTGCACGTATGGTGTACTGTATATTGTATTGGTGAGGAATTCATTAGAGAGTATTTAGAAGATGTAAAGAGTCAGAATGATTTATTGCTGTTGTTTCCCTACGTTACGTTAAGTGTGCGTGGTGCATGCAGGTAAACAAGGAGGGTGGAGTGGACCAGTGGTTTGTGCCTCTCCCCTGCAGGTGCCAGTGAAAGGTCATGCAGACCAAGCAGCATTGTGTTAGTTGACAGGAGTGTGTAGTCAGTTCGAGCTCGTGCACTGAAATGCTCAAGAGGGAAGACGGAGCACAAAGGAGGAGGCTGTCAGGAGTGAAAGTCAGATCAGATTTTTTTGCAGGTAGTCTTGTTTTTTTTGTTTGTTTTTCAGCAGAAGCCAACTCACTTTCCTTTGCTCCTCACGCGCGGCTGCACTGTGAAGAGTTTAGACAAATTCAAACTGCTCTTTGTCGAATTATTGCTGAGACTTGCAGCCAATCGACAGCCATAATCAGACCCGTGTTTCTCTTGTTCCCAGGCTGATTAGCTGGCTGCCTGACATGAGCCGCAGTCATCACAGCTGACAGTTTTATTATTAAAAATTCAGATCAGAGTGAGAGGAGCTGTGTGGGGAGAATAGCACCGAGTAGATAAAATAACACAGCTGCACCGAGAAAAAACCTTTTTGCCTCGGTGACAATATAGCCTACAATTCTCTATCTTCAGATCATTTGCATTTACTCCTCGGCTGTGCTAATATCAGGCTGTCAGTCACAATGCTGCACTGTATGCAAATCAGTCCAAAAATTTCTCTCACAAATTGACAAGCAAGTCAAATTATGCTTATTATATACTGTGCAAATAAATTGTTATCTCAGGTATAATCTGCCCGCTGTGGGTGTATAACCTCCAAATATATACTCCCTCACACATGCACAATGAATAATCTCCAGCTTGTTAAAAATAGATTGGAGTGAAAGACGGCTGCCGTAGGATGTGCACATGTGGCAGCGAAAATACACAGTGTAAGACACTGTGAAGACTTCCCAGCACTTTGCACTTTCATCTCATTCATCACAGCAGTTGGGAAAAATCGTCATGTGACATCATATACACCCAACACCAGCACAGCACAGCTTTTCTTAATCATTATGTTGGATTTATAGTCATTTTAATAAACACTATATCAAGACATTTGTTTATTTTAGAGGTCTGGCTTTGACTTGTTTGGTTATCTACTGCATGACCTCAGACATCACTTTTAATTGTGTTCACTGATTTATCAGCAGACATCCGCTCTCGGCCATTTTAGGCTTAAACCCACATTTTTATACTAATATCTGGAGAAATAATTCAACTGCTGCAGTGACATTACCAATAATTTATTGGTTATATTTTTGGAGAGCTTGTGTTTGATGTGCGTGAACATATAGACTCATCAGGGACAATTGATCTGGCACTTGCAGTAAAATTCACACAATACAGGAAGCTCACTGTCCCACTGGCTGTCACACATCCTCCTCTGTGATATTACACCAGAGTTTTTTTTTTTATTGTTTTTTTTCCCTCCCTGCACTTGAGAGAGAAAATAATGAGACTGGGCGTACGTCTCCACCAGAGCTCCATTCGCTCTGTGCAGCACCATTTGTGTTTTTCTACCTGATAACATACTTAACCTTTATTGAGTTCCCGGTTGCAAACACAGATCTCCCTCATTATCTCTCACAAGGACACAAGCACACTGAAGATAGGTACTTAATTGTACTTCATTTCGCCCGTTCCTCTCCCAGTGGAGACGAGCAGCTACACAGAGCCGGACCAGGTAGCACGAGACGCAGCGGTGATCGCGGCTCGGGGCCCAGGTTGCCGCCCCGCTCCTCAGCAGGCCGTCTGACAGTGATTGCATAATCTGTAGTGTGATTAAAAAACCCTCGCTGGACCTCGGGGGGATGTTATCTTGGGGATTGCACAGTAACGTCCAGCCCCAGGCTTTCTTTCACTCTTTTCATCCCTCGGCTGCTTAACAAGATGGAGACGGTTTGATCCGCCTTCAGCTGACAAGCCTCGGAGACTGCTGTTGCTAGGCAACTGAATGCTAAATTTTGAAACCCAGACAATTCTGTCTTTCAAGCATTAAAAGTGCAAAGCAAAGAACTAAAAATAGACGGTGAGGAGATGAAGGAGGGGTGAATGAATCCAAATAATGTAAATGAAGTAAATGGCTCTTACTGCATGAGTGTGTGTGTGTGTGTGTGTGTGGCTGAGGCTTGTAATGTTGTTTGTCTTGGCAAACGACAGTCAGCTGAGAATAGTATTTTTCCACTGCCATGTTTTCGGGGTTTTATTTTTTTGTGTGGGGCTGAATGCACTGAGAAAGGGAAGCTGGCAGATAATCTGAAGCAAATTGTCTTCAAATGGTCTTGGATTGTTATCAGGACAGCCAGATTACGGATGCCACACAAAGCAAACCGAGGTTAATGTGTGGTCATTATTTGTAGCTATGTGAAGTTGTGGAAAATGTGAAGCAGACCCGGATGGATCCTGCTCAGTCCCCCTCTCGCTCTCCGTCTGCAAAAACAGGTCAGCGTTTAAAGAATAAAAGGCAGAGGTCGTGAGGTTGAAGATAAAACGCCTCTTAAAAGTTTTATGTCGTCAACCAGCTGATGATGGCTGGCCGTTTATGATGAGGCAGAGCTGCACCTCTGTCATAACAGTGTGATGTGTGTAGTGTGTGTATATGGTGTGGTGCTTTTATTGACGTGTGTGTGTGTGTGTGCGTGTGTGTGTGTGTGTGTGTGTGTCAGGCGGTTTGAAGCGCTGCTGTCGTTTCATCAGCGTTTTATTCAAACTGCCTCAAAGGAAAGCAAATCAAAGAACAAATGCATAATTGAACTTACATTACACACCTGGATGAAATATTTATTTTTTGATTCCTCATGAAAAATGCAGCGTGTGTGTGTGTGTGTGTGTGTGTGTGTGTGTGTGTGTGTGTGTGTGTGTGTGGCACTGGTTTGGTTGGTGCATGATACGACTTTACTCCGTGTGCCAGTCGATACCGTAGCTTGACTCCAGGACCCCTGCAGACTTTCAGATCAATACATTATTACGTCCCGCCCACTGCCTGTCATTCAGCACTGGCTCCACTTAGCGCCGATTTCATTTTTACCTCGAAGATCATCTGCTGCTCCGGCTTTATTGTTCTGCACAAAGTACAGATATGAGATGGATCTGTGTATCACTCAGTGACTAATGGAAAAAATTCATGGAAAGTTCAAAGTTCATGTCATGGAAAAAATAAAACCTTTTTAGCTTACACCAACGTGTTAGATGTAATATAAAAATTGCCATTTGTGTTTATTATCTTATCTAAACCACGCCAAAATAAACATGCAGATGATTGATGCATTGCTGCAGTTTGAATTAGACAACAGTGTTTTATAATTGCAGTAAATGTTGTGGTGGAGTGGTGAGAGCTAATAAAGTTTTATAGAGCCGTGTTAAAGCTCAGCGCAAACCCACTCTTTGCCTCTTGACGAACAGCGTCTCATTTTAACATGCACCTGTGAATTAATTCAGAAAATTGTTGTTCAGGCACATTTTTTCCATTACAGAGTTTATTTTCTGTTGGAAATTATTATTATTTTTATTCATTTATCTCTCTCTGACAAAGCAAATAAACAACCAGTAACTGCAGACACCCAGAACTTAATGCTGCATTAGTCTGCAAATAAATTGAGAAGATTAAGATCAAAACACAATAACCAGTGAAAACACGACACCCAGGAGAAAGAGAATGAAGAACAACTGTATAGCTTTGTCTTTCCCTTCGGAACAACAGCCTGAGCAGGTTCAGACTGTTTCATTCATTTTATAATATATTTGAAGTCCGATTCATTTTTCTGTTCTTTCCAATGGGTCTGTTTTTTGCAAGGCAGGACTCAACACCGTCTCTCATTTATATTAATATCACTGTTGTCTAATCAATTATACACAAGAGGAAATCCTGATATCCAAATTTTCAGCTCTAATGCCGCCGCGCTCCCACAGCAAATCCATGACAATGACTTTTTGAGCAGCGAATTTCATGCTCTAATCAGTGGAGAGCCTGTTTAGTTTATTCCATTTTCAGCGGATTTAATACATTGTATTGTGATTGTACCAGGTCATTGCTAATGGACCCAATAGCCATCCCGCTGTTTCTGCTTTATGACGGTTCCGACATTCCTCTTTGAAGGAAAGTGCAGCGACCCCAGTGTTGCACAGTGGGTTTTGCTTTGTGCAGTAGAATAAATTACTGTCACAGTTTAATTTTAAGCACAGAAAGTAACTCTGAAGAAAGGTCACATAAAAACCATAGACATGTCTGTTTTTCTTCAGTGTCCTGTGTAGGGAGGTCCTCCTTACACTTCACTGACACAGTGTGTGGTGTGTTGCCTCACAGCCGATGAGCTGGACGCGTTGCACAGGGTTTGAGGAAATCATCACCCAACCTCAATACGTTGTGAAATGTGGTGATGCATCTTTAAACGGAGGAAGAGACAAAACTGGACTTCACGGGGGCCTCTGTCTGCCCACAGGAAGTGAGCAGCTACATGCTAGAGCAGAAGCCAGAGCAGCTATAGATGTGTGCAAAGGTTCAGGGAATCTATGGAGCTTTTCACACGTGTGTATAAATAAAATATCTTCTTCATTCAGAGTACTTCACTTCAGCTTGTGTCTCAGAGATATGAAGTCGCGGTGATGGAGAGAACGAGGTCAGAGGTGAACGAGTTGTGGGAGCAGTGATGTTGGAGGTCTGAGCGCAGACGGACTTTTATTGTTGGAGCCGTGCCCGTGCATCAACATCATCAAAATCAGCCCCCGGTTACAAAAGGAGTGATTTTATCGAGCTCGTGGCACATCTGGCTCGAATCCCTGATTTGGGAAGTTGCAGATGTGCGCTGGTGATTAACACGGGTGTTTCACTTTGTGGTCCTGTATTGTGAAACCACAGCGTAAGAGTCTTGGCGGAGCACATTCCTGTCCGGCAGCTTTCACTAAACCAGCACACTGTTTCTGTCTCTATGTATCGTAGCTGTGCTGCCCCCCCACCCCCACCCCCCTCACCCCCCCTCACTCTCTCAGACCTCTCCTGAGGGTTTGTAAGGAAAAATAAATATTTTTAGATATTACGGTCCAGAGCTGCTGTCACTTCTCTTTTTTTTCATTTTTCATAAACCCTAACCATGGGAAACACATATTCACCTCCCCCCTTTCTCACTGTTCACGCAATCGCCTTGCCTTTGGCTTCCTACTGCCACCCATCAAAAAAAAAAAAAAAAAAAAAAGCTGCCCCTGGGGAGAGGGTCACCATAGCAACTGCCTTCACCAGAGCAACTCTTCAAAGCGTCCATCTGAGCTGCATGTTGCAGCCCCGCGTTTCTACCTACAGCAGAACCTGGGAGTTTATGGTCTGGGGCAGAAAGGAGACTGGAAGTCTTCCAGGGCGGTGAGACGGGACTCGGTGGGGGCAGAGGGGAAGGTGGAGGGAGAACAGATGTCCAACAGCTGATCAGCCTGACAGGTCGCTATGGAAGACGCATACAGTGCAACTTCACATCCAGCCGTGCAATAAGATGACACAGAGTCTACATGCTAAGCCTGGATGATGTAGTGGACGAGCCCTGTGGTAACAGCTGGCACTGAGTGAACGGGCTTTTTCCTCAGAGAGCAGAGACTCAGCCCCCCGCCAGCCCACTCACTCAGTCCCTTACAGTGCTGCACATGGAGGATATTGTGGTACGACAGGCCTGCGAGCAGACAGACAGCGCTTCACTCTGGCATAGACACAAATGTGTAAACATCGGTGGACAAACATTTACATTTTCTGACTGAACACGAGCAAATTACTGTCCCCTCCCCGGGACCATATGGTCTCCCTCTCTCAGACTCTGACACTGCAGTGTCAAAGATCACATCTCATATCCTCCATCACAAGGGACCCGATCTTAATCCACGCAGTCTGCTGTTCAGTTTCCATACAGCCACAGTGCAGCGTGCAGCTTGCAGCGCGCATCGTGACGGCTTCACCGTGCTTATTGTGTGCTCGTCGACCCACTGTTGTCTCAGACAGCAGAAGAGCTATAAATAGCTCCATGCCCCCCCCCCACCCCCCTCCATAGTTTAAATTCACCCAGCTCGACTCAGAGTTGTAAATTGGTGCTGTACCACACACACGGCTCTCGCTGTGGTAACGTCAGGAGGACGCGGGGACACTGAGCGTCATTAACAGTTGTCCATTTCTCTCACACTCGAGGAAGAACAGGAAGCAGCTGCCACTTTCACTTCCACCTCACTTCCTGTCACTGTTGAGTGCAAGACAAACACTGTGTCTAGAAGATGTTGCTATGGGTGGTGCTCTGTCTTAACACTGTTCCTTTATGTAATTGATGATTTTGAAATCTCTGGATGTTATAAAAGAAGGTCATATTGTAAATTGAGGCTTTACATCAGAAATCAGAGGGAGACCGAGCTTCAGATATTTATATTTCTGATAATGAACACACAATACAGGGTAAACAGTGTTATCTGCTTCTTACATTAAAGTGAAACCTCTTCCTTAATCACCAAAATTAACAAATAAAATTTCCACAGCCATCCACGAGTTTCCAGAGGACATCTTTACCAAGGAGCAGAGGAAGAAGGGGGCTGTGTGTCTGCATGCACTCTGTGTGAGTGTTTCATACACAATACTCTCTGATTTCTCTTGACTTTGTTTACGTCCTTGACTCATCTGACATCTGACATCATATATTCCAAAGACACAACCTACATAAACAACAGGATTTGTGTGTCTCTTATCTGTGCTGCTACAGGCCATCTACATGTTCTACGCCCTGGCCATCGTCTGTGACGACTACTTTGTCCCTTCCCTGGAGAAAATATCTGAGGTGAGGAAAAATTTGCAGATTGACTTCCTATGTTATGATGAATATGAAATGAATTATATAAGTTATAGGTTGTTGTTTTTTCTTACAGAACCTGCAGCTCAGTGAAGATGTGGCCGGGGCGACGTTTATGGCTGCAGGAAGCTCAGCTCCAGAGCTCTTCACCTCTCTTATTGGTTAGTAGCTCAGCCAGACAGCACTGAATATCAGCTGTGCCAGGTTTGATTTGATGTCTGTAAAAATGTATTCATACAATTTCAAGTCCTGATGATGAAATTTCAATTCATCTTCTCAGCCTCTGCAGTGCAAAAATAATCCAGGAGATGTCAGCAGAGTTTAATTTGAATTAAATTTCTACAAGCCAAGCGACACATTTCAGATATTCGAATAAATGTGCTTTGGTGTCTTTCTTCTTTTTTTTTTTTGTCGCAAAATGCTAAAAATCAGAGACGGGTCGACTAACGAATATAGTGCAGAGAATGAAACAACAGAGTGCGTACGTGTGGGCACCAGGTGACTTGTCAACAGAGCAGAAGCTGATAGGAGACGACGGACTGAGGGGATTTTTATCTCATCTGAAACCAAACAAAGCGACACGGTTGACCTCCTCTCCCCTCGTCCCCGTGTCTCCCCCGCCCTCAGGTGTTTTCATCACGAAAGGAGATGTCGGAGTCGGCACGATCGTGGGCTCTGCCGTCTTCAACATCCTGGTCATCATCGGCCTGAGTGGGATCTTTGCAGGCCAGGTACTATGAAAAAAAAAAAAAATCAGCATCTCACCTGCAGCTGTTACTGAGATTGAACACTTGACACTTGTAATCTTTTCTTTCCAGACAGTGGAACTGACATGGTGGTCTCTTTTTAGAGATTCCTCCTACTACATCCTCTCTGTCCTGACTCTCATCATGGTGAGATGAGCTTTTCACCAAAATTATCCATCACGGTTGAGGTTTTCCTCGTCCACATTGTGCTTAAAGGATCGGTTTTGTTCTCTCTTTAGGTTATCTACGACGCCAAAGTGGTCTGGTGAGTTCAAACACCTTGAAGCGTGTCCGTACGTTTTAGCTGTGCTGCCTTTTTAAACATATGCTACAGGAACTGATTGATCCCCTGCAGAGACGTTGTCTTGTACTGGTTTCATGAGCACTACCTGTATAAATCAGTTTGGATTTATCCTCCAGGCTCAGCTTGTTTGAAAGCTAAACTTCCTGTCAGGAATTTGGTTGAATGAGGCGTTATGATTATATGATCACGGCTGATGGAAAAGGAGCTGACGTCCCTGTTAACATTAACTCACAGCGACATCAACCAAATGTCACACAAATTTACCTTAGGCTCACTTTAAGCTGCAAACTCATAATTATATCATAACCCTAACAAAAACATATTCAGTATATACCTGAAACCCTGAGGACTGTGTCTCAGTCAGTGTCCATCATGAGCTCACATTTCCACGGAGACGGATCTCGAATTCATCTCCTCCCCCTCGTCCCCTGATTGATGTCACAGCCTCTCCCTCAAATGACTGTTATTACAATCATGAAGATGACGGTTTCAGCAGGTTCAACAGTCAGTGATTGAGGAGCGTGTTACATCGATTTGGATCCAGGTTTGTACTCGACAAACAACGACAACAACATCTGCACATGTATTTCAGCCGCCGTTCGTTTCAGAGTCACAGAGGCGACGAACATGCTGAGTTTAAAATTCGCTGTGAAAGAAAATTTCATTTATATAATTTGTGTGGAGGAGGTGTGTGTGTGTGTGTGCGTCATTAATAATAACAGCCATTTGTTCACACTTCTGTGTTTTTTTTCTTAGCTGTAAATTATTTGATTTCCTTTGTGTAGTTTTTGAGTTTCAACAAGCTGAGCTGTCCTGATTGTTTCCTCTTCTGTTGGCCTGAAGCCTGTTGCTAAAAAAAAAGAGGCTCCATTGTTATATGAGTCAGTGGTTTTAATGAAAGAGTTGATTTAATCATGGACTTAAAGTCAGCTGGAACGGTGCATTCATCGGTGATATATGGAGGACTGTTATTGAATCCCAGTGTTTACAGCCTGAGCTCTCCTGCTGTATTTCACCTCCCCACTGTCCCTCTGAATACACCGTGGCAGATTTGTGTGTCAGCCACCTTTTCCAAATCACCACATGGTCAGAAAATCTGAGATATGAGTCTCAACATGTGCAGCAGTGGTCATCAAATGGAGCTGCTTTTAGAACAAGCTCACTTTAGGTGTTTGTTGGTGAACATTGGTGTTTGCAGGAGTCAACAGTTGCACGTCTGCTGTCTGTTTCAGTGAGTCAAAAGAGTACAAAAGCAGCAATAACTCTCCTCAAGGCAAATAAAAAACTCTACTTTAAAATCCTCACTTCAATGTCCCTGAAAACCTTGAGAATCAGAACATTTTTATTGTCATTGTAACCTGTACAATGAAATTAAAGCAGAAGTAAGTGATATATTTGTGTTAATATAAGTCTTAAATAGTTATATCTTCCGACAGCAATCACTTACATAGAGTGTTTGGACCGAAACACGGGTCTGTCAGTCCCTCTGCTCTGCTCTGAGCCGAAGAGAAAACATTTATCGTATCCTACAGTTTTTATCCAATGAGGAGAGAGAACGGCATGCAGGGCTGTGTGTGCAGCCAAGGGACGCCGTGAATGTGGCGACATAGGGACGAGGACTGTTATGGTGTGTTCAAGGAAACTCGTATTTTTCCGACCGTGAAGTCGTACCAGTTCGATCTGGTACGAGTTCACCGGTCGGAAGTTACGAGTGGCCGTTATAGTGACTTTCACAGGTAAAACAGGTCGGAAAAACGTGAGTGGGTTGCCTGAAACGCTACAAAGTCGTAAGTTGTGACTTGAAGCTGTAATTTACGATTTCAAAAGCCTGCCTGGAACGCAGCATTAGCGAAAACGACCGGACCACTTACTTCTGCTTTAAAATGCCAAACCAGTCAGTGCAACATTAAAGGTAGATAAAAGACTATACGGGAGCATAAAAAAGAATTTGTGTTAAAATAAATAAGTTATTGCTGTTGGGTAGAAGGAGCTGTTTTTGAATCTATGTGTCCTTGTTTTGATTGATCTTCTGTACCATCTGCTTGACGGCAGCAGTTCAAACAGGTGACAGGCTGGCTTTTTTGAGGCAGCGGGAACTGTTCAGTTTTTCCAGAGTGAGGAGAAGGCGACTGACAATCTTCTGGGCTGTGTTAATGTCTGGAGCGCTTTCCTCTGAGCCACCGTGCAGCTGGTGTACCACACATACAGCGTGTCAGTATGCCATTATCTCTATGGAGCACCTGTAAAAGGACACCAGCAGTCTCTGGCTGATGTTGTTCTTCCTGAGCACCCTCAGGACCCGGTGTTGAGGTTGAGGGCCGTAGATCTGTGGTGAACCACTCCAACTCTGGCTGCGACCAGACAGGAAGCTGTTCCACATGCAGGTGGAGTGAGGAAGTCCCAGGTCCCTCAGTTTGTCCACCAGTTTGTGTTAAACGCAGAGCTGTCGTCCATGAAGCCACAGGTAGCTCCCCTGCTGTGAGAGGTGGGGCAGTGCAGCATGGAGGCCTGTGGCTACGGCGTCCTCTGTAGATCTGTTAGATCTCAGTTTCTCTCTGTGACATGAAAATAAATATGTTCAAAGTTAAAGTTTTCAAAAGAAGCATTTTGAGTCACATGAAAAACAATTTATGAAGAGTTTAAAAACAGTTTGATCAGGGTTCAATTTGATTCAGAGCACACAACCACACAACCAGCTCCTGGAAATACAGCCAGGCAACAAGGATGAAAACACAGAAATAACCAAAGCTGCTTATCTTATGTGTATATGTAAGAAACTGTAATCATGAATGTGTTGTTTTTTTTGTGTTTTTTTTTCTTCGTCTTTTATAAATCTTGTGTAATAGAATCAGACAGAGCCTTGTTTGATATGTGAAGAAATGTTTTGCTCCATAACTGAGATTATAAATATGTTGAAATTAATTATATTTAACAGTCATTATCCACACATTTATACTTATGTAAGGCAGCACAGACACCACTGGTTCAGGTGAATTATACCACGATGGCTTTGATGTGAAATGTTTAACACAGATCTCCTGTTTGCTCTGCAGGTGGGAGTCCCTGCTCCTCATGACCATGTATGGAATCTACATTATAATCATGAAGTAAGTTTACAAAGACACCGAACGTCCTCATCAGTCATCATGACTCCACACACACACACACACACACACACACACTCAGACTCTGTTCTTGTGTCCATGGATGTAAACACAAGGCGTCTGCTTGGCTGCAGGTTCAACTCTCAGCTTCTGACGTTCGTGACGCGCCAGGTGAGGAGCGTCGGGCCGTGCTGCGTCGGATCAGAGGACCACAGGGAGGACAAGATGGGAGAGGACGCCTCCGCTTGCAACACCTCCATGGTGCTGCTCAACAAAGGTCAGAGGACGCTCCAGCTGAACCTGATCGCTGCGTCTTGCGGGGCTTTTGTTTTTTTGTTGATGTGTAATTACCTCCTCTCTCGCAGGCCAAGCCCACGGGCAGGAGCCTCCTCCAGTCGTCATGGTGGATGAACTTCTCATCCTCAACCCACACAAACTGTCGTTCTCCGAGGCCGGCCTGCGCATCATGATCACCCCCCACTTCTCCCCCCGCACCAGGCTCTCCATGGCAGGACGCATGCTCATCAGCGAGGTAGGTGACACAAATATCACAGGATATAGACGTAACTCCACCTGCCCCGTACAGGAGCTCTCCAACAGAAACCTCCCTCTCACAGAGACAGAGGCTGATTCGGACTTCGAAGAACCAGCGGGACGGCGAGGCGGGCCCCGGGTCCAGAGGCGGGTCGACCAGCAACAGCCTGAAGAGGACGGGCTCCTGCAGCCTGGAGAACGGAGGAGGGAGACCAGGGATGGGGGACGCAGAGTTAGGAGACAAGCTGGGAGCGGACGCGTGCCAGCCAGAGGAGGAGGACGATGACGAAGATGGGATTTTCAGTCCTGTGCGCATACCAGGTCAGGAGCATCCAACACCACGTGATTTGTTTCTGTTGATGGATTTCTATGGGTTTCAAGCAAAAGTATCACTTCCCAAGCTGCTGGGAGATGTGCCTCAGATATTCAGGTGTTTTCCTGCACCTTACTACTTACTACCTTACTGCTCCTCAGGGATGGGTTAAATGCAGAGAAAGAATTTCACTGTACTAGCTGTATATGTGACAAATAAAGTACCTTTACCTTACCTTACCTTTACTTGACCCGACTCCCTGCTCTCCACAGGAGGCTGCTGTGCACGGGTCAAGTGGGTGATCACGTGGCCTCTGGGCCTCCTGCTCTACTGCACTGTGCCTAACTGTGTCCACCCACGCTGGCACCGCTGGTTCATGGTCACCTTTGTGGGCTCCACCCTGTGGATCGCCATCTTCTCCTACCTCATGGTGTGGATGGTAAGGACGGCAGCAACTACACCTTGACAGATACTGAACTCGCAGATATCTGTGATTACTTACCTTAAAGGAGACATATTATGCCCCCATTACACACATGAAAATAGTTCCCAGGTGTCTTAAAGACATATCTGTGACATGCTTTGGGCAAAATACCCCAAGGATCAAACATCATAGCTCTTTTCATACTCTCAAAACAGCCCTGTTCAGAACGGCCGGTTTCAGAGCGTGTCCCTTTAAATGCAAATTAACCACTGCTTGCCCTGCCCCTTCTACCGGTCCCAGGTAGGGATGGTATTATGCAAATTCGAGTCCTAGTTGCATCACTGGAAGAAAACTGAGGGAACAGCTCGTAAAACCATGTGGATTTTTTTTGTCAATTCTCACATTTTGGGGGCGGGAACGAAAGCCAAACACCCAAATATATGTTAAAGAGCCTTCAAAAAGTCATATTTCCATAATATGTCCCCTTTAAAATACTGCTCTTGTGTGCATTGCTGAATTGCAAAAGAATGAAAAAACACTGCTGCATTCACTCACTTCGCTGAATACTTATTTCTTTCAGGTTACCATCATCAGCCACACACTAGACATCCCAGACTATATCATGGGTATAACTTTCCTGGCTGCAGGGACCAGTGTGCCTGACTGTATGGCAAGTCTAATTGTAGCTCGACAAGGTAAAAACATTTTTTGCTTTTCGTCTCTTTGTGGTGCAAATACTTTTTATACTTTAAATACTTTTTTTATGTCATTTTTCTTATGTCTCTTTTCAGGCATGGGGGACATGGCTGTGTCCAACTCCATAGGCAGCAATATCTTTGACATCCTGCTAGGTTTGGGTTTCCCCTGGGCTTTACGTACCCTTGTGGTGGAACACGGATCATCAGTATGCACACACTTTTATTTGTCTACAATATGAGCCATTTCTTTCCTGCTTTTTCCTTGGGTTACTGATGTTTTTGTGTGAGATATATCAAAGCAGAGATTTGGGGTCTCCACTTCTAGTTGTCATAAAATTGTGACACTTACTGTTTTCTTACAGATCTTCATAAATAATAAGGGGCTGGTGTATTCTGTCATCCTGCTGCTGGCGTCCGTGTTTCTGACAGTGAGTGAACGCAACATACGAAAACATTGCAAATTACGTGGTTTTCATCTCTGCCGAGGTCTAATTTTAAGATACAACATACTCTTTGAAGTCAGGTGTCTCTCACCTGTTTGTGTTATTTTAATACGCAGAATGAGACAGAACATGTTTGATGAAGTGTCATGTTTCTCAGGTCAGAAGTTCAGTGTGCAACAAAGAGCCTTTAAATAATTTCAGTCATAGTTCAGCCATATTTTTTGTCCAGTATTGTATTTTCAAACCTATGTCAGCGTCGTGTCACATTTTGTTGTATAGCCCCATGTGGTCAAAAAAAATAAATGAATACAATTTGAAGGGAAACTCATTAAATTATTAGTTTTATTTTATTTGTGAACGATAACAATAGTCTACTTTACTGAATACACTAGGATTAATTATTGATATGTGGGTGTCTCATGCTCCTTGTTGGAATAATCTCAGGTTTATATTTTTTGGCTCTTTCTCACCACCGTCTCTCCACTCGCAGGTGACGAGTGTTCATCTGAACCACTGGAAGCTGGATCGCCGTCTGGGTCTGGGACTTTTGTTTCTTTATGCCATCTTCCTGCTCTGCTCCATCCTCTTTGGACAAATGTGAGGCCTTAAGGTCAAACCCTGTCAGACAACATGCTGAATACCTACGTTTCCACCACACGTCCTCTTTTGTGCAGCCAAAACAAAAAAAGAAAAAAAACAAGAGTGACAGTGTTGTTGTGTTCCTCGTGAGGATTTCTGTGCATCTCCATAGGATGATACTGTACACATGCAACCACACAAACTCACACTAAAGTCTGTCAATAGCACAGCTGTATTTTCCTCCTACTCCTCGTACAGTGCAGTGTTTGAAAAGCTGTCAGTCTTTTATGTATATAATTGGGTGACTTGCAAAAAAAAGTTGAATGGCATGGCAGATGGAAGCTGCATCACTGTTTGGCCTTTAGTAGTGAGATGTGAGAGGGAAAAATGTCTTCTTCCCATTAGCATTAGTGCTAGCAGGGTGTTGTGGCTGCTATATTCTGGCACATATTTTAATAATTTTGCAATATGACTGAGTTAATATTTTAGTTTCCACCCACTGAATCATATTTCATGTCTCTTTTTAAAATTTAAAATTAAAATTGAAACTCAATTTTGAGGATGGTTGCCTCCTGCTAGAAGTAGCAAAATTAGCTCTTAGCAATTAGCCAAATTGCATGTGCTTGATAATTAGGTTTGTTTTGAATACATTATGTGCTATCAGTGTTTCATCAGAGCAATAAGCCATTAGAAGGGTTGTAGCCTTGTTGTTGCTAATGCACATCACATTAACAGTTAATATCCAACACAGTGAGCAGAAATAAAAAAATAAATAAAAAAAAAGTCTTGTTCTGTCAGGCACTATTGCAGCTTAGTTGTAATTATTTATACTCCTAATGTCTGTATTGTGAGCGCTGCTGCAGCCAAGCAGATCATTTACAGGATTGTTTAGTTGCTGCCTGGCTTTATCAACAACACAGTAAGTTCATTAGCCGACATCCTCTCCGCTGCTGCATCCACATTATTTTCTCCTGAGGATTTTCAGAGGCACTAATCAAACCGTTTTGGTAGGATGAGCAGAGAGCTGTATCAATGATTTACTGCAGGTGTAATGAGGCGTTTAAGTGAGACCACCCATTAAAAACATTACCAGGCTACACAGTACTGAACAAATCGTCTTGGAAACACATCAGGGACCAGGGTGTGGGATGTTGGTCGTACGGAGACAGTGGTACTTGTATCTGCCGTGTCATGTATCAGATTAACTGAATTCTCTGTTGACCCTGGATTTGGATACACTTATATGTTTTGAATGTCGACCCTAGATGACGTTACAATTAGTGTGGAAATATTTACATGCATTCAAATGTAGCAGGTGGCACTGAAGAACAGCCAGGAACCTCTGAAGAGACATCGAGGTCAAGTCTGACAGTGAAGGATGGACACTGTGTGTGTCAAAGACTTTTTAGAATAGAAATATTGATATGAAAATGCACATTATTGTGACGATATTTTGATGACTTTTTTTTTGCCTCACTACTTAAAAGCAAGTATTGGTACAGCTTAATGTACGTAAGAAGATTAACTTAGTGTAACAGTATTTTTAGAGGTCTTATTACTATGAAATCTAATATATAATGTACTTGTATGAGTGTCACAAACTTTGACTTTGAGTGCAGGTTAGTTGTAATACTTCACGTTTAGGTACGACAATCGATGTTTGTATTGTTTCTTGTACATTTTTAGGAGATTAATTCACTTTGGTGGAACATTTTTACAACTAGCACAAACTTGGATCAGGACAAGGCAGAACAATAAAAAATACACTCATACTCACAGTGTACTGCGAGTGTGTCTTATGGCAAATAATGCTGCATATTACACATTCATACACACGCCAGCTGCTCTTGTGTCCTGTAGGAAAGCACAACAATCTGGATTCATTCCCGTAATAGTTTTATTTTTCAACATGTTCAGTTTTGTTTTGTTTTGAACCCTTGAATTCAAGATCTGTTCCACCAAAGCGATGAAGGTGACTTTTTTTTGTTTTTAAAATGGCTGTATAATTATTATCATTGTCTACTTGACAATACTTTTTACTGTTTGTAAATGTTAAAAATATTTACATAGTTTTACAATAATGAATGTCTGACAGAGATTAGTTTTGTGGTGTTTTTGATATTTAAAAAAAAAAAACAATGTAAGTCTACTTGTGAATTGTAACAGAATGAATGCATATTTTGTCACTTGTTTAGAGCAGTATGAAGACTGTAACAGACCAGCAGTCTGTATTGAAGTCAATTGAAATTGTCTTTTCATCTTTGAATCTTTTAAGCACTAATATTTCCTTTTATTTCAGTATTGATTCATTGACACACTCCACTTTATAACAAGACTCCTGTTTACAGGCTGAAATTAGGTTTAATATTTAATGAATGAGTTGAATATTCAAATAAGTGAGTGTAAAAGCAATTGGAGTTTTCTTTGTTTCAATAGTTGAAATGAGTTTTTACTTTATTGAAACCATTCACCTCTTCAGTGGGAGAAATTCCACTTGACAAGACGTTTTCACTTCTTTTTGCCACTAAATTTTCTCTATAACTGTAATTGTTTCATCAATTATTTATGCTGACAGTTTAGAAGTGTAGCTCCATTTAAACACACATTATCTCATCTGCTCAAATGTTATGCAGGAGTTTCAAAACCAGATCCCATCAATGCATCTTAATGGGGATTTACAGTAACAGATGACTGAAAATGAGTAAAAAAGAAATTGTGACAATTATTCCTTAATTGTCTGTCAGAAGCTCTGCTTTCACTGAACTATCATCAAGGTTTGAGGAATAGTTTGTAGGCGGTAAAACAAAAAAAAGAAATCTGGATCTGTTGATGAACAATCAGTAAATATTTGTTGTTGATCTAACAGGAAATTGACAGCAACAACAATAATCAGTTATTTGTCTTTGAATTTGAATATTCAATTGTTTAAAGATTTGGTGCTTTTTCTCTTTGAGACTGAGATGCTGGATGAGTAAAACAACTGTGACATCGGGTTCGGACTCTGAAATTGGACAACTGAGATGGGACTTCCTGCAATTTTTGAACTATATGGTTAATTCATTGCAAATATCATTACAGATTAAAAGATTAAAATGAAAATACTCATTGGTTTCCTGCTTTTAATTTGTCATTTTGTTTAGTTTCCCTCCCCTGCTTTCTTTTCGCATCAACCAAAGCAAACTTAATTTTTCATATTCTCACGATCTCCATCTTTTTGATCATCCTCAATCTTCACAGCTCATTGTCTTCTGCCAGGTGACGTACAACAGTTTTGTTCAAAGTCTCTGCTGTAATCTTGTATTCAAATCTATTAATAATTTCAATATATTATTGTGGGTACAAAAAAAAAACAACAGCTCCAAACCAAACAGCTGAACTCCTGGACATGTTGTGGTTTCACAGCACAGAGGACGTTCCGTTTATTTTTGCTGTGATGTTGGAGGTAGAAGATATTTTAGAGGTACATTTTATTACTTTAGAGATCTCATTGGATCATAGCAGACTGTTGTATCTTGAGTGCAATAAAAAGAAAAAGTGCAATAACAAATCATCTCTCTCTCCTGTTGATTTCTGTCTTAGCAGTGATGGTGAATGGATGGAGGTGGAGCTGCAGGGATTCAGTGCAGACATTTAGTCCGCCACTGCCATCTAATGGAGTGAGACAAAAAAAGAAAACTGCCTCTCCTACACCACCACATCATGAGTCATTTTTATAGTGAGATTTATAACTCGCTCAGTTCATAATTGCTACTCCTGTGGTTTCCTTTCCTCTTTAATACTTTGTTTTTGGATACAGAAAGTTTGAGAAAATCAAAACAAGTTGGTTGAGCGTAATTCCTTTATAAAAGTTTAATTTGTCAGAGCAAGGCTGGATCAAGACAAAACCGCAGGTAAAGCCAACATTTCTGTCTCATGACTCTCAGATGTAGCACGTCAACAAGAGCTGTGTAAATGTGGTTGTTCTTAAAATTAGATTGTTAGATTAAGATTAGGGAAACTGACTCCTAAGAGTTAATACGTATTTCCTGTCTTCATTAGGGCAAAAAAGACAAACGGCAGTGAATTATAGTGCTTAGTATTTTATTTTCCTGAAGACAAAATTTCTTACAATAAAACATTCCATCACAATCCAAATGAAAATCCACCCTAAGAGAATTCACCTACTGTGTAAACCTATGATCTCAAATTCATCATATTTTGTTTTGAACAATTCTCTTCCAAAGCTAGAAAACCATAAAATGGTATTAGAAATAATTTTATATAATTAAAATGTGAAAACAAAATATTAACTTCCTTGCTGTTTATGACTCTCCAATGAGCGCAGCCTTGAAGTTGGTGATTTGGTCCATCAATACTTAAACCAGTGTTCAAGGTGCAACTCCAGGTTTTGCCTTCTTTGTCACATCGCGTCTGGTTTCGAGGTTTGGAAGAGAGCGGCTCAGCTGATCACAGGATTAACTAGAAAGCAACTTCCACTTAAGTCCCAAAATGTCCCACACATCAGGTACGTAAACATCGATGAATACAAAAACAACCAGCAAAATATTCTAGTAGCCACTGTCTCTATATAACAGTAAGTGATGAGAAAATAAACCCAAGTTATACTCGTGTAATGCTTTAGTAATTGTTAGTTGGCTATTGAAACGACATGATAGCATGGTTAATTTATATTACACCACTTCCCAACACCTTTGCTGACCTAAAGCTGACACAACTATGTAGCATATGAGAGTGCAGACATTTACTGAGCATGCACTTGTATTACTGTAGAATACGCAGTTATTGAAGCAGACACTGCACCTGTAATTACCATTTATTCCTCCGCCTTTGTCCCATCTATCTACAGCATGTTTCAACCCTTTAAATACTGTTTCTGTTTGAGGTAAAGTAACTGCTTTAGCAGTCCAGCCAGACTTTTTCTTATAGCCTTGCCACAGAAGGAAACCATTGCATAATAAAACTATGAAAGCAGTAACGAAAACGGCCGTCTCTCAATAGGACTATACATATACAAATTTTTCTACAATATGGAGCCATCCATAATTTCCACTACACTCGCCTATCTTTGATAGCATTCTCTGAGGAATAACATTTACAGTCTTGCACATCATAACAGACTCTGTTAGGAGTCCAGAGTCCTACGGGAGCTCTTATATTGCTTTTACATTGTCAGCAAGTGACCATCTGTAAGGTCGCATAGTCCTCAGTTACATTAAAATTGTCTAGTGGTGTCACAACATCAACAGATATTTAATATTATATGATCAGCAAACTGCTAAAACACAGCAGTGAAGGCTTTTATCCAGATACCTGGCTGATAATGCAAGAAAAAAAAACTTTTTTGATTTGCCTGGATACATCATTATGATATTGTCGCATCTGTGTATAAAGGGCCTGGTGAGCAGACAGTCAAGTATAAGCATCATGTCTGTTTTGTCTATCTGCAGTCATCAGGACCAGACTTTTGTCAAAAAGGCCCCAAAGCCTGAACGATACGTGCACGTCAGTATGTCCTTGTGCATCCTCTTGAGCCACGAGCGAACAAGAGTCAACAACCAGAATCACGTCTAACCTGCCATCCCTGAAGTCCTTCAGCCTCTGGAGCCACTCTGACATGAATGTCAGGGGTTTCTAATCATAGTTCCTGTCTGTGTGTGTGTTGGGGTTTGGCCAGTGGCGGTGGATGAGATGGAAAATCATTTACAGTCTCAGCAGATCCCTTTGACTCTACCAAGCTTATCACCAAATATCAGCAGTGCCATAAAAAGAACGTGGATGTGGATTTTTCCATAAAGATGAGATGGGCATTAATAAAAAGACCATTACATGGACCATTCTTCTTCCAATTATACTTAACACTATTATATACCATAGAAATATATAAATACTATAAAATGTCTTTTTTTACGATAAGCAAGCATTGGCATGCTACTTGATTCCAACAAGCTCTATTTCTGCTCTAGATATAAAATCAGTACACTGCAGGATAGAGACGAGGGTTTAGCAACTTTGTGTAGGTCTACGTGTAAAAAGGCTGAACAGGAAGTCATGATTTTGGCTAATTTTATGCTCTTTATGTAGTTGAAATTCAGTACTGCTCAAATCGGCTATGTGGCAAACAGGTGAAAATAAAAATCTGTGGGTCTGAGTCTGAGCTTGGAACTGTGTAACAGTCATATCTGCAGCGAACTGAGGCCAGTCTGGTCAGATGTACTTCCCTTTTCACAATTTATTGTCCATTCTGAACACGCTCCCGCTGAGGTCAGCTCGTCAGTGGGAGTTCATCGTCTGTCTTGAAGGGTAAACCATACTGTACTGCTGCGGGACGGTTGAGTGCCGAGTGTGTGCAGGCAGGGGCGGCCATCACGACGGGGGGGCGTTCTGGTTCTGGTATATGGAGGCCTTGTCTTTCAACAGGTCCAGACATAGATGACAGCTCCAGCTCCCTGAGTTCAAAATAACAGGGAGGAGCCGTTAGTGTCGGATGTTGGAGGCTGTTGGTAACATTGACTCTGGCTACATTTATCTTGTCCAAGAGCCTAAAGCCGTCGTCACACTAAGGCTCGATATTGAACTGTGATACTGTTTTGGAACTGGATGAAATAGTTGACAGAGCTGACTTCAAATCAGTTTCATTATCTTGTTTACTTACTCACCGATCAAACAGTACCTGGTTTAAATAAACATTTTATCAGTTTTATACTATACTACTTTAGAGAGCTGCTTGTGTTTACCAATGATTTGACATTTGGGAACAATTTTCATCTTTTCTTAAATGTAAAGAAGAATTGTTCTCAGTAAATTATCAAAAAATATCGACTTAAGTGTCATGTTGGCACCGATTACATTTTCTAATTGTTACCCAACATGAAGCTAATACATTTTCAGAAGTCACTGCTCAGTGCTTTTAGTCAACACAAGCAGACGAATTTCAACGTTGTCTCACTCGAGGCTTTCAGGGTCTGATAAATGTCGTACCAGCTTGGCTCACAAAGGTCAAGATTACAAGTCTTCTTTTTCCTTTGCTCGGCCTTGAAAAGACAAAAATATGTGGGATATTTTTGGCTTTTCAAAACTGCACAGTCCTAGTTCTACATCGCTATCACAAACATTTTCTCTCCATAGCACTTGGCTCATGTCTGACTCTAGTTTTTAACCCTTCAACCCGAGATCGAGCACACACATTTATCATTTTCTACTTAGTCTGACACTGTTTCTTACCCTCTGGAGGTTCAGACATGGGTGGGTTGAGACAGTACATGTGATAGCCTCGATCACAGTCGTCACAGAACAGAAGCTGATCCTGGAGGAAAAGAGAAGACAGAAACACTTCATTCTTCTGCCCAACCGACCGGGATCCTACTAACCCTGGTGGTTACCGCACAACATGTGAGCGTAGATAAACTCACATCGTTCTCCGACGTGCCGCACATGTTGCAGCACTTGCACTCTATGCATTGCCAGCGGTACGTCTTCACGGCGGCCATCATTACAGGAGTGAACTGCAGGCAAGATGGGTGTCCTGCAGAGGAAACAGTTTTATTATTTTTACACCCACTCCTACACCTGCACAGATAAACTGTTTTTCTCCTCTTGCTATTCCGTCCCAGCGTCCACAACGTCCACAACGACAACATACCTGAGCGTCCACAGTCGGAGCAGGACACCAGCTCCTCTGACTGACCGGTCTTGTGATTGGTTTTGGAGTCTCCCAGGCAGAAATCACAGTAATTATTAGGCAATGCCAAACCATCTGGGCCTTTCTTGGGAGCTGAAACGTGAAAGGAAAACACCCAGAGAGCATCAGTGCAGTTGCTCAAAAGTCAAAATGTGTGACCCAGCAACTTAAAGGGATAGTTCAACATTTTGGCAAATTGGCCCATTGCCATAATCCCTATAGTCATAGCAGTAGGTTCGTTACCTTTGATTGTCGGTGCAAGATATTTTTAGAATGGCGGAGCAGAGCTGCGAGCTACTCAGGAGCTACGCAATGGAGGCTCATGGGATTTCTTGGTTCCCCACATTAAACTCATCAAACTCCAAAACGCCCTCGTGGACAAGTTGTGACCTGCACATTCACCACGCTATGAGATAATAATGGAACGTTACGAGACAGAGTTGTTTTAGAGGTAAATTCATGCAAAACCACTGATACATGTTGCCTTCAGGTGCAGTTTTTCAGCAAGCAGTCTCTGCATTTGCCTCTAAAACAACTCTGTCTCGTAAGGTTCTGTTATTATCTCATAGCGTGGTGAATGTGCAGGTCACAACTTGTCCACGAGAGCGTTTTGGAGTTGTCGGATTGTGTATTTGATGAGTTTGATGAGGGAAACCAAGAAATCTCATTAGCCTCCGTAGTGTCGCTCTGAGCAGCTGGCAGCTCTGCTCCGCCGTTCTAAAAATAGCTTGCATCGACAATTAAAGGCAACAAACCTACTGCTATGACTATAGGGATTATGGCAATGAGCCAATTTGACAAAATGTTGAACTATCCCTTTAAAAATGAAATCTCTGGATCAGGTTCTTGGTGCTCGTCACTTACTTTTGGGCTCGTCGGGCACCGGCAGGGCGGGCTCGTTGATCTCCATCTCCTCCTTCTCCTCACCCTCCTCCTCGGCCAGGTGGGAGTGGGCGTAGTGGTAGCTCAGGCCGGGACGGTTCTTGTAGCGCTTCCCACAGACTGCCACCAACACCAGAAACACAACATGTATGAAAACAACGAAATCGTGAGAAAACGTCCACGTCATACAAAGTGAGTGGAGAAAGGAGGGTGACTAATGGGAAAGCTTGACTAGTTCTCTATGCTGCTAATTCGGTATTTTTCACTTCTGGCCAAAATATAACATCAGTGCTGTGCTGCTGAGAGTGACAAACACTTGCTATGACTGTATCTTTTCTGTCATTCAGTGTTGAGTCTTTCATGCATTTAAAGGGTCTGAAGAGAGTCTTAGTGTAATAACACAGCTTTATACATTGTTTTCAGCCTCTGTACTCACAGTTTAATATAATCAGTAAATAAAGTGTCTGCACCTACCAAGTTATCCTTAAATTTTAAAACACTGCATGAACACACTTTTATCGCCCTATAGACAACAGAAGATTGACGTGTGCAACACTGTTTCTATTCTTTGATGTGTAACACACAGAGGAAACCGCTCAAATCGTGTTCCTGTGGTCTCCCGCTGTTAAATATCGTGATCAATGCGATGGCATGAGACATTGTGCGCTGCAGTCGGGGGGTAAAGATGAAAAAGTTCAGGGAACATGAAGGACATGCTCTGAAGCAATATTTTGAAGCATGCGTCATCACATCCTCTGTGGTAGCCATGTATTTAAGCACAGCAAGATAACATCTGAGCCACTCATACCACCACACATACTGCAGTTGGGAAATGAGACACTGAGTGACTGCAGATGTCTGATTTAAGACAAGTGGCTGACACACAGTACTTCACCATCTACTGGGAAATGTACTCGTTTTATCTCATATAATTTCATATATCCCTCTGTATATGACTGTATACAACCTCTGCAGGGGGATGATTTTAACAATAGCTTCCTACTGCTGGGAATAATAATGTTTCTGATCTGAGTTTATATCCATTAGGATATAATAGGCAGAGGAGTAAGAGAAGCCAGGGGTGATTGTGAGAGGAGGATTTACTGACTTTAGGGAAGACAAAGATGCCTCTGTGAGCTGCCGTTGTCACAGGGAGTGTGTGAGGTTTGTCATAAGATAACAAACAAAGACAAAGTGCTTCTTCTTTCACTTCCATAATGTGTCTGATTTTCATTTCCTCAACGGCTAGTGTCATGTTTCTTCCAGCTGTCATTTATAGGCGTGATTACTCTGTGGCACGGTTTTCTCCAGAGAGTCTTGGCAAAGTTGCAGAGGACACAGCCAGTCACATGCCGCGTGATTGTGCACGGTGGCAGCGAGACGTGAAAAAAAAAAACTCCCCAAAAGGTCAAAAACGCATCAAACTGATTCAAAACCAAACGCAGAGGCAGCGGTTCATTCGAAAAACATGAAACATTGAATGAGACTTTACAGGGTGCAGAGATGGTGGAGGGGGAAAAGAACTGTAAAAGCAGTCAAATTGCACAGATTAAGTAGCCAGACAAAAGACAATGCACAGAGTGGGGAAAAAAACAGCAGGAGGATCCAGCTTTTATCTAAATTTGTGGGTTGTTCAGGGCCTGATTAAGGGGAAAAATGACTTTTGTGGGCTTCATCTTATGTTTTATGGGCTGAGACGGCTCACATCTCTGGCTGATTACAGACTATCAGGGTGTATAATAACAAGGACTAGTTAATTACATTTAAGTAAATGGTGTAGAACAAAAACATTTACCCTATGAACTGAACTACGCAAACAGCAAATCTACTTGACGACAGACAAAATGAAAAAAACAAACAGGCAGTGAGGACAAAAGACAAGGCAGACTGGAATAAAAATGAATGAGAGAAATATACCTCTTTCAGAAGGTTTTGAAATATGCTTTTGTTTGATAGTGTCTGAAAGAGAGAAGAGAAGGAGAAGAGAGAGCACAGACAGAGGCTCAGAGAAACCGACAGAGGATCAGTCGGCGCTGCCCTACTGACAGCTGCAGCTGAAAGTGAAAATGCTTCACAAAAAGAGGAAAAACACAACAAGCAGTACAGATATGCAGTTTGACAAAACCAAAGAAGTGAAAGAAACAACCCCCCCCCTCCCCCTGCCCCATGGAAAGATTTGAAATGCAAGTATAAGAAATGTTTGATATTATCATGACAGACAATAAATAGAGCTCAGCCTGGGCTAGCTTTATAAACTATCACATATGAAGAATGAGCAGGGAGAGGGTGGAATAGATAGATTAATGGAGGTGGGAAGAAGAATGAGGACTGAGGCAAAGTTTTTGATTGATTAGATTATTAATATTACAGCTATTAGCGTCTGCAGTGAGTGACCCTCTACTCCGACCTGAGTTCACATGCTCTGTTCTCCCACATCAGGACTCACTGTCACAAGCGTACGGCTTGTCTCTGTCCTCCAGCGCCGCCGCCGTATCCAGTTTCTTCCTGCTACTGCTGCCCACTCCTCGACCCTGAGGACAGAGGTGTCGCTACAGTCAGCAGAGGTTAAAAGAACAGATTGACTGATTAATCATAATTCTTATATGAATGATCCACTATCGCTTTTTGTAATCCCAAGATTCTCTCCTATCTTGCTCTGTATTTGCTGAGGTGATTTAATCTGCGAGGCCCCGGAAGTCAAGTGAGCGCCGGTTGAATTTGACTTTATTCAGTCGGTCCGGGGAGATAACACTAGCTAGCCAGCTGTCTGCAGATATCAGGCTGATGTCTTGTAAACAGCAGCGGTACAGATGAATTAGTGAAGAGAGCTTCAGTTCTGGTTCTGTCTGCACTTGAAGTAATCACGCAATGTCTGTACAGAGTTGAAGCATCTGTTACTGACAGTCCACAGTCCGCAAGCTGCACGGGGGGGGGGGGTGGCATTTATTCTTTTGAAATATGCATAATGAAGACACGCTTGCAAGTGGTGCAGGTTGTTTACTGTTCTTACTAAAATGTTTTGCACACGAAGGCCAGCATAATACAGCCATGTTTTATTCATGATGCATTTGCCAAGGAAAATAAATCATTGTTGACAATTTTAGAAGCTGGAAATGTGTTTACAATTAAGCTTATAATATGCATTTTACTCAATTTTATATTCAACGAACAGTGACGCTAAATTTTTGAATGTTGGTATTTACCAACAGTAAATAAATATAACTGGACTCATATTTTCAGGATGGTGTATTTATGTCTGAGGCAATTATTTACCTTTCCTTTCCCTTTGCCTCTTCTTTTAGGTGTGTCCTCCTCATAGTCTTCATCATCGAGGTCGTCTAGGAAGTCGTCTGGCTCAAGGATTCTCTGTGTTGAGCCATTCAGAAACAAAGTCAAATGATTGTGAAGTAAAAAAAACAACAAAAAAAAACAATAAAATGTTTGTGAATCTAAATATATCTTATTTCTTATGGTTGAAACAGGAACCTTTCGAATCCGAGCTGCAGGGTTCAGGCCTCCAGTGTAGTCACTCATGTTCGAGTCTTCTTCGGACCCTCGGATCTCCGTGGTCGTCCGTTTCTCCAGGGAGTCTCCCTTCAGCAGCGCCTCCAGGCTGCTGCCGTCCGACGACAACAGAGCGTCCTTCTTCACCGCTAGATCTAGCTCTAGGAAGTAAAACACAAAACATTCATTAATATAGCCTGACGCATAAACATGTTGTGCTGCTGTGCTGACACATCGAGTCAGACTATTATATTATATTTAAATCATTTTCTTAAATTAAACATCAGCTGTCTCAAAGGTTAACATGGTGAAATGGAGCGAGCTGAGCCGAGCCGCATGCTGTGCTGGTACCTGACTTGACAGGAGGGAATATAAGCCGGGGGTCCTCTGGAGGATGAGACCGCCGTTTCTTCCTCCACCTCCGGGATGGGTAGGTGTAGAGCTGCCCTGGAGCCATGCCTGCGGATGTTACAACACAAGCATTTACATAACACTCAAGATTTAAATACAGAACTCGTCAGCTTTCTCACAGACTGACAGAGAAGAGACTGGTTCTTCAGTCTTCTTAAAACGGCGTGTTCCTTTTTAGTCTTGTCTGGGGGCCGCAGCTGGTTTCATACTTGATTAGATAATGCTCATCAGCAGTTTGGCTTGTTGTTCTTTTGAAGTTTGAACATTGTTCAGAGCTGCATTTATCGTCTTCTTTTCTACATTTACCTCTTGCCCAGCACTTGCAACTCTAAACTTAACATTCAAATATAAGCCTTAGACACTCCAGTGCACATGCTCTGCTCGGTCATGCTCCTCTCACCTGGTCCTCTGTGTCTCTTTTCCATCCAAATGTAGCAATTGCTCTGAGCCACACCGGTCTGAGAGTCGAGGAACGGCATGCGGACACTCCTCTCAGCACAGAGCCTGGCATTGTAGTTGTGACATTGCTCCATGGCATCTCTGTAGTACTGCTCTCCCAGCCTGCCAGGACAAAACCACAGTCAGATGCTGGTTATTACATCTATAATGGTCAAAGGACAAAAAAATCAGCAAGCGCTGCTTCTCCGAAAACAGCGCGGCCCTATTTCAAACTTCTGGGCCTCGTTTTTCTCTGCTGTGTGCTGCCACTTTAGAAAACACGTCACTCGCACAATTTCTCTGTACTTCAGAACGAAATCATTCGTGAGAGTGTCACAGCAGGTGTTCTTTTGTTGCTACATCAACAACAAAAAGCTAGGTAGTCAACACAGCATGATGTGCTCTGTGTTTTCATTATAAATACACTCGGCTTTTCTGCCTCTTCCCTCTCAGGATAGCTACAGGCTGCGATACCAAACAAATGTGACAGACAGGATCATCATGACAAAGAGACCATAGTGCTTTTTCAACCGTCTTGTCATCCAACAGCTGCGACTCCTGAGGCTGTCGTGGTGCCCTGCAGCAAGGCACTTTCATGTACAGTAACATTTAGTTGTAGAGCAGTGTGGGTTTACTAGAGAGTGCACTAAGAAAGTAGTCAGTCCGCTTAACCACATTTTAAAAATCATCAATTTAGACTCAATAAGAAATGATTTTTTTTTTTTAAGTGACAGTTTCAGATGTGCTGGACACAAATTAAACATTTATCATAACCCGTCAAACATGTGAAGCTGAATGTGTGTGCATCGCCCTCTAACTAATTTCCACACTGTTTAAACTTTATAGTCTTATTACCGGGCTCCAGACTGACTTGTTTTTACAAGAAGCACGCAAGCGGAAAATTTAGTGGTGCACACTGTAAATCGACTTGCAAAGCAAATATTCACATTTCCTTCTCATTCATGATCCTCACACAACTGGCCTGACACCTGTCCTGACAGACTCCTAATACTTTGAGCCGCCTCTTACACGTTTCACCAGTGTTAAACAAAAACCCCATCAAATTTACTAACTTAGTTGCACATGCACAAGCATATGAAACATTAACTTGCACTGTCTTAACATTTTGGGGGGCAGAATGAGTCTGGAGCCTTGTTGCACTATTAGTAGGAACTGAGTGACAGTGTGGTTTTCATTTCTTTGAAAACATTTCACAATGAGTTGACTCTACGTCATGTACATACTTAGAAGAGTTGTTGACGAGAGTAAAAGTTTGGCAGACACTTGATCTCTATATGTCAGGCAAGTTTCGTGTTACCGAGGTTAATTACAAAGTTAGAGGACGTCAGCAGCACCTGGACACCTACAGTAACGTACATACAGATACAGCACAGTGCGCTAAAATAAAGACAGCGGAAATAGAAGTTAACGCGCCGGTTCACCCGGGTGTGTAGTAGGTCACTGAAAACTTTTAACTTTACACTGTTCAAAGAGTTGGGGGAGTGTGAAATGTGATAGCCACGGCGGCGGTGGTCCTCCGGGCCAGCTTTCATTCATTCTGAACTAGTGGTCCGGTCGCTAACAGCGCTAACAACCGTTGGCCGTAAACTCCACTCTGTTTAGCTTGTTAGCGCCTGAGCCGCCTAGCTGCCTTGCCTTACTTCACTGACGTTAGCACCGCGCTACATTTCTTTTGGATACACACACCACCACCACCACAACAACAACCACAACCTGCGACCATAATGTCTATATGAGGGTGTTTATGATCAAACCGACGCGTGTTCTTCCACATAGGAAGACTCGTTAGTCCCGGTTCAGAAACGTCAACTGCGTGTCTGTCTGCTAACTTGCACTTGCATACCAGGATGTGAAGAGCCACGACGGGTCCGACACCGACAGGCAGCTCTGTGCTCTGGCTAACCCCACTAAAAAGTCAGTGGAAACGCCGCTAAGCTAGCGAGCGACAGCGGTCGGTAACGGAAGGAGACAGACGTTATGGTGTGACGGCGGCGGGTGTCAACGAGCCGCGGCGAGAGGTTTGAAGGAAAAAGAAAAAGTCCGACACTTACAGTTTGACAACATTCTCAACAACAGCTGCCATCTTGCTTTATTACACGGGGTTAACGCTGCGGCGGCGGCGGCGAGCGTGTGCCCTCTGTCAGGACTTGTAGGCAGACTGAGCCGGAACATGTCGCCTAGCGCCCCTCACTGGCGGAGCTGAGCAATGACCAAAGAGACTGGTGCACTTGGTCCAAGATAACATTAAAGGGATAGTTCAACATTTTTTGCAAATTCGCCTATTGCCATAATCCCTATAGTCATAGGGGTATAGGCAGTAGTCGAGTTGTAAATAAAATTCAGGGGGGATGGGTTTTTTTTTCACCTTAAAAAAAATGATATCAAAACAAAACACTGAAAATAAGACTTCTTAATCCTCTCAAATCAAATCAAGCCAAGTTTATTTGAATTTTTTTATTTGTGCCCTCATATTTTATTATTTATTTTATTCAACTCTCTAATGATGAAATAATTAGGGCTGTCAATCTATTAAAATATTTAATCCCGATTAATCTCATGAATGTCATACTTAACTCGCGATTAATCGCAAATTAATCGCACATTTTTATCTATTATAGCCTAAATGTCCCTTGAATTATCATTTTAATACTTTTATCAACATGGAAAAGTGGGTAGGCTTGATTTGTGCAAATGTTTTTTAATGAAATCAACTATCAATAGATAAAAAGAAAGTGACGCCGTTAAAATTGATTTGACAGCCTATAATTACAAGTTATATGTCCAACATTTAATGTAAAAAGGGGAGGGATGGAGAGGGGGGATGGCATTTTTTCAGGGGGGATGATTTTGATTGTTTTTATTTCAGGGGGGATGCCATCTCCCCTCATCCCCCCTCAACTCGACTACTGGGTATAGGTTCATTGCCTTTGGTTATCAGTGCATGTTGTTTTGAGATCCGCGGGGCAGAGACGCAAGCTCAGCGAACACAGGTCCCCTGTCCCTCATCAAATAGGACAATCCAACAACGCCAAAATGCTGTAACATCATGAAGACAGAGTTGTTTTCGAAGCAAATGCTTAGTCTGAACTACGTTCCAGACACGCCTGCTGGGCGGAGTGATTTCAAAAGCACAAGTAGTTCCGAGTATTTGCTTCATTTGCTTCGTAATGTTACATAATTATACATGATTATTTAATAGTGTGGTGAATGTGCAGGTCTCAACTTGTCCATGGGAGCGTTTTAGAGTTGTTGGATGATGAGTTTTGAGGGACAGGGGACCTGTACCGCTCTCCTCCGTTGTGTTCACTGAGCAGCTCGCGTCTCTCTCGACCGCGGATCTCAAAACAACATGCACATAATTAAAGGTAATGAACCTAATACCCCTATGACTATGGCAATAGGCACATTTGCCCAAATGTTGAACTATCCCTTTAAAGCCAGGGTTGGAAGGATTTGATTTAAAAACAAAATATTAACTTGTTTTCCCCATTCAGCTATCAGTAAGGAAAGGTGTGTTTGGGGCGATCACAGTGTTTCTCTCTGTCTTTGCTGAAAAGCCTCAGCTCTTAGTATCTTTGAACAATCAAATCTATTTTGGTCTGGGGGTTCCTGATTGGTTGAGGGGCCGGGTGCTTCAACCAATCGGGAACCCTCAGACCAGAATAGATTTGATTGGTCAAAGATACCTGGAAGCTGTAGGCTTGTTTTCAAAACAAATCCTGCCTACTCCAGCTTTAATGTAAAAAATTATAATGAATAAATAAAAAACAAAAAACAGACAATAAAATACATTTTTATGTAGCAAATTCCCCTTTGTTACTCCTATCATGATTTATTTGACACTGGTGCTTTTACCAATATGACAGGTTTAAAATGTCTGTTTTGAAAAAGGCCTATTATTTGGATATTGATAAACAACTTAATTGCATCACCTTACTTCCACTTAAAACCATCAGGAAATAAAATCTCTGGTCAAATTCACATTTAAAAGTTCAAACAAAAGACACTGAACTAAAAGCTTGATTACATTTTTTGACGACCCTGCCATGCAGTTTCCAAGACATTATTCAAATTGTTCTTTTCAAACTTGTCAAAACGTGTATAAACTAATTTTTATAGCTGCCCTCAGCTTTTACTCTTAAGGGAAGATTATTATCATAATAAAATATGCATAATAACACAGTTTGTTCTGGTGAATATGGCAGACAGCTCATTAAAACAACCCACCAGAGCTCTTTATCTTTGCCAGATTACAATCAATACAGGGTGAGTCGGCACTGACTGACTCATTTATCTTTGTTGTTCTCACATAAAACCACCAAATCCATTGACTCATTAGTTTGTCTTTGTCTTGCCATCACTTAGCTTTGAAATCTAAAAGCATAGCCGGTCATTATTTAAAGTGCGAAGGCCAAGTTTAATAGCTTTACATGCTGTGTTCAGAAGATTCTGCTTTTTCAATGTATTAAATTTTGGTAATAATTTTACCTTCTTTGCTCAGTATTGTCTGAGGCAGCATGCTCATCCTCCTCCTCCTCTCCCACTCCTCAGTACAGACATTATAACCACTGTCTTCCTCAACCAGACTCACTGATGGTTGGCTCTCCACTTCAGATGACGACAGCAACCACTGATGCACCATAAACCTGCTGTATATTAGTCATTGCTCAATCATCCTTGACCTCATTTTGCTGCAGCTGCATCATTAATTTATTCTTAATGACAGAACTGCAGCAGCCGTCTCTCCCACATCCTCTACACTGATACTGCAAGAACTTCATTTCACATGTAGACCTCTGTAGTGTCTCTGCTAATATGGACTCACATGTTTTATTAAGGTCTTAAGACACCACCAACCAGCTTCAGGCAGAGATTCTCCACGTGTCAGAGTATCTAGAGAAATTAAACAGATTCTTTCCCAAAACATAATTTCTCATTTGGTGTTTTGAGGATTTTAATTGGGTTGTGGAGAGTGGAGGGGTTGCCGCTGCAGGCCGCTTTTACACGGGGCTCAGTTATTCGCTTATCACGGGAAGCCAGCCTGTGGAAAATGTTTCAGATCACAATAACACTTCACCCTCAAAATACATTTTTAAACATGTATAGGGTTATAATGATGTTTGCCTTGAAATATCCAAAATTCTCTCTCTCTCTCCAGCACCCAACAGAGTAAGAGTTAGAGCAGTGGCTAACCCTATTCAACATTTATTAAAAAAAAAAAAACCAAAAAACCACCCAACATCATGTTTCTGATTAAACCATGTTTTATTATTCCTAATATTAGATGTAGATACACAAGTCAACAAACATTATTTTCAATTTGTAATGAAAATGCTCCACAGCACACTGACATCGTGTGGAAGGGTCTGGTATTACAGACACGTACCTGAAAATGGACAGCAGTTATAATTTTTGCAATAAGTTGCATTAGTAACAGTAGTAGTAATAGTAACAACAGTAGCAATAATGATAATAATAGCAATTAATAATAGTAGTGGTATTAACAACTCTGAATTACAGAGGGAGGAACAGACATTCGTCAAAAGTAATGAGAAATGAAGGTAGTTGGACAGGCTTATCAAATGCTGCAAGACAGACCACTGGATGAAAAAATACAAGCTCCCACTAGACAGCAAATATCCTGCCTTCTTCTAAAAAAGGAAGCTCAAATTGTCACCAGTCTGTTTTCACTCATATCTAATACTCAACAAGTAAAAGTTGTTTTTTTCTTCTTCATTAAGTACTCCATTGTTACAAGTACTCTCATAACCAAAAACTCATCTCTTTGACATCAATAATACATACTTTCCAAGATCTGGTCAAAGCTCACCAGTAGCACAATGTTATTTTTAAAAGGATGCCATATGCAACATCGAATCGCAGCCAGCTGAGGACGTTCCCACAAGACTGGATTGCCAGGGTCATTCTGCATTTTAATATACAGTACAGTATTCATGTGTGTGAAGGAGAGAGCGCTCGTGTACAGTATGTCAAGTATGAGAAATATTTTTGCTTCACATGACCAATTTGGCCAAACTAATTTGAATCATCACACATTCAAATGGGCTGATAAGAAAATACACTGCGTGACCTTTAATCTGCGTCTGGCGTCCAGAGCAGAGAAAAGGCAGCAATGGTCACCAACAGCTCATCCAGCGGGGAAGAAACGACGCCTCCGTTTGATTCAATTGTGCACAACGTACGCTAACTGTGTTGCCTCACTTATGTATACAATGACCTTATTAACCTGGATAGCCTTTAGTTTAAGGCTACTTACACTAGACTGAAACTAGGATCTCTGCCACACACTGGGGTTACAAAGTCCCACGGACAGAGACAAGGCAAAGTTTGATAGTTTGGAATGGGTGTAGTTAACTGAACCCAGCTCAGTAGTCTCAAAGCAGACACTCCTCTCTTGATTCGAAGGGCATCTCATTCACGTCCCACATTCAGTTGAGACTGGAAAACTATGGCCAACCTGTTTAATAAACTGCAACCAAATGCGAGTTTACGTCCAGCTGTTTGTGTTGTCACAGCTGTTTGGTGAGACATTCTTACGAACACATCAGCCCTCTGAGGCATGGTACACACATCCAGGCAAGTACCAGCCGTATAGTTACTTTCAAGATGTATTTAATTACAAATAATTGATTCCCTGCAACCGACTTGATCATCCACAAAACCTCTTGAATTCAGATTTCTTGTCCAGTAAGTTCCTGTTGCATTTTGGCAGTTACAAAAGGCAAATTAACACTTGGATTTAAGTGACCGACTATGATAACAGTTACCTACCAATCCAAAGGTCTTAAGATATTCATATAAAATTGAGCTACTGCTTACGGTGTCACAATATACTGTAAATGCCTTTTTTCCTTTCAAACATATACAGGTTTTTTGATTAATAAACACCTATTTTTTTGACAGCAACTATATTGATTTGTCATTATCTTGTTTTAGATTATTGTAGATGCCAATTATTACATTTACAACTATTTGCTCTCCAACCCTGAATATGAAGTGATCTAATGTTTTCAGAGAACATCAACACAGAAGAGAACAGATGCTTAGACACATACAAATATAAACCTACATGAATTCATGCCACATATGCAAGAGAGCACAGAGCTCGTCTAAGAGAGAATTTAGGGTTTTTTCCTCTCTGCCACCACTAGTGAGCAGAGTTCTCCATTGTTTCTGTTGACTCATACTGTACCTGCATATATAAACCACTGACTTACATTAGATCACTGCCCCAGGGCACAATTTTAACATTCTTAAAACCTTGTACTTAGAAAGCTTCCTGTTTGAATGGAAGGTGGATTTGTAAAAAGGGTTCAGTGTATCTGTAGTGGGTTCAAGTAAGGCTCAGTACACCTCTCTCTGTCAGGTAGCACACAAAGCGCATTCTTCACTGCCTATTCAATCTCACTTCCACACCCCTCCCTTCACCTGTCATGACACCTGTCAGCTTGTCCATCTGTCCTGCTCACATGTGCTTCAGCTTTTTATCTACAAACTGCCCCGTACCTTCACATCAGTAGATGAAGAAAACAGAAATAGTTATTAGAAGAGAAAAACAGAAAGAATAAAACCGTCTTGAGGAACTTCATCTTACATATAATTAAAACCAAAAGCAAAGAAAAAGCTCATTTCTGAAATCATTCCAGTTAACAGTATTTTGAGTTTGCGTCTGGTTTTCGTCTGCGTTGGCATACCGAAAAGCAGCTTCCATCTGGCCACGTCTGATCAGGAATAACATAAACGTGCAAAATCCACAGCACCACAACTCACACTCACGCACGCACACACACACACGCTCAAACATACACACACACACACACACTAGAAAACTAATCTTCTCTGCTTTGTACAGAAAAAAAGAAAGTTGGAAATCAAGCAAAAAAGATCACTCAAAAGAAATAATCAAATACAGGCAAAATTAGAGATAAAATAAAAAATAAAACCACTTATTAAATATATATATTTATATATCATTTTTCCAATGAAACTTGTGATCACTTACTGCACACTGCTAAAATTTAAAGAGCTTTATTTTTTCTCAAAACACCTCATGAACTGTCATTCCTAAAAAAAAAATAAAAAAAAAAATTAAAAAAAAAAAAAAAAAAAGAAACATACAAGGGCAAGCCCAACATTCTCCACTAGTTTAACCAAATTTACTTCTCTCCACAACATGAATCAAGATTATCTACTACTGTCAAATTAATTAGTTGTTTTCTCAAACCACCAATAGCAAAAGATAAATAATATAATAATAATGATAGCAATAATATTGGTCAGGTTAATAACAACACCAACAACAGAAAAAGAGACGGATGTGATCATTTCCAAAGACAGAGCGTGTGAAAGTGGGGGAAATAAAACCAGAGAGCATCACAGAGGAAAGCCACCATCCAGTGTTTTATTAGTAACACAGCATCAAAACGGCTCTGCTAGTCAAGACTCACTGAGGAGGAAATATTCCAGCCGAGAAGGAGCCGATTTGCTGGACTCTATACTGGGCCTGGATCCCTGCTAATGACAACCAGGCCAGATACCGACTCAGGCTAATATGCTGGTTAGCTGAAATCACCTTTGGATGAGGGCTTTCATTGTTGGATGCAGCTAAATGTGAAATATGGATTGGCCGAACGAAAAAGTAAATGACAGATAAAACCGCCAAGGGAGAGAATCCAAGAGAAGGAAAAGAAACAAAGTTCTCTGTGTGCCACACGAAGTAGCTGTCGACAAAATCCTTGGGGCCTGCACTGAGAGCAGTGTGTTTGTGTGACTGTTTTTTTTTACTTTCCTTTCTGCCTGCTTCACTTTGTTAAAATTTGACAAATGTTGTTTCCATCAGTGACTTCACAAGTGTTTCTATTTCTTCTTGCCAAAGAAGCTGAACCTCTTCTCACGATCCTTCTCTCTCCCATCTTTGTTGCGCATGGTAACACCTCCAGTGTCACCTGAGCTGGGGGAGATGGGAGGCATCGTCATGGCGCGGCTGAGGGCCCGTGGACCTCCGGGCGAATCTCCTGCTCCTGTTGGAATGGAGACATGGATGGACCGGATCCAGGAGCTCATTTCCGCCTTTAGACAGACAAAGAAACATTAGTAATGTTATTCTTGAGAGAAAGTCACAGCACTCAAAACAAGATTTTTTTGGTTTGCTCAAAAATCATATGAATTTAATGATTCATTTTAGTGGAGTTACTGATCTATATATGCACTGTATATCTCACCTCATCCTTTGCTTGGAACAGGTACTCTTTGCCATCCCCGAGCCTGCAGACACATAGTAGAAGAGGTGAAGTGTTAGATGCAGTAAATAAAATGATTCTATGATGAAATATGAAAAACAATGAAATGGTAAGTTCGACTTTATAGCTTCTCTCTTACTGTCACTACATGTGACAAATCTAACTTTTAGTTGCCTTCTTGCTTCTCACCTGAGCTTGAATACGTGTTTCCTCTTCTTATAGTCGTGGGCCACCTCACACACAGCCTCTCCGAGGCTTATGGGTACCTCTCCATGGTATGGAATGCCATTGCTTGCGCTCTTGCCGTCTTTATAGAAACCAAGACTTCCCTTTCTTAGAACACAGTACACGTTCTGCCAGGACCTATAGCAGCAAAGAAATGGTGTTAAGTGCATGTATAGTATGTATATTTTCTACATCTATGATAACTTTCTTTTGTAAATGTTTCATTGTGACTTAACTCCCAGACATCTAAATCTCTGGTCTTCATGCTTTATGTTACCTTTTACCGACTTCCCTCACATCAACACTCACCTGGTAGCTGCCTTTTTGCTGTGGGACTCCATCTCCTGTTTTCGACAGAGCATCCCCTCCATGGTTTCTGGCTCAGACTCTGCTCCACCTCTGCTCGGTAACGTGGCAGACGGCTCAAGGCGAGAAGATGCCAGACCACTGTCCCTGCCTGGACCGTTCACCGACTCAGTCTCGGAGCCCTGTGGTTCAAATCAGACATGAATAATAATGAGGAGGAAGAAAGACTCATGTCTGGACGGAAGCAGTGAGCAGCAGAGCAGCCAATCACAGCCATACATGAGGAGCCATGATGACATTTGCTTTGACACTATGATTACCTGCAGTAACAGCACAGCATGAAGGAGGTCCACATAATAACAATCACAGTACACGTACATTTAACAGCACAGTTACAGCTGCTCAAATGAGGAGGACACAGTTAATACAACACACCCTGAAAACATGCATACTACTCTCAACACAGATAGTTACTGTAAAATGTAAGTGTAACACATATATTTGGAACAGAGGATACTGGAAGATACAAATTTTTAGCAAAAATATTTAAATTCTAAGATAATCTTTTCCTTTTTGATCAGTGCTCAGTAATTGACTGAGTAATAGTAAGTGGTAACTCTACAATATAACACACAGACACAGACAAAAACATCAGTCACATTCTCTAAAGCCTTACAGTAAATCCTTCAGTTTCTTGCACAAGTACTCTGGCTTGTGTTTACCATATTAACCTTAACTACAAAATCCACAGATGATAGGATGCATTTTAAATTACATAACTATGACAGGGCAGAAAGTCTTACCATAAATTTCCTTAAACAAACCATTTCTACAAAGAGCCGTTAACTAAATCCATCCAACGACTTTCACATTCATCACAGTAAGTGAACACACACAGAAGAAGACTAAAACAAGCTACATATATATATGAGCTTTGAACATCTACAAGCCACCACATTTACAATTCTGGGTTTCACATTTACAGGTCACTCCTGTCCTGGTCAATATGAGCACATATACAAGTGCAGACTGCATATTTGATCCATGAACACAATGTGTTCATGAATCTGCAACATGCCTTTAAACAGCAATGGGGTTTATTTATGAAACTGCACATTGCGTGAATAAATAAAGCAATGGATTGCATCTGTGACGGAGAGCAATGACTTCCTGATAGAAGAAAAGAGGCACTGAAGTTGACCAGGAACTGAGCGGAGGCTGTGAGGGGGCGAGGGAAGCTACAAGCTGACCATGGCTTGGTACTCACACGCTCCAGCTGCTTTGGCCTAGACACACGTTTAGGCTCTGATTTCTTTCCCACTGACAACGATAGCGATAATGACTGCTGGTAAAAACGCAATAAGAAATCGTTAAGAAGTCTTTGGGGCAGAAACTTCAAAGTTAGTATGTGGCTTGCACATCCCGCACTTGAGTTCAATTCACATAGAAATGACTCTTTCTTTGACTAATGCTTCTCTGCTGTATCAGCGTTTACTACTACACTCTCCACAAGCTGCCATTCTTTCTCTGAGATCAAGTGCTTCTTTTCATCTGCCAGTGAGGAGTTTCACTAGGACCGTGCAACATTTATTGAAGTTTACTTTATCGCAGAGGTCTCCAACAGGGGGTCCGTGACCCCTAGGGGGTCCGCGGAGGTGCTGCAGGGGGGTCATGGAATTTTTGGCTGATTAGACAATGTTTTATATCTTGTAGTTTCCACATTTATGTTTCAAATAAAAACGTCATTTAGAATAGCTTGTCTGCATGATTACCATGCAGTTGACAGACATTGATATTGGCATTGGTATCAGTGAACAAGGTCTGTTTATAAATGGCAGAGGGACGGCCCCCTACTCACTGTACATTGTACACATTAAGAAAAAACATGAATATATCAACCTGTGTGTTGTTTCAAAAGCTTAGTATTGAAAGCGCAATATCAAGCTATGTTTATACATGGCACTGGGCCTAGTACACTTTTTTAATATATGAGGGGTCCCTGTTCCATGTCTCTGTCAGTTTGGGGGTTCCTGGCCTGAAAAACGTTGAAGACCCCTGCTTTATCCTATGCCAGTCCAAACTCCAATCCTCACAGATACCGTGTATAATTTAATCAAGGTCCCTGAGATGATGGGTGAGTGTTTGTTGCTCTGCAAATCCCTGAGAGACACAGATTCTTTTCAGGACAAGTTCTTCGACAATCAACAATAACTAAGCAAAACTTTGCTGCTTATTTCTTATATGAAATTATCTGATAGATATTATTGATTAGAAAAGTTACATTACACACAAAAAAATAAAATATTGTCCTCAAATGAATAATAATTAATTTCATTATATGACATTACATGCACTGAGACAATGCTGTTGGTTGGACTTAAACAGACAGAGACAGGGACATACACATATATGTACACTTACACTATGTATGACATACTTACAAGTTTGGACCTCTTTTAAATCCAAAGCAAGGTATGCTTTAATGAAATTCATTGTTTGCTACAAACTATCACATGTATTATCTAATATTGTCTGAATGTGTTACTGATTTTCACACAGATTGCATGAAGTGAAAATACTCCCTCCCCCTTTATTGTGTCATTAAATAGGAGTTGAGGCAAGGCAACATGGAAAAGACACTACATGACATTACATAGTACATTACATTGGCAATTTAGTTTGAAAAAAAAACAGTACAACAAAGAAGCACTGTAATAGTCAAAGCATTTGGAGATATGTCTCACCTGAGATGTGTCATTGTCACTGTGAACTCCATTCACAGATACCGACTGATTTAGTGTGGTCTGGTCCAGACTGGTTCTGTTTTTGAGAGAGAGGGACAGGTTGTGTATTACAGAAACAAACAATAACAACAGCTGTAATATACAACAACACCTTCCTGATGGAGCATAACTTTGTTTTACCTGGCCGCAGAATCATGTGCATGACTTTCTGTCTCAGACTGTGCCACTTCTTCAACTGGGGGTGGTGTAGGTGGTCGCCGTGCCCTCTCCTCTTCTTCTAGCCTCCTCTGGATCTCGTGCTCCTCAAGCTGAAATACAGGGTTTCAATTGTATTATCTAAAAGGTAACACATGGGCTGCCCTGCCTACATTACAGATGAGTGTCAGATAGACACGTAACACTAATATTCATGAGCATAAAATGTATATCATGTACCTCTGAGCCCAACAAAAACAAACCACATCATATTCAAGTACAGGTAAAAATTCAATGTGATCTGTTACATCTCAGGACTTACTGTTGTGAGTTTCTCTAGTAGGACAAAGCGATCTTCCCATGCTGCAGCAAGTTTCTCAAAGGCCTCGTGGCGCTTGATTAGGCTCTCTACCTCATCCACGTTTGAGCCCAGCTCTGCTGCTCGCACAAGAGGTTCTTGCCCTGCCAGCCAAGACTCTGCCACATAGGCATCACGTCCAAACTGCAGCACCTCCAGCACTGAGATTCAGAGAGAAGAGGGACAGAGGAAATCAAATCATTGAAAACTTCAGTACAATCAGCACCACAAATTGTTGGGACAGAGGGAAGAGTCTTGACCGAGGAAAAAATTATGGCTACTGTTCTGCCCTGAATATGTTTAATGTTTAAAAGACACTCAAATGAGTTTTGAAATATTTATATACCGTTTTGTATGTTTATATGTATTCGCAGCGCTTTTATTTTGAAAATCTCCCGAACTACAGGAAGTAGGAGAAAAAATGTAAACGAGAAAAAACGTGTGTGCATCTTCCCATGGCTGCATCAAATCAGTTTATCTTTCAGAAAGCAATGGTTGTAAGTGTTACACATTCTTTAGATTTTTGATAAGTTGTGTTAAATGAGTTTTATGGGCATTTTGTGTGTGTATAAAGGTAGCAGTATAATGTTGTGGCTAGGGGACAGCAGTATTGTGTATGTTTACCTCCTAATTTTCCATGGTTTCTAGCCTGCTGTGCTAATACCTGTAGAGCTAGTGTTAATATTAAGCAGTTGATACTTTACATGATATGTACATGGCTGTTCATTAAGTTATCTTCATTATCATCATCCTGACTTAAATGTGAAAAGTCATTAAAGGAGGGAGGCTGCTCACTTCCTGGTTCTTGAAAATGAGTTTGGCTGGCTGTTTATCTATGTTGACAGTTAGAGAGTAAAACACATAGAGAGAACAGTACAGCTACCATAATAACACTGAGGAGTCATACTGTACAATCCTATTTCAGTGGAGTACAAACTTCTGTGTGGAGAAATATAAATAGGTACATCTAATCTGATGACCTGTTAACTGCAAAGACACCAGCTACTGTATTTCTGTCCTGTAGCATCATGACCACAGCAATGGATCCTTTGAATCATTCATCATCGTACTGAACAGGCATACCAATTTGTAAATGATCCATCTTGTCTTGCCACTTTTTGTTGATCCTGTCCCTCTTTTCCTGGAGTTGAGCTAGTTTTTCTCGAATCTGTGAAGATAAAAACAGTGATAAACCAGTATTAAGTTATAATCCATAATCATAATGTTCCTTTTTTACTCAAAAACTTTCCTTTTAAATATGTATAGATATGATTGCAAATAACAGTGAGGGTGACCCACTGCACAATACCTCATCAGCTGCATAGTGATTGTTGTTGATGAGACTATTTCCCATCTCAATACAGGCAGTAAAGCTGTCTGCCCTCGTCTCAATCTCTGACTTGATGTCCTGGTGATTGGCAATGACCAACCCTGCAGCGGATACATCCCTGAGAGAACAACAGGTGGGGAGAGGTGAAATTTAGATAGACACATAACATCAATATGAAGAAAATTCATAAAGATAAAATGGCACTCACCTGGGACTGTCGTGTGCATCTATCTGCAGGTTGACCCCATCCATCCAGAGCATGAGGTCTCGTACCATGTTGAAGAAGCGGAACTTCTCCACAGTGTCCAACAGGAGGAGCCTGCGAGCCTGACCGGCCTCGAGCAAGCCCTCCCAGGCAGACGTCACAGCATGTTCACTCCTATGAATGTCATCAGCCTTCTCTCCAGCGTAGGCCTTCTGCAGCCGTGCAGCATCGTCTTGCACCTGGTTCACCTGGGACATCAAAGAGAAAGAGGGGACATTCAGTATTGCAATTATTTGGCTCTCTTGGAATCTCACAAGCTCTCTTTATCAACACGTAGCCGACCTGTCCACTGAGGGCCTGGATGTCATGTTCATAAGTGTTGTGCTGTCTGTGTAGATGTTGAACGGTGTTCAGATCACGGCCCAGGTCAGAGGGCAGCGCCTCCCTCTTTTCTTTCACACGACCAAGCACCTCCATGGCATCCTGATGGAAGCGGTGCAGCTCATAGGAGGCTGCCAACATTTGTGTGCGTGTGTCAATCAGCTCCAGCAGATCTGCCCAGGCGTCATTTAATCCATCCTTCCACTCAGCCACACTGGCATTCTCAGGATGACCTGACTCAATCAGGTCATCTGCCAGCCCATTTACTCCATCTACACGTTCTTGGCCAATGGTGCTGGTGTCACGAGCAAACTCCCGGAACTTGTCCCTCAGCATCTGTAGGAAGAAAGAAAGAAATCAGGGCGAATGTAAGTCACATAATTCATTTGGCTAAATTTCCCAGAGCTTCAGAGTCTCCAAAGCATATGAGAGAGAAAGAAACACTCACTGTGACATGTTCATAGTCCTGTCCTAGTTCATGGGAGCCAGCAACCACCTCCCTCTCAGCAATCCATTGTTCTAGGTCATCCACCTCCCGCTTCAGCTGGGTCAGCCGCAGTCTCTCCTGCAGCCGCCCGCGACGCTCCTCAGCCAGGTCTTTCAACCCTGCGTACAGCTTGTCCACTTGGGCTTGCCGTAAAGTAATTCTCTCACTGTAAAAAGATGAATGAAAGAAGGGTAGATCAGTGGCTGTAGATGTGGAACTTAATTCAGAAAAAGGCAGCTGTCACTTCAGCTCAACTTCACCTCTCTGGATGTTCACTGGTGACCATGAGGCGGCTGCTGTTGGCTAGCTGGTGAATGGTTTGAGCGTAGTCTTCAAGAGCCTGCTCCAGGCTCTGGTGTTTTTTGACCATCACTAGTGCACTTTGCTCATCCTGCAAGACAAACAAGAAATTATCAGTTTTCTTAAAGACACCATTCTGAAACAGCAGCAATTCTATGTCTTGTTTTATCTCAGTTTACCTTGGCTTTCTCTTCTGACATCATATGCAGCTCTTGTTCACCCATCCAGGCCTCGGCCTCAGCTGCGTCAGCATAGAACTGCTGGGCACGATTGGCCTCTACTAGACGGGCGTGACGTTTGTCTGTCTCGTCACTCAGCTGGTCCCAAAGGCCTCTCAGCTCAACAAGACGCTCCTCTAGGACAGACTGTCTCTCGCCGTCTACCTGGCTCTGAGTCTTTCCTCGTCTGTGGATGTCATCGATACGAGGCTGGTGCCCCTGGATCTCCTTCTGCAATGTCTGGTTCAGAAACAGAGAGTGTTCACTTTGACTGATGAGCTGGAAGTTACTACCTCTCACAATAGGATCACTGAAAAGTTTATAATAATGAGATAATTGCTGAATCATCTTTATCTTCCTTAAAGGAAGTACTAGTGTTAATCATTTTACCAATGTATGTTTGTCATCACTTTACCTGGTTCTTCTTGATTAGAAGCTGAACGGTAGGTAGGTCTTTCCCATGGTCTGTGGAGGCTGCTAGGGGCATCCTTTCTTTCACCCACAGCTGTCAGAAGGAAATAGAACGATAAAACATGAGCATGAGGAAAAAACATATAGATCTATAAATAATTTAAGCCGTCAGACTGGTTATCAAACTCACAATTTCATCTTCCAGATCTCTGTTGAACTGATGTGCTTCTTTAGAGGCAAGTAGTCGCTGCCGCCTCAGTTGGAGAGGATCCTGAAGGTTTGCAAAGGTGTCAGTGACCCGTCTTTGTTGACCATCTACCTCAGCTAGTCCAGCGTCCTCCTGGGTCAGGGCCAGAGCCTGAGACTGCAGGGACTGCACTTCCTTTTCCCTGACCTCCATCTGGTGCTCCAGCATCTATACACGGATAGCAGAAAGATACACACCATGCAATCAACTGTTATCTTTAGCATCAAGTACAGATTCAATTCTTCGTCTTTTTGACACAAGATGTTTGTATCAAAGATAACTTCTACTAATTACTTCATATGACATCTAGTTTTTCTTGATGCAGAGATTGTGTGGTTTACCTGGTGCTTCTTGAGCAGGATGTTGACACTGGTCAAATCTTTGCCATAGTCGTCACTGTGCAGCTGACCCTCAAGGTTTTTCAGCCAGACATCCAGAGCGGAGCAGCTCTGTGTGAAGAGCTCTGCCCTGTTAGCATCGAACAAACACTGGGCCTTGGTTTGGGTGGTTCCTTCCAGCTCCTCCCACTGACGCTGCAGGTCCTCCAGGGTCTGCTGGACAACAGGTTTGAGCTCTGGCTTCTCTGCCACTAGTGCCTGACCCTCCTGTTAAGAGACAAGAAAAAGGGCAAGTTTTTATTTGCATAGATTGTTTGTTTGTTTTTGCCTTATTGATTCGCTTACCCACAATAACTAACAATCCCAACACTTGAACATCTGTCCTCATATTACACATACATAACTACTCTTTAAGTTAACCTTTTTCACATACCTTATCAATTTTGTCCAGCCAGTCTTTGTTAGAGGCCAGCTCTGCCATGAAGGCCTGGTGCTTCTGCCACTTGCTGTGAAGATTTCTGGCCTCATCATAAGACATGTCCTGTGCCGTCAGCATCTTCTCGTTGATCCACAATGTGAGCTAAGAAGATAGCATTACACATTAAGCATCATTGCTAATAATATTACACAAATAATAAAGTGATGAACACATTTTTTTCCTATAATTAAAGAAACATATTTAAACTTTATTAATTTATTATAATTTGTTTGATTTGATTTGTAAGATTCTTTTTACCTCCTGCCCATCTTGGAGGAAGTGCTGAAGTTCACGATTGTCCTTAAGCTTTGTCAGCAATTCATTTGCAGCCTGCTTGTTCTTAAGATGCCTGGAGAAAATGAGAGCAACTGATGAGCCACTCTTATCATAACAGATTCACATTACTGGAATTTTTCTTTCCTCTTGTACTTTTGCTCTGACCTTTCCTGGATGGAATCAACTTTCTCCTGGATCTTGTCAGCGTTTGCATTAGAGTCGTTAATGAGGCGCCGTCCAGCCTCCACCACACCAGTTATCTTCTCCTCACTGGCCTCCGTGGTGGTGAGGAAATCCTCATGCTTCTTAATGGCCTCCTCTGCTCCCTGAAGACTGGTAGGCATCTCTGTGTGGGACAGCACATACTCCTACACAAAGAGAAAAGGAATGCTTCAATTAAACTTTTAATAACATGTCTTACATGCAATTAACTAATTCCAATGATTTTCCTTTGATGTTTTGCAGCCTGCTTGCTTACTTTCACTAATACACTGATATACAACTACAACTATTTCTCTCTTTTTTTTCATTCATTTTGATATCAATTATGATATTAAAATAAGACGAGGATAGCGGCCTACACCCTACAGAGCTAGAATCTCCACTTCTTTCCTCTGTGCCAGCTGTGTGAATTAACTTGACACCAATGTACATAAAACCACAAAAACGTTGCCAATCATAATAAATAAAAAATAAATAACCTATAGGGGTTAACATTCATTTAAAACATTGGGGCAAACATATTTCTGATTACCCAGACAAGATGTTTGTACTGCATTAAAACTCTTGTGGGTATTGGGTTTTAATTCAGCAAAGCTAAGTTCAAACTTTTACTAGTTCATTTCAATTATTTGTGATTATTGCATTATGATTGATGATTTTGTTATGCAACCATGCACATTTTATTATTATTTATTTATGTAAAAAAAAAAAAAAACAAATGGGAGGGGCAAGAGTGTAGACAGTGTGGTGAAAAAATCTAACTAAGATTGAAATTTCGATCCAACACATCTATCCTTGTTTCATTGAGTTACATAATGTTTTTCTTTACCTGGCTGTTCAGGAAAGCTTCTGCCTGCTTGGCGTCTCTCAAGAAAGTCTGGAAATCAAAGGCCTGGGCCAAAAGACTGTGGCGGTTCTCCCACATGCGACGCAACTCATGCCAGCCAGTATCCAGCGCCTGGAGCCTCTGGGCTAGGAACATATGCTGGGCATCTGTCTGACCTTGGGTCACCTCCTCACCAACGGCCCGCATCTTCTCATAGTCCTCCTTGTAGTTATCCACCTCATTTTTGATACTCTCATGCTGAGCTAGCAAACTCTCGGCCTCAGGCAGAGAAGTGGGAATGTCCTCCGAGGCCACAGCTGTCTGAGTGCGAGACAACCAGGACTGGAAATCATCCAGATCCCTAAGGAAGCCCTGCAGCTTGCTGGCTTCACCCAGTGACTCTTCACGTCGCTTCATGGTGGCGTTCAACTCTTCCCAGACTTCTTGAATCTCTGCCAGACGTCCGTGGATCTCTCCTGCCTGGTCTGGATGTTCCTCGGCCAGCTTCTCTGCCTCATTTCTCAGGTCATCCAATTTTCCCTGAAACCCCCCCACACACAAAAAATTGTTTCAATTCAGAAATGATGAGAAGGTCCCTCAGCATAAAATCTGAAATGTTCCTACAATGAATGTACCTTATTTTTAGATTAATTACTGCATTACTTTCCTGCTCCCTTCCCTCACCCAGAAGTCACTGCATGTAACCCAAACATACCTGAATGGCCTCCAGGTCCCTCTCCATGCCAGTGAGTTTGCGTTGCAGAGCCATCACTCCGGCCAGGTCATTGCCCAGACCCTGAGTAGATTCAATCACCTTGGTCTTTTCCTTCATCCAAGTTTGGATCTCATTACACTCCAAGTGGTAGTTCTGGATATTAAGAGCAGACTCTAGGGCTTGTTTCTTTTGAACTGCCAGTTCTTCAAAATCTCTCCATCTAGGGAACATTCAAAATGCAGTATTTAGTTTAAAAACATTGCGCTCATTGAGTACAAATATATTTCCTTGCTAAATAGTGGATTTAACTTGGCGTTATATTTCATGCTCTGACCTGTTGTTCAGTTGGTCTCGTGTCTGGTGGATTTCGTCTCTGCTGCAGTTGTCAGAGTCCAGCAACTGCACTGCCACCTGGTTCACATCTGTGACTCGAGTGCCAAGGTTGTTCATCTCAGGTTCAAGAGTCTCAAATCTATAGTCATGAAGTAAAGAGACATCAATTTACTCTTTCTTACAGGTATACAATTTAAAATAGCTTATTATCAGAAATCATTGACATTTAACAGAATTCAAGGAAAAGATTAGAGGGTACAGATGATGCACAGAGGGTTGAGTCTGAGGGGATATACATTGAGCCATCAACATATATCCTCTGATTGTAATCTCCATTCATCTTCCTCCCTTCCCTTCCTCCCAGACTGACCTCTGCTGCACCACCTCCAAGTCTTCCAGTTTGGTCGGGATCTCCATGCCATCTAACCACTGCTCTTTTTCTTCAACCCAAAGCTGGCAGGCACCAGCTTCACTGAACATGCGATAGAGGGCCAGGGCGCCCTCCAAAGCCTGGCGCCGAGCTGCCGACAGTGACTCCAGTTCTTCATAGTTCTGCTCAATAGCAGGTAGGCGGCCATCCACCTACAGTTAGCAGTACACCATTATTCAACACTCTAAAAAATGTAAAATTGTCATTGAAAAAGTGTGAAAACCACAGATGCACATACCTGAGGATATTGTATATAGGCCGGTGGGAGTGTTTGGACCTGTTCATGCAGGGAGTCAATGAGGGGGCGGTGACTCTGGATCTCCTCCTCTATTTCCCTTTGCTTGCGAGCAAGAGTTTGGGTGGAGAACTCATCGTGGCCCACCTCCTGACTGGACACCTGTCTAAGAGTCTCCGTGATCCAGCCCTCCATGTCATTGGCATCTGTTTGGAACTGATGCAGGGCCACGGCTTCCTTAAGATTCTGCTCTCTCAGTTTAGTTGTCTGGAAATTGAAAGAACAAGAAAATGACATAAACTGAAATATATAACAGAAAAAATAAAGAAGAGATAGTAGCTTAATACTTTGATCACCACCCTAACAAATACAAAGAGTCATGATTACCACCCACCTCCTCAAGATGTGCCCATTGCCCACGGACGTCTTGAATCCTCTCTGTGACTTCTGGAGCTCCAAAGTGTCCCTCATTAACCAAATCTTCTCCAGCAGCAATGCTGTTACTTAGGGGGCCATAGCGGGCTGCCATCTCATCCCTGAAAGCCTCATGTTTACTAAGCAGATGAAGAGCAGACGTGAGGTCACGTCCACAATCTCCACTAGCCAGGATCTGCTCCTGTTCTCGGATCCAGGCTGCCTCCTCTCCGAGATCCCACAGGAACTGCCAGAGACGACGAGAATCCTCTAGGCGGACTCTGCGCTGTCCTGCAAGCTGACCAAGCTCCTCATAGGCTTGACCCAGAAGGTCAACCTTCTCACCAACTAGTCCTGGTTCACATGGTTTGTAGGCTGCCAATCAGAAAAGGCAGGAAATGAGTAAACATAGATATTATGCACAAATAAACCAGACTAAAGCTGCATAGTCTACAGAGAATGAGTCATAACATGTTTGAAAACTCACCCTGTTCGTAAGAAGTGAAGCGCTTTGCAGCTCCCTGCACTCCCTTGATCCTTTCTGCCTGACCTGAAATGTCAGCTTCTACCAAATTATGTTTTTGAAGCAGGTCCAAGACATCATGCAAATGTTTGCCACTATCCTGAGACTGCAGACGTCCCTGAAATAAGCAAAAGACACAGTCCAGTTAAATATTTGGTCAGTTAATTTTTAAAAAGTGTGTCTGTAAAAGCCTGTACAAGGTAGGAAACTTGGTTAGATCTCATATCTATCAACATAAAGCAGTGAATAACCTACCTGGAAAAATGTTATATTTAATATTTGTAAAGTTTGAACCATTCTGTGTCATATGGCTTATATCTGGTGACATTTCAAATAACCAAAAACTAGTAATAGCTTCAAACCATTAACCTAAACCAGAATCATCCTCAAATGACAGCAGGGAAGATTCAGCTTTTCTAAGCCATTAGAGTAGGCCATTAAATGGGAGGACGACATTGTGTTACAAAAAAATAGATAATAAACTGTGTACAAGAATTCTAATTATGTGGCAATAGGCATCTGAATCACCCAGACATTATCAGAGTGATACCAGCTACTACTGAAAATCACATGAGAGAGAAAAAAAAAAGATGAATGTCCTTATCAACTCCAACCCAGACAAACAAGCGCTGACATTTGTGGTGTATTTCAAACAAAGTTATCTGCAGCTACATTTAACACACATATAGCGCTCTCTCGTTTGAGAGATGTAAAGAAAACCTGAAATATTGATTTTGGAGCAGGGGAAGTTAAGGGTCCTGCTATATTTGTTCAAACTGAGTGGGTGGCCCATGGTGCTGTGCAGTAACATTGTCTGCAGCAGTGGAGAAAGGTATACAGTACATGCTTCTTTTTAAACTGACTCATGAATCAACAGCAATTCATGATTTTTGCCACACTTAAGGTCAAACCAATTATTTACAACACACCTGACAATGCATGTACTGGCACAATGAAAGGGCAAATTAAACCAGTTAGACAGGCAATACTAGACTGGGTGAATTCAAGTGACTTAATATCACAGCATGTGAGAACAAGGTCACCAGATTTAACCACTTAAGGAGAAAGGCACATACTCCTCAGTCAATCTCAGGAAAGCACGTCATTACTGGCTTTCCTGTGGTTAGGCCTATAAAAAGCTAATTACTGCTGTAACGGGCAGATACTAAAGCTGTCGCGAGCATATGTGAACAACAACTAACTTAATTGAATGGATTAGGAAATTCCTTTTTTGTTAATTAAAAACCAGGCCAGGAGAGTGTAAGACTGAACACAGTAGTTCAACACATGTGAGGAGTGTTGAACCACTGGAGTGTTAAAATAGCACTGTTAAATTAGTTTCAGGATACATTTTGTTTAGTGGGTCTTTACCTTCTCCTCTGCCATCCAGTCCATGATGTAACGCATCTCCTGAAACAGCCTCTGAAGGTCACGATGGGCATTCAGCCGCTCCCTGCGCGCAACCAGAAGCTCTTTCAGGTATTCCCAGAGTCGAAGCACATTGTCCCTGCGTGCAAGTATACGTCGTACATCATGGTATCCCTCTGCTTCAAGCTCTTTGGCAACACTCTCCACAGCAGCCACACGCTCCCAGTATGCTCCAATGTCTGTCTCGATTGCCTCGTGTTTACGGGTGGCAGCTTCCACTGCTCCCAAGTCAGTTCCAAAGTTGTCCTAATTAACAGAGCAAATTCAGTGTATCACAACAAAACTATTAATGTATTGTAACAGAAATAGAAATGCATCAGAAGCCCACACATGGGTCTGTTTTCTACCTGCGACACCAGCCTCTGGTTCTCACTAAGCCACGTCTCACGCATGGCGGCTTTGCGGTCAAAACGAGCGGCGAGCATCTCCAACTTCTCCTGGCGAATCAGCTCGTTTCTCAGTGCCAGCTCACGCTCGTGCTCTGCCTTTTCTAGTCGCTCCCATGCCTATAACACCAATGATAACACAACAGGTAGCTTGTTACATCCATCAGCTATTAAACAAATACTTTTTGTCACAAAAAAACAAAACAACTTTGTGTGAACATGAACTATTGCCCCAAAAGCATGCAACAAGCTTCTTGTTTCACTTATTGACATATGGTTTGACATCTCATGATAAGACTGTACTTGTACTTATACCTTATTGATGTCTGAGATGAGTTTGCCCTCTCTAGGCATGTAGACTTTCTGGTTGTTTGCCCGCATTTTGCTCTGGATGGTAAAGAGGAGAACTTCCAAGTTTCCTTTCTCTGTAAACCTGTGGACACGGACATCACCTGTGCTTAACATACTTTATAGCTTCACACTGTGTATCCTAATGGTTAACATGTACCGGTATTTGGATCACATTATTATCATGAAACTGTAAACCGTTACTCACTTGGGGGGTTTCTCCACAGTCCGGTAAGAGTTGAAAGCCTGGAGCTGGTTCTGCACAGCACTCAGTGAGTTAGCTAGCTGCCTATCATTGAGCGTCACTATGGTCTGCTCAATCCACTGCAGCAGCTCTGAGGCCAGGGTCTCATACTTCTCTATCAGCTGGTCAGCCTCGATGGCATAGTCCAGCACCTGCAACCAAGACAGGTCTGTGAGTCCAGGCAGCAAATATTGCACGTTTTGCTCACACAAATACACACACACACACACACACACACACACACACACACACACACACACACACACACAGAGCCTACCTTGCCAATTCTTTTACCCTCCACTGCCAGGGCTTTCATCTTGGAGAAGTAATGGTAGTAAGTCGCAACATAGGTAATGATGGACTTTTCATCAGGTTGATCAACATTAACATCTGAAAGAAAGAGGATAATCTCACTGCACCTGAATTCCTCTCCCATTATTTAACATTTTTTAACATTATTTTATCATAATATTCTGCATGCAGAAACAGCACAGTGAAGTTTGATTCCCACAGGCTCTGGAATAGCCTGCCCTTTCACATAAGATCAGCCCAGACCCTGGAGGTGTTTAAGTCTTCTCTGAGGACCCATTTATTCGACATGGCATTCAACTCAGGCTGAGGCAGAGCCCTTCTTGCTTTTTGCTTTTGTTATGTCCAAATGTATGCATGCATATGAATGTATGCATGCATGTTTGTATAATTGTGTTGTATTCCTTTCTATATTGTTTTACCTTTCTACCTGTACAGCACTTTGACGACTTCGGTCATTTTCGGTCATGTGCTCTACAAATAAAATTTTACTTGACTTGACAATATTCTGAATGAGGAGCAAAAATGTGCCAAACTATTATAACTGGACATGGTTTTTGTGCTGTCAGAGTAGCTGCTGTGATGTACTGATGTCTAAGCTATAATTAATTCCAGTAATCCTCCATAGTCCAACACCCATCAGTCTGTTTCGGACATCAGCTTAGTGCCTTAGTGGACAGTGTCAGGCCATCAGTGAGACTTACAGAAGTGCTTCATGTTTTTAATGGGGGTTTTACACACACTCACCTTCTGGGTCCAGCAGCTTAGTAAGCCCCAGTTCTTTCTCTGCCACATTGAAGGCATTCTGGAGATTGTAGTGAGCATTGGATCTCTTCAAGTTGTCAAACTCAATCACGTCAGGTCTGCAGAGGCCGGGGGAACAATTATGAATTTGATAAGTACAGACTGCAGAGGAGAGCAGGGTGAAAACAAACAGTAATATCCTTCATACACCATCACGTCCTTGTAGCATATTAAAAATATATTTTGCCATCCATTCCAATAAATGTCTCAGTTTTCAGACCAGGATGCATAAAATAATCCACTGGAATTAGGTAAAGTCGTCTGCATGCTAAACAGATTTATCATCTGTGGATTAAGCAAGCTGCTACAGCCAATTATTGCCTTTTCTTGGCTAAACCTGTGTTTTCATATTAAGCTTACTGGGGTATGGAACAGGTATAAATCTGGTCTGGGAGGCTTTTGTTTATGTGCACTATACAATCCATAAAATGACATTGTCGGCAAGGTGAAAAAACCTCTTTGCATATTGTAATTGACTGCTGTGGGTTGCACCTTCGTTTGAATAGGGGCCTGTCCATGTAAATGGCACAGTCATGGTTTACATGAATAGCTCATGGTTCATGAAACTCTGAGAAAGCAATATTAGCATTCATGTATCAAGTATCATCTTTGGCATTCACTGAACAGTGTTCTGTTTTATTTGACCCTGAATTCAGGTTACTTTTGGTTTCAATTCACAGATTAATTTTTGACACAAGCTATTCATGGCACTATTACCAGCAGGGTGTGCAAGTGAGTTACCAAGCATTGCTTTTCATAGAAAATAAGTGGGTTATTATTTCTGTGATCTAGGTCATCTTAGTCCCTATTTTATTTTCATCCTTTTAGCCATACTGCAGACTGTTGGAAGGATGGGAGGAGTAGGAGGAGACCTAAATAGAAAACGGGATAAAAAACACCCCAGAGAAGTGTGATGGTACTGTGACAGGTGCTCCTCATTAGGTAAAGAAAGACAAAAGGGGAGTTGAAGATAGTGAACACAGTTTGCCTTGGCGAGATAAGATCCTCTCTTTGAATGTGAAGCCCTTTCTAAAAAGGACCCAGATTCATCCCTCTTCACAATTTAGCAGGTGACAATAAGCACATGAAGAAGTCAGTGACCTGTGTTTGTGCACGATGGCATTAAACGCCAGACCATCTCGCCAGCTGGTGGTGAAGTTGTGAATGTTGACATTGGGGTATCTGCAGAGGGGAAATGACAAGACATTAATTGTTGACTCAAAACAGCCTTTTCAGTAAAACCATGAAGTTTACTTCAACATATTAACAGCACTGTATTGTGACTAACTGTTTCTCCGTTCTTACCCAGCAGTTTTCATTTGGCACCAAAGCAGCAGAGCATCTTTAGCTGATTTCTTCTCTTTGTTGTCTTCTGTCTCCACACTGATGTCCTGGATCTGTCAGCAGAGCATTTACTCAGTTAAGACTGTGAATACTTTATATAATGATGTGATTAGACTTTCTCAAATACATGTTCTCATCTGTACCTTTATATTACACCAATTTAAGTAATGGCTGGAAAAATTCTGAATAATGACAGTCAGTTCATGACTAAAATAACAACATGAAGAATCACTTTGCATATCATATCCCATCAACATTAAACTCTGTCACCATTTTGTAAGATTGCCTGAGGATGGACGAGGCTACGTGCAGAGACACAGCTTTTTGAAAAAGCTTTGCACAGCTGGGCTGAGAGAGGGGTGAGCAGAGCTTCATACAAATGTTGTATAATATTACCTGGAAGCGAAGGATGATGGTCCAGATGAGACCCAGGGTGAGACGGTGATTCCCATCCACAATGTCATGTGAGCCCATGTTTTCTAGATGGACTTTCTGCTCCTTGAGAAACTGCAGGGCTTTGTCGACATTCTCCAGGCAGTGGATACGCATGCGGCCCTTCGTGGGCTTTGGCTGTGGGGAAAGAAGACAAACAGAAAAGAAGAAATAAGTTGATACTGTTGTGCAAAGTAATCACAACACAGAACGTACATGAGGAATAAAAGGAACTTAGAAAGAGAAAAACTAGTTGAAGCAGGAAGGGGGGGAAAAAATGACATTAAGGGAAAGCAGAAATGAAGCACATGTTTTGTCCTCCTGACTTGTGGTGCAGGGTGAAGGCCATACTGAGGGCCTGGGTCAGGTCTGGGACAGAGAGGGGTCGTTTCTGTGTGATACTGACCAGCTGTTCTCCTGAGAGCACTTCCAGAAGGCGGATTAGCATGCGGCCATCGCGCAGGTCAGTGTATAAGTCACCGATGCGACAGGTCACTCGGCCCAGGTGAGAGTTCACCCATTTGGTAAAGGTCTTCTTCTGTACGGCTTCACGCTCATCTGCACATGACAAGAGAGGGAGACATGTTAAAGTTGCAATCCACCGAGAACACAACTGACTCTACTGACCGAGAAGCCACTGGCCTCAATGTTATTCCTGTCGCGGAAATAAACTTCCAGGAAATTACATTTGCTCTAAACAAACACTAGCGTCGTCCACCGTTTTCAATCACAAATGACCACAGACGAGTAAATAAAAAAAAAACACCAGACCCGGAGCAGTTCATAAGCTGCCCCATTAAGTCTCCAGGATCACTGTATTGACAGCTTACTAAGAAGGTTTCACTCTTTACACCCACACAGTTTACTGATGGCTCTGCCCATGCACGCACTGCTAATTACTCGAATGAAGTGAGTCTAAAAGAGAAAGATGACTACACAAAACTGTGTATCAAGACATTTAGTGAGCATTTTGTTGTTACTTTATTAGAGCAGGGCTAAAAAAAGAATCACAATAAATTAAGCTGTAGCAGCAGCTCAGACATATGGACCAGGGGAGTAAGAAGCTAATCCTGCTCCGCCACCTAACAAGGTGACCTCATTTCTAGGACACAAGGTCTCCCTGCCTTTTGAAAACACTTTTCCAGCATTGTACTTAATGCACTGCACTCAACACAAGCCCACGCACAACAACCCTGAAGCACACAGAGAAGAGATCAGAGGAGCTGCTCTGTACTAATGAGTTGAACAAAACAAAGCCTACGTACTGGAATATAATGGTGATGAGGATAAATGGATTTTCAGCAGTAACACATCTTTAGCAACTAATTGGTAAAGTTCATATCTTGATATATCACTGCAAAGAAATCTCACCGTAATTAACAACAAAGATGGATGTTAAAAGTGTTCATCACACATATTTTTATGTGTTACAAATGCTCTTTCATTATAACTGACACAGATGTTATACACCACACACCTCCTTTCCACAGAGCACATCAAACAAACAGGTGTAACAACATGAACCACAAAACAAAATCATATGTGGTTTAGATGTAGCACCAATAAAACTCAACGTAGAGATGCAATTGATGTGACAGACAGTGGCCTTGACTGGTCAAATTCCACTAATTACAAAAACTGTCAACTGTGTCAACATACTATAACCAGTCATATGAACATGTCATCAGTAGTAGCCTTCCAACACTGAAGTCAAACCCAGTGAAGCATAATTTGAAAAGAACAGAAAAGTAATAACTTTTGAGTGCAACACTATTCAAATCTGAGACTTCAACTCCTAAGGCAAGGTCCAAATATCAGGTCAGTTCATAAAACAGTGGGAGACTGAAGGTAGGTACTGTAAGATGAATGATTTTTAGAATTAGATCATTAGGATGCTGAGATATACTGTTTTGGTAGGCTTTGATAAATACTGTACATGAATACTAAGTGAATCCAAACATGTGTGAAATTTGCGGTGACCAAAGTAACAGCATGTTGAGGAACCAACCACTCCACCCTAGAGGTCTTGTGTGTTATTTCAAAATATGTTCTTTTTTTAGTTGGCCGTTGGTGGAGTAATACACCAGGACATAACGCTTGATCTGAAGGTGCTTCCTCCTTCACTGTGCACTACTAGAAAGATCCTCTTTTGAAATAAGACTGATGGTAAGAGAAAACTTCCGGGAATTAACTAATTTTTCAAATAAAAGAAACTGTCAGTAAAGTTTTACACATGATTAAAATACCTTCACTCAATACATTTCCCTTCCGTGTTGCTCAGTGTAATTAAGCAGATTTACATATAAATTCTTATGCTATTTATTGAATGTTACACCAACAAGATGGTGTGATACAACTTTCTTCTTCTTATCTCGTGTTTTTCCTGTTGAGACTAACATTTCACAGAGCTTTCTGTGCCCAGCTCACAGCCTTGAAATGAACATCTCAAGGCCTGTCACACCATCAAAAAACCATTACTAAGAAGTGTTTGTTGTAAGCCCATGCGAAAAATTAAATTGCCAGTACTCTACAGATTACCCTTTGTTGCTTTAACTGCTTTTCCCCTGATGACACTTTCTGCTAAACTGCAGCGGACAAAAGATTGTGTTAGTTGTTAGTTGTTGCCTATTGGGGTGCATTATAGAGGAAAACAGTAGGTAGTTGAAATCAAATAGGAATTGGTTTTTATGATGGTTGTGTCTCAAGAGGAGTATGATGTTCAAGTGTGTGCAAATGATGAACCATCTAACACAGAAACTGAAATGTACATTCTTGTATTCAAATCTATATAACTCAGTTTCCATTTCAGCAATGTAATACTAAATAAAAATATTGTAAAGATAAGTTTATTCAAAGCAGGTGATAGTCTTGGCCTACAGGCACGTTTAAATTGCTGGTGCAGAGGCAGAAACAAGCTCTTTCCTGCTACCACAGCTATCAGCTGTCCTGCCCACTGAATGTGTCTTTTTCCTGTTTTTTTCTGGTTTACCTAAACTCAAGGACACCAGGCAAATAACAGTTGGTACCACTCCAACAGCCCTGCTTTAGTTGAGATATAGTTGTATGGTGTGCTGGTTGTTTGGGGATATCATTTTATCATCCTCTTTCAGCTTTTACTTACTAACTCTGAATAAACCTGTTTGGTTTCTCTGTCTCTCTCATGTGGCACACTAATAGTTCATTGAATTATTAAAAAGGACCCCCAAAGCGATTTGAAACTATTCAGTGAGCCACAGAGGTGGATTACTGTGGCAGGTGGAGTAGAGCAAAGGAGCCTACATTCCTCCTGAAGCTTGGTCATGTTGTGACAGCACCCAGTACTGAGGAGGAGGCAGTGGGGCAGTGGGCAGAGATCCTATTGGTGATGCACTCCTTATAATAAGGCTACTGAACAAGAACAATAGGAAGACAAACACAGACATGTGTGCCAATTACAGGAAGCAAACGCACACCTGTCATCATCTGCCGTTAAGGCAGATAAGGTCAAAACTGGTGCAACCGTTTCCAACAACTGTATGACATTTGTGGGTTGTGTTGTTACTGCATGAAACACATCCATGTCTAAATAGTTAATTGTCTCTTACCAACCTGTAGAAATGCTCTTTATCCACTAAAGCTAGATTATTTTTAACAAACCAGGACCAGGACCAGTGCCCCTGCTAAACTGAAAAATGTCTTATGTCATGCAAAATACCTGCTGTGTCTGACAGTGTTTTTCTAAAAGAAGAGTATGAAAGGACTGTATGAGCTGTTGAGAGCAAGCTCAGTATTTATTAGGCTAAATTTTGCATAATTTTACCTGTCTAAGATGACCGGCTGGTGTGGAAACACCAGTCTCACAGCACACGTGCTTCAAATAATACCTCTCCCACCCTGGAAATGCACCGTGCCACAACCAGTAGCTGTGCGATGTGATAAAACTGACATATATACTAATACATGCCAGTAATCCAACATAAAATAGATATTGTTTGTGTTGCTAAAATTCCTCTTATTTAAGATTCAAACAATCCTCTACCTCATACACGCAAAGTCTCTTTGCGTGTTAACTGGAAAAACAAGTGATTAGAATTTTCTGCACCATGTTTTCTTGTGGTGTTTACTAAAGGTAGAACAGGACCAGTGTTTAGAGGCATCATCAAACGTTTCAAAAGCATATTTGGGCATGTCCAGTCATTTTGAACATGTTTGTCTATGGCAGTAAGCTTTAAGTATATGTCAGGGCAAAGAATAGAGTGGCGCCAGGCTTAGCCAGTGCCCCTTCTGTTGTTGAAGGTACTGAGGTTTAGCTCGTTGCTGAATTTGTATTTGACCCCCAAACAAACTCAGGCACTGCTGATAATGGTGATAACCTGCAGGTAATCTGAGCAAATATGCCGCCAGACTTAATCCTGTCTCTGTGGCACATCGTGACTCGGATCATGTTTAATGATAACACAGCGACAGAACACCAACAATGAACGTCACTCGTCTGAAGGAAAACATCTACAGTACATCATGCCAAGCATCACAACAGCACATGTGCAGTTTAAGATAAATATAAAGCCTGTATAACCTGTAACATTACACCAAAGTCCTGGTTGTGCACTGGGTGTCTAGTAGGTGTTAATATGGTTATCTGAACATGAGTGAAACAATATCTAAAATGTATAGACTGATTGGAGGAAAGCAAGAGTGGCTGGCTGATGTTTCGATCTTGATCTGATAAGTGCACTGTCATTTTTCAAGAGAAAGATACCCTGAGACTGCACCTGTTTTACATTTTTAAGAAGCAGCATCATGCAGACTTTATTACATGTCAGACTTTGCACAGTGCAATTGGGGCAGTATCTTGTTTGAGCAGAGCGTGTCCTGCAAGCTCACAGTGAGATTGATGTGGACAAGGCATAGCTATGTCCTTCAGCCAGTAAGACGCCAATCTGTATTCCTCATGACTGCTTTTTCTCTTAGTTGCTGGCACCACTGTATTACAAAAATAAACTGAATGTTTAAAATCTCTGACTCAGCCACATGTTGGGTGGAAGCTAGGACTCAACACAGAGCCATTTAATCGCTTAATCAGCTCTCTACTACTCCACAGATTATTGATCATCACTAATTGAAGATTGTGCCCTTTGTCACAGTGTTTACAGTGCTTGAATTGTACTGCAGGTTCAGTGGCCTGTAAATTTAAGCTCGCCTCATTGATAATAATATTTGTGTGTGCTAATTTGTATACATAACAGACATTGGGCTGGTACATTATGTCACCGCTGCTCCTTGCGCACACTGGACTTGCCCTGCTCCTGATCAAACTGTTTGCCCATCACAGAAACAAAGATAAGTTTTCATGTGTGAGAACAAGAGCCCCGACAGACATTGTGCCATGTTGCTCCCTGTCTTCTCAATGGATCGTGCATCCTTCTGCTGTGTTGCATGACACTGCACTCTGGGCTCCCAGTGGCTTCGCTTCAGCACAGAGGACAAGGAGTGACTCCAGCCATAAATAGTTTACCGTGGTAAGCACTTCACACAATGGCATCCAATGAATACCGCACATTCAGTCGATTTTTCATTTTTCTGACCATATACTGTCCAAACATTGGACTATTTCAATTATTTCTTTCCTCTCAAATATGTACAAAGCTTTCAGAAGAGATATAAAGAGCAAAGAGTGGTAGGTCCGGCTTCAGCACGGGCTATTTTTCCATTTTCAAGAGCTGCTAACAATGTCATCTTGTGTCACGTTCCCTAGCCATTACTGGTTCCCCTTCTAGCTGGGCCAACATGCCCTTGACTCTATATACTTTTGACATTCTGTCTCTTACCCACCCTGAACTTGCGTAATGAGTGCCTCTGGTCAGCCCGTCCTCAGAAAGAATGACTAAACTACTTCCATCAATCTGTCTGCTTTAATCTGATTTAATGACCTTCTCTTGGACATTACCTCACAGACAAGATTATGGTATTCTGCCAAAGGGCAAAGAGAAAGGCACTCAGCAGAGGGAATCTGACTTTTTTCAAACAAATGTTGAATTTGCTTTGCGTTACTTCCAGAAAAAATAAGTGGGTAGTAAGAAACAAGTGTGGTATACATGAAGCAAGTGACTAGAAAGGTGCATGCATTTCTCTAAAGACAGTGTCTTTGACATTTAATGTGTGCTGCTTGGCAATATGTTAGACAAAACAAACAGATATGGAAGAAATATTTACAACTGATTTTAGCTGAGAACCTTTTATAGAGTAAACCTGTATTAGTTGTAATGCAACAAGCAGACAGTGCATCGTCCTACAGTTAGCATGGACCCTGTAACTGAAACCAAAAATGCAAAGATTACATTTCTCAACCAAAGGCCTCCAACTATTTTGCTCTTTGAAATTACAGAGTAGACTTTAAGCATACATTAAAAGGCACTCATTAGGGGAATACCTTTACATCTTGAAAACAGTATAGAGAAAAAGCTTGGAAGCTTTGTGGTTCAGGGTTACAATTCTTTTTGACACCAGTGAGTGGTTTGTGCTGAAAGTCAACTGTGACGTGTAACACTGGCTGCAATGCAAACAATGAGGGTAAACTGTTAGAGTAGGTGGGGGAGGAGCCGGTATTTGTAAATAATGTCTCACCAACAGGAGAAAAGGCTACTTTCAGTGAGTTTTGGAGCATAAGGAATGGCTCGACTCCAAAATGTTTCCCGCTCCCATATCTGTAACCGCCAAGAGCCACTCACACACTAAGACTTTTGTTTGAGGGTCAGAGGTGCATGCGTATCACTGACTTTCAGATAAGATGAGCAACACAACAGGGCTAACATTGTTTTTTCAATTCAACTATATCATCATGCTCATCTTTGTGTGTCATGATTTAAATGAAGGTTACAATAACTATTACATCCTTGAAATCAGCAATTTTAGGCAGTAGTAAGGGGTGTGCGCACAACAAAACAGGCAAAATGGCACATGCAGATGCACATGCTTTGACAGTTTTCTGTGTAAAAGCGGAACTGCCCTTCCTTTGCTTATGACTTTGAAAGCAGGGCTGTGGTAAAACCGCTGCCTTGCCACATGTGGTATGAGTTATTTTTACACTTTTAACAGTTTGAGGCCACGAGTATAGAAACAAAGTGTGTTTGCCTATTATGCCTAACTCTCACAGGTTTGTTCGAACAATGACAAAAAGTGACAGGGTGAATAAGATGAAGACCTTTCTTACAGCACTGTCCTCTTTCCCTCTCTGGAGTTACTGTAGTAAAGGCACTGATCAGTGATGACACTGAGAGGTCATGCCTCTCTGTGTCATCTGCAGCTGCAGCAGATAATGGGGTAGATAAGGGAGGAAAGGACTGGCCAAGGCCAATCCCATGAAAAAGGAGACAGAAACAGGCACCTCTCAGACACAACATCTGGACACAAGATGGGTGTGAAATGTCAACAAGACAATAATTGTCCTAAAGCTTCTAAGAATACACTTTCTTGTTGTCTTTCCAAGCAGAAAACAGTCAATATTAGTTGAACTGTACAAACAAGAAGTGTGTGTGTATTTGTACATGTGTGTACATATGGTAAACCCTCACCATCAGGTAATGTGACTCTGAGTTACAGCTGGGGGCCACTAGCATCACAGCTTTCACTAAGACTGTTGTAAATATTAAGTTACAATATTCAATTCATAGTGTGCTGCTAGGCTTGAAACTTGACCTAACGTGTCACTGATCTCATCCAATATCAATTCAAAACCCTAAATAAAGTGTATGTACAAAACAGTTGGTTTTCAAAGTTCACGAAGACCAAAAAATAAGCTACTCGTTGTGTTGAGATATATTTGAACAAAGGCATACAACTCAAACCTGATGAGTGACAGTCCACACTAAAGTCCACAGCAGTTACCTCAGCAGGTAGCCCGGACAGTGACTGTTTGAACAATGACCCTGTTTTCTAATCTAACTCACACTGTGTTTATCTATGAACTGGGACACATCAAAGAAAAGTTAAAATGTGTTTATCTTGACAGTGAGCTCAATAACTGGAAGTATAAGGTACTATGAACTTGACACATGGCAGTTTTCACGACTGCATAACGTGTAATATGATTTTTTTTTAATTAGCTGTTTGTATGGGTTAATGAATAATGTTAGGGTTGGCCAAAAAATACAAACAAACTAACAAACAATCCTCCCCCACCCCCACCCTTCCCCAATTAATGCTATCTCCCTTGGCCAGAGTTATTTAGTGACTCAGTGTATTCTTTACTGGTTAGATATTATTTACCACTGGTTCAGTTAATGCAACATCTGTTCAGCACTTTAGCCAAAAAATCTCAAAGGAAAGACACTCAAGAGGGAATCTTTTCAGATCTAAATCACCTCAACTGGCTCCCTCTAGATGTCTGAGCTCCTCACCCCTCATCTTGGATGAGTCCAGAATGATATTCTCCTGACTTAACTAATTTCTGAAGCTCGCAACTGCTCATTTTTTCCATATGTTCGATTGCACTATCCCACGATTTTTACACTGACTGATCATCACCAAACAGGGGGACCATTTTCTGGCAGAAAACTCACAATTGGAGTTGCTGCTTCTTATCCAAGCTGCTTCACACTCAGTTGTAAACCATGCTAAAGGTCACAGTCACAGATGACGAAGCCAAGAGAAGCACATCATCTGCAAAAAGGTTTAGAGATGCAACTCTGAAATGCACACCTGACCTGACCTGATTCATATGCCTCTGGAGTATGGAAGGGGCTTCAGATTCAGAGGACATGATGGTCAGGTTCAAGCTCTCCTCTAAGTGCTCTTTTTTATCACTTGACAGTGTCCCGGGTCTGGGTCAGCAGTTCTTTGCTGAACAGTTTGAGCGAAGCTATGCTTTCCCTTCCAGAGTCGTCAACTGGTTTGCCACACCACTAGACAGAGAGGATGTGGGCTACATGGCCTCCTCGCCACCATAAAAAAAGAAATAATGTTGTCAATACATCTGTGTGAAATGGTGGTACAATGACACCCAACTATGCATGTGCTCATCTTGGGATTCATCATTCCAGCAGTTGTCTGGAATGATTTAACACAAGGAGGTGGGGAGTGACATTAAGACGAAGCCTGAAGGGCAGTCAAACTGGAAATACAAGTGGGTGTTGCCAAAATGTGTTTGTGTGTCTGAGTATGTGCGTTTGTGAGTATATTTACAGCAAACTTCATTCACAGCAAATCCGTGCACAGATAAGCAAAGAACATATAATCATATTAAAATAAAATTCCCCTCTCTTTGTATACTAAAAAACAATGCTTTGGGATGAACTTTTTCACTTATTGTCACAATATTATTGTTGTAGGGAAGTGTGAATGAATTCTGTCACCACAAATACGGTGACTGGTCATTGACCACAAAAACTTAACAGCGAGTTTAAACTTTCTTGCTTGACAAGTTGAAAAAGACATGTAGGTATGTACCCGTAGCATCATCGGGAATGACGTTTCATGGTTCACTCTGAAAATGTTGAAAATCTTGTACAGTATTTTCTCTGCAGTAAAAAAGCTATCCATACTGTGGGTCTTATCTGCAGTCAAGAGGAATGGTGCTGTAAGTGTGGAGGGTTTGAATTTTTTTCTATTTTGAATTTAGACATCGATTCAGAGACGTACACCTATACATCCTTTTGGAAGAACAAAGACTTCCTCAGAGGTAATGACGAAATTACTTAATATAGGAAGTGAATATATATATTGTTTAAGACAGAAATATTTTTCAAGAATGTCAAAAATGCAGCGAGCATAGACTCGAGTTAAGTTGAAGACAGCAACCAGGGAGGGACCGGAAGCTAGCAAAACAGTGTGAAGCCAGTTTCAATGCACACACACTCTGCTACAATACATAACATCATGGCCTGTGATTAAGGCGGCAAAGCTCAAGGGAACAGGCTGCGTGATAATGAAACCATTCTGGCAAGATACCAATGGCAATCAAACAAAAATCCACACATCATAGGAGAGGGTTTTTTCTCTTTTCAGTTTTTCTTCATTTTACCATTCTTACTGCTGATTTTAGAAAGCAAGATCAACACATTAGTAGGTTGTGGGAGTTGCAAGATTCCTGAAAGTGAATCACATATGCTGCAGGAGCTATTTTAGATTTAGTGGAGTTGTTGTATCATAGATCATGTACATGTCAGCACTAAAGTTACCACATTATTTCCCAAGTCCTATGTCACAACCTCTGTGATTTCTGTGCGCAAGGACTCACAGGCTTTGGCCAGAGACAGAGCCATGCATTGTAAGAAGATAAGAAAGGACAGGTGGCTCAGTGATCAGGTGCCAGAGTGACTGCCTGCTTTAAAGCTGAGCTCAAGTGTACAGTTTGTCTACTACAGCTCTCCTCAACTCTCTCAAAATCAAACTCTAAAATATTACCATATTGATAAGTGTTTTCAACCTCTCACAGGTAATCACTAATACCTGAAAAACACTGAGCGATGTAGGGGTTCAGTCAGAATGGAAAGTACCTGCTATGGGACTACAACTAGAGCACAAGCCAACACGACAAATTCTGTTTACGGTAATATTTCCTGTTTCACCAGACAACAGGAAAGGTGTGGGAGTAACACCTAACAATCTTATCAATGACTTATTAACAACCATTTCGATTAGATACACAAGAGAATTTGAGACTCTAACCCGTGATGTCACTCGAACTACTGTACATTCAAGTAAAATTACTTAACTAACAAAACGGGATAAACATCTATAACGCAATTGTTGTCACAATTCACAATGGAACTGAGACTTTGGGAATCTTACCTTGCAGCTGTTTAAACCGTCCTTCCAAGATGTTAGAGTATTGCACCTGATTAACAAATGCTGCTGGGGACAAGCAGGGCTCTCTGTCCCTGTGCTCCCATTCCATGGCTTCTTTTCTGGATCTCTCTCCTAAATATTCCTCTCAGATACAGAGTGAATAGAAGTTCTTGTGCATAGCACAGCCGAAACAATATTTCTCACTTTAAAAAAAAAAAAGGTATAAAATCCTTTAGAGGTTTTTCCAAAAGATAAAAGTTTTGTTTATCCAAAATGCCTTAGTGTGTCCTTCTCTTTCAGATTCCCTCAGCGCTGTACCATAGTAAGGCAAAACACAAGCTTGAAGATATTGCCTCCTGTTCTTCTCTTCATCGACTGTACGTCCCACCTTGTTCAATGAAAACAGCAGTGAGTGCAAGGGGGAGAGAGTCTTCAAAAAATAATTTCAAACAAAAGTGAAGAACAAAATGTTCTCTTGTTTCACCTCCTCCTGAGAAGACTTTCCCCACGCTTGTGCCCTCTGAGCAGAGTAAAATCTTTGGTTGCACTCCCTCGTGGTTCAAGCAAAGGAACACTTCACTTGCTGTAGCAGAGCACAGCAGAGCAGGCTAACCGGCTGTGGTCGGATAGCTGTGTAAACAAAGCCTGCTGTGCTGTCTGAAAATTGTGTCATTTGCATAAGGTGTGTGTGGAGGGAGGAGCACAAAGGAAGAACATGGTGGAAAGATGAGGAGGGAGGAGGTGTAGAGGTGGACTAAACCATTAGAGTTCTCTGGACAGCATAGCTTGAGGCGGATTATTTGACTCCACCTTAATACCAGGGAGCACCGGGGTGTGGCCTGCCAAGAAGGTACTTCACGAAAGTCCTCATCAGATTTTGTCGCCTTATCCTCTTGTCTCACTGTGTGGTTTCTTTTTTTCCCCTGCTACTCTCTAAGACATCAATAGATCTTCCCTCCTGTGTTAAGGGGTCTGACTTATGATAAAATGCTAAGACAGGAAGGAAGTAGTTGAGAAAGTCCCAGCAACACAAAAAGCTCTTTCCTGCCTCAACAAGATTTCAAAGTGTGAACTTGTGTGTGTGTTTGCCAGGCAGATTGTTAGGCAGGGGTGGGGGTGGAAATGACTTGTTACATGTCTGAAAGTATTATATGACTGTTCTATATAACACGTTTCCCACTTCACTAGATTAGGGACAAGTGATAAATTAGGTTTTGAAGACCCCTTGGAAAATAAATAAAGATTATTTTTAATTGTCCAATATGGCTGTTTTTCACTGTCAAATTAACTGACTGTTTGCAAACACTGGAGGAAAATGGACCTGTAGTTAGAGCTAACCTGGAATTTAAGGGTTGCAAAATAATTATTTTCCTCCATCACTAAACTAAGGAACATCATGTCAAAACAACACAGTAATTACAGCCTTTAGGCACATGCTTCAGATTCATGGCTATACCGCACAATGCAACACCAAAATTAAAGCAGTAGTTATTTAAATTTGAATACATTTCGAAAGATGAGTTACTTATTGAGGGTTCTGGGCTTTTTTAGAGCTGCTGATTAACACTAAAATGTAACAGTAACACAAAAGTTACAGATGTACTAACTGCCCATGTGTACAAAAATTACACAAGACTGTAAACACAGAGTACTAAGGTCACAGCCTTTCTTACAAGCGGATGGTGTTTTGGTCTGGTCAGGGGGCAGTAGTAAAATGGACTGGTTGTGTGTTTGATCTGAGCTGGTCCTGATGAGCTGGGAGCATCTGGATGGGTCTCATTAGAGGCCCAAATGCCCCGGGTGCTCTGTGTTTATGGTGTTTATGGAGGGGGGACCGGACTAATGAGAGCCAAAGAGACCACACTTCCTTCTGAAGAACAGAGGCTATGCTATGGTCACATGCAGTGAGAAATGAGGAACAGAGAACAGGTAAGCCACAGTAATGGCCATTTAAGATCCCACTGGGTATATCTCAAACCAATGCCACTTACCATAAGAGGCAAATGTGACGGCTGGTTTTCTGTGTCTGGTATATGCATCTTAACATTTTATGTTAAGGCCGTTTCCTCCCCATGTACTGTAACCAATGAGTCATTTTGATATCTCATTAAAAACATACAGGACAGGATCAACAGTCATTTGGTGAAACTTGTAAAATATGAAAACGAAAGCGTGAGAAAGTCTGCCAAAGTGGGATGTGGGAGACACTCACATTTAGCAAACTGGAATTAATGATAATTTATGATGGTCTGGTGTGCTGAATGGACCCAAACAAGAAAGAGGAAAAGATAGTAGCTGCTGGGGGAGTAAGCGCTGCCAGAGCGAGAATGGCATGATCTATTGCTGAGCACGTAAATCTTATCCATCCTACAGCACAACTCCTTCTCAGGACCTGAGGGAGGTTGGAGGGCTGGACCAAACTCAAAATGCTTGCAGTAAATAGCTGATCTGAGGGGAATCCCCCTGGAGCAAGTACGGTTGATTTCTCATTAGAGTCCCAAAATTACTCAAGTCTTAATATCAGTCTCCAAATGAGGCCAAATGTCACAGAGCAAACAGATATTATATTCTATTACTCTTACTTCTGTGCTGTCTCTTAGGTCATTATATCTGAATTAAATAACATAATAATAAAAACCGTGTTAATAAAGGCATAAATATGCTTTCTAAGTGAGGAGTGCTTTGTTCTTTCACACTATGGAAGTCTCTGGAAGCATCCACTACTGAATATGTCTAACTGTGTTAGTGTGAAGCAAGGCATTTCTTTAAAAACGGCCTATTTGCATAGTTTGCTCTGCAACCTACACAGTATAGAAGAGCGGATAAAAGGCTATTTATGCAAATGAGAATGATCTTAACACAGTGAAGGCTCTCTGCAGTGAAACAAGTGGCAACCACGACGGTCACACGAGTAGTAAAATGACTCCAAGTTTCCAACAAACTGTGACAAGTGTGAAAAGGGTGAACCAGGAAATTAGCCAATCATATTTCAGGTGCAAAAGCTAAGACAGTGTAATTGAGATGTGCGTGGGAAAGAAGATGTGTAAGAAAGCAGTAGCTTAGAGAATGTAGCAGGTCCCAACATTTTGGGATAAGTTTAAAAAGATGGGCAGAAGCTGAGCCTGGGGGGAAATAGCTGCTAGAGCATGTTAAAGAATGTGCACATCAAGCCTATACTTGTCAAAGAGAGATAGTATCACAGGTATTTACATGGGAGGGCACTCACACACTCTCTACTTATGCACATAGTTTAAACTCCCCTCTGTTGCATTACTTAATATGATATGACAGTATGACTTGCTATCTTTAAATTCAACACATTGCATATGAGCAGAGCACAGGGAATACTAGTTTTTTTGGTGGGGTTTTTTCTGTTGGCATGAGGAAATGTGTCAGGCCATATTTGTAAGTGAAATTAGGTTTATCTTTCAGAAAGACTTTGACTACAGCCTTACTCAAAGATTATCAGAGCATGTGGTTTTTGGTGTGCGTGTATAGTGTATGGCTCTGTGCCTGTTTGCCTCTTGCTCCCCTCTGCTGGGATTTCCATGATACTGCAACTTGTTTTGCCTTCATATCAGAGCAGAATGTGAAACCAGGACGACTCAATGTAGTTGCATTAATACAATGCATACACACAAGGTGTAGGTATGGTAGGGAATAAAACTGTGATCGAGATTAGCATTATAATTATAATTCAAAACACAACTTCTGTCATCAAGAGGAAAATAAACTTAGTCTGGGTAAAATCTGTACAAATTCTCATGTAAGGGTTTTTGTTTTGTTTTTTTGAATAGTCAAAAAATACTCGGACATAAGATAATTTTTTCCCCAAAAAATTCAAAAAAAACAAAACAGTTTCATCATCTGAATCAGCCAAATTGATAAAACATTTTGAGCACACCTAGTCCTAAAGTCTAATCTCACCACCTCATTCCATCAATGCTTATTGCTCTTTGGTGAATTGACTGTACTGCCGTGGCTTTGTCCTCCTTTTGCAAGTATTTCTGTCTTGCCCTACAAAGAGAGAATTGAGCCTTTTGGGACAGAAAAGAATTAAGTTTGTTCCTCAGTCTACAGAGCATAATTAGATTTCTGCAGATTACAGTTAGTCTGTGATTTTGTCAAATGCTCCTGTCACAAATGTTTTAGAAGAAGTTAATATATCAGCATAAGCTGCATGAGAATTATTTCTCTCTACTGATGACATTTTTTCTTTGTGTGTTTTCACTACATTTAAGGACTGTTTTCTAGGGCTTGGACTATATGCTTTTCTCCCAATTCGATTATTTTACGATTTTTTGGGTGCCGATTAGGCCTGAAACGATTACTCGAGTAATTCGAATAATTCCATTACAAAAAATGATCAAGGCAATTTTTCCTGAATCGAAGTCAATTCCACTAAGCGGTTCTGACACAATGTAAGGCAGCATAACATAATATAAACATGTGTGTTTAATGTGTTCTCTAATCGAGATGAACGCTGGTGAGAACGAGTCGATATTGATGGCTATGACGTCCCTGACATTTACACTTCGGATGAAAAGAGATCAAAATATGAAGATTTAACCTGCATCTGGGCGCTGATCAGCTGATCCAGAGCACAATAGACGTGGCTGCTCAGCTGTAGCAGCGTATGTGTGTCTTATAATAACAAGAAAAAAAGCACACAAAAAAAACGGGATCGTCCTCTCAATTGACGATAGAGGGTTGGTTTGCTGATTGGCATAAGCCTAGTCCCAGACATTCAATAGAGTATTTTAATCTTATCAGTTATCGGTTATGAATACGGTAAGTTAACGAGCGTAGGTTATCTTAGCTTGCTGCAGCGCTGTATACTGAAGCCTGTGAGGGCGCGCAAAGAGACAGAGGAAACATTAATAAAAAAATCGATTTTTGAAGTTTATGAAACGATTCCGAATCGTAGAGGATAAGAATTGCAATTCTTACATGAATCAATTCTTTCCCCCACCCCTACTGTTTTCCTTGAGTGGTGTGAATACCATCTATTCTGTATACTAATTCTCTATGCTAATGTGCTGCTCATGCTACACCAGCTGTATCGTGTAATGTGCTGCCAAAGACCTTCATTTCTACCGAAAAAGGCATTCAGAATTTCTGATGGTCCATAACATGTGCGTGTCAGTAGCTGAATGTTTCTGGGCTTGCATTTGTACTTTCACAAAACTGTAAAATAACAGCTGTTTAAATTTTTAGTTTACAGTAATAAAATATAATATCCAGATAATATATTTTTTTACATTTAGGTTTTGGTAATAGTTTCAAAATTACTTTGTGTTGTTTCAAAGGGGCTCTCAATCAGTGGTATATCCAACAAACTAGGATTCCTATTGAAAACATGGGAAAATGCAGTCAAGAGACCAAAGACTGAAGTGAGTCTGCTACATTTGAAACACACAGTCTAATCCAACACAACAACACCACTAACTACAGCCTCAAGGGAATCAACACCATAGAGCTAAATCAACAATTCTCTAGTGTTATCCAAAACCAAAGGTAATTGGATTGGATTGTACAGGTATACAGGCCTACAGGCCTACCGGTAATATATCAGGAACTCTTGGGCAAAACCTAAATATCTCCAGTCTAAAATACTACACATTTGAAAAGTTCATTGTTTATCATCAGCAAACACATATTATGGGTGCATGTTAACTTAATGTAGGCAGGTGAGGCCTGAGGTGAAGCGTACCTGCGAGGGCCTTGATGCGTGAGCGCTCAAAGAGTCGTGCTGAACTGTTCTCATTATCCCAGTCAGTTTCTGCTGCCAGATCCCAGCGGTTGTTGATGTCATTATACTGCTGCTGGATCTCCAAGCTGTCAAAGTCCGTCGGCGAGATGGTGCTCATGGTGCCCAGGCTGGAGGAAAACACATTCAACCTACAATCCAGACGGAGATAAAAAAAAAACAAAAATAAAAAAAAACATCCAAAGTTAGTGAAAAGAGAGAGGTCAGAGGGAATTTCATAAAAGCTCGACAAGACTGACCCTTGAAATGTTTGCGAGGTAAATCAGTTTAAAAACAGAACTTCTATTTCTGTTTCATTTGGGGCAAGATGATGCACTGTAACATACATCACCCACACTCTCTCCACACAGCCTCTCAGCTGCACTCTACTTTTATATTTTCAAATGGCAGTCATATGCAAATAGCAGCTTAGACAGTACAACTGCCAGAGTGTGTTATGAGATAAAAAAAAAACTTTGAGATAAGCTCGGCAACTGTCATGAAGTCGTAAAATTAGCCAACCAGTAATTCAATATAACTGCTCCTGTAAAACCAGGGCAGCTCCAGTAATCTCATTTAAGCCTGAGTGTCAATGGCAGAAGCAACCTCTATCTACACTGATTAGATCTGGACTTGTCTTGCACATGTGTGAGACCTAGAAAGGTACACTTTGTGTGCAAAACCTTTGCGCGCACACGCAGACAGACACACACAAACAGAGCCAAAGATAAGATCAAGTGCCTAAATATCAATATGCATTGTATCAATAATTACAGATTTTGATGCTTTCAAACAATATTTCCATGAAACATGTCTTACTAAAGAAGTCGCTCGTAGGTGATAAGAGGAAGGGAGGTTGATTGGTTATTTTGTTTGAAAATGCTGTGGAAATATAATGTTGCTTTGTACAGTATAAAAAATGTTATCCTTCTGCCATTTTGAGTGCAGAAATGCATTTAAATGAACAAAACAAAACATGGCAACATGCACACTGCAAGTTACTGGATGGTGCACTCATAATATCTCTGGTAAAAGATTCAACGTGAGACACAGCAGCAGGCATCAGACGGGCAACAACTGAAGTCATATCAAAATCAATCAAGATTTATAAATTGTGCAGGAGTGGAAGGACAGGCTTTGATTTGGGACACTATCCAATTTGAGAAATAGCATTGTGTTTGTCAAAAAGTACTACCAGCAAACTGCTTGACTCAAAATGACAGTCACCTCAAAACGTTGTTTTAAATCTGTTCTTCTGTCAGTATAGTAGTTTCCTACACTGTATATTTTCTTTGGTCATACTAAACAGTGACGAGTGAAGACTTAGCAGAGCATACAGACCAACACCTGACACTACATTCGTATTTTTAAATGTTCTTAAGGTTCAACTGGATGGTGGTAACATAGATTAATGTACGTATGTATGATAATCATTCTGCCATATGTGAAGATGAGTAAAACATGAGTAAAGGATTCTCTAGTACTCTATGTACTACAAAGGTGTCTACACAATGTGATATGTCAGCTGTGAAGGATTGTGGGTGTCTACTTGATGCTGTTCAGCTGTAACATGGTTGGAGTAACACAGCTTCTGTATGTTCAATCAATACAAGATCAGGCTATATTTATGCTTCAGGTGTCCACCACCCTGGAGTTTTCAAGGCCCTGAAACTGAGCCCGCTGGAAACGCTGCTGGACCCACAGAAATGCCCGCAACAATGACACAGACATAATGACTTTTACTGCCTCTGCACTTGCTGTCGGTCTGTCAGGTGAATTCATTTGAAGAATTACCAACAATATGTGGCTAGTAGTTAAATTAGTGCATACCCACTTTAATATAGTAATCTAATGGATTTATGGTTGGATATTGTTTGGGTTTTTTTTAAGTCAAAAAGAAGTTGTGATACCAGCGATCACAGATGATGGAGTAGCCTATGGTAATGATTCTCTCTAAACATGTTATTGCAGACTACAAATATTTGAAACATTAATTTACAATACACAGTTTGCAAAGTTTACAAATCAGCAGAACTTGTTGTAAATCCGCTGTATGCTTCAAAATAATATTCAACATCTCACCAGCCTTTGTCCTCACTGATGCAACCCTCGCATAGGGCTCCAGCAATAAGAGCTTAGTAATACTGTTGGATTCTCAACTTCCCACAGATTTGCTGAATATCAGACTTTAAAACGTGTCCAATCAGTGATAGTGTTTATGTTAATTTGTTCATTTCACTTCATTGTTTAAAAAAAAATGTATGACACTAAGCACATAAGACCAGACCATCCTGTCCTTAGTATTATGCAGACACTCAATGGGGGATCACCATCAAGACAAAATCCCCACTAGAGACCCATTAACTAACTGGGGCCATTTGTTTAAGAGCATTCAAGAGTATTTAACAGATTAATAGCTGTGGTTGAATAGTCAGTTTGCTAAAACCTGTTAGTTTATCTTTTGTTGTGTCTAGTGGCTGTGATTTACTTAAACTGAGGTGATGGAGGGGAGAGGGGATGTGGTAAGATGATGGTAGGGTGTTAGAGGAGCTTTCTCTAAGCTTAGCAGTTAGCATGCCTCCTCAGTCATGCTATGAATGAATTGAATCCTCAACCAATACATTTAATGCACAGAGAAAACAGATCCCCCCATTTAGCCATATATGCTCACAATCATGACTGGCATGGTGAGTTTAGTCAAGTCTTTGTTAGACTGCACTGTGTTACAATGAGACGATAAAAGATGGAGAATGGGGAACTCTAGAGAAGATTAAGTAGGGCAGCTAAGCAGTACATTGCTGCACATTAATGAGGCTGTGTATTAATTTTCCTATCTTTTTCTTGATGTGTGATGGAAAACCAATAAATCAGCTGATGGCAGTGAATGATCTTGTCATCAGATAGGACCATTCTTGGACTAATCAAGTCATGCCAAGTCATGTACTGACTAAATCCACCCAGGAGATTACTAACAAACAGTTGACAGAAATAGCTATCATTGCCATATCATGATAGCTATCATTGCTGTATAATGATAGCTATTTCTGTCAACTGTTTGTTAGTAATCTCCTATGGCAATAGCATAATCGAGCAAAATGTAAAAGTTTAAAACTTCAATAAAATGTTCCACTCAGAAAGCTAAGATGTCGTTTCACAGCAGTCTGCAGCTATTCTGTGTTAAAACTGCAAGTAGAGTTTTGCTCTCAGTAATTATCTGCAGCTGTATACTGTAGCATGGGGGTGGTTTAATGTTTTTCTGCACCACACTATTACAGGGTTTTTTGTGTTCTATATCTGGTGTATTTTGTGCGCAGTTTTCTCCTCTGTATAGCTAAACCCAGGCAGAACGGGGCGGAGGATCCATTAGGTGACCAGGTCACAATGAGCTGTGTAAGGATGATTTTTTTGGCTAACGTTTTGTTGAAACGATCCAATTCTACTATATTGTTTATGATCATCTACAGGCTGACATACAATTTTACAAATATCATTAATAAATTTAGTTTTTAATCAGACCATGGAAGTGTCCATCGTCCAAGTAAACCTCACTATTGTTGAGCCAAGTCAAACAAGTCCCACACATTCCAGCTATAAAAAATAAAACAAAACCCTGGCAAATCCTATTAGTGGCAGATTAAGAAGTGGCTGGCAATAGAAACTAAATGCAGGGATTAGAGAATAAGGCAGAACAACGCCTCCACACTGCCCCCCGACCTGTCACCTCTCTACTCACTGGCACCCCAGGACTCCACTGGTGCTTTGAACCAACTGTGTGTAGGAAGTGAGCATGTTATTCCTGAGTCCCATTTAGTGGTTGGATCTCTACAATAATAATAAAAATAATCATAATAATCACAGTCGGTCCACAAACATCAATTTTGACAACTCTCATCCTTTTAAATTAATGTCCTCAACATCACCAGGTCTAATTATGAGGCAAATTTAGAAATAAACAGATATAATTTAAGGGCATACTATACAATGTGTGTTGCTGTTGACAATGAGCTAAGAGGTAAGATTTCTACACAGCTTAAATAATCAAAATGTCACGGCACGGAGGCAAGAGCCAAAAACAGGACACATTATCCAGGACAGGCCTGGCAGCGATGAAGTCCGTGACAATCCATCTGTGGGAGTGGACGAGAGCAGGGGCTGGATGGGGGCAGGACCAGTGAGGTCACAAGAGTCTGGCGAATGGAGGGCAATCCTCCCCTTGTTGTGGATGGGAAGAGGCTTTACTCAGGGTGTGCGCTAATCACTCCTCAATGGATCAGACAAACAATCCCTTGACCTACTATGATACAACCTACTACTTATCCTCCAACACACAACAGTGTGGCACAACACCGCACATGAAAGCTGAGCTAACCTATTACACCCTGGCCTACCACCACCAACAGCATCCCACACGTACAGTGCTTCTGAAAGCCACACATACAAATCCTCCCACTCAGAATGTAACCATTAGCATTCAGCACACAAAATGGACTGGTTGAACAACTAATATTGTGCTAGCAGCTGAATAGTGTCACAGAAACACCTCCCCCTGTTCAAGAGAGATTCAAATCAGAGATGGAAAACAAACCTGCAACTTTAAATTTGCTCTGCAAAGCAAACAGGCATAAAGACGCCTTTTCAGTTCTTGTTCTTGTTTAAACACTAACCTTCTGGAGACATCAGATGTTAGCCCCCGAAGCTACAGCAATTCAACTTCCAACAATACTCGCATTAGGAGGAAAAAGACACAGACAGGCAGACAGATGTGTCACGGAAAGGGGGCATAAAAGAGATTCTATGAAAGAAAATCCCCTCAGGGCCTAATCCACAAATAAATAACAAAGGACACACATTAATGTAATGAAGAATTTAAAACATGCTACATATCCTCTAATAATACTCTCTGTACACTTGCTAGTGCAATCAGAACATAAAAACAAACAAAAAATAATAATTCAGTGACATCTTGTCTCCATTTGAGACTAACCTTTTCACACATGGCTGCATTGTGCTTTCTGTAGAATACCTAGTGAATAGCTTTCCTGATAATGGGAAGAGTGAAAGTGGGACACAGAGGAACTGGCCTGAAGGCTAAACCCCGGCTTCTGCCCAGACAGGCACACATCAGGCTATCCCTCACAGCAGAGTGACACCGGCTAAGAAAGCAGGGCAGCGCCGCCAGCAGCATGATGGGCAGAGCCACCACCTCTCTCTGTCTCACTCTCCATCATCATCCCTCTTCCCTCCCTCCCGGAGCTGCTTGCCTTCGCCCAGCTGGTCTGTTTGTCAATGCACCCGTTAATCAGGCAAAGAGGAAAAGAGAAATGGAGCCCACAATCAGTTGCCTGCAGGGAATTAGGCCTGTGCACATGAGCCAGCCACACAGCCACCGCGCGCGCACCAGGGGAATTGGGTAGACACACACACATACACACAACCAACCACTCCCTGTAATGTCAAACAAAGGAGCCATAAACCTTGCCATAAAATCCATTACAAACACCACAGTGTGAGACTGGTATTCTAAATACACAATTATTACGTTCTGAACGTTTTACTGAAAACTGATTACTGCAAACTAAGCAGCCAAATTTCTGCACACTAATTTTAATGAGTTCAAGCTGGGGGAGCACCTCTGTGTTGCCCAAAATCAGCCTGTGATACACAGATGAGCCTGAAGGGCGGGGTGGCAGATCCCAAAATGCAGCCCACAAAGCCTGCCCCACCAAACTGGCCCCATACAATAGAGGAGTCAGCAGAGAGTTGGGGCCAGCCGTTCGAGCCTTTCCTGTTTGCAGAGATGAGGCTGCCAGAGGCACATATGTATCAGAGGCCCCTCCACAGGCTGCTGATCCTGGCTTCAATGCCCTGCTGAATAGGACAGCAGAGGGCCTTTGTTGACCTGTAGCATCACATTCATCAAAAACTCAAGCGGCCAGCATGCCCTTGACACATAGACATGTTACTTTGGTTTAAGGCACCAACTCTGAATGCATAAATATCTTATTTAAAAGATAAAAGCAGATATAAAATAAAAAACCATAATATAAGTGGAATTTTTAAATTAAAACAGTCCAGAAAATAATAATAGAAAAGCACCTTAAAATATATAAATGCAAAATTACTTTACGAAGATGGTGAGATTATACACCTGATATCTTCATTACCATCTTCCCACTGTGATGGGGATTGTGGCCTATATATAAGTTTTATTACCACTATTTTCTACCACTGCCAGAGCATGGCCAAAGTCAGGTGAGAGTTATAGTGGTTGCTGTTCCTGTCCTGCTTCTACTCAATGAGTCCTGAGCTTAGCCTGTGCTTTTAAGTACATTTGGCTGGAAGTCACAGCAGCATCAATCTCTGGCACTGCCAGAAGTCCAAATTAAAAGCATCAGTGAATGAAATATTCATGCAGATAAGGCTAATCTACTGTGGATTGATTCTTGCCATTTGAAAACACACAAGACCAAATGCAGACATACCGTAAGCACTGACAGCATGCCCATGCTGCTGTGTGTGTTAAGAGAGTCTGTGAGGTAGTGGTGATACATGTTCATGATGAGATTCATATCAGACTTCAATGGGTCTGTCTGCTTAATTTTGTAAAATAACTTGATCAAAAGTATCACATCAAACACATCTATAATACCTAATCTAATGGGGTGGACAAAAGTACCTCACACAAACTGAGTTCTAATATAAACATAAATATGGATGTAAAACTACAGCACAAGCCCCCTAACAGCCCTGCATCTTCAGCCTCAGATGTTCTCAAACACCTGCAGCCACCTACAAATCCTAATACCAAGCTCAACAGTGTGGAAGAGGTTTTTCTTAACCTTTCGAAAAGGGGTGCTTCATACTTCTGGTTTTACATTCCTTTTCTTTTCCTATAGTTTCATAATACAGTTTTCTGGCTGAGTTGTATCTGGTTTATAAATAGGGATTCAATCGTTACTGCAGTTTGATTTTTTTTTTTTTTTTTTTAAATCTGGTTGACAGTTAACAGCGAAAAACCTGGGAAATACTGAGCTAGAGTAGGGGATAACATGCATTATAGGGTTGAAAGCCACATTCAAATTACCAGCTTGATAGGTGTTTTAAAACAGCTGCTGCCTAAAGTAGAACTGACTAATAACTCATGAGCAAAAATTCCAAATTGCAACCTTGGTAAAAGAAAAAAAAAAGTCCCAATCTGTCAAAAGGAGGTCTTGCACCACAAAATCTGTGATATGAAACTGAAGAAAACCCAAAAGGTTTAGGATGACAAACTAAACACGAGCAATTAATGCTATTTATTGGGTTTAGATTGCCAACAGTTCCTTTTAATATAGGTAATGAAATCGCCAAATACTGCCCAGAGAAATGTCTGAAAATATCAAAGATGCTATAACTTGGCATTGCACTATGATTTAAGTGAGATATTATGTTCTTATATTGTGTTATTTCTTAGGGGGGTGTAGATTTTCTGCCAAGTGGCACTAAAAGTTAAGCATCCTCAATCTTTACAAAATGAGGAACTTATCAATTATGAACATACTGTAAACATAAAGCTTTAATAGTACACAAGGTGCTGTAAAAGCTTTGGAAAGATGGTTGTGTGACTGTGCATGAACATGCCGCCATGTTTGCCCCTGTTCTGCCCTTACTCAGTCACCCACAGCACTTCTCTGACATTATTAAAAATAGAGGAGATGTACCCTGCCCTTCCCCTGAACCATTTAGCATTTAGCTATGTGATTCTAACTCTACTGCCACACACAGCATTACAGCTACCATAGTGTCATATGGATATTTTGCAGCCCACAGGGCTCTTGATTTACAGCTGTTGGACCAGACTCAGAGTAGACATGCTTAGTACTGTATATTATTCACAAAGGAATATTGGAAAATATACTAATAGTATGTGGGCAGAGTACTACTGTATAGGAATGCAATTTGACGTTAGTCCTGATATGTATAAGATGAGGAAGATATTGCAATTAAAAGCTGGGTTTAAGATAAAAATGTATCACAAAATAAGTCATGTTTTTGTGGAAATCATGTTTTTGTGGAAATCATTTTCATGTTACAAACTGCATTGCTTTGTTTTGAAGACACTATAATATTCATGCTGATGGCCTACTTTTTAAAATTCATGAAATAAAATTGGTATCTTACAGTGAGTGATGCTCAAATGTAGACTTGAATCTGAATCCTCTCTGAATTGATCCCATTTGTCAAAAATACTTTATAACCCCCATGGGTTTATCGTTAAAGATTTCACGCAGAGTTATATTATTGTGGTATATATCCCTCCTCAACTGTTTGAGGACTGATTTTGACTGATTTAAGGCAGTGGATTAAGAGCAACACTCTGGCTACAAGTCAACAACAGTGTCATTTTTGGGCCATCACAACACAGGGCGCATGTGCTTTCAGAGGATTTAACATTTGAAAGCACCACACGTAAAAGATTGGGTAGATTGAGGCTGAACAGACCCAGTCTAAATTCTCCACTGTACTTTAAGATATTGACAAAAATGAAATGTAAAAAAAAAAAACTGCACATCAGACAGCAACACTAATTGCACAAGGCATACACTGAGCTAGTGATATGGTTCACTGCAGCACAATGAATGTGTGAATAGCAGGAGGTGAAAAAAGCTTGTTTGAGAGGGATTTTGAGAATCAGCACTATGGGGGGCCCACATTCACCGTGTCATTCCCATTGTTGCTGTTCATCTAGACAGCCATCCAGCCAGCCAACCTATCTATCATCACAATCCATCTGTCTTTCCATCAAAAAGCATCTAGTTATTTCAACCAGTGGCTAAGAACACAACACCAAGATATAATCTTACTAGGATTTCTGGAGGCAAGAATTATGAGCAAACAAAATATGTACAGGTGTAATTTCACTGTTTGGTCTCTGGTCATATCACAGCGGGCAGCTTCTGCAGCGTGATTTTAGCTTCAGCTCCAAAGGAATGCCATTAGTTATTAAATATGCTGCATGTGGCCTGCAACAACCTTAACCTCAGGCTGCCTGCAGACAATGCTCCATGAGCATCATTTCAACAAGGTGAGCAGTGAAGGAAAGTCATCATGTTGCCCTCTAGTGGTACTATTCCAAACTAACTAACTAGAAGTGTGGCTTCTCCCTGGGGAATCACGAGCAAGTTTACAATTCATCAAAATAATTGGTCGTCTTTGCAGTAACCACATAGATGAACTTGTCATTCTTTCAATCTACTGGAAGTTCAGTCTGGCAGAATAATCAATTGTGTCCGTGATGCATTTGTCTCAATGCCATACAGTATAGCCACGTGATAAGGACAAACAACAACTATTTTGAATTTGTACTTCCACTATCATTGACAATAATGACACTTTGGGTATGAATATTTAGATATGGAAGCAACATTGTCTGTTTACAATGTTATAATGATGGCCAAAAAATAGGGACATTAATCATTTTTATAAGCATGTATTTTAACACATTTATGTAGGTAATGTGTCTCTTGACATTTTCACAGTCACACCAGGAAAAATAAAATATTTGAGTCAAAGAATATCACTAAATGGTAACACTCAAGATATTGTTAGTGGTTTCCAGTTGATTTCCTATTTTTACTCCTAGTATGAGTATGAAACTTGCCTCTTGTTCAAGTGGTCCTTAATCATGTTGCCATGGTGACTTACTGTGCAGAGTTGTTTTTCATAGATAATAAAGTAAAATGAGCAAAGTTAGCTTTTGGTTGAACATGGAGGTGCTGAGCAGACAGAATTTGAAAAATATTATACATGAAATATTCATGTTTACTTTACAAAGGTTCACAGAGGGAAACCTCAGATTTGCTTAACCCACTTCCCACTGTACACTGTACAGTACTACACTTAATTGCTTCATTCTTTGAATGAGATTGTCACATCTGTCAAGTCAGTCAGTATAAAGTTGGTTTGGGGACAGAGGAACAGGAAGCAGCAATGACCAAATATCTGTTGTGGACCTTCTACAAGAGGCTGTGAAACATTTACAGGGGGAGCAACAAACAGTTCATCTGGACAGAATTGCCTTTGTCCTTTAGTGCTAGCGCCAGGCAAAAATAATCAATTGCTGAGGATTATCCAATGCAATGTTAGGCCTGCCACTATCAGGGTGACAGACAGGCTGAGTCCTTACTAACACAATGAAATAAATGAAAGAGACATTAGGGAAACCCTGGGTGCGAAGTATAAAGATCCAAGATAGAAATCGGTAACAGAAGTCGTTAAGATTGTATTAAAACAAATAAAAAGGACCGCAACTGACAGAGACATGGAATGACTATAACCTAATTGATAAAATGATCAAGAAATGTTTGCTTTATTGCTTTTGTGGTTGTATAGTGATTATACAACTTAAAGCTGAGCTTCAGTGATGATTTTGTCTTCATATAAACCACTTTTCAGGTCACAAAGCAGAAGGGGAGGGAGGGAGAAAAGGGCAGGGGTTTGACATGTAACAAAATGAACCCCTGGCTTTCCATCATACCCTCTTGATGACTGCAATTTGTTGCATTCAGCATGCAATCAATGTGTAAATCTGACACTGAATATAGAGTGAGCCGAAAACCAGAGATGTGCTTTACTGGGCGACACCGATACAGAGTGGGTAGCACGAAAACCATCAATTTGCTTCCACAAAACAGAGCTGAACATTGCTCTTACCAAAGACCCAGAACAGCATGTTGTAATGTCAGTGAAAAACAAGTTGGTCAACTATTTGTATTCATCCAGCATTATACCTCTGCTAGGCAACTGTACAGTTTTGCCTTTACATTTAATTCTCTCAGAAAATCAGCAGAAAATAATCATCCATCAATATATCCCTTCATCTTAACCATTACTCTCTGGGGGCTAGCCCCCGATTTTTGGCATAAAGAAACAAATTTGAAACAGCTAATCAATATTGAGGATTTAAAAAGTTGATTTCGTTATAATGAATGAAATGTGTTTTTTTTTCTGCCATTATAGCATTTTTTCACTTGTCTCTGGACCATGAGACATGGTTTACACGTGGTAGCCAGCAAATGTCATCTCTCAATATCGCTGTAATCACAGGCATCATCTTAAATAAATGCTTGATGGACATGTGGCAGACTCGCACTTAACAAAACAACTTGTTCACTGGCCCTTTGTTTTCCAATATATTTTGACAGTAAGTCCTCTTTTTTTCCAACATAGTTTAACCTGATGCATCCCTGCTATGAGTCACAGTCTAGGCCAGGCACGCAGTATAAATCTCAGTCCTATCATAACATAACCACAGAGCCACACAATGTCGAGAGCGAAAAAAAACCCTGCAGCTTTAGAAGAAGATGCCAGCACTACTATCCCATCTCTTGGTATGTTAAGGATAACAACCTGGCTAGCCAACAGGCAACAGGACCTAAGGATTCACTGTCTGGCTTGGTCGTGGAGAACACGCAGATGATAAAAATGTGGCTGCGTTTGACATCGATTCAAACAAAGGCAAGAGACAGGCATAGAGACATATATAGAGAGATGGTCCCTAGTAACGTTAACTAACATGAGGCGTTGCAGTCAGTACACCTCCCAACCAGGCGGCTAACACACCAGAAACATAGATGGTTTTATTTCAAACAGCATCTCTTTCAGACTTTCTTTCCACCCCCACAAAAAAGAGAGAAAAAAGGCATGGGGCTGCGATACAATAAGGTTATCATCAAGCTGTAGCAGCGGTAAGCTAGCAGCAGCAGCAGCAGTCACCTGAATATCACAGACTCCCCCTCCTTTTCATTAGCTTTGTTGTTATTAGTGGGCAGCCTACTGGTGGTGGTGGTGGTGGTGGAGGATAAAAATTAAAAAAATAAATAAAAAGACAGAAAAATAAATAAACAATTAAATAAAAGCTTACCCCGTGTCTTGTCTTCTGGTGGATATTGTTTCTACCGCGACACTAAATGAGATATTTCAGCAGACATGGGGGAAAAAAATCAAATCTCTTCATTAGCTACCGAAGCGTAACGTCTGAGCTAATTCGAATTTTAACGGTTAAGAATCCCAGGTGACACTGATAACGTCTTTCCGTTAAATCCGCATCCTCGAGGAAAAAAAAGAATCTTTCCCTCCGCCGCGCGCTGCTGCTGCTGCTGCTGCTGCTGCTACAACAACCGGTGCAGCGCGTTACGAAACCGAACCAGGCTGTTTTATCTTATCTAGCTTTTCACACACACAAAAAAAAAGCGAGGGGAAGAGAGAGAGGATAATATAGGCTATATATAAAAAAAAGAAAAGATAGGCGATGAGAGGAGCTCGTTTTGAGGAGGCAGGTATGAGACGGATATCCGCAGCAGCAGCAGCAGCTTCTTCTTCCTCTTCTTCTTTGCCCCTCGGCCGAGCATCCGAAGGGCCGTCCGTCCGTAGCCTACCTCACTCACTCCCGCACCCTGTGTATTCCTGTTCCCCAACAGGGAGAAGAAAGGAAAAAAAGTGGCCGTGGTGGTGGTGGTGGTGGTGGTAGTTAGGGGTGTGTGCGTGTGTGAGGAGGGGGGTGGTGGAGGTGGTGGTGGTGGTGGCGGCGGAGGTGGAGGTGGGTGTGAGGGGGAAGGTGTGTGTGTGTGTGGGTGGGTGGGTGCTGCTGACCCTTCACAGTCACATGGGAAACACCGTGCACATCTTTCAATATTCTGAACAATAACTGCACAGAAAGAGGAAGATGCTCTAATGATCTCTGTAGGGTAGTTTATCTGGTGCTGTCCCTGGTGCTAGGCTATAACTGGTCTTTGTAGGCTATTTCAAGAAAGATTTATTTTAAATGCTCTGTATCCTTACAAACAGGCAGAGAAAATCATACAAATCTATAAATACCAGCGTAGGAAAAAAAAACAAAAAAAAACTACATATTGAATGCATCGCCTCAGTTCCATAAGGTTGCAGCCCACTCACAAATCTCACTGAGCCTCACACTATCCAGCCTTCCTCTTTGGTGCTGCTGACTAAATCATAGTCTGTAGGCCCACATTCATACAAATTAGACTGTACCCTATCCACCATAGTATAGTGCACTATTTAGATAGCTCACTTACTGTATATCATTACTTTTTACTGAGTAAATTTTATTAAAGCACTGCAATCTTGGTGTCTTATTTTCAGGATTTTCTCCATTGCATATTAAGATTTTATCTCTGGGGAACTGTTCTTGCTCTAAATTATTCCTGAGACACTATGCAGCACCTGGTTCGTGTGTGACATCCAGTCATCAAGATCTGGGTTATTTATAAAGCCCTGGAAGATCCTCATGCAAGAAAGCCTTAAGACCAGGTGCTTTCCCCTGTGATGAAGTAATGTGAGCAGTGATTTGATGGTCATTGCAACTGATTTAGAAAAAGCTTTATAGTCCATAAAGAGCATTCATGTTGGTTGCTTGTGGACAGACACTAACGATGGCACCCAAACTCCAGCGTCTAAAATATACTGTTTATTTATGCTCTCTGTCTGAGCCCCAATCCATCTGTGACACATTTTATTGTAGCTATCCACACAAATGTTCAGTGCATATCATGACATAAAAATATAAACTACTCACCTGTGAGCTTGAAATAACTGTTTTATGTGAATTCAGCAATTTCTGATTTTGAGTAGGCCTAAGTTTTAGCAACATTTATGATGTGGATAGGCAAACTAATCTGGTGCCTATATAGTTAGCATATATTTTTATAGTTGGATGAAGTGGGGAAAAAAAAGAAAAGGTGTTTTGTTGTGTCAATGTGTGTTTTTATTGATTTACTATTCTTCAGAGACATATAGGCTATTTTAGTGAAAAGAAAAGACTCACAAGACTCATCATCCTATCACAAAAAATATTTTCCTTGACTGTTTTGGACTGATGTTGTACACAAGCCAATGGCACTTCATTTGAAACTGGGGGGTCTTCTTGCATAACTTCGATTGGCCAGGTGAAATTGATTTTAAGAAAAAGTTTCACAATGTGATTTATGAGTAAAACAGGGTCAGAATTCTGATTTGTAGACTTCAGTATCACACACACTGTGGAAACTTTGCAGATTTCTGCTCCGTATTACCACACAGATTGTTGACAAAAGCTTTTCTTTCAGTTTCTTTGTGCTCTCAAATCCGATACCATTTGTCCACAGATTTTTATTCAGTCTTTCTTTTTCTTTTTCTTTTACAAATACCAGTCCCCTTTTCACACACACAAACTTCAGCTCCTCTTGCAGGTTTTATAGCCTATAGATTTATACCCACACACCCTGAAATCATTTGTGAATATTGCTTTAGCTTTAGGTTAAAACTGCTTTGAGTTTTAATGTTGGGGTCTGTCTCTATTTCTGTGTGTTCCTCAAGCTGCCATCTTGTATCTCAGTACAAATATAAGCTGAAGACCATCTGCTCCGGGATGATCAGACTGAAATTGACTGGAAAATGGTGGCAACTCTCTGAACTCTGAGCAGCAACATGAGTGAAATGGAAACCTCCGTTATGATGAGAAAGTCACCATATCTGTTGTGGAAGAGTTGTTTCATACTGTGTCTTTTCATACCGTGTCTCATGAGAACAGGAGCAGAACAGGGAGCATCCCAGCAGGCATGGAGATCTCCTGGAAAGCAAAGCGTCCAGATGCTGATCTTCCCTGGTGTCCTGTGCTACTTTTGAACCATTTCATTGAGGACCAAGGCAAGATGTTTCTGACAGACACGGATGCATGACTGCCACCATGCATCGTTGTGTTCACTGATTGCATGATTGAATATTGACCATGTGACCAATGAAAACAAAGAGATAAACAAACAAATATTTCATGGTTTTTTTGCAGAGGTAAGAACAAGTTTCATATAATTGTTGTTTGTACATAAAATAAAAAAGTTATGCCATTTTAGATGTTAAAAAATGACAATTCAGCAATCTGTCAATTTCATGTCATTTAATATGGGCCTATACTCGCTGCTAGTGACAGAATGCCGAGAAAATAAATTATTTTGTTATATGAGTTTAAAAAGTTCTGTGGAATTGACACACATTTCCAGACAAGGGTTCAATGTATCAGTTATTTTGTGTCTGGTGTAGTCACAACTTTCATGAAGTACTGTGATAAACTGAAGTTTTGTGTCCAAACTGTGTCCAATAAACCTTTTAGTTGAGTGAGCAAACTGGGATTTACAGTGTGTGTTTGTCTCTTTACCCTGTGTGTTTGTGTATGGCTCTATCTAAACCAAAGTGAGAGGTAGTGGTGAGGGCATTACGGGATGATGGGTCTCTTAGGGATGGCTGAGTAGTTTGGAAAATTGCATGCCGCTGCTCATATAGGCAGTTGGTGTTAAAAAAGCTCTGCTGTGCTGTCACTGTGGGGTTTCAGTATTTTGCATTTCTGCTGTGAATGTATTACTGTAGTTGACGCTTTCCGAGTGGACAGTGTCCTATTAATGCAGCTTTTGCATTAATGGTTGTTATTGATTTGCAGGATCAACACAGTTCAGCAAATTTGTCAGCGCTCAAAAACTTGTGCTGCACTTACCAGATGACTCAACAGACTTATTTCAGTGGGAGACTAGTGCTTTAAAGAGGAGGCCCACACTGTCAGCTAAATTTATAGGAATGTTAGTCTATCATACATTTTACCACTTCAAAGATAGGAAAGCTGATATCATAAAGGAATAGGGGAATGGACTGGTACAATGGTTGGACATATAATTGTTTTTTTTTTTTTTTTTTTAAAGTATATTTTTTGGGCTTTTATGCCTTTATAGATAGTACAGTTGAGACAGACAGGAAATGGGGAGGCAGAGAGAGGGGGGATGACATGCAGCAAATGGCGCCCGACGCGGGACTTGAACCGGGGCCGACCGCAGCGAGGACTGTGCCTCTATACATGGGGCGCCCGCTCTAACCACTACGCCACGCGACGCCCCAGGACATATAATTGTTAAAGGTTCGTCAGTCAGATTTGGACAAGATCTAGTTTTGGTTTATTTTCAGGATGAGGAACATGATGATCAGCCAGATTTAGGGAAGAAAATGTGTTGCATAAACACAATAGTGTAAGAGATAAAACAATGCCGTGTCTCACAAACATATTTGCTCTTATCATTGTCTGTTGCAGATCATGTTTGGAAACAGTGTAAGAGAAATCGGCTCTGTGGAGTCATGCTTCTCTCACTACCACTAATGAGGTGCTATCAAGCATGGACCTTAATCCCCAACTGCTCCAGAGATGCAGCTTAGTGGCCAGAAAATCTGACTCTGGTTGTGGTGCTGGTGTAAATGTTTGCAACTGTGCACGTCTGACCTGAATGGGGCGATAGTTGATTTAATAAAGGTGCATGTCAAACAACATAGCCCAACATCTTAAATCTACACAGTGAAAAGCATTCACAAGTTAGAAGATAGCACCATTGTTAACAAATAATTGTATTATTACACTGATAGTTACTGTTAGTCTATCAAGATAAAGACTTTACATACATTTTTACCTACTCTAATCTTGTATTTACCTCACTTTAATTCAGTAAGGCTCCTGCCCCTAACTTCTGCTGACATGTTGTTTTACTTGATTGTTTATTCTTATTCAAAATAACTTTGTTGACAGCATGGCGAAAAAAACAAACTGTATTGTAGTTATTGCCCCATGATCCATATAATCAAAATATGCACTCTTGAAAATACTATGCATGAACGTTTGTGGCCCTTTACACCCAATCCTTTCTGAAATTGGAAAAACTCCGGTTGAGGTGGGTTTACATTTAATTTCCCTGAGGGTTATTTGTGAAACACATCAGCTTTTCTGTCTAGACGCTCAACACTAGTGTTTAAAATCTAAAAGAAAGTTCCAGGGCTTCAGAAATCACTCATCTGAGCTTTATGCATGTGTGTCAGCATTGATACCACACACACACACAATCTGTTTACGCCCCTGGCCCCAGTCCCCACCCCTGCTCACAGGCCCACACCCCGGCACAGAGCTCATCCACAATCCACCGTGACAAAGGGAAAGAGCTGAGCGCAGGATATAAGGCTGCTGCTGGCTGCCAGAGTGTGTCCAGCACAGTGCTTTCTGCAGATTGCAGCAGTTTGAGCTAAACCCCCCTCTGTCTGCTCACTATAGACGGGACCTGGTTTGGGTGGGGTCATCATTAGTGCGTGCAGTGACCAGGGTGGAGTAGTAGAGGGGCTTGTGTTGGTGTGACTGTATAGCTTCACAGCTGGGTGGACATGATCTACTTTCTTTTTTTTCCCAGGATAATGTGTGTGCGCGACTGATACTCCCAACCTTAAAGCTGAATCATATGACTCCAATTCCTGGTAATGAAGGGGGTCTCTGTGCTGCCCTTTAATAAGGTGTCTGAGGGAGGGACACACACAGACTGAAAGAAGCACAATGAGGGTTTACTCCAGATAACAGGTACCTGTGGTCTGGAGCAGCCCAGTCAACACACATCCAGGTGCTGTTATTTACAACATTACAGACACTTTGCCACTGAATTCAGACTCCTATGAATGACCAATACAGTATGAAGTAGAAGGTTGTCAGACAAAGGTACATTCACAAGCTAATCTGGGTGGATTAGTTATGATTTAAACCCTATAAGACTGTCCTCCTGGATACGTTTTCCAATTAAAGCAGAAGTAAGCGAAATATTTGTGTTAATATAAGTCTTAAATAGTTATATCTTCCGACAGCAATCACTTTTATAGAGTGTTTGGTCCGAAACACGGGTCTGTCAGTCACTCTGCTCTGCTGTAAGCCGAGGAGAAAACTTTCCTTGTATCCTACAACCTTTATCCAATGAGGAGAGAGAACGGCATAAAGGGGCGGTCCTCTCTGTGTGTGCAGCCAAGGGATGCGTGTGAATGTGGTGACGTAGGGACGAGGGCGGGGACTGCTAACTCCATCGGCTGACAAGAAGTTAGCCAAAACGACCGGATCGCTTACTTCTGCTTTAACAACATCTCTGATGCACTATTAAACATTCCTCTTGCAAATTTGGCCAGACAAGGAAATCTGTCTTCACTAATGACGCTAATAAGATCATAAACTTCACATCTCATCCCTGGTGAATAGAAAAGCTACAACACAAATTGTCTGTGGCAGTTTGCCTACTGATACATCTCGACCCACACATTCATGTGTATGTAAATTAGCATCCATGTTTTATAAATCCCAACTGCCTTTTGTTTAACATTGGCAGGAGAGTAGGGCAGCTGATGAATGCAGAAAAGTTGTAATTTCTTTCATTTTCTACAAGCAACATCCCCTTTCTTTAAACCAACCACTTCAGGAAAAAAGATACTGATGACTGAAGTGATCTGAAATGACAGACTGGATGAGTGACTTAAAGATGCAGAAAAGTTTCTAATTCTTTATGAGCGAGGTCTGTGTGTAATATCATAAAACCAACACCAAGTCATTGCAAAACATTATCATTATCTCACTAAGTTGTGTCATGTTTGTTACGTGACTGTCTGTAAGCCAACTGGCGCTATATTTTACAAACCAACAAGAAAGTTTCTGAACTGCAGTCTACAGCCACCAGTACCCAGTGGGTTATACTCGGGTCAATGCGGCCTACTAAAAGGTATTTATATCCCCCCACCACTTTTTTGAGTCATCTCCCAAGGACGACTATGCTATTTCTGTTGTGGTTCTTGCTCATGCTCTATCTCTCCTGTCCCTCTTCTTATCTCTCTTTCTCCCTAAACTAGTTGCTGGAGGTCACCCTGCTGTTCCAGTTTAAAATTATATAATAATTCGACAGAATGAAACCAGGACAGCGAGGAGCTATGGTGCCACTGCGGTGCAACGTGACTCACTGAGCACACAGGATGAGGAAACATCTATAGATCTGAGCAAAACATTTCCTCAGAGGGAGACAGACAGCTTTGTGAGTTATGACACTATAATTTTATTGTTGTGCAAATCAGCAGAGTGGATCTTTCTGTTAGAGTTAACACTTTCAAAACACACGATAAGACTGCAGTTTAATTTGTTGTTGATTGAAAGGATCCAGATGGAAAATAATCTGTATTTGGGAGTGGTGGAGAATCTAAAACAGACCTACAACATCTCCAGAACATGACACGGCAGAGTAAAAGGCGGTGTAGTTCTGCATTGACTTCTCTTATTATGTTATATTCAGACTCTTAACTTGTTGATACTATAATGTTCATGAGGTCAAACCGAAGCCAGTAACATTGTTTCAACATGATTTCTCAAGACACTTATGCAAGTAGTTGGCAGATATAGAAACTAAATTAATTTTAAACCCTAGATTGATAGTGAAACTCATAATCTGAGGCCAAGGGGTGTGTGTTGTTGTTTTCAAATTTACAGTGCAGTGCAATCTTGTTAAAATACTAACAGTACAACTTAGTGATACTACACTAAGTGAGCAATATAACTATATTGTATGTACTGTGATGATATAGTGAATGTGTCTGGAAATGATAGAATGAATGGATAGATAAATAAACAGTTTGAAAATAGTAAAGAAATGTCATAAAAATAACAGTTATTGAGGAACAGGAACAGGAACACTATCTCTTTGACTCAAGTCATTGCATACTATATGTGAGCCTGTCCATGTTTTCATCAGACATGATTACAGTCAGCATGCAGACATGATAGTGAAGACCAAGTTGGATGAATGGAAAAAATATTGAGCAGTGCACATGTGTAGCAGCAGCTCCCTCCAGTGGAGGAACCAGAAGATTATTTTTGGCCCTTTTTCAAAAGCAGTGAGATGTGTCTTTGATGCTCAGAATCAAATGTAAGTGTAGCCTATAGGAAAATAAAATATAAATGACACAAATCACACTTGATACAATTACTGACCCTAGACTTGATTGTCAGAAACTTGTTTTTATTTTGGTTTATGAGAGTCAAATTGTCACAGGCTGTTTTATCTGAGGTCAGTGTTGAGTTTGACTTCTCCAGAACTGAACTTGTCCTGAGTTCATGTCAAAACATGCAGGTCCAGATCTGACACTTCAGACAACTTAATTCTGTGAAGAAGAGTGACGGATTCAAGTGCCTATATTTTCATCAGGTTCAATCCTTACTTTTCCCAGTGTTTCTGAAAGGGTCATCTTTTGAAGGTTCTGCAAATTTACCATCATGTGTGACTTGTTACTGTGGGATGACACTGATGCTTAATACCAAAGACGGTAAATAGAGTATCTTTGTTAATACTTACCCCACCCCACACAACTACAAGCACTATAAATAAATACCGGCAGAAACACCATACATGTGCACAGTTAACACATTACATTTCTGTGTAGGATGTTCACGTCCAGTAGGTGGCAGCAGTGGATCTACAAGCTGTTCAACGACACAACGCCAGAAGAAGAAGCAGCAGGACAGCGGGGCTGGTTGTGGAGGGAAGCTCGACTGTAAAGTGGAAAACCTGTGATTTTTTTTTTTTGCCGTAAACATGGATTTTAAAGTTCGTGCTTCAACAAAAGAAGACTGCAAAGATATATCGAGAATGATAATGGTGAGTCCGAGTCAACGGTGTGAGACACGAGACCAGTTAACTCCTGTCTACAGTGTTTTTCTACTTTACATTAATGAGTTATCTTATTGATTCAGTTCAACAAGCCTTGAAGTGCCAGGCTACACTCACGTATGACGTGATTAAATGTTGTTTTGCAGGAGTTGGCGGTTTATGAAAAAATGCCAGACCAGGTGAAGATATCACATGAAGGTAATTTTTGCACCTAACCTACAGTATGCAGCGCAGACAAGAAAAGCACAGGTGTAAAAAATAAAAGACATTAATCATGGTGAGTCACAGTCAGCTGGGTGAACCTGCCCGGTGCCCAGGACTTCCCCACACATCATTAATGTCATCAAATACACCTGTGCATTTCCTCCTATGACTCGTAGAAATGTGTGCTGGGGAAAAGGCCTGGTAAACTTTAACTAAAACCGTGGTAAATTATTGAAAAGTGTACAATTATTTCAACCGTGCAAAGTTTAATTTTTGAATTGCTTGACAGTTCCCTAAAAGTCCTCCGATGACCAATAACCATAAGGGAGAACAACAATTAATTGTGTGTTTCTACAGTAATAAATCAATAATTGAGTGAGTTAAAAGAGTGCAGTTATTATGGTGGAAATGGTGTTGTATCTTGAATATGAACAGTATAATGTACAGTGTGAGGTTAGTTATCATGAGACTTTGCATTGAGATCTGGGTAATAATACATGGAGCGCAGTAATCAGTAACAGTGACAGTTTGCTAAGCAAGAGTAGAGCAATGTTGACTTTTTTTAGTGGGACATGGGGGAAATTTTAAAACGTGAACCACTCATGCAAGTTGAGGTCTTGTTTAAATTAAACTCAGTACAATCAGCCCCTCTCTTTGTATTTAAAATAACTTAAAAGGCAGCAACTGACATAGTTGGACAAATAAACTCTCACACTCAACTCTAGATCATCCATCCACCTGACAGGTGTGGCATATCAGCTGATTACACAGTATGAGTATTGTGTGTCCTGGGCTGGTCACAATACACACCTTGTTTCAACTTGCAGCTAGCACATTTATGTTGAGCAGGGCTGCTGTCTGTGAAATGATTGGTATTGGTATGGATGGAGTACCAACCCAGAACCTTCACATCTAGTTTCTTGACCTGCAACATTGTCTGAGATCAGTACAACCAAATACTTTCTGCACAAACAAAAATCAGAAACCTTCTTGACCTGACTGCAGTTAAATGACCTGAATGAGCAAATACTGAGATTTTAGATGTTGTGATGAGATACTGGGGCCCATTGTCATGCCATTCATCCACTGCCATCACCTCACGTTGCAGCATTTTAATGCACGGCCCCATGTTGCAAGGATCTGTATGCAGTTCCTGCAAACTGTTGCATGGCATGGCATGGCGTTACACAGATTTAAACACGTTCATGAAAAAGCTTTGAGAGACAGAAGCCTATTGTGAGCATTTCTCGTTATATTTTAGTTCAGACGAGTTTATTTAACCACTAGTGACCAACATTTTAGAGTAATGTCCCCAAGTTGTTTGTATATTATTTATTTCATATTGTATCTACACTCTCACAATTAATCCTCCAACTGCAAGCGCAAACGTGATGCAGTAACCATTTCTCCTGAATGAAGATAATTCGTATCAACGGCTGGTGGAGGTGTCGGTACATCATATGGGTACATATGTGCCAGTATGAGGAATAGAAGAGGATTTCAAGCTGATGCAGGTTAGAAACATTCAGGACGTGGCTTTGCAAATGTTTTATGAGGTAGTAAATGTATTCAACATTTCCACAATTAAACAGATTAACTGAAGATTTAGATGTAACATTCTGAGATGTGGAGAGGAATAATGTGACCTATTGCTGGAATAATGTAATTTCTCTACAGTCTTGTCTAACGGACTGTTTTATAGCATTGTCACCATGTGCCTGGATCTCAGTTGTTGTTTTTAAAAAAAAAAAAAATAAGAGCCAACTTTTAAAAATGTTTAATTATTGTTGAGGAGTCTCAAGTGTTAATGTTCTTGCTGTGTCTTTTGGGTAATGATCAATAATAATATTGCCTCTATTGAGAGCATGTCATTTATTCAAGTTGTGCCTTTTTTTAACTTTAGAACTGGAGCGTGATGGTTTCTGCCAGAAACCCTTCTTTGAATGCCTCGTCGCAGAAGTAGCCGAAGAGCATAAATCAAAAGAAGGTAAAGTGTGGTCTGGATCTACTCTTCTGTGTCAGCCGGCTTTGAACTTGTCGGCATCTTACAGTATACGTAGATAATTCAAGGTCTGTGCCCTGACTGTTTAGGTATGACTATTTAGCATCCACATCCACCAAATGATGGTGACTATTCAAGGACCACCTCATAAATCGACAGTATCAGGTGTAGTTTCTCGATTCTTTTTGACAGCTCAAACTGAAGGTTAGTAAGGTGTGGATGTCCTTGAGAAAAAAAATCATATCAACCATAATCTTTGCTCAGTGATAGAGTACTACACTGAACAGAGGTTTCCCAGACTAATGATTACAAGTCACACACACAACACAACAATCAGTGTTAAATGTAAGCAGAAATGATCAGTCACATTATAGGGACCCCCCAACTTGAAATGAGGTCACTGGTTTTTTTGTTTGTTTGTCTTTTTTTGGATTAAAGATTAAAATTTTCCTTCTGTTCTCTGCTTTGTCTATCTGACGGCTTGTGTCTTCTGTCCACGTAGGATTCACAGTTGTTGGATACGCTCTTTACTTTTACACCTACAGTACCTGGAAAGGACGGTCAGTGTATTTGGAGGATCTCTATGTGATGCCAGAATTCAGAGGTAAAATTTCCTGCACAAAATATGATAAATTTGATGTCTTGTGTAATTTTTCTCTAAATGATGTCTCTGAATCAAATATTCTTAATAACTAAACTAAAAGTATTTTCAACCTTATGATTTTTACTAATCTTCCTGTGCAGGAAAAGGCATTGGCAAGGGCTTATTGAGCAAAGTTGCTGAGGTAAGATCATTCTTGTTATTTATAATTTTGTAGGAATAAGAGCTGTGGTGCATAGCTCATAAAAAGGTTTTTAGTTTTTAAGATGTCTTCTGTGCAACGTTAAGCAGTTGTAGTTTAAGTATTGTTGATTCTTGTGTTGACCAGCTGTCCTGTGATGGAGAGGTAATGATGCATGATGAAAGGACTGTTTTGTTTGCTCAGGTGGGAAAAAAGAAGCAGTGTGTGCGGTTGCAGTTGTCTGTGTTGAACTGGAATACTCCCACTCGAGATTTCTACGCAGCAAAAGGAGCTCAGGACCTCACCGCTGATGAAGGCTGGCACTTTGTACGCTTTGATGGACAAAACCTGGACAATTTAGCAAACGAAGCTCCTAAAGATTAAAAGTTTTGCATAGAAAATATTGACTGAAATGTAAACTCCTAAAAGTAAAAGAGTTCAGAAACGTTTTTCCAGTCAATAATTTCTCCCCTTTAATAATACCAATTGATGTTGTATGTTGGTGTTGGAAAACCTGATTAGTCACCCTTACAACAAAGTACAATTTGTAAGGATCGTGCATTCGTGGAATGAAATTTAAAAACGTGAACCACTCATGCAAGTTGAGGACTTCAATCAGCCCCTCTCTTTGTATGAAATGTTAGAAATTTCACTGAGTATTGAAAAAGCAACTCTCACACTCAACCCTAGATCATCCATCATCCACCTGACATGTGTGGCATATCAACATGCTGATTACACAGTATGAGTATTGCACAGGTGTGTCCTGGGCTGGTCATAATAAAAGGCAGTTAAAATGTGTATTTTTATCACAGTACAATGCCACACACGTTACATGTTTTCAGTCTATTTGCAGCTGGTCTGTGCACACCTTGTTTCAGCTCGCAGTTAGCACATTTCTGTTGAGCAGACCTGCTGTCTGTGAAATTATTGGTATGGGCTCTTTGCACAGCCCCACTACTTCCTGAACTTAATGCTGCTCCTTCATTTCCAAATTGGACAACCTGATTAATCCAGGTGTGTCTGACCATTGTGACTCCTCAGACACACAGACACACCTGGATTAATCAGTTTGTCCAATAATGTAAGACAGGAAATGAAGGAGCAGCATTAAGTTCAGGAAATAGTGGAGCTGTGCAAAGAGCCCATTGGTATGGATTGAGTACCAACCCAGAACCTCCACATTCAGCTCCTTGACATGACTGCAGTTTAATGACTTGAATGAGCGAATACTGAGCTTTTAGATGTTGTGATGAGATACTGGGGCCCATTGTCATGCCATTCATCCACTGCCATCACCTCATAATGCAGCATTTTACAGTAATGCACAGCACAATGTTGCAAGGATCTGTATGCAGTTCCTGCAAACTGTTGCATGGCTTGCATACTCACCAGTAAAGTCACTAACTGAGCATGTATGGGATGCTCTGGACCTGTGTGTATGGCAGTGTGTTGCAATCCCTGCCAATATCTAACAACTTTGCAGCATTCACAGATTAGTGGCCTAACAACGAAGTCCTCAAGAACCTCATTAACCTTTGCACAAGTGTTGCCGCAGTAACAATTTCTCCTGACTGAAGATAATTTATATCAACGGCTGGTGGCGGTGTCATACGTCATATGGGTACAAATGTGTCAGTATGAGGAATAGAAGAGGATTTCAAACTGATGCAGGTTAGAAACATTCAAGACGTGGCTTTGCAAATGTTGTATGTGAATGTATTCAACATATTCACAATTGAACAGTTTAACTGGGGTTAAACCTGAAGATTTAGATGTAACATTGTGAGATGTACAGAATAATGGAATAATTTAATTTTTCTACAATCTGTTGCACCATGTGCCTGGATCTCAGTTGTTATTATTGCCTCTACTGGAAATATGTCCAAGTTTTTACAGAAACCCTTCTTTGAATGCCTCGTCGCAGAAGTATCAAAAGAAGGTACAGTAAAGTGTTGATCTACTTTTCCGTGTCAGCCGGCTTTGAACTTGTCGGCATCTTACATAGATAATTCAAGGTCTGTGCCCTCACTGTTTAGATATGCCTATTTAGTATCCACCAAATGATGATGGCTATTTAATGACCACCTCATAAATCAACAGTATCAGGTGTAGTTTCTCGATTTATTTTGACAGCTCAAACTGAAGGTTGGTGAGGTGTGGATGTCCTTGGGAGAAAAAAAAATCATATCAACCATAATCTTTGCTCAGTGATAGAGTACTACACTGATCAGAGGTTTCCCAGACTAATGATTACAGCTCACGTACACAACACAACAATCACTGTTAAATGTAATCAGAAATTATCAGTCACATTAGTAACAATGCGGTCATAGGTATGTGTAATAGTTCACTTAGTGCTGTCTCTGAGTCAAATATTCGTCATAACTAAACTAAAAATATTTTAAACCTTGTGATTTTTACTGATACTTTTGTAGGAATAAGAGCTGTGGTGCATAGCTCATAAAAAAGTTTTTAGTTTCTAAGATGTTAAGCAGTTGTGGTTGAAGTATTGTTGATTCTCGTGTTGGCCAGCTGTCCTGTGATGGAGAGGTAATGATGCATGATTAACTAAAGGACTGTTCTGTTTGCTCAGGTGGGGAAAAAGAAGCAGTGTGTGTGGTTGCAGTTGTCTGTGTTAAACTGGAATACTCCCACTTGAGATTTCTATGCGACAAAAGGAGCTCAGGACCTCACCGCTGATGAAGGCTGGCACTTTGTACGCTTTGATGGACAAAACCTGGACAATTTAGCAAATGAAGCTCCTAAAGATTAAAGGTTTTCCAGAGGAAATATTGATTGTGTCTTTCTGGTTTGTTTTCTGCTCAACACTCACCCTTTCTAAGATTTATTTTGTAATTTCTTCCTACCTTGTGTCTTAACTTACAGTCAACCATTTTCACTATGACTTGCAAAGGATCCAGCCATGCTGCTGTGGTATTGTTTTCAAAATGCGAGCCTGTGCGTGTCATCAAGATCCTGGCAACACCTTCTGTAGTGGCAACTACTGTTGTGTTGGGTTTAAGAGCTTTGGTTTGTGTATGTCTGTAGATAGATGTTGAAAGATGTCATAGCTGTGTGAGGAAACTTTAGCTGTGTGTAGTTGAGATCAAAGTAAAGGCCAGGTCTTGACAGCAGGATGCAATTTGATCTGCATTAATCCAATCCCATAAGTGTTGCTTTTTTTTACCCAGTAGCACAACCAATTATTCAGTACTTAGGTTTGCATGACCAGCACTCTGAGACAGGTACATCTACATAAGGTTAGGGTGAAGATGTAATTAGAAGAAGTAACAAACCAGGCAGTTGGATTGGCTGATGTGTCTAGGAAGAGGCTGATGTGATAAACATAGAGAATCCCCAGTCAAACAGGTGCATGCTGGAGGAAATGCAGAGAGGAGTCCACAAATCACGCACATGTATTTTGGAAGTGTCCACTTTTGGAGGGAGATGTTCGATTTATTGGTGAAAAGCAATAACCCTGAGCTGGCTTAAAAAAGATCCCCCAACATCTGATACATGGCAGTCATACATGGCACTTACACAATTTACACAATGGAAAAAATAACTTTTATGTTGAGACTCCAAAATGCACAATTTACAGACGGATGGGCACCTTGGCTGGAAGTGGAGGAGGATGAATGGAGCTAGGATGTGGAAAACTTTTGAATTTCACATATACCAGGCGGCTCTGTGGTGATGGGATGGGCATTCACGACTACTATTGTCAATGGTGGGTTCTCTGGTTATTACAGGTGTGTATGTTACCTTTTTATTGTGGATGTGATCAGATGCATGTTGAAGTGTGAGAGGGAAGAAGAGGGGAAGATGGCACCCAAACGGATTGTTTAAGAAAAAGAACGGTTGATGCTATGTCATTTTTGCTACCTTTTTATTTAGTAGAATGTAAAAAAAGAAAAAAATGTAACACCTGCAACGTGTTTAACTATGGTAAGGCTGGTCAATGAAAATAAAGTGAGAAAAAAACATTTGATGAGTTTCGTTTCATGTTTCAAATGCATGTAAATTAATTGATTAGTCAATTTAATTTCGAATGCAGTGAATTAATAGGTCATACATTCAGTTGTCTGTTGGCTAATGAATCAAAAGAAAGGATGATGAGCAACAAATTTGTTAAGTTCTTTTATTTGTTGGTTCATCAGTCTTATATGGAAATCCTGATCCCTCAATAACATTATCATGCTTTAGTGCAACTAAAATTGTATACATTTGTATATAAAACATACTTAAATCCACACAAACAAAAACTGTATGTCAGAACATTGGAAATTCAAACCTGCCAAAGGAAAATTAAAATTCACAAAATCTACAAAGGCTGCATTTGTTTCAATGCCAGTGTTTGCCCTCCTGTTGTTCAGGCCACCAAGCCAATAACATCCCCTGGAAGGTCAACAACAGGCCAAAAAAAGTTGTTGCTTTTTTTAAATGCCATGCCATATTATTGGTCAAAAGTAAAAGTGACAAATTAAGTGTTATGTTTCCCCACTAGAAAACTTGCAGCAAGATATACACATGTAACAAATGATTACAACACTCAGAAAACACTCATATATACTAACACAAACTTTAATTACTGAACAGTGTAAGGTTATTTGAGGATTAAATATTGGTACACCGATATCACAGTATACACAAGCCTATATGCTGATATAGTTGAGCAGTAATCACAATGTAAACATTAAAATAGCTATACATCAAATGTTTGAATAAATGCTTTAGATTGGATAAAGCCAATAAGTCCTGTGCTGTTCTTAGACTACTACACAGTGATTAGAGAGGATTCAGAGCGATAAATGCTGTTGATTTTCTCTCAGCACAATCAGTCTGGAGAATTGACCCCAACTCATCTGGCTTTGCCTCATAATCAGACGTATGCGTTTCGTCCGTAGTTGCTTGGCACAGACTGAGATGTTGCCACAGTTGACAGCACATGTCCTCTGGATGGTTGTTGGTATCGGTACGGTCTAAAATGTGAAAGACATGTTTTAGTATAGAGAATATGCGTCAACTCCTGTACACATCAATATCAAACATTTTTTAGAAACAGATACTCACATTTTCTCAGTGGGGTCTTTGACTTTACAAGCACAAAGCAGGCACGAGCCTCCACAAATGGCAAGTATGGCTGAAGACCAGCCGATATACAGGCCTTCTCCAATTTCATACCTGTAAAAGAAGATATTTTTTTAAGTGTTATCATTTGACTGATGGATAAAAAAAACACCCATTTGTGCCATTTCACTGTTGCTCCACTTCTTCCAACACAAAGTAATATTGATACAGATTGTATACTGACTTACTTAGTCCCTGCATAAAATTGGTCAAAGAACTCTTGCGTGATGTTGGCAGCATACCAGGATATGGCAATCATGGTGCAAAGCCCTACAGAAACAAAATATTGTTTACATCAGACAGCCAAGACATTTTAATGCAAACAGCACACATAGTTGCAAATTAAGGCAAAAATTTGTGGTGAAAGCTTTTTCAGGGTTTACACAAGGAGTAACACCTTTAATCTTTAAGTAAACTGAGCTCTGTTGATGAGGCTAAAGACTGGATGAATTAGCTTGTTGTAAACTAATCTTCTTTAACTCCCCCTTCTCCAAAATAGAAACTATTACTATGGAAATACTATAAATAAAAATAATCAAATAGTTATACTGTTTATAAAGTCATAGACTTTGCAATATATACAGTCTATTGAATAAGGTTTTGATAAAAGCCTTGATGATAACGGTCACCTTCAGCACCTCACATGCTCAGACTGTGTTTTTGTCTTTTGCTTTATGTGGATACGTCACTTCCTTTACCACATTACCCGTCTCCTGTCACTTTTTGTTTTTACAAAGAGTGACCTGCTCTAACAATCCACACGGCTTTGGTAAAGGCTGGCTTAGTTTGCACTCCAGCAAGTTTGTCAGAGAGATAACCTTTTCAAGTGGTGACCCATTTTCTAATAGCAGATTGGACATGTTTACCTCTCCAGGTGTAAACACATGGTTTAACTCTTTTTCTTGCATCAATTTCTCATTGCACCCATATTTTTGTCTTTGTAATAAGGCCAAAGTCTCCATTTTGTTACATGGTCCCTCCATCCATCCTAATGTCTTTACCCTGCAGTAAGAAGAACGCTCCTCCAATAGCAGCAATCCTCCCTTTAAGGACGTAGTTTTCTCCTCCTATCTTTGAGCACTGCATTCCTACAAGAGTTGCCACAAGCCCGAATGTCCCAAACACAATGGCAGCAATCATCAGTGCACGGGAGGCCTGAATGTACCCTGTAAACAAATAAAAAGAAGAATAATGATAAAGAAATTAGTTACACTTATTGAATAATGTATTTTCCTAAAATAATATAAGCAATGCAAGCATTTGAAATTCAACTGTTGTGTGTAACCCAGTTAAAGAAGTCTCACAAACAGGTTTGTTATTAATCCATCAACCCTTCAATCATCATTATTATCAAAGCAGGAGTAGGCTATCTATGCTGGAACTAGAGAGTAAAGAGCACGACTGGGCATTCAGTCATTGTACTATTTGGATACAATCCAAAATCACTGTATTGATAAGTCTGCCTCTTGATTATGACTGATAACAAGGAAGTGTTTAGAGTTTCATGTGACAGCACTTGTTTGCTGTATCATTCAGAAAAAACATTTTCATGAAGGAAACTGACATCTAATCAGGTGAAATAAATTAACAGAATCTAACAAATTGTACTGAGTTCAGAATGTTTTTTGGTGATTGAATATACTATATTTCACCGTCGAGCTTCACAGTGGTTGTACTTACTCACCCTCTTTGATCTTATCATGCCTTGTTGTATATTACCCCTATTTACTGATTACAGCAAGTACAGTAGGAGGCACCTGAGAGCTTTTTAAAAGGTACTCTGAGGTCACATTTAAATCAAATGGATGTGGAAGAAAACAATAACAAAAGAGTCATAAGTTCTCAATTGTTTGATTGAATCTTGGCATGGTCACTCCTGTACGCACTGGAGATGAACTTTAATATCTTTCTTTTCTCAAGTGCTTCTGTGAAAAACACAATATTTGCTACACAACTCTTATGCTAATATCCTAATAGTAAAGTATCAGATCATCAGTCATCAATACTAATGAAGCATTTGCTATGTACGCCACGTACCATTAAGGGCGAGCAAAGATGGAAAATCACGGCAGTTGTGAACCCCCGTAGAGTCAGTTGCACAGGACATCCATAGGTTTTCATAGATGGTTGATGTGGTGATAACATTACCATCCACAGAAGACACCCTCCAGTATCGATTTGGAAGGGCGATCCCAACCATCAACCAGCCCAGAAAGCCCAGGAAGAAGGCAAAAGCTTCCACTATCGGATTCATATTTCCTTGATTCTTCTGTCCAACCCGTGTAGAGTTATCCAGAGAGGAACACTTAGTACAAACGTTGATTCTCCAAGCTATCTTCCTCAACAAACGTGTGGATTTGTTGGCCCTACAGCCTCAGTGTGCCAGACCAATTGTCTGCAACCACGGAGCTTAGATGTTCCAGAAAACTGCAAATCAATGATTAATTCCAACTAGCCCACTCATGATTTCCCCTATTATTCTCAACTCTATTGAACTTTTTCAAAGGTTCCAAATGTTTACCCAACCTAAAGGACAACAGAGAGGTGAAGTCCAACCTTCAGACCTTCTTACTAACGTCTATAGACCTAAAGCAATTTGTCACCAAATGGTATTTGCTTTTTGAACACTATGTCAATAATATCAAACGCTTATTGATGGGATTCTAGTCATGTTTAGGATCCCGTCATCACCTTGTGTCAGAGGGAAGATGGGAAAGTTGAGGGCACTGAGGGGTGAGGGTGCATCACCACATACTGACCCACAGATAAACCTGCTTATCTGACAGCCAAGCCCGAGAGACATGTCTTTGTTTGTTACCGAATGCAGAGTTATTCATCATTAAACTTTCATCACCATTGTAACGAAGCTCTGATGCAGGCTTTCGGTCACACAGACAAAGAAGAAAATCAGACCTCGGTGATCCAGTAGCACAGTGATTGAGGTGGATACTACATTAGTGCCAGTGTAGGGATGAACAATTACAAAATATTATTGAAATTGCATTTAATCAAGCAAAGTGACCAGATTACAGATAAGAATAACAGAATGAAAAAGTGTCACAAAATGTGACGTGAATGCAAGACGTGCAATATAAATACCCCATTCAACAAATCATATTCTACAGATATGACAAAACATGCTTGTTTGATACAGACCCCAGCAAAATCGCATCATCGTTTTGTTTGTTTTTTGAAGCAATAATTACCATTCCTTCTGTAACTTGTACCGCGATCACAATATATGTCAAAAATCGTAATATATATATATTTTTAATATTGTTTAGCTGTAATGCCCTGGCTTTAAGATGTGAGTTCCTACGATATAAATAATAAATAATATAACAAATAATACGAAATTGCAAACTGCTTCAAATCCGGAGTTACAATTGCTTATGAAGTAGTAGTTGATGTTGTACTGAATTACAATATGGTTTCAGGTGCCAAGTTTCAAAAGTAGCACAAGCACAAATAAGTAATTGATTTGTCAGTATACATTTACCACATGTAAATGGAATGTCCAAAATGCATTACATTAATTATTATACAATTAATGAAAGAGAGACTTCTACACTGTCATGATAATCTTATAGCTCTATAATAACGGGCTATATGTAAGATTTCAGAGGTTGTAAAATGTTATCCACTATAGTTTGTCTTGCGCAAAAACATTGATAAAGACATTCTTCTTTATAGCCTCAACTAAATAAATTACAAGCTTCTGTAGGTTACAGCACCGACACTGTGTATTATATGTAGATATTATAAATGTCAATTATTTTCTCTTTCGTTTTTTTTCTAAAGATCAGGCTAGCTAATAACTTTGGACTCACCCCAATTAAAGAACTTAAAGCTGCATTTTCCTCAGTATGACAGATAATAAAATGCAGACTCAGCTATCACATACAGCTGAATCATCAGAAATAATTGGAGCCTACTTGATAAAAAATATTAAGTATTTTGTTAATATTGACCTATAACATCTATGTTTTCATTTTTTAACAGCAGATATCAATGAAATGGCTTTTCTAGGATCCTCCATTGTATACATTCAGAAACATAAATATGACATAAGACTATAACATAAGTTCTTTACTTACCTGGGAGAGCAAAAAGGGATGGAAAGTCACGACAATTATAGATCCCTGTAGAATCACTGGCACAAGACATCCATAGGTTTTCATAGATTGTTGAGGTTGTAATTACGCTACCCTCTGTGGTGGATTCTTTCCAATACTGATCTTCTAGTGATATAAAAATCATAATCCAGCCAACAAAACCTAAGAAAAGTGCTACAACCTCGATGATCTCTTTCATCTTGAAAGTAATTTTCTATTAATAATTAGCAATCCTCAATAGATAGTGGGGAGCTCTATTTGCAGCTCCTGTATCTGATATACATTTTGGGAGTGTGAGAGCTCACTCTGAATTTTTTTCTCATGCTCTCAAACCTGGACTAATTTGAACATTGATTTGTTGGCTTGCTACATTATAAGTCTTCTATTCCCGCCCAAAATTGATGACATTTCACTTGCCAGGCACGTTACCATAGAAATGTAAGTATACAATTAGATTTTTTTTCTCTCCTTCGATTGGCAGTTGCGGAAGAGATAATCTCTTGTAAAACAGTTATCTCAGCTTTGGCACTGATTGCTTTGATATGCTTCAGAGACTTCTACAGAAGACAAAGACCATAATTCATTGTTGTTTTTCTTTTGTTCTGCAGGAGTTTAAAAAGCCAATTCCAATTAGAGCACTGCAGATATATTTGCAAAATGTTTTAGTACTGTGAGCAGGATCACGTAAGTCACAGAGGCGTTTAATGATGAGCTGAATAATTGGGAAACATCTTATGAGGTGATTTTAATAATGATGTTCATATTGTACTGTTCTGTTTTCTCTGTCAGTCTTTTTATAGCTGCTCACATCATCTTGTCCTCCTGCCTGTATCCCCTTTTGAGGAATTGGTAGCATGTCATCTTAGAGAGGTGATTTCAAGTCCCATAAGCAAACACTTACAGGGAAATACTGAATAGAGGGCAGAGCAATCACTGAAAGCTGGCTAAGTTGAAGTTGTCTATGGGTGATTTATTGAAGGCAGAAAGTATCCATTTTAGCAGTGGTTAAGCATTAACAAGACTGCAACATGACAAAAGATATGTTGAAACTCTTGCTATTTGTAAATCCATTTTTTATACTGAAGCGTATACATTCAACAATGACTGAAATGTTGTGTTTACATAGTCATACAGTGCTGTCGACTCAGAAAGGTTGACCAAAGGCCAGGTTGCTCTAAAGCATGCTTATAATTAATTGGTGGTCACTATACATTAAGTTAGATATGGAAGGTTTAGAATTGGACTTACTGCAATTTTGTATGCAGTGTTTATAGTTTTTCTCCATGATCCTACCCAAATACTTTGCAGAGGTTACTCTTAAAGGCATATTCACACATGTATCATTAGTTACATTGGACTAATTCTGTGTTTGGGAGAAACTTCAAACTCACAATTTACAGTCTATATCTTATCAAATGTGTATTCACCTTTACTGATCAGTAATCTGAGGTACAGTTCAAAGTACTGTCAGATACAGTATTTACAGTATTGGACAGACACTTGGGGATTAACTCATAATCATTTCTCTGTTAATATTTTATTTCCTTGCCCTTCCCTCAGTCAGCTGAAATATTTATTCAGTTGTGTCCGCATTGACCTCTCTGCTTAAAGGGATAGTTCACTTTAAAGAAACCTGAGGTGGCTTTAGGTTTCTGTGCTTTGAAACTGGCTGTGACCAGATGTTATCACTGGAATTAAAGACTATTAGGAATTGAGATTGGACACATCAAATACTTAACTAAGAACAAGTCGATGTTTGTTGTTTTGTTTTGTTTTGTTTTTTAGCATCAATGTAGTTGATAAGTGGATACTTAAGCAGAGTACTTCTGAGGTCTGACTTCAGGGGAGAGGTACTAAATTGCACTGAAAAATATTTTACATATTAGCCTTTGATATGTTAATTAGCTGTGTATTCCCTGGTTGTAAATCTGGCCCACATTTCTCACAGATGAGTTCTTTTTTTTGAATGCATGTGATATCATTTGTAGATGATCACACAATTGCACACAAAATAGTTTGTGCATTGCTTCAAACTCATTCCTTTCATTTCTCTTCCTGTTGTGTGTAGGCTATGTGAGGAAAACAGAGTGAATTGACTTTTTTTTTTTTTTTTTTTTTACATTTTCAGTATTTTCATTATTACTTTTCTTGCTTTCTTACTTTAGCTATCCTCAGTGAAGTAATTGAACATAATGTTTTACAACATCTGCTACAATACCTGCAAGTCAGGTACACAATCATAATGATCAGTGAATGAAGCAGGTTGTGTTTGGTTGTTTATTAAGATTAATGATATAAAATATGTAATTTTAAAAGTCTTTGGGCTTTTCTCCACTGAGCTTAATTTAGACGATGAGTAATGTGTGGGCTCAGTAATGGGCTATCTGTCAGTAAAAGCTGTTTAAATAATGTGACGTTTGTATAACTTTGAACAGTCACTGTTTGTGTACTGAGTTTCGGTGAAGTCACTGCTTCAGTTCCTGGTCTCATCTCTTTCTATCATCTAAGATTATAGCTCTCTGTATCTCTGTCTCTATGACTCTCTTTCTCCACCACACAAAACTTACACAAAAAACCTTGAACAATGATTTATTTGAATATAATAGCAGATTTTTAGCCATGCTCACACTATGGTTCAGTCGATGGCTGTGTTCGTTTTTTCTGTCAGTCAGTCCAGCTCAGACTAAAATACAAAATAAACTGTTCATGATCCTGTGAGGATGAATCCTAATGGGCTTGATACTCTTGTGTCCAACAACTACTGGACTACTTGTAATTTTATTCTCTTTACATATGTCCATAGTGTCCTCAGAGTGAGCTGTAATAACTTTAATGAGCTCTTGACTTTTCATTTCCAGCCAAATAACATTGGGGGTCAAAATTAGAAACTTAAAATTATTGTTATCATTTTAAAGTTTTAATTCCTTTTCTCAGTTGAAAATGAAGCGGTCTTCATATACTGGCGTAGACAATAAAGCCACAGAAAAGGGCACCAACACGTACATTAATGCTTTGCAAGATTTTATTAACTGCTTTTAACTCAAATCTACAATGTTTGCCATTATACTAACTTAAAAATGATTTGTCATATAAGAAGTAAATAAACAGTAATTACACATTAGACATTACATTGACAATGTAGTATTTTTTCTTTTTCCAAATAATTACACATTAAATAAATATTGCATTTGGTTTCTATATACAATAATTCCTATTGAATATATCTGAACATTGAACAATAAACACAAGTAATTACAGACGCAGTGGCATTTCAGGAGGTATTGTTAGTGAAACTATATTTACATTGTTTTATAATATTTATCTGACATTACATCATGCTGCCACTTTTACAATAGCACTATGAATATTCAAAATATTATATATTCATATACAATATTCTCACTTAGTTGTCATTGTATTAAATACACTTAGCTCAAAATAATAACACGATAGGCCTGCCATGAATTAAAATGTTCATTGTGTGTTAAAGAGATGTTCACTCATAATAGAAACACCTGTCAGTATTAATGCAATACAATTCAACATTTATTTCCTCTTATTGCCTCCTTAACAGTTTTAACAATAACTGATCATTATAACCATTTATTGGGATACTGCTGTATTAGATTGCATTAGAAGCAGGATGATAGGAACAGGTTATACTGTAGTACAAGTGTCAGAAAGTGGCACCAAATGATTATTTACTATTTTAAAAAAATCTCAGTAGGTATTCTTTCCTCTGCTCTGTTGTTCTAGATTAAAGTAGCACACATCCCCCAGATTTGGTTTCCACGTAGTTTGGGTCAAGATCATTGGGCAGTTTGCCGCCCTCTCCCCAGATGTTCAGCTCTCCAAACACACCTGTTTCAATCATTTCCTCCTGCCATGGGATTGGGATACTGCCAGAGGCAAAATCATTGTAAAACTCTGTGTCCTTGTTATCCAGGACAAGACCCTTTATTGTGCTGAAGGCGCCAACATCGTCAATATCTTTGGCATAGACCATCTTTGGATCAGGGACAAATGGTGGAGGCATCATACCTTTAGAAAAAACACAGAAGATATAAACAAATTAGAGTAGGGTAGGTTAATCTATCAGATTCCTGAAATTTGGGGGATTATGTCTTTTGTTCCATCCATAGCTACAGTTTCTTGAACATATATCGGCCTGTAGGATTAGATCAGATTAAATCAGTAAGAGGTTTTGCTTTACTTTATGCATTTTTGCTTGGATGGTTCAGTGGGCATCACCAACCTGCTTCCAGACGGCCCCAGTTTATTTCTTTGAAGAAAGGCTGATTCTTCAGCTCTGTGCAGTCGTTGTTCTTGAACCCAAGACGTTTCGCTGGGTCCTTCTCCATCAGGCCTTCACAAAAATCCTTCAACTCTTTTGTGAAGTTGGGTGGATATGCAACTGGATCGTTGAGAATTCTGCGAGCTACCTCGTCATTCTCTACCTAAAGAAAGACACAAACATTTTCCATAGATGAGGGAACCTCAGAGAATTAGAAGCAAAGAACAGAAATCAGGATAGTTTACCTATAAAAACACCTGATTCGTACCTTTTCTCCTCGTACTCTAAAGGGCCCCTTGGCAGCAACCATTTCATACAGAGTGACTCCCAGAGTAAAATAGTCCACTGAGTAGTCATACTGTATCTTCTGGAGCAGCTCTGGGGCCATGAAACCTGTAATCATCAATGAAACAGGAGACTGCTAAGCAAACCATGGTCAGCTTGCTCAGATTAATTTTTTCCTTGGATCGCAATATTCTCTCTCCAATGACCCCATAAACTTCATCCAAATTTTATGTATTATATTTGCTCACTCACCTGGGGTTCCCGCATATCCAGTAGTTGTGTCTTTTCCCGGTGGAAGTTCAACAGCCAGGCCCAAGTCTGACAGCCGGACATGTCCTATATGACAAGGCTTTGGTTAACAGTGGCACATGGGTATTAAACCGACCACCAACTGTTATGCACCGCTATTCACTTCAAGCTAACATTAATTAAGGTATCTTTTTTTCTCTTTTATGGATGTTTTCCCTCATGGAAGTGGCTAAAATCAAAGTCAGCTGGTTAACCCACCAGTCTTGCATTGTGATGGGTTAGGACAGATACTTGGGGCTTTAACGTCAGTATATTCATGCATTCATACAATGTTGTGGAGGAGATGGCTGACCTGCATCATCCAGCAGAACGTTCTCTGGTTTCAGGTCTCTGTAGATGATTCTGTGCTGATGAAGGTGCTCCAACCCACAGATGACCTGAGCTGTATAGAAACACGCTCTCTTCTCATTGAAACCAGGGTTTTTTTCATCCACATTGTACATGTGAAACCTGAGAGAGTCAGATGGATGTTATTGTATTTTGTAAAGCCTCTGAGAAATAAAAAACAGTAGAGGAGAGAGGTGAAGCCACTCAAGACTCCTCAAGTTGTTCTCGACTTATAGCATGACGCACCTAAGAGCCTAGGCCGTATATTAGCTGTGAGGTTTATCTACCTTAGGCTGATTAGTGGGGATGAGAGAACGACAACACCTTTACTATGTTGTTAACTACAGAAACCACCAGTACATAGCATGTGTTTTAAAAGTATAAGTAATATGTCTGTGGGTTGATTTCACTGTTGTGAAGTGTGTAAAGCTGCAGTTGGTGTTTATATAGAGCACCTGAGGTCTCCGCCATTCATGATGGTCATGACTAAGCAGAGGTCTGTCTTAGTCTGGAAGGCGTAAGCCAGTGTCACAATGAAGCGACTGTGAACTTTTGCAAGGATGCGCTTCTCCACAATGGCTCCCTATAGAAATAACCATCACAACATGATTAGTGCAACAAAAAACAGAAATGCACAATGTCAGAAATGAAAAGCCTAAGCCACACAGGTATTTAGATATTTGTTTTTTTGTCTTGTTAAACACAGGTTCCTGCAGTATGGTACAGTACTGATCTAACATGTTTATACATGTGATGTTTTGGCATGTCAAAGAAGGAGCAGCACCACCACATTTTTAGGCACTAGTAATTAATTAAGGTGTTAGGGTGCTTAAATGTACAGTTCACAGGTCCTCCTGGCGCTGTTCCATGGCTTACTCAAGGAGTGTCATGATGAATCGTGAGTTGGCACATTTTCTTACCAACCAGAATTGTCATAGATCTGTCCTTCTATTTGAAGCTGTGCTAATTAGCTGGAGTCTTAAGTCAGTTTGAAAACCTGCAGACTTTTGTTTCTCCATGATTCAAGGGAACCCCTGGTGATGTGTAAAAGAAAAAAAAAAGTAAACATACTTTCCGTACTTGGATCCTCCAAGCCTGGATGCGGTATGTTACTGTTGTTGATCTTTCATTTTTTAATCCTTCCTGCAGCAGGCCTAGTATTTATACCTCAACCATGAAAGTGATGCTGTCAACAAAATTAAAAGTTCATTATCCACTGGTGCTTTTAAAAGCAAAGGGCTTCAGTCTAGTCTACTGTCTCTGTGTCTGGCTCTGAGCTGCTTTGTGAGGTCTTTACGAGAGTCACAAGCTTCTTTGCATTGAGCCTTTGTGGGGAAAACTAAACCTCTGCACTCAGTGGGGCATATCCTTTCACAATGTTTCTCTCTCATTTCCTGCTCTGGGTTCATATGAGGTTGCCATCAGAATAAGCTCACTTTGTTTTGTAGCTCTTTTGTTTGAACCTGTCAGTGGCTGTGGGTAGGACCTTTAATGCTACATCTGGCCTTTACCTCATATCCTTTGCGTTTCTTCAGCCTCTTTTTTTCCAGCTTTTTGTTGGCGTACATTTTCCCTGTTGCTTTAGCCTGGCAGGCAAACACCTCCCCAAAACCTCCTTTACCCAGGACCCTGAAGTCCATGAACCAGGTCTCGTCAACAGCCTGGCTCTCCAACCATTTGAACTGAACATATCGCAAGAAGTACATGCTGTTCTTGAAGCCGTCCATGGCTGTCTTCTCCAGGTGTTTTATCAGCTGCTGCTCGCTCTCTTTAAACAGTTCACCGTGGACGTTCTTGAAGTCTTCCTTAACTCGAGTGATGGCCTTCTCCTCCAGGAAGCTGCAAAAATTCTTTGAAGCTGACTCATAGTACTTATTGACAATTTTTTGGGCTTTCTGCACTCTGTCCTTCTCTTGGCATACATAGTAGTCTTCAATGTCTTTCCACAGCTCTCCAGCATTTTTGTGGGTTGCGTCGCTATCCAGAAACTGTTGAAACAGTCGCTTACCGATGGGTTGATTGACACACATACTGTCAAAGGCTGTGTCCACAGTTGCCTTCATGTGTTCACAATCTCTGATGTGTGGGAGATTCAGACGGGCACGCATCTTCTTGTCACGCATACTGGCAGCTGCAGCTCCATCAATGCTGCCTCGGGCCGACACATAGGCAGAGTTCGCCACCACCGTCTCCAAGCCACCGATGTCCATGGCTGCAACTTTGTCTGTAGCACACACACACTTAAAGTCAATGACAGTGCTGAAAAATGTCTAGATTTGCACTGAGCAATAATGTGTTGTGAGATGCTTCACTTCTTTTTACATATTAAGGAAGCCACTAATTTGCTAAATTCCACAACAATAAGCATTTAAATTTAAAAACTTTGAAACCAACCAGATGTGCTGCAGTTTTGCAACTTTCACCTATGTAACCCCTGCAAAAACTTTTGTACAAATTATGAAGTCCATCACTCTGTTTTTTTGTTTTCAAAAACTGTAAAACTTATTAAACCTTTCTTGTCCCACAATTTCTGCTCACTTGACACCAAATTTGCTACACTGCATCTTCAGACCGGCCTCCACAAAGTTAACACCCAGATTTTTGATATTTGAAAACTTTAACCTACAGTGCATGAAAACGTTTGACTGTAAACACATACCAGCCAATTCTTGCTAAATACATTTTCAATCTTCCTGAAAAAAATGGATAATATTTTGGAGTCGTGGTTGATGAAGTTTGGCAAATATCAGAATTGTATCTCAAAAACTGAATTTTTGAAAATATTTTGAATTCTGCTCTCATGGGAACAACTGAAGTCAATGTAAGAGTGGCATTTTTAAACATTAGATTTTCTCTTATGAAGCAAAACACTTAAGTTACGTTAAGAATGAATCACCAACATTTCCATGCTCTCAAGATGCAATATATGTATTATCAGATTTTAGTCTTGATAACAGAATTTTTTTAATCTGTTTTGACAACTGCTGCATGGCTGTTGTCCATTTGTGACGCCACACACCAGGTCTTATTTTGAGCCAATTAGCTCAGTGAGTTACAGGATGGTTCTTGGTGATAGAGATTGTGAGTTCAAACCTCAGCTGAAGCAGAATGGATATTTTAATGTTGATGTTCTTGTTGTTTTCCTATTTTGTCTCTTGTTGCTCAGATTTACTTAAATTTGTTCAAAATTGCCTGGCCCCGACCACTGCTGCAAAGCAGCTTTAATTTCCCCTGGGTTTGTCCCATATATTGAGTCTGCATTTGTGCTCTTATGAAAAATATTTAAGGTGGAAAGAAATATTGTTGTGATATGCTGCACCCTGCTGTTGGAAAGGCAAAAGTCACTGAAGGGGACTTTTTATTTTAGATGCTCCAGACAGGAAATGAAGCTTGTGAGCAGTTTCAGGGATTAAAGGGGCTACAAGACGGGGAAGGAGAGCATTTGGTCAGATTGTACAACCCAAGGTCTTTTCACTTCCTCTGTCTGGCCCTTTTTCTCTCATTTCCATTCTGCAGGTTACCTCTGTGATTTTATAAAACCACAAATGATACCATTTTGATATATCACATATTTTCTGAAAAAAAAAAACATTCAGTTTCTCTAAGACTTTCTTTTATTTAACATCAATGAAAAAAAGACACCTTTAGAAAGAAGCCTGCTTTTAAGTTTTAGACTCTTTAGGAGAGAACCTATTAGAATAAGTATTATTTTTATCTCAGTGGGTATGTGGTATCACACTGCATGCTGAGCCATTAATGACCAGGTCTCATCATGTAATGAAGAATACACCTCCTTGCATCACACTTGGACAGGAAATGTAAAGTGTGTTAAGTCTGTCTGGATGTGTATTTCATGTGTATAAGCTGCTCTGTCTTGCCCTTATATACTGCTGGCTGCGTAGGTGCTCTCCTGACTCTGCATAATCCAGTTAACAGTGACTGCTGATACCAGAGATTTAGATGATTGACCTCATTGTTAATAAACCCTTTTGAATATGCTTAAAAAGTTGCAACACGTGAACAAAAGTAACGATATCACCATATATAAAAGGTTATTGCTCTTTTTTTGTGGTTTCTGAGTCATTTTTACATCGGAGAATCAAGAAATCTTGGTATGAATTGATCAGGAAATTATGATGGAATTCAAATCTTTAAAATTGTCAGGATTTAGTTTTTGATTCTGTGGTGTCTGAGTTGTGCAAAAATAATAAACCGATTTAGTTTGTTTGTGACATTGATGGAGTATTTAATGGGGTATTTTATAGAGAAACATTGATGATGTCAGTAGCCGAGTAAATAAATAGTTTTCCACTTACCCGATTTTCTTGCTGTAGCAGGGTGTCAAATCCGGCCTTGAATGCAATGAATCAAAAAGGAATCATCCAAAGTATATTTTCTTCTCTTGTTTTCTCCTTTTTCTTACATCAGCCAGAACAACAGGAACTCATCTCCGTCCTGTCAGGGTCTTGAAGGTGTGTGTTCAGGGTGTGTTGGGGCACTGGGTCGAGGTTTATTCTGCACTTGAAAATCCTCCATGGTAGTTCATTAGCTGGTGTGGATTACACCCTGATCTCATTGGACGGAGCAACTTGGCAGCAGCTATTAGTGTAACTCAGCAGCAGCAGTGATTACTGATGAGGAATTTGACTCAATAAGCATCATTTAACTGTTAAACACAGAATTCATGCTTCAAGGATAGCACGTCTTTCTAAGGGCAAAATATATGAATTTTGACTCCTGGTTGATAGTATTCTTGATTGATAATTTTCTCTGTCCAAGCTGCAGAGCTTTGAATGATACGAATGAGAAATAACGAAGGCTGAGAAACACAACAAAGTGGAATCACCCTGTCTGTTATTTTTGTCTCCACAGTTGCAGCGCACCTCAGTGGAAGCTCAGTATTTTGCATTTCGATGTAGGAATTTAAAAAGTCAGTGTGACTCTTTGCACATCCAAAAGTCTGTAAAGAATGATGCAAAAATAGAAGAAATGCATTATGTTTTTTTCATTATTGTTTTATTTGTCACACTCACCTGCAGCATTTTAAGTTACATGCAAAAAAAAAAAGATATTACAACAGGTGTTTGTGAACCACACAGGGCTACATTTCAGTTAACTTCAAATTGTGACACAATACTGTATACAAGACAAACAGGTCAAACAATAGAAGAAACATTTGTGCCAGAACATAAAATGTAGGTCTGTTTAGGCTAGTTTAAGTCAATTTCCTGTCCTGTGCATCAGGCTGGGGCTGTTCAATAGACCCTGAGTGTAAATCCTATTTAGAGGATAGAGGTAAAACAGATTTCACATTCTAGTCTAATCCAGCTCAGTGACGGAGAAGAAACCCACCCACCCGCCCAGACAGGGAGCTCAAAAACACTGATACCTGCAGAGATCTCACGTTGCGCTTTCATCTGACAAGTCAAAAGTGAAATCATAGAAATAATATCACCATAACATTGTTGTTATTATGTGCTGAGGAAACATCAATGTCAACAATCTTTCTTTCCCATTGAACTACTGTTTCCTGTTCAATCAATTCAGTGTGACATTAAGGTCCCATCACATTTAGACACATGGTAAGTTATCATGGTGTGGGGTTTTGTCTTGTGATCCTCGTGCAGCTGAGCTTAACTGCTCTTCTGCTCTTCGGATGATTAAACAGAGATGTGGGTAAAAACGGCTCTCCCTCAGAAAATAATCTCTAATTGAGAGTGATGGTGGTGCCCTGGTGACCCACTATTCACATGAACTCACTTCACACCATCAAGAAGATTTTTAATAGAAACCCACATGAGTGTCACTGTTAAATGTCAAGAAATGCCTGATAACAAACTTTATACATGATCTCAGGAGCCTGAATCAATTATTACATGAAACTGGTGAGGGTGCTGAAAACGATATTATTATTAATTCTGAAAGTTTTTCAAGCAATTTTCTTTTTCTTCATGATGCTGTGAACCTTTTATTTTTAACTAAGGACCTTTTTAATTAGCTTATTTGATCACTGCTTTGGTAAAGACAGTTGTGCTAACAAGATCAGCCAGTTAAGTCTGACACTTACAAACGTGAAGCTAAGTTATTTTTATTCTGACACCAATTACTTAATGAAGACAGCTACTGTCCCTAGATCTGTCAGGTGGACGGACTGTAGATGGATGGATGGATGGATGGATGGATGGATGGATGGATGGATAGATAGATAGATAGATAGATAGATAGATAGATAGATAGATAGATAGATAGATAGATAGACTGAGCCCAGAAATAACTACTTTCTGTCGTTGACGTTTTGCTCTCATCCAGCGATAAACAAGAACAACTGGATAGTTGTAGCAACATGTCGCCCGTTCACTCCGCCTGCCCAGCCTCCTGCTCGGCGGTGCACAGGTCCAGGGCCGAGGAGCCGTTCCCATTGGCTGAGAGAACATGTGCGTCAAACGCGCTCAAGCCTCTACGATGAGATGTTCAAGGACAAACAACGTGCACGTTCAAATCAGCATCATCTTTGAAGATCTCCAGTATTTTCCAGTTTTTCCGATTATATTTTACTTTTTGTTTTGTTTTGTTTTTTTTAAAATATCAAAGCTTTATCCGACATGCAATTGTATATTGATAAAAGAAAAACACACATGGACATCTAGCCTATCTATTTCTGGAGAGCATCTTATCTATGTGGTCGCGATGAGAAAGTGCAAATAGTGAGCTGAACTCGCATCGGCGTCATGTTAATGTAAAGAGAAATTTCCCTCTAAAGGGCTAGGCTAATTAACGTGACAAAACAGACTGATCCAGGGGCACTGATTCAGCTTCCCCAGAGCTAATTGATTTATTTTTAATTAGCCTAATCTCTAGTGTGACAGTAGCCTTGTCGTGCCAAGGTGCGCGCGCGCGTTCATTCAGGTGGAACTATGATACTGCGCTTGATTTCATCTAAATAAAGTAAACTAGCACATTTGCATTGTTTGATTCATCGTTTTAGTGTTCTAGTTTTATCAGCGAGGTTTTGCAAAGTTCGACTATCAAAAATAATTATCAACGCACAGAACGTAGTAGCCTACTGAAAAACCGAGGCAAGCCGGAAAATCGGTTTCTGGCAACAATCAGCTTCTGGCACGACAGCTGTCAACAGCAACAACACAAAACTGCCTGAGGTAATACAGAAAACATGTACTAACAACAGAACAACAATAGACGAACAGACAAATATGTCATGTATGAGAAGATCTACTGCACAACACAGTCGTCAGGGAGGCGACACGATGCCCCACCAGGCCCCCAGCAATGCGCATAGAGGCCCCCAGAGGGGTACAAGACCCGGACCGGACGGCCTTTCAGTGAAAACAAACACGAGGATGGAACAGAAACTGGGACAGAAATTGATCTGTCATTTTTCTCACTCATTTTGTCCTGTAACAAAATGAACTGAAGCCTGCAGCCTACTTTCAGTTTTGATTTTGATTCAACATCATATTTAGAGGCGATAAAATCAGGTAAATGGACTAATGACCCCACTAATATAAAGTAATAACGATATATTAGTTAATTAAAGTCATAATTAGACCTTATTGTTGATTATTGTAAATTTAGCAGCACCGATTTAAAGGTATCAAACGACATCCGGAATTACGAGTTTACGAGGGGGTCGTGAAGTACTCTCATGTCTGCGCACGGAAGAAGCGGGCTGTGTGTGTGTGTGCTCGTGTGGGTGTGTGTTGTGTGGTGTAGCCTACTGTACAGTAAGTGGGGGGAGGAATCGCTGCAGAGCTGAAAGCCGCCGACATGAAGGACACATCGGCCTGAACACATCTGTCCTGCCGCCGGACGGTCGCGATGGATTTCGTGCTGAGCGGAGCCGCTGCGTGCGGAGCGTGTCTCTTCACCAACCCGCTGGAGGTCGTCAAAACGCGGATGCAGCTGCAGGGAGAGCTGCAGAGCCGGGGCACCTACCGGGTCTACTACCGAAACGTGTTCCACGCTTTTTACACCATCGGGAAAGTGGACGGGCTGGCCGGCTTACAGAAAGGACTGGCGCCCGGACTGGTGTATCAGTTTTTTATGAATGGAGTCAGACTCGGCTCGTACGCCATCATCGAGTCCTCCGGGTACATCCACACCGAGGGAAGGGTCAGCGCGTTGAAAACCACGTTAGCCGGGGCTGTGGCTGGAGTCGTGGGGGCCGTGATGGGCAGTCCTGTGTACTTGGTCAGTATCTGTGTCAATCTGAGGCCTGACGTCATTGTTTTGCATCGTTATAATTGGTGTGACACTTCAAGGTGAGAAGTGGAAACATGTGAACACAGTGTGTGTCTCCTACTTGACAGGTCAAGACTCATCTGCAGAGTCAGTCCACCTCCTCTATTGCAGTTGGACATCAGTATAAACACCAGGTACTGTAACATCATCATCACCACCCAACATGGAGGTGTTTGACATGAGTGACAGCCAAGCCAGGCTTCATCCCTTTGTGTCCTCATGTGTCCGTCCTCTTCCTCCCAGGGGATGGTCCACGCTCTGGCAGCCATCTACAGGCAGCATGGCATTCTGGGACTGTGGAGGGGCTCCAGTGCTGCTGTACCCAGGGTCAGCGTGGGGTCAGCCGCTCAGCTCTCCACCTTCTCCTCCTCCAAGGAGCTTGTGCTCGACCTACAGGTTAGAAAACCACTCTCTTCTGAGGTTTGATCTCAGTGTAGAAGTCAGCTAAAGAGTCAGTTGTGGTGACGGAGACCAGGCTGACTGCAGGAATGTTGATTATGTTAAAGCTGCACGTCTGTGGTATGAGTTCACTGCTCAAGAATAAACAACTGTCTTGGGAAGATGTTAATTTTACTGACTGCTTATCTTAGATACAGCTGCTGTGGTGATTCTTATTATAGTCAAGCCAACTCTTAACACATTTGTTTTGACTATAATAATCGTTACAGCTATATCAAGGATTAATACATAATATCAAATGTAGCCTACTGTAATATACTTTGTTGTTAGTCAGATAAAACCAGCAGTTTGAAGATATCACATCACATCTGAATCGTAATCTTTTGTCCTGATATTGGCCTTTACTCTCTCTGTTCACCAGTCAAGTGATAATGAATAAACATAGATTCACTGATCATAGAGTAATCAATAGTCGGCTTGAGAAGAGATGTAGTCAGTGGCTGTGTACAGATTACAAAAGCAGCCATTGTGGCTCTGACAAAGTGCTCGGCACTGCACTCTTTCTGGAATAGAAATTGGACACCTTTTTTTGCCCCCCCACTGCCCCATGGCTCCCACCCCCACCCGCCTGAAAACATGAGGCTTACACAACTAGTGCGCCAGGGAGTTCACTGGGAACTGGTGGCTGCTGATCAAGTCCTACTTAAAATACGCTCCTTTATACTAACTAAATACCAGACCCACTTGGGTAGGAAGTGTGTGTGTGTGTTTGCAGAACAGAATCTGAACCACCATGGCCACAGTTGTGTTACTTGCTTTATCCCTCAGACTTCCTTAGAGCTATTTTAACAGGTTGGTGGATTCTTGAGTGAGGGCGATAAGTGGGGTCTGTTGACATGTCGCTAAACCTGTTGCTATGTTGTCCATTCAGTCTCTTCTGTTCAAACCAAAGTTTTCTATTCTCTTGTGTAATAAAAGCTCTAGACTGTAGCTACTCGAGTGTGTGTGCACGCAAGCGTGTGTGTGTGTGGACTAAAAATAGAGCCATTCTTCCATCCGACTGAATGTGGGAGATCATGACCCGTTAAAATTAGCCGTGGCTGCTCACATGGTGGTACCTTGATGACGCAGCATCACTGCACTGGAGTGTTGTTCTATGTCCTGTTATTTCTCACTTGTGTCATTCTGCTACTGAACACTTCCTCTGCTTCCTCCTTGTTTGAGGTTGTTGCTTCATAATGTTGTAATTTCATTCCTCCCAAGGTTTTCCCTAAGGACAGCTGGTTGGTGGCCCTGACTGCCGGCATGATCAGCAGTGTGGTGGTGGTGTTGGCTATGACACCTTTTGACGTGGTGAGCACCCGGCTCTATAATCAGCCTGTGGACCATCTGGGCAAGGTGAGGACACAGAAGTTATGATTTTCTTTCTTTCTTTCTTTCTTTCTTTCTTTCTTTCTTTCTTTCTTTCTTTCTTTCTTTCTTTCTTTCTTTCTTTCTTTCTTTCTTTTTATTTATTCCAACCAAGGCAATTTCACAATTTGACAATATCATCACAACATTTCTTACATTGGTTGGAAGGGAGCAGGGAGAAGATACATCTTATATTGCCTGTCCCTCACTCAATATAAATTATAATTTTCATAAAATGCAGACTTTTTTAAAGGGATAGTTCAACATTTTGGCAAATTGGCCCATTGCCATAATCCCTATAGTCTTTGGAGTAGGTTCGTTACTTTTCGCTACTTATCGGTGTAAGCTATTTTTAGAATGGCCCAGCGCAGCCACGAGCTGCTCAGAGCTACGCTACGGAGGCTCATGGGAATTCTTGGTTTCCCTCATCAAACTCATCAAATACACAATCCAACAACTCCAAAACGCTCTGGTGGACAAGTTGCTGGATTGTGTATTTGATGAAGGAAACCAAGAAATCCCATTAGCCTCCATAGTGTAGCTCTGAGCAGCTTGCGGCTCTGCTCTGCCGTTCTTAAAATAGCTTGCACTGACAATTAAAGGTAACGAACCTACTGCTATGACTATAGGGATTATGGCAATGGGCCAATTTGCCAAAATGTTGAACTATCCCTTTAAGCAATAGACATCCAATGAACTTTTGTTAGTGCCTCTATGTGGTATGTTTTATTGCAACTTTTAGGGGCAGCTTTAACTGTACAAGATCATTTACAACAACTATGGACTGTATGCAGTATAAAGATGGGTGTAGCCTCTGTGACGACTAGGGATGCATCGATCCGATATTAAGATTGGATATCGACCCAGATGTTGACTATGTAGCTAGATCGGGTATCGGATAGCGCAGCTGATCCATGACGCCGATCTACTCACAACACAGAGCAACAGCATTTTACAAAGTTAGAAAAGTAATGTTAAAGTCCAGCCTGATGCCTTCACTGTCTTCCACATGGCAAGGTGTACAGTTTATTAATTCAACAGTGGTATCGGATTGGTATCGGTACTGGCCAATATGCTAATATTGGTATCGGCATTGGGACTGAGAAAGCTGGAAAAATTGGTAAAGAGGAGCTGAAATGTCAGTGTATAGCCAATTTGTTACCTTTCACTCAAAAGTGCCACCCCCTTAATCATAGGACATAACAGTTAGACAGGTACGTCTGAAAAATTCACCTCTGTACAGTTGCCAAGTTAGAGAAACTCTACTATACAAGCCAAGGCCTTTTTTATGCATCAGGTTGTAAATGGCTACCTCTGCTGTGAAGCCATTTTGAACATGAGATTCTGTGAGGATTCACTCATTGTTTTGGTTTGTTCAGTCTTGAGAGGACCCGTCTTGTTGAGGAACTGCAGTTTGTTACCTCTCTGTCTTGGCTTCATTTTTAAGGTGCTGAGGTTGTAGCTTTGAGACTAGCAGCTCACTCCTGGTCTTATGACAACGTCTCTGCTTCTGCTGCACTGATTTTGATATATGGTCATTTTAACAGTTTTAACAGTCCTCTGTGAGTCTGGCAGATTAATACACATGCAGTGCTAAATTGGTGGAGTAGTGGTTTAAGGATTATAAGGATTATAGTATTTGATCACAAAGGGAGGCTCATACACTCATCACATCCTGCTGGGACATTGGGCTGACTGTCATCTTCTCATCTTAAAGGGGCAGCTTTATAAAGGATTCACTGACTGCTTTTCCAAGACGCTGAGGAGGGAAGGACTGACAGGACTCTACAAAGGCTTGGGAGCATCCTATTTCCGGCTCGGTCCACACACAATTCTGTCACTGTTCTTCTGGGACGAACTGCGCAAACTATACCAGCAGTACAGATAACACCGGGGACAAGGAGGCATGGAAATGGGTAACTCATTAAGCTCCGAGTTTACTATTATGAGGTAGAAGAAAAACCAGAGGATGCTCTCCTTTCTTAACAAGACAGAGAGAGGGCAAAGGTAACATTTTACACTCCAATAAGAAAACAGATTAGTACAGTTAAAATGCATCGGGGAGGAGGGTGGAAAAGTCAAAGCTGCACGTCAAGAGCTCTGAACTGGGATAGAGTTGGTGATAACTTCTTACACATTAGACCCCATGTACAGTAATCTGTATGTCCAGTGGGGTAAATACAGCAGACATCACAGGTCTTTAACTCTTCAGTTTCATCATTCCAAAAGAGATAAAAACGATCTGCTCGGGGAACAGCTGACTACTTTCTGGAGAACGGATCACATGAATGAATTGTGCCAACAGCCACAGCCTTTGGCAAACAAACTCTTACTTTTACACTGTCTGGTGCTAATTGGCAGTTGGCAGCTGTTTCATGCTAAGCTTACATAGGCAACAGTCTAAACCAATAGGGAAACACATGTATTTTGCATTGGGAAGCAGCACCAATAAAAAAAAAAAAACCTGCATCAGCCTTGAGGTGATTCTGAGTGTACTGAGGGAGGATTTTACCATAAGCATCTTTACCTTCAACATAAGTGTTTGAAGGGCAGTGAAAAACCTTTTAAAACCTGATTTTAAACCCTTATAACTTTATTTAAAGCTCTAGTGGGGACAGTAATGTTCCTACAGATCCTGAACCTGCCGTTTTGTAAATTTTGTACAACATGAAGTCCTGAAGTCAAAGGGTGTGTCTATAATCACTCATTAACTTATTAAGTGCAGAGGAATATACTATAGTGAGCCAAGTGGTCTTTCAGTGTGAGCACAATGCATGCTGGTATGTACTACTCGGTTGCCCACTACTCTTCATGATGCCTTGTGTGGGACATGGTGAGCCCACTATACACTATATCAGAACTTAGATCATTTTCACTTTATCAAACAGCAAACTCACTCTATAGTGGACTTGACAGGGAGTAGTGAGTGATTATGGACACAGCCTATGTCTGTTACTGCTCAAATATTTAATTTAATATTTTTCAAACACGCCATATTTGACCTTCACGGTGTTCAGTAGTTTGAAAATTGTTCAAATTGGTAGATTTGTCTACAGTAAGTACATTTTAGAGTCTACAGAATTCTGGGGATACTACTATGGCATTACTGTTTATGACAACAGTTCTAGTATAAGTCATTAAAATGTAGCTACCTTACAAAGGTTTGTTAATTAGAATTAAGAAACATTATTTATCACATGTCTTTGTGTTTGTATGGCCTTTGAGGTCTTGAAGTTCCCTTTATTCAAGACAGTGTTTTGTTAACAATCTATCAACACTTTGGTGGTGGTTTCTACAAGAGTATTTAGTTTAGATAAATGATCATTAACATCATGTACATATAGTGAATACACAACCTCCAGGTTTACGCCAGAAGCACCAGACGGTTGGAGCTGCTGCACCAGTTACTGAACTGACTTTTCTGCGCACTTCACACATCACCGGGTGTGGTCACTGCTGTTAACATTACTTTCTCTATAGGGAGTTAGCGCGACTGATACTTTGTTCATGAAGTGAACGATACTCTGCAAAGTGTCAAGAATTTTATAATATGTTATAATATTAGTGATTGCAGCAGTGACAAACATGACATATATTGATATGACGACACAATGTGTTTGTCATAATATAATAATAATAAATGCACTGTAGCTAGAAGACGCAGCTTTCAACCTGAACTCCATAACACAAGAGGGGAGACTAATGTTATTGAAGTGAATTTTATACCATGAAGTTGAAGCTATGAGCATCTTGCATGAAGAATGTTTCGTTAGCAGGCGGTTGCCATTTTTATACTTCTCAAGTAACTTTGTCTTCTCAATGTAACAACACTGTAAAACATTGTATATTGTTCATTCTGGAGTTTTTTTTTTAATGTCTGGATTCATCCTGCAGCTGTAAATTTAACCAAAATGGAAAATATCATTAATGAAGTATCAACTGTATTGTAGATTTTATAAATTGACAGAACAATAACAAGGTAGATGATGTAGTTTCTCCTAAACCACATTATTAGACTATAATTAGTGCAGGCAGTTTTGAGAACAGAAATGATTCCTGTCAAACAAACTTTGTGCCTAAAATTGTGTGCCATTTGTTTAGTTCACATCAGGCCAACTGGGTAATATTTGGCAGTTCAGAGACCAAAAATCAGACAAAAACTAAACTGGCTGATGATTCCTTCAAAGAAAAACCTCTATTTTTTATTTTTGTTTTATTCCAAGCAGAAACTAACCATTCTAGCCAATTACTGATCAGGAAAATTTCTCAGTCAGATTCATTTCAGGGCAACAACAACAGTTATTATGCAGATTTTTTTAATGGTAGTTTGTTCTGTGAATGCAAAGGAAACCTGTTAACAGTGGTCCAGAAAGATTACAAACTGAACGGTTACTGGTTAGTTTTTATCATTTAAGGTCTTGAGAAGTGGAAAAGGTCAAAATGTATAGGGAGCGAGTGATGATGATGATGATGATGATGATGGTGGCTCTGTTGCAAATGGTTCCAGTGTAAACTCTGATGACTTATGTACTGTATGATGAAACCGTTTATCCTTAGCGTTGAACCGGGTCAGTGAATGTTACACGCAGCAGTTTGGTAATGAATGTGTAACAACAATGTATTTCAGGTAGCCAATATTTCTGTGTAATGGACATGAGGAGCAAATAAATGATCTGACAGTGAGGTGGCAGACGTTGTGGTTTTTGCCTTGTTCTACATGGGCTGGATTATGTATCAGAAAATGCTGCTAATCATGTTATATCAAACTGTGTTTTTATGTAAGCGTCTTTGAGCACTTGTAAAAGCGCGTTATAAATAAATTTGATTATTATTAAAATGTATTACTATAGGTCGTTACCACTTGTGCCTTGTACTATATTAATGCTAGTTAATAGTGCTAAGTAATGGGGGGCTTCAAGTTCCTCCGCTTTCCAGGAATTAGATAACTCAAAATGAAGCAACTGATGAATTTCCCCAATGGTGGATTTAAGGAACAGAAAGTGCAGCACTCTCTGTTTGACACAGTGATTGACAGATTGTGTTTTGCATATATAGTTACGGTATGTTCATAATAATAGCAGTGTGTTTAAAAAGGTGAGTAAACCTCAAAATTTTTCAAATAAATTGTATTTTCAGGAACACAACTGCATTGGGGACACTGCACATTCTATTTCAAACCAAGAAAATTGGAAAAAGTAATTTAATTTGATAATATTTTACAGAAAGTCAAGAAATATAATGTTCAAAAAAATAGCAGTGTTGACATCTTTCTTTACACGCTTGCTGGTGTGTTTGGGGTCATTTCCTCTTCAGTATACGGCAACATGACTACTTCCAGTACTCTGATGTACTCAAACTGATCCATGATCCCTGGTATGCGATAAATAGGACCAACACCATAGTACGAGAAACATCCCCATATCATGATGCTTGCGCCACCATGCTTATGGTGAAGCATGGTGGTGTAATGTGTACTGTGGCTTGAATTCAGTGTTTGCAGGACGTCTGACAAACTGTCTGTGGCCCTTAGACCCAAAAAGAACAATCTTACTCTCATCAGTCCACAAAATATTACGCCATTTCTTTTTAGGCCAGTCAATGTGTTATTTGGCAGATTGTAACCGCTTCATTACATGTATTTTTTTTAACAATGGGACTTTGCGGGGGCTTCTTGGTGGTAGCTTGGCTTCACATAGACGTTGTCTGATTGTTACAGTACTCACAGGCAATCTTTGATCTTCTTTGATCCTCCTGGAGCTGATCATTGGCTGAGCCTTTGCCATTTTGGTTATTCTCCGATCCATTCGAATAGTCGTTTTTCTTTTTCTTCCTCGCCTTTCTGGTTTTGGCTGCCATTTTAAAGCGTTTGATATCATTTTAGCTCAACAGCCTATCATTTTCTGCACTTCTTTATAGGTTTTCCCCTCTTTTATTAATTTCTTAATCAAAGAATGCTCTTCTTCTGAACAGTGTCTTTAACAACTCATTTTACTCTGTTTTTCAAGGACAAATGCACAGCCAGCATATGCAGCATCAGTTGCCTTGATCCTTGAATAAGGGCCACCTGTTTAACACCTTTTTTTTTTTCACATAATCAATGACCTCAATAATTGAACCTGGCACTGCTATTTTTTTGAACACGCCCCTTTCAGTAAATGATTCAGTTTCACAGAATCAGCAGCATGCACGTCATGCCTGTTGGGTCTGTTGGTTTTCTATACCTTTACTAAACCTTCCAGAAAAAGTTGAAAAAAAAGAGTTGATATTCTAACAAAATCAGTGATTTATGTATTTTATGTCGGACTGCTATTATTTTGAACACAACTGTACTTACTGGAGAGGGACTAATTACTTTTGAGAGTAAAAATGGATTAGCTAAATAGCACTGGTAGCTCTATGAACCTGTTGGTTACTGCACTGATAAACTAATAAACACTAAAGTTGACCAGCAGGATAACAAGTGCATGTTCAGCAGGTAAAGGTTTTCCACATACATGTATGCGAACATTAGCAAATCATCAAAATTAAATTGATCAAATCACAAAATATTTATTTTTGCATGAGCCAAAAATAAATATCAATATGAAAAAATGTCTTTTTGGACTGCTGAGATGAATGTCTTTGCATATCTCATGACTGGACCGTGTTCACCTAACTGTGCCAGACTTGCGGTTGCAATAATTAGTATTTTGTTTTCATTCTAGTAAACAGAGTCATTCAGAAAGTCAACTGTGTGACATTGCAAACATGACATACCGTAATAACCTGAGGTGTCACATGACTGCCAGAGGGAACTCTAGTAAGTAAATTTTATGTACACACAGATAACGAACCTTTTCCTGCCCTAAAGGTAACTGAAGGTCATGCTTTGACTTACAGACACCTGTCTTCTGTGGCAAAGCTTTATTTTATTACAGAGGGTTCAGAAACATAATCCACAGAAACACTTTAGTTCACCACAGTACAGGTAAATAGGTATTCACGTTAGAAAATTCAGCCTTGATATATGGATATAAAACACGTATTGCTATGCCAAAACAAAGTTAATGGGTGGTTGTTACACATGTGAAGCTCTCAGTGGGTCTGGGAGGAGCTGCTCCACATGTTACTGAGCAACACAGGACATTTTGTTCACACAGGCTGAAAATACTTGAGGCTCAGAGGCCAGTGCAGGGGCTTCATTCATAAGATTCATTCATGATTCATGAGAGAGAAAGAAGAAATGTAGAAACATCCAAAAGTCACAGCATATTTAAAGTCCTACAGGTAAAATATATTATTTTAATCACCAGCTATGACATGATGGAGGTATTATACAACTCTTTCATGACGCTTTTTCTTAAAGTGTCTTGAAAGTTGAAAAATCTAAGCAGAGCACTCATCTGTAAACATGTTTATTTAACCCTTAGTGGAAATTCAGGACAGGTTGGCAACACACAGCACAAAGCTGCACTGTGCTGTGTGTAAATGCCAATGTAGGGTGTTATTATGAGTTATTGCTTAGTTGGAACATTGATGTTCAATAGTTAGGCATAATTTCCCATAAGGAGTAACTCATTGAAGGGCTTGGTTCCAAAATAAAAACCTGTCACTTCCACAGAAGTTTAGCAGACTAGAACAACCAGGTGAAGTTTGCTGCATGACTGCCCCCATGTATAAAGCCTGTATGTGGATTAGAAATGACTCAGACTGCTGGAGGCCACCAGGAAACCTAGAATAGACCCAAGAACTGAATGTTTTATGTCACCTACCGTTACCCCTAAGGGTGAAAATAAAATCTTACATCAGCATTTTTTTTAAATGCACTCTACTTGCAATGATAAAAAAGAAAGAATACACGACACTGGGAGTTCTCCTTTACAGCCACACAGCCCCTAACTTGATTTAAAGTATAACTTGAGTGTAGTACACAAGAATATAACTACACAAAGTCATTGTAAACATTTACTGCTACTCCAGCGTTGTACTTATTGATGTCCCAACAGGCACATCTGGCACAGAATCACAAAACCATTTCTGAAACAAAACATCTTTCTTACACATGATGGGACTGTTCAGTGGTCACTGTCACTTCTACTCTTCCTTCTGTTTAGCGCTGCTGCTCCTGTAGCAGAGGACCTGGGCCACGAGGACACAGCTGAGACAGGCTGACAGGATGTGCATGAGAGCAGCCGGTGAGCTTCCTGTATCCTGCGAAGAAAGTTTGGCACAATGTAGGTCAGTAAAGGCGATAACAGACGCTAACACATTAGAGTGGTGTTTATGTTGGTGTGTCATTCATTCCTGACTGCATACCTGCAGAGAGACAAAGACGACACTCAGAGATCCAGCCCACGCCAGCAACACGGACAGAGTGGACAGCTGCCCCGTGCGACCGTTGCTGTAGTTGGCTGCAGCCTGGAGAACCTGGACAAAACAAAATCACACATATCAAGTCTCAAGTTCTCACTCATCACAGAACAGATAAGATAGATGAGTTGTGCGTTTCTACCTTGCTTGCAATCAAAGCAGCCAGACTGGAGTCTTGCATCAGTGAGGCAACGGCTGCAGCTGCGTAGGAGCCCAGCAGGAACATGGCTCCGCTGTAGGCCAGGAGGAACAACACTCCTGCCAATAAACACAAGACAAGATGATGTGGGATTGATATACAACAGCAGAAACTTGAGAAACACTGAAATATGTGTCATGGTGATAAATAAATGGACTGGAATGGAAAAAAGCTGTGAGTACAGTAACTGCTCCTCCAACTGAAGTTCACTGAGAATCGTTTACGTCTTGTTACCACAAGGTGGCGCTGCATGAAAACACAAACCAGGCACACAGCAGGAAAAGACTCTGCTCTGAGCTGATGAACCTTTCTCAACACAACAGCGCAATCGTTTCACACCTCTGAATCGTCCACATCCTGGATTTTCTTAGAATGTACATGCCCCCTTCAGGGTATTCTGACCTTTTACTCAAATTACTAAATTTAACACTGAAAATAAAGATTGTTAATCATTTCTAATATGCTTTTTTGGCTTTGTTAATGTTTGATTCACATTAATTGCATCATTAATGTGTGTAATCTGTGCTCTGAGCAGAAAACTGCTTTAAGCATGCAGTAGTTTTGTCCAGATGGAATTCATCATAACCTATTTCAGTGCTTCCTAAATTAAATTACAGCGCCGCTGTGCACCAAAAGGTCTTTGCACAGAGAAAACACGTACCAGAGCAGTTTGATGAAAACAAGGCTGATATGCCTCGTGCTCGCTCGTAAGTGGTACATTGTATGTGTTGCCAAAAAGCAGTGGTTATCTGAACCTGTTATCTGAATCCACACTAAACATAAAACATCAAGGAAAGCATTTTTTTTCCAGTTGGCCAGGGATAATCAAGTCTATTTATATAACTTTTCATAGAGTGCATTTAAAAATAACAAATGTCTAAGTGACTGACTGACTGAGAAATGAAAAATACTAAATACTAAATGCACCAAAATGAATGAAAATGATTTGAGTCAGGCCCTCATTCACCATCCTGCTGTCTGAAGTACTGAATTTGTATCACAGGTTTTCTTAGTCGTCTTGACTTTAAACAATTCTGTTTCCGATCAGATTTGGTCATTTATGTAAGTTTGTTTTAAGTTTTGTTTTGGATAGATGTAGGTGAGATCAGGGATGGCTGGATCTCTGTCTGTATCTTTAACATCTTTTAAGCCCATGTTTTCAAACTAATCAAACGTGTCTGCTGTTAGCCTACTGCACTGTTACTGTACTACACTTCTAAAAAGCGTTCATTCATTTCTCATCACTCTAAATCAACTGTGCAAAACTCTCCACATCAGCCAAAACCTTATTCAAATGCTGAAACCTGCAAAGTCAGTCGATCATTTGAACTTTGTTACTGTGCTGCTAAACTCTGTGTTCACCTCAGGCTGTAGGCTCACACCAACAGATGGAGCAGAAACCGTCTTAATCAGTCTAAACTGTTTCACTGTTAACAATGCAAACAGTAGAAACAATCTCATTGCTCATCAAAACTCTTTTGCATGTTTGCAAAAGGTGCAGAATAACATTTAATTCATGTTTCAAAGCCTAGTTTTTGTGTCAGGGCTAAGGTACTGTACTGTTGGTTTTGGTCATCATGCAACTTGTTAACAGCTGTAAAAATATATACATAAGAGAAAGAATGACACTATTATTTGGATTGGAGTTGCAGATATGTGAACCAACCTGTGCGAGCACCAGTATGATGATACAGGATGAGGAAAACAATGGCAACGGTCTGGGCCAACGTGAAGAGCCTATCAGCCCAGGCACTGTGGAGAAATTCATGGAAAAAAACACAAATGTGAACAGGGATGATTCCAGATACAAAGTGTCAGCTGCAGGACAGAAAACTACTCTGATATCTGGGCAGTGTATACTGTATTCATTAACTTGTCCATTGTCCTAACCCCTAAGATGAATCTTTTTCCCTGGCACTTGTGCAAATTGTTCACTTCCGGAACCTACAGTATGACACATCGGCCACACAGCCATAACAGATGAGCAAACATGCCATTAACAATTAAGCTGTAGTTTCCAGCTTCACATGAATGGAGAATGTGTAACAGAAAAAAATCTATCAGCCTCTGCCCTGAAGACAAAAAAAAACCTTGTTGATCAGAGACATTAGAGATGGGCTAACTGGCAAGATAATAGTAGCACCAGTACCAGAACCAAACGGCTCAGTCACCGCAAAGCTTGCAACATGATAATTATTATAACCACTGACAGTGACTAGTGCACCAACATGGACTGAAGCACCCAAGGAGCTGCTAACCTGGTTTTATTGAAGTGTATCTGCAGTAACAAATTAACAGATGAGTGTATGAGACTGCAAATGACTTGTTTAACAGCTGCTTATCAAATACGTACAAGAGCGGGAAGTGGTTGACCACGGCGAACACAGCAGGACATGAGAAAGCATAAAGTTGCAGCAGGAAAGCAGGCAGACTCAGACCCTCGGCACTTCCCCTCCACAGTATCTTCAGCAGCTGAGGTAACTGTGCTGCAGGGAGAACACAGACACTCAGGTGAGGGTGGAGGGACGAATCAGTCATCAATATGGAAACAATGAATAACACATCATAGCTATTCACATGCAGAAACAAGTTGTTATGATGTCAGTCAGAAATACTAAAGCCAGCTTTGGCTTTTTATTCACAACTCTGACAAACACACAATATGCAGAAATATCTTTATAGTGACCAGATCAAATTCCTTTGCATTTCCCATTAACATGTCACACATCTGTGTGCCTCTGTATGGACAGATTTTAATATTGTGGTTCAGTCGTCATGGTTATCCACTACAGCTAGAGCATTTGAGGTTCTTGTGGGAATTTAAATCTTAATTTGATCCAGAAAATCCAATCAATAGAGATTAAAGAACCACTGTATTGTTAGTGAAATGATAAAGATCTCGTGATCTTTAGAAAAGTTTTGCTTAATGTCAGGGGGGCTGTTATTTATCAGTTAGATGTTAATGTGCTGCTGCTGTCATGTGATCTAATCAGGCAGGTTTTGGCTGAGGGGGAAATCTTACCCAGGAATGAGTCCAGTAAGATCCAGAGTCCGGCGACCTTGTTCAGTATAAACTTTATGCATGGTACTGTTGGATAAAGAAAACAAAGAGAAAAAAAGTTAACTCAATCAGACCACAGCAGATGTTCAACATCTGCAGTAGTAGGCTGTGGGTCAACGTCTTTTGCTAGATTACACAGAGACCAATTGAGTGCATAAACGTGATTTTGTAACAGAGTGGCCTATATAAAGTGTAATTACCTACGTGCACTGAATAATTTTAAAAGTTTTAGGTTAAAATTCAATTTGTAATGTTGCGTAAGCGGAAGAGGTGAAATATCCTCCACCTCCTCTTCCTCCGTGTCAACGCAGATCTGCAAAGATTTTTCGCACCCGCTTTTTTCTTTTTTCTGCCTCACATCAAGTCTCACCGTGCATGTGAAAGTTGACGAAAATCTCCTCGTAGCATTTTTCTGGCATTAATGACACCAGGAAGTCTCTGACCGGAGACGTGGCCATAGTCAGCTGCAGCCAGGAGGGATCCAGCGGGGGGAGTGGTCCAAAGGTTCCCCAATATTTACTACAGCAGAGGCCGAGGAGGACGGTTCATCAGCCCGCTAGGCCGCTCTGCTCCTATCTCCACCTCTGTCCGGGGGTCGTCCTGTGGCGTCCGTGATCGGGAGGTCCTCAGCTACATTAACCAATCCCAAAGTGATGTTTCTGACCCAAACCCCAACACTGGAGCTCATGGTGTTGGGGCTCCTCCTTTTTTTGTGCAACACATTCATTTCACAGTAAAGTTACATCACCTTGTTAGAAATTAACCAAATTACATCAGTCAATAAAAAATACATAGTAGTCTACTTTAGAACAGTTAAAACCATATTGACAAAGTAAAAACATGTGTTTTGAAACTTAATCAAATATTAAAGGTTAAAAAAATTGTATTCGGACCCCTAGCTGATTGGGCATTGCCTAGAACAGGGGTCTTCAACGTTTTTCAGGCCAGGGACCCCCAAACCGACAGAGACATGGAGGAGGGACCCCCTACTATATTAAAAAATGTACTAGGCCCAGTGCCATATAAACATAGCTTGATATTGTGCTTTCAATACTAAGCTTTTGAAACAACACAATATTCATGTTTTTTCTTAACGTGTACAATGTACAGTGAGTAGGGGGCCGTCCCTCTGCCATTTATAAACAGACCTTGTTCACTGATACCAATGTCTGTCAACTGCATGGTAATCATGCAGACAAGCTATTCAAAATGACGTTTTTATTTGAAACATAAATGTGGAAACTACAAGATATAAAACATTGTCTAATCAACCAAAAATTCCATGACCCCCCTGCAGCACCTCCGCGGACCCCCTAGGGGTCACGGACCCCCTGTTGGAGACCTCTGGCCTAGAAAGTCCAGTGTATGTAGGTCTCACAGTTCAAACATGTCAGGACAAAAACCAAAACACAAATTCCAAGCAGTGCAGAGTAGATGTGTGAGATACAACTGTGGCAACGCACAGTCAACTCCTGGTTAACACCATCGCTATGGTGAAGTGTGTTGGTTGCACATCAGGCTGTGGGAGGTCAACTCAGGGACAGACACAGGGAGACTGCAGAACTGAGGGAAAGGTGAATTTGGCGGGGGTGGGGTGGGGTCTCTGTCTGTTGTACGTGGTCCCACTCAAAACCCCAGATTACACAACATCTGTGGAGAGACCTGAGGCTCATATAGGCTACACTTCCCATCCAGAGTGATGAGTTCATTCATCACAGGTTTGGTAATTATTTGTGGTGTGAATCTTTTGTGAGACATCTTCTATCATCACATTTCATTTAAATGATAATTCATTTCCATATTTTCATACGCTTGCATCTCTAGTTTGGTAATTGTAAGGACATGTTTATAATTCAAACCTTGATCTTCCGGCATAATGCAAAATTCAAAACATGCATTAAAAATTGAATAAGTCAGAGTTAAACCAATTAAAAGTATTGTTAAAGTATTGTTGTTCTCGTGTCAGCGTATAGAGCCAGTTGGATTAAATCTACTCCACCCAGTATAATTAACACAAAAAGTCACCTAAATAGTCCCACGAGGTTTGTTTATCTCTTAGTTAGAGATAAACAAACCAGTTCAGCATCATTAAGCTGCTGCAAAAACATTTCCCTTTCTTGTGAATTTCTCTTCACTGAAAACAGGAAGGATTGGAGTAAAAGCATCTCTGGCGAGTGGTTTTTACAGCAGTCGGCCTCTTTTCTCCCCCTGACAACATGTGTACTGCAAAATGCGCCCGTTGCATCGCTGGTGCTCTGTACCCGTTGGTGTTCCTGTCAATCATCTGTAACGTCATCTTGTTCTTCCCTGGCTGGGACGCCGAGTACGCAAGGGAGGGACGCATCACTGAAGAGGTGAAATACATGGGGGGGATCCTCGGAGGGGGTTTAGTGGTGAGTTGTCTTTTCTCTTTTTTAGTGGAAGCAACAAACTTGTTTCTGAAATGTAATGTGCAACCTCAGATTCATTGTTGTTTGTCTTTTATTGCTTTGCTCTGAATCCTAATTTTGCGCTTCAGCATTAAAAAAATCTGTGATTCTCTTCATCCATCCAGAAAAAAAGAGAAATGCATTAGTAATTAATTTTCATCACTCAAAAACCCATGAACTACACTGCCCTACAAAGCAAAAAGGCAGTAACTGCATTTTTGGTCGAAAATGAGTTATTATCATTTTGTTTTGTGACAAAATATCTTATCTCAAATGTGTGTCGTTTTGGAGAAAAATGGTAGTCATTTTTACAGTAACTGCAAAAAGCCCTAGTGAAACAAAGCAAGAAGACAGTAACTACCGTTACTCTGTCAGTTACTGTACTTTTGCTTTGTTTTACTTAACCTAAAAACAACCGTGTTGCCGCAGAGTGAAGTTACTGTTTCCATGTTTCCCATACCCGAGTTTCCTCTTCTGAATATAAAAATATATTTATGATTTCCAATATTTCCTCATTATCATTACTCAATCAAAATGATTTAGTTCTGCCCTGTTGAATTGGAGTTAGCCTAACTTGCCTATATTGCTTCAAAGTGAAGTTGACAGTGCTTTAAAGTTAATGTGATTTGTTGTAGATATAGGCGATACATTAGATAAACACACCCAGATACACATTAATCTAATATTCACACATAAGAATGTGGCACTATTCAAAATAAATTGTCCTAATTTGGGCCTTGATACAGCTTAGGAATGTGAGACACTTTAAGCAGCAATTTCAGCACCAGAAGCTTCCGGGTGGAAAATATTGGCCTAAAATGGTCAGATGACTTTGGGTTTGGTATATCCATGTTCAGGGAAACAAATGGTTCCAATTAGTCCAAATACAGTGTATCTAACACACCTAGAGCACAAGTTGTGACAGAATAGTTTTTGAAGAATCTGCAGTTACTGCCTTTTTGCTTGGTATGGTGCCACATTTTTGGCAAGTAGCCTAATACAAAGCAAGAATACAGTATCTGCAAAATAGGGGTAAAACATCAAATCAAATGTGAGAATTAATATATACAAAGAATAAGCTAATACAAAGTAACAAAACTGCCTCATGTCCAATAATCTACCTACAACTACTTAGGCTGGACAACAGGATAACTTTAAAGTCATTTTTCTCAGTTCGGAACTCTGCGTAGTGTAGGGCAGTACACTGAACCTATTTTATACTGATGCTGTGTCTTAACTTCCTGTCATTACAGATGTTGATCCCAGCTCTTTACATCCACTTGACCGGAGAGCAGGGCTGCTGTGGGAATCGCTTCGGGGTCAGTAGACATTTCAGGGGCTCAGTAAAAAATAATAATGTTGGCATAACTTTATCAAACTATTGTTTTTAAGGTCAAGCATGAAGTGTCACAAAACTGAGAACTACCAAAAAAAGGACATGCTGATGAATAAGGTTGTCGTTTCACAACATTCAGGTCCTCTAGTGATAGATAAGAAAATGCAAAACCACTGAGATGTGTGTTTCTCCTTTTTCAAGTTAAGATCACGATCCATGCAACAGACTGCATGAAAGGTCTTTTGAACTCACAGAACTATACTGATATGTTATCACCTGAAAATATCTTTAATAGCATCAAATTTAGATACGTTTTTCCATCAGCTTTTAAAAAAAATTGTCAGTCGTAATCACACTGTCTGATATCACTGAGTATGCACACAGTTTACTCTAATACTCTCTTTAAATGAGAGGTAATTAAGAAAAGAAAAGAGAAATACTGACTGTGTCACAACTAAATAAATAACTTACATAAAAAAAGAGATATCATTAATAACTTAATGGATAATTATTTTTGAAATGGTTTTCATGTAATTATGATATAGTAAATGTGCATATCATGTACATAATGTACATATTGTAAAGCCCATTATAGTACTGAAGTACAAAATCCTTCCTAGAAACTATCACTGCTTTGTAATTGAAGTAAAATGAGATCATCCTTAAGTCCACACAGCACAGTGTAACAGAACAAAAGAGGAAGGTGATGAAGGTGATGAAAGATATCAGTTCCCTTAAGTATGTTAATAATTAATTCAATCAATAACTAATCTAAGTAGTTGACAGGTGAAATATGGAGCATCGCTACAAATTCATTAATTCATTCAGATTGTTTATGTTCACTTTGTATTCTTGTAGATATAAGTTATTCTTTCTTTCCTTGTGTTTAGACAAAAAACAGAGTTGTTACCTGCTAACAACTCTGTTTTTTGTCTGAAAACAAGGGGTAAAAACTCATTAATTCATTGTTCACACTCAGTATCTAAAACTGCATTCAAATGTTTCTGACCGTTGTTCTGCTTTAACTTTCTGCAGATGTTGTTATCGATTGTGTTCGCTGCACTAGGTGTGGTTGGGGCCCTGTACAGCTTCTGTGTGGCAATACTCGCTCTGAGTGATGGGCCCCTGTGCAAAGTCAATGGGGTGTGGACAACACCTTTCAAAGACAGGTATCAGATCATTATTTTTACAACTATTCTTAGGTGGATTTTTACTCATTTACGTATACGAGCCTCTTCTTTCATGTAGTCAGTTCGACTACATCACTGACAAGAGCAACTGGAAGAAATGTTCCGAGCCCAAGAACGTGGTACCGTTCAACATCGGCCTGTTCTTCACTCTGACCGTGGCCAGCTGTCTGCAGGCGCTGCTCTGCGCCTCGCAGATGATCAACGGCCTCTTCGGCTGCCTGTGTGGAGCCTCCAACTGAGAAGTACAAGACAAAGACGTCACATTTGGCTTTTCCACCCTCCTTTGTTTTATTCTGTCTTTCAGTGTTCCCATTTTAATTGACAGGAAGCATAGTTTCCTGCTCACGAGGCCTCATTTAATTATTTGCACTCACGCCACACCCAAGGTGGCGACTGGTACTACCAGGGAGGAGGCTGAGACCATGACAATATGTTCCCTCATCTGTATTCCATTATTGCTCTGATGATGTTGTTGTCTCTGATAACAGTTTGTGATAACAGATTACGCAATTTTATTGTGGTGAGAAAAGCAGCAGTGTAAGAAGAAGTAACAAAACCAGTTCATGCTAACTGTTCTGTCAATTTTGAAATAAACTGCTTTGAAATATAAGTTGCTGATCTGATATGTTGGTCTATCACTGTGCTGTTTTATCATTTATATCAATATTTGCATTATTAGTCAGAATAATATATCCCTGGATACCCCTGGGTGGATTTCTAAATACAGGACAAAGTTCTGTTTTTCATTCTACTGTATCAGCATTGTTGATATAAATGTTTTATTTTTGTATAAACTCACTGTCATGTACCTGGCTCCTTGTCTACAGGTAGGAATTAAAGTATTTTAGACATCAATGGCAGCTTACTGTATGAGAGGATTACAATATACGTTAGGCTACATCATGACTTTTCCTTATGGCCTCAAATGAAACTGGCATGTTGCCCTTCAGGGTCAGGGCAACAGGCAGCTGCAACGGAAATCATAACTGAAACGTAAAAATTATCATCTATTTCTTTGTTTTATTACCCACAGTTCAATGGATTTCCATTTTCAATTTCCAGATTTATAAACGTTATTGATGGCTTTTTTGATGCCTTAAAGCTCTGACAACAATAATCTCTCTGAGTTGTTGACATGGGATGTGTCCAACTGAGAACTGAGATCCACGTGAAGAAAGTGACTGGGTGTCCTGCAGAAACGTGAAGAGGGGGGAGCGATGGGATTCGACTGCTAGAGACGGGCACGGCAAAAATCCGGCAGATTGCACTGTAACATGAGAATTATTGCTAATTGTATTTTTGCTGTAAAGTGGGAGTGCTGGTGTACAAGTGGTGGCCCAGTTAGTGGGTTTTGCAGTGGTATCCGTGTACATTATTAGGTTTATGGTTAGATGACCTGATAGTGAACATCCTGTAGGCTACATGTGTGTGCATGAGACTGTGACACACAGCCTATAAGTTATAGCCGCCAGCTAACCACATAGTGTAGTGTGCTGCTGGAGGGGGAAAAGTATGTCAGGCTTCATGTCTCTTAGGTCTACTACTGGTCTACTAAATTTCAACTTGTTTTGTTTGTTTGTATGTTTGTATATATATATATATATAGACCTAAGAGACCTAAGAGTAGACCTTAAATGAGAGGTAATTAAGAAAAGAAAAGAGAAATACTGACTGTGTCACAACTAAATAAATAACTTACATAAAAAAAAAAATTAAAAAAAAACTGTCCATACTGTAGGTATAGTTCAGGGGATGAGAGAGAGTAAAGGAAATAGTCCATTAGTGTAGCCTAATATTATTTAGGACTAGCTCCTTTATTTTCTTAATATCTGGTGTTATCACAGTGTTTTCAACGAATGACCACATGAGACAACTCTGCACTATCCTGGTGGTTGTATATTGTAATAATTAACAGTTTAAAAATTATCTCTCCTCACTGCGTGGAAGGGAGACAACTCCAAGGCGTTGACATGCTTTTCATATTTACAACCATCATCACTGTCGAGCTCACCCTGCCTCGCCCAGGGCGTTGCTAGGAAACGTCACATGTTTTGGAGGGCATGGCCTCTTATCCCCCCCCACACACACTTTTTTTCTTTTTCTTTCACAATTTCAAATTCCACTGAATTTACTGATTCAGCGTGGAAATGACTGCAGATAGAGGCTTACTACAATCTAATCTCTGTTTCAGTGAGCTACTTGTCTTAATTTGCTGCTCTGTGTAAAGCACTTTGTAACTTGTGGTTAGAAAAAGGGTTCTATAAATAAAGATTATTATATCATATTATTATTATCATTATTATTATAATAAAAATGTGGCCAAGTGACTGGTCAGTGTTTAACTACCACAAATGTGTAGATGTCAATGACACATTGTTGTTGCTCCATCTAGCAGCGGTCACAGGTCTGAAGTCCAACCGTGCTGTGGTCCTGGAGTCACAATGTCAACACATCTGTATACTGTGAGCAATAGGTGGAGATAAAACATGTCTCTCATTCTGAATCTTTTTTTCTTAATGACCATTAAGTGTAATTTTATATATCATAGCCACATTAAAGACAGTGAGATTTAACTGAAACGTGCATTTTGATGATCTGATCATTAAACTCAACAGTGGTGCAACCATCAACATTTCTGCCACAGATGCCCTGAATGCATTTACATCGGTAAGCAAAATAAAAAAATAAAAACTCCATGTCCACAAATGATGCCTAATAAGTGTAACAAAGGAGGTGCTGTCTCTGGGGGACACAGAGGAACGAGTCACATAGTCCTGCAGCCTATCCCAGGCTCTGTTTGTCCTGGTTATCAACCTTTCATTACACCTCCCACACCCTGACATCACTCACAGTATTTAGTCTCAGCTTGCGGTCCAAACACAGTTCCCTCTTTACCTCTTTGGTTCCTTTTCAGGAGTTATCGCTCCTCTCTGAGAACAGGAAGGATTTGAAAATTTAAAGTCACAGAGCGAAGAGTTTGACAGCAGTCGGTTGGATTTCTCTCTGACAACATGTGCACTGGAAAATGCGCCCGTTGTATCGCCGTTACTCTTTACCCGTTGGCGGTCATATCCATCATCTGCAACATTGTGTTGTTCTTTCCTAACGCAGAAACCAAGTACACAAATGATGGAAATATCACCGAGGAGGTGAAATACATGGGGGGTGTGGTTGGAGGGGGAGTACTGGTGAGTTGTCTTTTCTCCTGCCTCGTATTGACGGGTGCGACCCTGGCAAATCTAACACTGAAAAATAATGGCTTTATATGGTATACTGAGTCCTACGTTTGTGCTTTAAGATCTATTTTGTGCTGCATCAGATCATCAAACACATCTTAATCTCACCAAATCAAAGACAACTTCTGCAATGTCTCTCTAACTTACTCCACAGTCCTCGTGTTACCAAGATTTAGCGACAATGCTCAGTTTGAGTAGTAACCACTGTCACTCTCTGTGTCCTGCTACAGGTTTTACTCCCAGCACTTTACATCCACCTGACTGGGAAACAAGGGTGCTGTGGGAATCGCTGTGGGGTGAGTTACACAAGAGCTACAAATGATATGTTTAAGGGTGCTCAGTAATTGGAGTGCTTCACTATATGAATTACGAGCCATGTTGTATGTGGGAAAACATTCTCAGGAAACTGGTTAATACGACATAAGCAATGGAAACAGAAGATAGTTGACGCAAAGACTTGATTGTGTAGATACATAATGTGATGGAAACACACTCCAGTTGCCATCAGTTAAAGTAAAGCCACAGAGTTTATGCCAAACTACATAAAAGGAGATGAATCCTTTGAATGACGCTGCATCACTAACCCGCTGCACCGCACTAAAAGATATCACACTATACAAATCCTAAAAACATCAGATGTGAAACAGATGTGAAAATGTTTATGTCTGTGGGGTTCAGCTTCAGCAAACAGAAGATTACTGGAGTAAACACAATGATAAAAGCAATGTCAGTGAACAACCAGGAGCCTGATCTTCCCACAACTTATAGATAACTAAATAACTCATTTATCAAGAGTACAAAAATTTATCTGACCTTTGTTTATAACCCCCCCTTTCCCCTCCTTTGCCCTCCCTGTAGATGTTCTTATCAATTGCATTTGCAGCAGTGGGAGTGGCCGGGGCCTTGTACAGTGTCAGTGTGGCGGCGGTCGCTCTGAAGAACGGGCCCCTCTGCAAAGTCGCTCTGGTTTGGGAAACGCCCTTCAAAGACAGGTGACACAGAGAGACGTACAACCTTCTGATGATACTGTGAAACCTCCCTGAAGAGCTTTATCATTCATTGACCTTTACTTTATCGTTACAACGATAGGGGTTACCTGAACGATGACACATTGTGGAGAATCTGCACAGAGCCAAAGGATATCGTGCCGTTCCACATCGGGTTGTTTGCTACTCTCTTGGCCACTGGCACCCTGGAGCTGATTCTCTGCGGCTTTCAGATGGTCAACGGGCTCTTTGGCTGTCTGTGTGGAACCTGCACAGACAAAGGGGTAAGCTCATGAAGATGGCGAAAAGTGAGTTTCAGTAATGATGTTCAGAGATTGCACAATTGTGTTGATGACCTTTAAGTCTGAGAGTTTCAACTCTGCTTTGTGGCGTTTCTGCTTCCAGGGGCTGTGAGTTCCCGTCGGCTGACCGGCGCTCTCTGCTGGAAGGATGAGGGTGGACCTTCAGGTCTACCTGCTTTATATTAGAAATTGTAGCTTTCTCTATTTGACAAGATTGTTATATATTTGTATGTATATCATGATGCTTCATTACTGTTAAATTAACCTACAATAAACTGCTACTTTTGAATTGTTTGTAAGATTATGATAATTTATAGTTGTAAAATAAAATCCAGGACAAAGTTCATTGAGACCTTTAATACAATCTGTCTTATTAACATCAGGATTGACATTATACAAATATTTGAGTGTCATCTCAATATAGTATCTACAGTACTCAAATTAAATTACAGGAATCTGACTCACAGCTCTGAACTACTACACAGCGGGGGGAGAAACCTGCACAAGGAATGCAGCGTTAAAATGGCACATTAGATGAGGAGGCTGATATATATTTTTTGAATAGTACACAACAATAAAGGTTATACAATAAACAAGGCAAAAATTAGTGATTTAAAAAGGCAAACTATGGGTCCCAAAACAGTGTAGGTTGTTAATTATAACAATGATAACAGGAGGAATAAAACATAGTTAGATGAAAAAAGCCCATATAATGTCCTCATAAGATGTACAAGTTTTTATTTTATTCTTTATGAGCTACTGCTCCTCATTTGGCCGAAGACATAATAAGGCTCAATTTTATAATTTCCTGTTGAGGCAAACAAAACCTATAAAACTTAAGTCAATGCTATTTGATAAAGATATGATATTAGGATATCTATCAGCAGATTTGGACTTTATTGTGACTGTGCCTAAACAAAGCCGCACGCAATGCAAAACTGAGGTGCATACTTGAAACAATAACTTGAAATAATTCACAAGATATATTTTAGGCAACGTAAATGAATTAGCATAATGGCCACTTCACATTTTCAAATGAATGAGCTTGAGTACTGTTTTAAGATTTTGTGCACTGAGATGAGATGTAGTCATGTGTCGGCACACTGAGCAGTGAGCAAGTAAAGACTGATTGGAAAAGACTGGCAGACAACGGTTTCTGTGCGGATACGACTTTGTTGAGGTAGACAGAAATTAATAAACTGGAGTGTTGACATTCCCTCGTAAAGAGGTTGGTGAATGTTGCTCAGGACTGTGCGACACATTGTTCTCATACACTGTGCGATGGCAACAGCATTTCTGGAGTGTTAGAGAGAAAGAAAAATCTGATTTAAAAATACATTTAGGTTAGTCTTAAAAGATGTAAACACTATGTAAAAGGTGTGTTGTTTTTTTTCTAAAAGAGATGGAGTGTCTCAGCTTTAAAAGTTTAACAAAAAGCAGGAAATGGCAAAAACCACATCCTACACGGAATAAGCTTCAAGGTTTCAACTGGAGTTCTGATGAGGTTTTATGGCTATAACACTAGTTCACCGCTCCTTCGCTTGTTTTTGTGCGTATGGGCCCTTTTAGCTGTCAAACTGCTTCATCATGAGCTTCCGGCTGGCTTCATAACCCAGGAACAGAGCTCCGTTGGCGGGGAAGGTGCGGACCATGGTGGGGGTAAGACCAGAGTAGAGAGCCCTCACACCTGAACACATGAAACAGCAAAAAAAAAAAAAGTCTTGTACGTCATGGAAACAGCAGGAATCTCTTTAAACCCTGAGCGTCTACCTACCTTCGCTACGAGCTATGGTCATGAAGGTTTTGAAGAAGCCTGCCTGCTTCCCCAGCATGGACATGACCTGGATCCGAGACTTGACACAGTCCATCGGATAGACCACCAGCCACAGACACGCCCCCCCGAAGCCACCGCTGAAGACAATAGGAGCCACGCCTTCAACACACACACACCGTTAAGACACCCACTCACTGATACTGGACAAATAATGTGTGGGAGGAACTGACATTAGAGAGGGCAACGGTCAAATGTTTTTGTTCCTCTACCTATGTCGTCTTTGTCGCATTTCATGTAGTCTGCAAAGGTGGTGCGGCAGAGCTCGTAGGCGCCGAAGAAGCAGAAGTAGCCGGGGACTTCTCTGGCTATAGTGGTGGTGAGGCCCTGGAAGAAGCCGGCCGGTCCCTCGTTCCTCATGATGGATTTCACCACAGACCACACTGTGCTGAGGACAGAGCAGAGGCACGATGGGCTCAGTCAACACACACGCAGCACAAAACTCTTCACAGATTAATACATCTCCCCAAAACAATTTATTAGAATTAGAATTGTTTCATTAATCTCTAGCTCACATACATTTTACCACATAAATACTGTTAATTTACAAAATACCAAATAATTAGCTATATTAATTGATCAATAATGACTCAATAGAAATTATACAGAAATATTTATAGTTGATTAAAAAATCTGGATTTCTTAACTTTCTGAATTTGCTACAAGGTCTGTTTTTTTTTTTTAAAGTAACATTGTAAAAAAAAAGATCAATAGCAAATAGGTAATGTATGCGACCAAATTTATTCTGAATGTCAGTATTTTGAGTTTATGTTCTTATTAAAGAGGAACTATGTAAGTCCGGTTGCTTTTCCGCTGTTTCGCTAACCCTCGTCCTGGCCATGTGCATTTGTTTACAATGAAGCTGGCGAGAAATCAATCAATAGAGCGGTAGATAATGTGATATAGCTTTACGATGTTACGAGGTGTATATTTGTGTAGTTTAATCTGTCATAAACAAGAGATTACAGGTTACAAGGCGCGTTTGTGAGATAGGACACCAGGTAGGACGCTCTGATCTTAAAAGTTTGGTTTTCAGCCAAGAGACGCTAAGTGTAAGGCAGAGTGCCTCCATTTATTAAGTTAAGCCATTTATTAAACCATCACAATTACTCCAAAGTGTTTAATTAAAGCAGAAGTAAGTGGTCCGGTCGTTTTCGCTAATGCTGCGTTCCAGGCAGGCTTTTGAAATCGTAAATTACAGCTTCAAGTCACAACTTACGACTTTGTAGCGTTTCAGGCAACCCACTCGTGTTTTTCCGACCTGTTTTACCGTTGAAAGTCACTATAACGGCCACTCGTAACTTCCGACCGGTGAACTCGTACCAGATCGAACTGGTACCACTTCACGGTCGGAAAAATACGAGTTTCCTTGAACGCACCATAACAGTCCTCGTCCCTACGTCGCCACATTCACGGCGTTCCTTGGCTGCACACAGCCCTGCATGCCGTTCTCTCTCCTCATTGGATAAAAACTGTAGGATACGATAAATGTTTTCTCTTCGGCTCAGAGCAGAGCAGAGTGACTGACAGACCCGTGTTTCAGACCAAACACTCTATGTAAGTGATTGCTGTCGGAAGATATAACTATTTAAGACTTATATTAACACAAATATATCACTTACTTCTGCTTTAAGGTAAAAATGTAGCATAGTGAAGATACAAATCCTGCATAGTTCCTCTTTAAGTTCCAGTCTGTACTTCTTTTATTCACTCAATAAATTCCATTTAAAGTAGCATAATACTCCATTAGCTGCATCAATAAATTATACTATGCTACTAGACAACAGCCAAAGTGAAAAGTATTTTTACTGTATTATCTCTTACAGGGAAGTGGGTTCACTTGGGGAAGTTGGTTTGAGGACGTACAACGTTGCACACAAAGACGCACAACACCAAAACCAAAACACACACACACATCTGTGACAATAAGTGATCTAAAGACAATAAAATTTAACAACTGAATGTCTGCAGGGAGAAAAGAAAACTTTCATGGCTCCTCTAAGTCAAACAAGTTAACTGAGGCAACTGTTTTACACTATTACCCAAAAACATATGACTACATAGCAACTTACTTCTGGCTCTTGGCGATTTTGCCTGATGCCTCCATCTCGTACATGGCCTGCAGCCGACACTTGACGAGCTCTGTGGGGCAGAGTACCAGCGAGGAGAAGATGGACGCCACTGAGCCGGCGCAGGCTTTCTGTACGTCGCTACCAGGAAAGGAAAACACAGAGAACAGTTAGAGATCTGACGACATGTATGACCGAGCGCTAACAAGAACAGCTGCAGGGTCAGCGTCATCATACCTCAGCACAGCATCTTTGTGCAGTCCAGCTGTGAGGCGGATGACCTGCTGGCAGAAGCCGTAGCTCATGAAAAGGACCGAGTTCTCCGCTATGTTGGCCATCAGCGCCGGCGTGGTGCCCTGGTACAGACCACGGAGACCCACTTGTTTGTAGGTGGACGCAATGCAGTGGATGAAACCCCGGTAAAGTGTAGGGAAGGTCTGCATCTTGACTTTCGCCGTGTCCAGAGGCTGCCCACTGAAGACACACGCAGCTCCCCCTGGCAGGAAGACAGTGAAACAACAGCACTGTTAAAAAAAAAAACAAGTGATCCATAAACAAGACTCAGAGAACAAAGGGCTGGCTGTTACCTCAGAGAAAATCAAAGTTTGTGTTCAATATGTGTGCTGTGGAGAGAGATAAGAATAATAGAGGGCTTTCCAGAGGGTTGCGCTCCACAGAGCAGTATAAACAGTCAATTGAAACCCTGAGAGAAACAAGCCGGAAAAAGACAGGAGTCATCAAAATGTCCTATGTCCACATCAGACGTGCCTACTGAGTCGTTCAGTAAAGCAGCTGAAAGGTAGCGTGATTATTTCATAGAGATTAAGGATAAAGATATTTTCATTGTCACGGCAGAAAAGGAACATGAAAGGGGACAAAGTTAGGTCCACAGGCGGGCAATAAAAGTATAAAAGAAACTAAAAGCTGTAATGTAAAACGGTAATAGTGTTTGTTTAAGCGCTGTAGTTACCGATGGCTCCTGCAGAGAGGTCAATGATGGCCTGGACCGCCGGGTGTGGAGCCATGGTGTCCCGAAAGGTTGTCAGAAGAGGTTTCTCTTTCTTTCAACTACCTAGTTTAAAAACACAAACACACACACACAGTGATACTTAATATCCCAACTACATTCATTCACAACATACTCAGCTTACATCTTATCAGAGCAACTGATAGACATACATCATGTGAGGAGCACTCATTGTTTTCTTCTTCACAGACGGTAAATATGTGAATACTATGTGTGAACTTCAGCAGCTTGGTTAGTTACAAAGGTCACAACAACAACAATAAAACCTGCTCTCACTCACTATCATCACTGATTATTCACCGGGAGTTAGAAATTGGTTTTTATTGGACCTGAACCATGTTTACTGAGGTAAAGTCATGACTGAAATCACAACTTCTGCATAATATTAGTTTGTATTAACCATAACTGGACACCTGTGGAGACAACAGAGCCTGTCTGGTTTGAAACACTACTTCATATAACAAATATCGATAATTATATCAGTTTTAACTGTGTTTACTTCACTGACACGTTGGTTTTCTGTCACTACAGTAAAGTTACCTGTTCTGTTGAAAGTCAAATCTGTAAATTTAAAGGTTACAGCTTTACCACAAGAGGGTGACAAAATGCTGTTCTTAGTGCACAACTGAACCATCTTTTAGTTACCACATAAGCTGAAGGACACACACACACACACACACGTGAAGCTCTCAAAGTCGCTCGTGGGGTTTAAATGTGAGTTTAAAAACAAAAAACCGTTACGCAACGTTTCTCCCTCGAGGGCTAACGTTAACTGACATGCTAATGATGTAGCAACAGCATGCTAACCTAACAACACTCATGAGTGTGAGTGGGGTCAACTGTGGATGCAGAGACCGGTTTATTAAAGGGGTTTCTGTGAAGCAGCGGTGTTTTAACTTGACACAAGTCTGAAAAGCGACACAGATAAAGTGATAATTAGAGCAATACAAACCTTAAAGGAGAGAAGAGTTATGGAGCCAGCTGGGGCATCAGAGAGTCAGAGGAGCCAGAGAGGGAGAGAGAGAGAGAGTTGCTGCTGCTGCTGCTGCTGACAGAGGCTGACGGCTGACTGCTGACTGCATGCTCCCTGACACGACCAGACCAGACCAGACCAGACCAGACCAAACATCCAGGGTTTAATGTTATCTCATCTGCAGCATCTATCTAGCTCTGTGTGCACCACGCTGCGCCGCGGTCAATGAATGGATCACCGGCCATCAGTGATAGTGGGTGGAGGAGGGGAGTCTGGAGGTGGTTGCATGACAGAGAGCGGAGCAGCAGGAGGAGAAAACGAGCTCCCACTCCGCTGGGAAATCCAGGTACCAACATTTACTTCGCGTTATTAGCATAGTTACTCCGGTTTAAAAATAATAATAAAAAAGTTACGAGTCTGCTCTTAGTTTAGTTCTCCACATCTTAAAATTGTACATTAGATATCGTGCACGTATTTCTGATGGTAATACATTTATGAACTAATTTATTAATAAGAATATTGGTTTGATAGCTAACATCAGATAGCTGACCTGTTGGGTAAAATATAAACTACAGATACTATATCATTATTCTTTTTTCTTATCCTTTTTCTTTTTAATAAACTCTCGCCAAAAGAGACAAATTGTTCACTTAAAACAACAATACATAGGTAGACCCAGTGAGTCATCTTTGTTTATTTAAGATCTATGATGCACAGCAGCGTGAACATGAAACTTCCGGTTTACGTGATCGTTCTTCTTCTTCGCCTTTTAAATGGAGGTTGGCGAAACATGTTACAGGTTCTTTAGCGTCACCCAGTGGTGTAGCAGGGCAAAGCAAAGAAATAAAGTCTTTTATTAATTATTATTAGTAATAAGTAAGAAGAGATGTATTTTCCATGATATTTTTCTACCAGATTCTCATCCCAGTGCTCTGGTCCTGTTTTGTTTTCTTGGTGTCTAATAATAATAATAATAATAATAATAATAATAATAATAATAATACATTTTATTTAGAAAGCGCCTTTCACGCCTAATGAGTCCATGCGGGCTGGGCATACGGTGTAGGCATGTGTGACACAATAAAATTCAATTCATTCATTCATTCATCCATTCATTCATTCATTTATTCATTCTCAATTGTAATATTGTGTTTTCCATCACTTACTGGTAGTTGCCTATTGTCTCTTCTCATACATGCAGATATCTGTTCTTTTGGAGTCCAGTAGAGCCCAATGCTGTAAAGATGTTCTCTTGTGTCTTTATACATTTCAAACCATTGATTTACTTAACAATACCTGTCATGTAACTGTATTTTTGCCAATAAGTTTACCTTCTCAATCCCTTCCAAGCCTACATGAGCACCGAAGAAGAGAAATATCCTGTCTATTGTACCAGAGTAGGCCTACACATGAAAGGTTTCATAAACAACATCCCGTCTGACGACTTCCCTGATTTACAGATTGAAAGCACTGACAAGATATCAGAAGCGATTATAATACTCTATCCACCCATTGTAATACAGTATATTCCCAAGTAATTCAGCTGTGTAGGCATACTGGGAGATGATCTAATGCTGCCTTTATCACTGCTATCTCACAATGAGAGATGGAGAAGGCAGCACCCACTTTAATACCAATTTAATTTTGCTGCAGATTTGTTTAGAGTAGTTTTAAATTACATTGTCTTACTCTATTTCAACATTTTTAATTTACATTGCAAATGGTGGTAATGTTTTAAATGCTCCACTGCAAATTTGAAGAGCCTGAGCCTTTTCAACATTAAGGTTTTTAAGGTTGAATTCTGCTGCAGACATGCATCCATAATCTATGACTGCTCTCATAAGAGCCTAATAAATATTTGATAAAGATGCCCTGTTTGCTCCCCAATCTCGCCCTGATAGGCATCACACAGTATATTGTTGATATTTTTGCACTTATTTTGCACTTTATCAAAATGTCAACATTGGGTTAACTGGCATCAAACACACATGAAGAAGCCTAACTATCTTAACCTGTTTGAGTCCATCTGATTGATCGGCCTCCAAACAAGCATGTGGTGTGATTTTGCAACTGACAGTTATAAAATCCACACTTGTTTGTTCATCTTGCACTTTGCCCAATGCAGCTTATGTTTTGTTTTCACATCATGCTCTTACAGGTTTTGACCTTGATGAATTGTCATCTTTTGTCAAACTCGTCATCTTTCCTGCCACCTACTTCAATTCGAACAATCTCACTTTCTGATCAGCCACTTCCCTTTGCCATCTCATCTCCTGCCCGCTCACCGTGTCCAGCTGTCACCACCATGCTGCAGGGAGAGCTTTGTCTTCAGGGCTTTCTGTTGGCAGAAAGACTTTCTGGTGCAAATACTTCCCAGCTTCAGTTTGGTTTAAGTTTAGGCAACAAAACTAACTTGGTTTGGTTTTCAAGGCCATGGTTTGGATTAAAATAGGCACTTTCACAACTTTAGCCATGCATGCACAAAGCCTTTCTAACAGAGAGCACTGAAGACCAACATTTTTCTGTGATTTTCAGAATGAATATTATCAAAAGGTGGGAGGATACAACCCCCTCTGCTGGATCTCTATTGTCTGGGCGCAAAAATCCCATTATTGCTGCTGAGACATTTCATTAAATCTCAACCAAGGATATTGTGTTAGTTTATTTCTTGGTTTAAATTTTGCTACAAGGACGCATGCAGGTTAAAAAAGTTCAAAACACTTTCCCTCCCTAAACTAACACTTTTAGTCTGTCTCTGTAATTCATTGCTTAGCAACAACCTGATCTGAAAACCAAACCCCAACATTGGTTAATCAGTGAGTCTGAAGGAGAGGTAGTTAACTTAACTTTGCCGCCAGCAACATCTGACAGTGCACACCTGATCACACATTTACACAACATCCCTGTGGTTTCGAAACCGATGAAACCAATTAACATATTTGTAGATCTGGGCAAACGACAGGCGAGAGCAGATGTTCGTGTGAGCATCGTTCATTTCTCCATCATGTATCGTCAAACCCAGAGGGTAACGGTGCTTTGTGTTCAGCTTCTTTCACATCAGTCTGACTCCACTGATAAACGCTAACTAAAGGCCACTGTGCATATGAGATGTCGTTTTTCAAACCAAGCCCTGTTTAATATTTACAAAAGCCTGGCAGAAGCACTTATGAAATATTTAGCCAACAACTGCATCACATAATCCAAACATGTAATTTTTGTACGAATCAAGGAACTTCTCAGACTGTGCCGTTCTCGGTCTTGGAGTGCTGCGCTCTCAACTTCATAAACAGCTTTGTGCATAATTACCCTGATGTATCATTAGGGGCGTCTGAAAGTACCTTCTCTTCCCACCACCCTGCACACAATCTCCATTAAACTCACGCCTGCATGTGCTCACTCAGTCATAATGGCCAGTGCTTAAAACTCTGTGTTCTGTGTTGTTGTTGTGTGCCTCTAAGGCCACAAAAAAGACAGGAGTTTAGGAAATAACAGGAGCAAAGAAATGTCAAACAGTGTGTATGTTTTTGCACATGTTGCTACTAGATACTGATGAATCATCATGTGGTAAATGAGACAGATACTCTGCTAAGGGATGAATAACAATGTCTTTGTTGGTTGTAAGAAAATAAAACCGGCACCTATAGCCAGAAGATTATTACACTATTCTGTGTAAATTAGCCGAAATACTCTCATAGCTTTAGGAGTGTTAAAGCAGAAGTAAGCGATCCGGTCGTTTTGGCTAACTTTCTGTCAGCCGATGGAGTTAGCAGTCCCCGCCCTCGTCCCTACGTCACCACATTCACGCGCATCCCTTGGCTGCACACACAGAGAGGACCGCCCCTTTATGCCGTTCTCTCTCCTCATTGGATAAAGGTTGTAGGATACAAGGAAAGTTTTCTCCTCAGCTCAGAGCAGAGCAGAGTGACTGACAGACCCGTGTTTCAGACCAAACACTCTATATAAGTGATTGCTGTCGGAAGATATAACTATTTAAGACTTATATTAACACAAATATTCCGCTTACTTCTGCTTTAACTGTGAAATGGAGCTCAACTTATGTACATGTGAATGATGGTAAACAAAGGTTAAAACAGCTGATCAATCAGTCTTTAGCCTCAATACCACCTCTGCTAACTCCACATTTCTCTATTTATTTCCACAGAAGGTGATTCAATATGTTTGAGAGTTTGATTTTAGTTTAAAATCGGATTTCTATATTGTTTCTGCAGTGTGAAAAGGAAAGGTACAGGGAGAAGTGTCACACTTTAGAAACAGTGTTCATTCTTTTATAAGGTCGTCATATTTCAATGAAATGAACAATCTTTCCTCCTTGTGTATTATTCTGTTCATCTTTAGGTGGAATTTAAGAAGAAGATATCGCAATCAAACAGCAGAGTGGAAAATAAAAAATGCTTTTGTGTTTTTCACCTATGAACTGAAATGCTGCCAAAATACCATCTGTTTAAACAGAGTAGCCCTGGGATTAAACACATGTACCCTCTGTTCACAGGCTTATCCTTAAAAACTCAGACCAGCGATGGTTTACAACAGTCTAGACTGCACGTGGTCACACCTCAACAATTAAGACTTTAAAGTTCAACAGACACACAGACACAGGCTTTTCTTTTTTTTTCATATCACTTTGCCTTTTATCAAAAAAAACAAAACAAAACAAAAAAACATTGACGTTGTCTACATCACAGACAAGAATCATCAATATTCTGTGTTAAACAATTTTGCCATGAACAGAATGAACCCCATGCCCGTCCCTCCCCTGGAGCAAACTCCTCTATACACAGTATACTTTACATACCTATAGTTCCTGTTCAGTCTTTTTACATTTTACATCATTATCAAAGTAGTATCAATAGCTTTAAAATACATACAATGCTCTTTTCATTGTAATTATAATTGCTATCCTGATTGTACATACAGTATCATTTCCCACAGTTAGAGCCTGTTGAGCAGTTTATGTGCCTCGTTTTCAACGACAAGTTAAAAAATATTTTAAAGAGACATCACGAGTGTCTCTGATGATTCATAGCTGAGACGCATTTTCTTACGGCCGCCGTATGTCATGAGAATAGAAACACTGCGGGGAGCCTCACATTTTGACTACACATTTACATTAAATTAAATTTACCCAAATCCACAGCTTTTTATTTTATATGTTCCTCCTACCTGGCATCAGTAATATCCTGAACCCTTCTCAGACTCTCCAAGGGGCTTTACTACCAACTGTTACGTCTGCTCGGACTTGAGATTATGAGGTACAGTCAGAGAATCTAAGTAATCCCCAATTAGAAGAGTTACAGTGAAGGAATAACAAAGAGATTATAAAAGATCACTTTAACAAAAGACTTCTGCCAGCACACTTGTGTACTGAAATTAGAAAAGTGGAACTAGTCCACATATTTGTCATGGATTTGTTAGACAAGAGTTTGGAAATGAGCACAAACTGTTGGCAGTAGTGGGCTGTGCTCTTTCAATATGCTTTGTTTACTTCAAGATCAAGATTAAAAACAGTGACCGATTAAAAACCAGATTTTCTAAATTAAACTTTTGTGTATTTGTTCGTGTCAGAGGTTCTCAGTCCTGCGTGGTCACATGTCTCAAGTGTGAAGTTTAGAGATCGCCATCACGTACAAAACTTTGGCACCAGAAACAAGTCCTTCACAAAGGAAATGTTGGCCAGGTGTTGCGCACATCTCCAACTAAATACTGAAGAAATGTGTGGAAGACTTGGTTTTCCAGGAGCTGGTATGAAATTGTTCAATCTGTGCATTGCTAAGTGAGTAATGACCAGACACCAGCAATCACAGCCAGGCACTTGAGTGTCCTTTCAGATGTGAGTTAAGAGCTGGGTCAGTCCACCAGGAACCTCTGGACTCGTGTCTTTGTTTTTTTTTTTACCTTCAGGATTTTAAATGCTCAAATTAGTTTTCATGTGTAACAGCATGCAGGTAGTTCAGCTTTTAATATCTGCAACAGGGTTAAAATGATTTGACTACCTAACCAGAGCCCCCTGAAAAAAAAAAAAAAAACTCAATCTAAATGTGGGAAAAGCTACCAGTGTCAAAAATACATCAAGAAAGCCTTCATCGTTTGTACCCTGTATACACACAGCCAGAGCCCCGGACAAGAGAGTTTGGTCACAGCAGTTAATAAACGTTTGGCATCACAATACCATATCCAGTAGACTTTTTCTTTTACATATACTGTATATATATTTGCTACCAACATCTCCTGATTCAGTATCACTAATGTCACAACATGACCAAACTCCTCATCAGTAGCTCTGGGTACAGTACGCAACCAGTCTTAAACTATAAGTTACACTACCATAAGAAAAACACAGTTTGCTTAAAAAAAGTTTGACTCCATCTAAATTTCAACAATTCATTTTTTGGCCCAGTGGCTATCAAGTGAAAAAAGTGAGTTTTTATCATCATAATTTCCTTTTCTTTCTTTTTTTTTCTTTCTTATATCAGATCGAGGACTGATTTTTTTGTGGGTCTACTCTTTGCAAATGATCTTTTATACAATAGACCTTTGAATTGTTGTCAGACTTTGTATTTTTGGCAATTTGTTTGACAGCAGCATAATGTTAAAATGGAAGAGATGAGAGAGAGAAATGAGTGTGAGCTGAAATGGCACCATCTCATAGTCTTTAGACCAAGAGAGAAGTAGTAACTATTCACACCTTCTGGGGACTGAATCCATGTCTAGATAATCCACCTCCAAATAACAAGTGTGTTTATACGGTTTTAGTGTTTTAGCCCAGATAAGCAGTCAGGCACGGCTGGCTGCCCTGAGGTGTTTGTGTTTGTTTTGGACTTCAGAATATACTGCGAAATTAGTGCACATTTTTGTACTAATACTGAGTAAGCGCCTGTTTCATCAGGGGACAACTTGTTTTACGTAGAAGACACTGGAAACTGTATTCACTTCTTCTTGGGGAAAAATAACAATACAGGAAGTTATTAAACATGTGATTTGGCAATCAAGTCTATACACTGAATCTGCAATTTGGCTGCACAGTTGCAAGAGATAATCAGCTTTAGATGAAGGAAGTCTTGTCCACAACAGGCCGTCAGCTTACTGAACAAGTGGCTGGTTGGAAGCAGGAGTCAAAAAAAGGAGCACAGGGCATGAGGAGGAAACGTCCCAGAGTGTGAAACTACTGAGTGAAAGAGAACGATGTTTTTAGTTTTGCTTTTCTGTCCTTTGCTTTTTTTTTTCTTTCTTTTTTTGTTGTTTTTGTTGTTGTTGTTTTTTTGGCCGAACCTCAGCTCGATGGAGCCAACAAAAAGAGTGAGGGAGTGCTTACATTGTGGCTGAAGTGTTAGGCACTGCAAAAAATAATGAGTTTTTTTTTTTTTCCATGTTTCTGATAAACACATTAAGGCAATTTGATTATGGTTGAGAGATAGAAGTTTCCGGTCTGTCTTCTGTAAAGTTCAACATATGCACAATTTAGACTCAGGAGAGAAACAACACTTTTTTTCCCCATTTTCACAACCCATTTTCAGATTACCTGTGTAATAACAGCTACAATCAAAAAGGAGGCACTTTATAAAAGAGTATATAGATATCTAGCCTATATAGTATTAATCATTATATGTATACTGTATATCTTATATACCATTGTAATGTGTCACTTTATATTAGAATTGTGTTAACTGCAAATGAGGAAAACAAACTACAGTATGTACTATAGTCTCTGTCCTTCTACTTGGTTACTATAGTATATACTATAGTACAATATACAGTTAGAATAGAAAAGCACAGTTGCCCAAAAAGTATTTACACTTTGACTCTTCTCACAGTGCTTTTAAAATGCATGATTGTATTTTGCTCATTTTATGGGAAAGGTTATGGCAGTCATGTGAAGTTTAAAAAGAAAAAATATCATTGTTTATGTACTGCTTGTTTGTTTATAGCAGAGGAATTACTTGTTACTTTGGCCAATTTATACTATTAATGTATAATCTATTATTTTATACCTTGGTCACGGAATAAGTGGCCTGTTATGTATCTGTGCTTCTGGTTTTCTGTGTGGATCTATCTATGTGACATCCACTACAGCTCTAGACACTGTCACGTTGCATGAAAGCATTTTAGCTGCAACACATATGAACCATATGAAATATCTTTTTTTTTTAACTTCTTTTTTTTAGCTATACCATCTCTTAATGAAAGGCCTTTATATCCGCGTTTATATAATTATGGTCACTTGTAGTTTGGGATAACCATTACTCCATTTTGATTTTGTAACATAGTGGAGAAGACAGGGCCTGAATACCCACTATGAGTTAGTGCACCAGGCAGACCGATGACCATTTAACTTTCCCTTCAAACCTTGAACACTACAACATGGTGGATAAGTAAATGCTTAATAATCCTGAAACACAACTTAGATGCACTGGCTGGACCTTCGTGCTGCCACCATTTGAAAATCAGCTGTATGACATGACAGGACATGTTTAGTTTATGCATAATGAAAGCTGGGGCTGTATAAACACATGTGAGTGCACATCTGGAGCTTTAGGGATAAAACTTAATTCTGTGTGAAAAACAGGAAACACAGAATTAGTGCAGCTATTGTGAAAGGATGAAAAGAGAGAGCCATTTTCCATCCATCAGCTACAACTCAACTGAAAATGAAGGTATAAATTAAGCTCCACTTAATAAACTTTACACTCCTGTGGATGTCACTAATTTCTCTGTTTCGTTTGCATAACATAACTTCATTTCATTAAAGTCTTTGAGTAGCATGAGAGAAGTGGTCAAGAAGTATAAAAGGTCTTTTTTGGGCAACTGTATATAATAGATCAAATATGTTTACAGTGACAGCATGTGTGGGTGTATGAAACCTCGACCAAGGCAGCATTTCCCTCTTATTTTGAGTCAAAGTGACACCTGCTGAACATTTAACTCAGAGAATAGACAAAGGATGAGGAGGAATTCATGGCAATACAAGAAGAGAGAACCCACGGGACCCAATAACCACCACATAAATCCAGCTGCCATGTTGAGCCTTGAGTTACAACACATTGGTAAATTATGGCACAAGTCACATGTGTAAACGTGTTTAAAATGAACATGCACAGATAGACGTCTCTGCCATGTGGTTTCCTGAACGGCTTGTTGATCTGCGGCCTTGTCTGGGTGGCTGTTGTCGAGCTGTGATCGGGTGAAATAAAGATTTCGACACGATGCACTGGAGCCACCGCGATCAGGATAAAGGCCACCTGAGAACTCACATCACTGTCATCCTTTATCTATATCAAGTTAAATGATCATCACATGTCATTTTTTTAGTCAAAACAAGTCAAAACATTTAACCTTTTCCTTACCCTGTATGTGTGTGAGTGTGTGTTTGTGTGTGTGTGTGTGTGTGTGTTTGGCACACGTTTGGCTGACAGAAAACAGCAGACGGATGGTTGGGGATGTGTTTTCCATGGTTTCAGTGTTCAGACTCCAGCGTCCAGCTCTGTTATGGCAACAGATCGGGTCGCAGGTCGACCGTTCCCCTCGCAGACAGACTGTGGAGCGGTCACACCGGCGTCACACGAGGATGAAGATCAACAATCTGGATTAAAAAGAAAAAAATAATAATCACACACTTTCCACAATTTCCACTGTTTATAATAAAGTGTTACATGTTAAAGGAGATAAAGTAGTTTAGACTAGATTAGATTCTCTGACGCTTCTTGCTTTTGTCTAATCTAGAGCTCCCGCTGGCTGCTTGGGTAAATATCACATGATACATGAAAATCTCTCGAAAAGGATTTTCTCATTGCGCTCTCACGCACACTGTTGCAGATGTCAATATTATGTGTCTTGTCTTATCGCTTCCAGGGAGTTTGAACTTTCTTCTTTTTTTAAACGAGCCCCCGAAACAACACAAAGAGCAACTCCAGTTCAGATCCTGTCAGCAAAATAAAGTCAGTGGCAGCAAACACACACGTCACACTATGAATAATCATCAGCCTGTAATTTACAAGGCTTTATATGTTTTTTTATATAAAATAACTAAGAAGAAAATAGGTATCTGTTTTTAGGGCAAGATCTACTTGCTGTCTCAGCTTTTATGTGAGCGTCATGTGAATTTTATAGCTTTTATGTGAGATTTTTAAATGTGAGTTTACGCTGGTGTTTGTATGTCTAACTGTTTGGAGCCCAAACTAATGACAATTTTCTGTCCTTGTGATAGACAATAAAGTTTTTTGAATTGAATTGAATGGAATTGAATTGAATAACTTTATTAAAGAATAATCTCTCTAAGAAACCACAAATCGTGTCTGATTCACACAGCAGAGCTGAATAAAATCAACCTGTGGTTTGAGTGTCTCTGAGCCAGTCTAACCACTTGCTCCATCCACTCACAGTATCAAATGATAGTCTGCAGCCTCAGCACTCATCCTGTTTACACTGCTGTGTAAAATGCTCGTCTGTATGGTTTCTGCACTTTGGAGGCATTTTGGTGCTGCTGAACTGTATTGTTGTTACTGGCAGGTGTTTCTATTATTCTATCCCCCCTATTTATATCATTGAGGGTAGAAGCAGCTCCTCTCTGTGCAATACAGTTCACCAGCACCACGAACTGCAACCTCCAAAATGATCACATACACACACACAGAGACACAGACACACAATTCAACGCCTCTTTAACACAGTTTCAGCAAAAACTGAACATTTTAACCCTCAAGACAGAAGATTTATTGCAACTTGTATTAGACTGCATTCGTTTTGGCTGAATGTGCTGAATAATAAAGCAGCAACTGAGTGTAGAGGTCCACCAGCTCTGCCAACTTTAGTTTTTTAGTGCACATCATCATCATTACAATTTTTTTTAACAGTATAAGGAAGGATAATCTTTGCAGACTCACATATTTCCTTTGTATAAGTCCTGCGGTGCTGAAGCATGTATAGTGTGATTCACTAATAACCACTCATATCAGTCTAGATCAAGTAAACATTATTTACCATTAACAAACATTGGATGCAATGGAAAATGTAAATCAGATTTCACATCACACGTTATGTATCGGGGCCAATGATGCAATTAAAACATCAGGTGCCCAGACACATCTTAATCCAATCATAATCATTGAATTTTTACATCTAATTACATTTTAATCTAAACGGCTAGAGTAATGTGATACTCACAGAATTATCTGAATGCTGATTGGGCGTTTGAAAAAACAATCTTGGTTGTTTGTTTGTTGTTGTTTTTAACTGCAGTACAGCACCACCATCATCCCTCCACCCAGTCTTCATATACGAGAGCCATTACTGGAGCAATATGGCTGCGGTTAATGGAAGCAGCATAAACACTATACAGTAGCTCACAGGCTGAGAGCACAATCAACATTAATCACAGTGTGAAAAATGACATGAAAGAGCAATTCACAGAGTTTCAACACAGCCTTATTTTCCTTGTATGCAAGTTAAATGCATAAATACACTACCCCCAATTGAAATAATTAGGCAATTATTATGATTGTACATGTACACAGAGAAGGAATAGCATAAGATAAATCAGTCATGCAAATGTTGTAGCTGCTCTGAATGAATAAGCCACACAGGCTGCTGTTCCATTTAATGCTCTGATTAATATTCATATTTATCTCTATATTATTTACATTTTAACATACTGCCTTGCATCTTGCAGCTTTTATTTCTCAACATGTAAAAGCAACGGCTCTCTTATCTACTCCAATGCACAGCCATCCATCATAATGTGCCTCAGCCACCAGCATTAACCATTAGTCGTCTGTCGTCTGTGCAATGTGAGGGAAGCCTCGGAGCTGCCATGTGAAATCCTGCAGCCGATAGCACGCCCACACATCAACATAAACACCTGGTCCGTATTCTGTCCTCTCTACCTCCATTTATGTGAAATGGCTCATTACCAGCAGACAAATCAATTGGCTTTGCTCTCTGAACACCCACTTGTGATAATAAGAGACTCTACAGACAACCCACAGCCTGGAAACTCAGTGCTGCCCACCAGCTCGAAGCAAAGGTACACATCAGTAAAGGATGAAAGGGGAAGGAGTGACTAAGACCCAGACATGAGTTTTGTCTGTGGATTATTCACACCACATAAAAAGCTTACATCCAGCTAGGCAAACATTATCAAGCATTATATAGTTTTCCTTTCACCTATTATGAATTATTTGTCTCACTTGTTTTTTTTTTTAAGTTAATGACAATAGCAAATACTGGAAAGAAAAAACCTTTATAATTTACAGGAGTGCACAGTGATGTATTCAAAAATCATAGATGCTAATGATAAGCAGCAAATAATCATATTTAAAAAGCTACGAGATGTTTTTACCATGAAAAATGAATAAAACAATAAATCAATTGCCAAATCTGTTGCCAAATGACTGATTGATTCATCAAATCAAAGTTACTTAGTTTTACTATAGTATATTTTTTGGGCTTTTTGCCTTTTAGTGGATAGTAGTATAGTTGAGACAGACAGGAAATGGGGAGGCAGAGAGAGGGGGAATGATATGCAGCAAAGGACCGCCTGAGTCGGGATTGGATATGGGGCCGGCTGCAGCAAGGACTATTGCCTCTAGTTTTATCCTATCCTAACTCTTTAGGTTATGGAAATCAAACGTATTCAACTGAATTTACCTTAAAGGTACATTGTGTAAGTTCTCCTGTTATCTATTCACGAAACTCGATTATTTCATTCAAAAGTACGTTTTTCATTCATCAATAATTAACAAACTGAAGTGTTCCTTACAGCTCTGAATTTGCCGTTCATATCATTCATATCCACATGGAGCGGGCAAGCTCGGTGCTGGCTGACATGTCGTGTCGCCATGTTTTTACGTTCAGTGGCACCGTGACCGTAGGAAACCATGGAAACTCAGCGGAGACACCGGAGCTGTCGGCTCAGGTCAAAGGTGGCGTCTGTGAAAAGTCACCACGGTAACGCAGTGAGGACTGTGAGGACTGCACGCGAATGCTGCATTCAGGTGCAGTCGGAAAAACGGCCGTCGGTAATAAACCGGATGTCATTTTAGTCACAGAAGTCCAGAGAAAGCCGGTAAAACGTGGGTCAGGTCAACAATACGACATTGCCATGACAACATATTGTCACGTGTATTGTTTTGCCTCGTGCTGATTTACATAAAGCAGCGGCTGCCATCTAACCGATTTCACGTGAATGCAGCATGAAAAATACGACTGAGTTGCTTGCGATCTACAACCGCACCGCTAGATGGGAGTAATTCTTACACAATGTACCTTTAACTATCTCAAATGATCAAAATCTTCTCTGTCCCCCATAATTCTTTAATAAGACATTTTCAAGGTGAGATGGGTTTGTACTCAACTTACCTTGACCATCCTTTCTACTGTTCTGGTGTGCTCTCAGTTCTTCTGACTTGTAGAAATCAATACTGGCATAAGTGTTGAGGCCTGAGCCAGCACTGCTACCCATAGCACTTCCTCCGACGTTGTAGGCGGCTGAGGTACGCTCCGCTCCAGCTGGAGGGCTCTCCTTAACGGCCAAGTCAAGGTCAATGTAGTTAAGGCCTTGTTCAGCAGATGAGGTGGAGGCTTGTGGTGGTGGAGGTGTGGCAGACAAACTAGCTGCCTGACCGTTCTCCCACAGGGAGCAGTCCAAACCGTGTCGATGGCTCGCCGCCTGGCTGCTGCCCTCCGGGAAGAGGGAGGTAGAAGAAGAGGGTGGGTGGCGTGGTAGAGAGGGAGGCGAGTTAAACGTCTCTGAGCGGTGGCTCCGCCGTCCTTGCGGGTCACCTCGGACTAGTCTGCCGCTCCGCTCGGGGGACTGAAAGGACTTGACCGGGGAAAAACCCAGAGCCGTCGTCTCCTGCTCCATGGACAAGGGCGGACCGGAGCGCGTGGCAGATCTCGCTGAAACGCCGGGATCTGAACCTTTGCTGTCTGTAAATGGAGTCGGGGCGTCAGACGGCATCGCTGCCATCTTGACCTTTGTTCTGTACGCGGCGTTGCCCTCTGCCGCCAGAGGAGAGGATGTGCCGTGATCGTGTCGGGCCTTGGGGGCGACGGCCGGCGGGCCCTGTGGGGTGCTGAATGTGGACCTCAGGGGCGTCGAGGACTTCCCTAGATCCATGCTGACGTATTCGGCGGAGGTGGACAGCGGCGCAGAGAAGCTGCGGGGGAGGTTAGCGGGATTATCGTGGCAGAGGAGCGGTTGATTCACGGGCCGGAGGGTGCCGTGGATCACCGGCGGCCCACGCTCAGACCCCGCGCGCCGGCCTCCCTCGTACTTGTTGTTGTCTTTGAACACGATACTGACATACTCACCGACGTTTTGGGATACCGATGGCGGCAGATTCTCCTTCACTCTGGGCAGAGTGTTTGCTTTAGTGATGTCTGAGGACACGCTGAGGGGACGACCCCTCCTCTGTTGTTTGGGGCTCTTACTACTTGATCCACGTTTCTGATGGTGGCGTCCATCTTTTGTGCACGTCCCCGCACTCTTGTACTCTGCTCCAGTCCTTAACAAACTTAACCCTCTCCCCGCTGATATGGATTTGTCTTCCAGGCTTTCGCTGCTGGCTGAGCTGGAGGAAAAGGAAGACGAAGACATGGAGAGCTGGCAGCCTCCCGCAGAGCCCACTGCAATTTTGTTTCTTTTGCTGTATCCCACTCCCCCTCCCCTTCCAGCGCTATCATGCCCACTGCTTTCCTTTTTTCCTTCCCCTTTGTTTAAGTCCTCCTCAAAGCGAGTATAGAGAGTGTGTTGATAAGCTCGTGGCAGGGAGAAATAGGAGTTGAACATTTTTGGTTGGAGCTGGTGCTGCTCGGGGTGGGATGGTGGCGTGCTGCAGGCGGAGCGGCTGCTGACAGGCGAGATGTTCATGTAGTCGCTGGCCGCCCGGCTCTCCATGCTGGCCCTGCTGTCCCACATACCCAGTCCGTGCAGGTCTGTGGAGCTGCTGCTGTTGGGGGACATGACCATGTAGCCCTCGGAGCTGGGCTGCCGGATGTGCTGAGGAGGGGACACGCTGTTGTTGGGGGTCATGGCCATATACTCGTCGTCTGCCCCCGGTTTAGCCCCGCCCTCAGACATACCTATGGCAAGAGAAAGTGAAACAGGAGGAGACGTCACCCCGGGCAACATGGACATATAGCCACTGTCCACAGTCGGTCTCGCGTCCACTTCACCCCGGCTTTTGTCGGCCCTCTTCCTGTTTTCCCCCATGACGTCAGACTGGCCCCCCTGAACCGGCAGACCGTGGTGCAAACCGGCTCTCTCTCTGTTAACACTCTGTGACATGATGGCATACTCTTCGTCGTCTTCGTCATCTTCGTCTTTTCTCTGCGGGGTCAGTCGTTCGTGGGCCGCCAGAGGGAGGGAAGCCCTCTTACTGAGCAGTCTGCGTTCTGCCTCGGACTCGCGACTGGACGAGCGCCGCAGAATCCGTCGGCCTTTGGAGCGATGATGGGAACCGAGGAGTCCCTCCCGCTGTCCCATGACCAGATAGCTGGAGGAGCCTTCTCCGTGCGCGTGATGTCCCGGCACGAGCAGAGAGTGCTCCCCGGGACTGGAGCCGTACTCGTCCGAGGAGCCGTAGTCGCTGGGGGAACCTGAAACCGACACTCTCTGAGAAACACGAGGGTAAGAGCAGATTGTCATGCCTCCCACCGCCGCCCCCACTAGGCCACACTCTGAGCCGTGACCGGAGCTGGAGGACAGGCTGGGCGCAGGAGAGGGGGCCGGGTTGGGGGTGTAACGTGCAAGGCTGAGGGTAATCTTAGCAGGGGTTGGGGCTCTGGTGGGCTTGGGCCTCAGCGTTGGCGTAGTTGAGCAGGATCCATTGAGACTTGGACTGGAGCTGGCCCACGTCCCTTTGGCACTAGCCGCGCCCTCCTCCGACCTGGCCCCGATGCTGGCCGTCCGCGCCCTTGGGAACCCGTGGCGCGACGTGGGCGAAGTGCTCGTGCTGCTGCCTCCTGTCCCGGGGGTCTCGGTACGGGCTCGCCTGGAGAAGCCCACCTGGCTGGGCGGCAGGTTGGGATGGTGACGGCGGCTGGGGACGCTGATGGGGTTTGAAGCGGTGCCGCCTCCACACGACGTTCCCACAGACTGAGATTTACTGCGCTGACGAAACTCCTCGCTCAGGGCCTTCATGGCCTCCAGCAGGGTCTCGTGCATGTTCTGGGCCACCACGGAGTCGTCGACCTGCATCCAGAACTCTCCGGGGCCGGTGATTGCCGAGCGACCGACCTCGATGAAGAAGAAGTTCTCTGAATGGCCACACCTGCGGACATTCATCAGCTGCAACACCACAGCCGCCACATCAGAGTTGAGTTTGACAAAGTTGACAGTCTTGTCAGTCAGGCACAGCCGGTAGATGCCCACTAAGTTCCTGGCATGTCCAAGACCTTTGGGCCAAACCTTGACCTGCCACACTTCCTTAAAGGTGGGAACAGGAGACGGAGAGCTACACTCTCCACTACTGCCATAATCCTCAGGAGTTTTACCTAGGAAAACGATAAGAAAGAATAAATAAATAAATAAAAACATTTAAAACATTGGAAAATTTAAAACATGCATTAGAAAAAAAACACTCAGGATATAGAAAAAAAAGAGAAAACATATAACCTGTTGAAATATCGATCAAAGCCAAAATGACAAACTAGTGTAGGTGAGACTAATAAGTAAAACTCATCATTACTAAATTGCTACATACAATGATGGCTGCTGTGTCTGCCAAGCAGCTGTGCTGCAGCTAATTCATCACCATCACTTTTAAGCTACAGCTCTATAATTAATTAAGTCTCTGGAGGTATAGAACACATCTCCTGAAAGGCAGCATGCTTCATTGTGAAACAATGCAACATATCAGTCCAGTGCCAATCACATGACAAATTACAGAATTATATATTTTTTCTTGCCACACAATCACTGTTATCTTCACAGAACAAGTGACAACTGTAGTGGTTTGCTGCCTCCATCCTCAGTGTATTCAATTACATTAGATCTCCTCAGGAACCCCGACAGCCTGCCTACCCCTGTATATGTTAATGTGTTTAAATCTCTATTTGAAGGCACATGCACATTATTTGACACTCTAAAATTAAATGTGATTAGATTAATAGCGGTATTTTATTGTAGCTGTGCCTGAGACATAATCTCTACAAAATGGGGGTCTGCACTCTAATGTGTATCTATTTAGAGGTCCTCAACATGACAACACCAGAGCTGGGCAAGCCCATCAATCTGAACTCACTGGAAGGCAAAGCGTAACAGGGAGGGAGGAGGAGGGTGGTGGTGGTGGTGGTGGTGTTCAGCTACAGCATAAGGATAACAACGCAAACACGAGGATACCCAACAGAAACACATATTTCCAGTGAGAGCGCACTGACGATGCCATCTCCTCCCAACCAGCAGCAGCACCGTCTAACACAAATGTAGGTTAGGCGAGCGGCAGTCGGAGCTGTGCAGAAAAACAAAAACACAGGCTCCAGCGGAGTGCACCACGATAGGCTACTACTATATGATGCATCCCTTGGATGGTTGCTATATGCCCACTGCGCTACGCAAAAATACACCGTCGTATGAAAACGGGCTGCATTTCAGCCAGGAAAAGAGCGATAACCTGGATGTTATTAAACGTTGAAGCCATTTAATGCATCGAATCACATTTTGCAGACAGAAAATGATCCGCAGGTTTTTAAGTGTATTAAACCCAACGCTTATTGAGATTGTGCTGCACAAACACAGCACATGCCGCCCATAGTGTTGGTCTAGCCCCGTTCATCGGATCCACCTGCCTCATGGTGGAAAAAACACATCGAGCAGATTGTATTAATAAAAATCACTTAATCACCTCACATCGTGTGGATAAACTACACTCGCTGCAAAAATAATAAATTCAAACATTTCGAGCCAGTGACATGCAATGAACAATCACGAATGGCCGCGCCAAATACTAGTGTATGGAGAACAAACAGCCTAGGGCAGGATAGGGCCTGATGCAGAAACAGACAGTAGAAATCACATTACACTTTTCACATCTTACAGTTGCACTGAAGGTCCAGCATCGCTTGGTACCACTCGTTCTGGTCCTCCTCGCTGTCTGCAGCGATGGCAAAGCTCTCGCTGCGGGTATAGAGGACTATCATGTGCTTGTTCTTGGAATCTGCCCGCTTGTTGATGTTGAAGCAAGTCTCCAGGTTCAGGACTTTTTTGGGCACAGGTGATTTACTGCGGAATTTCTTCTCGTTCTCATAATACTCCAGTCGAGCAGGACCATGCTCCGAGGCCGCCCTCAGCACGAAGAACCGCCGGTGCATTGATTTATGCTTGCGGAGATACCCGCTTTTCTGTACATCTTCATAGTTCTGTGGCTCGGCTGCTTGGTTCTCCATGGCCAAGGCAGGGCGATAAGAAAAAAGAAAAAAAAATTAGAAGCCGAAAATCTCAGGGAAATAATCGAAGTCCATGTGTGCTCCTCATCAATCCACAGCAACTACATCCCTCGTCCTCCCCGTGTCCACATTTAAGTGTCCAGCAAGTGTGCGAAGGCTCAGGATGGGAGAATCGGCCAAACCATGTTTTGGATCTGGGATCATACTGTGAATCCAGCAGCTGCAAGAGGATCCGCGCACCGAGAGCGCACCGCGGCCGCTGCTGCTGCTGCTGCTGCTGCTGCTGCCCTGCACCCCGGCCCCGGTCCTGCTGCTGCTGCCCAATCAGGTCCAACTGTACGGTGCAGTTCCGCTGCTTAAGGACGTCTCCTCCACCTGTCTGAGGTTGGCCACAGTCAATCTTTACCCACCACCGCCAAGTTACGCGGAGTAAGATCGCCACTTCCGGGAGGGATTTTCAAGATAAAATATAACCATTGACTTGATTTAGGCCTGCTGCTGTCCATCCCTGCATCCTTTTCCAGTGTCGAAATGCCAGGCATGATGTGTGCACAAGTGGGATATACTTTCACCTCACCTGCATCTGTAGTGAACCTGTGAGCCTATTGGCTTTGCACATTTGACTTGCGAGGAAGAAATCAAAACTACACTGATCTAGAGAAGCAAGTTTTATCAATTCCCTACATACATCGCCTATGAAAAATCACAGAATATATATGATACAATTAACTCTGTGATTGCATGTTTTGCATTTAGTGTTGCTTAAAATTAAAGGAATAGTTCACTCAAAATTGAAATTTCACTCATTATCTACTCACCCTCATGTCGACTATAAGGGCTGGGAGAAGTTTCAGCCGTGGCTTCTCTGAGTCACAGGGGGTCTCGGCGTAGCAGTGAATGTCAATATAACGGTTGCAAATGGATACCAACTGTCTTCATTACAAAAAGACACACCAAAAAACATCCAAATACCTCCATAGTGCTCGTATGTAATGTCCGTCTTGTATTGAAGCCCCGAAATGCGAAATTGTTCCGAAAAAAATTAGTCTTGTTTGTAACGGAAGCTCCTCTTCCTGGTCCGTCCAAATCTCGCGAGATTTCGGACGGACCAGGAAGAGGATCGATCCGCTACAAACCATGGATAGGCTATTAACTGCAAACAAGCTTGAAATATAGACTTATTTAATTTTTTTCGGAACAATTTCGCATTTCGGGGCTTCAATACAAGACGGACATTACATACGAGCAGCATGGAGGTATTTGGATGTTTTTTGGTGTGTCTTTTTGTTACGAAAACAGTTGGTATCCATTTGCAACCGTTATATGGACCAAGGGGGCAGTTGTCGGTCTGAGAAGTGAAGCTCACTTCCGCGTTCAAAAAACTGCAATCCCCTCGGATTCCTCTGGGGGCTGGTGTCAGAAGGGAGCATTCCCCATAGACCCCCATGTTAAAATCGCCGACTTTACATCCTCAGTAAACATGTTAAAAGCCTGGTGTCAGAACGTTTTTTCGTCTCAATCGATAGTTTCTACCCCGCACACACTCTGAGGGGGGTGAATTTTTTTTTAACTCTATAGTTTTACTGTTATTAGGTTAAAATTCTGGCCAATCAGGGCGCGGAAACGTTGAGTGACAGGTCCAAGCAGCTCCGTGGACCGCTGCTTCGAGGCCAGTGGGCGGGTTCTCGGCCGGCCAATCCAACATGGCGCTGTTCAGGCCGCCATATTTGAGTCACAAAAACGACTCCCCAAAACCAATGGGTGACGTCACGGACGCTACGTCCATTCTTTTTACAGTCTATGATATGGACATGCACTGCTACGCCGAGACCCCCTGTGACTCAGAGAAGCCACGGATAACTCTGAAACTTTAATTGTGAAAGCCAAGATGCCTGGTTTCCGGTTTCCCCCTGACTCTCTCTCGGTGACTTCACTGCTGCTGCTGGACTGACACCTCCAAGCCGGTGCCAGTCAAATGCCAGCGGGGCTACAGGACTGATGAGGAGGGCAGAGGAACACGGTGTTCAGGCGAGGAAGACTTGGGTTGTGATCATGGGGACGATCACAGAGTTCATGTCGTGTAATTTAGCGTCTGCCTGTGGGATTTTACTCCACTGGCTGTACAAAGACAGGAGAAAAACAACTGCAGAACACGTTTGAGAGGTTAGGGCTGATGCAGCTATAGGCCTAATGTATTTTTTGGGGGTAGTACTGCTGAATGTCATGCAGCCATTAATGTAAATTTGCATATTTTACAGCAAAAACGTATAACCCGTTACGCTATAGAATAGACAATGATAATTGCATTGAAATCCCCATAGAGACACTGTTAGAGAGGTGAAGGATTATAGTGACAGGAAATTGTGTTTTAGATCGTTTACAGCTTCTTTTTCAATTTAATATAATTCAGATTTAATTTAATTAAATGTAAATATATTTCGGCAACCATAAGCCATCCCCTGCAAGCTATGCAATGTAACATGAATCCAATTGAAGTTGTGATCACATATAGCCTACAAGTAGAGTGACATATTGTGTAATTGATTGCCCTGTTATTGTGAATGAGCTTTACAGGATGGTTTGGAGCACCAAAGATACTAAAGTGAGACGATTCCCCATGATTGCCTATACTGTGGCTCATGCTGAACACACAGGCAGAGTGATCTCTGAATAATGGCACATAGCATAGCACTGACAGCATAAATTAATGAACGCCCTATGCAGCAACTACACAACACTGGAGTCTAGAAGGAAAGTCTCTTTCATACTGGAGACAATATAGTCTGTGCTTTGAATCCCAGGGGTGTGACTGCACCATCAAAGTGCCAAAAAAGGTTTGGCATAGCAACCTGTCAAACTGATCGAGTTGCCCTCATATCAACCCCTGTTTAGTGGCAGAAGTAAGAATTTGTTTTGAGCTGACATTGTCCCCTGGGCACTGCTGATATCACTTGTAGATATTCCTGTAAGCAGTGCAGACACAATCTGTTCATATCTGAGCAATAACATTTTACATTAATCATTTTTGCAAAACTTCACCTTTAAAAATGTTTTCTTCAGTTATCGCCTACACTCTTGACAAGTTTAAAGATCTAATGACCAAAAAGCAATAAATGTGCTCAGTCACTAATTGGAGTTATGAATTTCTAAACTAGAAAATTCTTGTTGTTGGCTTTGTTGTAACACAGCTCTAAGCAGGTTGTATTCTGAGGGGAAATCCAGCTTAAACATAATTTCTTTGCACTGTTCCTGCATGAAACTGTGACATAAACCCTACAGGTTTGTCTCCGATGTGTAGCATGTTGCACACAAGTTGCATTATGTAAAGCCATCCTTACGTTTTCATTGGATTGTTCCACCACCAAATAAAACAGTCACACTACCAGCCTAAGTAAATAAAAACCAACCCAAAGCTTGTTAGCATGTTATACTCCCTTCCTTTATGGTGAAATGGTGAGGTAAGACTTTCACTGAGTTTGAGTGGACTCATGTCTTTTCTCATGTACCCTGTCATGGAAAAACTGAAACTTGCTATAATTGAGACATATGGATCAAATATGAGAGATTAAAAAACAACAACATTAACATAAACGTTTAAGATGAAACTCTGTTCATTACAGTATGATTTATTGGCCTTTATTGAGCTTCTGATCTACTGGTCTACTTGTTTTGGATCATTATTTCACATACTGTCAATGCACAACTTAGTGTAATAGACCCAACACATAAAAAGACTCACAATTTTCACTAAAACCATCATTTATTTACAGAAACACATTGAATTCACTTTCAAAATGAACAATACAGTCCATTCACTTTTGATGATATCTATCTATTTGGCAAATTGATTAAAAATCTAGAAAAGGTGTGTCCTATCTATGCAATAGAATAACTCATTTTGTCCTGTAGATAGCCTTCAAAGAAACATTGCAGACAGCTTCTCTCGTCTTCTTTGTCCCAATTCAGAATCCTGTGTTTCCTCTTGCTCAGGGGTTTAATCTTGCTTGAAGAGCCAGTGCCGGTGCTAAACACCTCATGGCATGGAAAGACTACACCACAAATAAGGAACCGGATAATCAAGACCTTTGTTTTGTCTATACGCTGAGCTACAGTGACAGGTCAGTGTATGTTAGAAGTGGTCAGCACTGAGCTCCTAAGGAGAAAATGTCTGCAGATAGAGTGTTGTCAGAGGAAAATCTCATGCTGACATTGCCCGCCCATTGTTGCTTCAGTATCAGTGCTGCAGCGAACAATTAGGAAGCCTACAGAGAGTGAGGTTGCTTTCTCTTTCTTTTGTATGTGTTGTGTTTTGTTGATATCTCCTTTTGTGTTTGGGGTTTAGGGAACCAGAGCAGAAAAAAAAACTCAACTAAAACGTCCCTAGCCATGTGGAACACAAAGACAAACAATGTACAAATTTACATTATATACAATACACATCCCCAGGCCAAAGAGAAATAACTTGGAAGACTCTGTCCTCTCCTTTGTTTATACGCATGTTCCCCTCATGTGTTCTGCAAAATTCAACAAGGATCCTCTGGGGGTGGGTGGGCATGGGAGGTGGACTTAGATTTGTTCTCGAAGGACCTTCAGATACTGCCAGTTTGGGATCCCAAAAAGACGAGACGATAATGGCTTAAAAATTCAGACCAAGACATTTTTCCCTTTAGAAGCCGACGATGCATATGAAGGCTCACCCTGCTGAAGCACGCTATTAGAGAAGATCGTTTCAGTCAGTCGACGTTCTGCATATCAGCGCAGAGTAGACATACTGTTTGTACCCAAAAATTAGGTCTCCTTATTGCTGCCCTGTGAGGAACACACGGCATGCTGTGCAATACATGCAGCCATGCATGCAGCATGTTCGGTAATAGGCTACATACACCGCGGGTGAACCTATTATGACAACGCATTACTTTCACGAGCAATAGTCTGAGGCTTGCCTGCATGTTGTGTACATCCTCTATGTTTTGGTAGAAAATGTCAGAATAACGTTAAAAGCAATACACACATTGTTAAAAAACAATACATACTGTATGTAGCATTGTGCCATCATTAGGAAGAGAAGAAAAATACTTAAGATGCTACTCTGCAATAAGTCAGTATCATGTAGGTCCCATGGTAAGTTTTTTAAAAAATGGCTTGTTATCAAATGTCAGAATTGACTCATTATTTCCAGCTTTGCATTGTTTTTCAATCTGTATTTTTGTAATTACCGTAGGAAAAAGTTATTTAACGCTAATAGGCCTGTCACAGAAATGTGTTCCACCCAGTTGTCAAAAAGTTGCTGTTCTTTTCTAACATATGTTCATAATTCAATCTAATATTAACTAAACAAAGCAGATGCTTAGATATGGCTCCATTTGTCAAATGAGTGAATAACCACATTGCTGCGCTACAAAAGCTAAATCACAGCTATGCTTGACCTGAGCTCTCGACCCTGACTAACCTGTCTAGTGTTCCCAGCTGAAATTACTGTGAGAAGGTTTTAATGTATTAATTCTGTGTTGTTGTTGTAAAAAGGCTAATGCTTTTAAAGTGAGTGCAGCATAGACTCTATTATACCTGAGATGACTAGTCCAGCAGTAATAGCCTCCAGCCTCAGGGTGCTGATTATAAAATCTCTCCAATGTCTCTACAAAGCACAATGATCAGTGCAGATACATAGTGCACACCAGTATCACACGTGGTAGCTACTGTAGATCCTTTTTGTAGACTCCTCCATCATAATCGCCTCTTGTTGGGCGATTGACATGTTCTTAGACAACATATTTTGGCTCTGTAAATCAACCACGGTGTACATATTTATGCCGTGTGTTTATATGTACAGCATAAAACAACTGTTGAATGAACATGGCTCATTTTTTTTGCATGTTGGAGCCGCCAGGGTTGATCATGGCACCGATGTGTTAAAACTATGAATGAAGAGAGCGACGACCGCCAAGGAAGATCATGTTGGTCTATAAATGATTTTGACACACCCAGGCCATGAATTTCCAACTCACTGGTGCAGGGATTTTGTTTGAGTGCACATGATAGTCGATTTTGTATTATTTAAGCATTTAGCACTGTTCAGTTTTCATACAGACACATTCATGTATTTTCTCTCACTGCAAAAAAAAAAAAATACACTTGTCTAAACGTTGGGCTAGCCCATCTTCTTCTGTCGGTCCAGGAATTTTTGTCTTCTGTCAGGAGGAATCTCATCTAAAGAGATTCCATGACTGCTACCCCTGGAATGAGAAATACAGGTTATATGTACCAAAAACTGGGACACAGAGCAGAACAAGACAGACCGTCCATACCACACCAATGGCTAAAATTACACAGTATCACATGTAGGCTGTGCGTGTTTGAAGAAGTAAAGAAACTCTCTTACCCTTGAAGGTCTGGAGGAATAGGCAAAGGTTTGTCGAAATCTTCCCTCCCAACCAACCAGTAGGTGTTCTCAATACCTTTTCCCTAGAAATAGACAATCAATAGCAAATATTTGCTACTATTACATGGCCAATGCTATAGTAGGAACTGCATATCTATCTTCTGTGTATATTATGAGGGTGTAACTCATCCTTAACTTACCTTTAACTCTGTCATTCCTCTGGTGTCGATTTTGTATCCCAGCTTCAAACTGTTCAGGATATCAACTGTGCTTTGGTTGACATGGATTCTGTAAGCTACAATAGCAAATACAGAAAAAAAAATCTTTTCAACATTTGCATGGAGAAACAGTCTGAACATCAGGTACATCAAATCTGCATTTTAGTGTGAACATTTGGCTTAAAGTACAAAGAATAGAAAGAAAACCACAAAATGTGGCAACATTTCAGGCTCCAAACACGAGCCTGAAGAAGCCTTGATGCGAAACACGTTGCTTAATAAATCATAGATCCTCCATACAGTCTTAGTGTGCGGTATGTTGCCTTTTACGCCACACTACCAGCACCTCGACTGTTTGCTGTGCACAGGCATTTTTCTAATTTGGCTTAAAGGTTTTGGTTTGATGTGTCAGACTCTGGGAGCTCTAGACATTCAGGCTGTCCTGCTGGTATTGAGCCACTTGGTGGCAGTAGAGAACCCATTATTAGGCTCTGAATTACAAGATATTGTACATTATAGTCATGAATAAATGCATAATTGTTATTACAGACACAATGATTTAAATTGGCCAGTAATGTTGAATTATTTTGTTCTCTACAGTATCTCCAAGGAATGTGAGAGTTTTATTTTTCAATGTGAGTGAACTGTACTAGTGACTAATATTTAAGTTTATATGTAATTTATACAGCATGCAGAGGGTAACCAAGGCAAGGGTCACTGACGACATTTACACTGAAACTTCAAATTGGCCTCTAATTCTGCTGATAGTCTTAAAGGATTTATAAGGACTGTTCACTTAAAGCCCTGTTTAGCCTCAAGCAGCATGCACACAAACTGCTGTACACCTGTCCACTCAACCACCATGTTAATTAAAGAAGAAGAAGAAGAAGAAGAAGAAGAAGAAGTAGAAGAAGAAGAAGATAAACGGAGATCTGACTGGTTTGTGTGATCAGTAAGACACGAGACACTCACGCAACCCTGTGGACTCCATTCGAGATGCTGTGTTGACGGTGTCTCCGAAGAGACAGTACCGAGGCATAGTGAGACCCACCACCCCGGCTACAACTGGGCCTGCAAAGAGCACAGACACACACACAGATGTTAGAGGGTGCAGGGCTGGGATTTGAACAGGAAACTTGTTGAGTTGTCATTCCATAAACATAAATGTGTCATGTGATTATAACTCTGACAACTCAGAGTTTTAAGAACAGTTTCTCCCCGTTGGTTTTGTTGTTCTTAATGTTTTTTTCTATTGCAGACTCACACAATGTCCTAGCAATTTGGCAACGGTGCACAATTCCTGTTACTTTCGCGCATTAAGAAATTCATAGAATACAGTTAGAAATCCAGAGTATGCTGTGTGTTAATTGGATGACAGTGTCCTAAGTGGATAGCGTTTCACTGTTCCAGGAATAAGTTCCAGACGAGGACGAGGATAAAGGAGGTAAAAATACCCCTGTGCCTGAGGAGCTTGAGATCCTGCTTTCTTTTTCCTCTGCAACAAATTCACTTTTACTCTCTCTGAAATGTAATTTACATCTATTTCATGCTATCTTGCTCATTATATGTGACTTTCAAAGGACACGATTATTCGCCTGCAACACTACTACTGTATATAATCATACTAAAGAGCTGAAAAGGGCGAACATAATGCTCACCAGAGTGCAGGCCAATACGGATCCTGACTTTTAGCTCAGGCATGTGGCTCATCTTGAAGGTCCCAATGCAGTGGAGGATGTCCAGAGACATGTTGGCCATCTCAGCTGCGTGACGGTTGCCGTTCCTGTTGGGGACTCCTGAAGCGCACATGTAGGCATCACCAATAGTTTCCACCTAAGGAAATAAGAGCTGATATTATTTGGCATTCCTCCCTCAACATGCTTCATATTGCAAAGTAACAGAAAGGCACTCCCTTCATAAACAGTGTATGCAAAACATTTAAATGAAGTGGGAATTGACTTCACGGTATATATATATATTTGGATCAGATTCATGAGCAACAATAACAGAGTAGTCCAGGCCTGATATCTGTGGATGTATGGACACAAAATATAAAAAGACAGATACAAAGAAAGATGCAATGGATAGAGCCCTCCAATACTCACCTTGTAGACATCATGCTGTCCAATGATAGCGTCAAAGAGTGTGTAGAGGTCGTTGAGTAATTTGACCACTTCGATGGGCTCACTGAGAGCTGAGATGGTGGTAAAACCCACGATGTCACTGAAGTACAGAGTGACATCGCTGAAATGCTCAGGTTTGACGGGCTTCCCTGTCTTCAGGGCCTGGGCCACACTCCTTGGAGGAGGAGGATAAGTGGAGGGCAGTCAGGATTTTCACACCAGATTAACAACATGTCATTTTAAGATCTCCTCCCAAACTGTTATTATTGCAAACATGCAAAGTGACAAGCAGGACTGAGACATGGTATACAGAGTAAACGCTGTGGCTCTCTCCTTTCAAAATGCAGATAGCAGAAAAATATTGGAAAGCCACCTCTCTTTGGGCGCATTCTTTTTTTTTTCTTTAATGTGGTGTTAAGATTATTGAATAAAATATTAATTAGTATGAAAAGCACCCTTGAGTGTCCTTGCTGACATGCTGCACATACTGACACACATCTCTGTAACACTGAGACCTCTACTGTATGTCTGGGTTTGCACCAACTTCAGCTCTGCTTCCCCCTTCTTGTCCAAATGTGTTGATGCCCTACAGGCTGCCACAGGCCAGTGCTGCACATCAACCCTAATTGCTGTACTGTGTGTTTGTGGGTGCAGACAAGGGATTATATGGCTGGAGTGAAAATAGCTGGACACTAACCTGGGCAACATCTGAGCCACCAGCTGGTCAGTCTTCTGCCTCTCCACCTCCAGCTCCTCTGTCCTCTCCCTGATCAGATCCTCTAAGTTGGAGGAGTACTGCTCCAACATGCGCAGCATAGAGTCGATGATGTTGGTCTTTTTCCCCTTGGTGATGCTCTTGAACTGTCAGGTGTAAAAAAGAAAAAAAAAAGGGTTATGAAATGTGATCTTCAGCTCAAGAGCAATGTACTGTATAGAATAAGGTAGAGCGGGCCTGTTTCAGTGTTTTTGTCTTTTTCTTTTTACCTGTTTGAAAATATCCTCAAAAGTTTGCCTCTTGTCAGGCTCCTCGCTCCAGCACTGTTTCATCACCTGTATCACTTCCACCGGGGCCTCGTCCATTGACACAGTAGGTCGACACAGAGGAGGAGGCTCCTTGACCTTGCTGATAATCTCTGTCAACGCATCCACATGAGCAAGAACACAGAGACGATAGACAGACAACTGTTACAGCATTTTCATGCAATTGTGATATTTGTCATTTAGTTTTGTGGGCAGTGTGGGTGAAGAGGCATAGAGTAAAGGATGGGATAAACATTTAAAAAAAACAAACCTAAAGCGTATTTACCAAAAAGATTCAGATTAGGGTTACTAATGCTTCTCTCACCCTTGGGAGGCATGTCCAGCATGCAGAAAGGTGCACTGCGAGCGATGACCTCCTGCATAATAATGGAGAAGCTGTAGACATCTCCGAAGAACGTCCCCCTCCTCCTCAGACTAGAATTTCTCAGCAGCTCAGGAGCCGTCCAAAGCAGCTCTTTGTAATGGAAAAACATGCACCGGTGTTATTACACCAAGAAATATTACATATGCACAAGCACAAACACTTAAGTGGCCGGTGGATGCTCATAAACTCACCCTCAGGCTTTTCCTCATCACCATCAATGCCTTGGGAAATCAAAATTTCACTGAACCCATAATCGGTCACCTTCAACACAAAGCGGCCATCTACCACACAGTTACGGGATTTGAGCCGCCCATGGACGATGTCACGATGGTGCAGGTACTTCATTCCCTGATGACAGTTTGTAGAATTGTGTGAGAGATAATTAAAATAATAATAATAATAGTAGAAAAACACATGGTAGGATATGAAATATGAGTTGGTCTTTCTTACTCGTATCAGATCCATCAACAGAGACGACTTGAACATCCAGTCGAGACGCACTTCCTCATTGCTGAGGAGATCCTCCAAGCTGCCTCTGGAGCAGTGCTCGGTCACAACACCAAAGATCCCAGAGTCGCAGAACATTCCCAGGAACAGATTGAGGTTCTCGTGCCTCATGTCTCTGAGCTGAGGGGAAGACAACACAAAAATAATCAAAGCTGTGAAGTTTGTCTAACTTCAAATTTTTTCTGGCCCGGGTCAAAGGAGTCAGGAGTTTTGCAACATCTTCCATTTCAAATTCAGACAACCAATTATTGGTCCTTCCCTACAGCATTTTCAAACACATCACAGACCCAGACTAATAAGTATTTTATGGTTTGTGGCTATGATGCGCTAATAACATGAATGACAATGACTCACGCACACACTTACCCTGACAAAGACACTCTCAGTGCTGCTGTTGACAGCTGATACTGATCCATTGGGAGATTTCTTTAGCCAAACCCAGTCGCCCTGGGAGGTAAAAAACACGACACAGTCTTTGTGAAGCCAATAATATGCATGGGCATGAGCTCCAAAATGATGAAGAGGAGTTTATTGAATGCGTCGTGTCTCGTAACTCATCTCACCTCAAACACGGCAACGTTGGAGCTGTCTGGAGTTGAGGCCAGGTAGCTTCGCCCCGACACCGAGTGGAGAGGCGTCTTCATGTCAAGGTGGCTTCTCATGATACTTTCATCATTCAGCTTCTGCTCACACACACAGTTCAAATAAGACGGATCAGCTTAAAGGAGATTGTTTCCTACAGGTTAACAACACATACTTCTAAAGTATTGCATGAGAGAAGAATACTGTCAATGTTGATTAAACACAGAACTGACCCTTTTGCTGATTTGAGTGTTGATGAAGACCAAGTCATCCAGGGTCAGGACTATCTTTGTTGATCCACCGTTACCACCACCTCCAAAGCTGAACCCAATCCGCCCACTTTTCCTAAACAGTCACAATTCATTGTAAAAAATTACAAAAGACTGCACTGGGTGATAAATCAACCTCTGACATACTGATGAACATACTTGAGACGAAAGAGGAACCCAGCTCCACCAGCAAACATTGCAAACAACAGAAGGCAAAGGAAGAACATGGTGACTGAGTCCATGCCTTTTGAAAGAACAAATGAGAAGAAAATACAAAGTTAGACAGTTTGAAATCCCTGAATTCAGAAATACACATTATACCAGGTTATTAGTGTACTGTGTAGTGCACTCACCTCCAGAACAGGCAAAGTAGGGGCTAAACCAGCAGCCTGAGTCCGTGTAGGGCGTGCTGCCAGCAAAATGGACCGATTTGAGATACTTCAAGTTCCCGGTCCTTCCATCTGTATGAGATGCATCCAGGACATGAGTGGAGTAGAGAGTGCTGCCCATGCCACTGTAGTCCAGCACTACATAGCGAGCCTGCATGCCTTCACCGTTTCTGCCGGCCCTCAAGGGCTGGTTAAAGCCTTCAAATTCAAAGCCGCCCTCACTTTTGCCCAAGATGTGACCAGTTACCCAGCGGCCTCCTTTGGCACGTGCCTGCTCTACAGCCATTGCTATGAAATACATCATGTTGTAGATGGTGCCAAAGAATGGAGAGACCTAGCAAAGGAGACAGAGATGACATTAAAATTAAGATTCAAATATGTCTAGAAGAACCTTTATTTTTTGGCTTCTTCCAGATTTGTCAAGATTTTTTTTTTGTCTCACCTCCTCTGGTGGGGTGCTGCTGCGGATTTCATAGTTCTTCTGAGCATCTCTGAAGGCCTCGTGGAAATTTTTTTCTCCAGAGTCCATAGTGATGGTGAGTACCCCATCAAAAGCTTTCCGCAGATTGGTGTCATTGCCAAGAGCATAGTAATTTGTATCTTTATAGGGTAGTGAGTATAGGAGGGTATCATAGGGGATGAAAACATAGCCACGGTCGATCATACGCATGGACAGCGCTGTAGTCAGAAGTTGGTACTGGGCTCGACCACCGATCAGGACACTAGGCATGCACATGATGACCACTGTAGAGATAAGAGGGTTTAAAAACTCATTTATATGCATGTGCATGATTCTTGTGGAATAAAGCCATGTGGAGGTTCTCTCTATTTCGATCTATCTAATCAACAACTCTAAACCTGCAGCTCACCTCTGACCCGGTCTGCTTCTCGCACTTTTGTCAGGGCTCTGTGGGGCCCATCCTTGTCCGTCTCCATAGTAACTACAGGGTTGACAGGTAGGCCAAGAGCCCTCAGCGAAGAAGCCAGCTCCTGCCCTGTGGCCTCCCACACGTCTGACTCCTCTGAGATTATGGCCACATGGGCCCACCGGAAGTACCGCAACACAGCGAAAAGCACATTGGAGGACAGTGGCAGTGGCCTCAGAAAGGTGGGGTACATCCCTCCTTTGTGCATGTTGGGTTTGAGACAACCCCAGGAGTGTATCCCAACATCCCATTCCTTAGTGTACAGAGCAGCTGAGGAGCAGTATCCTGGGTTGGCGGGGCCGAGGAAAGCAGAACCGTAACCATCCAGCTCACCGAAGCGAGCAATAGCACGAGATGACTTGCAGTCCTCGTTGATCAGCGTGTAGTCGTACCAGTAGCCTTTCTTTAGGTGGGGGTCTTTGTTTATGCGGCTTGTGGCGAGTCGGGCTGCCAGGTCAGGTAGGGCTTTAGAATATAAGATGTCACAGGTCCAGGGTCCAACCAGGGCCACCTTGAAGGTGGTTCCCCAGGCTTGAGAGGGCATAAATGTGAGCATGATTAAGGACAGAAGAAACCGGTACCCCCACCAGCTCCCAGAGCGTCGCATAGGGAATGATGGCAACTGTGGTTTTGATGACATTGGTCTTGATGACAATGATGATGATGGTGATGAATTTAAGAGACTATACCCACTGCAGCTGTTTGTAACCATTGTCCGATCAACCTTTGTAAGTCTTTTCCTCTTGACTTTTATTGAGTCGTGCTGCCATCGTGGGTGGTAGGACAGTTTGTGCAGGAAGCGAAGGTCTCTGTGACTTGCCATTTTCTCACACAGCTACTCTGATGCTTTCAACACAGAAGAGTAGTGGAGAGTTTACAGTAACGAGTGTGACAGTGAGTGTGTCTTTTGTGGATGGGACTGTCTCCCGTGGCACTGAGCAGGCCTCTAGTCCAAAGTAGGACAGGCGATGATACATCCCCGAGCCATCACTGCCTCCAGAAAATGAAAGCAAAAGGTGGAATTAATTAGGAAATTGACACAATAACAACAATAATGCATATGTGGTGCAAGCAAGAGCTTCTGAGGATACAGACATGATCTCTGACCTCATTTATATCTTGCCGAGTTGTCTTTTCTGTGAAGACTGTGATCATGCATCTAATCACCATCCATCTGTCTTACCAAGGACATGGTGCCCAGAGTGCCAGCACTGTCCCTTAGAGAATTAATGGCATGTGTGTAGCAAGCTGATTATGACTGTAAGGGTCAAGGAATTTAAGATGAAGTGCCAGGTAACGTGCAGGCTAAATCTGGCCTTGATGTCTTTATTTGGTCCTGGTATCTTTTTTTCCCTCTAAGACCAATCTGTTGAGCTCTTGTTAGTTATCCGTTTGAGGATGATTCCTCCACTTCACCCCTCAGATTATTGAAATCTACATCTAAATTTGTATCAGCTGCCAGGAATTCACCAGGTCACCAGTTCGTATGATCTTTTTGTCCAAAATAAAAGACAGTCAGATTAAGTTGACACTGATGTTTCAGCTAGTTAAGAGAAAGAAAAGATGGACTCTCTCAATCTCAAATCATTAATTGATTTTGGGGACTTAAATGCTGTAAAACAATTTAACTGAAAAAAAAAAAAGCAAGTAGCATTTATTCTGTATAATACTCTACTGTTAAGTTGGAGATGCACCAATTTGTGAAGATTTAGCTGCTGTGACTATATAACCTGTGCTGTTCAGATTATCTCCACCAAAACTTCATGAGTCACCAATTGCATGATCCACCCCTGGCAATTCACAGGATTTCATGTTGTAAAAACCTACCTAAAAAAAAAAAAAAAAAAAAAAAGAGTTGTAAATATATACAGTCGATAAGTCATTCTGTGTTCAGGTATACACTTCTGGCTGCCCATACTCAGCTGAGCAAGAGGTCAGAGCAACCTGACAAAATTTTACTTTCACCTCATGCTAAAATTGAGGACATTGAGTTTAATTTTTCAGGCTCTGTGGCTCTGTTGTGTTTGTACAACACAACAGAGCCACAGAGCCTGATTCATGATTCATTTCTCTGTCCTCAAGCTGAACTGTAGCAGGCAACGAGCCTCGTCGAGTGACTAGCACTGACACTGGCTTATCAGTTGCTAATAGGTTAAGAAGAACAGTGACTAGAAGATTCTGGCCCTGTCCTCTTCCTAAATAGAGGAATGATTTCAAATCTATAGTTGCAGCAGTTACACATTTTGCACTACTGTTAGAACAGTAAATTAGCTGTTAACATGAACAAAGACACAGCAATATAATAGATAACACAAATAAATAAAACATATGAATAAGAAACAACTAACCTGGAGCAGTTTCTACATAGGAGCCATGTCAGTGTTGCCTGTCGTTGAGTAGCACCGTCCAAATATCCGAACTCCAGGTGGATTAAGTGTACAAAGGTTTATGGCAGGAGCTGTTACCTTTGGTCTTTTATTGTGAAAAAATACCATAGGTAATCCAAACAGGATGAAAAGTAAAAAGAAAAATAAAGTCAAATCATCTCCTCTTGCATCCAAGTTCCTCGAAGAGAGCACCAAAAGTACTAAAGCTGCACATTTCCAGTGGGTTAGTCTTGCTTTAGTTCTTTCTGTCCCTGTTTTGGACTGGGACCCACCCCAAACCGAAGAGCGAGGGAGGATGCGTGAGAAGAGGTGCAACCTTGATCCAGAGTATGGTTTGGTTAAAAAAAAAAAAGATATGGCAGAGAGCAGTGGAGAGGTACCAGGTAAGGGAAAAGGAAGAGAGGGAAAGACTGGCAAGCTTTGACTTCTCAGCCCTCTTTAGCTTTTAATCCATACTAGTGTGGGAACAGTGTGTGTGGAGGGGGGGAGGGAGGGCTGGCGGAGATGAACAAGAAGGTGAAAGTAGAGGCATAGTCATCCTTTGTCCTCTACACAGATGCTGCTGCAGCTGGAAACATTTTCACACCTATTTTAAAATGAACTCAATCAAATAAAAGTGCATTATAAAACTGATTTGATCGATTGTTCTACTGCTATCTTAACAGTACAAACTGAGATTAGGATAAGAATTTAAAAAAAGAAAAGAAACAAGCCCTGCCCCAACTCCACCTGTTTCAAATCAAAGTTTTTTGAAATGATAAAACAGGTGCAATCATCAAGGTGACCCATAATCCTTAGATGTGCCTAAAGCAATAAAACTGATAAATAGAGGAATGAAAAAACTCACTTATACAAACCAGAACAAACAAATACTTTGGAACAATTGCAGTGCTTGAAACACCACGGTCTTGAAGCTGCTAAGACGCCCGTGCCTTTTGCCTCATATAACCTGCTGCTGTTCAAATCCTTCTTTACTCATGCTCTTTGCTCTTCCCCTAGTCTTATTACAGCGGCCAAAGAGGCCAAAGAGGCCAACTGAAACGCATTATGACCAAAACTCACCATACATTAGTAAAGTAGCTCTTTCATCCCATCAAAGTAAACGACAGTCGCCATTTAGCAAACAACAGCATGGGATATGACAGAACACAACCCTGATTACATTCCAGATGACCATCCCTAAAGTGCCTATCTTTCCTTACATCATCTGAGGCCTCATGCCAGCGCTAACATCTTTATAGCCTCTCACCAAGCTGTGTGTGTAACAGCCGCAGTCCAAAAGGTCAATATTAGCACCTTAAGTATGTATAAGATGCATCAGAACTATGTGACCTGGAGCTGAGGGCCAAAAATACCCTGGGGTAAGCTACTAAAAGTCTGCTGTTGCCCTTCTGACCTGGCAGCATGGACAGTCCACTACAGCTGGATTTTAAGCCGATGTGGGGGAGGGGACAGTGAGGTATGGAGAGTTGAAAAAGTTTCTGAATGCAAAGATTTACAGAATATAGGCCTACAGAAAATACGGCATAAAACACATAGCTTCAGCGAATGTCACGGAGCTTTGTGCATATGAAGGTGGTCTACACTGGATTTGGAAAAGCCAGGACATGTCATGTTTGTTCTTGTTTACCCTGCCCTGCACATTGATAGCAGCCTTGTTGAAGTAATCAGATTAGTCAGGTGAGGCTGTGCTAAACTGATCTGCTGCCTGCAAGCCTCTTAGCGACATGGCTAACGGCACTGACAGAGATCACTTCAAAGCAAGGTCAGACACAAAGCCAGCCCAGCTGAGCAAAGAACTGACTTGGCCTACTGCAGCGGCAGCAACGCAGCACAGCACAGCACAGGACTGATAGGAGGACACTTTGGACCAGTAAATTAACTTATGTCATTCATCTGTGGCCAGAACCAGTGACCAAAACCATTGGCAGCAGGAACAGCATGTCAAGTTACAAAACAATATTGTAGTTTATTCAGAGAATGTGATTTGATTGAAGTAATAAAGGCAAAAGCAATGTTTCGAGACTTGGTTCACTGAGATTTGTTAAAATTTGATATAAATACAAATGCACTCCTTCTTTGTTTTAAGGTGACATATCTACCCTTGACAGACAGTTCAATAATTGGTCACATGACATGCAAAGCCATTGCGTGATTTGGTGATAATCAGTACATCTCTCTCTTGGAATTCTCTACTTTCCTCCGCTGAAGCTATTTGTCCAAGTTGATTAATCAAATACGGAGAAAATGCCGTGGGAGGAGCCACAGAGAAGCTTAGACATTTGCCTCCTCCGTGACCCCACCTAATTGATCAGGTGAATTAATTTGGCCACCTCCCTTTGTGACATCACTCAGTCTTTCCTGGATCTCGGGATCAGAGCTGCATAGGGAAACCCTCGGGAAAGGTGGAGACTAGACATTGTTACCTAATTAAAAGCGTGTTGGGTAATTCTCCTGTCGCTGTTCTCAGATGGACGGAGGTGGACTTGTTCACGGTCACTTCAAACTGTATCAGTAAAGTGTAAGCAGCAGATCCAGAATTAGGACATTTCCCCCCCTCAGAAATGTAAAAGATGCAGCTGCAATAGTTTTGAAATGCATAACACTTTCACTGATGAAAGGAATTGAAAATGTGGAGTGGATATCCTCCAACACTTTAGGCTACCAGATAACAATCTGATGATTCATCTTATTAAGCAGCACAACCTAACCAGAGAAATGCCATTATTAACATCAGGGTCTTGTCAGTACAGGACCACTGCTTGCTCATCACCACCTCATTCACCTTTGACCTCTCACAGAGGTCATGTCCTCTTTGTTATGTATTCAGTGTAGTCTGGATTTTTTTTCTTTGACGTTTAAACATGAGTGAAGGTAGATTTCAAACAAACAAAAAATTAAATTTACACATTAATGAGAGTCGACCGAGCCATCACAGATCACAATACAGTGTCCCTCTGTCTGATCCAGCTGTGACCTACTAACTCACACATGGCCAGGTTCGGCCCGTGGGCCCTCTCAATCCGGCCCGCGATGTCCACAGAGGAAAAAAAATAAATGAATGAAAATCCTGCATCATCGTATCTAGAGGTGAATGAGTACAATGAACTGCTATATGACCCTATTGCTTTTATTACTTTTATTTTGAGCAATTGAGGTGAATTAAAAGCCATTTGTAGACAGACTGATATACAGCTGCTCATTAATCAGCAGAAACAGTCGATGACAGCCCTTAGAGCACTTTAGCCTACACGTCACAGACAGAAGCCTCCTACAGGTATGGGGGTTCCCAAACTTTTCCATGCCAAGGTGGTGCGTGGCGCAGTGGTTAAGGCGGCCGCCCCATGTAGAGGCTACAGTCCTCAACGCAGGCGTCCCCGGTTCGAGTCCTGCATCGGGCAGACATTTCCTGCATGTCATTCCCCCTCTCTCTGCCTCCCCCTTTCCTATCTATCTCACTGTGCTATCAAATAAAGGCAAAAACACAAAAAAAAAAAATCTTTAAAAACTTTTCCATGCCAAGGCCCCCCAGATAGCATTAGCTTCTGGCCAGGGACCCCTTTTGCAAACTCACCGAGATTGAAGCTTGATGTCAGGCACAAACTGCCAGGTCAACATAGTTTATGATATCATGAATGATATTTTGACTGGCACGCAACTAGAAAGATGAGCATGATGGCAAATAAGGTTTCAATGTGTTATATTACTATAAATTAGCCTATATTTCATAATAATTCTCAAATATAATCATTTTATTTCATTTTGTTATTTGCATTTTTTCTCATCTTCACTCCAATTTGATGAGGACCCCCTAGCACCCCCAGGCGGCCCCCCAGGAGGCCCCGGTCCCCACTTTGAAAACCACTGGGCTAGAAGATCTCCTGCAGCAGAGTGATGAACGGCTGCTCAGTTTCTCCTCCGCCGGACGAGGAGGGAGACGAGCCGCTCTGCTGCGATAGGCTGCAGTAGCTGCTACCTGTCCAGGTGCAGCTGATCTCCACAGCGGAGTTTTTTGGTCACGGCGCTTGTCAGAGGGAGATTGGGGATCGGTGCTTCACAACCCTCCGTCAGCCGAACCATGTCATCAGTGCTGACGGTTATTCGCGTTTAATTTCCGAAACACTGACGTTTAGCAAACTGTGATTAAAAGATCACATGAGATCGCTGGGTTTTCTGACGTGATCGGTGCAACCGTGCGTCTGATTGTAGCCTACACATACGTGCGATTGAAGCCTCCATCCACAAATGATACGCTTGTAATCAGTCATTTCTCACACTTAAAATTCGTTTTCATGCTGATGCTGTTAGTTACAGTAAAACAGCAGCAAATGAGTTTTGTGCGTTTCTTCATAAATACATATAAAACATATCAGCCTAATATTTTCTTCATTGAGTGATGCAGGTCTGTTAAAGTTTGGGTTATAGGCTACCAGTCTCACTGAATCAGACCTGAAAAGGATCTGATTGGTTAACTGTAATATTCATGAGTATGATCTTGTTTAAAGTAGGGTCTGTGAATATTATTTTTCTTAATTCATTGATGCAGTCATTTGGGCTACTTAATGGTCAGTAAGTTTTGATAATAGTAAAATAATCTGCCTTGAGTTGAGTCCATATTTATATGATAAGATGTGTTTTGTCAGTGACCTGTGGTGGATATCAGACAACTGGCAAGATGTTTGGCCAATCTAAAAGTTGATAATGTGATCACATGGATTATGGGCTATATTATGGGCCTATATTGTAAAGCAATCATGTTCACCAAAAAAAAAAAAAAATATATATATATATATATGAAGGAAGTGTTATATAATATATATAACTAATAAAATTCAGCACTAAATATTTCATGTGGCCCTTCCCTTACTTTAACTCATTGTAGCACCCTCTGGTGGTTGACGGTGGCCTATTAAAGTTCATTTATCAAGTAAACTATAGTGTTTCCTGCCTTTTATGTCATTTTATCTGTGTATCCTACAGGTACAGCTGGCTGTGATAGGAGGAAATATTTAAATGCTATTGCTCAGTTTCCTTTTGCTGTATATTTGCACATGGTCACAGGTGATTAATTAGGAGCAAATTATAATTCCAATAGCAAAAATAATTGACCTCATCCACCACCACTTGTTTTCCTATTGTGAACTGCATCTCCTTATAGTTTGATTAAAAGCACATTTATTTAGTACATGTTTGTTTAGTAAAACAACAAAGGTCTTCAAGTACGTTTTAGCTCAGAGTCTCTATATTAAACAAAGCATCAAGATTAAATAGCTAATTATGAAGGGGTCCCCTTAACAATCAGTCTACAGTCTGTTTCAGCGGTTCATACCGTGTTGACCAACAAAAAATGACCACAAACATTTTGTCATATGGTAACTATGGATATAGTCTTAGGAACAATCTCTCAGTCACTTTTTAAAATGACTAAACATGTGTGAAAGAAGAACTTATTCTCACTTGGTAGAGCAGGTGCCTCATAAACAAGGCAATTTCCTGTCTCTCTCTCTAGCTGTACTGTCAAAATAAAGGCATAAAAGCCAAACAATTAAATAGTTTAAAAATTGAAACATGAAGTTCGAGACCATGACACAACCTTGTTACACATAATCCAAACTATGACATCAGCTGAGTTTAATCGTGTCTTTGCTCATGTGAGCCGACATCTGGTGAGTAAATGTCTCAACCATTACTTCACCATTACTTTATCCACTCAGTGTTCAAGGTTAAGAAAATAAGAGCCTACAGGCCTAAGAGTTGAATAAATTTAACCTCAATTACACAAAACACGTGACTACAACACAAAGGTTTATCAGAGTGATATTGTCAAATATTTATCTTTTATATGATAAGCAGCTTTTCTCATCATTGGAACATGGGACTGCGTGTGAGTGAGTGCAATTGAAATTTCTCATCTATCACAAATATTATCACTCAGATATTTAATCTGGAGTATTTCCAGGTTTATCTGTGTACAGACGTTGACTTTGCATGAATTGGTAGGACTGTTTCTGCTGACATTAAAACTTGACAGATTGTAACTGCAGCAAAGACTAATCAGCTGGGAGAAATACAGTGTCATGTTCGCAGCTTTCAGCTGAAAGAAGTCGGGTTTTTGTTTTGGACTTTTGAGATAAGATGAAAACACTACCCGCGTAATGAGGCCTGCAATATTTACTGGATATGCTGTTGTGACACAACGCATGTGAGGTGTAAAAAGATCAGGAAGTTTATCAAGATGGAAGCATTTAATGAATGACACATGACATAATTTAATCATTCATTGTGATGATTGTGATTCATTATATTGATTGATGTCCCTTTAATGTAAATGTATTTTTGATACAATAACGAATATAGAAGAAATCACTTGTGTGGTTGATTTTTGAATTACAGAATCTGTTTTTTAAGGATAGGCACTGGGTTTGTAAAAATCTCTTTAGCCGTATGGAAAGTTACAACTCAGAAAAGCTTAGAAAAAACTCTCAAAATTGATTTCAACATGACAGTCTCTTCCATGGCTGATGAATACGTTTGTTCCACTATCTTTTCCTTCTTGTTTTGGGTTTTTTTTTTTTTTTTTTTTTAAACATTAGTTTTACTGTGACACCATTCACATCTGGAGAGTAGCCTAGACCTTTGATCATCAGGCGGTCTTTTCACATGTCAATAAACTACTTAATCCTTTAATTGTACCTCTCAGGTAGACAGAAACACTTCAGAGTGATGAGAGACTGGCCTCAAATAGTGATGTTCGAAACTAGGTGATTGATTCACTTAAAAATAATCAAAGACATAATATACACTAAGTGATTTCATTCAGAGAGGGGGTCAGACTGTCTTACATTCGTTTGAAACATTTCCTTCATCTCTGTCTGCAGGGAATTTGTAATGTTCAGGTGCACTGTTTCCAGTGTTGTCTGCCAAACGTACCCTCATGACACACAGTGGAGGGTGGAGCAGAGTGGGAGGAGCACTATGCTACACAGTTCATTTAAAAAAATGTGTCATTGCTTATACTATAAATTTAGGAATCACCGCCTTTTAAAACTTCACCTATTGGACTAAAAGGGAATCCCAGGAGCTCTGCTGCACAATGTCCTTCCCTGGAGTATTAACCGTCATTGGTGGATTCACTGTGATTTTCTACCTACTGAGACTGGTCTGGAGATGTTGGTGTGGATTCAGAGAGTTTGTGTTGTCAGAGCTTTGGCAAGTGGATTTAAGGACATATGGACGATGGGCAGGTAAAGTCCAAAATAATATGTTATGTTCTATTACAGAATGGCAAAACAAAACAAAACATTAACAGTGTCTATTATGCATACAGGCAAAGACTTTGGATTTAGTTAATCGAGTACAGGAATTCTCTTAAACTACTCTTTGAGTATGAGCTTCAATCTGCAGCGGCACACACCAGACTCCTCCCTGTGAAGCCCGTTTGATTGAGAACTTGATAAGATATCCACATTCCTTTTTGATGGGACATTTCCGTCTAATTGGCTGAATTAAAAAACTCTGCAGTTAATTCAAAGTCAATTTTTCATTGTAGTTTGGTAAAATTTTTACAGTTTTTGTCACATGTGAGATTTTTTTTTAAAGTTTTGCAGAGCTGGTTGAAGAGCTTTGTAAACGAATGTCAGCTTAAGAGGACTCTATCAAAAAAATCAACTAATGTTTTATAACAGTATGTGTTTTAATATGGCTTAAGTAAATGTAAAATTTCTCTGCTCTCTCCTTTGTGCAGTTGTCACTGGTGCCACATCAGGCATTGGTAAAGCTTACGCCACTGAGGTGAGGCTCCAGTTTCCATCCACTATTAATATTTCTCCCCAGTTCTTGGTCTGCATTTCAAATTTGGAGCTGATGACGTGTTTCAGTTTTCACCAGTGTAGAGTCTTGTCAGTCAAACGACTCGTGACTAACGTTAAACCTGTCTGTCTGCTTGTTCCTTCCAGCTGGCACAGAGAGGCCTGGACGTCGTTTTGGTTAGCAGATCTAATGATAAGCTTCAGATGGTTGCCAAAGAGATAGGTGAGTTACTTTACAGTTCCTCTCATCGACTTTGGCTCAGTCCTCAAATGAGAAGCTCAAATCTCTGAAGAATTACTTTGTCATTCACATCAGATCTGAATTTCTCATTCATTTAACCGAATTACATCAGCTCTTGCCAGGGTCAGTGCCAGAAGATGGCGCTTTTCCACTACACACAGTCGCGGCTCAATTCCGTTGCTTTTCCATTACAACTGAGTTCCGGGTCGTCATATCACGGCGGCTATGGCCACGTTGTCTCGCTCTCTTTTTTCGATCCTCTCGTCAGCTCCAAACTCACTTGGCGGCACCTTAATTACAGACCACAGTGTGGTTTTCCATACAGCAGTCATTTAACTCAGGTTAAAGGATAACAACAGTCTCAGGCTCTCAGTAAAGATCAGTGGTCCCTGTTGTCGGTGTGTTTTTAAAATTTTGCGGGTTTGACTGTCATGGACGTCATGCTCGCAACCCTTCCAGTGACGACGCTCTGGCAATGAGCTGACGTCACATTTTAGTAGGCCTATCGCTTCAGCTCGCTTGGAACCAGGGCTGAGCTGTAACCAAAAAAGTTCCAGGGGCTAGTGGAAAAGGAAAAAGGGAAAAGAAAAGGGCCACAAGGGCCGCTGCTTGGAATTCTGGGCCCCTGAAAAAATACTGAAGTGGGCCCCTGCCCCCTGACTTTTCATCAAGACTTCTTACACCTTGGATTATTATCCTACCAGGAATGTGAAAACATTGTGTAGGGCAGGGTGAGTGTCTTGTATTGATTTAGTAACGAACCATGCATTTTAATTTTCAATACGGGACAATCTAGTGTATGGGACGGCTGGCAACCCTAAGTTAGTAAGTTAGCTGGGAGCCGTGCATGTACAGCTAGCAAGCGATCTTCAAGACCCACTGTGTAACTTTTCTTATAACAAAAATCGATTATTTCATTCAAAAGAATGTGTTTCCTTAATTAGTAATAGTAGTTTTGATAAACTTTGGATTTTTTCCAAAGCTTATCATAGGCCTACATAGAGCTGGTAAGCTCAATGCTGGCTGCCATGTTGCGCCGCCATCTTTTACATTCAGTGGCAGCATGACCATTAGAAACACTGGTAGGCTCTGGGAGAAACAACAACACCAAGGCTATGTAGAGTGAGAAACATGGAGGGTCACACAAATGCTGCATTCACGTACATATCAGGCAGATGGAAAACCAGATGTAATATTAGTGGACAAGGGAAGGCCGGTAAAACGTGGGTGGGGTAAACAATAAGACATGGCCATAACAATGTATTGTCACATGTGAGCAAAGAGACGAATAAAACATTCACTTCCTGTGGGGAAAGATTATCTGCATTTTGGTGGACGCTTCACATTCATTAGCTCAACGTGAGGTGAACAACAGTGAGTGGAAACGACCCCCATGAATCATTGGTGTACACTGCCAGACCAGCTAGCTTACCGAGGTGGTTACTCTGTCGGCTCCAGACGTAGCATTAGCTCCTCCAACTTTCGCTCGCTTCCCAAGCAAGTTGTGGACTACACGTCATTTCCTGTGCTTAGCGCGGGAATGTCACCCGTAGACACGAAATTAAAAACAACAAATACTATAAAGTGGTGTTCAACCGCGGTTTCCTCATCACTGTAAACACGTTTGTGTTTCTTCTCTCTCTCTCAGAGGATCTTTACGGACGACAGACTCGCACCATCCAGGCTGACTTCACAGAGGGCCACAGCATCTACCCTGCCATAGCCAAGGAGCTGCAGGGCCTGGAGATTGGGATTCTGGGTAAAAACTAATTACACAGCAGAGGACGAAGATCCTTTTTGAAATGAGAAATAATAGAGAAAACGAAATGATAGCCTCAGAAAGAAGATTAATAGATTAGATTAGAGATGAATCTCTATTGACTGTCAATGAAGCTGCAGCCTGCAACAGGTTATTTTAGTTCATCAAAAGGAGAAACACCTCGCTACATCTGAAGGCAAATAAGTCAAACAATCATAACCTGTAAAGATTAAACCAGATTGCGTGGAAGATGATGTTGAATATGAATATTCAGATTAACTTTCTAAACAAAGTTTCTTGTTTGTCTCTTTCTAATCCACAGTCAACAATGTAGGAATGACCTATTCTGATAATTTTGCATATTTCCTGGAAATCCCAGATGCTGAACAGGTAAATTTGGCAATGCATTATAAATGTATTTTACCATAACCAGTGCAGTGGATGGTTTATTTTCATTGACTCTTGTAGAAAAGATCATATTTACCTGTCATTCACATAGTTTCCCTTCTGCTTATATTCTGACCAGAAAATCACTCAGGTTATCAACTGTAACATGCTGTCTGTCCCTCAGGTAAGACATTTACTATAAGTAGCCTATTAACAATGTGTCCTTTGTGTCTGAACAGTTTTATGATTATTTATATTGTCTCCTCTCAGATGACCAGACTAGTTCTTCCAGGCATGACAGAAAGGTATTGTCATAAATATTCATTCATCCAGATCATAGTTATCCAAAAGTTGAATTGAAGACAACTGGATTTGTTGGATTACTTACTGAGAGTTTGTCTTCCTCCTCGTCTGCAGAGGGACGGGGCTGATTATCAATATCTCCTCCGAGGCGGGCGTCCGTCCACAACCTTTGTTGTCCCTTTATTCTTCTACTAAGGTATATACTCACCCACATATTCAGTCATTAAGTGCATGCCTTGAATCAAATGCTCTGTAATGAGCTCATCCTTACACAATCCCTCATTTGTGCACAACTTCATGACACTTTTTTTTTCTTTCAGATTTTTGTTGCCTATCTCTCACAATGTTTGCATGCTGAGTACAAGTCAAAGGGAATTACTGTCCAGGTAAAGTTTCCAAAGTTATTTTGTGATTAACTGTCTGAAACCAAAGCCAAATGTTAAGATAAGGGTTAGGTTTAGGATTATGGTTAACCAAGCCAATTTAACTTGGTAAATGTTTATTTTTAGATATACATCTATCTCTGAAACAATGACTTTTTACAAGAGTTATTCGAGATGATTTTCTTCATGACATGTTTTTTTAAAGAAAGACTTATCTGTGCCCTCTGCTGGACAAATTGTGTAAAGAAGAACACACTGTTTTGAAGTGACCTTAAACGTGTCTTAAACATTTCTTACTTTAATGAGCATCTAGCTAATAATATGTGAAGCTGCATCAAGCTCAATATACTAGAGATCTTCCTGGACTGGATGTTTATCAGTCTCTGTGGTGTTTTTCTCCAGTGTGTGGCCCCCCTCATGGTGTCCACCAACATGACAAAGAACAGGGAAGTCAACGGCTTCGTGAAAAGCGCTTCAGGGTTCGTATGTGAAGCCTTGAACACTGTGGGTCACTCCAGCTACACCAGCGGATGTCTGTCTCATGCACTCCAGGTCAGAGAGAAGAACAGTGATTACAATCATTTGCAAATTTTCCTGGTGCTGCATCGTCTTAACGTCTCACCCTCTCTTCCCTGTCATCCTACAGAACGTGGCTCTCACAATACTCATGCCGGACTGGCTTCGTATGTCAACATTCCTCATCAGGAAGCTACGAAACTTTGCAGAGATCAGTGGAGGTGGAAGACGAGCACATGAGGAAAAACAGAAGTTGAGAGAAAAGGAGGAATAATCATCTGGCTGCATTTGCACAGAAGCTAAAGCTCAATAAGTGAACGAGAATCACTGTTAGGAATGTACTGTATATATTTCAGTTAAAACTATTGTCTCCACTTAAGACATTAATGTGAATAATAGTGTATTTTGTATCTATTTATTATTCTTGCATGGACTGTTTAATTACCCATGGAGGTAAATGTGTTTAAAAGCCTTTTTCACTGGACTCTAAAGTAGCCCTGAGTTGCAACATCTGTAAAGAAGCATCAACTATCATTTCTTTAGCTGTGTATTACACATGACAGATCTGCAGACACAGTTTGTTTGTATTGCAATGAAGCAATCTATTAAATAAACAGTCCCGTACAGTTATACAACATTACAGTTGCAAAGGTGGCAATACACAGTACATTTGGTGTATATTTACTCCTGTGTACAGTGAGGTCCAAACATCTGAGACTTAACCATTCAAGTGAATTAGTAAACAAGTGCCAAGTCGTTTAAGGCTTTCAGTGACCATTCATCACAACTCATGATGGAAAATAACAAAAAGGGCAAAGCCAAGTCATGCAAGATGCTTTTTCAGCAACTTCATATGTATAGTTTGTTACAGGTCCATGCAGTGTTGGATGCTGTAAAACAAAACATGGCAATAGTACTGTTACAGTTCACTTATTGTATCCATAATGTATTTGGTATATGTGGTTAATTAGTTGCTGTGTAAAAATAAGAGAACTGGCTCTAGTTTCAAACTTGACTTGGTCTGAATCATCCTTGGTCCTGACTGAAGCTGGATTCACACGCTCTTTATTATTGTTTCAGTAACTCCATAGTAAGCATGTGTGACCCTTTTTGGTGTATTATTCACTGTTTGCATTGTGAAGAACAAAAACCCTATGGTTTTTTAAAATTAGCATATAAAACAGCAACTAATGCTCTGCATCATTCTGATGTGTATGTACACAACAGTTCCCTTTGTGAAGACTAGAGATGTACACATGTAACAGAAAGAAAGAAGACATGTATGAGCACATGGAGAACAGATATCACAACTCAGTTCAGTGCAGAAACAAAAACCTTTGATAAGTTGGTCCAACAACCAGCAGAAATGTTGGAATGAAAGAAAGAAAGAAAAAAAAAACAAGCAGCAAAAACACAAAGGAATTAAAAAAGAACAATTCTCATGAATTAATACAAAACCCTTTTGAAACGGAACCAGTTACATTTCTACCATGGTCAATCGGTATCACAAAATACCACAAATTCATAATTTCATCTCTGAAATTATATCATAGACATTTCTAGTATTACTACACTCATTGTCCTAGGCAACCCGTAACGCTCAAAACAAATAGTGGTTTTGTTTTGAAGAGTCTTTGACACATTCCCATCTCTGTCTTGAGTGAAAAGACAGACCTGTAGACCTTAATCTAAGCCAATGTCACAAACATGACCAAAAACATTGTCTCCCATTCATTGGCTATGTCACTGAGCCAGTTCAAGTATATGAAAATAGGAAATTCTCCTACAATTTATACTTTTACCTAAATAAGCAGTCAGATGAGATGCTGCTGTGAGTACACTGTCAAATGTCACAACTTCCTGCTCGCACATGCTCAGAGGTCAGTGTATGTGACCGGGGTGACGCCGTGAATCAGCAGCGTTGGCCCTAAACCGTTGGTCACTGCCTCTAGCTGAGCCACGTACTGCTGCGCCTGGCTGGGATGAGCAGGGGGTCGAGGTAAATAAAGGAAGCGGACGGCAGCTTGCGAGCTGTTCTCCGCCAACATGGAGTTCACCGCCGACAGGAAGTCCTCGGACAGAGCTTGCGGCGGCTCTGCGGCGCACTCCCCGTCGGGCTGACTGTGGTGCAGCACCACGGCGTCCCACGGCACGATCTTGATTGACGCCCTGATTCGCAGCTTCCTCAGCAACTCGCGAACCGTCTCTTCGTTCACCACCCAGCCCTGGTCGCTGGACTCCGTCTCCACGTTGAGGAAGATTCTCATTCTTGCGTGGCGCCATTTGTTGGACATGTTGAGCACGCAGGCCATCTGCAGCAGAAAGAGGCTGCACACGTCCTGGTAGTCGCGGCTGCCCGGCTGGAGCAGGTTGAGAGGCCACACATCTATGGTCCGCTCTGATCCATCCACCTTGCTATCTTTACCCTCTCCCTCTAACTGGAAGAAATAGCGGCCGAGGCAGACGTTCTTGTTCATTTTAATGGCGTCAGAAATGATCCCCACGTACTCCTCTGGCGATAGCCAGCGGGGGCTCTCGACGTGTCTCACCGGGGGGAAATGAGCCTGTAATGAAGGCAAATCTACCCCAAAATTATATTCTCCCTCATTACTCCGGCCTATTGATGAGTCACAGAAAGCTGAATCTTGTAGAAAGAAGTCCTCGGGGGTGCAGCTGTCGTAGAAACCCAGAATCAGCGTGTTGGGCTTCATGCCACCTAAGAGAGAAACAGAAAAAGCACAAGAGTCGCAAAGTGCAGATGAAGACAAACATAGTCTCTACCTAGTGACGCCACGATGATACAACCAGAGCTCACCTAAGCCCGTGATGCGCAGCAGATGCTGTGTCCCCTGTCTGACAGAGGGAGACAGCGTCAGATCTACGAAGGCCTTCACCCCGAGTTTATCAACTAGGCTCAACCAGAAGTTATACTGCTGCTGCACCGGGTCTGATGGCAGGGAGTCTGAAACACAGAAAAGGTCAAATTTAATATACTGCATGGATTTCAATCATATTTATAGAAAACTCTTAATCAGGATTTAGTAAGTAAAGAAGTAAATAGCATTTCTGGTCGTTGCAGTGTCTTCTAGTGGACACCAGGGGGCAGAGAGACTATGAGTTAGTTAATGATTGAAAGACCAAATCAGCAGCTGCTATACAGTATGAATTGCCATGGTGCATCTCTATTAAAAACTATAAAGCTATATTCTCTTTCTTCTTCGTTTGGTAAATGTTTGCATGAATTTGAAAAAAAAAATAAACAAAGGAAATATTTAGCTTAATTCAAAAGTGCCTGGTTTAAAAACACAGGTTCTGATGCCACAGTGGTGAAGAGAGAGTATACTCTTATCAATAATGCAAGAGAAGCAGCAGGTGGAAAGTGAAAGCCCACAAGGCAGCTTTCCATGCTGGTGTCGATGAACTTCAGGTCGGCTACTCAGAGCCGTCGGCTTATCCTGATCATTCAGCCTCAGACTGAGGGATAAAAACATCTGCTACCACACCTACAGCTTATTCTGCTGTAAAGACATTTCCGTTACAATTTCCGTGGAGACAATGAAAATCATTACATTTTGTCAGCAGTAATTAAAGGAGTGATGGACTTAAGATGGTGAAACGTGTTTTGTTTCAGTGGAAGTGGAGCGAAATCAGTGGAAAATTATCCAAAGATAAGGATAATTTAATAGTGTTTGCTGCAGATGGCCGGCACAGAGCATCCACAGAGCATTACCCAGATCTCCCAGCTGCACGTGGCCCAACACATACAGTCCTCCCTTCTTCAGCTGGTTGACAAACAGGATGAGCTGACAGGAAGAGCGAGGGTTGGCCACCATTAACAGCACCTGCGGCCTCCAGAACTTCACATGCTCTTTCCTCACATCCAGCATCAACAGATACTTTCGCACCTAAAAACCACAGCAGAGAGGAAAACAACATCTTTGAGTTAATTTGTGTGTGTGTGTGTTGTGTGTGTGTCTCTGCTGTGCGTCCAGATACCTGATGGAAGATGAGAGCCTGGCTGATGTAGCCCCAGCTGCTGGTTGGCGATCTGTAGTGGAGGAAAAGCAGCAGCACTAACAGCAGGACGATGCTGCCCGAGGAGTACACGGGGTTAATGACGAACATCATGACTAAACAGCTGAGAATCCCCAGCAGGCAGGTGTGCCAGGAGAAGAGCTGGAAGGTCGGTCTGTTAAACACACAGAGACAAAGAACTGAGGCCACCGAACAGCAATAAATATCCCTCTATCTGTCACATAAAATACATATCAGGTAGTTAATCTAGTATATGATGCTGTGGTCTGGTGTTAATATTTCTGGCTTTCAGACCTCACTTTGTAAACGTGTACTCTCTAAGAGAAGACGTCTTTAGCTACCTTACTATTTTAGCTTTTCTATTGTCACTGAGTACGTTTAGATTTTGGGGGTTTTGGTTTTTAAATGATTCATTAAAAGGCGCGTTCCTACAGGAACGGTCCCCTCACTCAGTCCTCTCAGTGGCCGTGTCTCCGCTGCAGACAGGACGCACCGGGCTCTTGGAGCGACGTGCAACGGTGCGTGCGGTCGCTGTGCAGCTTCCCCCCCACTGCTCTTGTTGCTGTTGTTTTTCCAGCAGTAGGAGTCACTTACTAATAAAGCTGGGGTTTAAGCTGCCATTTCGATCGTCGCGCGATCGCGTATTTATCAGACTTTTTTTTTTTTTTTTAAATATTCGGCCTTGCTTTTCGCTCATTCCACCGAAGGCCGAATGTTGCTTTTTTTGCAATATTCGGCCGAATATATTCGGTTACCGAATATTCAGTGCATCCCTAATAGTTTGTTCTAGCTGCAGCAGCTGCAGCTAAAGCTAAAGGGAAGAATTACAAGGTGAAAGGTGGAAAAAGGGAGGAAATGTGGTGAAATGAAGCTGATGGTAAATAAAGTGATGGTATTTGGAATTTGGCTGCAGCAACAGTTTCGGCTTCTTACATACAGCTCCTTTAAGGTAAAAATCCTGCATAGTGCCTCTTTAATTCTGAAACTGTGACTGCATTGTTTGATTCAGTGACATGCTGTGGTGCCACTGATAGCGAGCACTACTAAGCACACTTAATTTTTTAAAAAAGTCTTTAGTAATGATGTTATATTACCTGAAATTCGGTGCCGATGCCCACTCAAGAGCCAGACAGGCCAGGTCAACTGCAGCATAGGCAAGCAGGTAGAAGACTGTCACCAAGCTCGCCACAGCATTGAGCTGACCTGCAAACACAACACACTGAAACACACGCACACACACACACACACACACCACAGGTTAGGACACAAGCTGTAAATACTAGTTAGGTCAATAAAATGTTGAAAAATGTCAATCAGTGTTTCCCAAACCACAATATGTCCACAAACCAAAGAGATACTCAGTTTATTGTCATAAAGGAACAAAGAAACTAGAAATATTCACATTTAAGAAGCTGAAATCAGAGAATTTTGACTTTTTTTTTCTTTAAAAAAAACTACTCAAACCGATTATTCGATTATCAAAATAGTTTAATAGTTTAATTAATTTAATAATCGATTAATGGATTTATTGTTGCAGCTCTAGTTGACACCACCTCTGCTCACCTGTGCCAGCCCCCAGGTGTACAGCACTGCCACCCATGGGTTCCCTGAGATCGATGTGACAGTAGCCGGGGCTAACGGCAGACCTGTTGGGGTAATAAAAGTCTCTTAGAAAATGACTTAACACACAAAAAAAGGCACTGGTATAGTGAGTAAAAACATCAAACCTCACCAAAGAGCTGGTCCAGGGCGAGAGCATGGAGGATACGAGACGCCCCAATCATAGCGCACATCGCAGCCGACAGCGAGGCGCAGAATATCCCGATAGTGACGAACGGTTTCCAGATGTTTATTTGCTGCAAGAATCCATAATCCTGAATCAACAGGGTCCTAGAGAAACAGAATCAAACTGTGTTACATTACTGCAACCGCTTACAGGACTGTGGATTTACCAGACAACACCATTACGAGGCGTTTCAGACCTGTCGCAGGTGGCGCTGACCAGGATGAAGAGGAGGACGTAGACTGTGAACGTGTAAAGAACAGCTATGATGGTGCCTTTAGGGATGGACACGCTCGGAGTCCTCAGCTCCCCTTCAAAGACATGTGGAGGCAGAGCAAAGGGTCAGGGTCCGCTTTTTTGTGTGTGTATACTGTATGTACCAACATGATAAACTGAACTGTGATGGGTATAAATAGCAGGTGTTGTAAAACTGTGTTAGCTCTTCCACCGAGCACACTTCTCTTTCTCAACATTAGTGTGAATATTATTAACATGTATATGGTCTAAAAATTAAAGCAGTTCTGCCATAAAAGAAAAACAAGCTTTAACCTGACATATTTGCTCCGGCCATGATCCCCGTGCAGCTGGTGAACATGACGGCAAACACGGTGGCAAAAGACATGACGGTGTTGGTGCTGTAGTCCAAAGAGTAACCAGCTGGAGGGAGAAATGAGGAACAACAGTAAGAACCTCTAACAGATGCACCTATATTCGTGAGTGTCATCTTGTTTTACACATGGAGTTTCATATCCTCACTAACAATCACCCTCAGCGACACTCACGGCCCAGGTTGTTCCTCAGCGTGGTTGCACTGAAACCCGTGTAGCTGGCGTTGTAGCGGAGGGTCTGGTTGCCGGGTCCCTTGTGGGTGATGACAAAGTCACGAGGTTTGACCGCCAGAGAACTGATGAAGATGGACAGCAAGGATACGGTGACCACCAGCAGGATGACGAAGGCGGTGCGCGAGTAAATGTGGGCGCCGACCAGACACACAAACAGACACAGCAGGAGGACGACCGAGGAGTACAACACCGTGTACCAGTAACCCTGAGGGAGTACTCGAATCCCCCCGGACACAGATGACTCTGAAACAGAGGAAAACAGGCAGGAAAATCAACACCCTTTAAAGGGATAGTTCAACATTTTGGCAAATTGGCCCATTGCCATAACCCCTGTAGTCATAGCAGTAGGTTTGTTACCTTTAATTGTCGGTGCAAGCTATTTTCAGAACGGCGGAGCAGAGCCGCGAGCTGCTCATAGCTAAGCTACGGAGGCTAATGGGGTTTCCCTCATCAAACTTGTCAAATACACAATCCAACAACTCCAAAACGCTCTGGTGGACAAGTTGTGACCTGCACATTCACCACGCTATGAGATAATAACAGAAAGTTACCAGACAGAGTTGTTTTAGAGGTAAATTCATGCAAAACTGCTGATCCGCGTTCCCGTCGGGGGCAGTTTTTTGGTAAGCAGCCTCTGCATTTGCCTCGAAAACAACTCTGTCTCATAATGTTCTGTTATTATATCATAGCGTGGTGAATGTGCAGGTCACAACTTGTCCACCAGAGCGTTTTGGAGTTGTTGGATTGTGTATTTGATGAGTTTGATGAGGGAAACCAAGAAATCCCATGAGCCTCCGTAGCGTAGCTCTGAGCAGCTCGCGGCTCTGCTCTGCCGTTCTAAAAATATCTTGCACCGACAATTAAAGGTAACGAACCTACTGCTAAAAATATACGGATTATGGCAATGGGCCAATTTGCCAAAATGTTGAACTATCCCTTTTAAAAAAAATGGATAGGAGTTGTTTAGTTACAGAAAAAAAACAACATAAAACTTACCAGGATCCTGACCAAACACGTCAAGTATGGCCTCCACCAGACCCAGAACATATTCTCCACACGCACACACTTTGGCGAGGAAAAACATCAAACCAATACTTCCTCCAAACTCTGGGCCTAGAGACCGACTGATCATGTCTGGTCATATTTTTATTAAGGCTGATGTTTCGACTTGAAATGAGCACGAGATCAGGTCGCTCCAGAAAAACTGTATTTTGAGAATGTGTTTGTTTCTGAAAGGATACAGTAGGCTCCACCTCCTTGAATAGCGCCGTTGGTGGAAATTGCACAGATAGACAGTATTGTAAGAGATATAATGGTGTAGGCTACGATCACCATCAGAAGACCCTGTAACAGCCCTGCATGACCAACCACAAAGCCTGGAAGAGAGATGATGGCAGCGTTAGTCCCTGCAGCACAATGACTCAGATATACTGTATGTGATTCATACAAAAAAGCCACTGTCTGCAGCACAAAGCAGCTGATAGTTTCATAATAATCTCGCCGCTCACGCACTGGTCACCTGTTCTCAGAAACAGCACAATGCTGAACATGGAGAGGATGGTCGGCACCATCACCCCGAAAAAGGTGTTCAGTTTTCGGGGGTCTTTGCTGGGAGTCCCGGGGCTGGAGTCTGGGGCGGGGTCCGGCCCTGCACCGCATGCCGCTGCGGTCACAGCCAGGCCGCACACCCCGGAGGTGATCAGAGGGGTGCGTTCGCTCGACATGGCCGACGTGAAGAGTTTTCACTCCAGTCTTCCTGTTCTGTGAAAAAGAAATCAGGTTAAAAACTCTGGAGATAAAAATCTTCAATCACCTCAGTTTTTCTGAGTTTGTATTGTGGGTAACCAGATTATTCTCTGTCATTAAGCCCCGCAGGCAACTGTATCTCCCAATTTGTCACTAACGCACAACTGTGCTTTCCCAGACAACTTTAATGAAAGGCTGGACAGTAAAAGATGTGATACACCACCTTTACATGTGTATGTTATGATAAAATACACAAGTAAAGGTGGTGTGTCACATTTTTTTATCCATATGTGAGCTCTTGTTAAAACCAGAATTGACAAAAGTAAAGTCTGCACCCTTCAGCTCCCTTTTCAGTGCATTTATTTAGCACATCCAACAAGCGACATTTCAAGCCACATCCTCTTCTTCAGGCCTGAAGAAGAGCATGTGGCTTGTGATATGTGATATGTTCCCATTAGCAGTCAGATAAACAAAACTGTCTACTTCAAAGAGTTATGAGGAACTGACAACTTTACTATCTGAGACCAACCTGAACACGTTTGGGGCTTTCTGACAAGATAAAACATCTGTTTTGTTTTCAGTGACTCGAAACAAAAAGGAAATGCGCCACCAGGTTCGCCAGCAGCAGCACTCACGTACCCTGGTCACCTGACGCTACAGATGCAGGATCATTCAACTAACTTGTTCTGTTACTGTTTGACACAGTCACTCATGTCTCATCTTTGCACCCTCTATATATAGGGACCAAGTTTTTTTTTTTCCTCCTGCAAAACACACTAAAGATCAAACCCTGAAACACCAGCAGGAAGAGGCTCCAAGTGCCACTTACAACTCCTTAATGAAAACTCATGCTCACACCTAAGCTTGGCATTTGGAGTCACCTGATTCACAGCTGCTTGTCTGTTTTGACAAGCAACTCAGATCAGACGTCGACGCACAGCTGCCTGAGCAGCAGCGCCCTCGCTTTTCTGTCTTCATCTCAGACACCTTTGTTTTTCTGCCTCAACGTTTTCATCTCTGAGAGAGAAAAAAAATCTACCAGGTTTGTCCCAGCCCTCTCTGCAAATTATTAGATGACAAATAGGAATCACATGACGGCCAAGCCCAAACTAGGACAGAAGCATTACACAACAATGGGTAGAGGCATAGGCAAAAGGGGCCTAATTATACAGGAGACAACACCTATAGGGACTGATTGTTTTCTACTTGAGATTTTGACATAGTTTCAATAATGAATTGAAAGTAATTGTCTATTAATTGATCAGCAGACCGTTCATCTGTGTTTTTCAAGAAAGATATGTTTGGGTTTCAGACCAGTCAGACAACTACAGTAGGCTAAATTAAGTCTAGGCTCTGATGGAAAAAATTAATAAATCACAATAGGCCTTTTACACAATTAACAACGATCAGTGCAGAAATTAATCAGCATATTGCCAGACAGTGAGCTATATGCACTTCTAACCACCACCGTCTGACTCATAGTCATTGGTGGATATGTAGTATCACACACTTCAAGTTTTGAGCGCATTGTGTCTGAAGACAAAGACTCTTCTTCCCCCTGGCTTTAGGGTGACTTATTACTGATGTAAATGGGGAAGTGGATGGTGCTCGGTCGGTTCACACGCGCACTGACCCATATCTCTTCATCAGGCTCAGTTCCTGTGATGTAGACTTGAACTGAGGCTCTTGGTGGATGCTGCTGCTGACAGTGACGCACTGAGCTCATGTCCCGGCCGGCTGTGGACCGGTGGAGGCCCTCTGCGGGTCCCCGGACCGCACTTTGAGAAACAAGTAACCGGTAACCTAAATAAATCAGCCTGTGTAACCCTCCGCATTGCTGTGTGGTGTGAGCAAGCATGGCGCGGCACAGAAAACAAAACAGGACAACCAAAAAACACAACTTCTCTTTACGTCGGGTTAAGTGGTTCAAAAACGTGGGTAAATATTGCGCCATTTTGGGGAAATGGTCTGTTTACGTTTTTGAGGTTCACGTTCAGGTCAGGAAGTGTTTACTCCCCCCGGCCCCGGCCGGCGGGCTGCGGTGGTGAAGCTGCATGGGAAACTGCACGGCGCCTCTCTGCAACAACATCCAGGGTTTAAACAGGGAGACGCGCCCTGTCATGTCATGGTTCCCACCGCCCCTCATGAAACAGAAACACCAAGGACAAGTCAAACTTACCTCCGTGACTGAGCCTCCCCGGTGACTGTTTCACCCACTTCCTGCTTTAAAAAAAAAACACTGCTTCTTCTCCCCGCGGGGCTCCAGCTGTGCTCCGCCCGCGTCTCAACTGTGGGTTTCTGCCAGAAGATGATGATGATGATGATAGTGGTGGTGGTGATGATGATGATGGTGGTGGTGATGTCCCGGGTCAGATGCGCAGTGGACGGCCGGGTGTGACGGCAGCTGCAGGCCCGGGCGGACGGAGCTGAGTCGTCCCGGGGAGTTAGTTGGATGCTGCTGCTGTGAGAGATGAGCTGCCCAATAACAACACAGCAGCCATGGCACGCCTCGGCCCCTGTTATTTGCTCCAAAGTGTCACGGGAGAGCGGAGAGCGAACCATGTGACCGGCTGCAGGGAAGGGGAGGGCCCCAAAAATACTTCAAATATGAGCAAAGGTACAGCTGCTGCCTCCCTGACGTAACCACGCCCCGTATTTGAACACAAGTCAAACGTGACCTCACCAATCACCTTCGTTCAATAACTTATTAACATCAGTGTGTAAAATGATATACAGGTGATTATAGTTGTTTATTTGTTGTTTGCACTATAGGAGGATAAGTCGTGGAGAGCTACACAACTATCAGGTGCTTATAAGTTTTTACTGTAAACTGGATTGTAGGCTAATACAACTTCTTCACTCTAGGGGTCGCTGTTGTGACAAAGATGACGCCCACTATAAAAGGGCAGGACAAAACCTCAAGTGTCAAGAAATTTTCAATAAATGATAAAGGATTATTATTCAAAACAATTACTAATACCACTACTACTACTACTACTACCGCCACCACAAATAATAATAACAAGTAGCCTAATTCTGTGCAGGATTAACAAGCCATTCTGCTCCAAACCAGCACTATTAACAAGGCCATTGACATAAGGTCAAAGGGGTGAGCATATAGTGACTCAACTGAAAGTGTGTCAACATCTGCTCTGGGAAACAGTGAAATCCCCATATTATTTCACAATCTATATCAACTTAAACTTATATGAACTCTGGCATTGTCTATTAATGTTTTTATATTAAAATATAATCCCTACTGTACTGTTGAATTAGGATGCAACTGGAAACCTATACAACCAATCAGAGATTATTATCTTTTTATTAAGCTTAAAGCTATTAAGTACATTTTACCCAGGCGATTTTGGGAAAACATCTGTTACTTTATTGCAAAGAGGGTGGCACAGCCTACGGAGGCCTAGCACAGTCATATCTTTTATGCAGCAGCATCTCTCCACATGTTTTTAAGGAAGGGGAATAAAAGTCAACACAGTTCAGTCTGACTGTGTGTCCATGTTGATGGCTGCTTTGATGTTGTCTAACATTTGATGATACCTGTATGCAGTCAGTGCATGATAGGTTATGTGTAATGCTAAAGCTAATGAGCTCATGGTGAGTATATGGTCAGTCATAATTATATGCCAGATGGTGCAGCATCTTACAAAGTCTATCAAAAGGAAGAGGGAACCAAACTCTAAAGAAACGAGTAAGCCACAAAAAAAAGCTGCTAATAATGTTATTTAGCAATGATAATAATATTAATGATAAGGTAGATGCCACAGTTTCTCTCTTATTGTGTGCACATGCACACAACACTTACTTTAGATATTCTTTCATTCTGACCACATAAGTAAACATCATCATCTAAACATTGCACCATCATCTTTAAGTGAGTAGGCTGCAGGCTTCAACATGGCCAATCAAAAAATATCTGTTGAAAGAGAGACTTGATGGATACAGATGACAGAACAGACAGTAAAAAAACAAACAAAAAAAGGACTTAAGTCTTATGGGAAAATCTAGAGTAGCCTATCTATGTGAAGTTTGGCCTTCATGTTGCACATCTTTCTTAGAAGGTGCACACAGAGCAGCCATGGCCTCCAGAAACTGTGACTGACTCAATCTTCTTCACATCCCAGTGAAGTAAGAAAAAGCAACACACACATTCATTCTTATATTAAATATAGCTACAGACTGAAGTTATAGCACATCCATAGGCTAATGGAATAATTAAAAAAAAAAAAAAGGATACAACTGCATCACTTCCTGTGTTTTAAATGGAAAACTGCTTGAATTTCTGAATCACATCTATAAATTGGAGTTATTTTAAACATCCCATACTAAATCCCCAGGGGCCCCCTGACTCAGCCTCAGCAGATCAACTCCAATATGTTCCCTGATGGAGCCTGTTTAACTCTTAATGCTCTTATTTCTAGTTAAGGGAGATATCTGTTTGCATGGACCTCAGACATGCAGCAGGAGGCCTCCATACTGAAAAACCTGTAGGGGGATTTTTTATTATTATACCTACTTCCCAGTTTTAAAACGAGCATCCTGGAGGATCTGTTATCTCCAACCTGGTTATCTCAGTCCTCGTGCAGATAAACTTGTTTAAAAAAGACGAGGCAATGATGTCAAACCTGCAGGGTGGTCTGATCAGAGGGGGGTCATGAGGTTTAATAGTATTTCAGAGATGGGTGTGGTTGAAACATATGCTTCATGCCCGGATTTGAGGATCCTTCTGCAAACGTTCACCGCGTGATCTGGCAGCCTGTTTCTGAATGATGATATTCAGAGGAGAGAGAGAGGGGGAGAAAGAAAAAAAAAGAAAAAACAGGAACCGTGTGGATAATAGCTAAGTGAGCGACAGGGCCTCCTCTTCTCTGACTGGAGGAAGAAACCGGCCACATTGGACCTGCTGATGGGCTGACTCCTTCCTGTCCCTGCAGCCTGTTTTTTTCCTTCTTCCTCCTCTTCTTCCTCTTCTTGATCTCATTATTTTTCCCACATGAGGCACTTCGCAGATTTTGCTCAGTAATTCATCGCAGGGTCGGAGGCGGCCGCCCCGATGAAGTGTCGGCAGAGGGAGGAGGAAACCAGAGAGAGGAAGGAAACGAGGATCACGTCACGAAAAGCAGAGTCGGAGTAAAAAACGGGGCTGAATAGTATTTAATGGACTGAATCCTTGGATGCGGGGCCGGGGACCGAGCTGCGGCTGATTATTATTGGCTTTGTTTACGCCGGAGCGGACAGAGATGCGTTTGGGAACTTGTCGGGCGTGAATAAGGCCGAAGCTGTTTTTATTTTTTATTTTTTTTGTCGGAGAGGAAACGGCAGCAGCAGCAGCAGCAGCAGAGGCAGCAGCAGCAGCAGCAGTGTAGTAGATTTCATCTGTGTGTGTTTTTCAGGGGCTCCGCTAAAGCAGAAAGATAAATGGAAATGTGTGCAGCCCTTCTCCGTTTGCTGTTTTGCTGAAAGGATTTTTTGGGAAACAAGCTCATCATCGTGACACACGGAGGGAGCACTGAGTGGATCTTGCTCTGCACCTCATTTGTTTTTAATGAGAGAAAAAGACGTGTAGTCCGATCCTCCGCGGGATTTTTTATTTTATTTATTGGGGGACGTCGCTTTCAGTTTTTCTTTTTTTCCCCTTTTTCCATTTTTTTTCTTTCATTTTTATTTTTGTACGGCAGCAGAATCATCGGGAGAATTAACAGGTAGCCTTACACCCATTATCAAACACAGCAGTGACAGTCAGCAGCTGCAGGGCCAGCCCCGGTGAGCGTTAAGATGGCTGGGTGGGTGATGATGAGCCTCTTCATGGCATCATTTCGACTAAATTAATTTAGCTACATCCGCATTTTTAGGAGCTCAGTGTGTGAAACAAGATGTGGCCCAGGCCTCCATCACTGTGCTGATCAATATGTGATGTAGCTTGAATTCACGGGGCCTTGTCTTCCTAACTGGAGGCTCTAGGAATCTCTAAATTGCTGCAGATAAGAGAAATAAAATCCAGATGAAGAACTAGATCTGGCCTCTTTCTCTCTCTCTACTGCGGTTTTCCAGGCCCGTGAGTGTTTGCAGCAGCAGCAGCAGCAGATAGCCTCTCAGTTTTACTCTGAGACATTCAGGGGGCTGTGTATGTATAGAGGCTCTGCACTCTCCTCCAGCTGCAGATGTAGCCATGCCATGGTGGTGTAGTTACACATCAGATGTGCATCCCAAGGGGTGGGGCCCAGTCACACTTGGCATCTTTGAAATGTTATATCTCCTTGTGTTATAAAACATGCTCTCAAAGGGGGCCAGCGAGTGAACGCCCTCAAATGTTACAAGGCAGCGAGAACATGCTTTATCCTGCTCATCCTCCTCATCAGCAGCCTCATGTAGGAGGAGGCAGCCTCTCGTCTGCTACTAGGCCCATGGATGCATCAGTGCAGGTGGAAGCTGTGTGATGTGTTTGTGTCTTTTTTTTCTTTCTTTCTTTCTCCACACTCCTCTGCTCCCGGTCCATTGGCACGACTTCAGCACAGAATCTGCACGACAGTCGATGCTCACAGGCAACAAAAACATGCACCCGAGCATCTGGCTGGACCCATCTATGACTGATCTCTGATGCATAACCCCCCCACCTACCCCACCCCCACCCACCCACCCAGCTTTTCTTCTCCTCATTGGCTAAATGAGCAGCTGTGCCAGGAGACTGAGACCCATGATGCACCCCTTTTGGCTTCCATTATTGCTGTGTGATCCATCTGGTCGCAGGTCCCTCCAGGGAACAGTGACCTACTGTAGCTAATTGCTCTTCCTCGCAGTGTGTGCCGTGTGCATGTTTGCTTTTGAGTGTTATCGAGAATTTGAATAGCTTCACAAATGCAAATTGATGCTCCGTCTCTGGGAAGGTGTTTGAATGTGTAACTGTGCTCCTGTCGGATCGGGAACAGGAAATAACTGCTTCCCACTGAAATGAAAGCATGATGCAATGTAGAGTGTGTGTGTGTGTGTGTGTACGTGTGTGAGTGTGTGTGTCTGTGTGACCCCAGTTGGCCCGTAGCTGAAGCCATCTCCTTCCTGGCTATTTTTACCTTCTATGTTAATTTTTAGGAACCATATTGCCTCACTTGATGATGATGAGGAGGAGGAGGATGGAGGGAGCAGCAGGAGGAGGAGGAGGAGGAGGAGGAGGAGGAGTAGGGGTGGGCAGGGGGTCTTAAAGATGGCTGTGTCCAGCAATGGCACAAGTTGTGACTTGATCTCCAGCCTGTACGTACGCAGTGTAACAGGTTCCCTTTGCTTTAAAGGGAGTGTTCCCTCTACTGTCTGGTAGCGATGCTGGCTGCATGATAGCAGCTTAGTCATTACAGATTATTCTCCTCAGTTAAACCAGGCATGGTTGCACAGCCATAAACAGATTACAAGGCTTTTTCTCACTGTGTGGGTTCAGTAAACCTTAGAGATTAAAAATGTGTGTTTTTATTTTATTATTTATTTTCACAAATCAGGGACAAATGGTATTTTAAGTAAATTATTTGACTTAATTGATTCATTTTTGATGAAAGTAGGCCCTGGGATTATTGGATTGTAAAAGCATGAAACTATGCCAGTCCCAGGGAGACAAAGGATATATAGCAGCAGTCATTAGCTCTTTTTTTTCATTCATTTTGAGATGATACTTATGGTTTGATATTTGACACCAACAGGTGACGGCTTGGACAAATCCAAAATGAGTGAGCTGGAGCAGCTTCGTCAGGAGGCAGAGCAGCTTAGGAATCAGATAAGAGTAAGTCAAATGTTTTGTTATCAAATTTTCACTTTGGACATGATAATACCGACATATTTAACTCTTTTTTTTTTTACTCCATGTTGAACAGGATGCCAGGAAAGCATGTGGAGATTCAACCCTGACACAGGTAAGAGCCACTGAGAGTCCAAGGTGATAAAATATGAAGCAATTAGATCTGAAGCATAATGATATATGTGACAGGTTTTAAATACTTTTTAATATTTAAAACTCCTCTCACACACATATTCACCAATAAAAAAAAAAACAGTGAAGTGAATTAAACCTGATGTTTAACCTCTCCTCAACAACTTAGATAACCGCTGGTCTGGATCCAGTGGGGCGGATCCAGATGCGGACGAGACGCACCCTCCGAGGCCACCTCGCCAAGATCTACGCCATGCACTGGGGTACAGACTCAAGGTGAGTGTATACTACACCCAACACTCAATGCTGTTGACTTAATGCCTCCGATTGCCCTTTACTTAACTCCGACTGTGCATCATTCAAATGCACCATTAGAGTTTCCCTCGAAGTGGATCAGTAAAATGGACATTTTGAACTGGCCAACTAAATCTTTGGCTCCCTACCACAACGACTTTAGATGAAATAATGCATTAGACTTCAGTATGGAGTGTATAATGGGGCTAATGTGATGATTTGTAAGTAAATGCATGTCATAAAATTAATGTAACATCATCCAGTCTCAATAGGAGACAAAGACTTATCAAATAATGACTATACCAATTTGTGGATACATCCTATAAAGATCTATAATGCACTGCACAGTAACAGGACTACACTGTGGTGTTGGTTCAGAGGGAAACTTCTCCATCAAACCTTGATCCAAAATAAACAGTATGTAATAATGTGACCAAACTGGTGCGGAGTAGGCTACCAAGGCGCTGTGACATGTGGTGGCCCGGGCTCGCCTGTGTCTGCACTGTCATAATGTGATGTATTACATAACTATCTGTTGTCTAGAAATTTTGAATGGCATGATGTAATTATTCTGCGTTTTATTGGGATCAGGAGTTCAGCTCTGTACGAGGGCTGGTCAGTCTGTCCATCACTGTGGTCCAGGCTGAATCACATGGATTACTACGAAATTCATAAGTGGCCAGTGGGATGAATTATAATGATTTAGATGATCCTGTGTATTTTCATGTATTAAAATCAACAGCATTCATGGTCTTTAGATGATATATCCACATGGCTTTTCTTACGCTAGCGCTATCATGGTGTTTTAAATGTCTCTAGACGTTAGGCACAGACAGGATTAATTATAATAACTTAATCAGTGGTAAATGCCAGGGTTGAGCCACAAATGTTAGCACACAACAAACAAAGATGAACATAGTCAACATAATATAACTGCTAATCAAATAGCAAATGTTAGCATTATCCGTTGTGAGCATGTTAGCAGCATACTGACGTTAGTGTTTGGCTCAGAGCACTGCAGTGTCAAGCTGCTGCGCCTTCAGGACTTGAGCTCAGAGTGATTATCTGGGCTAATGCACCACAAACTGAACTAAAGCACAGAATTAGCAAACTGGGAAACTGATATTATTGTATCTATGTGAGTTACTGTATATTCTGTATGAATCTGACTAAGCAACTATCTTCAGTTTGAAGTCATAGTTAAATTTACAGCACATGTGTATGTATGTCTGGCGTAAGTTGTCAGATGTTCCTTATAAATGATCGTCATTGTTGCAAAAGAAGATGGACATTATATTTCTTTTCTTTTTTTTTATCTGTAAATGAACAGTAAATCCAACCGAAGGTCCTAAATGGAACAGAAAAGATGGAGAAAATGTTTGAAATGCTTGAGTGTTTGTCTCTGCAGGCTTCTGGTTAGTGCCTCTCAAGATGGAAAACTGATCATCTGGGACAGCTACACCACTAACAAGGTAAAGTCAGCTGAATCATTCTCCTCATCAGGCCATCAGCTGGATAAATAGTCACACTTGGCCTGTGTCCAAACTGAAAGTGCGAGTGGCATTAAATCTTTCTCTTGTAGGAGTGTGGTTGACTCATAATAGCTTCCTTTCAGTGTTCATACTGGCCCCATTTTTATGTTCTCACTCAGGTTCAGCATTGGGTTTTCTTCCGATCCAAAAGTTACATTATGAGTTGCTTTTCCACATAACCTTCCCATCCTAGATCCATGCCATCCCCCTGCGCTCCTCCTGGGTGATGACGTGCGCGTACGCCCCCTCTGGGAACTACGTGGCCTGCGGAGGCCTGGACAACATCTGCTCCATCTACTGCTTGAAGACACGTGAGGGCAACGTCAGGGTCAGCAGGGAGCTACCTGGCCACACAGGTAAGAGAACATCGCACTCTGGATCACCCCTGTATCTGTGTCGACTCTTCTGCGATTCAAACTGATGAGACATTTCAGAGGAAACGCACAGCAGTCGCCCGTCCTTGTGGGGAAAGCTCCGGTCCCAAACCCCTAAACAATAAAGATTTCATTTACATGGTTAATTAATTGCAGGGCAACACGGTCTTAATGAGCTGAGACATTACTGAGAGTCTGTGAGCCTGAGACCCTGTAGCTACTGAGCTGCTGTACATTATTAGATTTAACACTTTTTATAGTTTTGTTTTTGGCAGTATCATGATATGTAAGAATTTTATTCCAGTTGAATGAAAATAAATTCACAGAGATGCATGAAATTGGACTAAATTAGTTGCATTTTCCCCTGTAAATGGGCACAAATGCTCTTCATTTATAATAAAGGGCTGTGACTTAATATCAAGACAACTCTAAAGCTTGAGTAGCATTTCCTGGGCAGGACATGTCCTGTCAATTAAAAGCTTCAGTTAGATTTTCTTATTAAAATCAGCCTAGACATTGTCATCCAGATGGTAAAAATCAAGGTTATGCAAGTTCTGATTATCAGTCACCTTCACAGCATTAAAACTTTAAGAGCAGCAAACCGCTTTGCTTTCCTTGTTTTTCCTGCATTTTGCCTCTCACTGGACTCCACACGTCCAGCCTGCTGTATTTATGGCTTTATGATGCTTTACTGGACCTGAGTGCAGCCTGTGAGGAGCTGGGAAATAATTTAATTATTCATAATTTCAATATTCTTTTTATAAAGACAAAAGAAAGAATCAACCATCAGTCCAAGAAAGGACTAAAAAGAACAGCTATCTTTGTAGTGAAGATGAAAGTAACTGTAGAAAATATCTTCCTAGGAAACTAAATTCTATAATTTGAAGTAGATTTGTTGACTTGACAAAACTCATTTGTATTCAAAAGCCTTTCTGGTTGATTTCATCAAACACACAATTAGTTATTTACTGCAATGACAGGCAGGAAATGCCATTTAAGTATTCTATCCAACTTTGCCCCCAAAATGTAAGTGTAGTTTCCAGAACACGCTCAAAATGCCTCTCTACATCTAAAGGTACATATCATCTTAACTGTGCAAGTTTCCTTCAGGTCCAACGGGAACTCATCCAAGTGTGTGCGCTTCCTCTTCTCTCAGGTTACCTCTCATGTTGCCGTTTCATTGATGACAATCAAATCATCACAAGTTCAGGAGACACCACATGGTGAGCGATGCAAACAAACGCACAGTGCGAACACGCTTTTCTAAGGTGATAGGTGTCTAAACTCTGCGCTCTCTGCCCCCAGTGCACTGTGGGACATCGAGACAAGCCAGCAGACCACGGTTTTCTCGGGCCACAGCGGCGACGTCATGAGTCTCTCCCTGGCCCCCGACCTCCGCACCTTTGTGTCGGGAGCCTGCGACGCCTCGGTCAAACTGTGGGACATCAGGGACAGTATGTGCCGGCAGACCTTCACAGGCCACGAGTCGGACATCAATGCCATCTGTGTGAGTGAGCTGCTCTGGGCACCGGTGGCCTTGTGGACAACAAATCTGTCTGGGCCGGGGTTTTCTTTTAATTCAAATCTTTTGTTTCTTTTCTTTAAAATCTAGGAGGAGTGCTCTGTCAATTTTAACACAGAGTTCACTTTTAATGCTCGTGCTGACAGCTGCAAATGGCCAAATTGATTTATGTTTATTACAACTCTGAAAAATAAGATAAATGTATTGACTAATGTGCTAAATAGAGCTAAGCAATTGATTCTTAAAAGGCAATTGTTAAATTTTTAATTCAGCCTCAAAGTGGGCTGTTCACATATAGCATACATCTTGATTGATAAATGACATAATAATGATTAATTAATCAGGACATACATATTCCCAATAGTGAATCTGAATGTCAGAGATAAAACAGAATAAAACAAAACCTGTATTATACTATATAATGTGCCGTTTATAAAGAGAAATGTCTCTGTGATATATTCACTTAACTGTTGTGGCTCCCTCCTGTGTGTTGTCTAATATGTTATCAACAGAGCGGCTCCAGGATTTGACTGTGACGTCACACACTGCCTTGTCTCCAGCTTTGGGAGGGATTTAAACTGGGAGCATAGGAGCTAGAGGATTAACAAGATTATCAATTAACAACATATCTGAGCGTCTTGACCATTAGGAGACGAGCTCCAGTGCAAGTCTGGACTAAAGGCGCCACACAGGTTATCTGATGGCGTGACAGGTGGACAGGTCGTGTATTAAAACATGGTGATCCAGTCCAACAGTAGAGGTCTTTATTAGAGGCGTATGATTAAGTTGCATTGATTTGAAGGCAACGTCTCACTTCCTGTGCTTCTCTCCTCAGTTCTTTCCCAACGGCAGCGCCTTCGCCACGGGCTCTGACGACGCCACCTGCAGGCTGTTTGACCTGCGAGCCGACCAGGAGCTCAGCCTCTACTGCCATGACAACATCATCTGTGGCATCACCTCCGTGGCTTTCTCCCGCTCCGGCCGCCTGCTGCTGGCCGGCTACGATGACTTCAACTGCAACATCTGGGACGCCATGAAGGGGGACAGAGCAGGTGGGTGGAACGGATGAAATAAAACAGTGGGTGTGAACAATTTCACCGAAAAAAAAAAAGTTTTTTAATGCAATTGTTTGAGGGATGTGGTATTGTCCAGATCAATACATCAAAGAGCAGGTACACTGTGCACTTTAGTTTTCAAATGAATTTTGCAGTTAGCTGTGATACTTGGTTTTAAGGGATAGTTCAACATTTTGGCAAATTGGCCCATTGCCATAATCCCTATAGTTTTAGCAGTAGGTTTGTTACCTTTAATTGTCGATGCAAGCTATTTTTAGAATGGCGGAGCAGAGCCGCGAGCTGCTCAGAGATACGCTACGGAGGCTCATGGGATTTCTTGGTTTCCCTCATCAAAGCATGAATTTACCTCGAAAACAACTCCGTGGCAATGGCCCAATTTGCCAAAATGTTGAAATATCCCTTTAACTGTCTGACATGGAAATGAAAGAAAGTGTTTAGCATCCTTAAATTAAGTTGAATTTCCCTGCAACTGAATCTAAGGTAAAAAAAATAAAAAAAATAGACATAGTTTTCTCGTCTAGTGCAACAGTTTTACAAAATCTGATTTTACTGTCATGTATGATTTATAAACAGGAAAAAAATAAGCAACTATTATTTGCAACTGATTCATGTCTTAAATCACAAAAATGCCAAACACAGCCTGGCTTCAGGTTACATTTGCTGTTTTTATATCGGTGTAAGCTAAATATAATTAGAAAACAAGACGGTTGTGATTGTCACCATTTTATATTAGAACTATCAATGTGATGAAGAACTAGCTGCGACCCATTTGATCTTAGTTTACATACGATTATTTCTGGGGAAACACGGCTCCGTGCCAGACTCACCGGTGATTTCACACACTTTTCCCTTTTTTCAGTCGGATCCCCTGCGTTCACAGCTTGATTTTTTTGTACAAAATGTACATCGCTGGGTGAAACCGCCCTCCCAGCCTGTGGTGGTGCGAGTTAAAGCACAAACAAACACTAGCTCGCTGTGTTCTGTGTGGTTTTTAAGAAGTTTCAGAACAGACTGCAGAGCAAAAACATTTCACAGTTAACAAGTCCTCTTTTGTTTTTCCCCGTCCCTCCTGCAGGAGTCCTGGCCGGCCATGACAATCGTGTGAGCTGTCTGGGTGTGACGGATGACGGCATGGCGGTGAGCACCGGGTCCTGGGACAGTTTCCTTAAGATCTGGAACTGAGCCACCGCGCACATCGACGGCAAACAACGTCCGACAGACCGACACCGCTGGGACACAGTTTGCACCCTGTATTCACACTGTATGTAAGATTCAACAGACAAACTGCAACATCGTACTGTACATAATATATATGACTTAGGTATGAGTTTACACACACACACACACACACACACACACACACACACCTTAACACCTGCCCACACTACCTACAGCTGATTTAAATACACACATGCTACAATACCACACACACACACACACACACACACACACACACACACATATATATAAATATAAAATCTGTAAAATGTCAAAATGTGACCAAATACAGTTGAATCTTCAGCTGCCCAAATAAAATTTAAAAAAAATGCCACTATGACCTGAAGCCTTTTAACACTTCTAAAACACACTCTCTCTTTGTCTCTCTCTCACACACACACACACACACACACACACACACACACACACACACATACACGGTTTCCTGAGAGAGACTGCTCCTCGAGTTAAACAGGAGAAGAAGTAATTGGACAATTCTGTCTTTGTTTACATTGAAGTGAAAAATGCACTTCAGACAAGTTTTTCTGTACTATTTTTGCCTCTGAACCACATGTATCTCAGCAGTGGCGATGTGAAGGAAGAGCGGTCGAGGAGGAGAATCCAGTCAGGTCCATTAACACTGAAAAAAACAAAACAATTCACTGACAGACAGACAGACAGACAGACAGGACGTGGACGGACAATCCACCGCGTCCAAGAGAAACGTCATCTGGCTCCAAACGTCATGTAGTCACTGTTTTTATAGAAACGTACCCCCACATACAGTACATCTGTTCTGAAGTTTGAGTTTTATTTTCAACACTTATTTTCTTCATGTTCTCCCTGTGTGCCTCAGATACACTTTAAGGATTATTAATAGAGAATATTGATACAGTTAAATTAACTCAAAAAAAGATCTGCGATTCAGAAGGTGGGTGAAAAAGAAAAAAACATTATAAGACACATCTTAATAAAGCAGGAGCCAGTATTCGTACTTTGACTTGGTCAATGTATTATCTGGACATTATGATGGTATAAATTGTACATAATATTAATAAATAATAGCCTCTCCTGCCAGTTCTTGTGGTGTCTTTTTTTTCTCTTATTTTTAAAACACCGTCTACACAAAATGTTGATGTGAAAGTGAGAGTGTGTGTTCAGGTGCGGATTAGGCAGGTGTGTGATTGTTTCAGTGCTGTTGGACAACACACACACACACACACAATAGGATGTTGTTTTCAGTGGCCTTGTTACATTTTCATCACTGACTCTAGTATATTCTTATTTTTTACATGAGTTTGTTTTAAAGACGCTCAAGTGAAATTCAGCCCCATGATAGATTTGTGTTTATAGCTAATGTTTAAAGAATGATCTTCTTCTTAATAAGAGCCCATCATTTGTTACAGTACGTGTTGGCAAACAGTACAACAACATGACCACAATTCAGGAAATTTACAAAATATGGTAAATTTGGTTGGTAATGTGGAAGCTGAAAATACACCAGAGTCCGTCTAGTTGTATTATTTTGTAGACATTTCTAATTGTTTACAGACTAATAACTTCAGGTAAGAGTAGTTCTTACTTACAACATTGGATTGTTTTATTTATTTATATATACTGCATATATACATATATTTTGCAGTGCTGAAGTGTTTTTACCTTCAGCCACCAGAGGGCGCTGCAGCTCAGCCAGCATCCCCGATTCTCAAAACAAGGATAAAAGCTTTAGCCATTAATATTTTATGTTCATCATTAAGCCAGTTCATTTATGCCATTTACTGGCTCTGTCGGTTGAGCTGTGTCTGGTGTTATGTGTAAAGTGTTGCCCGCATTAAAAGAGTCGTGTCATATTTTTAAGCAGATTTCAGCACCATCATGTGGTAAAACCATAAACAATGACGTTTTTCCACTCTGTTCACCACCATATTGTTAAAAACAAAAAAAATGTGTGAATTATTATCATGACATCATGTTTGGTCACTCTCTGCTCAGAAATCAAACACATGAATGTCAGATATTATGTGATGGACATTTTTTCACATTAGAAAAAGAATCAAACAAGACGAACAGACCACAAAATGAGATCAATGTATTTTATTTTTCAAACAATTCTGTATTAAGACATGAATTCATTCAACACAATCCTTTGAAAGTTTAAAGTTTTATCAGTCTATGAAATACAATCTGGAGTTAACCTCTCACAAGTAACACAGACGCGCGCACACACTAAAACATTGCAAAGATGTTTACCGTCTTTAAAAAAAAAAGTTATTGAAAAAGAAGAAGAGATATTGTAGTTCTGTTCAAAGATCCACGTCGTCTTCCAGCTCCCCACGTTTGATCTGCCTCGCTCCCAGCTACAGCTGCTAATCCATTCATGTGTTATTGATTAGAAATATAAGCTTCTAATGAGAGAGGAGTACCTCGTCGGAATATTAGCTATCATCCATTAATCAATACGGAAAAGTTCATAAAAGGCAGTTTCTGGGATTTCACTACAGCAAAATGAGAACAAGTGTCCCAACAGACACACAGAAGCAGAAAGTGAAGTACAGAACAGTTTCTGTAACAAGCGACGCACGAACCAGCCGACATTCAGTCTGCCAAAGGCCACTGACCAATCACTTCCTGCGGGCCGCACTGAGAGAAGACAGCCATCATATTGATTTGTTCAAATGCTTGTATTGCTTATTAAAAAAAGAAAACGTCACCTTCAGCTCCACCTACAACTCAGTGGTGCCTCTCTCTCTCTCTCTTCCTGATCTCATACTTTGTGCATCATGGCTGCAGGATGAACTCTGCAGTCAGACCAGATACACATGTTGCCTAAAACTACAGAGCTGCAAGGTTCAGGTCTTTTAATGGCTCTTGGTACGAAATGAAAAAAGCACTTTCATACATTAAGGTGCTTCGAGAGGAGTCAACAACCAGAACTACTCTTCTGTTTTGAGACTGCAACCCACTGTAGGAATTTCTGCGGCATGAGATGAGTCAACAAAAGTGTGTGTAAGTGTGTCTGTGTGTGTGTGTTAAAAGACAACTCCACCGATTTTACACATGGAAGTGTTTACAGGTCTTTGTGGAAGAAGTTGTTTTGTGGATCTGCGTGAAATCTGACTCTGGGGTTGTGGAGTTCTGCAGAGGAGAGAGAGAGAGTGACCTGCTCCTCATCTCTGGTTTAAACTCATTAACCTGCAGCTTGGCCATCAACAGTGAGTAGTCAAGCTGCATCATGGGTAATGTAGTAGGATGTGGAGAGAGAATAGCATTCAGTTTTGTTGGCATCAATTTTGATCAATGTTCTTTTTTTCTTCTAACCATCCATCATGAGACAGAAGATGTTCCAGATGACCCGGGATAAATCGGTGGAGTTGCCTGTTAATTACATTGAACAACACAAATCCCAGTTTATTATGGGCACTCTGCACATCAGGGTCATTTCATCTTAAATTTAACTACTGTTCAAAGGTGATTAAAAAAAACAAAAAACAGATCTGCACATTTTATTTGGATTAGGAGACAGAATTAGTTAATTTTTGCAACATTTAATTGATTGTTATAGAGAGCAGTAAAGCTACAAGGCAGCACGAGACATGTTGCAAACAAAATGGCAGAGGAGACTGTACCTAGTGTTTAGTGTCTTCACTTTCACATCATGGTGAGTAAAAAAACACGGAGGCCCAAAAACAGACGAGTGTCTGTTCTGTCACAGTCAGTGATTGATAAATGCATTTTTCCACACGTTGCCGTCTATAGGATACAAATCCCAAAGCCAAGAGCCACCAACCTCACAACAGAAGCCATTACACCACCATCACATCACCACGTCCACACCTGCGCTATGATGCATGTCGTCACCTGAGCGTATTAACAGCCTGTCGACCCCTCGCAGGCCAGAGACACGGAGAGGCCTTATCTATCTATGAGTCACCACTCGTCTGAATCACAGCCACAGTCGGCTCTTCTGGTTACCAGACGACAGACTTTGTTTTTCTGTCTGGACAACTCAACAGAGTGACACTGTCCCCACACACACACACACACACACACACACACACACACACACAAACACACACACACGGAGCTGTCTCAGCGGATTACTCGCTTCGCTACGACCAACTAGCTGGACTGGTTTCACACTGACGAGTTTGACGACTGCTGAAGTGAATGAGGAAAATAAAACTCCATCTCTTTGTTATATTTAATTATAGCTTCGATCTCTCTGCCTTAAATACATTGTGCTTTGATTAATAGAGTGGTACACGCTTTTATATAAATACAAATCTGTCTTATAGATGTACATTCACTTTTATTTCTCAATATAGGCTAATTTACAGTTTTTTTTGTTTTTTTTTATAAAATAGGCTTCTTAGAATATATCAAGCTACTTTCCCCACTACAAGATTAAACAATCAACATCAGTAAAGAATAAGCGTTTACCTCAACTTTGCCGCTATAACCTACATTTTCTGAGCAGACATCACACACAGTTTTATCTGACCTGTGCACAAATACTAAGTTTTCTTCTACAAACACGTTTCATACGTATGGCTTTTCTCTATGCCGGCTCCCACTGCGAGTCGATCGTCTAACATGTTACACTGGATTAATTGGAAACGTATCAGCTTACTTGTTATTGCAACTTTCTGAACGGGTAGTCTGTCTCTTTTGTCATTTTAGGTGCCAAAAAAGCATTTCAAGTCCCTCTACGGGGCTTTCTGGGTTTGACTTAAGTGCACTTAACTGGCACAGAAACGTTAGTCTTGACGAGGGAGTAGAAATAGTTGTGCCTCTTCTTCATGTGATTTCAAGTAAGAGACAAAGTGGGGGGCTGGGGGGGGGGCTCACAACCCATCCTAGAACTTCTCGCCTTCCCAACTCCAAGGCACTGCTTTTATAACTGTAAACATGGCAGATTGGAAAAAAACAAAACAAGAATAATGATTTGCCCATGAAAAGAAATGAGTGCCAGAGCTCCTGGTGTGTTGTTAATTGAGAAATCTGAAATGTGGGTCATGGCACACGACATATGTAAGAATAGAAACACATTCGCTAAAGGGAAAAACAACTTTGTTACAGTACTACATACTCTATTTCAATGACTTACATGCACACCAAAGTATCTGCTCGAGATATATTTGTAAATGTTTACTGAAGTCAAAGTGCTTTCCATGCTCATTTACAGTTTGTTTTATAATCTTACTGTGAAATTAATCTCCTATTTATATAATCTTTGATTAAACACTCTCTGCCCTGACCCTTCACTGCATTCTTAATAGCTTTGATTTTTTTTTAATGCATAAAATATATATCTGCCTTAGCTTAAAGCCCCACTTTTAGCTGACTATCCCGTTGATCACTGGCCAGGTTTCCTTTTATAGCATCCAAAAAGCTTTTCATACCGACAGTCTCACTAAAACTTTACCATTGTATTCTTTCAACTTCAACATGTCACCACTTAATGATGTAAACTTTCTTCCCCAACATCCTTATGCTGATTAGCTGCATGATGGGAGGAGGGAGTAAAACCATATTGGCTTAATGTGGCAGCACAGTGTTGTTGTAAACACTGTAGAAAAAGCTTTATTCATGTTCTGACCTAATAAAAAAAAGAAGAAAACACATAGACTACTTGCTGTTCTCTGCTGTACTGACTGGTGTATGAGAGCACAATCCCCCCCCTAAGGAGCTGCCTTAACAAAGCAGACACTTAATCCACCAGAAATATGGGGGATAGGTGCATTACTAACAAACACATAAAATCAAGATCTATAGGAAATCCCAAGAAACTAATAAAGCACAACACCACAGAAAGGACCCAGTGGTTAGTGATCAGTGGGAATAGTTTCTTCTCAAATCTCTACAGTCGCCCCAAATAAACTCTATTCTATTGCCTTTGGCCTCGGTTCATTCCCCCGTTACAGAATATGCTGTGAACTTTGGCAGAATGTAAAGATATGAAATATATTAAGTCTCAAGTGTTCCAGCCGTGTTCTCCAAAGTGCCTGATGAGATGGAGTCCTCTGTGGTATTGCAGAGTCGCCCTACATTACGTTAAATCTTTCCACTGGCCCAAGACAAATAAGTAAGTGTACCACGCTAAGAGCTGTTCCACTGCAATCCCCTGGACAAACACTTTGCACATTAAGATCCACACTAACAGAAAAATAGTCTAAGAACTGAAATATAATACAGTAGAGTGGATCGCTGTGGTCGGAGGGTGAAAGGACCCCGAAAATGAACTCCCTCCAATCACTATAATCTCAGTGACACCCTCCTCCCACATTTTCCAACTGTCCTCCTTCACTGCCGAACGTCCCATTCCTCCGTCTCGGTCCTCCAAAGTTGTGACCACACTCGCCTTACTAATATTAGCTGAACACATGAACCCTCCTCCTCAAACAAAGACTCCACAAGATAGAATATATTGCAATATAATGGCAATATAATTACAGTAAAGTTAAGAATACCAGTAGGCTAATACCAATACAGAATCACTACATATAAATATCAAATTTTTGTATTTTGTAATCTACGAAAACAAAAACTTTAGATACAAGCCAGATGAGTCAAATAATTAATGGTTTCACCTAAACCATAGAAAAAAAAGGCAAAGCAGGATATTTCACAGTACTGTGTATCTGAGTACTGATGAGTACACATGTCTGATTGTTTTGATCTTATTATTTAATTGTTTCAAAACTGAAATTCATTTTGTTTTGGAAGCATTCAAGGCTTACTTGTTGTGATTGACAGTTAGCAACATAATTTGCCTTTCAGGCCAGAAAAAAAAGAAGAAGTTGAGAGCAGAACTTCAGGTAACTGTCTACTAAAGAACAAGCTACTTTATCCTGACTTAATGTCCCTTTGTAATATTTTTTTTTAGGACTAAATCCTTCCTTGAAGCCTTCCTGGAATTGTGAAATCCCCAAAACAACGGGGAACCACAAGCCACTGCAGATGGGTGTTCCAGCATTTTATTATTTGACGTCCATGTGCCCAGTGGCAACACACTGTAGGCTATATAAGAGGCCCGCAAATGATTCAGATTCTAAGTGTCAGGTGCTAACTATATTTACAGCTTCAGTTTGACATACAGTATCGGTAAATAATGCCTTCTTCAAAATGTACTGCAGAACCATCAAGGAATGTTTTTAACATACTTCACAATTAGGAACTAAATAGTTACGACTGAACACAGGTCCACCAAGTAAAGTAAATCAAGACAAGAGTATATACAGTACAAATTAATAGATGGTATTAACATTTGAAGCTCATCAGTGTTTTCTCGTGATGATTCCAGGGACAATGTTATCAGGGGGCCTCGGTAGAAAGTGTATTTTAAGGAGTGTAGGCTGGAATGAATTTAGATATTATTTGTGTTTGTGTATGTGTGTGTGTTTGTGTATGTGTGTGAGTGTTTGTGAGAGTCTGTACGTGTGTCTTTGGAGCGGGAGTGCGTGAGTGAGAGCGAGCTGGAGGAGAAAGCGAGAGAGGTGTTCGCGTTTTGTGTGCATGCGTTTTCGCGAGAATTTTCGGATGCACTTCCTTCTCCAAACCCCTGCTGGGTTTTCACACACACTGACCGGAGCAGCTGTTCCTTCACCAGTTCATGATGCAGTTTCTGTTCAAGGTCATGAAGTAGACCTGGCTGCTGCCGCCGGACCGCACTGAGGCAAAGAACACCTGAGGGGCAGCGCAGACACAAAGGACACGTAGGTCAGAAACGTCCTTACATCTGGCTACTGTAAGTGACTTTACCGTCCGAGGCTTTCGGCGCTTTCATGTCTCACCTTGTCGTTCCTCTCACACAGGAACTTCAGCCTCTGAGCCCTTTTGTGCATGAAGACGCCATCCAGGTGTCCAGTCTCCACAGAGCGGATCTCAATGGCCTTCTCTCCCCAGCCCATGATCTGATTGGAACAGATGTGAGCTGCAAGGCAAAGCATCGTGTTTATACAAGGAACAGACCTGGTCACAGATGATGCATCTAGTTTCATGTAAGTCCATATAAAGCCCCTTTCCCACTGGACAAAAACCCAGTTTAAACCTGCGAACAATCGGCTTCTGATGAAAGGGCATTTGAAAATCCCATACTTTTTCCAGACCCTAATTTCCAGACTTCTCGGTTAAAAAAAATTCGAATAATTTGTGACGTTTGAGTAATTAGATGTGTCTCATGTAAATAAATTATGCAATTAATCATTTGTTTTCATTATTCTGAATTTGTATGCCATTATGTCACCAAATCATTTCCAGGAGATTGTAGCTAATAGCACATACAAAATAATAAACCCAAATAACTTCAATAAGACCAAACCCTGATAAGTATTAAGATAAATATATTTCCATACAATAGTTTCCATTTTCCATACTTTTCCAGACCTGGAAATGTATAAAATCAAATTCCATACTTGTGTAGGAACCCTGTTAATTTACTTCGCTGTTTTCTGCACATTAATGTCATCAACGTGATGACATCATGAGAAGTGCTGCAGTGGGGGTAAACGGCCATGCAGCGTGCCAGCTGGAGATCAGACCCAGGTTGTTTGGCCAGTGGGAAAGGAGCCATATGCTGACTGTAAACGGGTCGACTCGCTAATTTTAGTGAGAAGCGGTATAAGTTTGTCATTGGATTTGACCCGTACCAACAGATGTGGGCATCTCCCCCCACTGCAGGACGACATCCTTGATGATGCGCCCATAGGTGTTGACATAGACGCCCTCGTCTTCGTAGCAGAGCAGCATCTCCATGCCATCGGAGCTGGGCAGGAACACGATGGCGTGCGGTGTGATATGACTCTGGATCTGTTTGAGGTGGAAAAAAAGGAAAAGGATGAGATTGTGTGGGTTCCACCTCTCCTGAAACGCAGCATCCGTCCAACAGTCGCGCAACTCACGTGCACAGGGATGTAAATGTCATAGTTGTTTCCAGAGTCCACGTCGATGGCGTGGAAACCAGCACAAGAGCCATAGATGACTTTCAACCTTTGACCTTCTTCCACCGTTAAGTCAACAAGTACAGGCCTGTGTGGCAGGTCTGCAAACGACTGGTGAAAAGGAGTGGGGGGTTTCAGGGGCAGAAGGTGAGTGGGAGAAAAGGATAAACTTGAATGCTCCTCTGCTTGATTGATCTCGCATAACTAATCCAGCGGGTAAGAAAAGAGAGACTTACTTTGAAGGCCATGAATTTGTGATAAGGTTTGGGCGCCCATGCGTACACCTCCACTGCATTCTTCAAGGCAATCACCAGGAACTTTATCCTCTCATATTTCACTAGACAGAACAACAAGGCCATCTGATATCAGATACTTGTTATCAATAATTCACTCTGCCAAATGCATTTATGAGAACTTGCCTGAAGCGGAATAGACAGCAGTGATAAACAGCCATCATATGTCACTCACCCACTTTGTAGTGCACACACCCCTCCATCTCCCCCACAGTGGTCCAGCCCTGCTTCTTCTCCACCTCGGGGTCATTGTGGAGGATCTTATTCCTCAGCCACGCCAGGTAGTAGACACGCACCTTGTTTTTCTTGCCTTCATAGACACAGTGGGAGATCAATTACAAATTATACTACAGGAGGGTTTTTTTTTTCTTTACTGCATTTTCATTGCTGGAAGACACAGTATAGAACTTCAAATTAAATATCTCATTTAAAATACCCTTTCCAAGTTTTAAACACTGCTTTGAAGTTACTAATACCAATTCCTAAACTTAAACGTATAGCTCAGTGGGTTGAGCAGGCGCCACGTATACTGAAGCTTTTGAAGGCAGAAGGCCCTTTGCTGCATGTCATTCCCCCTCTCTGTTTCTCCATTTCCTGTCTCTCTCCAAGTGTCCTGTTCATTAAAAGGCATAAAAAGCCCCCCAAAATACTAAAAAAATCAAATAAATGTACGTTTGTGCAAGTAAATGTCAGCTAAATAACATTAATGATCATCAACAGAAAAACACTGATAAACAGTATATCGAAAAGAATTGATGTTTGATATTTGATCTAGTCAATAACTATCGCTCAAAGTTTGAGCAGCAGTTTGGCATGATATTCTGATGGAGAAGAGATTGTTTAAAAAATATTGACCTGTACAAGCATCAACAAATTCTACACTACACAGAAATCAAAACAGTGATCCACTGATTCTAAAGTCAAAAGTCAAAATGCAAAAAAAAAAAAAAGATAAATCAAATAAATAAATAACTAAAAATAAAATCATCTGAAAGCATTGGCACAATTTGGCATCTAGTATTTGGCATTCCATTAAAGACAGTGATCTTATGCCAAATGAACAGGCAGCTTCAACTGACTGTAGCGAGAGCAGACTGGCGAGGAGCAGCATTAACGACCTGATATGGTGATGAGCAGGTTGAGGCCCTCCAGGACGTCCATCTGTTGGAACCGGCGGGAGTTGATGAGGGGGTAAACCTTGCCCTGACCACTACGGTCCAGCAGCTTCAAACCGTTCTCCGTGCCCACCAACAGGTTCACACCTGGTGAGACACGTGCACAAATTCACAGCTTTTTCATTGCGCATGCAATGATTCTAATTATTGCCTTTGCGCTCGTCACAGCTAAAATTAACTTTGCAGTATCCCTGTGTTGTCACTCCTTTATTTATCATCTTGAACACTGTTATTTTCCATCATCATTTCTCATAAGCTGCAGCTATTGCATCACCATAATATTTCATTTTACCATTGTATCTAAAGCGTATTTAAAGATGGAGTCATGAGCCTCACTCAATGAAGCATTCAAGTCGCATGGGTGACAGACTGAAAATTTTATTTAAAAATGTTATTAAATTGCTTTAATAATGAAAACAGAGGCTCCACCTTCTCTTAGGAGTTATTAATACAGTTTAAGGTACAACAGTGGCCTCAAATCTAATTTTCTTGCTTTTGTTTTCAGCGGTGGTCATATTTGTACCGAGAGCCCTGCTGGAGCTCATATATTAGTTATACATAAGGAGGGTTAAAATAAGTTTTCTCGTTTACACTAAAGCACTAAATTCATTCTTACCCCAAAGTGCAGCACACAGGATCTCTGAGTTGAATCTCTTCTTGTACTTGCGGATCTCAGGTGTGTCATTAGGGGGACGAGTGTTGGTGGGATTGACATTCACCATGGATCCTTTTCTCACCTCCATCTTCAGCTGCTCAAATCTGGAACCTAAACGTCGAAGCAGCGATGGAAAATGCATCATTTTGGAGAGAAAAAACAAGGCAGCCCAGGAAAAGGTGCTACACGAACTACACACAGGGAAACTCATATTACAATGTTATATAAAATTCTTGGCCTTGAAAGAAAAACACATACTTCCATCCCCTCCCGGTGTATTTTATTGCACAAGAAATAATGTCAAAGGTTAACAATCAGCTGTAGCAACATGGTTTGCTGTTCAAGAAACTCTGAGCAGATGTTTCTACCTGAGTGAAAAGCTTCCAACTCACTGGTGACAGAGATGTTATCCCCTGTCCCTCCAGGTGACTGGTACATGCCCAGATCCACAAAGGTAGTGAAGGAGGACTTGCCAGATGCTTTAACCAAACCTCTGGACTGGTACTGGTGCAGAGAGCAGAGAGATTGTTTGAGTTGTACAGTGTTGTTTAAATTAACGTCATGTTAGAGAAGATGTTAACTTGTCAGACAAACATGCTAAAAAAAAAAAGAAGAAGGATGTTCTATACTAAGATTTGTATTTTTGATGACAGCCCACTCACAAACTGAGCTGATTTAATGTGTTAGGAGTGGACGTCATGGCTAGAATGATGGCAGATAGGGAACACGTAAAAATAAACCAGGAATTTAGGGCTGATATACTTAGCATTAGTAAAACTTACGTCATAAACAGAGTCTTTCCCAGGGGAAGAGTGAGTGGCTGAATCAGTGGGGGAGTGGGAGGGTTGCACCACATCTGGCAAGTTAGTGTATCCATTATGGCTCCGCTTCTCTGGGGTCTTTCAGGTAGAAAAGAAACACACAGATGTAACACACCTCCCTGTAATAAATAACGCCAATGAGCCACTCCGATCTGGGCCAATCTCACCAGGATGTGACCCGTTTTGATTGCACACCACAGTGACCACAAACACTGAAGAAACAGCTGTGACCAAATTTGCGTCAAAAAGTCAAGTCGAGTCTTGTTCTTTGCACTGGGAGAATCAGATGGATGTTGTGTCTTTTATGTTACTGGTGTCCCACGTTTATTTACATTTTCAAGTTTCTCTAGATCTCCGTTATGTTTTTTCTAAAATGACATCCCATAGTTAATTCAATCACTCACTCCAGCTTTTACCTGCAAACAAACATCAGTGGATGCTTTGCAGCTAAAACTAACACAAGATGTATTATGTTTATAATGTCACATTAATGGAAAATGGAAAGAACAGATACACGTATAATGGTCAATAAGACCAGAAAAGCACAGCTTTAAATATTCTGATTTTTAAAATAAAATATGGAACCGATTTAACATGGGTAAATGTCAACGGTGAGGTATATACTAATTGTATATCATTTATTTCCTTTACATATATATATTTTTTCTTTCTTACACCTACTGCAATCAAATTGCCCAAGTTGGGACAAATAAAATGACTTGACTTAATTTAAACCCTCTGTTTGCTATATAATACACATACTCAATGGTAAATATGAAGTGTGACTTCCTGGTGATGATTCCAACTGTCCAGTCTAGTACTTGGTATAACAGTATACTGTATGTTACTGTGTGAAAATAATCAACAATCATCTTCTATGTCATGTATGATGTTTGCAGAGTTATTTATAATATTAAACAAGTTAATGACATGCAGTTAAGTAACTACAGCCTGGCACATATCGTCATTGCGGTCTAGTACACACACATATGCATAAGCAAAAAAAAAAGAAAAAAAAAAGATTGCACTTAATGAAAGTGACACCTCACACATTCAAGTCATCATTCGCCACCTGCAAGATGTATGCCGTCTGTCACTGAATCATATTGCCGTCTCTTTAAAAATCTCACATATTTATGCCAAACTAACACAGGGTGACTTCAGGTAATATACAAGATTTTAAAAAAAAAGCACTATAAGCTTGCAAAAGTTAAACTGATCAACTTTGGGCTGATCACTGTGATCCTGTGGGCAAAGTAGCACTATGAATGAACTACTGAAGGCAAACTGCAGTGCATGTTTCCCTTCTCTATGATTCATTTCTTCTGGATGTTTAATGAACATTATGGAGCCATTACATCTCTGTGATACTCTGTCATGTAACACATTGAATTTTCCATCAAGTCACAATGCATTTTAAGCATCATTACGTATACAGATGACTCACCCTCTGCACCAGCATTGTCTGATCCCCATAGCCTCCAGCTTGCTCTCCATCTCCCCCCTCGCCTTCGTCTTCGTGAACCACCATAGTGTTGACTGAATCAGTGTCTGCATCCCTGTGACTGTAATCAAGAGGCACAGATTGACAATGTAAACGGGCAAAGAGACAGTAACACAATATTACGGGAAGTACTGAATTCTGTTAAATCAACAAATACAAATCATTCTTTGCTTCTTGAATTTCCAGAATCTGCAGGTGACAGTGTTACCGGTCTGTGGGGCTTTCTTCCTCCTCTGCTCCCTCACCACTCTCGCTCTCCTCACTACTCTCGCTGCTCTCAGAGGACGAGGAGTAATCGTTGGCCTTGACTGGTGGCCTCGGCTGCTCCTCAGCTCGCTCCTTGGCAAAGAGACCATGGTCCTGCGCACATATAAAGCATTGTTTACTTTGTGAATACTGTAACACAGCATTAGTTTCAGCTTTTTAAGAAACTGACAAATAATACAACAGCAATATATGCAAAACTAATATTCAAAGATGATGTCAGCAGGATGGACTAAGAAAAAAAGGAATCTCAGGAATCAGAGTCTGGAAACCTAATGATATAATGTGATGATTTTTGGCATTTGCTGGGTGTCAGAAGCCCATATAAAAACACAATAAAAAGATCTTTGTCTAAAAAATGTAATTTCATTCAATACATGATTTAGCCAATATATGAAGACGTGCAATTCATTCTGGATGAGCATGTCCTACAGCCAATGAATACAGATACAAACTCATGCATGGACGTCGAGCATCATACAACACACAAAGACTGTGAAACTAACCTCCCCTATAGCTCTCTTGTAACTCTGTACATTAGAAGTCAACCCAACAAAAAGGGATTTGAAAAGAGGAGAGACATGAAGAGAAACAGCAGCAGTGTGAGTACTTTATGTGTAAGGGAAAGGGTTATTTGAGAAGTCACTGTACTACAAGCAAATTAACACAACAGGTTTGTTATTCACAGTCAGAGACAGAACCAAGCATATGTACAGTTTTGTTTTGTTCTCTGTTACATAATTGCATAAATCTGAGCTGAATTATGTATTTCCTGCAACTTCTTGTACCAGGGGAAATGGGGGAGACAGCCAGTGTCGGTTTGAAACAGCACTTACAGCAGGGCGCCCAGGGCGGGAGGAGGTACGAGACTCCCCTGGCTTATGGCGACTATCATGGGAGAGGATGGGTGAATCCATTTTGGAGGAACCTGAAAATAACAACGTTGTATGGTGTGGTTATATTTTTCTGAAACCAGGCTCGCTGCAAGGACAGTCTGCAGAGAAAAAGCACCAGGGAGGGAGGGACTCACTGAGGATGCGATGCCTCTCTAGGGAACCGGTCTGAGGCAGATTGGATATGATGCTCATACTGTCTCCTCTCTCCCAGCGATCATTGCGGCTCAGATCTGGATTGCTGCCATGAGGACACGAATCACTTATCTCAAGTCGTCATTCAAACTTAACACCATTTACTAGACACTAATCAAACTGATCGAACCGTTTACCTGGCTCTTACTGGATGCCTTATGCCGGATGTCAGGTTGGTGTTGAGAGCTGTGGCAATAGATGCAGTCCTCTGGGGAATCTGAGGACAGCAACATTATAGTTGTGCATTTACAAAGACAGCAGCTTAGAAAATGACCAAGGATGTTTTAGTTTTAAACCCCAATACCAAAAGACTCAAATCTGAGAAGATTCTTTGTTATCAGATTAAGATTTTATTGTATGAACCGCCTTTTTATCTGATTAATATATATTTAAGTATGTAAGTGTAAGGGAGGGCTTTTTACCTCCATCACTAAATGCAGGTCAAGAAGTGAATGAGGGAAAATGCTTTTGTGTGAGGTAAGCAGAGTTTCTATTTCATAAAGAAGTAATTTCAATGTCTATTATATAACTGTAGTCCAGATAATATGATATTTTTTTCAACAAGACTCCTGTGTTTACACATAAATAAGTGCAAACTGAAGTTTTGTTTAGTTTGCAGGCCTACTGGCGAGTCAAACCCAGCACCGGCGTCTGGATCTTACCTTGGGTGGGAGCTCCACATCTGGCAGGCGGATCCAGGGGCCACGATCTTCTCTGATTTGGTGTGCCTGTGGTGCAGGGGTTTCAGAGGTGGGGTCAGAGTTTTGGCGCACAAGCTCTCTAGAGTGAATGGGTCGGGGGGTGGGGGTGAGGGAGGGATCCTGGGTGGGGAAGGCGGACATGGTCTTAGTGGGCTGGTCGCACAGGGACTGGGAGCGAGGGACGGGGGCTGCGTAAGGCTTCAGAGGAACCAAGTGAGCCATCTGGAACTGCAGAGGACAGGAGCAGCAGCGGCAGCGGTGGCGACGCACCAGGAGGGAAGAGCAGCCGAGCGGAAGGAGGATTACACAAGACAGTGGGAGAAGGAGGCCATAGAGGAGAAAAACGCAAGGTTTTGTTTGTATTCCAGGGAAATTTTTTCAACATGTTGGAAAGAAATGATAGGTAGAGAAGAGAGAAGAGAGGGGAAAAAGACACAAAAGAAGGTATAAATAAGGAAGCAAAGACAGTGAACAGTAAAGCAGCAAAGAATCAAGGGGCTGAAAGGCGTAAGCAGTTGTATCTTCCACTGTGTTTCCGGGTTTTAACCATCTACATTTCACAATACTTGCACACACCTTGCCCTGTCCTCCTTGGGGTTCGACGGGCCTTTGCATTGGTGGGGTCTGCGCAGACTGGACCACTCCTGATTGGCTGATTGAGTCAGAGCGTGACTGGATGGCCGTGTCGGAGACGGTGGTGCAGATTTTGGGTGAGCCCTGTCTGTTGAGTTTACTTCTCTCCTCCACCTGAAATATGGACAACAGTGATTCACTGTGCAGCAGTTTGACCGTAGCAATGCACGTAATGCTGCAAGTGTGAGGTAAACGCTGCTACCTCACGAGCCCAAGTGGGTTTGTTGTTGGGCTCCAGGTTTTTGTTGTAGTGGTAGAGCTGGGGCTTCTTCTCCTGCTGCTGTTGTTGCAGAGACACCAGGTAGGCATGCTCCTGCTGCAGCTGCCTCTGTAGCCTCTCTGACTGACGCTGCTCCTCCAGCTGCTTGCGCTTATACTCCTGACCAAAGAAACACACTGCAGTCAAAATGTTGTTTGACTCAGACTGGACACAACAGACAGGTCGGGGCAGGCCATGACTAAAACCGACACATCTGCAAACAGCAACTCTGCTGCAACTACAGGCACGTGTCTGCATATTTAGCTGACCACTTCTCATTTCCTCCACTCAGACAGTAAATGTTTGGGGCAGACTTAATCATCTCTAACTTTGTTCTCCTATTTTTAGTACAGTAGCACATTAACAAGCAACATCAAAAGAGTATTGATCGTGTCTGTATGTAAACCTTTTGTATGGTTTCTTGAACAGACAATGTGAACATGAGTCAGTTGAGTTATTGGTTTTTCATTGTTAAGTAGTAGACTGGCCTCCAAGCCTTTTGATGGCCACTACGCTCTTAAGGAAACAAGAAGTGAAAGAAAAATCGTTTCAACCATGAGTCACTAAAAAGTTTTCTTAAAATCCCACATAAAGATAAATAATCTAAGGTACAGAGAATCAAAATCAACTTGTCATCTGTCATTTATTTGTTGCTCTTTTGTTCTGCTGATCACCGTGGGCCACATAGCACTAGATTTTACAAGCCAGGGAGAAAACTCAGTGCTGGGATGCCTCACCTGGGAGCCTCCCTGTGGGGGAGGGATTACAGAACATGTGATCTTAGATTTAGACCAATAAATCTTATGGCTTCATGGTTCCTTTAGTTACTCATCAAAGCCGCCCTGCAGTGTCTCTTTACTCGTGCGTTTTGTTGGTTGATTTTTTTTAAAGTGGTTTAGCTCCATTGGATTCATATGACCTTTATTTGCTATTACGTTCATTACATCTGTACAGGAGAGTTCTCACTATTCAAGTTGCAGGAGTACATGAATCAAATCCAAATTGCAAAGAGTTATTTCAGGGCATCTCTGACAGCAAAAAAATGTTTTTGTGGCTGAACCGCTGTTCTTTTTGCAATTAATGTGCATGGGAGAAAGTTTTTGAGTCCAGAGTGTGTTTTGTGCCCTGCAGTTCAGAATTTGGCCATGAAACAAAATTTGCCTCAAAGCACTGTTCCTGCACTGAACCCTCCAAACCTGCTCCAGGGGCAATTGGCCTGTGTCTGACCCTGTGCCGTGGTCCCTATGGAGGCACGGATAGACACAGGTATTATGTGTATATGCGTAACCTAGGAGAGATGTGTGAAAAAATATCTCAAATGCCTCTCACATATACCAGCCAGGACTGGGCTCTTCCTCCCTCCAAAAAACAGCAACAAAGAGCTCAATCCAAATGACAGCCACTCCTACGCTTCACAGGAGATAGCTCAAACAAAGATGTCAGGAGTGTGGTAATTCTTCTCTTCAATGCAAGAGAAAGACAGTTGGAGTGATACGCCAAAAGCTGCCGAAAACTGCCCCGAAAATCTAGGTCAGTGCATGCCTTTTCAACACATGCAATACTGTGGGAGCTGCATCCATACACTTTAACATGTGGAACATATCTACATAAGGATGCTGCAAATTCCTGAACCTGAACCTGCTTATTTTTGTTACAACTACAAGTGTAGCTGTTCTGACTGTAAAAATAGTAATCTCTGCTGCAGTCCACCGAAAAGAGTCCGATGGGAAACATGGAGATATAACAATACAGTGTTTGTTTTGGCCAAAAAAACAAACAAAGCCCACTGCTGAAGGCAGATGTCAGATATTTTTGTGATCATTTAATCTTCCTTTATTTATTGCATAATAACCAAGAGAAGATAGGACCTCTGCACTCAAAACAAGAACTGATGAGGACGGTGAGGACTAGTTACCATAAGCAACGCCTGCTCCTGAAGCAGCTGCTGCTGGAGGATTTCTAGCTGCCGCTGCTCCTCTTCTAACTTATGCCTGATAAACTCCTGAGGACAGGTGAGAGAGCAGGAATTACAGACATTAGGGTGGGGAAAAAAGAGAAGTGAAAGTACACAGGGGAGGGGCAGAAGACAGAGGCATATAACAGTTATGTAATGTCGACAGAAACCATGTGTTGCGCTGATAAAAATCAACTATTATTCTCACACTGAATCTTATTGACAGAACATCTCCTATCCTTATTTAGCTGTTATAGAGACAAATGAAAGTTAGCACGAAAAATGATTCACAACTCTCATAACTATATAGAGATTGTGATCAGTTACTAAATAAGGAATAAGTAAAGTATTTGCCAGGATACTATCATACCAACTTTACAATGTATAGTATATAACATACTGAAATAAAATCAGTATTTGGCAGTAGAGGTGATGGTGCTATGATGCCAGACTGTTACTGAGGGTAGACTGGAAACAGCATAAGAGACGCAGAGAGCTCACCCACAGAAAACTCATCTCTGAATAAATACACTAATTTAGACCCTTGCTGCTATGGCAACCTACTCATGGAATTTCACCACCAGAGCAACTTGCACAGTGTTGCCGGTGGACACGCCCACACTTCACCCTGATTGGCCGACCGCAGCCCCATGTCTCCCTGTGGTTGGTTACCTGCTCCCTCTCAGCCATCCTCCTATCTTCCTCTCGTCTCATATCGTCGAGTCTCCGGTGGGGACCTTTTTCTTGCTGCCTCACCATCTCTCGCTCTTTTCTCTGTTGCTGGGAGAGAAGGGTGACAGGAAAAAGAGAAATGAGTATAATGGCTGTGTTTTCACAGGGGAATCTAAAATGGATAGCCTGCTTATAAAGAAAGCCCTCCCTTCTTTTTAGTGCAAAGAGCTAGAAATAAAGAAATGAAGGGAGTGCAGTGCAGAGTAGAGGTTGTGAGTCATTCTCATCTCACAAACACACACACACACACACACCTACACATATCACCCTAATCACCCTCTAAGTGTTCTGCTTTGAACTCAAACTGACCAGTTATTCAGCTGTGGCAGTCGTTACCTGCCCTTTTTAAAGGGGCATTGAAAAAAGATTTATTCTTTGTGTAGAGAAGTGAACCTCCCACTTGGTAGTGACACAAAACACTCGCTTGTCTCCTCAAGTTGTTGTTGGCACTTTGCAGGTGAAAGGAAGATCCAAATGAGATAGGAGGAGGAGGTGAAGGTAGATTAGGGGAGGGCCACCTTTACTGCAGCAGATTACCTCACAAATACAACACAATGCTTTTTGGCAACGTGTGTGTGTATGTGTGTGTAATTACATGAGCCGCTTTCAAATCCCACATAACTCCTGAAACATTTCACAGCTTCTGACACTTTGTCAGCAGCCCACCAGAGAGCTGGGTTATGTACCGTTTGTCTTCCAAAACATGCATAATCTTTACATAAATGATGTGTACAAACAGGTTTTATGACAATTCATAACCCTAGCAGCTAAATCGCAGCATTAAAACAAGTCAGTTATCCGGTTTCCTACATTTTGTTCGATGCCTGTGACAAGATGATACATATAGTGATCACGACCATCTGACTGCAACAGCCATCAATAGACTAAGTGCTAACCACTAACGACAACCACATAATTTTTTTTACCCTGACAATGCGTTGCTATGACATTTTATCAATTTCATATTGGATAAGGCATCAAAGCAAGTTCAGATCTCTGGTGGGCAGAGAAGATGACATAAAGTGTATATGAAGACTTTGCATCGGCTGCTACAGTAATACATCAGCATTTCAATAAGGGAGTGTACAAACCAGCAGGAAGAGTAAATCATTGTTCAGGTGGAAACCTTTTGGGTGAGGGTAATAAAATATAATATAAATTGATAAACTGATGATGATAGGTCACTGGTGATCCAGATCTGTGTTGGTAAATTTGTAATCATAACTGTTATTTCCTGTTTAATAGGTATTGATCTGTATTTCTACGCGACTCCAGTTTACTACATTTACGTACAGACTGTAACAGCAACCTTATACTTAAGTTACTATGCTTTATATTAGTCACATTAATGCATTTTTGAACCAGCCTCCAGGGTTGATTCAAAAATGTTTCAGTGTTTCTGTCCTCATTACAGCCACATAAATGGTTTAATGAAGAGAAAGCCACCAGTACAACGCACTGATCTCCTTAATCCTTAAGGGTGAAGCTGCTTTTTTTTTGTAGTTCCATGTAGTTTACAAACTTCTTCCTCCCAAAACATCTCCTTCAAGGCTACAAAAACATCTCACTCTTGGTACATGTTTACATAATTAATAATTCATATTTGCAGGGAGCAGGGCAGTAGTTCACTTCAAGTAATCTCCTTCTGTTCCCCACTGATGTAAGCATGGATGCTGAAAAGTCACAGTTGCCAGTGAAGGTTACCTAAGCTTTTTATTCAGTATTTGCAATTGGTTATTGAGTCATGGCAGTTCTGAGTTAATGACAGAAAACTCCTAAAGAATAGGTGAAGTCTACTTGTGTGTTTCACATGTCGTGCATCGGTATCATTTCCAAATTCAAAATCTAAGCTATTCATGTTACTCTGACATGTTCCTTCTTTTATAACTTATGCTCATGGCAAATATATTCAGCATAGTACACAATATAGTTTATTAGTGCCCACAATGGAAATCAAGTCATAACTACTGACAAATCAAACACTGCCCTTTTTATCAAGGTTTCAATCATCATGTCAGATAACAGGGAAAGGGGAAGTATTTAAGTGCTTCAATGATAAGGATTAGAGCGGACACATTACAATTGCTTTGATTTGTAATAAAGATGTACTGTCATCATGTTGCATGTTAGTATTACAAGCATCCTGTTAAGCGGTCAGTGATAGAAATAAGTGCAGGATCGTATGGCTCTACACCTGACAAAACCTGTAAACTTTCCAGACAACAACAAGATCTGGTAGAAGCCATGAGTTAGTTGTGAAGTGAACATGGAGTAAATGTAATATCTGACTTTAATGTGAATGTGCTTTCAGGCTCTGTGGAGTTGGCTGAGGATTATCTTATGGGTGGCATTTCATTTTTAAAGTTCAATTTCTGATACTGAACCATGCTCCTAAAACACACCTACTTTTTGTAAACTCAGTAAATCTGTGTTGCTCTGTGTGGTTAGGGACCCTTCTAATCCTTCTTTCTAGTGATAGGATTCACCAGGAGCTTAAAGCAGCATTTTATTTTGCAGGTACCAGACCTGAAATCGCCGTATTGGGTGCAATATTTTGATAATCTTACAATACTGGCATGGTGAGTGTTAAGACTAAAATTTAAAGGAAAGAATGTCAGGATAAAGGCAAGAAAAATATCCAAGACTTCCTTAAAGAAGTAGTTTGACATTTTGGTAAACATACTGCTAAGAAAAAATTAGCTTATCTTGGCATGAAGGCTAAAAGCAGGGGTAAACAGTTACTTCAAATATCTATTAATCCAAAAAATATAACTACTGGTAACAGCGACTACAAAGCAGCAATTAGCATGTTGCATCTCCTAATCTGTACAACTTTGGAGAGAGCCAGGTTTACTGACCTTTTACTTAGCTAAGCTAATCACTTCCTGGCTCTGGCTTCATATTTTAGAGAACAGACACGAGAGTGAGATCGTTCTAACTCTCAGCAGGAGGAAAATGAATAAGTGCATTTCTCATCATGTCAAACTATTGCTTTGAAATAGATCGATTCCCTGGTTGGTTACCTCTTCAAGTCTGCGCCGCTGTTCCTTCTGCTCTTCAATGCGTTTCTGTCGGTCATGCAACAGTTGCCTCTTGTGTTCCTCAGGGTCCCGTCGTTGAGCAGCCAGTTGGGCCTGCTGCCTCTTGTGAGCCTCCGAACGCTCCTTGTTCTCCTGCTGCAGACGCTGGAAGTCCCGCCGCAGGGTGGACTCACCAGGTACGTTGAGGATTGAACTGATGACCAGAGATAAAGATTCAAAGGACAGGGTTTTAGACACCATTGTTCACACAGAGAACACAAGTCAAGGATTTGTACTATTTAGCCAGAGATGGAAAATTGCAATTACCTTGACTCTCTGTCATCGCCACGATTTTCATCTTCTTCATCACTACCACTGTACTCGTACTCAGTCTCTTCTGTAGCAAAAATTAGGATAAAGACAGGTCAGAACAAATACATAAACTAACTCTATAGCATACTGAAGTACAGTGTACTCTTTCTCTCTGGTTTCTTACCTTTCTCTCCCCTTTTCTTGCGTGTACGGTCAATGTGGTCTTTGAGCTGAATTCGGACCTGGCGCTCAGTGGGCTGGTCCCTGATGAAGGAGTGCTTGAGCAGCTGCTCTGTGGACGGTCGGCTGGGATACGTCTTCACAAGACAGCCCTCTATAAAGTCAATGAATTTCTTGGACCTGGGAGAGGAAGTGCGGGTAAGAGGATAATAAACTGGTGAGGGAAAGTAGGAGGGAGGAAAACATGGAGCAGCTGGGCTGATCATTGTTGGATCAGCTGCAGCCAATCTGACAATAATCGGAAATATTCAAGCAATGAAAGACCTGTGTAAAGCCTCTTTCACATGTTCAGCATCTCCACACTGGAAAAATACAACATTGCTGCTGCTGTAATTAATCAACACTTTGTACAGTCAATCAGCAATCAGAGAAACTATGGTACTGCAACTGTTACGTCTTATTCAATTTCTCTGAAATTACAAACTACAATGAAGCATCGACATAATGTTTTAGGGTGGTAACCAAGAGCGGTTGGGTTCAGTGTATTCAAGTGCTCATGTTATTGTGTGTTGCTTATGATTTTATATTTATATAATAGTATGTTCTGAGTCACAATACTGACCAACAGCCTCTATATCTTTAGAAGAATAAAATGATAACACAGGCAGAAAGAGCATTGGATGCACTATAAATGTTACTATTTCATTAACGAGTCGAAGGAAAAGTAAAAAGGACCAAAAAAAAGAAAGGGTAGAAGAAAGAACATGACAAATTAGTTTAATAGCCTTCAACTTTTCCAGCTCAAAATCATGTTTGTCTCAATAAGTCCAAGTGACGATCCGCAATCATGTATTTTTTTCCGAATCGAGGGACAAAAACACCAAAACTAACCTGAATCTCATTAACAAATGCTTTGAGAAATCACTAATATTTCTGTAATTTCCCATCTCTACTACTTGTACAGAAAGAGCTTGAGTTACTGCAACAGAACAATTTGTAAATGTTTAACTGAGATCTTCAGTACTCAGAGTGGGGCAGTCTTTTGCCATTTCATCTGATGCTCTTCATAAAAATGTTTCCATGTAATCTGATAGGGAAAAACACTGGAACAGAATGTGTCTACTACGTAATCTGCTGCACAGTACCAGACAGTGAGAAATATACAATTTTCCATCCTCCTTTTTCTTCAAATTACCTCTAAAGACATTTTAACATTTTGAAACTGTCACAGATTTAACATGATGTGAAGATATGTGAAGTGTCTGTCTGGGATATGACAGTAATAAGACAATCTAAGAAGACACAGAGAGGTAGTTGATTGCTCACCATTTTTTGGATTTAAGTTTTGGAGGGGGGTTCCTGGGAATCAAGAAGAGGGCTCTCATTGGGTGCATATCACACAAAGCTAAAGAGATGAAGGAGATGATGAGAGTGGTTAGACATTATTAAATCCTCCTACCTATGCTGAGCTACAGCACAAAGAAGGGAAAGGGAACAACAGAATACATTTAATGTTAGACAGACATCATATATTCCCACACATTGTAGTTTGTAAATAATACTAGCTACCATTACACATATTCTTTGTATCCTCAAACATGGTTACAGCTGCTGTTATCCAATCTTTCCTGGTGCCTCAGGCTTTGTTACATTGAATGCAAGAGCAAGGGCTGTGAGTCATTGTGTTCCCAGCGTAGGTAGGTAGATAAACCTGACTGGTTAGCTTTAGAGTTTCGCAGTAAATAGGCTTTTGTAACTCAGTTTTTGGACCTATGCAACGTGACTGAAACAGCCAAAGCCACATTAAGAAAAGAGGGATCACAGTTATACTGATAATGTATGCATATAGACAACATGTATGCAGATTTACTACACACAAAGTAATAATTTCAGTAAATTTCTATTCATGAGTAAGCTTGCATTAAAATGAATAGTGTACACAGGGTTACATGCTGCCATCCTGTCTCATGCTTTACCAAATACCTGGAGTCAACTAGTCTTGTTTGTTATTGCTTTTGGCTGATGAAGAGTACAGACAGTCCTAAAGCTCTGCATTTAAACAACCACCTTTTATACACAGACAACTCTTTATTTTGTTTGCCCGTGCACCTTCTGTGAACACAGTAGGTAAGAACAGTGTCAGCTAACACAAGTGACCAGAACGCATGAAGGTCTGTGAGAAGATTCTTCACATTTTTGTGCATAATAAAATAATGTACCCAGATTAAAAAGGTTACTGTTGCTGAGGAAGAAAAGACAGGGCCTGTATCAGTACCTTGTTTGTGGAAAAAAACACTCAGGGGCAATAGCAACAAGTCTGAACCAATTCTGTGTCACAGCTGTTGCAGTGATATGTGGACCCTAAACGTTCTGCACATATACAGAAGACGAAGAGATTTAAAACAATGTATCATTTGCCAAGGTTGTGGGAAGGCCGAGTCCAGTACAGGGCAAAACATGCCTGAAGTAGAGCTACCAAGGCCAAAGAATCACATGGGTGGAAGGGAGTGTGTTAAAAGGTCCATATGTTCAAAAACAAGCTAAGAAACAGCCAAGCATATAATCCAACCACAAATGATAGGTAGCCATCAGGGGGAAATATGCTCCCTCATATTTTCTATGTCTCAAATAACAAGTGAGGCGCTCCCATTTGGCCTGATTCTGCCATTTTGAAAGGGGTGAAACAAAACATTTCCTCAAAACACAAAATCATACAAATGATCAGATATTAATTTGACAAGCAAACAATTAAATAAGCAAATGCAAAAAAAACAACAACATCAAATCAATCTCAGTGAGGTAGTTACACACATGACATACATGTTTGTTGCAACTAATGATAATTTTCATTACTGACCAATCAACTAAAAATAATCAATAGTCAATGTGTCAACATAATTATGTGATTAATGATAAATACCTACCTTAAAGTATCAAAATTCATACATTTATAAGGCTTTTCATGGCCAAATTAATTGATTAATTACTTCCATTACCTGCAGTTGTTGCAACAAATCTAATCAATTAACTGACAATGGGTTAGGCCCTAATAACAAAAGAACCTGCAACTTTATTAGTAGAAATCATAGTTCACTAAGACTAACTCATAATGGTTCATTACAGCTTGCTAGCTGGCCTGTCAGCCTTATGTCACCCACAACAGCAGCAACAAAGTCTGTAGGAGTTGTGCCATGGAAACAGGCCAGATGTACAAATATGTTTTAAAAAACAAAGATAGACTACAGTTCATCTTTAACCTTAAACGTAAACCCGATACTTGCTGTGGGCAGGGTTCTGACAGTTGCATTACAACCACCATTCACTGGTCAAATGTAACAATATACACTACACTACACTACAAGTTACTCACATTGAGCTACTGCTTAACATGGGATTTATTTACCACAGCTGTGATTTATTCTACATTTTAGCTGCTACTCTTAAGTGAGACCGTCCTTGCTTCTTAGTCGGCTTTGACACCGAATCTCCAGGCAGACACATCTCCTCTGCTCTCAGAGAGATCTGTGCAATCAGCCTCCACAGGCCAACTGCCAGCTCACGACTACACTACCTTGATTACAGTGAGTCAGCTGTCCATCTGAAGGCACAGACAACAAGGCCACATATGCAAGACAGACTCATTCATGAGGTCTTTTAGAATGGGCTTTGAGATGATATAAGAAATTATCTGTACATAGATATGCACGCATGATTCAGCCAAGAGGGGGTAAAATAGGTGTGTGATTGAGTGTGTGCACTTACGAGGCGCTCCTTCTGCCATCTCAATAGCTGTGATTCCCAAGGACCAGATATCACTCTGCAAAATACACACGGGACTAGATCAGTCTCTATGTTTCATTTCGATCTCACAACATAGTAACCAAACAGGAGGATATAGCGCTGCTGTTACCCTGTAGTCATAGGTGGAGTCTGGGTTCTCGTCACAGGCGATGACCTCAGGTGCCATCCAGTAAGGTGTGCCGATGAAGGTGTTCCTACGGCCAACGGTCCTGTCCAACTGAGCACTCACTCCGAAATCAACTGAATGTGGACAAAGGAATCAGAGGAGGAATGAATGTGAGACAATGAAGGACAGAGCACACCTGTACTCTACGTCTTGGTGTTGGAAGTGTTCATCATACCGAGTTTGACCTCTGCGTTCTCCGTTAGCAGCACGTTCTGGCCCTTGATGTCTCTGTGGATGACTTTATGGGCATGGAGGTGTGAAAGGCCCTGGGCAGAGGTAAAAGAGGACAGAAGTGGTCGGTCAGTAAGCCGTGACCTCTGCCACACACTTATCTTTTATTTTGACTTGGTGATGCAACTGTGATTTCTCACCCTTAGGATCTCTCTGCAGATGTAAGCAATCCAGTCCTCCTTCAGAGAGCTGCCCTTAGTGTTTTTAACCAGGTCAGTCACCGATCCTGCCCCACAAAACTCCATCACCAGCTACGTGCAGACAGACACAGACTTTGTGAGCACAATCAAAGAGGCATACTGTTGCAGAATGATCATGGCCAAGGCACAGAAGTTGAGTAGACAGACCCAGAGTTGGTCATCGTGTCCTGGTGGACTCTTCTTAACAAAGGCACCGTAGTATGTGGCTATGTTGCGGTGGTGGCTATATTTTTTCAGCATGTTGATTTCTGCTTTGATCTCCTCTTCCTCCTCCTCCGTAACATCCATCACCTTGATGGCAGCCAGCTGGCCCGTCTTCACGTGACGGCCCTGTTTCAAGAACACATTGGATCACCATATCAGTGGTCAGTTAAGTCCCAATTAAACCTGAAACTCTGTTAATTTGCTTCCTCGCATATTCCCAGCATATTGCCATTCTGACTTCACATTTTCTTATCTTCCGTACACAACCACATTAAACTCTTCAGACTGACAGCTTAAAAATATACTGACATGGCGTTAAGCTAAATCAGAACCAGAGAAAAAAAAATGCAGAGAACATTTAACAAAGTACGGGGCACTCAAGTGGTATTTTATGGCTGTGCTTCAGCTTGCTCAGCTTTACATTCACCAAACAGTGACAGCTTATGCATTGAATGCTTCAGCACATTATTCAGATGTGATTGATGCATCACGTCTCACCTTGTACACCTGCCCATATGTCCCATTGCCGACAACCTCGACCAGCTCAAAGATTCCCGCAGGATCCTATGGGAGGACACGGGTAGATTCATGAGTCGTACGACAAACAGACAGCAGATAGTAACGGCTGCTATCTGGCTCCTGGCAATACAAAACACTGTTAAGGCTGAGGACACAAAAAAGTAATCAGATCAATGTAATTTCGTTAAACAACAACCTTGAGTATCTTTGACAAGCTTTTGGTTTATAAATACTGCATCTACTAAACCAGTTGCATTTTGGAAAGGTTTTTTCTTGAGCAGCACAAACTGTGCAACTGTTTCAGTGAGCAGAGACTTCACACACATACATGCACGCACAAAACACACACACAGAGCCCTCTGTGGAACAGAAATCATACAAAAAACAAGAAAAAGAAACCCGGATGCTTTCTACTGTGTACACTAAAGCCAATTTGAATCCAATATTCCATATTTCCATACAAATCATGTGAACTCAATCTTCCCACTCACCACCCACCAGTAAGACTTTACATGGAGGAAAACAGATGAGCAGATTTACTAAATATTGATACCAGATTAGATGTACAAAGATGAATTTTGACAAAGAAATCAACATGACTTGTGGCCTTTCCCTATTTTACTCTTTTTAAGTTTCGATGCAGTGAACACGTATTTCACAAACACTAATAATGAGTAGGTTGCTTCGATTTAATTATGCAACCCCCTCCCCCAAGAGACAAGGGAAAATGACAAGCAGTTCCACTTTCATGCAATTTCAATATGGCTTTAAGAAGATGTGTGGGTGGTGGGACTGCTGCTTTGGGTTTAGAATGTACAGCATGACCTATCCTGCTTTCATCTGTTTCCAGTGATGGGTTTTCTGCCTTCAACATGGAGGGGAAACATTCCTCAGAGACAGGGAACATTTGTGAGAAAAATAACATATCTACGTACAACAGACTGAGCAGTAGAAAATTATCAAAGACCAGATATTCTATTGAAAAAGTACAGTGCGCTTGATTGTTGACATGAACATATTGGCCCTAATTTTGAAGCGTGTTATGTACAGCAACACAAAAGAGGTGGAACCATGACGTAAAAGTAAACAGCAAGGGAGTGATGGTATGGAAGAGAAAAATTTAATGATAGAGTGGGCGGCAAAGGCAGAGGCGGTAGCTTCACCTACGTCCAGCACAAAGAGTGGGATGAGAGGAATGAAGTGATAGAAGGGGAAGGGTACATGTTATGTTCGAGGAGTAGCAGCACCATCAGCACACACAATCAAATTCTCAGCAATGACTGCAAAAAAAAGGGGGAAAAAAGCACAGAGGCAATAATACTATGAATCTACAGTGTGTCTTCCTAAATCATCACAACTGCAGTTCTGATCCTTCATCTGGATATCATGCTGCCACGTTAATGTGTAAACTCAACATACTGGTGAGCCTCGGGGAGTAATACAATGATTTCTTTTCTTAATGTCAAGCTGTGCCCTGCCTCTTGTCGAAAGAACAGCCTCATTTCAGACACGGGTTATGGTTATTGTCCATGAGGAAGTTGACCACACATTTCCTGCCGTGGTGTCAATTTAGCTGACGGAGGAAGTCTTTAAAAAAGATGACTCTTATCTCTGGTTATACAGCTGCACCAGCTGCCGCAATCACAACCCAAACTTGATTTATTGTTGCGACTCAAACTTGCATTCGACAAAAACTCACTACTGAACAACTTTCTCTTTGACCTTACCTTTTAAACGGCTTCCTAATCACTAAATACTGCAGTACAAGTCAAGGTCTTTGACAAACAAGAATTCCTGCAATTCAACAAACTAACTACAGCATCTTAATATCTCTGCAACCTCATAACTGCAGTTTGGGTGGAACATTTTTTAATTACTCCAGACTACTACTGTTGAATTATATTAGTTGGTAAAGCAGTTATGGGCCTGGTGCCACCTGGTAATTGGCTACACAATACACACATTCACAACTGTGTCATCTAAGGTCAGTGAATATCCACAAACACCTAGTATTGAACCGTTGGTGTTTTACCAAATCATTTTTGTCAAGTAAAGTTGCCCAATGATGCTGTGAAGTAATATCAACACAAAAAACATCAAATCTGATATGAAGGAATATGTAAATGATGTTCTGTAACTATGCAATATAACGCAACTCTTAACATTTGAAAATAAAGCTTTGCAGAGCTTTTCTCTTACTATTTCAGCATTTGTTATTCTAACACTTCTCTGTAAGGTTATTTATGCAAAACACAGCAGGGACTGTTTTCACTGCAGAAGAAAAAAAAAGAAAAAAGAAAAATCACAAGACTAAACTTCTCATGAGTTTCATTTCCACAGGGCTGCTATTCTTTGCTAATCAGCATCAAGTATCCTCATCCAACTCTTAAGGTTTCTCTTCAAAACTGCAAGTAATGTACATTTTATATGAACAACAAAAACATGTGAAGTTCATCAGATATTTCTGTGTATGCCTCCATTATCCAACACTGTTGCACAGGTGGCCTTGGTTTCATCCAGTGTTACTGGCATAGGAATGAAGTGTTTCTGCACAAATGACACATTTCCTGTACAGTGAATTGTTATGCAATGTCAAAGTTGTTCTGTACTCTGTAGGAAATATCTTGAAAAATACTTCAATAGAGCCACTTGAAGTTTCCCTGTGGATTTTATTTTGGTCCTCTGATAATACTATGGAGCTGTTTTTCCTGTGAGTATGCCCCCTTTGTCTCATGCAGAGTATACACAAGGTACATGGTTCCAAACTGTTCTTATATTATATTATTATGAACATATTGTTAAGATTTATAGATTTTTATAGGAGGTGCAGTGTATATAGTAAGTATATAATAAATATGCATGTGATATTTGTATAATACATTACAACTTTGTTGTGAAATGTCCAGCCAATTATTGAAATGCAGAACGTAACAAATTTCTGAATTCAATGAAGTGATTGTAGCTCCATTCAAAGTGATAAAGTCATAGTGGCAACTGATTTCATCATGACAAACTCAGGTGAAGCCTCATTCCAGTCAGGTAACACTGGAACAATCAAGCTAGGATTTGGATAAACTAACCCTGATCCCTTATTAAGCCCCATAAACCTGTGAAAGCTACACCCAAGTGCTGGAGAGTTTCCTGATATTTACAGAGGGCACAGGGATCCCCCTAAATCGGCTTTTCCTCTTTGTATGGTCTGACACATTTTAAATTTGATATCAATTGCACATTTTTACATTGTACATTTAACTGAGGGTCTTAGTTCCTTAACTTTTAAATAGCACCAGATGCATAGTTTCAGTACCTCTCTGGTGATATAGACTGACATTAAATAAGCCAGTAAATATGAGAGTGAACATTATAGTGATGTTTAAAAATTAGTGTGGGATGTGAGCTCTTTTATTTCATTTGATAAAAGCAAGTGACTGAATACATAAAATCCTCATTTTAATGGTAATAAGAGTCTATCTTGGGGTGGGGGGTACACTGCTACAAAAACCATACATTTTACACCCATTCCACTATGATAGAGAGATAAAGAGAGTACCAGAGCTGTGTCTTTATTCACTGTATCCTTGAAAAGAGGGTTAGATTTTTTTTTTTATCAGTTGGGGATAGTGAAGTGGATAATGTTTCTTTTGGTCTGACTTCATTTCTTGCTGGCTCAAATTGTTGGAGAGGTGTTCAAAACACCAGGCAAATTTCTAAGACCCTTCAAATTTCAGGCAGAGCTGGAGGCTTTGCCATTCAACTGGTTGTCTGTTGGATAAAATAATAACAAAGACTTTATCAAAAGACACCTTTGTCCATTTAAATGTCAGAGTTTATATTTGGTAACTGAAAACTTTACGTTCATCTTTAAATGAACTGTTTATCGTGTCTGCTGTGTTCAAGAAAGAAATAATTTCACAGGACTAACACAGTGTACCTGGGGTTGTGTGAGAAAGGAGCAGTCATGTCACGTTATCTTCTTAGCAACACGTCAATTATGAAGACAGGACCGGCGAGTATAGTTCATTATCAGGTGAAGAAATCCTCAAATATCACTGATTTGAATCTGTGATACCAGCACAGGCCAGCTGCCTGTAGCAACACCAGGCCGAAGGATGTTTATTCCACCTAAACTTTGTTGCGTGGGTGTTTAATGGTCGTGCTTGTGCCAGACGCAAACTGACACCTCAGTTCTTATGACATAACATCTAATAAGTCCGTCTGCCATAATTCACATGAAAACAGTGCAGCACACTTATCTTGCAATAACAATACTCACCCTGAGGGCTGCGAGGTCTATGTCATCCAGGCTTCGTGTGGGGGCGTTTTCAGACATTGCTGGCGAAACTTATAACGTTAGCTAAAGAGTTAGCCAGTTATTTAACAACAAGTAAAAAATGAGGTGGCTGCTTTGACGAGCCTGAAGGGGCTCGTATTTCAGATGAAAATCTTGCCAACGGGCTGTCTAATATGCCGAAACTGTTGCGGGAACAACACGGTAGCTCTTAGATTAGCAAACACATCGCAGATAGAGCTGCCACAGACGCACCCAGCTGGCTAGCTCACGTCAACTCTAGCCGAGAGCTATAATGTTATCCGCAGTTGTTGTTTTTTTTTTTTTTACAGAAATGCCGGTGGCAATATCCGATCCAAACACATTCAAGTTAAATTAGATATTTCAACAAACTGTTCACGACGCCGTTAGCCGGCCATCGGTGCCGCTCTAACTACTGGCAGGTTTTCAATGCAGTGCACCTCCACTGTTGTTGAACACCTTGCTGCTGCGTTCATTTTGACGAGACGCCGCGTCTTTGCTGCTGTACAACATCCCTGCTAATGTTGTATTGGACAAAATGACGCGTCTCCCGGGAGGACAAAAAACAACAACTACCAGAGAGGGCTGGTGTGGCACTGAAGCATTCCTTGATCTGCTGATAAAGTCTAAAATAACATTAACGGTTCAGCAGCGCAGCGCAATGGTTGTTTTTAAGGAGAACGCAACGTCTGATGTGATGGCGTCCGGATCGGTCCGCACCGCACCGTACCAGAACCGACTTAATAAATACGTCCTCCCGGGATGTTCCTATGGCACAAGTGCGGAAAATGACAAATAATGGCCTCGCCTGTTGTATTAATCTTTGCGGGTGCAGTTGTCAAACTTGTTAACGCGAGTTAAATGTTCCTCAATCGGAGCCGGAGCGCGCGGTAATCCGAATGTCCGAGTCAGGTGCGCGCGATCAATCGAACGTTAACTACCTGGCTACCGTTGCTAAGCTAGCGGACGAAACATTCCTTTTCCTGAATAAACTTTCCTTCTTCGTCCATTTTCTGTGTTGACAGTCGCGCCTAGCAGTGCCAACCTTCCGGGGAAAACACAGGCACACACACACACGCAGACAGGCAGGCAGGAGGGCAGGCACTATGTTCTTGCCAACCACCGTAATACTTGTCAACCGGGGCCCTAGACTCTGTCAAGTTTGTAAGTGTTGTTTTCGTTCTCCGGCGTCCAGATTTTATGAGTTGTAGTTGTAGTCCAACACTGCGCGAGACGATGCAGTTTAAAAACTGCAGCTAACAGCCAAACTTGTTATATCGCCATGTTTTGCTTCCCAAGTCCTCCCTCCTCCTCCCTCCCACTCCCTGCCTTGATGTAGTCTTGCGGGGTTGTACTGGCGATTGGCCGCACACACACTCCTCAAGTGTTTTCTGTTCTTGGACGGCTACGGCGCTTCATCAGGGACAAATTACCTGAACATTCACGGTGGACTTCGACCTGCGTACGCAACTGCCCCCGTCTGCACTGGGCGGCAGAGCTGAGGTCATCCACTGACATGTCCTCCACTGACCTTCTTTATCACTGAACACACCCCATAATTAAGTTAAGCACAAGTTAAACACATAGAGAACACGCTATAATAAGAGTTACAGGCATACAGTGTTTCTTTTTGCAATAAAGGCCGATGATTTGACGTTCGAGATTTTTCTTCTTTTTCTTCTCGCTCTAATATGATGAGTGTGTAATGTGTTTGCCATCCTAACAGCTTTATGATTGCTATAGTCATATGTCCATTAAGACAGGTCCACCTTATCTTCGGCGGATGATGATGATGATGTATAATGCATGATTCATTCACTTCCAAAGCATCAAGTTAAAGTTCAAGTGAACAGTCTGGTAGCCTACATCATTTAAAAAAAAATAACTAGAGGAGTGGATGGGTGAGTTCTCAAACATTTTTTGCATTAACATGGCTAATGGCTATAATACCTGTAAAAAAAATAAAAATAATAATATGTCTACCAAATCTATAATGTGCTAAATAGCTATTTGATCCAAGAATATAAGCCACTGATGGCAAAGGGTGTATCTGGAATGTAGAGGAATAGTCATACCAGTGGTTTACAGGATAACAGATGTTATCAGTGGTTTCTGGCATTTGAGTAGGCCTACAGTTTTTGATAAACACATGTGGATGTGTGGTTTTCTATCTAGGTTTCTAGGAACACTATGAATAGCATTATGATTTTCTGCATGGGAAGTTTGCCATTTTGAATCAAAGTAAAAGCAGAGATTGATTTTGAAATTCTAAAAAATAAGTTTATTATGGGAAACAGATGCAACAAATTAGGAAGTAAAGTTCATAACTGTAGAGGCAACACTTCTCTCTACCCCTGAGTGTTAGTAACTTATACATCAGTTACTCCAAGATAATAATCTAGGTCTAAAGATATGTTTACATAAAGGTTTTCACATGGTGATTGTTAGGGATATTATACACACATTTTTATTAATTATATATTCATAAAATATATTGTTAATGCTGGCTAGTAGTAAAACAAAAATAAAATTCATGAAAGAAGTATAAAAAGTATAAGGTCACTTCTCATAGACCACAGACATTTCTGTGAAATCTCTAAACAAAGGATACCAGTCAAGGCAGCAACTGTGTGCTTTATAAGAGAGGAAAATATGGTGAGTGGCTTTTTAATACCTTCCAAGCAAAAGGATGGACAATTGTGAAGTCGCCCAGTGCACCATCTCTCGACTTAGGTGATCTTAGTGGCAGCTTTGACAAGGTATAAAGTGGCTGTGTGAAGGGTGCTGCTTGTGGCGTTGATCTGTGAAACGTGTCATGTGTCACATTCAAGTCAGCACTGGGTGCACCAGGGTAGTGTAACTGTGACTTGTTGTGGGCAGGTTGCAAAATCTCACAAGGCTATCGGTGCACACTTCAAACAGAGATCTCTTTCAGATATATGGGACAGTGTTTTGACAGTTAAAAATATGTTACAGAAATCCCCAATTGCAAGCTTCACCCGCTGTCTATTGCCTCTCTGGTGGTTGTTATCTAAAAAAAACAAAAACAAAAACAAAAATGCAGATATGATAGGTGCTTTTACTGCACTGATTAAGTCAGACCAGTTGGTTTACCATGTGAGAAACCTCCAAATAGATTAAAAAAAAAAAAAAGGTCATAACATTTTTTTTTGCCTTGGTGTCCAATCTCATCTTACAAAACGTTCTTTTTCCACCGTTACTCTACCTGCTCAAACTTGCATCTGAGAAACACAATTATTATATGACATCATTGCATAAAAAAACACCCATGTCCTGTTTTTTTTTTTTTTTCTAAATGAGGAAGCGTGGGGTTTCTTGAATTATTACATGATTTTTCCGTCAGATAAGTCAATGCAAAATCTCAAAGGAGGGCTAGTTGACTGCCTACATTTACCACCAATGCTACATATTTGTCCAGTGCAAGACTCTTCCAGACTGACCAGTAGTGGCCAGTCAATATCTCCTGGCTCAATAAAAAGGAATGAACAGGTTTAAAGATCATAAAATTGTAAAGAAATCATCAAAGCCTTTGCACCTTGAGATTAAAAATACGACTTGATGCTGTTCTACACCCAGGAATAGCATCATGAATGAAAGCCAAATGATGTCACCACGCGGTTGTTACGGCTTAAGGTAAATCACCTTAACAAATGTGTAATGTGAGGAATTAAATTGGATAGGCATGCAAGATAGTGAATGTCACTTGGACCCTCCTTTTCCTCACAAAAATAGCTGAACAATACAACAGTGAAGCGATGTGTGTCTCTGCTTCACACCACTTTCTCAAAGCCAAGTGGACAGAGGAATTTTCTAATTCATCGGTTGTCATGGTGACTCTTAAAAAGGGAAAAAATGTGACAATTAAACAGTAAAGCACCCTTTAATTATCCCGCTTTCCCTTCCTTCCCTCAGCTTCTTCACCTGATCATATCAAATCCCGAACATTTCTAAAGGACTTTGCCTCCACAGATACTGCCGATCTCCTTTCAGCATATTAACTTCTATTTTCCGGCACACCATCCTGATTTAGCAAGTTATCCCTCTTATCAGCAGCGCTCTCCCTTTTCTGTCCTTTCCAGCCTTTATTTCAGCTCCGATCCAGTCATCTCTTTATATCCGTCACCATAACAACCACAAATGTTCTGACAGATTTGCTGGCACTGCAGTAAGAGGTGAAGCCTCAAAGAGAGAGAGAGAAAGAGAGAGGGAGAGAGAGAGAGAGAGAGAGAGAGAGAGCCACCCACCCGCCCACCCAAAAACCTTGCACCAATAAATGTACACTATGTTCCCAGATCATGTGAGATGCTTGATTTTCCAATACAACCTTGCAATCCTCTCCTGACTCATACATTCATCTTTGTGTGTTTTGCACCGTGGCCAGACCTGCAGTCCAGATTGCACTGTAGGACTTATGAGTCTGACATCGTTACCACGGACAAACTGGCCTGTAGGCTACTGTACAGATAAAAAATATTGTTCTAAAAGGTTATCAATCATTGCAATTCGTCTACATTTCAGTGGTTATCTTCAGACTTACAGACGAGTCTATTGTTGGTCCAAGATACAATATAAAAACATATAAACAAGTAACAAGTACATGGTGTTAAAATGGCACCTTTTCCCCACTGGTGAAGTAACAGGCTTGGAGCTACTTTAAGTTTAGTGTGTTGTGCTGAATGAAACTACAAGGGGAAACATGTGGTACAGTAGCTCTTTAACTAATGTGTAGTGGTCTGATCCAGTCTGAGTTGTGGTTATGTCCACAGCCCCACGGGAGCCATGCCTTCTTTAGTGGCCAGCGGAGGCAGCAGGTTCTCCTCACACAGGAACCTCAGGGGGAAGTGGACCAGCAGCCCGCGGACGGCCTTCAGCTCCTCCGCCGCCTGCTCGGGGTCCGTGTCGCAGAGGCGCTCCTTGCTGGAGTACTCCTTCAGGTCTCGCATGTTGTGGACAGAGTTGTGGGGCAGACACCTGAAGACCTGTATCACAACAGGATGAAGGAGAGAAAAAAACTAAGGCTACTAATGTCAGGAATAAAAAGGCCCACAGATGATGATTAATGACACAATTTTATACCTTGTCGTAAATGGTGGCATTTAGTTTAGCAGATGCAGTCCAGACGAGGAAGAAGAATTCATCACTGATTGGATCATCAACATTGATACTAGAGTCTGAAGGAGCTCCAACAAGAACACTGGTGAGGGAAAAGAAACAGCAACTAAAGTAAGAGGACCAAGCGCTAATGTATCATCTTCTGATGTAGGCTATTGACATTTGATACGATGGAAAGATAAATCGTATACAGTAGCCTACTAAGATCTACTGCAGTGATTCCCAACCTTTTTTGGCTCGTGACCCCGTTTTGACATCACAAATTTCTGGCGAAACCTGCGACCATGTGCAGTCACGTGATCGCAGGTTTTGTCAATCAAGATGCACCAGCTCAGATATATTACTGCATTTTATTTGATTGATTTATATATTATATTTTTAATCATAATTTTATAATAACTAGTTAAAAAAAAAGAAAATTATCAGTAATTTTTTTTCAATTAGACATTTCAGGCAACCCCAAGGTTGAAAAACACTGATCTACTGTATCATATGTCACATCTAGAGGTAGTAATCGTCCATGGTCATACACACTGGGCGTCATTGTACTGACCTGAAACACTCTTTGCGCAGAGCGAGTGTGAGGGGTCCTGCCTGGTACTCTTCCCCTCCCATGATGGATGGGACCCTCTCTTCATCTTCCACAAACACTGCCAGCTCACTGTCTCTATTGCCCAGCATGCTGCGGTCGTTGATGTTGGCTGACCCTGGAACAGCAGTGCAGAACACAAGCTTTAACTGTCTGTTTTTCATTTCCTATCAACACATTATGTAAGTGTCAGAATGAAAAGAAATTATGATATTGTCATTGTCATTGCATTCCTCTGAATGAGTGCTGCTTTTCCGGTTTTCCCTCATTCAGTTGTTTGTAATGTGCATTTTTATTGCTCGGATATGCATTTGAAATTGAGTGTGGGGGATTATATTTTATGTTATGTGAAATCTGGTCTGTTGTGAATTAAGAAGAACTGAAAGCTGGCAAATTACAGTATGGAGTTTGAAGAAGAAATTCAAGTTGAGATTTAGGTGTTTTCATTTGAATTTTATAGTTTCACATCATTCAGTTTGTAGTGTTAGGGGATTTCAGTCTTGCAGCAGTTTTGATGAACAAACACAGTTTTTATTTGCTAATTTGGTGACAAACACATGGATGCCTCACATTAAAGACCACGACGTGTTTTGATAATTGAATGTTTTTAATGTGAATGAATGTTTGGTTTGAATTAGCAGTAACTTAACACATCTCCAGTGCAGTGTTATGGGAGTAAACAGCATGAGTGAGCACTGTTTCCAGGGAATTCCCCATGACTGGGCAATTTCAATCCAGACTGTAGGCTACCACAAAGGGTGAGCCCATTATATAGATAATATATGGATACTTCACATATAAAGTGTATGTGTAGTTAAATTGAATGATATCTGGCAAAGAAAAGGATGATTAAAAAACAAGGGGTTTAACTTGATAAAAATCTTAAGGTTAAAAACCTTAAGGCAACTGAAACAATTAAATTAATCTCTAAATAAAATCCTTAATATTTGTGAAGCTTTAAAGTACATTGTTTCTTGTCACTTTATCTTTCTGTTCTCTGGCCAGTGTGCTTTAATACGTCCTACTAAATGAGTTTATACTTTGTATGCTTCATATTATTCAGTCTTGTAATTAAATATCCATATACTTGTTTATGTGCACATTTTTATTTTACCACAGTTTTATTTGTCATTTTTGAAATATGTCATGACACTAAAGTAAAGACGTATTGATTTGGTCACACTATTGCTTCATAGTTACGGTAGACAATGAAATACAGCTCAGTCATGACTCAAGGTGAAAATTATCTCTGTGTCTTTAAGTGAGTGACTCACCTATGATGTAGCAGCGATCATCAGCAATGAGGGTCTTGCTGTGAACATAGATAAGCTCTGTGACAAGTGACTGGGAGAGCTGCGAATGTGTCCTCAGGCCACAGAGTGTGATGTACTCCGTCCACTTGTCCTCAACTGGGAAACAAAACAAAGTGACATAATTCAAGAGAGATGATGTAAAAACACAGTGAAGATGTATGGAAAAAAACCTCATGTAGACATATGGACTGTTTAAGTTATGTGAAAAGAATGATGAAGGATTAAAACAGAGACTAGTGAGCAGATACCTAGTACCAGTAGCTTCAGTTTAAAGGAGCAATGTGAGGGGAAAGAAAGAGAGCCATGTTAGAGAGGAAACAGGTGGCACTTTGTGATGGGAGGTGGATTTTTGAATTGAAGTGACAGCAGGAAAGTGTGACCGTAGACTCACGTTCAGTAAGCCTTGACAGGATGGAGTGTTCCCCTCGGCACATGGTCCTGAGAAGAAATTGCATTAAAATTAACAAAATACAGAATGATAATCTAACAATAAATCATGACGGATAATAAACAGTAGTTTGCATTTACGATAATCATGGAAAGCTGACATCTGTTAATTAAAGGAATGCGTGATTTGAATTATAATACCTATATCCTCTTATTTTGTGTTTAGATGAGCAGCGTACACATCACAGTTAGAGTGCACTAACTAAAGCTTAATCAGTTAAGTTCAATAAATCCTTCCATGAGGATTCATTATTTTCAGTTTTAATCCCCATTTTTAATCATAAATAAGATAAATCCATATCACTATTTGGAAAAGTCCTGTAAAAGTCTCACCGGTAAGTGAAGTGTAGAATAGCTTGGATGGCGTTTCCACCACCTGCACTGATGTCTCCCTCAAACCCAGGAAGCAGAGGAATCACCACAAACACTCTGTACTTCTTCTGCTCTCTGCAGAAAGACACAGTGTTAATGTACATTTTATACAAAGAGCGAAAACACTGAAAGGGACTCTTTGCTGCACTTGGTTTAACATGTCGTAATCCGCCTTCAGCACAAAAGCTGCTTTGTAACTTCCAAGGTTAAAGAATGTGTGGATGTGGTAGCACTACATGAATCTGACTCGTTCACTCCAAACAGACCTGTGCGCGCGCAGGATTCGCTTCACAATCGCATCACCGATCCCGTTGTAGACGGTCTTCCCGTCGGCACAGCTGATGAAGAACTGGTTCTGCAGGCAGAGAGAAGGCAGATGGTGGCTTGGTATGAGCCGAGGGCTAAAACAGGCAGGTAGCTGGCAAGGAAGGAAGTGAGTTATGACTGCATTCAGGCCCATAAAATTAGACTCACACTGGCCACAGAGTCTCTTAGTGATGTCAAATTAATGTGTCAAATGGTATGTAAGTAAGCATCACCGACAGAAAATTACATGTACAAAACAAATGCTCTGCAGCTTTCAATCATGCAGAAATATACACACACGCACACACAAACACATAAAGGCACAGACATATTACATATTACAGATATTTTTGTGTGCATATAGCCGCCACATCCCTGCATTACCTCAATGTAGATGTAGTGTTCGCTGTTCTCGATGGTGTGGACATAGGCGTTGAGGATTGAGCTCTCACAGGTTCCAGTTGACCAACGATCAGCAGAGCGCAGGACCTCAGGAAATGATATGTAAAGACTAAAACACTCTGTCTTTGGACACATTGTGTCAAACTCATGTTTTCAGAATACTTCTTAGAAAAGAGTTTTCATATTTGCTTTTACTACTCTAACTTCTTAACTTTGTGTCATCCCATAAAATGAAACATCCATGTTCAAACCTTCAGTTGATTTTCTGCAAGTGAAAACTGAAACAGCTCTATTCATCTCTCTATTGTTTGCGGTGCACTGAACTTGAGCTTTTTGCATTTATCTCTGCTCAGAGATGGTTCGTTTGGGAAATGCGGCTCCAACAAAACACTCACACAAAAAAATGAAATGGACCTGTTGCGGCCCTGACACATGGCCCCTGAAACCTGAGAATAGGAGCAACAATAGCTGATTGAACAGGTGGGGCATAGAAGGTAGCAAGGGTTAAGGTTACAGGCCACCGCCCTCTACACAGTAAGAAGATACATAGAGGAATACTTACATAGAAGATACACTATTTTACATTAAGTGTTGCCTATAGCTTTATTATTAGCTATAATGTCAGGTCAGTGTTTGTCAGCTTGTTTGTCTTCTAGTGAACAAAGACCGATAAATACATCTTAGAAAGTTGCTTCATGTAACATCTCAAGTATAATCTTGATATTTGATCAAATCAAAGACAGAAAGCCGGTGTCTCATGGCAGTTGCGCTGCTAATGCTGGTGTTTCTCCTAATCTGGACCACAATTCCCATGAAGCCTGTTGCAAATGAGATACTTCCACTTGTTCTCCCTCGCTGTCCTTGGCAGGACATTTGTTTTCTCTGGCTTTACTGAGCAGGATAAACATGTTGGAAGTGATTTTGTACCACGGGCTCTACTCTTGTTCCACCATCTGCCGCTGCAACCAACTCTGAACAGTTTAGCTGCATTTTCAAAGCCAGAACAGCGTCTCTTTGTTGTACTGTAAATAAATCCATCTGATTTCCTGCTGGATCTGACTTTGTGTCACACAATGTACAATGCAGAGTGGGAGCCAGTAGTGGCCTTCAGTCTCTTTGCCATTGGCCTTGTTTGTCTACAGTGATTAGTCATTTCACTCATTTATCTAAATTAATATTGTGAGGATCAGCAGCATGGTTTGTTTTGAAAATTGAAGTGAATTTGTTGGCTAATAAGAGGGCTCTTTTTTTTTTTTTTTTAGATATATTTTTTAGGGGCTTTTTCGCCTTTAATGTACAGGATAGTTGAGAGAGACAGGAAATGGGAGGCAGAGAGGGGGGGAATGACACGCAGGATAGGGCCACTCGGTGCGGGATTCGAACCGGGGTCGCCTGCAGAGGACTATAGCCTCAACACATGGGACGGGCGCTCTACCAATTGAGCTAAACACCGCCCCGATAAGAGGGCTCTTTAAAGATCCCTGGGGAACTTGATGCTTGGGTGACACCAGAGTCTCTTCCCTGCATGTACATTAAGCATTATAACTATATTATAAATACTAATGTAAAGGAGGCAGTGATGATTTTCTGTGCAGGGCACTCTGACACTCAGTTTCTGGCTGGCTTCAGTGTGAAGCTTATCTCTGGGAAGCCTGATTTATCTGGAATGCTAAGGTCTCACTGGAGCAGCCTTTGTATTGGAGACTGGAGGCCGAAAAGCACTGCATTACCCAGATAACTGGACCTGGCGCTGTGACAAGTCTGAAGTAGATGTGTTTCTTTTGCACTGCTACACACCAACCTGACGATTTGTACGTTAAAGCAGATAACAGCGGCACGGCCGTTTCGGCTAATGCTGTGTTCAAGGCAGGCTTTTGAAACCGTAAGTTACAGCTTCAAGTCACAACTACGACTTGGTAGCGTTCCAGGTAACCCGTAGCTCGTGTTTTTACCGTCCTGTTGTCTGTGAAAGTTCCCTATAACGGCCACTCGTAACTTCCGACCCGTGAACTCGTACCAGATCGAACTGGTATGACTTCACAGGAAGGAAAAACACAAAGTACGAGTTTCCTTGAACGCACCATGAGTTAGCAGCCCCCGCCCTTGTCAGGCATCAATTGGTCCTCGTGCTACGTCACCACATTCACGCGCATCCCTTGGCTGCACACACAGCCCTTCATGCCGTTCTCTCCCCTCATTGGATAACACTTGTATCCCACAAGGAAAATTTTCTCCTCGGGTTACAGCAGAGCAGAGTGACGGAGAGACTCGTCTTTAGGCTGAAATACTTCATGTAAGTGATTGCTGACGGAAAATAGGACTATTTAGGACTTATATTAACAAAAACATTCCACTGATATCTGCTTTAATTTGTCATCATTTTATAAACAAGATATGGCAATCCAATAAAATAATGATTCTGTGCCTTGCTCATGAGGCAAAGCACGAGTTAGAGTCCTTCAGGTTAACCTGCATTAAGTTATGATCTAAGATGTTTTTTTGAACAGGTGCTGCACTAATCGTTTGATATCATTTGTGGTGACTGTGTTTGCATAAATACCTGCACTTTGGCCTTCGTAGACCCAGGCACGGTGAATGAGAGTGAGTCAGCAGAACACTGAGACTTAGGAAGAAGGTATGGGTAGAAGTCATCCTTGTACTTGCTTTTGAAGATCTAGAAAAAAGGACATCAATGAATGGAAGGCAGTTTTTTGTTCTTTCTGTTTGTCATGTTTCTTCCTGTTCATCTAATCTTATTGAAGAGTTTTATACTACTCACAATCCGAGTCCTATTTTCCTACACCAGTAACATAGTAGAAACTGTGGAAAACTACTATTTGATGATGCTAAAAAAAAAGTTAATATTAACATTTATTTTGTTTGCACTTGTATATTGATTGACTCATTATAAAGCAGATTCCAGAAGAGCACTAAATGCCTCAGCTTCTACTACAATGAGGATGTTTACAATACGGTATTATGCTTTGCTATGAATCAGACCTTGGTGAAGTTCCAGCGCTGGATGAAGTGGCGGGCAACATCCCTGGCAGCTCTGCCATGAATAGCTGCAGACAGATCACGCCACGGCATGCGAGGAACTTGAGTGCGGTCGATGTTATCTGAACAAGAATGAAAAGCAGTCCTTTCAGTTCCCTGTTCAGAGTTTCTCTGTGTGTGTCTGTGTGATTCTGGAGGAGATTTAGTTATGTACCTTCAAACGGTTTGTCCAGTTGGACCCAGTCTTTCCTGATAAAGTTGCTGTAGTCTTTCCCAAGCCACTGTTTAGTGTTTCCAGTCAAACCATCTGGGTCCTGCTCCTCTTCCTTTTCTGGTTCTGATGGTTTTGGATCATCAACCACATCCTTGTCCTGGTTAACAGAAAACCTGTTAGCATCTGGAGGGAGTGTGAAAGCCCTTTGGTTCTCCGATAACCATATTGATGGTGATTAGCGAGTGTAAACAAGCTTAAAGGAATAGTTCACCAAAAATGAAATTCAGTCATTATTGACTCACCCTCATGCTGATGAATACTCCAGAGTAGTTTCTTTTATTCCTCAAAGTGCATTCGGAGACCTGGGAGGGGGGTTCGTAGTCCAACAAAATTCTTCTAATAGCGCCCGACACAAAAAGGTCCATAAAACTACACAAAAACCTTGTAATATTCCTCCACACTGCTCGTCCGCTGCAATCAAAGTGTCCTGAAGGGATATAGTCCAGAGTTTATTTGGAATGACGTCATTCAGGACATTTTTACAGCCTAAACAGTGCTGTATTGAATTTACCTGGGACACGCTCTCACGTTCATGTGCGTGAATGTCAGAGCGCAATACAGGACTGTTTAGGCTGTAACAATGTCCTAAATTATATTGTTTCGAGTAAACTCTGGACTATATCCCTTCAGGACACTTGGATTGCAGCGGATGAGCAGTAAGGAGGAAGATTACAAGGTTTTTGTGTGGTTTTATGGACCTTTTTGTGTCGGGTGCTATTGACTCTCATATAAGGATTTCATGGACGATAAACCCCTATCCCGGGTCTCCAGATGCACTTTGAAGAATAAAAAAACTACTCCGGAGTATTCATCAACATGAGGGTGAGTCAATAATGACTGAATTTCATTTTTGGGTGAACTATTCCTTTAAAGTCACATCCTTACTCCTGCATCTCCCTTTGGCTCCTCCTCATTCAGACTGATGGAAGTCAAACCCAGGTCAGTGAGCTGGTACTGGCTGTTATCCCACCTCCCGAACGCCAGGTCTAACCCCCCGACAAAGGCCACTGTTTGGTCAATGGCCACCATCTTCTCATGGTGCGCCCACAGGAACACCACAGAGGAGACGTGGTCAGGGTGCCGCATTACCTGACGGAGATAAAAGGAGATTTAAATTGAGGTCAAAACATGAGATGGGGCCTCTGGCAATTGTCTAGCCATTCTCTGTGTGTCACATTATGCAGCGAGGCGACAGACAGACCTTGATGTTTGGGTGCATATTCATGAGAGTCTTCTTGCTGTGCTCACTATTGATGCCAAGGGCTAGCTCCACCTCTTTGTAGAGCAGCACACACACTTTGACTCCTTGTTCCTGAAGGAGAAGGTTCAAAAGAGAGGTGAAAAAAACTGTGGAAGCAGGATGTGAAATTGGAAAATAATTTATATTCTTAAAAAAGAGAAGTAGAAGAAAACAGAGGGAATCCTTACTGCTTTGCGCTTGAGTATCTCATCCAGGCGCCAGTAGTTATCAGTAGCTGGCCTCTTCAGGAAAACTTCGGGGCTGAGCCTGCCAGAAAATATAACACAATATTTTTCATTATTCACAGTGGAAATGCTCTTCATCTTTAGTTGAAATATTTGAATGGTGAATTTACAAGGAATTTATGGTTTGTTTTTTCAATAATTTCCTGCAGGTGTTGCTGACACTTACCACCAATCTGTGATGAAGATTTCCTCCTTGGCCTGTTCCAGAGCATCAGCCAGGTCGGCAAAGTAGCCGCTTCCATTCACATACCTTCAAACAATAATCAATAGACCAAAGAGTTTAGCAAATAAGGACAAGATTTGGAGACAGAGAGCTGTAAATCTAAGACTGACTCCACATCTGACCATTTAGTGAGCGTATCTTCGCGTGGTGGTGCGAACCCATCAAAGCGTTGCACTTTGAGGTAGTCGGAGGATTCTGCCAGTGTGTTGATTTCATGACTCCACCAATGAGCTTGTCTGTAACTGCTGCATTTGATGATCAGACTCCTGCACAGGAACAAACAAGCAATTTGTGTATTGTAAACACATCATATAACCACATGCTTATACTCTTATCCAGATCGCATAGGCAAAGAGACAAACAGACGTACCGAGTGAAGTTCTCAAAGCAGACACCGTATCTCGTGTCTGTGTGAGCACGGCCTACTTTCACTTTGAACTCGGGATCAAACAGCAACACAAAGTTGATGCTGCCGTTGTCTCGATTCATATACATCAGGAAGGACTCTTTCACCACCAGCCACCGGCGGGACCAGCGGAAACAGAACTGATGATGTCCAGCGCAGTTTAGGCCTTGGATCCGGTGACCTCCCGATCTCTTGAAGATGGGCCCCTCCCTGTTGACAGATGTTGCACAATAAACCTCTGTCCCTTACGAACTTAATCACTTCCCCACTTTCCCCTGTGTCTCTCACAAGATGTTTGCTTACAAGCCTTTGGGTCCAAGATCGGTGACGAAGGAGAGAGCACCAACAGAGAGGAACTCCAGCTGGAGAAAAACAAGAGACAGTGTTCAGACGCTTCATTACATCCACTTTGTATACAGTACAATACATGTTATGTACTTTTGTGTTTCATGGCTATTACCATGCTGTGATCATTTTTACAGAATGCGTTGTCCAGCAGACCATTCAAGTATTCCTCTAGGTATTTCTGCAAAAGAAAAGTGACAACATTTTGAAATGCAACTTAATGTACAGCAGTCTGAGATTTTGTTCTGTGCGGTAGATCTGCAACAATATATTTCTGACATAAATTCAATTATTATTATTATTTTTGTGACAGTAATTGTAAGAACATTACAAATGTGCTTTTTGCACAAAACAAGTAGCCAGTCTTAAACATATACAACTTAATATCTATAGTATTAAGTTGACCAGTATGTAATAATGAACTCCAGCTCCAACCAACAATGCACAAAGATTTACATTCATTCAGTTGGTAGATAATTTTGATACCATTTTGCTTGAGGTCCTTCTGGTCCGTTCAGTCCCATGCAGGCTGGGCATTTCCTCTGACATGTGTCTCAGCTGCTGCCTCTCCTTTGCAAATCTTTGAAATAAATTTGAATATTCAAAACACAGTGAAAATACTGCTCCTCTGTCAATGAAAACATAAAGCAACCCACCACCCTGATTTCAGGAGTGAAATGTTGATTTGCATGATCAAGATAAAAAAGATTGATTCGGCTGACCTTCCCAGAGGCAGCAAGTGAATCATCATCCTGTGTTTGTAAAGGTCTCGATGCAGCTCCTGGAAGTGCTTGTACTTTCTCTTCACCGTCCAGTGGAAGGGGCCGTGTGTTAACCGCACAGTGTACAAGGTGCCGACATGGACCTGGATGGACATTAGTGACATGGAGATCATGAGCATGATTATGTAAATCATGAAAAATCAAAGTCTCAATAAAACAAAAAGAGAGAAGAGGATACTTAATCATTTTGAATTTCAAATCAATTATGAATTTGGATGCTGGGAGAAGAATTAGAGCATGACTGAGACACCCTTACATAACTCAGTTGTTACTAATGCTTGTACATTTTAGTGAGTTGCTTTATTCACATTACAACATGTTTCTCTGGTTCAACAATCATGAATAAACCATTAAACTTCTCGTACTTTTTAATGTAAATACCCATGTGGAAATGCAGCATGAAAATTCAGTGGTGAACGCAGGATGCATCATAGCTCTAAAAGTGATTTCCCAAGCAAAATCCACAGTGGCCGTGAAAGCTCAACACACTGTACCTTGGGGAAGCACATGGAAACACACAAACCTACAGTAAATTCAGAAAACATCTGTCAAATTGACACATTACTGTAATATAGCATGTTAATGCATTTTGCATGTGTTGTGATTTTTTTTTTGGCAGCACAAGATGCCAAATTGATTAGGAGGTTTTCTGGATCTACAGCGTCTTTTTCTATTTGCATGTGTTTACTTAACTCGAAGTACATTGAGCTCTACGGGACCAAAGTTTTAAAAAAATAAAAACACTCTCCATACAATTTCCAGCTTTCTCTCCATCTGAAAAACAGCAGCTGAGCCTGTTGGCTCAAAGCAGCACGCAGCTCAAAGTTCAAACGCCCACACAGAGGTTCAGCTAAAACACAATCCAGGTACAGCTGACTGTTAAGACTTGAAACAAACTGCTCCTGTGGTTTTACTACTCTCACAGACAAAATGTCATTTTTGGTAAAGCGTGGTCAAGTTTAACTTCAGGGTGATTTCAGCTTTGCTTGAAAATCACATTAAAAACTGATGCTAAAAAATTACTGTGGGTTTGTCATTACTCGGTTTACAGGATTTTTAGAGTAGAAATTGTTTCAAGATGGTCATGAAGGACATGGTGAAGCATAGCTAAACGTGTGTACTTTGACTTTCTATGAATACTATAGTAGTATCCTTTGAACCACCAACAAGAGAGAAAATGTAAATGATTTTCCATCTAGAGACTGTACCTTTGAGCGAGTAGTGTACTTCTCTGTGTTGTCCACTTTGCATGTAATTGGGACACCGGGTATTAAGTGAGGGACACCCGTCTCCTTTAATTCAGGAAGATGATGAACCACCATGAAGGGACGGCCATCTGTGAGGATTTAGAGGATTTGAACATTTTAGTGAACTTCCTCTGGTGCAGCCATTAAACGTTCTTAACAGGCAGCTTGTGCCTCAGGTTTAACATCTTACCGCTGGTGGACATGAGGCCATCTAACTCATCTGGACTGAGATTGTGGACGTCCTTGGAGAAGCGTCTTCTGCCCAGGTTCTGTGCTGTCCCGCACTGAGCCACTGGCTCGATCACGTCCTCTGTACTGGCCATCACTCAGTAGTTGCAAGTGCCAGCTGCCCTGCTGCACACACAAAGGAAAGGAGAGATTTACATTTACAGAGTTTGTGAACTACTGCTCTCGCCACCATGAGCACACAAAAGATGCACTAAATTAGCATGCACGACAAAACTGCACTTCTTTTTAAACACACCACAGCAGATTGAGATTTAAAGTCACAAACCTGACAGTGTTTAATTACTATGAGGTGATTCAGCTCTGCAGTAAAGGCAAACATACAATACTAGCACACTGATACCACAGAGTGCAAGTGGAAGGGTTTGGCTGTATCACGATCACACATTTTATTTCTTCAATTTGTGTATGATTAGACATACAGTTGAGCAGGTTGTTGTTTGTATGATGTTGTATTTTAAAAGTAGGAAAAAACTGCAGGAATCATTTGAAAGGTACAACTCTGACATTTTACTGTGGGCAAATATATTAGCCAGTATGTATAAGTAGCAGAGGAAGCAGCAGTGGCAGTGCATTAACTATAGTGTGTAGCAACAGCAACACTAGTAACAGCAGTTTAGGGGCACTAAAGGCAGTCATGCATTACCAGCATTCCTAGCACCAGCCGTCACTGTCGCAGCACGAGAGTCACATAAAATAACACACAACTCTGTGGAGCTGTAGCTTGTAGGTGTTTAAAGAGGTCGATGAGCTACAGTGAGAAGTTCTGACATTGTAAACAAGAAGTGAATCTAATCCTCAAAGAGGGCAACTCATCATGCTCACACAGAAGGTGGCGCACACGTAAACTCAGCAGCACTGCCAACGCAAAAACAGAGAGCCCTCATACACTGCAGGCATCTAGTGTCGTTTATCTGCTGAACGTGTGATCGACGTTGCAAAACACATAGTAGGATGCCACTGCAACAGGGAGAACAGGGTGTGTGTGTGTGTGTGTGTGCCCTTTTGTATGCCGTGTGGGTAGATAGATGTCTTTGTAAGGCCGAGTAGTTTCCTGCATGGGTAATGAGGGAACAGGGAGGGGCGGTGTGTTTGTGTGTTACTGGGTAATACTGCTGATCGTAACTCGCCTCGCTATACCTCTTTTAGAGCTGGTTTCAATAAAGTACTTGCCACATTGCAGAACTCAAGAACATGTTAAAGTAACTTTGTGGTGCATTCAAAACAGAGTCCAGTGTTTCCTATCTGCAGGAAAGAGAAACTACAGGAAGAGAAAGTAGGACTGGGAAGCAGGTAAAGGCTGCGGTACGTCACCTTCACTGCACTGGCCAAAGACTGTTGGCACGATCTAAATACATGGGGAGTTGCAATGAAAACAAGGAATGTGTAATACACAATCGTCAGGCATTCTGTGATTATTCAGCACATTAAAATGTTCATGCTATTAAAAGTTTAGCATCTTCTAGATCTAGTTGCAGCTCCCTCTGGTGATCACAGTCTCCTCAGACCTAATAACCGATGTATAGCAACTTCACACAATAATCTCTTAGGTGTGAAAACATCGACAGAGAAACTACAAGGTATTAAAGCAATAAAATGCAACATAACATCAGACTCCCCACCGCAATGCTACACCACAGTCTCTGATGAGATGTGACAGACAAGAGAAGACAAGCTGAGCTGAACCAGCAACTCAGTCCGAGGTCTGACCTGTACTGTCAGAGCTTTGTTATGGGTCACTGCTCTGTGAATATAGGTTGATACTTTATAGCAATCTTAAAAGGAATCTAAATCTTGATCTATTCTACATGTCTTTCATTAAAGTATCATCATTAGGGGGTTTTGCTGTGTATGCACAAGTGCTGAAAAACTTAACTCATTCTCATGAAAACTGATCCTCACCAGATGTTGCTATTTTGAGTTAGTCATAATAGTTAATGCAATTTCAGATTTGGCATCTGCTCAGAGCAGTTTCTACACTCTCTACAATCCATCCTTTTTCCTTTTGGTTGCTGTTGTCGTTTTCACATATAATCCTTGAGCTTTTATAGACCGATCAGCCTTCTAGCTTAACATCAAACCCTGTCATTTAAATTCCCATCCAACTGCTTGTTGAGAGAGATGTTGTCAAAACAATGGTTTGCCAAATAAACTCTTTGTCATGCAGACTTTTTGCCCGTTCTGTCTTGACAGTTAGAGCAGAGCATAAATAATGTGCATCACATTGACTTGCATGAGACTGGTTAAAAGAAAAGGGTTGACTTGACAAGACTGTCTGGTTTTTTTTCCTTGATGGGGTGAAACTGTACCTACTCTTCACTCAGGTTTCCTGCTGGTGAAATACTACACCTCACCCACACAGAAAGAGGGTGCTGATGAAACCCACATGAGCATCAACATTGTTTGTGAACACTAAAAGTTCTAATCCCACAAACCTATGCCTAATATCTAAAAAAAAAAGAAAAAAAAAGGCACACCACCACTGGATCAGTTACCATTAGAGATTTAAAGGTCACGTGTGTTGGACCTGGAGATACCTGACTTATTTAAAACAGCCACCTGGTTGGCACAAGGGAAATGCAGATGGAAACATGCTGTAAGATGGGGACGCTGAGAATTATCATGCAACACAGACTGCACCAGTTTACTCCATCAGGATGATGAAAAAAGTTGCTGTAATCACATGAAAACAGATACAGATATGAGGCCTTAAAGAGCTACTTTTTTTCTCACTGATACTTTGCTGTGATGATGTTGAGGTGTGGTCAGGGTGTGGCCAGTGCTGAGTGTGCTTCACATGTGAAACAGAGCACCTCCCATGCAACAATGCTATTCATCTTGGTAAAGTTACTCTTTCAAGAAAATCTATGACAATGGCAGCATTCCCATGTGTCAAACCAGCACTCAACAGGCTGAAATGTATTAATGCATGTTTTCAGTTACCACGAATAGATGTTGCACATTGATCCACTGCAGCTTGAGATGCATTAAGCTCATACATTTTAAATGTGATGATGATTACACCTGGAGCCTGGTTCATTTCTTTACTATAAAGACAGCACGTAGTTCACAGAATAAATTGTGTCAGCATAGAGTCATATCAGTGCGGTGGTCGTGGTCGTTCTTGTCTATCTATTCAGCAAAGTACATGTTGTAAAGTTCCTGCTGTAGGGGAAAAGTTGTGGTTTTGATATTTGCATGATCTGCCTTTTGTTTTGAGAGACAATTATGGGACATTTGAAGTCACACTTCACCAAAAATAGCAACAGGCTGTGACACATTCCATCAAAAAAGGACAGGCTCTGATTCTTCGTCATGATTTCCTCCTTTAAATAAAAACAGTAGCGCTGAGTCAACTCTTGCCAGCTCTGCTACACATCTCATTTCCCCCCCAGGAAAAGCCCAGCAGCCTACCTTGCTGACTGAGTCAACATGTCACCACTTCTTCTTCACAATTCAACACAGAAGTCTCACAATGAATGTTTGTAGAAGTGATTAAAGACTTTCGGCTGTGAAGGAAACAGCTTCAGCCTGTGATTTGAGGGCTGATGGGAATCAGGATATGGTGGAGAGCTGACTGCTGCTCCATCAGGTTAGGTTTACATACACCCGGGCCAAATCTATACTATTTCAGAGACAACAATAGTCTTAACGGTGAAATCCACTCAACGCCAACCACGGATATAAGGTAGCCGAGTACGTGGAGAGAGAAACTGCCGACAGGCTAAGTTTTGTCGTCTCCACCCATTCCCAATGGTTTCCTACAGCGCCGCATTCCACTAACAAGCGACACCTCGGTGTGTAAAAAAAAACGCAGCAAATGTCAGCTGATAGAAAGTGGCACCGGTGTTAACACTTCATCACACCGCCACTTCATACGAGTCTGAGTGGTGAGATTTCTGCATCTGGACGGGAATCTGCCGTCACAGCTGCTGCCAGCACGAGAGAGAGGGAGAGAGAGAGACAGGGAGGGAGGGAGAGGGAGAGAGAGAGAAATGTGCGTCAAAGTTGGGGCCTATAGAAACATACTTACTTTGACTTTACGCGCAGCCACGGCTCAGCGCACGCAGGTAATCCACACGCGAGGAGGCAACACGGTGAACATACATTCAGGCTACAGGCGCTTTTTCCATCCTATTCAAGCCTGTCTGTGTGTGTATGTGTGTGTGAGAGAGAGAGGCTCGGTCTGTTTCCCCCCGTAGGTGATGCACTCTTTAGTCCCTCCCATTTGTCCAGCAGGACACAGATGAGGAGGAAAGAAAAGCGCTCACATCGAGAGTTCAGATTAAGTAATGTCTCTGTGATTAGATCAGGGGCTGTGGATACTCTCTTGAGGTGTAGGTTGTTATTCTGGTATGGCAATGAAGTCGTATTTGATTTCCTGTGCAGCTGTGCAGAACAGACACGCATGCGGGGACTGGACCGACGGAGGTTTGTGCTGCTGCAACGTGAGACGGACGGACGGACACGAGGGACAGGACAAGTCATGACTGGGTGCCATTGGGATAAACACACACAGGAATGTGTGGATGGATGGAGGTGGGGGGAGGAAATACCCAACTCTCCTGTGATTTTACTTTTTAACGGCAGACATAGAAAACATTGCGACATTTCCGGTTTGTATTTTCAACGTTAAAGCTGCCAAAACCAAAATCCAGCAAGGATGAGAAACTAGTACACACAAAATCAGACGACACCCGAGGAGCTCTTAACATTATGGGGAAGCAGATACACCGGAAGTGCTAGATTTAGATAGTTGGATAATCTTACAGTACACAAGAAATATAAACTTTAATTCTGAAAGACTGCATTCATGTTGAACTGGAAACATTTAGCGCCTGTAATCTGTGTAAGGGTGTGATAAGCAATGCAAACCGGCCTGAATCTGGATAGAGGTTTTTGATTTGCATGACACTTGTATTTCCAGTCACACCCTTATCTGTAGTACTATACACAAATTATTACATGTAGCCTATTAAGTTTTTTTTCTTCTTCTCATAACCCAGCCTCAGACGACTAGAACTGAAACACAGAAAACACTTACACGATAGGCCTGTGTTTATATTTATGTCATAGGGCCTACTTGTTTCTCATTTTAAATAATTTTATAATGTGCTGGGTTTATCTGAATAGAACTCAGTCTGCTAATCCTCTTTAAATTATGCATGGTCATTTATTATGATATTATTATTTATTATGGATTGGGCTATTCAAATAAACGGACTTATTTTTGAGAGGAAAGTTTGACCAAGCTGGATTGATAAACCAATAATCAGATATAAGTTAAAATTTACAACAACAACAACAACAACAACAACAAAAACAAAAACTAGACAGAAACTGGGGCATTTACACAATTTCCAGACCTGAATGATGAATAATTAAACACAGTGTGAATGTTGGCCTGGGGGTGGCGCTGCTATTGGGAAATAAGCCCCGAGTGTTTGAGTGTAGTATAGGTTTACACCACACGGTGGCGTTCTGCCATGCTTTAAGAAAATGTCCAATAAGGACTTAACCTTACAGTCACAGTCTATGGTTACAGTTTATTACATTATAACAGTGAGTGTGGTTATTTAGAAATAAATCAAGTTTCACAGTGAGAGAACAAAATGAACCGTATATTTTATAACAATGAACATGCAATACATTAATCATGCCTATACTTGATAAATACATAATACAAAGTTAAATATTCTAAATATATTAAATATTCTCACTATATATCCAAATGCTGTGTGGATGAACCACCTGTACAGAGCACTTTGAATATTTCTCTGAATATCCACTCCAGTAACTTTGAACACAAGTGGAGACAAACACAAAATGACTGATGTTAAAATTAAGATGTTTAATAAGTTATTAGACAGGAAACATCTGTATTTTAATGTGATTTTTAAAACTATGATTTATGAAATTATCAGCTTTTCTGTTACACTGTCTGACATTTTGAGGAGCTGCATGGCTTCATAACTTAAAATCTATCTAGTAAAAAAAACCATGGGGATGCAAATAATGACCCTGTACTGACCTTATGCAGATGTGAAGGAGGCCAATTCAACCAGTGAGGAGATGAAGCAGGATGATATTAAAGATGTAGAACAGGAGCTGCCTTCAGAAAATCAGCTTCAATGTTACCTCCTGATATCCAGGTCAGATGCGTTGATCATCTTGCTGACTGGACAGTTGACGATGACCCACTCACCACTCTCTGAGTTGTGTGTTTCAAGTAGTGGAGTATTGAAAGTGGATTCAAAGTACTCATTTACGTATGCTGGTTTCCCAGTCAATGCACAAACAGCCCTGAAGGGTAGTAAACACACAAAGTATATTTACCCCTGATGCTGCCACAGATAGCCCCTGTGTGAATAGTGACCTCTCTTTTGAAGTGTTTCTGAGGTGTATACAGGCAAATATGATGTATTAGAGACTACATGTGCAGCTACTGTAAGATTAAAATAGCCTTCCCATTGTTTGTTTGTGTGTGTGTGTGTGTGTGTGTGTGTGTGTGTGTGTGTGTGTGTGTGTGTGTGTGTGTGTGTGTGTGTGTGTGTGTCACACAGGGGTTTTCAGACAAGACACACTTTGTAATGAATTGATTAAATAAGTCATGGTGGACAAAATAAAATATTTATTTTAAAAAACATGGCACAATGATATCACAACAATATCCCTCTGAGCCATCTACCTAACAAGACTTTCTAATAAATAAGTCATAGTAAGAAGAATAAGGCTTTGATTCAGAGCAGCTTGGCTCAAGTTGCATGCACAGGTTCTTCATATAAGACATAGTACATGCAGGGAAATGGATCCAGGCTTGAGTAGACATGTTTTGTACAGTGTACAGTGCATGAGTGATTCTTGTAAAGTTATGGAAGATGGGTAAGGAATCCTCTTTACTGTTACTTACGAGTACAGTTCTACATTGTGCCTGTGGCTCCATTTAATACATAACGATACTGCAGTGAAACATTCTCTGCTGCAACAGAAATAACTTCCTCAGCACGGTGCTGCAGCAGCTTCAGCATTTTAATTGAGCTACATCTATGAGACCAAGTGTGATCTTGCTTGAACTCACAATGTTGAGTCTTTTATAATTTAACAGACAAATATTATTGATTGAATGAATGATAACATCGCCGTAATGGTGTTGCAGATGATTTAAAACATCACTTTTCAACCTGATTTGTCTTTTAATGTTTATATCCAAAGAATTTAAGCTAAGATAAAGAACTTGAAGTGAAAAACCTCAGCTGCACGACAAGTGTTCACAAACAGAAGATGGAGAATATGAACACGTGACAGATTTGGTGTTAAACATCTGTATTTAAAGTGCAGGCTTAACTCACCCCTGAATCAAGTCAACGACCAAGACCGTTCAGTCTTTTGGACAGCGTGACGCACAGTGACCCTCAGACAAATTTCAACAGAGCGAAAATGCTTTTTCTTAACTCTTGGTATATTTTCTGGTCTGTCCAGCGAATGGAAATTCTGGCACCTGGTTGAAGTGTCCTGAGAGGAAGATCCCCACTGTGCCGATGATGAAGAGGAGCATGGCTGCCCAGAAACACACCTTGTCGATCATCTTTCCAATCAGCACCCAGCTTTCAATTTCCTGTTGTATGTTATGTTTAAAGAGAGTGAAGAAAGAGAATGAAGAACAGTAATCCTTAGAGGCACATGGAATAGGAAATATGAGCAAAAATGTAATGTTGGCTTAGTGTAAAGCAACACTCACAGATCCAATGTTATTTTGTTGTCTTGTGCTCTCAGCAATAAAGTTGCAGGCATCCACACATTGCTTGATCTCAGGTGCAGCTTGGGCCAAACTCTTGTACAGGTTGGCTGTGCTGCTGACATCTATATTATCTACTGGGGGGTGAGGAGATACTAGAAGTTAGACAATAGTATGCTGCAGCATTTCCAGAGGCAGACACTGGGGGCAAAAAAAAAAGGTGTTCAACTATACAGAATAGCCTGTAATACACAAATAAGTCAGGGGATGATGCAATAAGAATTACCCCAGCTCTATAAATCATTTCTAAATAGCACAAGAATTCACAATTAGTTACAATAAATTCCTTTGAAACACACTTCATCTGTATTTACACTTTATCTTTAAAATATTCATGCAAGTATTTGAGCTGGAATATTTGACAAAGTCATAGTTTTAGAAACGAGCATCCTACCTATCGATCGTGTGAGGCCATGCCTCTCTCTTTGTTTGTCAAACATCATTTCACTGCGTGGTTGCTTCATTACGTATTCCTCAGCTCTCTGCATTAGGCCAAAGGAGCTGCGCCGCCGCTCCCGTATCCCGTTTACCTCTGTTGTCACCTCACTGTCATCCACCAGTGGGGACATGCCCAGGAAACGAGGAACCATCTCCAGGAACAGCTGCAGAAGACACAAAAGAAAATAGTGATTAGGTCATCATAGAAAAAAACAAAAACAAAACAAAACACTGTAAGTTTGATCATTTGTACTTACATGTTTGATGGTATGGGACATGGTGTGTGTGCTAGGGCTGCGCAGGGAGAAATTCAGCACCACGATTTGATTAGTAGCAATCAGAGTGGTGACACTCATGACAAAGATCAGGTACCTAAAGGAGAAAATGAGACAAGATTTGTTAGAAAGGAGAGTCAAAAGAAAGGAAAAAGAAAAGCAGCAGAGGTCAGCAGACAACACACTCTGACTCACTTGCCGATGAGAGGGACAGAAAGAGATGTCTCAGGGACTTTCTGAGCAATAAGAAAGAGGAAAACAGTCTGAGCCAGCAAGACAGAGATGGACGTAGTCAACTTCTGTCCCCCAGCTGTGAAGGGGACAACAGAGACTTAGGAGACAGTAGAGCAATAAAATTAAAACAAGAAACCCACCAGATGTTGCCCCATACTTTGAGCCACTACATATATATCATATTAGAGTTATGCTTCAGGGTTAGCATCCCCTAACCTAACCCTGAGGCCAGTATAAGAGTTGTTGTGTATAAGTGTTACAGTTATATGAATATATTTGTTTGTGTTGTTCTATGTGATGTGATATGAGAGTTTCTTTTGTGAGTTTACCTCATTTGAAACCATAACAACCTACTGTATGTAATCACAGCCGTAGGGATTTAGATAATGACCTTGTGCAGGCAAGAAGTAGGCCAGTACGACCAGTGAAGAGATGAGGGAACACGGCAGGATGATATTAATGATGTAGAACAGGGGCTTCCTCTGGATGATCAGATTGAACAAGATCTCCTGATACTCCAGGTCATCTGGGGTGTACCGTTTGTTGATCATCTTCCTGGCTGGACGATGCACAATGGCCCACTCACCATTCTCTGAACAAATGAAAACATAATTAGCTCCAGAGAAACTGTGTCAATTTGAAACTTTGGAGTGGATGTGCCGTTCCCGTACCTGTGAAAGCCTCTGGGTCGATCTCCACCCACTCAATTTTCCTGCCTTCTTCATCAACAGCTAAGATTATGTCAACTTCACTGGCACTGTACGTCTGGGATCTAGAGATGGGAATAATGGAATAGAAATAAACTAATAAATAATTCAACATTTTGCATATTTAGTTAGTGATAATATAGTTTTACCAAACCTGAATGCTAATGTGCAGTTCTGATAATCAAAGGGGAAGTAGGTGATCTCAATGGCACAAGTGCTACGATAGATGGCAGGAGGCAGCCAGTACATGTAACCAGTGCTGTCGATCAACACGTTAGCGTAGTAGGCCACATCAAACTTTCCATCAATGCTGCAGAAAAACAAGTATTTAATGACAATTTGTTTAATAAAAAAAATGTGGGATCATATTGAAATGTATTCCTCCTTGTCACAGCCTTACTTGTTTTCAAGGACAATGTCAGGAAGCCAAACAGTTTTGCATGGTACACGAATAACTTCTATGCCATAGTACTGAGACGAGTTCCACGCAAGGCGGAAATCAGTCCATTGCTGTCGATGACATTAGAGAAATGTCACAAGCACCATTAACAGTGAGTGAGACATAGTAACAGATGTTCTGTAAACACAACAAAATAAATAACCATGAAGAGAGGCAAAACTTACAATCTCAATCCACACGCTGGTTGTGAGAGTCTCCTCCTTTTCATTCTGTTGGCATAACATATCATGAGTTTTTGAGACATGGGTGTTCATCAGGTGGTGAGCCATGTGGTCACTTCTAAAATAATGATAAGGTAATAACAATGTTGAATTATTATTACAAAAACATTATAGTATTAATTAGGAATAATACTTGCCAGAATGATAATAAATACTAATAAATGAATACCACTGGGAATAATGGAATAATTGATAGACCAAACATGGCCCGTAGTCTGTTTACAATGTGCTGCAAAGGTTGGTTACAACAAATATGAGGAGCAAGCTCTCACCAGAGAGATAAGGTTGGTGAGGGTCAGCTTGAGCTGAACCTCCACCTTGTCTTCAGGATGAACCACCGGGCGAATGTTCTTGTTGTAGTTTTTGAACAAGTCTCTCATCAACATCGACTCCTCATTACACTGCACTGCATGACGAAGAAGAAAAAGAGAGACTGAGAGTGAGTTTATGAGTGTTGCAGTTGTGCTGGATAAATAGGGATCTAAACATCTGGAATAGATACAACTGCAGACAGGATGACGAAGGACAACAGCTGGCCAATGTTAGCCCACGTGTAGCTATATGTTAGAAAACCACTGGATATCACTGTGTTGTTAACATCCTGCTGACAGTTTACTGACTGTTTTATCATTGGCATTTACCGGAATCCTGTAGATGTCTATCAAACAGAAACACAACATTGCTACAACAGTTTTGATCTGGTTTAATCATTACAGCAGCTGTTGTTAGCTAATATTTGCATGTTTTTACACAGGTAAGTGCTTTGCAGCCACAACTTTGTAGGAAGACAAAACTCACATTGAAACACACGTCTTTATTGAGCATTATACTTTTGGTCAACAATTTAGTGTAGAAAGAGTTTGAACAATGTAAAAGACATAAAGTAAGTTTGGATTGGTTCATTTTAGTATCAGTAGGCCTACTAACACAAAAATGCTATAACTTGGCTCAAGATATCTTTTCTTGTCCTACAAGATGAATGTTTATTTGTGCATTGTCCCTGTTTTAAATAAATAAATTCCTATCCTATCTTATCAAGTGGATCCTTCTTTTGACATAACTTCAAAATACTATTGAAAAGTACACAAAATGTTAATTTGTGTATAGAAGCACGAATACTGTTATTTTAAATATCAAACACCACATGTCTCCTTAGGTAAAATATAACAACAGAAAACAGTCTCAGACAGAGTTTTAGACTTCATCAAATCATGTGACATCAACTAGAAATAACTTTTACCTAATTTACCTAACCTTTCTAATAAACAAACAGCATGGTGAACTGTGTCCAACTGCTCAACTTAAACATGAATTTAGGTTACAGTTTCAAGACATTGTTGTGTTTGTAAGATCAGTGCACGTTTTGAGAAAGACACCAACCACCACAGTCAGAAAGATGAGCCACGGTGTATAAATTGTCCAGGGGACTAGAGACTGGTAGCTATTCTGAACTCTGCACCTAATGGCCATGGTGGCATTATACTACTCGCACCATATTTCAGAATGAACTCTAACAGAGACCAGGAGAGAAAGGCAGAGGTTATTTCCGACCCCTTGCCTCTTCCCTCCCAGCTGTCACTATCCACAGATCAGGTTACACAGCAGCTGGGAAACTTTAAACCAGGACTTTAAGTCACACTCAGGTCATGTACAATAATCATCAATATCAATATTAGGTAAAAAAAACAAAAAAAAACAAAACAAATTGTGATAGTGATTGTGGACATGATTGATTCATTCCCTGGTCCGTCTGGTCACATTGTTTTGAGCTTATTCTCCCATGGGACAATTTGTGTAGTGGTCAATATTACGCTTGATGCATGGATGATGGATGAGAATGCAAAGATAAAGTGTATGATTCTCATGGGTTTTTAATCAATTTCCATTGACGCTATAGAGCATCTATTTGTTGTGTTTGGAAACAGAGCCATAGTACTTCCCGCTGTTTCGTCATGGAGGAAACACAAAAACACTTCTTCCCAACAGGAAGATTACAGCTGTTGTTTATGGAGCAAAAATACAAACAGGTCTTAGCTTTGAAATGGAGACACCAACTTGTATGACTGATCAAAATAAACTGAAAATAAACTTTTTATATAATTGGCAATGATAAATTTATAAGACATAAATTCAGCTTACGTTCACTATTTTTTTCCTGAATATCCATTTACAAAACAGTTATATTAATGGATAACCGGCTGTTTATCATGGATGGTTGCAAACATTGCAGCACATTTCCATATTGATTTTCATCACTCTACGGCGGCCGAGGGAGCAAATGACTTTTCAAACATGCCATGTGAGTCTCACAGTATCTTATTGTGCTTCTAAATGCAGTTGAGTCGGCCAACTCACGTGGATCAGTTATTTTAATATGTGGATACAAGGTACAGTCAATGTTCCGCATCTGTGCCCTGACCTGGTCACTTCCTGCAGCTGATATTTAAGCCTGATCTGAGAGAGAGAGAGGGAGAGAGAGGTGTTGGGAAACTAGAGGCAGAGGGGGGAGATGATAGGCTGTCTCAAAACTTTAGCAGGGGAAATCTAAATCTAAATCTAAATTTTTTTTGTGTGTGTCTGGTTTGGTTGAAGTGACATGAAGTCAGGCAGTCTGATATGTCAGAACAACACAGACACCCAGGTAAACATTACAACATCTCTGTTTGACTGAGTGAGACAAGCTCACACAGATGACTATGACCCACTATCCGGTGCACTGCACACTGTAGGAGCTTTTCGAACATGAAAAGTGATTCTAAGGGATTTCAGTGCGATCTAGCAAAAGGGAGAAAGAAGAGTCCAGTTCATTGTCCAGGAAGCATCTTTTCTAGCTGGAGTATCGCAGTATCGCAGCCTTGTCATCAGTCAGACACATTCCAGCACATCATGTCCTGGTCATTACAACTTGATGAAGAGTCAAGGAGGAGACTCAACGGCCGACAACAGCTTCGGCTCAAGTTCATCTCACCTCTTTGTATCTGATAGGGAGTTATCTGTGGTGTAAAAAACTCGTCTGCGTTATTCTATAAGAGCTTCGACAGTTTGAAAACCTTAATGTACTGTTATGTTTTCTCAGTTTATGTGAGCAGTGTTTGAAAATGGACACTAATCCAACAGCACCGGTCTCAAAATCCAAGTGATATTTGAGAGATTAGGGATTATAAAAAATTTAGACCAATAATATCAAGAGTCTACGTTTCAGAATGAACTTTATCCTTGCCGGTGCTGGTGTCACTGGGATTTTTTTCCCCAATCTGTCACAGTGACCTCTGCCAAGGAGATGGACTCCAGAGGCATTTGATACCAACATGCATGTCTCTGCTGAGTTGCCAAATGGATTTACAGAATCACTGAAACTCCCCCAATTTAATATGTTTACAAAACCTCCATCATGTTCAGAGTTTTACCTTTGCCTCCACTGCAGCTGTAGCCTCTCTCTCCTGGTGTTGTTAAACAGCATGCAGTGTGCCAAACATCTGTGCACTGGACTATGGACTTGTGTTGAACACTCCAGTAATGTGCGACAGAATACAGATTACTTCTGCATTAGTGGATGCTCACAGACTTTTTGGTGTGGCCATCTGACAAACTGAATGGATTAACTGCACTGAAAGAGCTGCTAAGCCATGTGACAGTTTATAGGTAGGACAGATGATTCCTGTCAACATCAGTATAAATAGTTATAAACAGGAACTTACTGTGTAAGAGCAGAGATAAAACACAAGAGCTCTGTGAACAGCCTCCCGTATACGCCCAATTTAAAAAGTAATGCAGGTCTTTAAATAAAGTGCACAGACATATATGAAACCTATAGCAGCATGCATATGTTATATATATTATATTATTATTTTCTCTCAAATCAATATCAGCATAATAAACAAATCCATAATGTATAGCAGTTTGTGTGTTCAAGAGTTTTGGAGCTGGTTGTCTCTTCAGCTTGAACATGACAGGCAGGGCATTGCTTCAACAGATAAGAAGGCAACCAGCCAGTCGATGAGGATGTGCCAAAAGTTTGCAACTGCGCCACTTACCCTGAACCATTAAACCCCCGAGAACAGTTACAACTCCAAAAAATATCCAGAAACCGCGTGTTGCCATCATGCTTCAGAATCACTTCACTGCCCGACGATGCACTATTTTCAAATCTAAAGTTTGACAGAAAGAGAGAGAGAGAGGGGAGAGACAGAGAGAGAGGGAGAGAGGGTAAAGACAGAGAGGAAGAAGCCCTAAATCCCACCACCAAACCCCCTGACTGTCGCCCACCCCGGCTGTCGCTGTCCATGGCTCGGGTTACACAGCAGCTGGGAAGCACTAAACCAGGACTCCAAGTCACACACCGGTCACCCACAATAATCATCATGATGATCATTAGATGACAACTATCTGTGGTGAAGTGGCGTAGATTCAATCCAGACAGTCCTGTGGTAAAAACAAAACAAAACAAAACAATGGGCAACAGAGAAAATATACTGCTCATCTCCTGAATGAAATGACTCCAATATCACAGTGATGACTTAACACGTTTCCCCTGCATTTGTGTGTGTGCGCATAGGATACATACACCCAAGGGTGCGATGAGGTGAACAGGTGACGGGCTATGCAGACCTGCTCTCCCACTGCTATGTGTCCAGGGTATATTAATACTTACTGCAGAGCTTTACCACTTCGACAGGAGGAGCCCAGTGGTGAGAGAGTGTCTGCAGACTGGGGGCAAGAGGGCTGGAGACACACAATACGCATAAAAGCCATGAAGCCACGGAGGCAGACAACTCCAGACCTGCATCACCATAAATCCCTTGACTCCCTTTTTCATGCTGTAAAGGCAACTCTAAAAAACATTGTCTCAACATTTTTCTCATTTCAAATCCGGAGACTAAATTTGCCATTATAATTAGTACTGTGGGTAATATAAGTCGTGTCACTCCGCGGTGTCAAGGGCAACAGACGGTTTTTTGGAATGTGCCATGTGAGTTGCACAGTATGTGATGTACTTCTAAATATACAGTTAGGGAAACAGAGATGAGCTTCCTTAAGGTAACTAGAGCCTCCAGAAGGCAGATTGTGTGTCTCACACTAAGTTGGAGCTGAGGGGCAGGAGAAGGGCTGGAGGTGTTGATCTTCTGACCCGCAGGTTCACAGAGCGAAGCTTCAGTGTACCACGACAGCAAAACAATAGGCCTACAACGCATTTAATTTAGTTTAGTAGTGTGAGTTATAGATTAGGGGCAGGGTTATTTTAAGATCCTTCCAGGAATCTTCAGATTAGTTTGTTTACATTTCCCCCACGACAACCAGTCTGAGTACAATCCAGTGTTTGCTTCTTCTGCACAACTGAAACCAAGAAATCTCTCTTCACCCAGTTACGTTCAGCAACTCTCGGGAATTATTACCATGGAGATCAGAGTGAAATGTCGCACACAATGATGTAATTGTTTTTTCTTTTTTCTTTCTTTTTTATAACCAGTGTTATAGCCACATCCAGTGATGTGGGGAGTTAAACGTACATTAAACCTCTCTTAATGGATTTACATGTAACTGTGGATGTCTGTTGCAAATAAGTTGTAACTTTTGACCAGGATTGCACCTCAGGCAACAAACCGCAAAGGGTCACACCCACAAGAATCCACAATAGCACTGTTTTTTCACTAAACATTTGCTTTTGAGCACCAACACGTTTGACATTTATCTTGCTCCTGATGTTTGTTACGTGCAAATTTAAACTTTACACCTTTGTTCAAACCGGTTGAGGTTTTAAGAAAATGTTAATGACTAAACTGGATAATATACTTGAGTCTCCAGATGTGTTTCACTTGAGTGCGGAGTGGAAAATCCACTGTGGTGCTATCTGACAGTGACAAAAAACTTCTTTCCTGCTCTGGTGAACCTCCATACATAAACTTATTCAGACAGTGGGAGGTCATACCATGTGTTTTTAGTCGGTGACTTACTGCTATTTACCATAGACTAACTAAAAACTTTAAGAAGTTAGCTATTTCTGAACGTGTGTTATTCAGTCTGTGCTTTTCATTATAAAGCAGCAGCTGTGTGGAGTGAAACACTTCAGGTTTTCTGAAAGGGTCACATGTTTCCACAGGGATTCAGTCTCTCCTTGTCAGTCGCTGCCTATTCCAGACAGGATCATCCATTGGTTGCACAGAATAAAAGCCCCATGACCGGCCCCTCCCCAGCCAAGTAATGAATGCCCCCGCTTTCACTTTTTTCCCGCTCCTCTGCTGAAAAAATACCATTGTTAAGTCCCTCTTCATGAACACACACATGTGGTTTGGCTTGAGTGTAGAGTTCAATGTCTGTTCACCTCCCCCCACAGCAGCAGCAGCAGCAGCGGCGGCGGTGGTGGCAGCAAAACCCACTGATAGTGGCCAATCACTTGGTCTCCCATGATTATCACCTCTGGTAGTGATAACCATGGGAACACCCTCGTCGACCACATCAGTCCTCCTGTTATAAACAGACACAGCTCAGACTTTGGACCCCAAAAATTGAATTGAATCAATAAATACAGACATGCAGAATATAAAAATCTCATAGAATGTATTAGGAAATATCAAAATCAGATATTGTGTCAACAGAAAGGAAATTACATATATAAATGTATGTATAAAACACATTTTTTCCCAAATAGATACATATTGTTTGCTACTTTGCTCCCAGCATGTTTCGCAGAGATACAGATGTCTTTGTCATATCATGAATGGACTTTCTTTGTTCCTCTTGCCCTGTCAGCTAGGATAAGCTTGATTAGACTTTGTTATTCATTGACAAACATGGATTTGGTATCACATCTCTCCTTGTTCAGCAACTAAGAGGAGATTTTGTTTGTCCTATAGATACAGAGGTTTAAGCAAGGCTGTCTTGGCTTTATCCAAATAAGGGAGATAAAAAAAAAGAGGAGAGGTACAAAAAAAATACACTCTGTTGCATTGAGGGAGGTCTGGATGTCTTCGGTCATGTATGTTTCATGTTACGCTTTTATTTCAGCCAGCATGTTTTCAGGAATGTGCGTCTGTGCTGTTGTAGCGTGTGGGGGTTGTGGTGGTGCTCGTAGGGATGTGTGTGATTGAGTAGAGAGAGAGAGAGAGCAAGAGGGAGAGAGATAGGGAGTGGAGGAGTGACGACGAGGGGTGGTGGTAGGAGGAGAGGAGAAAGAGCAGGCGTTTGCTCAAGCTGAAGCTCATGGAATATAACGCATACATTCAAGATGAACCTGGAGGAAAGAGGTTACTGGCGGACAGGCGGCTACGTGGGCTCTGCTTTATCAGCCAGGGGCTGGACTTGATTGATCTCTGGACCGTAATATTGAGCAACAGAACAAGAGAGTGGCAGCCACAGAATCAGTCAGACGCCTAGGCAGGGAGGAGGAAGGAAGACGTGGAGCAAAGAAAGTCAAAGAAAAACAGAAAAAGAAAGAGCAACAGCCGGCTGAGGTGTGGTAACGTGACAGGAGAAATGCAGCTGTTGTAAAACAGGGGTTAAACATTAACACAGGCTCTTTCAGGTGCAATGCTGGACGCACCTTTTTTGTTCTAGGTTTTGGGGAATTGTATGAAAGATTTGAGAGGACTGGGGGTGGGGGGAGGGGGGGAGGTCAGAGGCAAGGGTCTGGTAGAGAGTAATTGTGGTGACAGGCAGTGCAAGGGGACAAGGACTCATGTGAGACACAGAGGAATTAAAAGATAAAAGACACAGAGAGGGACCGGCAGACCCCAAAACTGGACTTCAGTATGGGTGTAAAGAGCAAAGCTGCTGCAGCTATCTTAATCCTGCTGCTGTTCCTGGGCTCCCTCTGGCTCCGTGAGTATTTCTGTGTGTTTATGTCTGCATGAGTGAGTGTGTGTGTGGTTTCTATGTTGTACTATTAATCTATACAATCCCTCTCTTGTTTGGACTGCACAGGCTCGAGATCAGGAATGTATCACATGGTTGGGTGGCAACAGGGTTAAGCATGGTGGTCACAGCACTTTTTTGCTGACGCTTTAGGCTCCAAAATATTTCAACAACAACAACAACTTCTTGAACATAATCGTCTTTCGCTGTCAGATTCTTGACATGACATCTCTGTCTAAAGTCCATAATTTCACCATAGTCTCTCTGACTTATTGTTGGGTTCCTGATGTGTCTTTTTTTTTAAGTCTCAAGAAATAAACAAGAAGATTAAGTAGTAAAAAAAAAAAGTCCTCCAGGGTAGAAATAAATGGCTTTGGGCAACAACAAACATGAACAAAACATGAACAAAACAAATTCAAAGTAATTAGTGAAGGAATGAGAAAACTGGGACCATGTGATCCCTCTCTCCAGCAATGGATTAAATTCGAAAGATTTGGGAGATTTAATAAGTTGGACGACCAAGTGCAAACTGAGCAGGGAGGTTTTCAAATAGAAGCATGAACTGCCATTTCTACATCCTCATAGTAACTCTCCTTTTAGGAAACTTAAATTTAGATATCACTCATAGTACGTCACAGTGCCCTGTAATGTTGACACTCCTGGCAACATCTAGATTAGGTCACTGTCAAGATAGAAATAAGTTTTTGGCATTAGACAGGCTCTGAATGTGGCTAACGAGCCAAGCTATCTGACAGGAAGTTGAGTAATTCAGAGAGTCTTTATGATCAGTTTAGAGGCTGGGCGCTACCGTCAATTATTGGATTATATCACATCACAGCTTTTATGGCCTTTTGGTTATTGGTATAAGATGCACCAGTCCCTAGTGAGTGGTCTGAAGACCTGCAGGAGGTGCTACATGATGTGGCAGGCCACAGCTTCACTAGATTATATGCTTTATAGCGATGAAAAGGGATTATGTGGAATTGTTACTTTTATAACAACACCTTTTTGTTGCTATACGGTATAATAATAGTAATAATAATAATGTGTGTGCGCATGTATCATGTGGCCATATGGAGGCTTGTCATTGGAGAACATGATTTGGCCCTCAGATGATCCCAGTAAAACTTGTGCACGTGGTGTGTGCAGACTGGAAGTGTGTGTCTGAGTCAGTGGAGATGACAGCGTTTAGCTTCGTCACAGGCTGGAATGAGTCCCAAACGAAACATCAGGCTGCCGTGCCGTGTGCTGCTCTATGTATGGTTATCTTTGTGCCACATTCAGCACAGTATGATTTTAACTGGAATTAATCAGGAATGTACTAACACACACTCAACCTTTTCATAACCAGTTTCCTCATGTTAACAGGATAAGAGGTCTGTCACAAGGCAGTGATAATTTGTGAATGAGCTGTTGTGAATGAAATGACCCTCTCATTTAACTGAAAGCTATAGCTAGACTCTACAGTTTTTTTGCACTCTTAAAAACATGACAATAAAATTACAATAAAATTATCACATGAGTTTCCAGCTCCTGTCAGCTTTATAGAGTATCACAGTCCGATAGAGTTATTGTTTTGGTTTGGCAGCAGCAGCAGCAGCAGCAGCAGCAGCAGCAGCAGCAGCAGCAGCAGACACAGACAGTATACTGCTACCAGCCAGTGAGCACAGTGGAGACTTTAGAGGCTGAAGAACCAGATATTTGTTAGGAGGAGGTGGAGACCAAAAACAGAGTTTCAAGAGTATAAAAAACTGATATTCACCAGGAACAGGCCTCAAAATTAATAATAATATAACATGTTCGTACCTTACACCAGTAATCGGTTGCGTTCACAAGTTGTTTGTGCTGCCTCTGTGTGGTCAGGAATAGACTCATCCATCCGTTAGCTATTCCACTTATCCTTAAAGAGTTGCAGAGGGCCACAAATCAATCCCAGCAGACAGTGGGCGACGGTGGGGTGCATCCTGGAGTGGTCGTGGAATAGAGACAAATGGACAATAACCAGGAGCACTCACATTCACACCGATGGCCACTCTAGAGTCACCACTTAACCTGACCCCCTCCTTGAGGTCTGTGGGAAGAAGTACCAGCAGGGAACCCACACATGGATGGAAACGCCACACAGAGAGACGCCTAATGGCTATAAATGTTTTATTTTGATGTGGTTAACTGCACTCTGCGGTCTGTTTTAGCGGGAAAGTGTCTGAAACCAAAATCTAATTTCAAGGCTTTCTCTTGTTTCCTGTCTGACTGCAGATGGAGGCTTGGATTACCACTGGGATTCTTGTTTGAAAGGCTATAATCAAGTGAATAAGGTCGGTAAGAAAGCACAAATAATAAATCATTTAATCAAATGTTTTCATAATCCATTTATTTCGTGAAGATAAAAGAGTATTTTGAATATAGTGGTGGTATTGCTTCAGCTTCCTCTCTTTTCTTTGTTTCTTCGATCGTCCGCACACATTCACATCTCCCCTCCCCCCGCCGACAGATTCACCAGCTGTCCAACAGCAGTGGGGCTAATGGAGCCGACGTCTCTGGGGTCCTGGAGGGATGTCCTGGTCAGAACTTCCAGGTGGCACTGCTGCTCTCCCACCTGTTGGCCACGCCAGCCGACACATCTGACGTGCTGCTGCAGCCCTATCTGTCCAGCTGGGATGAGCTTGTCAAGTAAGATCATCAGATAAAGCAGGAGCAAAGTGGCAAAGTGAGAGATGTGCATTCATTTATAGCCACACAAGAGAGTATGAAGTCATTTATGGCTTATGACATAATGTGGGCTCCATAAACTTGATCCACCTTGTGTTACTCCTCCAGGTTTATGGAAGCGTTGGGCCCGATGGTGGGACTGATATCGAAAGAGATAGAGAGCAAAACCAACATAATCCGCGAGCTGGCCCTCTCAGCCGAGGACAACCCTGAAGCAGAGCTCGGTCCGAATGTACAGCCGGTCAACTCTGTCAGCACGGAGACTGAGACTACGAAAAGTTTAGAGGCCTCACAGACCATCAGTCCTTACCACTCAGTGCGCTCCATGATTCAGGAGGAACTGAAACGAGGCGTGGTAGACTTCCACCACACCACGGAGTCTGGATGTCGGACTCTTCTGCGTCTCCATCGCGCCCTGCTTTGGCTCAAGCTCTTCCTGGAAAAGCTGGGTGAGACGCCGGTGACCGGGCGGCTCAGGAGTCCCTCAGACTTGTGTCGAGAGGCCTATCAGAACACCCTGGCAAACCACCACACGTGGTTTGTACGCCGGGCTGCCGAGGTGGCCTTCATCGCCATGCCAGATCGGAGTTTCTTCTTCAGGCTGGTGTGTGTGCAGAACCAGGAGGAGCTGAGCATGCTGCTGAACAGAGTGGTTCAGGCCACTGGAGAGATTTATGACAGGACGCAGAAAGCCCTGGAGGAATATGGCATGCTGGACTTGCCATAGACATACTCGTCTCCGCTGGTGTCTTTACTATGATTTACTCCTTGTGGTGGCAAATGAGGTTTTAATTCAAGGAGACATGACTCTAGGCCTATACGTGATGATTTCCTTTGGCTACAATTTCCCCCGTGTGCCATATTTTTCTTCCTGACCAAAGTGCCGTGTCAACAATCAAGTAACACACTGAAAAGTCATATCGCTCTCATTCTGATAGTTCATCAAATAGTATCAGATCATGTCTCGACTTCTCCTCACCTCAGTATTTTAAGGCAGCTGATAGGCTAATGCATAGGCTATAGGCTGGCTAAACACAGACTGTGAATTATTTCAGCAGGTGGACACATTAACATGAACAATATCCCCTCTGCTGTTAACAGGGGAGCTCATTTACCAATGGACTGTGTTGTCCATTTCCATGTTTTTGTGCCCACATGTGATTTATATATTTCTTTTCACCATTTAAAATGCTTTTGAAAATGACTGCTGTTTTAATTGTATTTAAAGGACCTATTTGTAAGCTTTGCTACTGCTACATAGCCAACATTAGCATTAGCAGATAACGTTGCGAGTTCAGCATCAAACTTCAGTCCTTCACTCTCCAGGTGTGTCTCTTCCTTTCTTCTGCTGACATTAGTATGCTTACCAGCTAGCCCCGGCCCAGATGGACAATCTCGCCAGTTTCCGATAGTGAGTCACTGTTGCGTCCATGCCTGCCCTCAGGAAATAGCGCTGCTCAGAGAGCGTGTCAAACCTCAAGTAGATGCAACAATGGCTGAAGCTCTTGGCAAGACTTGTAAATAAACAGCTGTTTAATGTTGTCGGCTGTGTAGCTGTGTAAAAAGCTAACAAATATCTCCTTTGATGCTTGGTGATTTAGATGCTACCTCATGACTGGCTGAGTCTAGGTGCCTTGTAGCCTTAAAAATCTGTGATCAATCTACCCTGATTAAAGAGAAAGAAATGAATATATGCAGAACAGATGACTATAAGGTGCTCCACAGTAACTGTGGTGTTCAGTATTAATTCCTCAGTTTTACATTGTATGTTTTTGTATCGTGTTCAAAATAATTAAATATCTATAAAATGATTAAGAGAGAACCCGGTTGCGTGTTTTCTCACATTGTGTGGTCCGGTAACGTGATCGCTTTGACATTTAAATGCCACTGAACTGTTGTGTAATGTTATCCACCATCCAGCAGAGGTTCCAGTGCTCTGGTAAAGACTAAGCTTCACTTTCCTCACATCATGAATGGTGAAAATAATCTACTCAGTGCAACACTTAAACTGATCACATTTTATGGAAGTGGCCCAGTGGCAGCGTGAACAGGATTTCTCCCTCATAATATCTCCTTTTAAGAATATATTAGATATCAAAGCTTAAATAATATATTTTTTACAAACTAATCTGAATGTGAATATGAATATTAAGGGCTTGTAGATCATTCAGCATTATAATCTATTGTGTGCTGTGCGTGCAGTGTCATGGAGAATTGTGTCTACAAATATCAGTCACTGGCACTTCTCTTGATCAGACTATTTTAAACCTACAAATACCTCTAATGCTACATAATCCTTGCTCTCCCTCTTTTCCTGGACTGTGCTCTCCCTTTCTCAGGAGGAGACAGTAAAGAAAGGAGGGAGAGAGAGAGAGAGAGATAAGGATAGAGCCTGAGGGCACAGAGTGAACAAGAAACAAGAGCTGGTTGAAGGTCAGCAAGCGGAAGTGCATTTTGGCTGTAATCTTGTCAAGCAGTTGGCGGCAGACTGTGTTAAAGCAGCTCCCGAAGGAAAAAGCCTGAACGAGGATTCACATGTTCTTGATCTCGGGTTGAATGGTATTTATAATTATGAACGGTGGGCTGTAGTAGCACAGGATCAAGACGAGATTCTAATCTGTGACCTTTGACCTGTGATATGCGTTGGAGGATGACGCGTTGTGGGTGGTATTTCCACTACGTATGCACTTCCTCTTGATACAGAGATTCTCAATACTAGAGACACGAGACAGTCATGATCACAGTCACATGGATCTTTACTCACTGGGTGTCTTTCACTTGTACCAGTAAGTCTGCACAGGCGTCGACTGGCGCTGTAGGCTGTGGGGATTATAGTGAATGGGATTACAATAGATTATATCCACCTGACGCTACCTTTGACTCTGTCTTCCTTTTCTGTCTCCTATGAAGGGCGGACTCCACTTGACTCCAGCTACTGTTTGATTTATTATAATTAAACATTGAAAGAAAGACAAATGAGGCAGAGGCAAAAATTATTTAGAGTTTTGGTTCCCTTAAATGACATTTATTTATTTCTCTATCTTGGTTCGCAGTAAACATGAGCAAAAATATACATACAGTAAGAGCAAAAAATAAAGATCCAGAGTAGAATTATTATAATTAGTATTATTATTTTTGCGGGGGAGGTGGGGGGAGTATTTCAACAAATTTCAAGGTTTCTTTCTTTCTTGAACACCACAGTCTTAGGCAATAATATGATGAATGATGAAGGGCTTAGACGGGGGTAATAAGGTTTCCTGAAATCACTCATTATTTGAAACACGAATAGTTGACGAATCTGAAACGTTCTGAACATTTTCTAAAGGTTCTGCATTTGAAGGTTCTTCAACAACACCGCTCCTTCATATTGATTTTGGCCATTCAGTGAATCTGTCTTCTGATTCTGATGCAACCAGCTATACGGTGCTCAGGAAACTTTCAGTGCAAACCTTTTAATGCTCAATTTTAAAGAAGTAGAAAGGACTAACACAATGACAGAAGAAATGTTGTAAAAAAAAAAAAAAAAAAAATTCCAACCTAGCTTTTAACATTTTGCCATTTGTTGAATTAAATGATGAAAACCTACCAAGTAGCTCCCATGACATGATACAATCCAAGCTAATACATTCTCTCCTCTTTACAACAAAATAGCAGTAAAAATACTCTTTTATAAATAAAACAATACTTTTTATATCGTTCCTTTCGTAGTAATACGCAAACTGGCAAAACTGCCTGAATGCAATATCTCTATGTTCTTTCCCTTTTCTTTGCTCTTGATGGTACATGTGTTGCACAGATTTCGCATCATACAGCCACGAAAGAAATTAATATATTGCTTTTTGAGGACATCTCCAAATTATCACAGAAAAAAAAGGGATAAATGGAGATAACAGGAAATAACATTCTGTGACACTGGGGAACAACACAGTCTGTCCACCAGGAGGCACTGTTATGTTGCAGTGAAACGTGTTCCTTTTGTGCGTACTATTATTATTTTCAATATTATTATTACATAAGAGTAGGCCTTTTTAATAAAACAGGGTCTATTGCCCTCTGCCTGAATCCTACAGTGTCTCTGCATGAGATCCTTACTAAGATCTGCTGCTGAGGATGTGTCAGTGCAGCAAGAGAAATAAAATTTAAACTGTCATGAAGATCTTTGGTTGAAGAACAAATCTTCACATGCACATAAGTAAAAACAAATATGTCCAATAAGTTATGAAGCAAAGCATTTTTTTATTTGCCATGTTGTGATTCAAAAGAGTTTCACTGAATTTAATTATGAATGGGGAAAATAGGGTTGAATGCTCTTAAAGAATAAAATAAAAAGACAGAGAAAGGAGTAAACCTTGCTTTATCCATCTAGAAGATGATGATAGTGACTCAAGCGTTTGACACAAGGAGGAGGAGCGACAAAGTGGGGTAAAGAAGTTCAGCGTGCCTGCTCTGGATTAGCCGACCAGATTAAGAGATTACAGTGAAATTAAGTAAGTGTTGTAGGAATGCCAGAGGAGAAATGCATGTGAAGTGGTCAGAGCAGACTCTCACAAAAAGCAAAAAAGGAAAAGAGCCACAGAGGACTGTTAGGGCACAACCATCATCATGACTAACCCCCAAACTATAGTCTAATTGTCTCTTTCTTTCTTTAAAGATCGTATTTTATGCTATAAATAAGGTCCAGATTGTAAAAAACAGAAATCCAACTTTAATTTCTTGCCCAGCAGTGTGTTTTCAGCAGGCACACAGATATCTCACTGTGGTCAAACAAGGACCTCACTGTCAAAGTCACCATCTTGACAAAGAAAAGGATTTATTATTATTAAGGATTAGATTATAGTTTGGGGGTTATTCATAATGATGAATGTCCAGATTGTAAAAAGCAGAAATTCCCCTTTACGTGGTGGACTCGAGCCAGACCTTAATGTGAGTGAACAGATGCCTGTGTTTCACATTTCACAGCTGCAGTGACATGGCATTCGTACAGTTTTGTGTAACGTTTAAAAGCATGACTCCACAGATTCCTATCGGCTGCATTTGCAGTTGTTCCCGACACTTTTGAGGGCCTGTGAATGCACCATATGTATAAACCGCTCCAGCACCAAACTCAGGCATTATTAATGAAGACGTTAATTGCTCAAACTGGTTTTCTAGTTACCAAGATGCCATCCCCCTGATTCACACAACTGTGGAGAATACTACAACAACAAAAAAATATATAAATCAAATGGAGAAAATATCCCTTTCCATGTGGAAGCAAATCTCCAGGCCTCTAAAACAGAACTCTGACCCACTAACAATTCACGTTATCAAGACTCTATCAGTTTTGAAAGAAGATGTAAACTCTACATTTTGATATCCTGTTTGAAGACTTTAGAGGTTGATATGAATGAGTATGGATGAAAACAAAGGGAACAAACACAAACTCTCTACATCCCTCTCCTCCGATACTGTTCATACGTTAATTAATTCAACTCATCTTGACAAAACAAAACAAAAAAGAAGAAAAGAAGCACACTTCCAGTGCAAATCAATACAAAATATGACAATGGCATCTATTCCTGATACATATGAAATAGATGCAACACACGCACGCACACAGGCACGCACGCACACACACACACACACACACACACACACACACACAAAATCTAAATATTAATTCTTAAATTGATTAAAAATTGAGACATAAGAAAATTAGGTAAATTTGAGGAATTAAATGGGAGCCTAAAGTTGATTGTTTTGGTCGATAACTGTAGTCTGGGAGCTAAAGGTCTGATTAACCACTAACTCAGAGGATAAAACAGCGATGGCCGTGTTACCTTTAGATAATATTGTCATGATGTCTGAAACATGATTGATGTTCTGTATCAGAGTTCATTTGGCATCAGTGGTGTTGATTTGACCATTTCCTAGCAACCCAAATACCCATGACTACTTTTTTTTTTTTCATACATTTTTTATAAGCTGCTCTCAGGTCAAAAAAAACAGTTTGATGATCCAAAATAATTAAGAGAAGTCCTCTCAACTGAAGAATGGACTCAAGCATTCATAGGGTTTGCCACGTAATGAATATTGCACATTGCATGCAATTTCCCGACCTACAGTATGAGATGGGAATTGTGAATGGAACACACACACACACATGCACACGCACACAAACACACACACGTGCGCGGACACACTCACACACACACACACACACACACACACACACAGACATACTTTTAAAGGTTTGGACCTCTACTGTTTCTCCCATTTCTTTTTTTCTTTTTCTCTTTTTTTTTTGGAGATTCCTATCTAACTGTATGTTTTTTTGTTTTTTTTCGAAAAACACGTTTTGCCGTGCGTGAGGTTTTTGAGGATTAGAGTGCGTCCCTCCTGGTGGTCAGTGGTTTAACATAACCTTATTTCACACTAAGCAGAGAGGTGGGACACAGGGGCCTCCTGCCCTCAAAGTACCCTAAAGACAATACACACATGCAAAATGGCTTCTTCTCTGCATCCATCCATCAAGATATACACAGGTCTGTTGGAATTTTCTTTTAAGTGCAACAAAGTAGATGTACTGACATAAGGTTATGATAACGTATAAATACTGTAAATATACACATTTTGTATTGTAATTTGTGTATATTCATATATAGAGGGATACTCTATAAGGAGGCAGCAGGATGGGAGCAGCAGTAAAGTGGTAAAGTTGCTGATCCTTGCAAACTTTGAAAACACATGTTCACATCCTTTATATTCCCTAGTTTGTCATGCAGTATAAATAGACATCACCTCAAACTAATGTACAGGAAAGAATTTGTCCCAAAGCTCACAGACAGAAATAATGACAGGATTACCACCCTTTTTTTTTAAATTCTCACCTCGCCTCGTAACGTGACTGGACAATTTCCCCAAAAATGTGGGGGTTGTAAACAAATCCTACAAAGGGTGTGAATACTGCGATTGGTTTCTGTGTATGTGCAATGTTGCAGAGAATGGTGACAGTAGTTTTCAGGAGAGGAAAAGGTAAACCTAATCAGTGTTGATCCTCAGCTTGAAGGACACTCTTCCAGCAAACTTGTCTCTTTCACTTCCAGCGGGAATGTTGTTGGAGTTAATCTTGCACTCAATGTTGACATCTTCATTTCGAGTAATGTTAAGGAACTTGATGGCAACCAAAGGCTGAGAGTAGTTCACCTGCAAAAAAACATTAAACATTAGGAATCCTGGTGTGTGTTTGTTTGATTAACTATCTGGAAAAGCTAAATTAACAGCTCTGTCATCAACAACCTTGGTCTTACCTGAGCTTTCTTGCCATAGTAAGGGTAGTACATGAGGTTGAAAGCGCCATCTGGAGGGAAGTACATCAACTCTCCGATCTTTTCAGTGTCTTCTTTCTGCAGAGGTGAAACAACAGATTCAGTCACTTCATAGAAGTGGAAGAAGAGAAACCTCATTAATCTCCTTCTTTTCTCTAAATCTCATTTCCTAACATGCCCACCATCTACTTCTGCAGTCGCTTCGATGTGACACATCTCACATGTAACTGCGATCTACACCACCGCTATGTGTACAACTGTAAACATACTCTACACTCTACAAGTCACATTTTCTGTCCTGTTCTTACCCATTCATTTTTGCCAACTCTGTATCTCTGACAGTGGCAAATTACAGGAACAGGATGAAGAAAAGAGAAAAACAAAAACAAAACCAGACCAACAAATGAGGTGTAGATGACAAAATGGCATGCAACGAAAGTTACGACATTGGAAACGATACAAATATAAACCTGAAATGAAAACGTGGGATGAGCAGTAGGTGATACATTGCGGATCAGAGTGAGACACAGCACGAATGGGCTGAAATCCAAAATGTTACATAAAGCCTCTCATTGTGAAGGGGATTACCTTTGCGCCACAGGTGACAAACGGAGCCTGGCCATTCTTTCCTGGCAGCATAGCAATCACCTGGTGGGAAGGAAAGACAACACATTCCCAACTCACTCTTACTTAAAAACACAGAGAAGTGATAAACGCTTAAAATTGCAAGAAGCTATGACAGAAAGCAGCAGTAAACGTAATAATCTATAATCTTTTTTTCTCTTTCACTGGGATTATCTATTTCCTCATTTCCAACCAGTCTTATGATCTCAATCACTCCATGTCTCCTAGCAACAACATCCATTTCTCTTCCCCCTGCTTTCGCTTTCATACCCGATTCAGCTTGATGATGATGCACGGCTTGCCCGTTGGGTATCCATAGTAACGGTCATCTATTCCAGAGCATTCCTCCAGAATGGTGCGGTTGAACTGACAGGCGCGCTTGGGGTTGTTCTTCACATCGCCGCTGTCGTCCTGCAGGAAGTACTGGTCTGGGGTGCATTCGTAGTTTTTCTGGGCCTGGACAGTGTCGTTGTAGTCTGCAGTGGGGGGGGGGGTTTAGTTTAGTTTGTTTGTAAGAGCTTATGACTCATCTAAAACCCCCAGTGCAAGGCAATCTCCTATACCGCTGACTGTAAAGGAATTATCTCTTATTAGGTAAAAACAATTCATTCTGGGTCTTTGGATAATCCACAGCAGTAAGCTTTTTTTTGAGCCACTGTGAGAGAGGCTGCGAGGCAGACTTACCCCCCAGGAACTTGTCCAGGAGCTCAGTGTACATGTCCCAGCTCTCAGTCTTGTGGGTGTTGTAGACAATCTCATAGGTCTCATCTGCTTTGGGTCTAATTACCATGCCTGTAAGTGACAGAGAAACAACAGGGAGTTCATGACACTGCAACACACAGACACACACACAGACACACACACACACACCAAACTGTGATCTGGACTCATGCACTTTGTGTCATTAGCTGCTGCACCTGGTGTGGTGAGCCTGTCTTGCCAGGTTGGTTTGTGGTCGTCCAAGGTCTGCAGCATGACGTACATGGTGAGTGAAAACAAACCAGCCAGGAAGATGTAGAAAATTAAATAGAAGAGAAGAATCAGACCTGTAGACAAAGAGATGAGAGAGTGGTGTCAACTCTGTGTAATATCAGTGAGAAATTGAATATTATTAATACCAACATATCATTTTAATCTTCTATGACACTCAGGACAGGAAGTAAGTAGACCTTTAGTTTATTTGGAAAAAAATAAATCAACCATGAGTAAATATGTCACATCCAGAGTGATGCACAGCTTGACTCAGTGTCTTCATATCTGAAAGTATCTTAACATTATAGTGTCATTTATATGTTAGCACACATTAGGTTGGGTTAATATTCTATATTCTTATGTAGACAAAGTCTTCTCTTCACTTTAACCCTCAATTAATTAATTCATCTCAGTTTGACTTTCCAATACATCAAGTCACCTTTGTAATAAGAAAATATACTGGATAAGAATAACTGATAGTTATATTTAAAAACATTTTGTAATTTACACAAATTATTGACACATTTGGGCAGCTCCTTTACCCCTGATGAAAAAATATGTTGGTTGTTTCAAAGCAGCTCGCAGACCCACACTTCACTGTTTTACTTTATGTAAAAAAAAAACTAAAACGATGACATTTCCAAGCCATTCTTCACATACAAAGATGGCCGTTGACCTCCCTGTCTCACAGTAGCTACACTTCTTTGGCCATTTCATAATTACTGTAATTATAATAATAAAACTAAATTTAAAAGATAAATAATCTTCCATCTGAACTGATAATGGAATTAGCTGATTTTAATTAAATGTTGCTGCTGTTGTGTTGCGACTGTTCGGTCACTTTCGGACCAAACATGGACGCAGGAGGCCAGATAATCCTCATTAAACTAGAGGCTTCACTCTATCTGCAACATCTGCCTCTTTCTCTCTCTCTCACACACACACACAAGCAACTGTCCCTTAGACAACAAAAATATCTCATATTTTATCAATTCATGGCCAAACTATAAACGCCTGTATGTTAATGTTTCATTTCCTTGATGCACTCGGTTGAGATTGAAGTGTGGTCTTCCTCCAAGTCTGAATTGAATGAGATGTGTCTAGCCAATTTCATTATGGAGTTGCCTTGTCAGCAGAGTGACAGCAACGATGACAGAGGGAGATACAGGAGGAGGGTGAACGAGGACCCCCTGGAGACAGGGTCAGGAGATTACAGGCCATCATGGACTAGGCCGATTTCATGAACAGTGTAAGAAGATCATAGTGATGATGTTACATTAGACAGAATACTTTCTGTCTTTCTGGGCTGCAACGGATGATTATTGATTTTTTTGTTATCAATTATTTCAACACAAGGTGCATATATAATCATCTCTATACTGTCTGGGGCCCATTTCAGACCTTCGTGTCTATGTCGAGAGCAGGAAAACATAAATAGCTTTTTCTATGACACATCCCCCATTTTAAGCATCAACACCTGAGGCCAGCATTGGGTAGCAGCTGAGTGCCCTGACCCTTTGCCTCTGCTGGATGGCCCCCAGCGTGGAGCTCACTCGCTGTCAGCAGGCTCAGTGCTGCATCTGCCTCCCCACGCAGCCACGCTCACAGGAATCCATAACGAAATGTCAAGAGGAAGCTGCTCCATGGGGGGCAATTAAAGAGGGGGTGGGGTTTTTTTTTATTCTTCGTCCAATTGTTCCTTGAATTATTGGATTCCAAAGTGAAATTAATGAATGGCTGAGTAAGACTTGATCGAGCATCCCATCTGTGGCATAGAAAAGGCCCGAGCTGAGTCATTAAATATACAGTCAGGCTCCGGGCCCCGGACCAAGCTGGAGGCACTAGAGCGAAGGAGCCATCAGAGGTGAGATGTGACAAAGCAAAAGTGCTTAAGTGTTTTTCCTCCAACTTTCAGAAGGGTGGTGGTTGTGCTAACCACAAATATGACACCACCCAGGGGAGACTGGATGTGCACACGTGCATACAGGGTCAATGGCGCAGACAGGGTGGCTTTCCCCCTGGCAAAGAGGGTGTTAGGTTTACAGTCTGCGCTCTCAGTCCATGCCGATGATGGACGGTGAAGCATCTCTCTTTCACCGCGGTTTTGTTCGCAGACGGCGGTTGAAAGCAGAGAACAAAAGGACGGGGTGGGATGGTTCAGCATCCTGTCCTTTCTTCACTTATAATGACGAGAGGTGTCTCTTTTCTTTCAGAATTAATTATGAGGACAAGGATGTTCATTTGCTTTGTAAATTTGTGATAAACATGCCTCTGAACTAAAAATGAAATGGTCCGGAGGAAGGCTAGATAGCTCTGAGCTGTGGATCTCACTGTTTAAATAACCATTATCTTCTGTAGAGACTATATATATGCATACATATATGATGTGCTGTTCATACTGTGTTACTGTGTTACAGTATGAACAGCATCACACTTTTGTTCCTTATTATTAGGCTTTTCCCCCATGTTCAATGCACCAGAGCCTTTTGTTGTTTTTGGAAGTGGGAGGTGCAGAACACTTAATTAGTCCTATTTTAAATGGAAGTAGTTGTTTGACTATGTTTGCTTTGTGTCAGCTGGTGGCAATGTAACATCAAAATTGCAGGACTGTTCCACTTTATCAGGGCTATTTCCATATCATTACAGCTCTTTGTACAAAGAAGGACACACACAGAGAAGTGTTCTGTGTTTCATCCTCAAAGAAGCCTTTGATCTGTTGCGATGAATTTACATTATACTGCATAAAATTGAGGATAAACAAGAATTTGTCTTTTAAAGAGACTGGGAACCGGACTTTATGGGTGTCCTCGCTCTCTCTCTCTCTCTCTCTCTTTCTCTCCATTTCCTGATTGCATGTTGAGATAAGTGGGTACAGAAAATGGATGGACTATAGATAGTGCCAGTCACAGTCAAACAAGTGGAAGCAGAGGTACAGTACGTACAGTGTCTGCATCATACGGGAGAATGAGGGAGTAGCAAGGTGAAATGTCAAGTTAAGCACAGCTACATACATTGGCTGACTACAGAAATAGCCTAATTAACAGGCCTTAGAGAGCACAGCTTAAAAAGGCCACCAGACCTTAAAGCACCTGGGACGCATTGAGCTGGATTAAGTCGTACACAGTGGGAGGATTCCAGCAAAGACATCTACAGTCAATGATTCCCAACTTTGCACGAATAGTACAAATGTCCATTCATGAAACATCAACGAGAGAATAACTGTGCATGCAAAACCACTTCCACCATTATCCAGACCCATAAGTGCTAGACTTCTTCGTTGCTATTAGGACAATGTCTCCAGTGGGAAAGATCAGAAATAGTCTAAATTCCAGAGAGTGGTTTAGTTAGTTACGGTAGAGCTAGTCCTGAATTGATACCTTCCCCATCAGCCAATGAAGTCATTAGATTAGGATTAAATCCCTCACTGATTTACACACACTGGGAGGGGCCGGGTTGGAGGTGATACAAATAGCATTTGGCCCTCGGCTTTACCCAGATTAAAACGCTCCAATGTCATTAGAAGAGAGCCATATGCGCCCTATCATTTCATGAATCTTTGAAATAGTTGCAGGCTGGTCGCAAAAAAAAAAAAGAGGACAGCGGGATCAGGGCTATAGACGGTCTAAAAACAGCGGCAGGGTTTGGATCTCCCTTCAAAATCTCGGGGGGAGAGAGAGGGGAGGGGGGGAGGGGGGACTGAAAATGAATGACATCATGTTGAAAGCTCATTAAATTAGGCAATAGGTGCAAAAAAACATATTTGTTAAACTTCTGCAAAGCAATTTCCATACAATCTGCCTCCTATGCAGCAAAATTCATGCTGAAGCTGCAGCTGAAGCTCTCCGCCTCAGAGAGGATGGCGCTCATCATATGCACTTTGCAACAGAGTGGGACCTGCTCGGGCAAATGCTGCAGTCATCTGGCAAAATAAGACCATATTCCTCCACCCTTATGTTGAGCGCATTGCGGACGGAAGGCAGGCGCATAAATTAATAAAGAGGTGTATACATTTATATAGAGGCTTTATATATATTTAAATAAAAAGAGGCAGGGTTTTTTTTTCTTCTGCCGGCTTCTGCGGGAGCGGTGCCGCATTCAGATTCCAGCACCACACTGTAGTAGACAGCGACACAGCCATCTCATCATCACCTGAACACTGAGGGGGAAATAATCAACTCAGGCAACTTCAATCGGGATGAAATGTACATTATAGTCACAGTTTAAACATTTCTGCAGGAGTCTGCGCTGGAGCTGTGCATCTATGAGAGTGTGAGGAGACTAAGACAGTGACCTGTTACAGAGCTGAGGGACCGGGTTTGCTGCATTGCTGTATAGCTGGACTGTACTTACCCCAGCTGCTCGCCGTCCTGCCCATGAACTCCCTCGTCCTCGGGTTCCATATAAACTCTTTCCAGTCGCCCTTTTCTCCATCCTTGGCCATTTTCTCATAAAGGTTTGGACCTCTAGTGAAAGCGCTCTTACACCCACCGGGTTTATACAATCAGCCAGACAGCTAGAGAGGTAGAGGGAGAGAGCCCTACTGCACCGCGTTGAGGATGACAGGGAATTGAAGAGGTCTACCTGAAGGCTCCGATCAAGCACCACTGCAACCTGTCTAATAACAGAAAAAAGCCAACAGATGTAGCAGTCCTACACTCAGACCTAGTAGCTGCCCTCCCCCCCAGCTCTTGTCTGCATGCCGCAGAGTTTTGATGAGTGCTGCAGAAATCTAGTGATACTGCGGTAAAGCACTCCCTCCGCCTCTATCTACATGCACCCCCACCCTCTCCAGATCCCACCCACTCCAACCTCATCCTCTATCAGCAGCCAATCACCAGAGCCGCATCTTCCCTCCTCACGGGGCCCCGACTCATGAAGGACAGGCTCGGGAACAAATGGTGTGGTGGCTGAGGGCATCCTGCCATAGGCTCCCCGGCCCCCACCGTCACGTCTTCATAGGAAAATCAGCAAAATATCACTGTAAAGATGAAGAAATCTAAAAAATAAAACAAAAGTGTGTGTGTTATTCAGTGTTTCATTTATAAATCTCTTATTGTGCTTAATTATAAACCTAGATATGCATGTCTCCTCCTCATCACAGTTATCATAAATTATAAATACCATGTATAGTGTATACAGTTTATGGCCGCAGCACCCCACCCCCCGCCCCCCCTCACCCCAACACACACACGCACACACACTGGAGATGTGTTATTCCCTACCATAGCCAGATATGGTACAATCCAGTTTAGGGGTGTCTGAAAATCGTATCACATTTACAAGATTTTAACCGGCAAGGGGAATACTAGGCATTTACAATTACATAATAATATTATGAATATTTTGAAAATGTTTTTATCCATTTTAGAGGTGTCTATGTCCTAATTTGGGGGGGTCTGACCCCCCTAACGATCCATAAAGGCAATGCGTCCTGTCTTAAGTTTATGATCCATTTGGATAATCATTTTCAGATATTCATTGATGAGATTTTTAAAGGCCATATTTGGTGGAAAAAAAAAAGTCAAAAAATTGGAACTGGAAAACAATATAGGCATCTACACCTACATCTATTTCTAAGTGGCAGCATATGAGCTAGAGACAGTTGGAGGTAATCCTGTGGTTCTGGTTCTTAGCGGACTCTCGTGTTAACCATTCAACTTTTGGCCAGAATACTAACTTACTGCTTTAGGCTCCAACTGTGAAGGGTGTTTAAGGTCTGATGGATTAGTCTGAGGCTCTAAACCAGTGCTTGTGTGCGCTGCACTGACGCGGTGACTGTACAAAGCCACACCAACAGCAGCAACAGCAGCAGCAGAGGCGGTGGGGACAGAAAGTAGCGCCCTCACTTGGAAAGTGTGGGTGTTGCATCACCTGCTGCAGAAGTGCAGTGGGAACATTATGTCCACTTCCGCAGCAGCTCCACTGGAAAACAACAAGAGGCATGAAAACATGCAAAATCTGTTTGTTGTGTAAAGTTCATTATATAAAATTTATTTTAATGACAATATCAATGCAAATATAGCACTACAGTGATTTCCAAGGTACACCGTCTCTTACCATATCAATATAGTATGGCACTCATATAATGGCCACTGTTTTAGTAGACACACAAAACCAACGGCTTCTGTAAACTATTTTTGGGAAATGATACCTAGGGTCCATATCAGTCTGTGAAAAGGAATCATAGTAAGGTGATTACTTAGTATCTCAAATTAAATTGGGCACAATAGTCAGTATCATTGGGACATTTTCAGTATAAGGAATCTCTGCATGCATTGCACTTGCCCATTTCCATCAACCTGACCTGTGTTTGTTTGAAAATGGACTCCGTAAGCTTGAAAACCCTCGACCATCAAACACGAGCAGGTTGAACTAAAACAAAAGGCCAAGCAGTGACTCTCAAACATTAAGATAGGTCGTCTTTTCACTGGGTGTACTGTTCTGTACAGTTTGGTGCTAACTATCATAAAACAACAACAACCAAGAGACATTCAAGTGCCTTAATACTATTACAGAAGGGCTCACTCTTCAAGGTACAAACTTCATTTCACGTGGCTTATAAAACAAATATGTAACAATAACCACTATATTAATAATGCTTCTCATGGTAACACCATGTAGTTGAATGAACAACACCAGTAGTTCAAGATAGCAGCAACGTATTCAAAAATCAAGAAATCTGTACACAAATAAAAATGAATGTAGAAAAAAAAGACATAAATAAAACAATAACACAGCTTAAAGGGAGTCTTGCATAAATTTAAATAAACAACTGTTGGACTGTGCCTTTCTTTAGAGGGCTTACTGTTTATTAGTACAACTATAAGTAATGCATGGAGTGGCTGCAGCAGATAAAGTACTTAATTCTTTTAGAAAAAACAAGTGAACAAAGTTATGTTTATACAGTATATGCTACATAATATGTACTGATTACGATTAAGTATGAAAATGGAAATAACTGCTACATTTTCAATACAGTTGTACATATCTATTTACAGTACATTAGGGTTTGATTTCTCCTAAGCATATACCATGTTTTGTGCAGATTGTTCCAGCATTCTGTTTGAGGTGATCAATACTCACAGTCTTATCAGTTGCACCATATTGTACAGTCTGTGTTGATGGGTGTCAGTGCTTGTCTTTCTGTGTGGAGGAACAATTACTATAATGTGCAACTGTGGGTAAACATGAGTGATGAAGTTTGTGTACCACTGATCCCAGGCCTGTTGTTCGACTGGACTGCACGGTCTGTGCCATCTGTCACCAACACCTTTGTAAATGATACCCCAAGCAACATATTCATCTTTTTATACAACCACATGATATTATCATAGTGAAGATCTGCTGTATGTAAAAGTCTGACATGATCATCTCTACACATTTATATATATATTTATATATATATAATTTTTTTTTGTTTTTTTTTTACAATACTGTATGTCTATTGTGACATGCAGAGAATGACACAGTAAATATGACTTATTCAAGTCTTAGATATGTATGTTAGGCTAGTTGACACAAGTTTTAATTATGTTGCTCCAGCAGTGGGAGCATATTGCTATAAAATTGCAGAAACGTTGAGAAAGTAAATAGGTACATTACAAATATGCAAACAGATACAGTAGGTAGCTTTTACTCCTCAGTGATGATTATTTGCATCCACAATGAACAATCTATTGATACCAAGACATCTCATATGCATTCACAATTTCAAGAAACACTTCAATAACTTATCAATGAGTCTTGCCTTTTCTCATCCACAGAGTAGTTTCTATGCGTGTTGGACAACTGTGTGTTGAAGAAAAATATATGTGTCAAGTAGTCAGGAGGAGATTTGGCAACACCAATCACAGAAAACATCCCACCCATTATTATTTAAGTTGGCGTCTACATTTTGTAGCAATAGTACTGGTGTACTGTGGCAAAAAATCATTGGCAATTAGAACACATCAACGCTGTACGTAGTAGAGAGCAAGTACAAATCAACTGGGTAAGAAATTTATTTAGTCTGATTGTAATACTTCTTTTTCTTCACCTCTTTTATCAGCCTTTTTTGTATGGTTTTTTTTCCCAAACGAGTTCAGTCTCAAATGGCCTGTCACTGTTTTCCAGTCAGTTTATCACACACTCAGAGCGCTTGCAAATCCTTCTTTGACAACAATCTTGTATTCCTCTGTGGTAGCAAATCTCACTACAAACCATTTGAGGAATATTCCAGTGATTGAACCCATTTTTTACTCTCGTCTTATTAATTATTCAAACTCATCTGTGTGTTTTGTCTCTCCTCAGTGCTGTACTCTCTGGCCTGTCCGTCCACCTCAAATAGCCGTGTCCCACACGACGGCTTGTGGCCTCTGGCAGGGTGGCGTGCCAGTCTTACGGGGCTCAGGTGTCCGTCTCCAGCTAGGGAGGATGGGCATGCTGTCCTGCTTGCACAGGCTTTTATCAGGGCGCCTGTGGGCCTTGATCTCTTTGCACAGGCAGCGTTTACGCTCTATGACTTCCAGCAGCTTGCCGTCTCTCTGGGTCTGCATTGTGGATGGGGTGGTGCCTCCGCTGACAGGGGGCTGTCCCTGTGCCAGCTGGGCGAGCTGCTGAAACTGCAGCTGTAGATGGTGCTGTTGCTGAAGCTGCTGGAGCTGCTGCTTTAACTGGAGCTGCTGCTGGTGGAGCTGAAGCTGCTGCTGCTGCCGAGACACGCTGGGACTGCTGGGACTGCAGGGCACTTGAGGCTGGGCCAGGCCATGCAGCTGGAAAAAGTCAAATCACTGTATTCACATGGTGTTTCAAAATATTAGAGTATCAAAGCTGCTACATAACCTGGATGATGACTGCAGTGCTGTAAGCAGTGACAACCAATCCTAAGATGTTGAATAAACCTGCAGTTCCTCTGGACAGCCACCAGGATGCAGCGCTGCCTCATCTATTAGAGGTTGAGGGAGAGTCAACCAGACACATGCAGACAGTCTCTGCAGCACACTCAAACTGCGTCAGCACTTGCTATGCAGCCAGAATCTGGGCAAAATGCGCCGGTCGAAGAATGCAGCTCATCTCCTCAAAACACAGAACAGCATGTTCCCTCATCCACTCCTCTCTCAGCCACTGCTTACATATTAACCTACGTCATGTACCTTCGCAGCTCATATTCTTTTCAGGCAGGCCAGAACCTTATTCTGCTCAGTGGGCATATCTACCAGCTATAAATAGATCTGCAGGAGCACTGTCTCTAACAGGAAGGGAAGTAATAATGAGAACAATATTAATGTTCACTCCCAAACCTACCATGAATGAAGTTAATAGAGTCTATAGCATTAAGGACAGGTATTATATGTACTATATATTCACCTGATTCAGGGCTTCTCGTGCTGGTAGACTGCTCTGTCTCTGGACGTCTCCTCCACCCACCTGTCTCACTCCAGCAGCAGAGGAGGAGCGGCCCAGCCGCCCCACTTCTGTGAAGAAACAAACATTACACTGTGTGCCTGCTAATGAGAGCACTGGAATATAACTTTTCATTTTAACACACTGCACAGAGCTGTGGATGTTGAACCATACTCATGTGAGTGGAGACGGCCTGTGTACATTGTTTTAACACATCTTATTCAAAGATCCTAGACAGAACATACATTTATGAACAACACATTTTTATTAATAGTCATGTTTTCACTGACATTTGTTACTGTATGACTGTTTGGCTCTGTCAATCCATCAGTTGGGCCTCTTATGTTGTATTGTAGGCAGATTCCCATTAAATTTATTGGATGGAAAATGTGATTTCATTTTGGTGCTGATCCTAATCTGTAATTTTTGCAATTCAAAAAAATGTGATTTATCCAGATCAAACTTCAATAAGCTGAAAACTCATTCACATTTATAAAACAGACATACTTGCAGAGTGAAATATATGATTGACAGTGAAGTTACAAAAGTGATGCACAGTTCACGTAACTAAATTGAATCTAGATTTAAAGTGTTTTATAGGACAAAGTTTGTCACAATATAAATCCTTAACACCACGTAACTGGACCAGAGCTCATAAATATGTGCGTGTGAGGATGTGGGTCTGTTTATGGAGCACTTCTTTTACTGGCTCTGCTTCAAGGAAAGTATTGCACTGATTCTCAAGGTAAGCGCTGCCTGTCTGTCTCTAGAGGAAGGCCTTGAGTGCAGATGCAGAGGCTGACAAAGACACAGAGCGTCACAGAGAGCAGAGGAGAGGAGAGGAGAGGAGAGGAGAGGAGAGGAGAGGAGAGGAGAGGAGAGGAGAGGAGAGGAGAGGAGAGGTAGTCTCTGCTAGTTTGCCTTCTTTTACTAAAGTCTGGGGGTTTAAAACCACATATAATAGCAAACAACTGCAAAAAACAATTGCACTTTCCAGGCTTAAAAGCTACAGCAGAGCCACAGAGGTGAATCCACTGATACCGTGCTTTACTAAACAGGAAGTTGTGGGGAGCAGCTGCGAGGAAAAGACTGCGACCACTGTATTTACCTCCATTGCGACAGGCGGGGAAGGTCTGGCAGGGAAGAGGCATCCCTACTCTGGGTAGGGCTCTGAATCCCAGGCTGCTGTCCACGCCAGCCAAGGACTCGCTGTGACCAAGGGCTCTGCTGGTGGCACCACTGAAGTGGACCGGGATGCCCGAGTGGCCTCCTCGAGACCCCATCCCTAGATCGTCTTTATCCATTCGTAACAGGGCATCAGCGCTGCCGTTCCACGCACGCCCTTCATCCTCTGAGACAGGGCGAGAAACAGGAAGTATTTCAATGAAGTAGCCTCGAGGATACCTAAAATTTTTCTTTCTAATAAATCATCTGCACCCTTTATTCAAAACAACCTCTGACTTACTCTCCGTCTCTCTGCTGCCGTGGCTGAAAGACAGTTTCCTCTGCATCGGCCAGTAAGACGCCTCGTCTGCGGCTAAGCTGGCGCTGCTGTCCCAAGGGATGAAGCCGACCTTTGACTGGAGGGACGAAGGCCCTCCGTTACTCTTGGACGTCAACTCACCTACACCGGTGAGACTCGACGGCTGCTGCAGCGACGGCGTCTGACAGCTTCCTCTGAGGCTCTCGTAGGCCGGCGGCCTGCGGAAGCCGCCGGAGGGGTACGTCCACAGCAGCGGGCTGTCCGAGGACGGCGGCTTGTAGGCTGGCAGGCCGTGCGGCGTGTGAGAGCGGAGATGCGGACGGGAGTGAGGACGCTGCGATGAGGATAATGGCGTAGGTGTTGAGCTGGTGCTGCTTTGACATGTTTGACTGCCACAGGAGGTAGCGATGATGTCCATCTGTAACGAGTGTGGTCCGTCCCTGTCCCGATCCCTGTCCCGATCCCTGTCCCGATCCCTGTCCCGATCCCTGTCTCTGTGTCTTTCCCTGTCCCCGTCTTTATCCCGATGGCTATCCCGATCTCTGTCTCTCTCCCTGTCTTTGTCCTTCTCCTTATCTCTTTCTCTCTCTCTGTCCCTGTCTCTATCTCTACCTCTGTCCCTATCCTTCTCTCTGTCTCGGTCTCTGTCTCGGTCTCGGTCTCTATCCCTATCCCTATCCCTATCCCTGTCCCTGTCCTTGTCTCTGTCCTTGTCCCTATCCCTATCCCTGTCCCTATCCTTGTCCCGGTCTCCTTTGTCGGACTTCAAGAGGAAGCTCACAGACTTGCCTTCCTTGCCTGAACTTGAGGTTTGGGTCTGGACCGTGGCCTGGTTTGAGCCTTGAGAGCCGCTCTTGGTCGGAGCGGGCGAGTCTCCTCTCTCTGGCTTGCGATAGTGATGGTAGTGCGAGGGCCGGTGGTGAGGGTGGTGGTGGTGGTGGGAGAAAGGCGAGGTGGATTTGGAGGAGGGAGGTAACGGTGTGGAGTGACTCCTGGCTCTCAGTCCGGGAGCCGGGCCTAACTGAGAATCTCTACTGTGTTTGTCCTGCTGGCTCGAGCTCCCTCCCGACGACTCCTTGGAGCCCGACAGGGATACAGGAACGTTAGAGGAGGATGAGGAGGTGCTGGCTTGAGTTGTCACGCTGGATGTTTGAGTTCCCATTTTCACAGAGGCAGACGCCTTGTTTTGAACCCCAACCCCACTGGAGGCTGCCGCGGGCTGAGGGAAGGCGAGCAGCGGCGGCCGGTGCTGTAGAAGGTTAGGGAACGGGGCTGGGATCTTTGTGTTGGCCTCATGCTCTGATTTACCCCCCTGCAGCAGGTAGGGGGTAGGAGCACGCGGGGTGTGCGGACTGGTGGAGAGAACCTGCGGGATGGGGGTGGAGGACGCGGATGAAGGGAGGGGAGACGAGTGAGAGATCGACACAGTAGCTTTGGGTTTGGAGTAGGAAGGAGAGGAGGAGGAGGGGCGGGGCAACGAGGACGAGCTGCTAGAGGAGGAGGGGGTGACGTGATAGTGTTTAGAGGATTTCAGTTTCTCATGCTTGGATGGGAGGTGTCTGTGAGACTCTCTGTCCTCTTGCAGAGGATATTTCATCTCCTCGTAGATGGCCTCGCTCTGGTCCGAGTCAGAGTCAGGTGTGGTGGCCACGGGGGTGACGGGGTGGGGGGTGGCCGTCTGGCTGTCTCTGGTGAACACTTGGCCCACCATCTCTATATAGACCGGCTCGTCCTCCCCGTCTCCCGTCTGAATTTGAGAGTCTGTTGCCTGGAACGGCAGTGATGTGGCAGGAGGCACACGTGGAGGAAGAGGGTCGAAGGAGAGCTGGGTGCTGGGACTTCTTTTAGGCTTTAGAGGAGGCACCTTCTTTGCTCCGATCTCTCCAGAGTCAGATTTCTTCATGGCTGTTTGATAAAAGGAGAAAAAGAAAAAGAAAGTCAAGAAAACAGAACATTTCCTTGAAGAATCACCACCTGAACACACACTACTCACCATTTTTCTTCTCTGAGTGTTTGGACTGTGAGTGAGTGGGCGGAGGAGGCGGCGGCGTCTCGGGTGGTCCTCTGCTGTCCGCCGACGAGGAGCTGAGGCGAGTGCTCGGGTGGCGTTTGGGTTTGGCCGGGGGGCAGCGGCCGCCATGTTGGGACTGGGTGTCGGAGTAATCCCCGTTCTCTAGACTCGTGTCCCCGGCGCCGACAGCATGGCAGGACTGCGAGCGGGGCGCCATGGCGGAGGCACAGGAGTGAGGGGACAGGTCCTGGGAGGCCGGCATGGTCATGAAACCCATCCGGAAGTGTCGGCGGAAAGAAGCCAAGTCTCGGACTTTGCCAACAGTGGCTGAGGGGTCGTTTTGCGTAGAGCTGCACAATTTGGGAGACAGGTTGGAGAAGGTGTGTGTTAATACTGAAGCATGAAAAATTACAGTGATGTGCTCACTCAACACTCATGTATTGACCTCCCTCTTTCCTCCCGCTGTCTTTGGTCTTCAAACATTGCTTTTTTTCAATAAAGAAATGCCTGCAGGGCTTTTACGCCAAAAGGGAAAACCCTGGAGGCTCCTCCATCTTTAGCATTCACATATCTTTCCATCTGAATTCCTCCACATCTGCTTCCACCTCAAACAGATTCAATTAGAAAATCAATTCCCAACATACTCTCTGTGTGTACACGACGGTGCTGCTGCTGGAATTCCCTTATTCTTTATATTTTTATATCCTCAGCCAACATCTGTAATCTGTTTTTTTTTGCTAGAAGCATTTAATCGGTTACCATGGGAACAGTTGTGATTTTCATTTATGTGATGGCTTGTCTTTGAAATCATCAGCGATACGAGCTGCCACAACAAAAAATAAATAAAACTGGCAGAGAGAAAAAAATCGGACAAAAGAATCACAGCCCTTTACTAAAGCGTTGTTCCCCCACAGAGCATTTAAAGTATAATGTACCTTTTATTCCAGTACGACCGTAAACTCTATGGTTTGTTTTCAGTAAAATATAACAATAATGAATTTTGAAGGGTGTGACTGTGACAACACAGTTCAGGCGTCAGCGTCAGTGGTTCAGGTTGTTGACATAAGACCGTGAGGTTTGATAACCTGCTACTGATGCCGTGTGTTACGCTGCAACCTCAAGCCTTTAAGTCAACTTGCTTAAAAAAAGCTTTATTTGTTTTCCTTGTTTAGCTTTTTAGCAACAACGCTCCTTTGAAGTCAATATACTCACAACACTGTAATACTGTATATTATGTAAAATGTCAGAGGAGAGCAAATGAAGTATCCCAGAATTCAGTGCAGCGATGCAGGAGGAAATCACAGCTTCATACCAACAACTGATCCATGTTTGTGTTGATCATATCTCAGCATAGAAACATCTGGGCATCCACATCTGTCTATACATTTGACGCTGTGAGAAATTGTGTTTCTGAGTGTGTGATTAAATAGCTCAGATGCATGATTATTCTGTGTGGAAGTGATTCACCATAGCGCATAGCGGTGACATATGACTGTGGGTCATGCTTCGCTCTCTTTTAGATCTGTTGCAATCCAGTGAAGCACAGAAGAAAACAATTGGAGCTTACAATTTGTAGTCAACAAATTGCGAGCAGCAGAAACAGCAGTGGGGCTTGCTCATCATGAAGAACAGACTCCGCTCTTTTTCTCCTCGTGTGTGTCTGTGCTTTGAACGTGTGTGTGTTCATGTGTGTTTGCATCTGTACTAGTATGTTTGTGCCCTTGAACGCCTGTGGAGATGTACTTGTGACTCCTCACAATCGACATAGATACTACAGGTCCAAATATAGCCCAGGACAGAGGCTGAGCAGCTTCTTCCAGCACCTTGAAGTGCTCTGTTTTTTTCTTCTTCTTAAAAGCAGAAGAATCTCTTTCAGCATCTTCAAAAACAAGACTCAACTGTTCAAAAATCTGGACCCTCGCCTCTTTACTCACTTTCATTTCTTGCTGCCACTGATCTACAGCAACTGAGCACATAAGTTTGACATTTTGGGAAATACCCTCATTCACTTCCTTTCCAGTAAGAATCATAGCATAAAGACTGAAAACAGAGAGACTGTTTCTCTGTCTGAAGGGAACAGCATCTCAAAAGCACACAAATGAAGGCAATGTTTAACAGAAAATATACTGAAGGGAAAGATGGTGGAGAATTTATCCCTCAACTCATCTCAATGTGTTTCTGATTCTCATGCGTCATTTAAATGAAAATCTGCACTAAAGAATAAGTTGAACCGTGCTAATTCAGAAGGTGTTGATCACCCACCATAGCAGCTCTTAGACTGTGCAGATGTCTTGTATTCACATGACTCATTGTGCTGTTTTAATCCACAGCAGAGAACAGAATTTCCTCTGCACCTTTGTCAGTTTGTCAAAATAAGGAATTTATTCGCCTGCATGAATTGAATATGACTCGAAATGATTTCTCACAAAATGCTCAACAATAAGGTCAAGAATAAGTTCATATCTTACTGTAATACAATTTTCTATGTTTGCCATCATGGAAATCACACGATTGCCAGCAGATTAAGGTTACATATTAATACCAGTAAGCTCTAGGAAGAAGGATGGAGGAATGGACATCATTGTCCCTGCCAGTCAAAGGTTATCCCCTGCTGCTCTGTAACCTTTAGAAAAACACCTCTGTTAGATTTATCTTCGAACAGACCACCCCCCACCCCAGAGTCGAAGACATTCCCCAAAGCTTTTAAGACTGGTGATAAAGTTTTCGCTGCAAAAATACAGTTAAGATAATTCTGCCCCAAGCACCTACCGTCCTATTTCTAATTTACCTTTTTTGGGGGGGTAAAGTTTAAGAAGGGGTTATGAATGAGACGATCTGTGAAAATATTATCTTTGAGAACATCCACTGTGGTTTGAGGGCAAATCAAAGCAGTCAAGTCGTCGCCTGTTGAAGGTTGAGATGAGATTAAGGTTGAGCTGCTATCACAGAGTGTGTTCCTGTCCTCATTCTTTTGGACTTCACTGACATATCTGACACAATACTTGACAATTTAATTGATTGCCTCAAGTTATGGGTTGTCCCTAGCATGATTTCAAACGGAAATCTGATTTTTTTTCTACCACCGGAAGAGAATTACATAAGTGAAACTGCCTGTTGGCTTGACTCAGAGCAATAAAGCACAAGTTTTCTCTATTGATTCTTCTGATAGTATTATTATAGTATTACTGGACGGCATGTGACTCACTCACAGTTTCCGGTCCCCCTGAAGCAACCAAAATAACTTTTCCTTTGATCACCCCTTCTCCTCACAGATATGAACTTCTTGAAGCTCTCACAACAAAACAATACCGAACTCTGTCTGCCTGACTGACCTTATCTATTAAGTTTTTTTATTTGCATGTGAAGGACTGTTTTTTCTCTGTTCACGAGGGCATGTTGACATGATGAGGAACACATTTACATCCAGTTGCATGACCAGTTGCATGACAGCTGCAGTAAATTGTCTTCATAACAAACCTTAGATGTTAAGGTTTTCCTGTTAAGAAGTGGCCATATGCACATAAATAACAGGCATGTGAATCTCAGACTGGTTCTCTGTTTATTTGGCCAAAACAGCCACAGTCCAGTGCGTCATCCCCGAATGCCTGTGATGAGCGAGTGACAGAAGAGTGATGAAGTTACCAGATGGCCTTAGTGACTTTTTTTTTAAAGATCATATCTACAAATGTTTTTAGACAAACCTACGTTTCAGCCAAACAAATCACCAACACTTCCCTGTGAGGAAGGGATCACACAGACTCATACCGAGGTGACGTACTCATATCACAAATACAGTAGTTATACTATACTAAACTAAAGGAACATGGAGTAACTTGTCTCATAGCTAGCATATTGACGTTGAACGAAGTGGAGCGTACAAAGTCCTGTTAGCATTTAAAGTTAAAATAGAAATAGTGCCAACAAATCAAAATAATATCGTCTTCTGGCAAAAAGGTCAGACCTGGCAACTTTAAATCTGAGTCTGAGAATGATAACTTGTGTTCTTTGAATGGGGAATGCAAAACAAAAGAACGAAATAGAAACTGCTTATCCAAATATGTGATATTTGTCCACATGTGCCATGATCTGTCCCTCCCTGATCTTCCGTTGGGTATTTTCTTGGGTTTTATTTTGACATTATTTCTCTTACATGTTTGTTGTGGTTTTATATTGTGTTTTCCTGCCAGTTTTCAGGTCCACCTGTTTTGTGTATATATATTTGTGTCTTTTCCTCTTCCAGATGCCAGAATGTTTTGTCTCGTTTCTGTGGGCTTCGTGACCTGTGTCCACGTGTTCACCTGGCTCACCTGTGTGCTGACCCTTTTTGCCTTTGTTTCCTGGATTCTTGCCACTGTTGATTGGATTTGTTTGTTTATTTCCGACTGACCCTGTGCTGCCTTTCTATGTTGTGCCTTTGTTTATTTTATTAAATAAACCTGTGAAGTGTATTTGCTCTGCTACAGTGTTATTTGGGTCCTTCCGGTGTTGTATAACCTGTGTGCACCAGCTCTGACAATATAAAAGAAGCTCTATTACGTGTCTTACATACGTGTGTCCACTAGTCATTTTTGAATTCGAAATTAAAATGATTGAATTATTATGATTCAAATACATTTCCTTTCCTTAAAATCTTATAATCTCTCAGATTTGATCTGTGTCATTCAGTGGAGAGTTGTGCTGATCTTCAGGAATAAGACTTTGCTATTTGCTATAATATTTTTTATTTTTAATAATTCAATTTGTACCAGATACAAATAGTGACCAGTCTGCAAGTTATTTCTGCAGCCTTACACTTGCATATAGATCGAGACACTTACAATTTACAACCATTTATCATACTACCTTGGACAGTTACAAGAAACGTAAAATTACAAAATGATTAATAGCAAGACATGAGTGTGTGATGTAAATGATGTCTTTGAATATAAATGGGAAACCAGGTTGGAAAAAAAAAACTGCATTACTATTAAAGTGTATTGAATTCAGAAAAATGCAATAATGCAGTGCATTTCTGAATCTCATTGTTTATATGGTAAATGGTAAATGGTCTTGTATTTATATAGCGCTTTACTATAACCTGAACGATACCCAAAGCGCTTTCCAGTACATCACATTCACCCATTCACACACACATTCACACACTGATGGCGGAAGCTGCCATGCAAGGCGCGAACCACGACCCATCAGGGGCAAGGCGGGGTAAAGGTGTCTTGCCCAAGGACACTACGGCAGCAACCGGGACAGAGCGGGATTCGAACCGCCAACCCTCTGATCATTGGACGACCCGCTCTACCACCTGAGCCACTGCCGCCCTACTACATACTATCATTTGTATTTAAACCATACACCATTTACTATTATTAATGAATCACTTTGCAATTTTCATACATTAAATAACAGAAATATCTTCTTTTATCCATCATTCTTTGTCAAATTGAATATTAATTGCTTTAAAAAGGATTTGCAGGGCTTTTTTTTGTTTTGGTCATGCATATATCAGCCTGCATATTGAGAGTGCCAGGCTACACCAATTCCTGTCCATTCACACTGATCTCATAACTCTGTGTAAGAATTAATAAAACCTCAGCTGGCAGCAAGGTTTCCTCCACCAGTCACCACTACGGGGAATAGTCTGTCTGCCTGTATTAGAGCCATAAAGAAACCAGCCCTATTTTTAAAACTCATATTGAAGCTCACCTATTTACCATTCTCTATCTCCACAGTCCACTCTGCTTTAAAAATGTGATTTCTCTCTCAAGGGCCTCAAGATCTCAAACTGTCTACCAGTGCCCTTCATACCGTATCCTTTGTCCCGCCAACCCCACCTCCCTCACTCCCACCGGCTCTGCAGTCGGCCCCGGTCCTGCCTCAAGTCCATTTGGTTTCCATCCCTTCGTCCCCTGTGTGGTTTCATTCCTGACCCTGCTCTGTTCGTAATCATCACTGGTCATGTCCCGCTTCTCACCTCTGCTGCTCTGGCCTCGCTCGGCTCTGCTTTCATCGCTCATCATGTCCAGCTGTCCCACTTGCGGCCCTACACACCTCCACTGGACTGATGCTGCCATGACGGTGATCTTCGCTGCCAACACGATCGGCCCTCCATTTACCACCGTGACTCAAAACGCTCCTAAACAAACTCTACTGTCGCCGGTCTGCGATGTCCTCCTTCTCCTCGGTGGCACAAATAGCCACATACACAATGTGGGATTTGGATGAATTATAGGTGACTCACATTTAAACAGCACATCTTCACACTGTCTCCCAAACATGCCGTCACATACACGACATCACACACTCATGGGCATACGCACACTTTTCAAGACAACGCTGTCATGACCAGAGTGTGATTCAATGTGTGATGATCTGTTTGCTGACGCCTGTTTTGACACTTTTGTAGCGCTCTTGAATTAGGTCATCATAAATTAATTTCTTTGATTTTAATGTCTGACTGTCTGTCAGCATCTTTGTCTTCAATGAAGTTTAAACAAATCAAGATACTTTTTTAAGTGTTTACACACAGTTTGATTATTTTAAACATTATTGACAAGGCCAGCGCTTGGTCTGTGTTGTGAATTATTAGGATTACTTTTCACTTTCACTTTGGAAGACGTCCAAAGACAGGAGCTGGATCTGATGCGTCAACAGCTGTGTTGTGATGGTAGATAAATAAGAGCCCTGAATACAGTTGTTTAACAACAACTTTACAATATTACTGAGACAATATTTTGACAGGCAGTTGTGGAAAACATATTCTGGTACTTATAGTTAAAGAACCAGTACAAAAATCTAAAAATCCACTACAAGTGAAAGTTCAGACTGGTTCTTGAGTACAAGTGAAGTATTATCAGCAACTCATTCTGCATAAAAATGGCTCTCAAGGGTGTTTTAACATAAATAAATAATCTTATACCTTATTAGATTGCTAACACTGGTTCATTAATATATGAGCAGTACTTTAATGTTATAGCTGCACATGTTGTTGCCAAGTGGCTTAGTCCAGTGGTTCCCAACCTTGATGCCTGGCATGGCATCGTTGCCCATATGAATATGTTAAATACTGGATGAGTCGACATCTCTGGACCTGACCAGTAATTTGCATTTGAAAAGTTTAGAAGGGAATTCTTTATTTGGTGGAGCTGTAAACAACTCACAGGCATCTAAAACCTGACCAATCAAAAATGAGTGTGAACCAGAACAACTAATAGGGTCAGATAAATGAGATAAGTAGGGGGAGTAAAAGTCACTTAGATGGGGGGTGGTAGTGGAGTAAAAACGGAGAACATTTTTAAAAAGTGGAATAAATTATCAAAATTCAAGTAAAGTGCAAGCTCATCAAAAATGGAGTCAAGTACAGTAGTTGAGTAAATGTACTTCATTTGACTGCTGCCAGGCTCAGCTTCAGGGCTTCGAGCTTCCTGTTGTTCCTACATATTTCATAAAACCTAGTTACAGGCAAGGTTTTTTCTAATTCACTCTTCTCTTCTCCTCTCTCCTTCTTGGAAAACATCATGTACAGAGCTGTAAGGGAATGTGTGCGTGTGTTTCAGTCTTAAATGATACAACAACTAAGTTTTGGATTCCTCTGGCTTCATCAGAGAACTTTTTAAAGGAATGAATGACCCAAATTCATACGTTACACTGTGGTGATACGAAATAACTGTTCTCATTATACCTTAAAGGTCAAAACCTGTGATGAAAGTATGTAATTTTAAAGACAAAACAATCATGTATATATTGAGATAAATGAGGCAACCACTGCATTTAATTTCCTTTTTCATTGGTTTTGGCCCCTTTTTGCCCTCTGCCATTTTGCCTGACGTTATAGTAGTTTATCTCATCTAAGGAACATATTAACTTCATTATGAACTGCTGTTATGCAAATTTGTCCAATGCTATTCAGACGAACCCCTCTGACTTCATGGACTGTGCTTGGAATTAAGATTTTGAAATTAAACTCATTCACGGCGGCTAAGAGGTTTATATCCCCGCTGAACTGAACCCTAATGTAATTCCTTATATGCAGAGCTCCTGCGAGCTGATCCTCTCACCTCTTTTTACTTCCCTCTTGGTCCCTCTGCCTCCAGTCCAAACGGCTCTTACGATACAGCAGGTTCATGTCGCTGCGGGGTCGCTCCTCCTCGCAGCCTATCACAGCGCAGTGTAGCCGCTTGCTTCGCCTCTCTATGTCACGCAGGAAATGCTCGACTGCCACATCCTGGGCTGAGCCAGAGCTCATGGTATAGAAGAAGCCTCGGGAGAAGGGGACGTATGGTGCAGGCAGCCTCCTCCTCCGACTCACCTAAACAAGAAGAAACAAGGGCAATGTTTGAGCTCATTAATCTTTAAAAACATGTTTAACAGCTTCCCAGTCTTGTTGTAGCTGACAAAACTGACAGCAACTATTTCCTGATGTGGCGATGCACTATGAAACCCAAAATAATCAAACCCAAATTGCTGGCCGAACTTCAGGGCAGTCATAGATTATCATGCTCGCTGTGTCATAGCAAACAATTCTGCCCATTGCTCCAACTGGCAGCCTTCAGAGCAGAGACACAGTGATGCATGATGATGGAGGTTGCAGTTTTGTTTATCCCTACCTCTAGTGTATCACATGAAAACTATTTATACTTTCATTATCCAGTTATTAATATTTGAGTAAGCATGGTAACTCAGCTGCAGAGCGTCTCTGGCTGCAGGCCCTGGGATGGCCTAGCTAAACCTGTCTGCTAGCCAGACAGTAATCTGGTTTGTCATATGTAGCGCATGCACAGCTTCCTACTCACGCTCACCCCATGAGAAGTCAGGCTTGTTGTGGGGCAGATATCGGAGGGCCCAGCAGTATTTTCATGATGGAGAATGTGAGTGTGCAATGCAATTGGCTAAGAAAAGCGCAGCTGTCAGCTGATGCATGTTTCCAGTGTTTTTTCCATCACAAATAGAAACAGAGCTTGGATGTTTTTGGTAGTTGACACAGGGGCATTATCATTGGTGCTCCTGGCATTGGTTTGTTTTCAACTGAACTGTATTTGACCTGAGCCTATGCATATCACTTCCATGGGATGCATTAAGCTGAGATCATATGTTGTGTGAAGTATTGCTTTACAGTCATTTTAATGGTCCATAGCCAGGTTAGCAGGAAGAATACCCCGCGTGAAATATATAACCAATTATTTTCTGTATTTCATATTTTTCTCAATCACTGTTGTGCCATCACAACATCTTGGACTGAAAACCCATGCAGGTTCAGCGTAATGAGGTCTGAATTGTGCTTTTATACGTCTTGTTTCTGGATGCAAGCTGCATCAAAAGCAAATAAAAAATACATGACGTTTACATTTCCCAGCAGTAATAGCAATTCTAATTCTGTGTATATTCAGGACCACTTAAGATACATTTAGCTGCACAGTGCTTTTTACTGTGGTAGAAAATCTCAACCATGCCTCGGTATAAAGACAGAAAATCCACCGTCACCTGGGCCAGGCAGCATGTTGAGCTCTGTATCTGTGTGTGATTCTTTTGTCACGGCTCAGCGTGTCATCCAGCGTGTCAGCGTGGCTACTGCTATTCTTGTATCCCACAGCCCTGACCACGACCCCGACCACTGCTGCTGCCATGCTTGCTGACTCAATGTTAATTAGGTTAGAGAGCTGCGACTGTAGGTTGGGATTTTGTTAACGGGAGCTTTGATTTGGGTTTCTAGGATCTGGCAGCTGAGCGGGCAGCCCTGCAATTGCCACATTACATGCTGTGGCTTGGTGTACAATTAGCTGATGTTAAAGAACCAGAGATCCTCAAATAAAGAGATCCATTACATTTTGGTGATGGAAAATGTTATTTCCTGTATTTTCTTACATTTATTTATGTACTTCTATGTTGTTTGCGTGTATTTATTTGAATTTATCTCAGATTAATTTATATAGTGCAAAATCTCAAGGCATTTCACAGAGTTAACCTCACAACATTATAGACACAGTTCCCTCCGCAAGCAAACACTTGGTGACAGTGACGAGAGGAGAAACTTCCTAGGAGGAACCCGACACCCTGAGTCTGACACGTTTCCTTATGACAATGAATTATTTCCCACTACATAAGTTATCCAGCTCATTTAGAGTTAATGCTAATACCACCCCTCCTTATTGGAAAACAGCTATTACGACATCTCCTCAATCACAATTATCGTGAAGTAACTGGTACCAAAACTTTCATTTATGTCAAAACAACAAAAGTTGTGATTTCCATGTAGAAAAGCTGCATCTTCTCCATTTACTCGAATTTGTTCACAGCTCCCATCAAATATGGCTGCCACATAGTGCGGCAACAGGCTTAAGTGGGCAATACAGAGGTAATGCCTTATTCATACATGGATACAAAAGTAAATAAATAATGTAGAAGTGAAAAGATAAACAAGGAACACTGATATAAATGCATAAAAATAAATCTAGAAATGTGGAAACAATGGAATATTAAATAGGCAAAGATGGAAAAAAAGAGTTGATAAATACGTAAACAAATGTAAGAAATCCACATTTCAGTATTGATTTCCACTATTCATTTAAATAACTTACTTTATTATTTCTCTGTTGGTTTGTTTATTTTATTTATTTATTTATTCCTCTGCATTTTGTCCTCCATGACAAAGAGCCTCATTAAATCAAAGATAAACATAATTTTAAAGACCCAAACATAACATGTGCTAATATAGGTTGGCTGTGATCAATAACTAGAGTCACTTTAAATCCAGAATAAATTCAGAGCATTTAGCAAGTTGTTGCAGGAGCATCTGTCGAGTCAGTCGTCGCTTCAATTCCTCATTAGAACCAGGAGGCAGATGGAGCCATGATTCATATAACTTGATCTGCATGCAGCACTGCAGACAACTCATTCATGCACATAAGCAAACAGATCACACACTCACACATACTCAAATCCCCCATACATGCTAAACACACGCATAGGGACGGGGTGTGAAGCAGTAATTGCAGTCGCTCAGCTGCTGATTTAAGTGTGAGCTACTGATGATGCAGGACATAGATCATTTAAAGCATTTTGAGACTAGGGAAGAGTTCACTTTGACCAAACAAGAGCAGGATGTCCTCACATCTCTTTTATCTTTCTCTGTCGCTGAATTTTAACACTCCTGGAACACTTTGTGCTCCAGCCCTCTGCCCTCCAGTCCCCACCTCTGCAAGTGGTCCTTTAGTGTTGCTGCACCTCACTGTGAGTGAGGCAGTAGCGCAGCAGAGTGGTGGGACTCATCACAGCACTGGCCTTGGCACACGGGTAATATTTCTATGAAACATATTCAAAATTCACATGTTAGTTCTTGTATTATCCATTTATCCACAGAAAATATGATTTTAAACATCCACTCGCATCCTATTTATCATTACAAGACAAAGCATCCATGTGATATATCTGCCTTTGCAACGCTGCTTGAGGAGAAGCAATTAGATCATAGGGGCAGATAGCAGAGAGCATGTTGTCCATTAAAGACATCATCTTCCTTCTTCTGTCTCAGATTGACATGCTCGCATCTGTGCAAGCCTCAATTCAATAGCAAATTACTGCAATCAAACTTTTCAACTTAAAGTAAGTAGGAGAGAAACTGTGTTTTACATCTCACTCCATCACTGATGCACTTTGTATATTTTGTAAACACAAGATGCTTTACATAATGCTTGAGGCGTATTCAGTTTCACCCAAATACCGGCAGCGTTTATACCTATCGCTGCACAGTATCATCACTTAACCATGCAGCCAAATGGTCCACCAGAGTCAGCGCACTCGAGCCAGACACGGCGCTGCAGCTCAGCAACAGGGACAGAGGATGAGAGAGAGAGGCAAGAGGGGAAGCAGAGCACAAGGATGGAGCAAAAACGCTCAGGAGGAGAACGAGCAGCTTGAGAGAGGGAGAGGTCGGGGCAGAGGGAAGGAGACAGGAGGAGGGGGCTCGGTGGAGGAGAAGGGATGGGTGGGTGATGCCAATAAATAGGGAGTCACTGTGGGATCGGCCGGGCGGGAGATACATACAATTAGGTGGAAAACGTACAGGAGACAAACTGATGGGAGGGAAAGTGGAGGAAGGGGATTTGAGAGTGGAGGGAATGCGCAAATGGAGGCAAGTGTGAGAAATAGAGGATAGGAAAACACAGTGAAAGGCAGCCAGACTACAAGAATGGGGGAGGGAGGTGAAATCAAGCCTCACACACTAGTCGCTGTGTGTGGTCTCCTAGCAACACTGTCAGCCATGCATCTCCTCCTTAGCCACTGAATATGCACAAAGCAGGATGTCAGCCTTGTCATACGTGATGAACCCGGGGTTAAACTTCACTGTCGCTTCGTTCGAACCTGGTTTTCCGCTAACAACACACCCTATGTATCTTAAATGGCGCTAGCATCTGTCTCCAATAGCAACCATACAACCTTGATAACCTGCTGCTATTAATGATCCACGAGCTATTTCAGATGTTGTATCCATATGATGAAACTTGACGTGTACATTCAAACCTTTTATATAGCTTTAAAAAAAAAAAATGTTTTCAACATCAATTTGAATGATCTTCTCAGTCAGCTGAATCCCTCCTCTCACTGGATATAAAAAATAAACGCATGCCAAATATCAACCACAAAACTCAGGTGGAGTTGTTTTGTAGTACTAGCGTAACATTTTATCACCTGTGGCAGCACATTGAAGTAAAATAGATGTTAAGAGCTTTGCGCTTGGAGAATATCTGCACCGGCTGATAATGCTATGACTGGAATACTAAAACAGGAGCCCCATTAAAACACAGCTGGTTCCTCTCAAGAAACGGGTTGTAATTACGAATCTACTCACAAATGCCAAACTTCCACAGACAGATAGTATGAGTACAGTAGTAATGAGTAGATAATTTATCTTCTTTGTTGTTTCTGAGCCTCACAATAAGCCCCAAGACATATGTTTACTGTATTTCTTTTATGTCTTTTACCATTGAACAGCAGATGCTTGTGCAATGTGACAAGATGCATCATGTCATCTGAATCTTGGCAAAGCAAAAAGAGCAAAAAGAGTGTTGAGAACTAAGAGACAATTTGTTTCATTGTTTAATGACCTTGATGTAGCTACTTTTGCGCAGTAACAACTGGTTTAGATTTACGTTTTCACACCCGAAAGCACATTATGGGCAGAGATTGTGATTACATGTGATCGTAAGCATGATTGTCCAGTGATGTTATGAAGAATATAATACTGTGAAGGCTATGGGGGAACAATAAAGGGGGGGAAAAAAAGCCATGCTCTCTAAACAAATAACACGACTGAATTACACTAATGGAAAAGGTTTGACATTTTGGGAAAGTGATCACTGCCACATTACGGTTAGCTTAGTGTAGTGAAGACTGGAAACTGGGAGAGAGATGCCTGTCTGGCTCTGTCAAAATATAACAAAATCTGCCTCACAGCAACTGCAAAGATAATTAATTGGCACGTTGTATCTCATTTGTTTAATTAGAAGAGCTGGCAGGCAGATTTTTTTTCATACTATTAAATAGTGTTAGGCTGTTTTCCCATTGTCTTTGTGCTAAGCTAAGTTAGCGAGCTGTTAGCAGTTTCATACTATGAGAGACATGAGAGTGTCTAATGATCTATCATCTTGGCTAAAAAGTAAAAGTCCCTAAAATGTCCCTAAATATTGAACTAAACACTGAATTTTAAAATGACGTAGATGTCAAAAATGAATTTGTTTAAAATAAACAGCAGAGAGACCACAGTCTTCCCACATAATGATAAAAAACCTCAAAAGGTTCATTTTTCAAAAGTCAACTTTGTGCTGACGAAGCAGTAATGTGCAAAATATTCATGGTCAGATGTTTCACACTCAACTTGCAATTAAAGATACTTAATTAAACGTTCTTTTTGGCTATTTTCTGTTCTATCACATCATTAAGACTGAGCATTTACCACTGCTATTGTGATGAGGACAGGATTTCTCTCAACACATGGGGACAAAGAAAACACAGGCACACTCAAATCCTTCATAACACACACTCCACCTGGTTCACCTGCTGTTGGTGGTGATTAGATGACATCAACCCCCCTAAGGTTATATTCATTTGCACCTGTGAACCTAATAGGAACCAGGTTAGATGCAATATAATCAATCACAGTCTGGATCTCCTCTCTTTTCCTACTGAACATTACACTCTTCAAATGCAGTGTTTGATGTTTCTGCTTTGGGTTTTTGAAGAAATGAAGGTTTTTTTTTTCCTTTTAGAACCAAAATCCTTGAAAGTTTGCACTCGGTCAGAGTGGCCTGCAGGACAGAAACCCTTTCAAGCAACATCTAAAGCTCTGTTGGTTTTTACACGCAGGTTAGGACATAAGCAAAACCAATCTAAACCTCCCTAACAACAAAACAGTCACCTGAGGTAAAAACCTTCCCTCTGCTCCAGCCCGTCTGAGTCTTCTCTAGCTGAACCTTGTGCGACAACACCAGTAACCACCAGCCAGAGGCTACTGGGAGTTTGACCTGTCTTGTGTTTGAAATAGTAACAATGGGAGTCCTCCTTCCTCTCCTCTTCACCATCACCTGCCCTAGGACGCTCCTTTAATCTCCTCAGACCCAGATCTCCCGAAAATTGATGCTATATGCAGAGTATCCTGTTTCAATAACCAGCCTCAAAGACACTGTGTATGAATTAAAAATAAGAAACCCTAAAAGCAGTGAGTTTTCTTTTTGCCTAATTAATATGTAGTGTTTTCTGAGGTTAGAAGAGAAGGAGATTATTCAAATAATTCCCCTAGTGTGCATCACTAAATCAGAAGTCACTATTTTCATCTCTGGGTCATAAAGTATATGAGGCTCTTTGCAGCTAGCACGCCTCAACTTCTCTTCATGTGTTGTTGTTGTGTGCTGAATGCTCTACAATATTGCATTGTGCACTGAAATGCCTGTGGCTGATGAGAATGGACAGGAAGAGGAGGAGGAGTAGGAGGAGGAGGAGGAGGAGGAGGAAGATGTAGAGGCTGATGTATCACTCCAGACCAGGGGTGGAAGGCACATGAGAGGCGGAGAGGAATTTTACTGATTTTTCTTTCTTTTTTCTCTTGACCTCTTTCTCATGTTTTGGGCATGAAATAAAAAATACAAGCCTCAGTGTTTGATGTGCATGGTCACATGGTCTAAAATCAAACTGTAAAAGAAAGCTGTATCTTTCTATTTGTTTTGTTTTGTTGTTGTTTTTCTTCAACTAAATACCACCAAAAATGGAGTTCAAACCCTAAAATACACTTATTTAAATATACATGTACAGGACACTTTGCACACTTTGGATTCTCCTCCTCAGCGTTGTACAAACTGAGTGACCACTAAATCTTTCATGGACTGCAACCAAAAATATCCCACAAAAAAGTGTTCCCTGTTCCCCCTCGCCCTGCGCTACCAGGACACAGCCTTGAGCCACAACAAACTTGCAGCGATGCTCAATGTTTATTTCAACTACGCACCTTTTCTGCCAACAAATGAATCTATAATTGTCTGTGTGTGTGTGTGTGTGTTCGTGTGTGTATAAGTAAACATCTTTACACTGCGTGAATCATAAATAGTTGAAAATGTGAAGAGCTGCACTTACGGAGAGTAACCTGCTATGAAGTGAATAAAAAAACAAGATATACCTGCATATACAATAACACCAGTCTCCCTGTGGTCTACAGGAGGCGGCCAGTGAGTGACCTCCAATCCCCGTTTCCCACCTCAGCTTGCCCTTGCCTTCATCATCTTCTGCTGGAATCTGCAGTAACCAAGGTGACCCAATGCACTTAGCATACGTGGACACTTACCAGCTTACAGATCCACAAGCCCGAGCTCATCCAGCACTGGGGCTCATTTCCATTCAGTCTGTGCTGTTTACTTTCTCTATATCGCACACATAGGGGTTGTAAATGTTGCGGAAATACCACATCACATCACAGAGAAACAAAGCACCCGGGGGAAGACTCTTCTGGGGGTGGGGGGGTGGGTGACACGTGGTGAGGGACGAGGAGAAGAAATAAAGATTGAACACCATGTGTTTGGATACTGCGTACTGTATGACTGGTGCTATGACGAAAGACTGCAAAAAAAATGATCACAGCGTTCAAATGTCTCCGCAGGGTTCCCTCGTCTCTTGAAAAAAAAACATTATTCAGCACTGCACATAAGTAAACTCTCTCTCAGAGTTCGTCCAATCACATTAAGTGTCTGTTTTGTTTGATCTTTGCATTTGGCTGCTGAATTGCAGACCTTGAGGTACTGTATAGCGCTGAAGGGAAAAGATGCTCGCGCTTGTGCATGAGGCGGAGAGAAGAGCTCCACTCTACAGCTGCACACGCTTCACTGAATCTGTATCCCTCTCTAACCAGGGCCTGACATATTTTAGATGTGGATTTCCCAGCAATATGGCCTGGCCTTGTTGTTTTGTTCAATTTAAAGACTTTTTTTCTCTAATATTTATTTTTAGATAAATTATCTTAAAAATATAATAGTACAATATATAATATAATAATACAACGCACTATAAATAATAATACAACACACTATAAAGAAAAGTTGGCTGTTAAAAAAATAAATCTTTCCCACAAGACAAGAAGTTCTCATCCCTCATCTTTTATGGAAGTAAGAAATCTCTCGTGTTCTCTGACCGTCCGTGCTTCACAAACACTGAACCAAGGGCTAAACCTGTTTATGATCCAGAGGAGCCTGATTCAGATTTTTCATTTTGATCCACCCATTAAAAAAAGATAAAAACACCACGGCCTCAAGCACTACTGTCCTTGCCCCAACAAGGCAAAACTCATGAACTATTCAGCAGACAACAGATTAAGCAAAGCCCAACAGCCCAGAGTGAAACCAAGATCAGCTGAACATCACCGTACACTAAACCTATGATTTCCCTCACAGCAGCTTGTAGTAAACTTGACTTGAAACTTTCTTGAGCGTGTGCTTTACATAGCCTCCAAATGAAGAATTCAAAATTAACATTTGAATATATCAAAAGAAAAACAACAGAACTGATTAAATACGATGTTGATATTATTATAATAACTCTGCTGATGCGCTTGCTGAGCTGCCTTTGGTTTGATTGAAAGATGCAGCAGCAGCAGCAGCAGCAGCAGCAGCAGCAGCGTTGGTGTGATTTGCAAAGCCAGGTAGGCCACAAGTGGTCTTCCAACATTTGAATCATCCTACTCCTTGTGCTCAAAATCCCCCGATAAGCGAGTCATAGTGTAGGTTGCACAGGATAAGCACACACACACACACTCTCTCTCACACACACATGCCCACACACAGCTCTCCCACTCATTCATCTCATTACATACAGATCATGTCTCTCACGGGCTGGATATTTGTACCCCACAGTGTTCACCAGCATGACGGTAACTCAGTAGAAGAGATTCTGTTAAGACATTTTGATAGCATAGACTCGGTCGGTGTGACAACTCTAATTGCTTGTGAAGTATATTCACGCTGCCACTTGTTAAGATTTTTATTTTTTTTTCCCAAAACGTGAATAAAATCATGAGGCACTTTGGAGAGTTGTTGAAAATCAGTATGAACATTATAATGGTCTGCACTGCAAGCTGAGAAGCAAGAGAAGTGGTAAAATGCACAGGTTCGTTGGCCTTACAGGTGTGATTGGCAGGTTTTCAGCTCCGAGTCTCACTTGAGCAATTCCTATTCCTGTCATTCCTGCTGTTCACTGCACCAACAGAGGAGAAGTGAAAAGGCACTAACTGGGACAAATGGCAGCTGATAGCAGATTTCACACTGGATGGTGTCTGATTCAGACAGTGTTTTCCTATTTTGTGCTCTTGTGGTTCGGTGGGACACGCGGACAAAATAGCAGATGGAAACACATCACAAGATGATTTCGAGTGGCTTGTGTAGTGACTTGCTTTGGCCCAAAGTGGCTCCCAGCCAGAAATGAGAGTCTAACACTTGTGCCTCTTTTATATGGTCTCACCTCTGCTGCCTCAGCACACACTGATCTGAAATAGCAGATTTTAATTTAAACTTATATGTGTGGAAAATGGTCTTTTTCCATGTATCGATCAGATAAATTAGATGACCAGACACCAATCTATTTAATAAATAATGCATTTAAAGTAATTGGGGGTGTGAAACATGAAAAACAAATACCATGCAATCAGAGAGTCTATAGTGTGTGTTTTTTAAAAGTGTATTTGTAATCAGTAGATAAAAATTTCCTTCTGCTGACATCTGGTCAAACAGTCAGGATTCTCTTTCACAACAAATGAAGATTGCGCTGACATTTACAGCACATACTTAAGCTACCCTGCAATTCAGATTTACATTTCTGGAGTCACTGCGTACCATAACCTATTTCACACACTGTTGCTGAACCCGGAGTTTTTGCTTGTTTACTGTGACCTTTAGGAACGTCACAGACAATGAATTACCACTGCAAGACACTTCAAAGACCATTGCAGTCAACATCAGTCTCAGACTCATGTATTCACATGACACTGTAACAAATAATAACAACGTTGTTTGCTGAATAAAAAAAAGTATACTTTTTCACTGTTTGCAACCAACTGCCATGACCATCGTGTCTCATGCCCTCTAATGATTTAGTGGACACTTTGAAGGTCTTTTGAAGGTCTAATTGTAGCACATTAATGAGAATAGGGGCATTAACACGAGACCACTTTCATGTCCATTTATGCGTGCCGAAACATGTATAATTCAAAAGCAAGCTACAATCTCCCCCTTGTAGTTCAAGCTCTTGCAAATTACTTTTCTCACATAATGACACTGATGTGACTTTCCCAAGGGTTTCTTGAAAATAAAATTGATAGATGGTGCACACACATATGTTAATATGTTTGTTTTCTGTCCCAGATATATGCATGTTTCCCGTGTGGAGGACACTGCGCAGAGATAAATATTGCGGTGATTAACATGGCTGGAGACTGGGACCTCTATGCCAACAAGAGAGGAGGAACTGTTGGCTCCTGACTTTATTTATTTTGCATGGCACCATGCAAATGACTTTGAAAGGTTTAATGAGAAGAAAACAGAGAGGAAATGAACAAAGATGAGTTGCCTCAAGGAAATCATTACCACACATCATTCCCTTTGACTACACACTGCAGAGAAGACTGGGTTGCTGCACGATGCCTACAGTCCCAAATGAAAGCATTTAAAGGGAACATTTACTATGAATTTTCACTGGCTCATTTGGCTGTATACATCCCAGACAGGGGCCACGCATGTTTGACCTTTTTAAGTGAGGAGCGCACAGTGAGCCAATAACATCAACAAACAACATGGCTGGAGAAGCAGCTTCAAAATACGGCACCAAGGAGTCAGTGGTCATTTGTAGGCCAAAGTCATCCAAGCTCATCCGCTCTTCCTCAGTGGGTGCAGCAGCTGTCTGTACATTTAAATTTTGATTTCTTTTTCTTTTAGCTACCACATCCAGTGTATGACAGGAAAAGCACAAGACAGAGAATGGCAATCTTTTTCAAAGCAGAGTGGCCAATCTAAATGCATTTGTGATACCTATTTAGAGAACAAAAGTCTTAAGATTGGGAGATACAGCTGAAAAAGTCTAATGGGTATCAATTCTTTCTTTTTTCTAGTTCATAACTGGACAGGTTGCAAGACTAAGGTGGATGATAGCTAACAATGTCCAGGACTTGGTTTGTACCAGAACATCTCTGGTAAATGGCATGCCCTTTAATCAAGGAGCCACCATGGAGAACCTTTACCTACAGACTTATTAACAATTCAACACTGTGACTGGTTCCACCGCAGGGAAAAGTTGGTTTGATCCACGAGAAACAAATGGCTTCATGTTTAATTTAACAGGAAGTTGGGATGTGACATTAATTTGAAAATATTGGCAATAGGTTGATTCAACATATGATAGATGGGAGTGTATTTATGTTAACAAGCAGCACAAAAATGATACAAGGGTCAGTTTAGGCAAATCATTTGTGACAGATGATGGAAGATTAAAGAGAAACTCCTCCATGCAGTGAAAACAATCGTATGATCATGACGTCTGTGGCTTTTTGGGATTTTCTTTGTCAAATCTGAGAAAATAACTGTGATGATGTCATGGTGATGTCATCTGTGTTATCTAAGCTTGGTCTTGGACATTACAAATTCGTAAAAGCTTTTGATACAAACTGGGAGTATGAAAAGAGTATCTAAAAACATACACTAGGGCCACTGAGGTGCATCATGGGAAGTGTAGGATTCAACTTTGTTTCCCCTGATTGAGTTTGTGTGTGTGTGTGTGTGTGTGTGTGTGTGTGTGTGTGTGTGTGTGTGTGTGTGTGTGTGTGCGCATCAGAGATAATATACTCTATAGATGTCAGTAGACCTGAGAGAGCGTATCAGTGTGAGTGTTGTGCTCGGGTGGGGGGTGGTGCCCTTTTCTCTCTCTTTCCCCCTTCCTCTCATGTCCTTTTGGTTATGTCTTGCTTGCACCTTACTGAGGTGCACGGTTATCACTATTACTATTATTATTTTATTATTGTTTAGTTGTTACAGTCAATTTTCTTCTGTCTCTATTGTCCAATTAACGAGTCATGTTTTTTGGTTGTAACTTGTGTTCTTGTTCAAATAAAAACATTTGATCACAAAAAACTTTTGTGGGTGACTAAAAGTAAAAACCTCTGCTTTTGCCACTTCAGTAATAACCAGTAACTTGCAATCTTTCTATAACAAGTCCCCTAATGTTGTCAAAGTGCAGTAAAAAAGAAAACAATGGGCTAACCCCTTCTATTGTGAAACTTTTCCACTTCTGAATCCAACATTGTCAGTTCTTTGAAACAAAAAACATGTCGGTTTGGTAACTCTGTATAAACAGCAGAGGTTAAAACATTCAGTGTGCAAGGCAATTTAACAGCAAAATAAACAAGAAAGAGAGAAAACACCACCCCTCAAACATCTGCTTTATGAACAGATTAATGAGAGCAGTAGAAAGTAAAGTGAGGATATTAAAAATAAATAAATAAATACTTTTATAAGTAGTTCTTCATCAAAGGATGCCATATAAATGTCATAAACAGACAAATACTATATCAAATCTCTACCTTATAGGGCTTGGTTGTTCCAAGCATCTTGTAGAGCTCTACTATTGACTTAGGGCTGCCTTATTGTTGTCTGTCTCTTCATGTGATCATATAAAGCGACTGTATGATGATGAGATCAGGGCTCGTAGAGGCCATAACATCAGCTGCAGGACCGCGTTCTTCTTGTCTCTGGAGATTGTTCTTTACAACTCTGGCTGTTTATATGAGGGGTCGTTATCATGCTGCAGAATGAATTTCAGAGTGATGGTCCTACAGGATGGGAATACGATTTTTGTACAGTACTGTGTATAGCCTACATAGTAAATACATACATATATACTGTAATATGTGTGTATATAGATATATATATACACCTTGTGTGTACTAAACCACTGCTTCCATAACATAGCAATTTCAAGACAGCAGCTAAATTCTACACATGTCAAAGTCTCCCATTGTCTCAGGGTTGACACATGAAAACAGACATATCAGTATAGACAGGTACACTGATACCACTACAGATTTTTAAACACTTACAAGTGTAGGCTCTAGAGATGCAACTAACCATCACATTATTGAGTTTTCAAATCATTTGGTTTAAATGTCGTGTTCACTATTCTATAGAACAAAAAGTAGAAGCAAATCATCCCATTTGAGAGGCTGGGGGATGACAATGTGTAGCATTTTTCACTATTTTGCACAAAGAAATGACTGAAATTATTATTCAGCTAACTGACTAATCGTTTCAGCTCTAGTGGGCTGTTTAATCACTTTGACTCAAATGTTATTTACTCAGCATGTAAGTGGTGGGGGAGGTAAAGCAGAGTGATGGGAGTGAAAACTGTGGCAGCAAGATTCAATCCGAAACCACTAGGGGCAAACTTTTCCTGCCTCGGAGGTGAAGAAACAGTCATCTCGTCTCCTCACAGTAAACAAGAGATTTACGTCAGACCAAATAACCTGAAATCCCCCCCCCTCTCCCACCCCCGACTCCTGTGACGATCATTGGCCTGATGAGAAGAAAGTTCATAACTCCAGAGTATTTCAGCTGATAGGAGCCACTCACGTTGCTCACATGCTGCAGCAGAGACGCTCTCCCCTCCATCCCTCCTGATGCATCTCTGACAGAGCCGAGAGAATCAAGATGGAGAAACCACAGATGGATGAAGCACCTGCTCTCCCCTTCAAAACACAACAATGCCAACAATGCACACCATAGCCATGCAGCTAAATATAACCACAGCAGTATTGATTTTGAAATACCTCCACAACTAGCCAGTCGTAGCCATTTATATTACTTTTACCGACCTATTGACCTGCTGCTGGTCAAATTCTGTTTGGGTGCTTCAGGAAGCCCACAGGCACAACTAAATAGATACATAAATAAATAAATAAATTGATTACTGCTCATCCAGACTGAGGCATCCACTCGACTAGAGAGGTGGGCTTAAAATGTCAGCATCTGCCACGTCTGTCTCTCATCCATCAGTCTTGTCGCTCCCTGTCTTCCATCCCCATCGGTCCCCCTCCTCTCTGGCCGGTGCTCTGGCCTCCCCCCTGCCCACTCCGAGTCCACTATATTCAATCAAACTGCATTTCCCGTCGTTGGTTGGACTCAGACATGATGCTCACTGCCGGTCAGAGCATCTGAATCATCCACTTCATGGAGAGAAGCTTAATCCTTTCTCCTTTATTGAAAACATTACTGACTTTTTAAAAAATGTTTCCTATCTGAGCATCACAAGCATGACCTCTGCCCACTTCCAGTCCCTCTTTACCCAAATCTGTGGTTATTATTCATATATTTTAAAAGCTCTACTTACTGATTAAGCAGGGTAAATCCTCAAGGACTAAAGGACTTCAATGAGACATATTCCATTTTATTTTCCACACTGCAATGCACAAACTGACTGAGCTGCCACCAAGAGTTACGGTTTCCCGTCATAATCACATTTCTGGACTGAATCTGGGCTCACCAGGTGAGCAGTCCCACAAGTTGTGTTCGCCCCGGTTTTCCTCCGCATTCAAGACACACTGCACAGTATGTGTGGCTCACAGCCTGCACTCGATGACCCCACAGTCACAGCTGCTCTCAGCCATCCCTGCACTCCTCCGACGAGCGCTTAAAACTAAAACAGCACAAGACACACTCACATATCAGATCCTGTTGATCTGTATCTGTTAGCCATAAGCATGATTTCAAGTCATGTGATGGGAGATTTTTTGTCATGTTTAGCTCCAAGGTCAAGCAAGACCGGCTTGGCAATTAGTTTCAATTCAATAGCAGATAGTGAAGTATCCAACATAACAGTGAATCATCCTTGGAGAAAAAACATCATCATATTTCCAATTCAAACAGGAAACTTGGTGCTATTCCTGTAGAAAATTCAGCTTTTTGGTATCTTGTCCCTGGTCCCTTTTCAGTTCTCATGTTGTATTTGTTTTTGACAGACACGACTGATTCAACACAGTCAAGTAAATGCAGCTTCTATTTGGGGATAACTACAATAGATATTTTCATTATAGCAGCCAAATAAGAGCTGCTTTTGTAAACGTGTCTGTGAGCCTTTGGTGGGGTGGTGAAAGGGATCTTTCAGTAGGAGTGATGCTCGGTTTGAGTGACTGTCACGCCCGGAAAAAGGCGAGAAAAAAACACACACACACAACTGACTAACGTTTAAATCCCTACAACTGGATCCTTTAGGCTTGATAGAGGATCTGAGGTTGGATACTGTGAAGGTGATCAGGTTCACTCCATGATGTTCTCTTGTATATAAAAAAAAACAGAAAGGGGAAAACCACAACACCTATGATCTGGCTCCCCTCGTCCAGACGCCTGCCTCTCCCGCACCTTAAAGACGCGCCAACACATCCTCACCTGGCTGCGCACAAACACACACACACACACACACACACACACACATAGCCTACGAACACACACCGTATTTTCACAATCAGGAGTAACTACCGCCCATTCACACGCACACAAATACAACCCTGCTCCACTCTTATCCCCCCCCCAGTAAACATGCAGATGTTTTCCATCACGGCCTTGCAGAAAACACTGACACCGCTGTCACCGCCGTGGTGTAGGTATTTGATTAATAACGCCGTGCATGCTCCAGCATCAGCAGTCAGCTGACGGAGGCTTGTTTTTTGGTGAAATATTCATAAGGGCTTGTCACGACTGAACTTAAACACGGGCACTGGGTTAAACCGCGCGGCGGTGTTTCCACATCTTTCCATCTCTTTTGTGTTTTGGGGGGGCTAAAACAGAGGCCTTATAAAAAGCGACATGAGGCTGTGAGGCTTCAAGGTTGAATCATTTAGCTTGTGAACACACGGCGGATCGCTGTCAGCCTTGGATTTCTTGGGATTTTACGCGTAAAAACGCCACCAGGCCCCCGACGTTTCCACCGCAATACAGCATCATATTTTCTGCTGCTAATTAGGCAGACAGTGCATTTAGACTATGACAGCTGGCTGTGCGGGCTGGCTGGTGTGCGCGAGCCATGCGATGATTTATGAAGCAAAACACAATATTAATGAAGGTGTGATACCTACCTTAGTAACTGGGTAGCCTATGGCTGGCGCAGATGCAGACTATGCCGAAATCCAGTTGCCCAGGCTCGTAAAAAATCAGACAACAACAAAACCACGCCGGTTGTTGATGACACAGCTGTCTTGCTGGACGGGAGGGAAGGGGGAGAAAAAAAACCCTCTCCCCAGATGTGTCAATTGACGTGGAAAAGAAAAATCACTAATTCAGACGCATATCACCGGACTGACGCCTTTCCCTGACGTGAAAGGTCTTCCATTTTTATGATAAACAGCACAATGTAGTAGCGAGGCTCGGTGTGCAGCCTGGCCGGTGTGAGAGCTGATTGAAAACCATGATGCAATTCAATGCGACGTTACAAAAAGGTTCCTCTGCAAACGCTCAGGTAAAAGAAAAAACACCATCCTCGTGTGTATTTGTTTGAGAAAAAGCCTCCGACACGACCTCCGCGACAGAAACATGTTTTCACTTCAGCCCCGGAGAGAGAGAGAGAGAGAGAGAGAGAGAGAGAGAGAGAGAGAGAGAGAGAGGAGGGAGAAAAAAAACAAAACGCCAAAACAAAAAAAAATGCGCAGATATGAGCGCGCTGGGTTGGTTCAAGCGCTGGGCATCCTCACTGTGCATTTGCATCCATATTATTATTCACACGGTACTTCCTGAGAGAGGACCAGAGGTTGTTTATAGAAGATTTATAAAAAAATTAATAATAATAATAAAAGCACAAGAGGTGGTTTTGAGTCCGACTGCGACGAGACGCTATGTTGTTATCTATCTTGTTATCACTGGACTGAAATGAAATTTGCTTTCATGGCTCAGATTTGGGAGAAGATTCAGCAGCAGACTCATTAAATGTCCGGGTGGACTCTTCTTCAGAAAAGTAGAGAACATGTTTTTCCTTTTCTGTTGTTTCTCCCTCCCACAATGAACTCCAGTGTTTTTATTTGGACACACTAAAGCAAAGCGCAAGTGTCATATGGAAATATTATAGAAGCGGTACAGTGATGTAATAGGGGATAAAATACTATTAAGTATAAAATCAGCTATAAACCCAGTGTTGAGCACCACAGACGCAAAGTAGGCTAAGCCTTCAGATGAATATTACTATATGACATTTTGTCATTTCAGTGAAAGCCAAGGGGAAATATCATTGTCCAGAAAAATGGATTGAATGTGAAAGACAGGAAGTGACCACAGCTGAATCCTTTAAATATCATCTAAATAATGGCATTTGACCTCCACATATGGTATTTGACCTGCACATACACAAATGTGATTTTGGGGAGGAGGCGTCACGTGACCAACTAGCCAACACATGGCCCGCGTGAGGCGGACACGCCCCCTAAAGTCTGTGGCCGACTGATTGTAATGAGGACAGCTGAGAGTGAGTGTATGAGTGTTAGCATCCAGGTGAGAGATTAGTTAGCAGGGCTGCCTCTTGAGCAACACAGGCTCTATCAGAGGAATCTTTGGACCGCCACGGCCACAAGTCAGAGCTGAGGTCAAAGTGTATACATGACTGTGGGGGTTGATCTCAGTGGTGCTGGGAGATATCTGGAGGAACTCCCAGCTACAGTCCACATCTAAAATATTTCACTGACTGATTCATATTCCTCCTGACACTGGTCACACTAATGCAGAGCAGTGTGCTATGTGTTGCACATCTGTAACAGCAGCAGCAGCTGGAGCCTTTACACAGAGCAAGCCAATTAGTCTTGCATAAAGTCTATAAATCTATAATCTATAGGCTATCTGTTATGATAACGAATCAAACTCATCAGTTGTGTCATACATGATAACAAATCAAACTCATCAGTCTTTGTTTATGACGCTGTATCATACCTGAATCTTCACTGTCAACTAAAAGCTATTAAAGCTGTAGGTTTGTTCCACTGGACAACATCTGCAATGAGATTTCACTACTAATCACATTTTATCAATCAACCTTTTCTTTTTTAGGATTCATCATATAAATCTCCCAAGATGCTGTATGTGTTACAAGACTCGTCCCCACACACACTGTCACTCCACACAGGTGTGTTCACCAAATGATCCATTTAGATCTCGTCTCAGGACTATGTGTGTGTGTGTGTGTGTGTGTGTGTGTGTGTGTGTGTGTGTGTGTGTGTGTGAACTGTACTTGATTGACATCTCTGTCAGCCAGCAGCTTTACTTTGACAGCTCACAGCATTCCTCTTGATTAATTATTCGGTGACGTCACATCATGCCCGGTACCACTCCGCCCGGCCACAGGTCTAATCAGAAAGCAAACCAGTGAGAGTTTTAATAAAAATAATCACAGCTTTATTTTTGTTAGAATGGCAAAGTGTGAACCTTTTAGGTCAGAATATGGACAGAAAATCTCATTATGTCCATACACGTTTGTACTTTTCTGGGAAAGTGATGAAAAAGAAATCCCTTAGGGTAACAATTTACATTTTTTCTCAAATCAAGTATGAAATTGGCTCGTAAAGTCATAAAGTGAAACCTTCCTGTTTCCTGATCTGATCCAGTTTGTCATGTTGGTTGCTGCTGTTTGCTCAACACTTCCACTTCCTGTATTTCTTCTCTTGGTTTAAAAATAAGGAGCCTTCCACCGGCACAGGGAGAAAGATGCCTGGACTTATTTTGAAGGCTTGTATTGTGAAAGGTTTGCAGGAAGTGTTGTGCTTCATTAACGATGCCTTGACATGGCAAAAGCATGTAGAATTGATCAGACATAAACCAGTGAGCAAGAACAATATTTCTGTAAAAAGGCACTGCAGTGTTTCTGTCTGAGTATTTTGGATAAAAGAGACTCAGACTCTTTAGCTTTGCTCTGTGGAAACTAAAGTGATTTGTGAGAAATAGGAAAAAATGAAGTCAGTTCATGAGGAGATTAATAGGGAAGCCTGCTGCATTCAAATATTCATCATCAGAGGAAACAAGACGGTAATGTTGTCTCAGATCCCCTCGACTTGAATAACACCAGCAGAACAGACTGACATGTAATCCTGCGTCTAAAAGCAGAGGAGGCATAGCACATGTAACACTGATCCGACCATAAAAACCACTGCACGTCCCTCTGAGGACTCTGCAAAAAATCCAATACACAAAGTACGCTACTATAAAACTTTGTTATGTTTATCTCTGACATTGCCGGCGTGTCAGAGTATTGGGGGAGTGGATTTGTTATCAGCAGCTTTACATGATCTGGTCAAAGTGCATTCTGCATATGGAGGTTGCCGTGACCTGTGAATCTGGATCCATTCAAATTTACTTTGGAATAAAAATCTAACAAGGTAAAGTATCATGTTTTATGCTCAGCAGTGTGATTATAAAAGTTGTTTTATGTTGTCTACATGATTTTTGGTTTCGTGGATCTACTGGCAGGACTGATAAAAGTTTTCTTTGTGACCAGATTATAAGTCTTACTGTCTAGCTTTGCCTGTGAGCCTGTTCATAAGTAAGTCATTTGATCAGACTGGGACATGCTGTGCAAGTTTACAAGTCTATGTCTTCCCTAAAGGAAATTCAAAAGCACAAGCTGAGGAGCTGATTACTGATGCAATCTGGATGCTATCATAAAGACATCTATCTAAACTTCCTTATTATATTTAGATAAAGCAACTTTTGTCATCTCTACAGGCATGAAACATTTAATTGAATTACTCTTGACCTTTACTGAATGAAAGCACTGTTTATAAGTGTATTTGATTACTGAAAACCGATGTTGTGGGCTCCAGCTTCCAGGAATGACTCAAATAAAAACTCAGTGGAAGGAGTTTTTGGAGGCAATAAGTGTTCTGCAATGGGTGATGTCCTTTCTCTTCTTAGGTAAGATCCCACCACATTCACCAGTTATCAACTTGAGTGTTTTTCACCACTGCTCATCAAGCTTTATACTTCATCCGTCAATCAGCACTGTATTCCCAATTGTATCTGAGCTCATTTAAGATATCTCTTGTATCCTCAACATATCTCATCCAACGCGGTGGTACGATACACATCCAAACCTCAGGAGTGGCCTGTTATATCTTGTTTGTGTATCTTATGTTTACCTCGCTGTGGCCGCTCCCCACGCTGTACTTCATATGGCTGGTGTTGGACTGGCAAACCCCTGAAAGAGGTAAAGGAAATTAATCAATTAATCAATCAGTAAACTATTTATTAAAATAACAAAATCCCAAACATTAGCTGTGTCTCACTTACACATTACATTGATAGCACAGTATAGGCAAGTTCTGAATTGTTCACTTTGGAGAAGGTAAAATTTACCCAATAAAGTCAGTTTTTGTATTCTGTTGATGGACTGTTTTCCCATGATGCATAGCACCACTATGACAGCACTGAGTGTGTGTTGGGTAAACACAACACACACTGAAAACCTGCTTAGAATAAAATTTGTAACTATTTGTTTACTAGCTGAACTATGCTATAATCATCTCAGTATAATATGATGTATAACATGTGATCAATAGTGTTACTGCAGTATGAAGCATGAAACTGGGACTGCTAAGATTTCTAATGTGTCCATCAGGGGGCAGGAGAATGCCAGCTATGAAGAAGTGGAAAGTATGGGGGCATCACAGAGACTATTTTCCCGTCAAAGTAAGGTTGACTTTGAATCTTTTTCAATCCTGCACCTGTTTAAACAAATGTGCAATGTGTCAGTGACTCGGTGTGCCTGGCTAGTAAAAGGATTTGCCGACAGAAGCAGCCTTAACATTAAAAGCAGGAAGATTAACGCGCATCCTGCATTAGTGACTTACAGACGCACACAGAGCAGATTTGTGTACAATTCACCCACTCTCCTCTTCTCAGAGCTTATCAAACTTCCTGATATATCAAGCAAATATAAAACTACAACTACATTTACTCTGTCTCTTTCTGTTCCTGAGTTACAGTACTGGATAAAACAAAGTCAACCTTTGACAACCAATCTCTTATCAGATGACTTTTGAGGTCAATTGAATATTTGTGCCAGATGTAATGAATTGGCCTCTGGACTCTCCTGATATATCACGTTCGCAAGAACGTGCGGTTAACATTGACCTTTGACCATCAAAATCTAATTGGTTCATCTTTGAGTCTAAATAAACATGTAAAGATGAAAAAAAATGCCCAAGACATTACTGAGATATTAGATCCACAAATTTGGGTCTGTCTCTGTATCTGTCCTTTGGTCATAGACAATACAGTGAAATGATTTTACGCTTATAACATTAGAGACTGACTGTGAGTCTTTCTGTGTTTATTCTCTTGCTCAGTTGGTGAAGACAGCCGAGTTGAACCCAAACAAAAACTACATCTTCGGTTGTCATCCTCATGGCATCATGAGCGCCGGAGCCTTTGCCTGCTTCACCACAGAGAGCTGTGGCTTCGACGAGACGTTTCCTGGGCTGAAATCTACTCTGGTTATCCTGGCTGGACTCTTCAGGATACCGTTCTTTAGGGAGTACATAATGGCAGCAGGTATTTAAACAAGATCAACACTTCATTTAGTTTACATTAGTTTTCATTTTCGTTCTCGAGTTATGACCAAAAAATATGTTTCGTGAGGTCACAGTGTCCTTGACTTTTGAAGGTGATCAGTTCATTTCAATCCAAGTGAATGGTTTTTCAAAATTTGAAGAAATTCCCTCAAGGTGTTGTCGAGATCAAATATTTCCGTGAATGGGTTTGGACAGACAACTTGAAAACATAATGCCTCAGAGGCATAAAGAGAGCTGTACCACCCCGTCTCTTAGTTTTATAAGCAGTTTACATGGGGTCAAATCTGATTTAAGGCCTGCTCTGGCACTGAGCCATTAGGTTACTGATGTCAGAGCAGCTCCAATATCTAATACTTAAACCTTTTTGAATTTATGTGCTAGAGATAAAGGAAAAATCTAATTTATTATTTTTGTTTAACTGTAAATAGTAGTGAAACAATACGCACGTGACTGGGGGAAAATACTGCCGAAAGTCTCAGAGCAGCTGGTGCTGTCACGACCATGATTTACTTTTTATATCCTATCATTTATTTACTTTATTAATAAAAGGGCCATGCACAATATTAAATATAAATGTGGCCATTTGATGCATTGTACGGGAGTTAGCAAAGAGCTCATTTACATCTGCCTGCATCCTCCTGTTTTGCTCTTTCCTTTAAAACCACAGTCTTCAGCTGGAGTAAACTGATGTTACTATCTTACTTTCTCTGATTAGGCCTTTGTCCGGTCAGCAAACAGAGCCTTGTCCACCTCCTTTCAAAAAGCGGCAAAGGAAATGCAGTGGTGATTGTGATTGGCGGCGCTGCAGAGTCTCTGGCATCCTCTCCTGGAGTCAACACAGTGGTTGTGAGGAATAGAAAGGGATTTGTCAGGACGGCCCTTGAGTTTGGGTGAGAACATTTTCAAAAGCACACGACAAATAACACTCAGTGGGTGTCGTTGTACTCACATGTAAGTACTTGTGGAAACTCTGCTTGAACCTCTGACGATCTTTCACAGTGCTGATCTGGTGCCTGTTTACTCATTCGGGGAGAATGAGCTCTTTAAGCAGGTGATTTTCACAGAGGGCAGTCTAAGTCGCAGGTTGCAGGATCTGTTTAAACGCATTATGGGTTTTGCCCCATGTCTATTTATTGGTGAGCGCTGGGCAATCATGCCCTACAGGAGTCCGGTTACCACTGTTGGTGAGTACATCATTACTCTGTAGATAAGCCTTGCTTGCTGACACCATCTCACTGTAAAACTCTTGCTTGTTTCAGTGGGAACTCCCATTGCAGTCCCAAAGCTGGCTGCACCTACTGAGGAGGAGGTTGACCACTATCACACACTTTACATGGAAGCCCTGTCCAAGTTATTCCATGAACACAAAGTCAGCTGTGGACTGCCTGAAAGCCACAAGATTCGGATCATCTAGACATTTCGCTGCCACATGAACTGCGTAGCTGTGTTGATATTTGTGATCTTAACTTAAATGGGACTGAACACGTGGATGATGATGTGAAGTTGATTTTAAACAATGGATTGATTTGCCTGTTTTCTTTTTTAAGATGTATCACAAGATATGTGCCTTAAGTAATAATAAAGATGTAACAGATTACATGGTAATGCTGTGTTCAAGGAGCCGTGAAAAGACACAAATTATATCTCTAATAGAAAATATGATGTGTTCAAACAGTAACATTACAGCTGTACATGCTTCATTTAATCTGAGGTTATAGTGAAAAGTTTTTTGTGCACATTGCGTAAATGAGGACAAAAAAAATGACATTTTGCTATGCACATAGAGTACGGTATGTTACTGCTAAGATCTGCTTTAGTACACCAATACTTTTTAGAGCAAGAACCTGCATCTAGGTTTTTTATTTTAAATCAACACATCAGCCTCTGCAACCCTCCAGTTGTTTCCTAGTTATTGGCCATGTTACATGAAATGCCCAGCAGAGTGGTTTATCCAGTAGAGGGCAGCATTCCTCACACCTGCTTCTCAAAAAACACATGAGCTTCTTCAAGGCTGCACATAAGCACAGGTGCTCAAAACCACACCACAACATCTTGCTTTACTTGAAAAAACAAACACGTAAAACATATTAATGTAATTAGCTCACAACTTTATTGAGGAACCAGTTTACAGCTGAGGTTTGCTCTAGTTGCACAATAATTACAAAATGTAACATTTAAGAAAAGAAATAATCTAATAATCACTAAAAGAAAGCAGGCAGAACACAACACTGGTAAAGACTGGAGACTGAAAGGACCAAGTGAACTTTCTAAAAGAAGTCCATGTCATCTGGTGCATCCAGGTCACGATATTCAATGATGTTGCGTGGATCACCGCGTGACATTCTGAGGTGGTCGCAAGGACAGAAACAAAAAAGACCCAGGAAAGAAAAGGCATTTAAAAAAATGGAGCTTCAAAGTTCTCCAATAGCAGAAATTCGAGATCGCTCATAGCGAGATAAAGATCACACGTACAGTGGTCTCACCTAATGTTGCGTGGCTTCCCCAGGTAGCCACCTTGCCCGCCGCGGAAGTTGTCATAATTGCCTCTGCCTCCTCCGTACTGGTTCGGGGGGTAAGGAGGCCCACCTGTTGAAACCAAGGACTCAACATCAACTGAAAAAAGCAACGCTCTATGGATTTAAACAAACGGTGCAGTCAGAGTACATACCACCATATCCCATTAGCGGTGGACGAGGCTGTCCAAAGCCCATTGGAGCTTGAATACCTTGAGGAGGGAACGGCATGTTGGGAGAAAGCAAACCTGTAGGAGAGAGGAGAAAAAAAACACAAGTGAATATGGTGGACAAATGTGATTTCACTTATTTATTCAGTCAGTCTTTGTGTCGGGACCAGCGTGTGGGGTTTAGTGGCATCTAGTGGTGTATTTGAATCTTCATCTCAACTGTGCCTTTCTAAGTAGGAGAACCTACGGTGGCCTTCAGGTTATGTAAAAACACCAAAGGTCTTGTCTAGGGCCAGTGTTTGGTTTGTCACACTGGTGCAACAGGGTCTTTGCAAGAGGGAGTCCCTATGTAGATGGGAATGGCTCCTCCTAATCTAATGACAACACAGCAATTCATTTCTGGAAAAAGAGCCCCAAATTCCCACACACTGATCCTTAAATTAGAGAGCTTCTTGTGAGCCTATGAGTTGATTTAGTTGTGTTGACCTTGACCTGGACCTGGGAGAGGAGGAAGTTTCATCTCTGGCAGTGACGGCCTCTTCGCGTCCATCAAGAAATTGTTGAAGAACACCACCTCCTTCTTCACTTCTTCAATTTTGTCCCCGTGTTTGTTCAGGATGTGCTTCCGTACAAACTCTGGGCCCTGGAAATTAATTTCAAATGTACAATGAGAATCAAGCTAACTACACGGTCAACGACTATGCAGTAACCTTATAAGCACTCACCTTAAATTTCTTGCCACTTAGTGGGCACAGCCACTTGTCCTTTCCCAGCTCTTGAGTGTTGGCCAACACAAACTTCTCGACCTCCTCTTCAGGATCCTTGCGGCCCATCTTCGCGGCCTCTTCCTCAGACAGGATTTCTTTTAAACTGAACAAAGGACTAAGCTTTTCCTCCATCATCTTCTGCCACTGTTGTACTATTAAAGAAAAAGAAAATAAATGTGATTTAAAGTTATAGAACTTAATAAACCAAGAAACTATCAGTTTACAAAAACATTTGCTACATTGATGTTGAACATATTTTAAGGTTACAAGCCTGTGGGCAAAACTGTGTGATAGAAAACAACGGGGCTAATCACAGGTAATACTTAACTTACAAAGAGATATAATATCTAAATAGGGAGAGAACCAAACTGACCTTCTCCATGCGTGATGCGGTTTGGAGGGATCGGTCCACGAACATGGATCATACCACAGCGATTGGGCATTTCATCCTCGCTCGGGTATTCACAGGTGTTGTAGTAATCAATTGAATGCACAACACGCAGATACAAGACCAGACGGTCCAAAACCTGCACAGAGACAGAGGCCAAAGAGAACATAAAGACTTACTGTAGGTTTTTTAAAAAGACTTTTTTATTGTTATTATTTCATGCAATAGTCCATTTTAGCCAGCTATGTGAATGACAGACTATAAACGGATAACAAGGATTGAAATCACAGTTACTTTTGACATACATGTATACATTCATAATTAATCCATAATGAGAAAAGACAAACCTTGGCCAGTTTGTCGTCCCTCTCCACAGTTGTCTCAGCAGGATTTCCTTCCTTGGTGTTCTCCTCAGGATCCATCCCACTCCCAGAGCCCAGGAGCTCCTCCTCCTCAGCGCTCACCTCCTCTATCAGGTAATCTGTGATATTCTTCAAAATGGGGTTCTGAGCTGGCAACTTGAAATGACAAACCACACACAAATATGAAGTTTAGTGAGATTTTGAGAACAATCTGTTCAACCTTTGCATACACACATGAATGTACTAGACAACCAGGACTGTTACCTCGGTGCTCTGTCCATCTTCCTGGGACTTGTTGCTCCACAGGTCTCCTTTTTCATCCAAAGCATGAATGAGCTTGGCAGCCAGCTTGATGTCATTGCGTAGCACCTGCTTGTGCTGAGTGATGCCGTTGACATTGCGCACTCTCCGCGCCAGGTCTCTGTTCACCCCCGGTGCCAGTTCACAATCTCGCAGCTGTGAGAAATAAGACAGTAAAACTAACTTTTGGTGGCCTCAGCTGCAGTTTAGGAGATCACACGGGTAACGAAAAACAAGTGCCAAGACCTATTCAAGTCCAACAAGTCTGGCAAAGTCCACTGCCAACAACACATTTCCACTTAGACAAATCCAAAACTAACACTTCACTAATACAGAAAAGGCAGAAGGCAGAGGTAGAAAAAAAGCAGATGATCTACTGCACCAAAACGGATGTAAATTATGACAATTTCAAAACAGGACAGACTCCCACACTTACTCGTATGTTCTGGAGGTTCCAGCAGACCTCTTTGATGTTGACACTACGATCAAATGTTACCCAACAACGTCTGAAAAACCTGCAAAAGAAAGCACGGGGTTACGTTTAAATTCAACTATAAACAGTCTCCTGTTTCACAGTTTGTGACAAATTTAATCCAACTAACAATTATTTTCACAAGACTTTTAAGGGAGTTTTTAACCAACCTGCGCTCAGGATGGGGATCAGACAAGCAAACGCGCAGAAACCCCGGGTATCGCCTGCAGAGCTGAGAGAGAAACACAGACGATATTGAGTTTACTACAAACAGCAACGTCCAGAGGCTGAAATATGAAGCAAACACGAAACACTAAGAACTGCATTCCCTCAAATCACTGCTTACAGCTGGCTACAAAGTCCAGACAATTTCAATTGGTTCCTAATATGTCCAGCTTTGCAGCAGAAATTAACATTTTTACAACCTGGTACTAAAAAAGGGATATGGTCTCTATTTAAGACCTAAATATCTGTATAATTGAGGATGCAATGCTCTAAATGAGGTATGTGTGTGTGTGTGTCTGTGTGCCTATCATGAGTACAGCAGAGACAGGAACTGGCACGATGCAGACAGTGAAGCAGCTCATTTGGAGCTTTAAAAGTGCTTTCCAGAAACCTATGGGTGACGTCACAGGGGCTGCGTCCATTTTAATATATTCTACAGTTTACCATCCTATATTTCATGTTTACACTGCCTCCCTGTGATCAACTCACTGCAATAATCTCAGCCTTGGAGATGGTGGGAGCGATGCTCCTCATGAACAGAGAGCAGGTCCGGTGAAGAGGCCGTGGTCTGGGAGAGTCATCTTTGGGCTTCTTTTCTTCTTTCTTCTCCTCTTCTACATTTTCCTTTTGTTTCTCCTCTTCACCTTTGTATGAGGAAAAAAACAGAGCAGTGGAGCAAACTGTGAGTTATAAATGCTGGGAACACAGACAAAATTAAGCAGCCCGTAAAAAAAAATTAAAATAAGATGTGTCACTGTCAATGTGATTCCTGATTCCTCACCTTCACCCTCCTCTTCATCCTCATCCTTGTCCTCCACCTCCTCTTTCTTCACAGGTTTGTCAGAGCAGTTGGAGTTGGAGTCTGAATCAGAGTCAGAGTCGCTCTCTGAGGCGCTGCCTTCATCATCACTGTCTCCACTGCGCTTCCTCTTTCTTCTCTGCTAGAAAGCGATGAAGGATATCTGGTTCATTCATTGTTGTCTCTTGTTGGCAAGTAAGTGAAAGAACTGAAGCAACACTAACCTTCTTGGGTTCAGGCATTTCTTCTTTGGCAGCTTCCTTTTCTGCGCCCTCTTTCACATCCTCCCCTTCTGCTGCAGCGGCCCCTTCTGTGTTGGCAGCCTCTCCCTCCTCCTGTGGCAGAGATTACCGTCATCATCACCACAACGCCGTGAAGCCTTTACTGCTCAGCCAAGACTGACAGAGACCGGCACGTACCTTCTCGCTCTTGTCTTTCTCAACCGAGGGTTTGCGGTCGCCGTCCAGGGTTTTGAGATCCTCTCTCTTTGGAAGTTCTGCACCTAACGCGGACGCCAACTTCTCCCGGTCTTCTTCCTCTTCAGACGGCAGGTCCAAGATTCGAAGATCGTGGTCCGTGCCTCCTTCCATCTTTATAACAGCTGAAGGCAAGAAAAAGGGTGAATGGTTCAGGTTATAACTGAGGGCTTCTTTGACTATTATTCAAGTACAGAGATGGACAGAGTACTCGACCCCAGTACTTGTGTAAGAGTACAAATACTACTGGTCAAAATGTACTAATTTAATGACCTTTTAACTCTCGTTTCTGAGAATTAACTCTTTGGACCACCTGCACTGATGTGCTGCTTTTAGGGGTTAGGGTTTCCTTCTTTGACAAACACAGCTTGTGTTCAATAGTATTTTAGAAAAAAAAAAGAGCAGACCTGAAAGTAACAAGTACTTTTCAGCCTTCCTAGAAATTAACTCTAAAGTAAAAATATTTGTCTTGGAAATGTATTCAAGTAAGAGTAATAAGTACCAAAGAAATCTAATACTCAAGTAAAGTACAAATCCTCTGGATATGTACTTAAGTACGGTACTCAAGTAAATTTACTCTGTTACTGTCCACCACTGTTCAAGTACAATCCAGTGTCATGATGCCCCACCTGCGTCCAGCACTTTGATGATGGCCGGGGTCTGTTCAATGTCCAGGGAGACGTTGTCAAACCAGTTATTCTCCATCAGGAATGTGAATACATTAAGACGGTTGTGCAGGGCACCCTGGGCCTCCGCTTTGAGCCGGCTGGCCTCATCTGGGTGGTACTTGGATCTGAACCTGTGTCCAGAGTCGGGGTCCACACAAAAGTGGGGAGGGAATGATGGGGGGGTTGGGATGAACGGGATGCAAAAGTTAGAGAACAGAGCATATTACATATCTATGTTGCATCTGTGGGGTTAGAAATTGCACTGTGAGAAATCTTATTTGCATATTATTTTCAGCAATTACATTTTTAAAATCCAGATGTTGTTTGGTGGGAAAAATTAAAAATGCCAAATGAATTGAATTATCTAAACAGGATGTCATTATCTAGGTTGTGTTTTCTGTATTTTGTATTGATTAGTGCTTGTATTAGGTGTTTCACTGTATGTAGGTTTTCATTATTATAGTTATTATAACAAATTATTTCTCAAATTTGAAAGATTGAGACTAACTCACCAAAAAATTAGGAAAAAAAAAACACAACAAAGAAATTATAAAATTAAGCAGTCACATAATCAAAATTTCACATTGAAAATGTTTATCATTGAGTGGACTACAGTTACCTTTTGTTCTGCCAGTTTAATAACAAATAAATACAGAGAGGGGGTCTCTTCTGTGAAAATTCGCTCCACTTCACCTCAATGGTGTGTCTGTTTACACACAAATTCGGTTTTGGGATTCGATTTGATCCAAATATAAAAAGAAAATAGCGCAGAAAAAGCATAAAACAGGAAAAAAAAGGATCTCCGTGCGTGGAAGGCTACTTGACTGTCTATCTAAAATCCCTGTTACTGTGTGTCTAAGAGCAACTGCATTGTGCGCAGTGCATACCCTTGCTATCTAAAACCGGTTCTTGCGATTCCACTTTTTCTCATCTTCAAAAGAAACGTCGTCAACGTAGTAGTAGGAGTGAAGGGAAGAAAAATGGGGTTATGTCAAAACAGAACAATTTTGCATGACACCTGTGAAATAAGTGTAATAAGCATTAACAGGCATTTTTACACATTTAAATCATGTGAAGGTAAATAAGGAAAAGAAAATCAACCCAAACGATGGTGGTCTTTTTTTTTGTTCAAAGCTAAATGTACCTGAGCAAAAAATGAACAAAAATCTTCCAGCATTATGATTGTTGTTAGAATTTAGAAACCTTCTTGCTTTCACTGAAGACAGGGCTTTTACACTGCTGTGTGTAAAGTTCTTAAGTGACTTGTGACTTGAGTCATTTTGTCAGACATTGTAGGTTTAATAAACTGTATCCTAACTCCTGCGACACATCCATAATAAAACAAAACTATACTATGTGCACTGAGGTAGAATTTGGGTTGATTTCCTTCTTTGATAAACTACAGATTCTTCAACAAAAGTCATTAGTAACAAACACTGATTGTGGGCCTGGTCCTTGTACATGGGTGAAACCACATTTGAAGAATTCAATAAGGTATTTAAAGCCTTAAATGGAGGAACTATATTCTCTTGTTATGATTGTTACTACAAACACTTGCTTTATCAGCCATCAGATGAATGTGACCATGATGCACCCACCATAAGGACCGGACCCTTCTAAAGTGTTATTTGAAAAAAGGAAAAAAAAAAAAAAAAAGCTTTTACTGAAAAATAATCAATATTATGAGTGACTATGAGAGATCAGTGAAAAAGGGACTATACTCTACTCCACTATATTAAAAACCTACTAGTAATATTAATAAATAGTGCTGATATAGTAAGGGCAACTGATATCGTACCACTCTTCATCCTTATGAGCCAAAAAGAAGTCTTGCATCTGCTGTCGGCGGAAGTCGATCTTGTACTCATTGTAGCGTTTGACCGCCTCAGTCTCATCCACAGAGTCATCCAAGGAAATGAGGAACTCCTTGAAGCTCTTCATGATGGGAGGGGGAGGCCCCAGATCCATGTCATGGATGTTACCGAGCCTGACGGAAGACAGAAAAGTAAGTTAGAGGGAGTTTGGCCCAGAACAAGTGGTAACTTTTCTAAAGATCTTATGTGTCAGCCATCGAGTGCGACTGTGTCACAGTTTCTCTTTGTTCACCTCACGTTTACATCCTGCTAATTACAAATAACTTGGGTTGGCAATTTGATTCTTGTCAGGTATTAAGTTCCTTCAGGCTGTTATGTTTTTGTGAAATAAAAATTACAGTAACGTTCAATGACCAGCATAAGCAGTAGTAGCAGCATTTGTTGGAAGGTTAATACCCGATTATTAAAGACATGTGGGGAAAAAAAAGAAAATCGCTTTTGACTTTTAAAGCCAGTTTCCATCTCTCACCTTGCCTGAATGGGGATGCCATGATGAGGCTGCATTAGGTGCAAGTCAGGGTGACCCCAGTGCTGTGGTGGGCCATAGCTGGGCCCTCCTCCCCCTCCATATGCCAAGTCATACCCGCCCCGGTAGGGATCTCCACCGTGGTCGTCCCTGCCAAGGTACAGATAAAAAGATCGTAAGCACCAGAAGACACCGTTGTACACGTTGTAGGTATAAGTGTCGCTGCTCATCTCACCAGTCTCTTCTCATTCGTTTCTGCTGGGGACTCATGTCGTGTCTGGGTGGAGTGAATCTCTCCCTGCGGCCTCTGTCATAATCCCGGTATTCTCCACGACTTCGCCGTTCCCTGCCCCTGTCCCACTCCCTGGGAAATTGATTTTGGGGAAACAAGAAAACACATGATATGCCATTTAGTTGCATTTTATAAAAGGGACAATGTAGTTGCATCATGAGGTTTAAATGAACCCCCAGATATTCCTCCATCTCACCTGTCATTCCAGTCGTCTCTTCGCCTGTCCTCTCTCTCTCTTGACCGGTCATAGTCACTTCGCTCCCGTCTGAATTTGTCCCTTCTCCTGCGATCATACTCGTCGTCACTGTCCCCCATCTCCACGTAAAAAGAGAAAGCACATTTAGGTTAACAATGCAGAATATCCGGGTTATAAATAATAACTGCACCGTGATCTTTGTCGTTTGTATACTAACACAGTTAAGTTACAATGTAGTAGTTATTACAGTCAAAAGAAGGAGATCCTAACTCGTGATCACAAAGTTGTATTTCAATGAACTCCTAACTACCGCATATAGCTCTGATAATTCATACGACGAGGGAGAGATGCTGTTTTATGTATAAAAACAGTGAAAGACAGGGGTGTACAGGTGATAGCGGGGTACAGAGGTGGTGGCCTGCGAGGCGGTGGGTCTTTGTGTCGCACATTACAACAGTTAATGGTTGTAGTAGGAGTCCTAACTCTAAAGTAATAAAAGCATTTAACATGAAATAACATTAACACAAGTGTGGGGGTAAATGTGTGGCTTCTTCAGACAAAACAACATGAATAAGTTGCACAGCGGGTTTAGATAGCTGTACGAAACTGCAGTCTAATGTTAGCTCACATGCTAGCTCGAGCTTTAGCATTAATGTTCAAGTCGGTCAAGAAGCTCAAGAGAAAAGTCGTTTTGTACACAACAGAGCACAGGCTGTCTGGGCAGTTTAACGTCAGTCCATAAAATGTGTCACTGTGCAAAGAAACAGTTTAAAACCTTGATAAATAACGCGCTGGGACGGTGGTCGTGTCCGTCTCCTCCTCCCCTCGTCTGGTCTGCAGCAGCGTCTCTTCCTCGTGACGTCGTTCAGTGATTCATAAACAACGAGGCGGAGCGGCAGCGCCCCCGACTGGTTCAACCCGGAACTACACCTTTAACCCTCCAGAAATAAATAAATAATCCCACTGCCAGACAATATCACTTATTCTTAAAGCAACAAAATAAGTAGTCTGGTTGAGAAGGTCAACAAATTAAAAAATAATAATAACTAGAAAAAACATTTCCAAGAATGGAAATGGTGTGAATGCTGAAAGCAATGCTGAATGAGCTGAAGAAATTGTTGAAACAATGCTGAATGAGCTGAAGAAAGAAAGAAAGAAAGAAAGAAAGAAGAAAAGGACAAAAGGAAAGAAAGAAAATGGGAAGGGTAGATGGAGAAAGAAAGAAAGAACAAAAGGACAGAAAGAAAGAAGACACAGAGAGAAGGGTAGATAGAGAAAGAAAAAGGTAAGAAAAACAGAATAATAGAACATAAAGAGAATAGAGAATGAATGAAAGAGACAGAGGAGTAGTAAGAAAGAAGGAAAGATATTGGGGTGGATAAATGAAAGAGAGAGATATACAGAGAGCAGTAGAAAGAAAGAAAGACATGGGGTAGAAACATAGAAAGAGAAAAGGAGTAGAAAGAAAAACAGAAAGAAACAAAGAAGTAAAAAGAAATGGGGTGAAAGAAAGAAAGAAAGAAAGAAGAAAAAGAGAGAGGGGGATGATAGATAGAAAGAGGTAGATGGATGGATGGATAGGGAGGGAAAGATAGAAAGAAGTTATGTAAAATACAAATGAAGGAGTAAAAGAAAGAAAGAAAAAGAGAGAAAAAAAGAGACAAAGGGTTGATAGATTAAAAAGACGACAGGCGCGCGGCTTACGTTTTTTCTTTTTTTGACCAAAAATTAAAATTTCTTCAAATTTCTCCAAACTCGGATATATCATCTGGGGGTCCGAGGGGAGTCCAACGCAGAAGGTTTGGTTGAAATCGGGCCGGTGGTTTTGGAGAAAATGACCAAAAACCAAACAGGCGATTTTAAAAAGACGACAGGCTTACGTTTTTTTTTTTTTGACCAAAAATTTAAATTTCTCCAAACTCGGATATATCATCTGGGGGTCCGAGGGGAGTCCAACGCAGAAGGTTTGGTTGAAATCGGGCTGGTGGTTTTGGAGAAAATGACCAAAAACCAAACAGGCGATTTTAAAAAGACGACAGGCGCGGGGCTTACGTTTTTTTTTTTTGACCAAAAATTAAAATTTCTTCAAATTTCTCCAAACTCGGATATATCATCTGGGGGTCCGAGTTGAGTCCAACGCAGAAGGTTTGGTTGAAATCGGGCCGGTGGTTTTGGAGAAAATGACCAAAAACCAAACAGGCGATTTTAAAAAGACGACAGGCGTGGGGCTTACGGTTTTTTTTTTTTTTTGACCAAAAATTTAAATTTCTCCAAACTCGGATATATCATCTGGGGGTCCGAGGGGAGTCCAACGCAGAAGGTTTGGTTCAAATCGGGCCGGTGGTTTTGGAGAAAATGACAAAACTCCAAACAGGCGATTTTTAAAAGACGACAGGCGCGGGGCTTACGTTTTTTTTTTTTGACCAAAAATTTAAATTTCTCCAAACTCGGATATATCATCTGGGGGTCCGAGGGGAGTCCAACGCAGAAGGTTTGGTTGAAATTGGGCCGGTGGTTTTGGAGAAAATGACCAAAAACCAAACAGGCGATTTTAAAAAGACGACAGGCGCGGGGCTTACGTTTTTTTTTTTTGACCAAAAATTAAAATTTCTTCAAATTTCTCCAAACTCCGATATATCATCTGGGGGTCCGAGGGGAGTCCAACGCAGAAGGTTTGGTTGAAATCGGGCCGGTGGTTTTGGAGAAAATGACCAAAAACCAAACAGGCGATTTTAAAAAGACGACAGGCGCGGGGCTTACGTTTTTTTTTTTTTGACCAAAAATTAAAATTTCTTCAAATTTCTCCAAACTCGGATATATCATCTGGGGGTCCGAGGTGAGTCCAACGCAGAAGGTTTGGTTGAAATCGGGCCGGTGGTTTTGGAGAAAATGACCAAAAACCAAACAGGCGATTTTAAAAAGACGACAGGCGTGGGGCTTACGGTTTTTTTTTTTTTTTTGACCAAAAATTTAAATTTCTCCAAACTCGGATATATCATCTGGGGGTCCGAGGGGAGTCCAACGCAGAAGGTTTGGTTCAAATCGGGCCGGTGGTTTTGGAGAAAATGACAAAACTCCAAACAGGCGATTTTAAAAAGACGACAGGCGCGGGGCTTACGTTTTTTTTTTTTTGACCAAAAATTTAAATTTCTCCAAACTCGGATATATCATCTGGGGGTCCGAGGGGAGTCCAACGCAGAAGGTTTGGTTGAAATCGGGCCGGTGGTTTTGGAGAAAATGACCAAAAACCAAACAGGCGATTTTAAAAAGACGACAGGCGTGGGGCTTACGGTTTTTTTTTTTTTTTGACCAAAAATTTAAATTTCTCCAAACTCGGATATATCATCTGGGGGTCCGAGGGGAGTCCAACGCAGAAGGTTTGGTTCAAATCGGGCCGGTGGTTTTGGAGAAAATGACCAAAAAACCAAACAGGCGATTTTAAAAAGACGACAGGCGCGGGGCTTACGTTTTTTTTTTTTTTGACCAAAAATTTAAATTTCTCCAAACTCGGATATATCATCTGGGGGTCCGAAGGGAGTCCAACGCAGAAGGTTTGGTTGAAATCGGGCCGGTGGTTTTGGAGAAAATGACCAAAAACCAAACAGGCGATTTTAAAAAGACGACAGGCGCGGGGCTTACGTTTTTTTTTTTTGACCAAAAATTAAAATTTCTTCAAATTTCTCCAAACTCGGATATATCATCTGGGGGTCCGAGGGGAGTCCAACGCAGAAGGTTTGGTTGAAATCGGGCCGGTGGTTTTGGAGAAAATGACCAAAAACCAAACAGGCGATTTTAAAAAGTCGACAGGCGCGGGGCTTACTTTTTTTTTTTTTTGACCAAAAATTTAAATTTCTCCAAACTCGGATATATCATCTGGGGGTCCGAGGGGAGTCCAACGCAGAAGGTTTGGTTGAAATCGGGCCGGTGGTTTTGGAGAAAATGACCAAACACCAAACAGGCGATTTTAAAAAGACGACAGGCGCTTTTTTTTTTGACCAAAAATTTAAATTTCTCCAAACTCGGATATATCATCTGGGGTTCCGAGGGGAGTCCAACGCAGAAGGTTTGGTTCAAATCGGGCCGGTGGTTTTGGAGAAAATGACAAAACTCCAAACAGGCGATTTTAAAAAGACGACAGGCGCGGGGCTTACGTTTTTTTTTTTTTTGACCAAAAATTTAAATTTCTCCAAACTCGGATATATCATCTGGGGGTCCGAAGGGAGTCCAACGCAGAAGGTTTGGTTGAAATCGGGCCGGTGGTTTTGGAGAAAATGACCAAAAACCAAACAGGCGATTTTAAAAAGACGACAGGCACGGGGCTTACGTTTTTTTTTTTTGACCAAAAATTAAAATTTCTTCAAATTTCTCCAAACTCGGATATATCATCTGGGGGTCCGAGGGGAGTCCAACGCAGAAGGTTTGGTTGAAATCGGGCCGGTGGTTTTGGAGAAAATGACCAAAAAGCAAACAGGCGATTTTAAAAAGACGACAGGCGCGGGGCTTACGTTTTTTTTTTTTGACCAAAAATTAAAATTTCTTCAAATTTCTCCAAACTCGGATATATCATCTGGGGGTCCGAGGGGAGTCCAACGCAGAAGGTTTGGTTGAAATCGGGCCGGTGGTTTTGGAGAATATGACCAAAAACCAGACAGGCGATTTTAAAAAGACGACAGGCGCGGTGCTTACGTTTTTTTTTCTTTGACCAAAAATTCAAATTTCTCCAAAGTCGGATATATCATCTGGGGGTCCGAGGGGAGTCCAACGCAGAAGGTTTGGTTGAAATCGGGCCGGTGGTTTTGGAGAAAATGACCAAAAACCAAACAGGCGATTTTAAAAAGACGACAGGCGCGGGGCTTACGTTTTTTTTCTTTGACCAAATATTAAAATTTCTTCAAATTTCTCCAAACTCGGATATATCATCTGGGGGTCCGAGGGGAGTCCAACGCAGAAGGTTTGGTCCAAATCGGGCCGGTGGTTTTGGAGAAAATGACCAAAAACCAAACAGGCGATTTTAAAAAGACGACAGGCGCGCGGCTTACGGTTTTTTTTTTTGACCAAAAATTAAAATTTCTTCAAATTTCTCCAAACTCGGATATATCATCTGGGGGTCCGAGGTGAGTCCAACGCAGAAGGTTTGGTTGAAATCGGGCCGGTGGTTTTGGAGAAAATGACCAAAAACCAAACAGGCGATTTTAAAAAGACGACAGGCGTGGGGCTTACGTTTTTTTTTTTTTTTGACCAAAAATTTAAATTTCTCCAAACTCGGATATATCATCTGGGGGTCCGAGGGGAGTCCAACGCAGAAGGTTTGGTTGAAATCGGGCCGGTGGTTTTGGAGAAAATGACCAAAAACCAAACAGGCGATTTTAAAAAGACGACAGGCGCGGGGCTTACGTTTTTTTTTTTTTGACCAAAAATTAAAATTTCTCCAAACTCGGATATATCATCTGGGGGTCCGAGGAGAGTCCAACGCAGAAGGTTTGGTTGAAATCGGGCCGGTGGTTTTGGAGAAAATGACCAAAAACCAAACAGGCGATTTTAAAAAGACGACAGGCGCGGGGCTTACGTTTTTTTTTTTGACCAAAAATTAAAATTTCTTCAAATTTCTCCAAACTCGGATATATCATCTGGGGGTCCGAGGGGAGTCCAACGCAGGAGGTTTGGTTGAAATCGGGCCGGTGGTTTTGGAGAAAATGACCAAAAACCAAACAGGCGATTTTAAAAAGACGACAGGCGCGGGGCTTACGTTTTTTTTTTTTGACCAAAAATTAAAATTTCTTCAAATTTCTCCAAACTCGGATATATCATCTGGGGGTCCGAGGGGAGTCCAACGGCTTACGGTTTTTTTTTTTGACCAAAAATTAAAATTTCTTCAAATTTCTCCAAACTCGGATATATCATCTGGGGGTCCGAGGGGAGTCCAACGCAGAAGGTTTGGTTCAAATCGGGCCGGTGGTTTTGGAGAAAATGACCAAAAACCAAACAGGCGATTTTAAAAAGACGACAGGCGCGGGGCTTACGTTTTTTTTTTTTTGACCAAAAATTAAAATTTCTTCAAATTTCTCCAAACTCGGATATATCATCTGGGGGTCCGAGGGGAGTCCAACGCAGAAGGTTTGGTTGAAATCGGGCCGGTGGTTTTGGAGAAAATGACCAAAAACCAAACAGGCGATTTTAAAAAGACGACAGGCGCGCGGCTTACGTTTTTTTTTTTTTTGACCAAAAATTAAAATTTCTCCAAACTCGGATATATCATCTGGGGGTCCGAGGGGAGTCCAACGCAGAAGGTTTGGTTGAAATCGGGCCGGTGGTTTTGGAGAAAATCACTAAAAACCAAACAGGCGATTTTAAAAAGACGACAGGCGCGGGGCTTACGGTTTTTTTTTTTGACCAAAAATTAAAATTTCTTCAAATTTCTCCAAACTCGGATATATCATCTGGGGGTCCGAGGAGAGTCCAACGCAGAAGGTTTGGTTGAAATCGGGCCGGTGGTTTTGGAGAAAATGACCAAAAACCAAACAGGCGATTTTAAAAAGACGACAGGCGCGGGGCTTACGTTTTTTTTTTTTTGACCAAAAATTTAAATTTCTCCAAACTCGGATATATCATCTGGGGGTCCGAGGGGAGTCCAACGCAGAAGGTTTGGTTCAAATCGGGCCGGTGGTTTTGGAGAAAATGACAAAACTCCAAACAGGCGATTTTAAAAAGACGACAGGCGCGGGGCTTACGGTTTTTTATTTTGACCAAAAATTAAAATTTCTTCAAATTTCTCCAAACTCGGATATATCATCTGGGGGTCCGAGGGGAGTCCAACGCAGGAGGTTTGGTTGAAATCGGGCCGGTGGTTTTGGAGAAAATGACCAAAAACCAAACAGGCGATTTTAAAAAGACGACAGGCGCGGGGCTTACGTTTTTTTTTTTTGACCAAAAATTAAAATTTCTTCAAATTTCTCCAAACTCGGATATATCATCTGGGGGTCCGAGGGGAGTCCAACGGCTTACGGTTTTTTTTTTTGACCAAAAATTAAAATTTCTTCAAATTTCTCCAAACTCGGATATATCATCTGGGGGTCCGAGGGGAGTCCAACGCAGAAGGTTTGGTTCAAATCGGGCCGGTGGTTTTGGAGAAAATGACCAAAAACCAAACAGGCGATTTTAAAAAGACGACAGGCGCGCGGCTTACGTTTTTTTTTTTTTTTTTGACCAAAAATTAAAATTTCTCCAAACTCGGATATATCATCTGGGGGTCCGAGGGGAGTCCAACGCAGAAGGTTTGGTTGAAATCGGGCCGGTGGTTTTGGAGAAAATCACTAAAAACCAAACAGGCGATTTTAAAAAGACGACAGGCGCGGCGGGGCTTACGGTTTTTTTTTTTGACCAAAAATTAAAATTTCTTCAAATTTCTCCAAACTCGGATATATCATCTGGGGGTCCGAGGGGAGTCCAACGCAGAAGGTTTGGTTGAAATCGGGCCGGTGGTTTTGGAGAAAATGACCAAAAACCAGACAGGCGATTTTAAAAAGACGACAGGCGTGGGGCTTACGTTTTTTTTTTTTTGACCAAAAATTTAAATTTCTCCAAACTCGGATATATCATCTGGGGGTCCGAGGGGAGTCCAACGCAGAAGGTTTGGTTGAAATCGGGCCGGTGGTTTTGAGAAAATGACCAAAAACCAAACAGGCGATTTTAAAAAGACGACAGGCGTGGGGCTTACGGTTTTTTTTTTTTTTTTGACCAAAAATTTAAATTTCTCCAAACTCGGATATATCATCTGGGGGTCCGAGGGGAGTCCAACGCAGAAGGTTTGGTTCAAATCGGGCCGGTGGTTTTGGAGAAAATGACAAAACTCCAAACAGGCGATTTTAAAAAGACGACAGGCGCGGGGCTTACGTTTTTTTTTTTTTTTGACCAAAAATTTAAATTTCTCCAAACTCGGATATATCATCTGGGGGTCCGAGGGGAGTCCAACGCAGAAGGTTTGGTTGAAATCGGGCCGGTGGTTTTGGAGAAAATGACCAAAAACCAAACAGGCGATTTTAAAAAGACGACAGGCGCGGGGCTTACGTTTTTTTTTTTTGACCAAAAATTAAAATTTCTTCAAATTTCTCCAAACTCGGATATATCATCTGGGGGTCCGAGGGGAGTCCAACGCAGAAGGTTTGGTTGAAATCGGGCCGGTGGTTTTGAGAAAATGACCAAAAACCAAACAGGCGATTTTAAAAAGACGACAGGCGCGGGGCTTACGTTTTTTTTTTTTTTTGACCAAAAATTTAAATTTCTCCAAACTCGGATATATCATCTGGGGTTCCGAGGGGAGTCCAACGCAGAAGGTTTGGTTGAAATCGGGCTGGTGGTTTTGGAGAAAATGACCAAAAACCAAACAGGTGATTTTAAAAAGACGACAGGCGCGCGGCTTACGTTTTTTTTTTTTTTGACCAAAAATTAAAATTTCTTCAAATTTCTCCAAACTCGGATATATCATCTGGGGGTCCGAGGTGAGTCCAACGCAGAAGGTTTGGTTGAAATCGGGCCGGTGGTTTTGGAGAAAATGACCAAAAACCAAACAGGCGATTTTAAAAAGACGACAGGCGTGGGGCTTACGGTTTTTTTTTTTTTTTTTGACCAAAAATTTAAATTTCTCCAAACTCGGATATATCATCTGGGGGTCCGAGGGGAGTCCAACGCAGAAGGTTTGGTTCAAATCGGGCCGGTGGTTTTGGAGAAAATGACAAAACTCCAAACAGGCGATTTTTAAAAGACGACAGGCGCTTTTTTTTTTGACCAAAAATTTAAATTTCTCCAAACTCGGATATATCATCTGGGGGTCCGAGGGGAGTCCAACGCAGAAGGTTTGGTTGAAATCGGGCCGGTGGTTTTGAGAAAATGACCAAAAACCAAACAGGCGATTTTAAAAAGACGACAGGCGTGGGGCTTACGGTTTTTTTTTTTTTTTTGACCAAAAATTTAAATTTCTCCAAACTCGGATATATCATCTGGGGGTCCGAGGGGAGTCCAACGCAGAAGGTTTGGTTCAAATCGGGCCGGTGGTTTTGGAGAAAATGACAAAACTCCAAACAGGCGATTTTAAAAAGACGACAGGCGCGGGGCTTACGTTTTTTTTTTTTTTGACCAAAAATTTAAATTTCTCCAAACTCGGATATATCATCTGGGGGTCCGAAGGGAGTCCAACGCAGAAGGTTTGGTTGAAATCGGGCCGGTGGTTTTGGAGAAAATGACCAAAAACCAAACAGGCGATTTTAAAAAGACGACAGGCGCGGGGCTTACGTTTTTTTTTTTTGACCAAAAATTAAAATTTCTTCAAATTTCTCCAAACTCGGATATATCATCTGGGGGTCCGAGGGGAGTCCAACGCAGAAGGTTTGGTTGAAATCGGGCCGGTGGTTTTGAGAAAATGACCAAAAACCAAACAGGCGATTTTAAAAAGACGACAGGCGTGGGGCTTACGGTTTTTTTTTTTTTTTGACCAAAAATTTAAATTTCTCCAAACTCGGATATATCATCTGGGGGTCCGAGGGGAGTCCAACGCAGAAGGTTTGGTTCAAATCGGGCCGGTGGTTTTGGAGAAAATGACAAAACTCCAAACAGGCGATTTTTAAAAGACGACAGGCGCTTTTTTTTTTGACCAAAAATTTAAATTTCTCCAAACTCGGATATATCATCTGGGGGTCCGAGGGGAGTCCAACGCAGAAGGTTTGGTTCAAATCGGGCCGGTGGTTTTGGAGAAAATGACAAAACTCCAAACAGGCGATTTTAAAAAGACGACAGGCGCGGGGCTTACGTTTTTTTTTTTTTTTGACCAAAAATTTAAATTTCTCCAAACTCGGATATATCATCTGGGGGTCCGAAGGGAGTCCAACGCAGAAGGTTTGGTTGAAATCGGGCCGGTGGTTTTGGAGAAAATGACCAAAAACCAAACAGGCGATTTTAAAAAGACGACAGGCGCGGGGCTTACGTTTTTTTTTTTTTGACCAAAAATTAAAATTTCTTCAAATTTCTCCAAACTCGGATATATCATCTGGGGGTCCGAGGGGAGTCCAACGCAGAAGGTTTGGTTGAAATCGGGCCGGTGGTTTTGAGAAAATGACCAAAAACCAAACAGGCGATTTTAAAAAGACGACAGGCGCGCGGCTTACGTTTTTTTTTTTTTTGACCAAAAATTTAAATTTCTCCAAACTCGGATATATCATCTGGGGTTCCGAGGGGAGTCCAACGCAGAAGGTTTGGTTGAAATCGGGCTGGTGGTTTTGGAGAAAATGACCAAAAACCAAACAGGTGATTTTAAAAAGACGACAGGCGCGGGGCTTACGTTTTTTTTTTTTTTTGACCAAAAATTTAAATTTCTTCAAATTTCTCCAAACTCGGATATATCATCTGGGGGTCCGAGGGGAGTCCAACGCAGAAGGTTTGTTTGAAATCGGGCCGGTGGTTTTGGAGAAAATGACCAAAAACCAAACAGGCGATTTTAAAAAGACGACAGGCGCGGGGCTTACGTTTTTTTTTTTTTTTTGACCAAAAATTTAAATTTCTCCAAACTCGGATATATCATCTGGGGTTCCGAGGGGAGTCCAACGCAGAAGGTTTGGTTCAAATCGGGCCGGTGGTTTTGGAGAAAATGACAAAACTCCAAACAGGCGATTTTAAAAAGACGACAGGCGCGGGGCTTACGTTTTTTTTTTTTTTTGACCAAAAATTTAAATTTCTCCAAACTCGGATATATCATCTGGGGGTCCGAAGGGAGTCCAACGCAGAAGGTTTGGTTGAAATCGGGCCGGTGGTTTTGGAGAAAATGACCAAAAACCAAACAGGCGATTTTAAAAAGACGACAGGCACGGGGCTTACGTTTTTTTTTTTTGACCAAAAATTAAAATTTCTTCAAATTTCTCCAAACTCGGATATATCATCTGGGGGTCCGAGGGGAGTCCAACGCAGAAGGTTTGGTTGAAATCGGGCCGGTGGTTTTGGAGAAAATGACCAAAAAGCAAACAGGCGATTTTAAAAAGACGACAGGCGCGGGGCTTACGTTTTTTTTTTTTGACCAAAAATTAAAATTTCTTCAAATTTCTCCAAACTCGGATATATCATCTGGGGGTCCGAGGGGAGTCCAACGCAGAAGGTTTGGTTGAAATCGGGCCGGTGGTTTTGGAGAATATGACCAAAAACCAGACAGGCGATTTTAAAAAGACGACAGGCGCGGTGCTTACGTTTTTTTTTTTTTTGACCAAAAATTAAAATTTCTCCAAAGTCGGATATATCATCTGGGGGTCCGAGGGGAGTCCAACGCAGAAGGTTTGGTTGAAATCGGGCGGGTGGTTTTGGAGAATATGACCAAAAACCAAACAGGCGATTTTAAAAAGACGACAGGCGCGGGGCTTACGTTTTTTTTCTTTGACCAAATATTAAAATTTCTTCAAATTTCTCCAAACTCGGATATATCATCTGGGGGTCCGAGGGGAGTCCAACGCAGAAGGTTTGGTCCAAATCGGGCCGGTGGTTTTGGAGAAAATGACCAAAAACCAAACAGGCGATTTTAAAAAGACGACAGGCGCGCGGCTTACGGTTTTTTTTTTTGACCAAAAATTAAAATTTCTTCAAATTTCTCCAAACTCGGATATATCATCTGGGGGTCCGAGGTGAGTCCAACGCAGAAGGTTTGGTTGAAATCGGGCCGGTGGTTTTGGAGAAAATGACCAAAAACCAAACAGGCGATTTTAAAAAGACGACAGGCGTGGGGCTTACGTTTTTTTTTTTTTTTGACCAAAAATTTAAATTTCTCCAAACTCGGATATATCATCTGGGGGTCCGAGGGGAGTCCAACGCAGAAGGTTTGGTTGAAATCGGGCCGGTGGTTTTGGAGAAAATGACCAAAAACCAAACAGGCGATTTTAAAAAGACGACAGGCGCGGGGCTTACGTTTTTTTTTTTTTGACCAAAAATTAAAATTTCTCCAAACTCGGATATATCATCTGGGGGTCCGAGGAGAGTCCAACGCAGAAGGTTTGGTTGAAATCGGGCCGGTGGTTTTGGAGAAAATGACCAAAAACCAAACAGGCGATTTTAAAAAGACGACAGGCGCGGGGCTTACGTTTTTTTTTTTTGACCAAAAATTAAAATTTCTTCAAATTTCTCCAAACTCGGATATATCATCTGGGGGTCCGAGGGGAGTCCAACGCAGGAGGTTTGGTTGAAATCGGGCCGGTGGTTTTGGAGAAAATGACCAAAAACCAAACAGGCGATTTTAAAAAGACGACAGGCGCGGGGCTTACGTTTTTTTTTTTTTGACCAAAAATTAAAATTTCTTCAAATTTCTCCAAACTCGGATATATCATCTGGGGGTCCGAGGGGAGTCCAACGGCTTACGGTTTTTTTTTTTGACCAAAAATTAAAATTTCTTCAAATTTCTCCAAACTCGGATATATCATCTGGGGGTCCGAGGGGAGTCCAACGCAGAAGGTTTGGTTCAAATCGGGCCGGTGGTTTTGGAGAAAATGACCAAAAACCAAACAGGCGATTTTAAAAAGACGACAGGCGCGGGGCTTACGTTTTTTTTTTTTGACCAAAAATTAAAATTTCTTCAAATTTCTCCAAACTCGGATATATCATCTGGGGGTCCGAGGGGAGTCCAACGCAGAAGGTTTGGTTGAAATCGGGCCGGTGGTTTTGGAGAAAATGACCAAAAACCAAACAGGCGATTTTAAAAAGACGACAGGCGCGCGGCTTACGTTTTTTTTTTTTTGACCAAAAATTAAAATTTCTCCAAACTCGGATATATCATCTGGGGGTCCGAGGGGAGTCCAACGCAGAAGGTTTGGTTGAAATCGGGCCGGTGGTTTTGGAGAAAATCACTAAAAACCAAACAGGCGATTTTAAAAAGACGACAGGCGCGGGGCTTACGGTTTTTTTTTTTGACCAAAAATTAAAATTTCTTCAAATTTCTCCAAACTCGGATATATCATCTGGGGGTCCGAGGAGAGTCCAACGCAGAAGGTTTGGTTGAAATCGGGCCGGTGGTTTTGGAGAAAATGACCAAAAACCAAACAGGCGATTTTAAAAAGACGACAGGCGCGGGGCTTACGTTTTTTTTTTTTTGACCAAAAATTTATATTTCTCCAAACTCGGATATATCATCTGGGGGTCCGAGGGGAGTCCAACGCAGAAGGTTTGGTTCAAATCGGGCCGGTGGTTTTGGAGAAAATGACAAAACTCCAAACAGGCGATTTTAAAAAGACGACAGGCGCGGGGCTTACGGTTTTTTATTTTGACCAAAAATTAAAATTTCTTCAAATTTCTCCAAACTCGGATATATCATCTGGGGGTCCGAGGGGAGTCCAACGCAGGAGGTTTGGTTGAAATCGGGCCGGTGGTTTTGGAGAAAATGACCAAAAACCAAACAGGCGATTTTAAAAAGACGACAGGCGCGGGGCTTACGTTTTTTTTTTTTGACCAAAAATTAAAATTTCTTCAAATTTCTCCAAACTCGGATATATCATCTGGGGGTCCGAGGGGAGTCCAACGGCTTACGGTTTTTTTTTTTGACCAAAAATTAAAATTTCTTCAAATTTCTCCAAACTCGGATATATCATCTGGGGGTCCGAGGGGAGTCCAACGCAGAAGGTTTGGTTCAAATCGGGCCGGTGGTTTTGGAGAAAATGACCAAAAACCAAACAGGCGATTTTAAAAAGACGACAGGCGCGCGGCTTACGTTTTTTTTTTTTTGACCAAAAATTAAAATTTCTCCAAACTCGGATATATCATCTGGGGGTCCGAGGGGAGTCCAACGCAGAAGGTTTGGTTGAAATCGGGCCGGTGGTTTTGGAGAAAATCACTAAAAACCAAACAGGCGATTTTAAAAAGACGACAGGCGCGGCGGGGCTTACGGTTTTTTTTTTTGACCAAAAATTAAAATTTCTTCAAATTTCTCCAAACTCGGATATATCATCTGGGGGTCCGAGGGGAGTCCAACGCAGAAGGTTTGGTTGAAATCGGGCCGGTGGTTTTGGAGAAAATGACCAAAAACCAGACAGGCGATTTTAAAAAGACGACAGGCGTGGGGCTTACGTTTTTTTTTTTTTGACCAAAAATTTAAATTTCTCCAAACTCGGATATATCATCTGGGGGTCCGAGGGGAGTCCAACGCAGAAGGTTTGGTTGAAATCGGGCCGGTGGTTTTGAGAAAATGACCAAAAACCAAACAGGCAATTTTAAAAAGACGACAGGCGCGGGGCTTACGTTTTTTTTTTTTTTGACCAAAAATTTAAATTTCTCCAAACTCGGATATATCATCTGGGGGTCCGAGGGGAGTCCAACGCAGAAGGTTTGGTTGAAATCGGGCCGGTGGTTTTGGAAAAAATGACCAAAAACCAAACAGGCGATTTTAAAAAGACGACAGGCGCGGGGCTTACGTTTTTTTTTTTTTGACCAAAAATTAAAATTTCTTCAAATTTCTCCAAACTCGGATATATCATCTGGGGGTCCGAGGGGAGTCTAACGCAGAAGGTTTGGTTGAAATCGGGCCGGTGGTTTTGGGGAAAATGACCAAAAACCAAACAGGCGATTTTAAAAAGACGACAGGCGCGCGGCTTACGTTTTTTTTTTTTTGACCAAAAATTAAAATTTCTCCAAACTCGGATATATCATCTGGGGGTCCGAGGGGAGTCCAACGCAGAAGGTTTGGTTCAAATCGGGCCGGTGGTTTTGGAGAAAATGACCAAAAACCAAACAGGCGATTTTAAAAAGACGACAGGCGCGGGGCTTACGTTTTTTTTTTTTGACCAAAAATTAAAATTTCTTCAAATTTCTCCAAACTCGGATATATCATCTGGGGGTCCGAGGGGAGTCCAACGCAGAAGGTTTGGTTAAAATCGGGCCGGTGGTTTTGGAGAAAATGACCAAAAACCAAACAGGCGATTTTAAAAAGACGACAGGCGCGGGGCTTACGGTTTTTTTTTTTGACCAAAAATTAAAATTTCTTCAAATTTCTCCAAACTCGGATATATCATCTGGGGGTCCGAGGGGAGTCCAACGCAGAAGGTTTGGTTGAAATCGGGCCGGTGGTTTTGGGGAAAATGACCAAAAACCAAACAGGCGATTTTAAAAAGACGACAGGCGTGGGGCTTACGTTTTTTTTTTTTTTACCAAAAATTAAAATTTCTCCAAACTCGGATATATCATCTGGGGGTCCGAGGGGAGTCCAACGCAGAAGGTTTGGTTGAAATCGGGCCGGTGGTTTTGGAGAAAATGACCAAAAACCAAACAGGCGATTTTAAAAAGACGACAGGCGCGGGGCTTACGTTTTTTTTTTTTGACCAAAAATTAAAATTTCTTCAAATTTCTCCAAACTCGGATATATCATCTGGGGGTCCGAGGGGAGTCCAACGCAGAAGGTTTGGTTGAAATCGGGCCGGTGGTTTTGGAGAAAATGACCAAAAACCAAACAGGCGATTTTAAAAAGACGACAGGCGCGGGGCTTACGTTTTTTTTTTTTGACCAAAAATTAAAATTTCTTCAAATTTCTCCAAACTCGGATATATCATCTGGGGGTCCGAGGGGAGTCCAACGCAGAAGGTTTGGTTGAAATCGGGCCGGTGGTTTTGGGGAAAATGACCAAAAACCAAACAGGCGATTTTAAAAAGACGACAGGCGCGCGGCTTACGTTTTTTTTTTTTTTTTTGACCAAAAATTAAAATTTCTCCAAACTCGGATATATCATCTGGGGGTCCGAGGGGAGTCCAACGCAGAAGGTTTGGTTGAAATCGGGCCGGTGGTTTTGGGGAAAATGACCAAAAACCAAACAGGCGATTTTAAAAAGACGACAGGCGCGCGGCTTACGTTTTTTTTTTTTTTTTTTGACCAAAAATTAAAATTTCTCCAAACTCGGATATATCATCTGGGGGTCCGAGGGGAGTCCAACGCAGAAGGTTTGGTTGAAATCGGGCCGGTGGTTTTGGAGAAAATCACCAAAAACCAAACAGGCGATTTTAAAAAGACGACAGGCGCAGGGCTTACGTTTTTTTTTTTTTGACCAAAAATTTAAATTTCTCTAAACTCGGATATATCATCTGGGGGTCCGAGGTGAGTCCAACGCAGAAGGTTTGGTTGAAATCGGGCTGGTGGTTTTGGAGAAAATGACCAAAAACCTAACAGGTGATTTTAAAAAGACGACAGGCGCGCGGCTTACGTTTTTTTTTTTTTGACCAAAAATTTAAATTTCTTCAAATTTCTCCAAACTCAGATATATCATCTGGGGGTCCGAGGGGAGTCCAACGCAGAAGGTTTGGTTGAAATTGGGCCGGTGGTTTTGGAGAAAATGACCAAAAACCAAACAGGCGATTTTAAAAAGACGACAGGCGCGGGGCTTACGTTTTTTTTTTTTTGACCAAAAATTTAAATTTCTTCAAATTTCTCCAAACTCGGATATATCATCTGGGGGTCCGAGATGAGTCCAACGCAGAAGGTTTGGTTGAAATCGGGCCGGTGGTTTTGGAGAAAATGACCAAAAACCAAACAGGCGATTTTAAAAAGACGACAGGCGCGGGGCTTACGGTTTTTTTTTTTGACCAAAAATTAAAATTTCTCCAAACTCGGATATATCATCTGGTGGTCCGAGGGGAGTCCAACGCAGAAGGTTTGGTTGAAATCGGGCCGGTGGTTTTGGAGAAAATGACCAAAAACCAAACAGGCGATTTTAAAAAGACGACAGGCGCGGGGCTTACGTTTTTTTTTTTTTTTGACCAAAAATTAAAATTTCTCCAAACTCGGATATATCATCTGGGGGTCCGAGGGGAGTCCAACGCAGAAGGTTTGGTTGAAATCGGGCCGGTGGTTTTGGAGAAAATCACCAAAAACCAAACAGGCGATTTTAAAAAGACGACAGGCGCGGGGCTTACGTTTTTTTTTTTTTTTTGACCAAAAATTAAAATTTCTCCAAACTCGGATATATCATCTGGGGGTCCGAGGGGAGTCCAACGCAGAAGGTTTGGTTGAAATCGGGCCGGTGGTTTTGGAGAAAATCACCAAAAACCAAACAGGCGATTTTAAAAAGACGACAGGCGCGGGGCTTACGTTTTTTTTTTTTTTACCAAAAATTTAAATTTCTCCAAACTCGGATATATCATCTGGGGGTCCGAGGGGAGTCCAACGCAGAAGGTTCGGTTGAAATCGGGCCGGTGGTTTTGGGGAAAATGACCAAAAACCAAACAGGCGATTTTAAAAAGACGACAGGCGCGCGGCTTATGTTTTTTTTTTTTTGACCAAAAATTTAAATTTCTCCAAACTCGGATATATCATCTGGGGGTCCGAGGGGAGTCCAACGCAGAAGGTTTGGTTGAAATCGGGCCGGTGGTTTTGGAGAAAATCACCAAAAACCAAACAGGCGATTTTAAAAAGACGACAGGCGCGGGGCTTACGTTTTTTTTTTTTTGACCAAAAATTTAAATTTCTCCAAACTCGGATATATCATCTGGGGGTCCGAGGGGAGTCCAACGCAGAAGGTTTGGTTGAAATCGGGCCGGTGGTTTTGGAGAAAATGACCAAAAACCAAACAGGCGATTTTAACGAGCGGCCAGGCTGCACCTGCACTGTCCTATTTATAGACTTTGATAACAAGCTGGCCCCTACAGCTGGCCACTGCACACAGAGCAGAGCAGAGCAGAGAGATTTGTGCTCTGAGCAGCTTCCGAAAACAGCCCAGAAAAAGAGAACCGTACCTCTTATCAGAATGTGGCCATGACTACTGGGGCAAGGAGACCTTCCTGAGCACATTGATGTGCATTAAATGTTTGTAGGGCAAAAACTTTTCTCAGGGTCGCAAGGTAGAAAAGGGGGGCATTTCTGTTTTTCTAAAAAAATCAGCTCCTACTTTTATATTGAAGTGGATGAGCCACTGGAGCGGGTCTAGCTGCACAATTAGGCTCATAGAGACAATTCTCTAAGTCTGTCTGCTGTTTTGAACACATCAAATGAGACACGACAAGTGTGGCTACAAACCAGTGAGGAAATCATGTGTCTAGAGTTTAATTTGTGGCCGTGCTGGCAATTTATCCAGAAAAAATCCTGAATGTTTTTTCGATCCCTCTCACTCTAGCGATGATGTCACTTACTCTAAGCCCTGCTCGTTAGACGCAACACACACCCATTATAAAGCTGGATTTTGTCAAAAAACTTAATGATTTTAAAGCAGCCAAATATCAGAAACTGTTGAAGATATCAATAAGCTGAGTCATAGAGGAATACTTAAAAAGTTTGTCTACAGCTCAGAATTTGAATGAAGTCTCTAGCTGAAAGTATGTGGACACTTTAAAGGCTGAAAGAAGTAAGAAGATTTGAAGAGTTTCAAGACTGTTCCAATGCATTCTCTATGGGGAAAAAAAAAATCAGAAATAGTTGAATATTGCAAAAAGTATGAATAGTTGAAAAGAGAAAAGACATAGCACACCTGTCCCGAAAAGGCTGAACATTTTGATATTTGAATTGTTGAAATAGCACAAAGTATGAAGGACTAGTTACATGACGAAGAAAGGCAGAAAATGGCCGAACCGAATAACAATAGTTAAGACTAGAAACAGCATTTCCTAACGGAACATGCGTGTGAATGCTGAAACCCAATGCTGAACCATGCTGAATTAGCAGAATAAATTGACAAAGACATGTGGAATGGCATACAAGAAACATGTCCATGGAAGGAATTGAACCCACAACTTCATGAGTGGTAACCTAACACACTAACCATACGGCCACAGAGAACCTGAGTTACAATGAGCTTTATACTATGAGGAATCAAAGACTGTCCAGTGAAAGCTGAATAATTGGAATCAAAAGTCAAGCAATGATGTGAAATGACTGAGGCAGGAATCAAACCCATGACCTTATGATCATCAAGCCTTTACTCTGCCACTCGGCTACAGAGAGCACACGGCTTTCAAGACTGTTGTCATTCATTGTAATGTGATGATGTGCTGCAAACTGGTATGAGTAATCAAGGAGATAACAAACACCTGTAACCAATTGAAGGCGGTGGAGGAGAGCAGAATTCAACATAACATAACAAGAGTTCTTCCCATGGATTTGAACTAGTGACCTTGGGGTTGGCAAGCGGCCACCCTACCCCCTACACTACAGTGGAGTTGTGCAAAAGAGGTTGAGACTTTGATGAATGTGAGATTTTTCAATGATGCTTTAAAAAAAAGTAAGGAAAGTGCAGAAATTAGCCACACCAAGCAAGAAGAGGACTTTTTTGTGACCTGTGACTATTTTTTGGTGAATTAAAATGAATTAAAAAGCACTTAACAGCAAGTTACAAAGTTGAGCTCCTTCTCCTGCTGCTGTGAAAAAAATGCATTGGGCTGAATGAGAGCAGAGAGCTCCCTGGCTGCATTTAACACTAGAACCGCCGTGAGGTCATTTTGACCTCTCTCGCTTCTTAAAATGCACGTAACTCTGTTTGCGTAAAAACCCTATGTCTCCCAGTCGATGACTTTTCCTAAAAGTGTGTTCTACATCATCTTTTGCGTTTTCACGATTCTAGTATAAAAGAGAACGAAAAAAAGAGTGATTTTACCTAGAACCGCCAAGAGGTCATTTTGACCTCCATTCATTCTAATGCAAAAATGCTAAATGTACTGCATTTACACAGCCATATATATTATAAAGCCAGCCAGACACACAGTTCAAAACACTTTATGGTAATGCTTCACATTCATATACATACACATACTTTACCAAAAATAACAATAGTCGTTGCTAGGCAACCAATATAGACGACTCTTTATTTTTCTATTTTTCGAACAGTGTGTGTATATAAAAAATTATAAAACTGATTTTCCAATCATTGCAATCTGGGCTAAAGAATGTCCATTTAGTCACTCAGTTTGTCAGTTAGTTAGTTAGATAGTTAGTTATTTAGTTAGTTAGTCATTTTGACCTCATCCCACAACACAACACGAGTTCAGATATTAGAAAGTTGTCAAACAGTTAAAACAGGTGTCAAACAGATAACAAATGAACATTACTCATAAACATTGAACATAACAATGACAGTCCCTTGCTCTCATGAGAAATGGACATGAATTCAGAAATTTGTAACAATTTTTATATACACACACTGTTCGAAAAATAGAAAAATAAAGAGTCGTCTATATTGGTTGCCTAGCAACGACTATTGTTATTTTTGGTAAAGTATGTGTATGTATATGAATGTGAAGCATTACTATAAAGTGTTTTGAGTTGTGTGTCTGGCTGCTTATATAATATGTATGGCTATATAAATGCTGTCCATTTACCATTTTTGCATTAGAATGAATGGAGGTCAAAATGACCTCTTGGCGGTTCTAGGAGTAGCCTACATGGAATGTTGGCGGTTCTAGTGTTAAAAAATATTTTAAATTATTATCTAAGAATGGAAGAATGAAGAATGGAATGGAATTGTCTGTTTGTGTATGTGTGCATGTGTGACTGTGTGTGAGTGTCTGTGTGTGTCTGTCTGTGTGAGTGTGATGCCTGTGTTTGTGCGTGGACATCCTCTGTCAGTCTGGTTTATCATGTGTGTGTGGGGCTGTGTTTAAACATCTTAACGAGCGGCCAGGCTGCACCTGCACCTGTTCTATTTATAGACTTTGATAACGAGCTGGCCCCTACAGCTGGACCAACTGCACACAGAGCAGAGCAGAGCAGAGAGATTTGAGCTCTGTGCAGCTTCCGAAAACAGCCCAGAAAAAGAGAACCGTACCTCTTATCAGAATGTGGCCATGACTACTGGGAGAGGAGACCTTCCTGAGCACATTGATGTGCATTAAATGTTTGTAGGGCAAAAACTTTTCTCAGGGTCGCAAGGTAGAAAAGGGGGGCATTTCTGCTTTTCTAAAAAAATCAGCTCCTACTTTTATATTGAAGTGGATGAGCCACTGGAGCGGGTCTAGCTGCACAATTAGGCTCACTGAGACAATTCTGTAAGTCTGTCTGCTGTTTTGAGCACATCAAATGAGACACGACAAGTGTGGCTACAAACCGGTGAGGAAATCATGTGTCTAGAGTTTAATTTGTGGCCGTGCTGGCAATTTATCCAGAAAAAATCCTGAATGTTTTTTCGATCCCTCTCACTCTAACGATGATGTCACTCACTCTGACCCAACCCCATACACACTCATTGAAAAGTGTGAAATTTGTCAGAAATCCTCATGAGCTTTTAAAGGATTTATCTCAAAAACGGTACAAGCTATGAAAAAGTTGTACATACAGGATGAATACATTAGAAGTTTGTCTACAGCTCAGAATTTGAATGAAGTCTCTAGCTGAAAGTATGTGGACGCTTTAAAGGCTGAAAGAAGTAAGAAGATTTGAAGAGTTTCAAGACTGTTCCAATGCATTCTCTATGGGGAAAAAAAATCAGAAATAGTTGAATATTGCAAAAAGTATGAATAGTTGAAAAGAGAAAAGACATAGCACACCTGTCCCGAAAAGGCTGAACATTTTGATATTTGAATTGTTGAAATAGCACAAAGTATGAAGGACTAGTTACATGACGAAGAAAGGCAGAAAATGGCCGAACCGAATAACAATAGTGTGAATGCTGGAAGCAGGATGCTGGAATGCTGGAAGCATTCACACTAATTAAGAAATCAGTAATTTTTTTGCCATTTGGCGCTGGGTGGGTTCCTACCCAAACAGAAAATTACAGATGCAGTTGCAAATGGTATACGACCCCGCTCAGGCTGCAGTGGCGGCATGATTATCTTATTAACTGTTTTTCTACCACTTAAATGAGTTTAGAGACATTACTTTAAGGTCGAACAACTACATAGTGTTGCTTTAATCAGAGTAGCCTAAGTGAATAGCATACACTTGTATGCTTGTAAATCTTCATTGAGTTTTAGCTGCTTCATTCCCATGTCCCCAAAGTAATGTATGTTATCAGTCAAGTCAAAATAGTATGAAAAAGGAATGGTACCTGTGGACAAGTCAAGTTATCCAGTGTCCCCTGACAATGCCACACTGATCAGTAAATTACTGTAAAAAACAAAACAAAAAAAACTCACGGCAAGAGAATTTGGTATTTTAACAATATTTTATTACAGTATATTACTGTAATGTCTCTACTATTTTTCACTTTAATTATCCAATTAACTCCTTGGAATATCTCTTCTTTGTCTTTCCTCTGAACCTTAACTGGTGCCTCATATAATCCAGGACTGCTCGTGGCCACACTTTGGTAGTCTCCACGACAAATGCAGATTCCACTTGTTGTGGAAAGGAACGGTCAGTCTTGGATCCAAAGGCAAAGTCTCCTCCGGGTCCACCAATGGCTTCCATAGGACTGGACATAAGGTGGTAAGGACCGTCCAAAAGTCCCTAAAAAAGTTTATATCACTTCTTTATTTCAGACAATATAATTCAGATTATTTTAGAAGATATCATCAAATCAAATCAAATCAATCTTTATTTATAGAGCACCTTTCATACATGGAAAATGCAACACAAAGTGCTTTACACACATAGAAAATAAAACAATTACAAGTAAAAACCCCTCCCTCCCACACTCCATACTACACACACACACACACACACACACACACACACACAGTCTCTCACTACTGACGCTAGGGAGACATGGCATAAAAGGAATTTACAGTGGCACTTATGATTCATGCTATGATAGATAGATAGATAGATAGATAGATAGATAGATAGATAGATAGATAGATAGATAGATAGATAGATAGATAGATAGATAGATAGATAGATAGATAGATAGATAGATAGATAGATAGATAGATAGATAGATAGATAGATAGATAGATAGATAGATACTTTTTTTAAAACATACCTCATTCTGGTCTTGACGAGTCTGTTTGCAATCCAGAGGCTCGAATAAAGAGACACTCAGAAAGAGCAACACCAATCCAGGCATCTTTCCTCACAGCTGCATTTACAGAGAGAAGTCTGTATATATCTGCACCAATACGCCACTACAGCTTCTTTTGCTTCAGGGCTCAGTTATGGGATGCCATGTCACTGGGCCTCTTTATGTATTTCTCAATTTGTTTGGAGCCTATAGTCCCACATAGATGTCATAATCCAGGTAGTGACTAACCTACACAGAACCATACCATCTATATGCAGTTTATTAATCTTAAATATGAATGAAAAAAAAAAACAGCAGGTGGTGGCGTTATTAAAGGTTCATGAGATGGTGAAACTGAAAAGGCATGGTCCTCGTTAGGAAGGATTAAAAGCACTGCAGGAAGTCTTATTGAATCACAATGACACTCAAGGGCAGGTGGCTGGTCATGTCTGCAAAATAACTTACAAAAAGGAAAAAGTATTATTACTAATAGGAACTCTTTTTCCTCAAAGACACATAGATCATGTGAAAATGGCTTACTATAACAACTGTTAACAGAGTATGACTAAGTAAACAAACAGCAGTCTTACAGGTTATTTCATACACATACATAAGTGACCTGTCACTGTGCGTTTTTTTTTTTTTTTTTTTAATATTCATTAGGTCTAATGGTTGTACAACGTGAAACCTGTTCAAGTCAGCAGGATGTCGCTGCTCTCATTAGTCACTGTGATACAGTACTCATGCCAATAGGATCAAAGATGGTAAATTAATTAGGAGAACATTTTCTTAGGCGGGCCTTCCTATTGCAGAAGCTTAAGTCTATTCATTAGTGTTATGAATGAAACCACCTGTGCCTCATTATGGCTCAACACACTGGGGGCGGAAAGTGAAGAGGAGAATGAAACTAGAAAATTTCCTCTCGGGAAATTTTGAATGGGCCGCGGGGCTACTGCCGATTTTGCCATCTCTGTCAACATGGGAATCAAACCCACGATCTTAAGCGCAAGACAGAGCTGATCAGACAGACACATGATCATCTTTCTATAAGCACTGATATGGAGGAGCTGTAACCACATTAGGTTACCTGTGTGTGTGTGTGTGTGTGTGTGTGTGTGTGTGTGTGTGTGTGTGTGTGTGTGTGTGTGTGTGTGTGTGTGTGTGACACCAACAAGGTTTAACTTTAAAACCAGATTAAATCATGGTTTAAGTTTAAATTCTGTTGCACGTTAACTGTGTTTTAATCACATGAAGGTGTGTGTGTGTTTGTGTGTGTGTGTGTGTGACTGTAATCACATGAAGCTGGCTCTAGAGTCTGTGTGTGTGTGTGTGACTGTAATCACATGAAGCTGGCTCTAGAGTCTGTGTGTGTGTGTGTGTGTGTGTGTGTGTGTGTGTGTGTGACTGTAATCACATGAAGCTGGCTCTAGAGTCTGTGTGTGTGTGTGTGTGTGTGTGTGTGTGTGTGTGTGTGTGTGTGTGTGTGTGTGTGTGTGTGTGTGTGTGTGTGTGTGTGTGTGTGTGTGTGTGTGTGTGTGTGACTGTAATCACATGAAGCTGGCTCTAGAGTCTGTGTGTGTGTGTGTGTGTGTGACTGACTTGACACATAGTTAGTTAGTAGCTGCATCCTGTGTCAGTCTGATTTAGCTGTGTCTGTGTTTATAAACATTTAAACGAGCGCCAGGTGGATTGTTTATGAAGTTAACGAGCTCTGGCCTGAGGATCAAAGAGGTTACCACGGCGATAGGGGCCCCCGCAGGCTGAGACAGACAGAAACGTGGAGAAAAAGAGCCATTTTCTGCCTCTAAACCGGTCTCACATTTAGGCTTAGCATGACAAAACGGTAACTCCTATCAGAACAAAACACAGATCAACGTTGCTCTAAGGACTTACTGAAAATTTCGGTACGATTTGGTGTTTCTACAGTAAATATTTTGGCGACGCTGGCAGTTTTAAAACATCAGGCCGTTCTGCTCCTCTCAGAAAATATTTGCATTGGACTCAATGAGGAGCAGAGACAGACGTGGCCGCACTCAGAGGCTGATTCTGTAAGTTCTGTAAGTCTCTCTGATATTTTGAGCACATGACATGAGAGATAACAAGTTTGTCTTACAAATTCTGAAAAAATTATGTGTGTAGAGTGTAAATTGTGGCCGTGCTGACAGTTTATCCAGAAAAAATACAGAATGTTTCTTCACTCTCTCCCACTCTAACCGATGATGTCACGCACTCTGACACGAACATTCCATGCAATACACACCCATTATAAACTCATAATTTCTCCAAAAATGATCATGGTCATTGATCAGGGATTGATCAAAAACTATATGACCTATCAAAACGTGGAGTAATACGACAATACACAAGACTTGTGTCTACTGTTTAAAGTTTAAATGGAGTCTCTAGGTGAAAGTATGCCTGAGCAGTAGACTTTTGTTAAACTCCAATGATTGGTCTTTTTCGCTCTTTTTTTCCCGCCCGTCCCATTGACTTACATGCAAAAATTTTGCGCAGTAAATCGCGACTTACGTCGCGAATAATTCGTACACTGTTGAGAAAAGTAATAGCACACCGATCCCGATCAGGACGCACATTTTGATATATAATTTGTCCTGCAACTCTTCGAGTTGCAGGACTAGTAGCGAACCGAAAGTTGGCCGGAAGTGGAAAAATAACTAGAAAAAGCATTTCCAAGAATGGAAATGGTGTGACTGCTGATAGCAACTGAACGCTGTTGCAGAATTAGCAAATAGTGCAAGCAGTGATCACCATACAAATGTTTGACCAAGGTCGGAATCGAACCCACAACCTCATGGTCATTAGACTTCCACTCTGCCTCTAGGCCACGGTGCACACACAGTTGCAGAGACTGTTGTCTGTTAATGATCTGCACACTGTCAACATCAAGAAAGCTTGAGAGTCAAGCTTGAATGACTTAGAATGAAAATTTCTGTGAATTTCAGGCTGAGAGCAGCAGTTTCAACATGAAGCAAGTTATCAGAAGTCAACAGAGGACAACTGGGAAAATAATTCACTATAATTGTTGTTGAGGCAAGAATTGATCCAGCAACCTTCAGGTCTCCAGACCAGCAAGCTAACCACTAGGCTACAGACAGAGACAGTATGTGAGGGGTAAAGAAAACCTTTGATAAGAGGATCACTGGCTTCTGCTTAAAAAAAAAAGTAAGGAGTCGAACCCATGACCTCATGATCAATAAACCTTTACTCTGCCACTTCACCACAGAGAGCACAGACATAAGCATGTTTCAGACAGAGTTGTGGAGAATTCTCAGCATTGGGCTGAATGAGAGCAGAGAGCTCCCTGGCTGCATTTAAAAAATATTTAAAATTATTATCTAAGTCTCTTTGCATTTTTGACCAGAATTTTAGCCAGAAGACAAGTGTGGCTACAAAACTGGAGAAAATAATTTGTCTAGAGTTTAATTTGCAGAAAAAGTTAAATATTTTAAAAAGTATAAATAGTTAAAAAGAGAAAAGTAACGCCGATAAAGTTGAAAAAAAGCTGCACGTTTTGATATATGAATTGTTGAAATAGCACAACACCTAACACACTAACCATATGGCCACAGAGAACCTGAGTTACAATGAGCTTTATACTATGAGGAATCAAAGACTGTCCAATGACAGCTGAATAATTGGAATCAAAAGTCAAGCAATGATGTGAAATGACTGAGGCAGGAATCGAACCCGTGACCATATGATCACTAAACCTTTACTCTGCCACTCGGCTACAGAGAGCACACTGCTTTCAAGACTGTTGTCATTCATTGTAATGTGATGATGTGCTGCAAACTGGTACGAGTAATCAAGGAGATAACAAACACCTGTAACCAATTGAAGGCGGGGGAGGAGAGCAGAATTCAACATAACATAACAAGAATTCTTCCCTTGGATTCGAACCAGTGACCTTAGGGTTGGCAGGCAGTTACCCTAACCCCTACACTACAGAGGAGTTGTCAAGAAGAGAGGTTGAGACTTTGATGAATGTGAGATTTTTTGTGAAAAAGTTAAATATTTGAAAAAGTATAAATAGTTAAAAAGAGAAAAGTAATGCCGATAAAGTTCAAAGAAAGCTGCACGTTTTGATATATGAATTGTTGAAATAGCACAAAGTATGAAGGACTAGAAGAAGACCGTAAAAAGGCGGAAGAAAATGGCCAAACAGAAGAACAATAGTGTGACTGCTTCAGCAGTCACACTAATTAGTGTGACTGCTGAAGCAGTCACACTATTGTTCTTCTGTTTGGCCATTTTCTTCCGCCTTTTTACGGTCTTCTTCTAGTCCTTCATACTTTGTGCTATTTCAACAATTCATATATCAAAACGTGCAGCTTTTTTTGAACTTTATCGGCATTACTTTTCTCTTTTTAACTATTTATACTTTTTCAAATATTTAACTTTTTCACAAAAAATCTCACATTCATCAAAGTCTCAACCTCTCTTCTTCACAACTCCACTGTAGTGTAGGGGTTAGGGTGGCCGTTTGCCAACCCCAAGGTCACTGGTTCAAATCCAAGGGAAGAACTCTTGTTATGTTATGTTGAATTCTGCTCTCCTCCCCCGCCTTCAATTGGTTACAGGTGTTTGTTATCTCCTTGATTACTCATACCAGTTTGCAGCACATCATCACATTACAATGAATGACAACAGTCTTGAAAGCAGTGTGCTCTCTGTAGCCGAGTGGCAGAGTAAAGGTTTAGTGATCATATGGTCATGGGTTCGATTCCTGCCTCAGTCTTTTCACTTCATTGCTTGACTTTTGATTCCAATTATTCAGCTGTCATTGGACAGTCTTTGATTCCTCATAGTATAAAGCTCATTGTAACTCAGGTTCTCTGTGGCCATATGGTTAGTGCTCAGCCTGAAATTCACAGACATTTTCATTCTAAGTCATTCAAGCTTGACTCTCAAGCTTTCTTGATGTTGACAGTGTGCAGATCATTAACAGACAACAGTCTCTGCAACTGTGTGTGCACCGTGGCCTAGAGGCAGAGTGGAAGTCTAATAACCATGAGGATGTGGGTTCGATTCTGACCTTGGTCAAACATTTGTATGGTGATCACAGCTTGCACTATTTGCTAATTCTGCAACAGCGTTCAGTTGCTGTCAGCAGTCACACCATTTCCATTCTTGGAAATGCTTTTTCTAGTTATTATCTAAGTCTCTTTGCATTTTTGACCAGAATTTTAGCCAGAAGACAAGTGTGGCTACAAAACTGGAGAAAATAATTTGTCTAGAGTTTAATTTGTGGCCATGCTGACAGTTTAGCCAGAAAAACTCTAGAATGTTTTTTTGCCTCTCTCCACTCTGACACCACTCTAGCTCTGCTCGTTAGACGCAATACACACACATTATAAAGCTGAAAAAAATCAGAAAAAGTTAAATATTTGAAAAAGTATAAATAGTTAAAAAGAGAAAAGTAATGCCGATAAAGTTCAAAAGAAGCTGCACGTTTTGATATATGAATTGTTGAAATAGCACAAAGTATGAAGGACTAGAAGAAGACCGTAAAAAGGCGGAAGAAAATGGCCAAACAGAAGAACAATAGTGTGACTGCTTCAGCAGTCACACTAACTAGAAAAAGCATTTCCAAGAATGGAAATGGTGTGACTGCTGACAGCAACTGAACGCTGTTGCAGAATTAGCAAATAGTGCAAGCTGTGATCACCATACAAGTGTTTGACCAAGGTCGGAATCGAACCCACATCCTCATGGTCATTAGACTTCCACTCTGCCTCTAGGCCACAGTGCACACACAGTTGCAGAGACTGTTGTCTGTTAATGATCTGCACACTGTCAACATCAAGAAAGCTTGAGAGTCAAGCTTGGATGACTTAGAATGAAAATGTCTGTGAATTTCAGGCTGAGCACTAACCATATGGCCACAGAGAACCTGAGTTACAATGAGCTTTATACTATGAGGAATCAAAGACTGTCCAATGACAGCTGAATAATTGGAATCAAAAGTCAAGCAATGAAGTGAAAAGACTGAGGCAGGAATCGAACCCATGACCATATGATCACTAAACCTTTACTCTGCCACTCGGCTACAGAGAGCACATTGCTTTCAAAACTGTTGTCATTCATTGTAATGTGATGATGTGCTGCAAACTGGTATGAGTAATCAAGGAGATAACAAACACCTGTAACCAATTGAAGGCGGGGGAGGAGAGCAGAATTCAACATAACATAACAAGAGGTCTTCCCTTGGATTCGAACCAGTGACCTTAGGGTTGGCAGGCAGTTACCCTACCCCCTACACTACAGTGGAGTTGTGAAGAAGAGAGGTTGAGACTTTGATGAATGTGAGATTTTTTGTGAAAAAGTTAAATATTTGAAAAAGTATAAATAGTTAAAAAGAGAAAAGTAATGCCGATAAAGTTCAAAAAAAGCTGCACGTTTTGATATATGAATTGTTGAAATAGCACAAAGTATGAAGGACTAGAAGAAGACCGTAAAAAGGCGGAAGAAAATGGCCAAACAGAAGAACAATAGTGTGACTGCTTCAGCAGTCACACTAACTAGAAAAAGCATTTCCAAGAATGGAAATGGTGTGACTGCTGACAGCAACTGAACGCTGTTGCAGAATTAGCAAATAGTGCAAGCTGTGATCACCATACAAATGTTTGACCAAGGTCGGAATCGAACCCACATCCTCATGGTTATTAGACTTCCACTCTGCCTCTAGGCCACAGTGCACACACAGTTGCAGAGACTGTTGTCTGTTAATGATCTGCACACTGTCAACATCAAGAAAGCTTGAGAGTCAAGCTTGAATGACTTAGAATGAAAATGTCTGTGAATTTCAGGCTGAGCACTAACCATATGGCCACAGAGAACCTGAGTTACAATGAGCTTTATACTATGAGGAATCAAAGACTGTCCAATGACAGCTGAATAATTGGAATCAAAAGTCAAGCAATGAAGTGAAAAGACTGAGGCAGGAATCGAACCCATGACCATATGATCACTAAACCTTTACTCTGCCACTCGGCTACAGAGAGCACACTGCTTTCAAACCTGTTGTCATTCATTGTAATGTGATGATGTGCTGCAAACTGGTACGAGTAATCAAGGAGATAACAAACACCTGTAACCAATTGAAGGCGGGGGAGGAGAGCAGAATTCAACATAACATAACAAGAGTTCTTCCCTTGGATTCGAACCAGTGACCTTAGGGTTGGTAAACATCCACCCTAACCCCTACACTACAGTGGAGTTATGAAGAAGAGAGGTTGAGACTTTGATGAATGTGAGATTTTTTGTGAAAAAGTTAAATATTTGAAAAAGTATAAATAGTTAAAAAGAGAAAAGTAATGCCGATAAAGTTCAAAAAAAGCTGCACGTTTTGATATATGAATTGTTGAAATAGCACAAAGTATGAAGGACTAGAAGAAGACCGTAAAAAGGCGGAAGAAAATGGCCAAACAGAAGAACAATAGTGTGACTGCTTCAGCAGTCACACTAACTAGAAAAAGCATTTCCAAGAATGGAAATGGTGTGACTGCTGACAGCAACTGAACGCTGTTGCAGAATTAGCAAATAGTGCAAGCTGTGATCACCATACAAATGTTTGACCAAGGTCGGAATTGAACCCACATCCTCATGGTCATTAGACTTCCACTCTGCCTCTAGGCCACAGTGCACACACAGTTGCAGAGACTGTTGTCTGTTAATGATCTGCACACTGTCAACATCAAGAAAGCTTGAGAGTCAAGCTTGAATGACTTAGAATGAAAATGTCTGTGAATTTCAGGCTGAGCACTAACCATATGGCCACAGAGAACCTGAGTTACAATGAGCTTTATACTATGAGGAATCAAAGACTGTCCAATGACAGCTGAATAATTGGAATCAAAAGTCAAGCAATGAAGTGAAAAGACTGAGGCAGGAATCGAACCCATGACCATATGATCACTAAACCTTTACTCTGCCACTCGGCTACAGAGAGCACACTGCTTTCAAGACTGTTGTCATTCATTGTAATGTGATGATGTGCTGCAAACTGGTACAAGTAATCAAGGAGATAACAAACACCTGTAACCAATTGAAGGCGGGGGAGGAGAGCAGAATTCAACATAACATAACAAGAATTCTTCCCTTGGATTCGAACCAGTGACCTTAGGGTTGGCAACCAGTTACCCTACCCCCTACACTACAGTGGAGTTGTGAAGAAGAGAGGTTGAGACTTTGATGAATGTGAGATTTTTTGTGAAAAAGTTAAATATTTGAAAAAGTATAAATAGTTAAAAAGAGAAAAGTAATGCCGATAAAGTTCAAAAAAAGCTGCACGTTTTGATATATGAATTGTTGAAATAGCACAAAGTATGAAGGACTAGAAGAAGACCGTAAAAAGGCGGAAGAAAATGGCCAAACAGAAGAACAATAGTGTGACTGCTTCAGCAGTCACACTAACTAGGAAAAAATCCACACAATAACAGTAGTGCCCGGGCGAAGCCCGGGCACTGGTCCCTGCAGCTATTTCATAGCTGTAGGGATCAGTGCCCGGTGCGATTGCCCGTGGCCCTAATAATAATAAGTTTAAAGAAACAAAATGGCCGAACAGAATAACAATACTGTGAATGCTTCCAGCATTCACACTAACTAGAAACAGCATTTCCTAACGGAACATGCGTGTGAATGCTGAAACCCAATGCTGAACCATGCTGAATTAGCAGAATAAATCAAGAGTACCCGTATGCAGGGACATGGGCGCCGCCATTAGCCCAGATCCAGACCGGAAGTCACGACCGGAAGTTGCTCTTCTTCATGTGTATAATTTCTATGTAGATAAAAAAATAACTCAGTAACTCAATGGTCCATAATAAAATATTGTTTTCCAGCGGATATCTTAGTTACAACATGATTGAGCTATAAAATATTTTTTTGCATGGATCGTTTATTAAGTTATTCAGTTATTTAAAAAACGCTGCTAACGGCTAACAGCTAGCGGCTAACGGCTAACGGCTAGCGCCGCTCCTGCTGACAGCAGACCAGGAGAGAGAGAGAGAGAGAAAATAAAATATTGTTTTCCAGCGGATATCTTAGTTACAGCATGATTGAGCTATAAAATATTTTTTTGCATGGATCGTTTATTAAGTTATTGAGTTATTTAAAAAACGCTGTTAACGGCTAACGGCTAGCGCCGCTCCTGCTGACAGCAGACCAGGAGAGAGAGAGAGATGAAATGTCGTTGGTGGGTGCTTTGGTTAGGGTTAGGCAATGAAGAAAGGAGTTGGTTAAGTTTAGTAAAAAGAGCAGGTAGAGGCTAGACAGGCCAGAGAGAGAGGGGGGTTCTTAGAATAACATAGAAATAATATACACGAAGAAGAGCAACTTCCGGTCGTGACTTCCGGTATGGATCTGGGCTAATGGCGGCGCCCATGTCCCTGCACACAGGTCCCTCTCGAATAAATTGACAAAGACATGCGGAATGGCATACAAGAAACATGTCCATGGAAGGAATTGAACCCACAACTCCATGAGTGGTAACCTAACACACTAACCATACGGCCACAGAGAACCTGAGTTATAATGAGCTTTATACTATGAGGAATCAAAGACTGTCCAATGACAGCTGAATAATTGGAATCAAAAGTCAAGCAATGATGTGAAATGACTGAGGCAGGAATCGAACCTATGACCTTATGATCATAAATCCTTCACTCTGCCACTCAGCTACAGAGAGCACACTGCTTTCAAGACTGTTGTCATTCATTGTAATGTGATGATGTGCTGCAAACTGGTATGAGTAATCAAGGAGATAACAAACACCTGTAACCAATTGAAGGAGAGCAGAATTCAACATAACATAACAAGAGTTCTTCCCTTGGATTCGAACCAGTGACCTTGGGGTTGACAAGCAGCCACCCTAACCCCTACACTACCGTGGAATTGTGCAAAAGAGGTTGAGACTTTCATGAATGTGAGATTTTTCAATGATGCTTAAAAAAAAAGTAAGGAAAGTGCAGAAATTAGCCACACCAAGCAAGAAGAGGACTTTTTTGTGACCTGTGACTATTTTTTGGTGAATTAAAATGAATTAAAAAGCACTTAAAGGGATAGTTCACCCTAGAATGATATTTCGCTCATTATCTACTCACCCTCATGTGGACTAAGGGCTGGAAGAAGTTTCAGAGTCCTCCGTCCCTTCTCTGAGTTACAGGGGGTCTTAGTGTAGCAGTGCATGTCCATATAACGGTTGTAAAGGGACACCAGAGCTCTTCGTAAAAAAAAACACACACAAAAAAACATCCAAATACCTCCATGATGCTCATATGTAATGTCCGTCTTGTGCTGAAGCCCCAAATTGCGTAATTGTCCCGAAAAAAATTAAATAAATCTATATTTTAAGCTTGTTTGTAGCGGAAGCTTCTCAAAGCTCCTCCTCCTGGTCCGTCCAAATCTCACGTGATTTGCGCCGGCGTCAGTGCGGTTACTGCGAATCACGGACGGACCAGGAAGAGGAGCTTTGAGAAGCTTCCGCTACAAACAAGCTTAAAATATAGACTTATTTAATTTTTTTCGGGACAATTACGCAATTTGGGGCTTCAGCACAAGACGGACATTACATACGAGCATCATGGAGGTATTTGGATGTTTTTTTGTGTGTGTTTTTTTACGAAGAGCTCTGGTGTCCCTTTACAACCGTTATATGGACATGCACTGCTACGCTGAGACCCCCTGTAACTCAGAGAAGGGACGGAGGACTCTGAAACTTCTTCCAGCCCTTAGTCCACATGAGGGTGAGTAGATACAGTAATGAGCGAAATATCATTCTAGGGTGAACTATCCCTTTAACAGCAAGTTACAAAGTTGAGCTCCTTCTCCTGCTGCAGAGCAGAGAGCTCCCTGGCTGCATTTAAAAAATATTTTAAATTATTATCTAAGAATGGAAGAATGAAGAATGGAATGGAATTGTCTGTTTGTGTATGTGTGCATGTGTGACTGTGTGTGAGTGTCTGTGTGTGTCTGTGTGTGAGTGTGATGCCTGTGTTTGTGCGTGGACATCCTCTGTCAGTCTGGTTTATCATGTGTGTGTGTGGGGCTGTGTTTAAAAACATCTTAACGAGCAGCCAGGCTGCACCTGACCTGTTCTATTTATAGACTTTGATAACGAGCTGGCCACTACAGCTGGACCAACTGCACACAGAGCAGAGCAGAGCAGAGAGATTTGTGCTCTGAGCAGCTTCCCAAAACAGCCCAGAAAAAGAGAACCGTAACTCTAATCAGAATGTGGTCCTGACCATCTGGGCAAGCAGACCTTCCTGAGCACATTCATGTGCATTAAATGTTTGTAGGGCAAAAACTTTTCTTGCCGTCGCAAGGTAGAAAAGGGGGGCATTTCTGCTTTTCTAAAAAAATCAGCTCCTACTTTTATATTGAAGTGGATGAGCCACTGGAGCGGGTCTAGCTGGACAATTAGGCTCACTGAGACAATTCTGTAAGTCTGTCTGCTGTTTTGAGCACATTAAATGAGACACGACAAGTGTGGCTACAAACCGGTGAGGAAATCATGTGTCTAGAGTTTAATTTGTGGCCGTGCTGGCAATTTATCCAGAAAAAATCCTGAATGTTTTTTCGATCCCTCTCACTCTAACGATGATGTCACTCACTCTGATCCAACCCCATACACACTCATTGAAAAGTGTGAAATTTGTCAGAAATCCTCATGTGCTTTTAAAGGATTTATCTCAAAAACGGTGCAAGCTATGAAAAAGTTGTAAATACAGGATGAATACATTAGAAGTTTGTCTACAGCTCAGGATTTGAATGAAGTCTCTAGCTGAAAGTATGTGGACGCTTTAAAGGCTGAAAGAAGTAAGAAGATTTGAAGAGTTTCAAGACTGTTCCAATGCATTCTCTATGGGGGAAAAAAAATCAGAAATAGTTGAATATTGCAAAAAGTATGAATAGTTGAAAAGAGAAAAGACATAGCACACCTGTCCCGAAAAGGCTGAACATTTTGATATTTGAATTGTTGAAATAGCACAAAGTATGAAGGACTAGTTACATGACAAAGAAAGGCAGAAAATGGCCGAACCGAATAACAATAGTGTGAATGCTTCCAGCATTCACACTAACTAGAAAAAACATTTCCAAGAATGGAAATGGTGTGAATGCTGGAAGCAATGCTGAATGAGCTGAAGAAATTGTTGAAAGAAAGAAAGAAAGAAAGATTGAAACAAGAGAGAAAAAAGAAAAGGACAGAAAGAAAGAAAGAAAGAAAGAAAGAAAGAAAGAAAGAAAGAAAGAAAGAAAGAAAGAAACAAACAAACAAAGAAGTAAAAAGACAGAAATGGAGTGAAAGAAAGAAAGAAAGAAAGAAAGAAAGAAAGAAAGAAAGAAAGAAAGAAAGAAAGAAAGAAATGGAGTAAAAACAAAGGAAGAGAAAAGGAGAAGAAAGAAAGAAAGAAAGAAAGAAAGAAAGAATCAAACAAAGAAGTAAAAAGACAGAAATGGAGTGAAAGAAAGAAAGAAAGAAATGGAGTAAAAACAAAGGAAGAGAAAAGGAATAGAAAGAAAGAAACAATCAAACAAATAAAGAAGTAAAAAGACAGAAATGGAGTGAAAGAAAGAAAGAAAGAAAGAAAGAAAGAAAGAAAGAAAGAAAGAAAGAAAGAAAGAAAGGGAGTAAAAACAAAGGAAGAGAAAAGGAGTAGAAAGACAGAAAGAAAGAATCAAACAAACAAAGAAGTAAAAAGACAGAAATGGAGTGAAAGAAAGAAAGAAAGAAAGAAAGAAAGAAAGAAAGAAAGAAAGAAAGAAAGAAAGAAAGAAAGAAAGAAAGAAAGAAATGGAGTAAAAACAAAGGAAGAGAAAAGGAATAGAAAGAAAGAAAGAAACAATCAAACAAACAAAGAAGTAAAAAGACAGAAATGGAGTGAAAGAAAGAAAGAAAGAAAGAAAGAAAGAAAGAAAGAAAGAAAGAAAGAAGAAAAAGAGAGAGGGGGATGATAGATAGAAAGAGGTAGATGGATGGATGGATGGATGGATGGATGGATGGATGGATGGATGGATGGATGGATGGATGGATGGATGGATGGATGGATAGAGAGGGAAGGATATAAAAAGTTACGTAAAATACAAATGAAGGAGTAGAAGAAAGAAAGAAAGAAAGAAAGAAAGAAAGAAAGAAAGAAAGAAAGAAAGAAAAAAAGGAGACAGAGGGGTTAAAAAATAGGGAGGGGTATAGATAGATAGATAGATAGATAGATAGATAGATAGATAGATAGATAGATAGATAGATAGATAGATAGATAGATAGATAGATAGATAGATAGATAGATAGATAGGACACATGTTAAAAGCTGCATCCTATGTCCTAGGCTCCACCTGTAATTGTACTACTATTAATAGAATTGGAAAGACTAAACGTCTGAACTTAAATTCATGAGAAAAATATAAATTGTTGGAGATGTTTACATCAAAAGTATAAAATAATTGAGAGCCTGATGAATTTGAGCTGAAAACCTGTGTGTGTGTCTGGGTGTGTGAGTCTGACGGTCTCTCTGTCTGCGTGTACATGTGCAGAAAGTAAAACTGTTGATAAGCGCCACAAAACTCCTCTCTCCCTAATGATCTGATTGATTGGCAGCCTGCCCTCAGAAGTTGCCATGACGACTACCATGCTTACATTTTACTGTGTGGAACAGTGTTGTGTTTGTGTGTTTGTCTGTTTGTGTATGTGTGTGTGTGTGTGACTGTGTGTGAGCGTCTGTGTGTGTCTGTCTGTGTGAGTGTGATGCCTGTGTTTGTGCGTGGACATCCTCTGTCAGTCTGGTTTATCATGTGTGTGTGTGGGGCTGTGTTTAAAAACATCTTAACGAGCGGCCAGGCTGCACCTGACCTGTTCTATTTATAGACTTTGATAACGAGCTGGCCCCTACAGCTGGACCAACTGCACACAGAGCAGAGCAGAGCAGAGAGATTTGTTTCTCTGAGCAGCTTCCCAAAACAGCCCAGAAAAAGAGAACCGTACCTCTTATTAGAATGTGGCCATCTGACCATCTGGGCAAGCAGACCTTCCTGAGCACATTGATGTGCATTAAATGTTTGTAGGGCAAAAACTTTTCTCAGGGTCGCAAGGTAGAAAAGGGGGGCATTTCTGCTTTTCTAAAAAAATCAGCTCCTACTTTTCTATTGAAGTGGATGAGCCACTGGAGCGGGTCTAGCTGCACAATTAGGCTCACTGAGACAATTCTGTAAGTCTGTCTGCTGTTTTGAGCACATTAAATGAGACACAACAAGTGTGGCTACAAACCGGTGAGGAAATCATGTGTCTAGAGTTTAATTTGTGGCCGTGCTGGCAATTTATCCAGAAAAAATCCTGAATGTTTTTTCGATCCCTCTCACTCTAACGATGATGTCACTCACTCTGACCCAACCCCATACACACTCATTGAAAAGTGTGAAATTTGTCAGAAATCCTCATGTGCTTTTAAAGGATTTATCTCAAAAACGGTGCAAGCTATGAAAAAGTTGTAAATACAGGATGAATACATTAGAAGTTTGTCTACAGCTCAGAATTTGAATGAAGTCTCTAGCTGAAAGTATGTGGACGCTTTAAAGGCTGAAAGAAGTAAGAAGATTTGAAGAGTTTCAAGACTGTTCCAATGCATTCTCTATGGGGAAAAAAAAATCAGAAATAGTTGAATATTGCAAAAAGTATGAATAGTTGAAAAGAGAAAAGACATAGCACACCTGTCCCGAAAAGGCTGAACATTTTGATATTTGAATTGTTGAAATAGCACAAAGTATGAAGGACTAGTTACATGACAAAGAAAGGCAGAAAATGGCCGAACCGAATAACAATAGTGTGAATGCTTCCAGCATTCACACTAATAACTAGGAAAAAATCCACACAATAACAGTAGTGCCCGGTGCGATTGCCCGCGGCCCTAATTACATGAAAAAATTCTCACATCTCCAACCATCATGACTACATGGAGTGACACCCAGTCTTTGACCAGCTGCACCGACCTTTCACTTTCACTACAGTGATTTAAGGTGCACCCTTTGATTCCGTTGTAACACCCATGGGGACATGATCTACAGTAACATGTGAATCTTAGTTAAGGTATTTACTGTAGTGTACATGTTTCATCAAGTAATGCAAAATATTTATATGCAACTTATTCTATAACATTATACAATATCATTTAATTCAGCTTTAATGATTTTTTTAATGCATGGGGATGATGACAAATCATATTGTGCTTTATAATAACTTTATTACAAAGAATAGTCATGTTTTTCACTAGGCCTTCGTCAGGAAAGTGTCACAAACAAATAAATGGCACCACAGTCCCATTTCCATGTCTTTTAATCTTGCACAAATCACACATTAGATGCAGATTTCCAGACTGTGTTTAGACATCCTACGGCTTCTCAAACCTGCTTTATACACAAAAATTATACTTGACACTGTACATTTATTATTTTAGTGTGATAAACTAGGCACGTTCTAAAAAAAGGGGAAAATGGGTATTATATTTTTCCATTTGTTTTAGTTAACAGTCTCCAAGATTGAGACATACAAAGCAAAATAAAAAAAAGTACAGTATGAAAGAGATTTGTTCTATTTTACAATATCAACTATTGCCAAGAAATTCAAATTAAACCTTGACAGGGTGGAGATTTTGAATAAATCAATCAGCAGTAAAATACAATAAAGACGGAATGTTTTACAGTCCTACCGATTTCCCAATGCAACTCTCTAACAACAAAATAAAAACAATTCCTCGGACACAGAATTTATATATACATCATGTGCTGTGTTTCCTCTGTTGTCATTTGCTGTTGTAATGACACATTTGATCATTTACCTGATGTCAAGTAGGAATAAGTTTTCAAGTTTAGCTTTTACAGTAGGGCATGTTTTTTTTTAATTGACACTCATACAGTAACATAGAATTACTTTTTCATTCAAAATTTTTCTCTGACCGTGTTGGAGCAATGTAAAATGACTACAGAGGAAACACTAGACACATCCAGGTAAATAAGAGAGTAGGGAAATCTTTACAGCACTTATTTAGAAAATCTCCACCGTGTAAGTTTATCAAAAATTAAAAACAATCATTCCAGTTGTGAATTTATCGTCTGTGCACCGTACATTTATTTGGAACAGTGAAACAGTTTGGCTATAACAGCTTTCTAAGGTTCCTATTGCTTGTGTCATAAATCAACATCAGCATCAACCCCACCGAAGTCTTTTTTTTCTTTTCTTTTTTTTTTTTAAAGTAGAAGAAGAAGCGATATCTCACTCACCGGCAGCCACCGAGCTTGTCTATATTTTCAGGTGCAAGTCAAGCTACGACTAAACTGACTATCATTACTGGCAATGAACATGTGGAAACACAGGCTTTCTCCTCCTGGTTCGTCACTTGAAAACAAAGGAGCACATTTTCAGACCAAAGCTTTCTAACCAGCAGTATTAGATACAGCTAGACAAGAGGAAAACAGAAGGAGTGTGAATCCTGTCCCTTCAATTTCCAAACATTTAATTTAACATACATATTAACATCAAGGCCAATGTAAGGCAATTCTCTTTTTCCCTAAAACACCTCCAGGGTCCCACGGTTCAACGTGTTATCGTTGTATTGCGTATAAAAATGGAAACAAATTAATTAAATATTCATGAATCATGATTTAACTCAAAAAGCTAAAACCATTTATAAGACCAAAACCCATTAATCCTCACTATGTTATTCATTTACAGTATCCACTGACCTTTAATTTGTTGCTATAAACCTGAGTTTGTTCAACTTGACAAACTGGATAAAGCTAAATATAATTTTCTTAAACTGACCACACAGTAGTATCAATAACAATGTAAAAGCAGCAGAAAGGTATAGCATATTTGCAATATTCTATTATAGAGTAATTTACTGTGGAGATTCAGAAAAATCAGACATTAAAAAATGTTTAAAACATGTACAAAGAAAACTAAAAGGATAACAGGATAAAAAAAAGGATAGTAAATTCCCCTCCACTCGAACATCTTTGTTAGGAAACAATTAGAGTTTTGTGAAAAGACTGTTAGATATAAAACAGCTATAATCAAGACAACAAAGAGTCTTTAAACTGCACTAACCTTACTTAAACCATACACAGAGAACCTAGAGCCAAGATCCACTGTAATAAGTGTGTGCACAGAATTCATTCTGTTTGTTTATGCAGGCTTCATCTGCACGCGTCATTCTCCTTCCTAAACACACAACAGGTAAGTGGCCCATTCGTTTTGTGCAGCTCTAATGCTTAGGTCATGTGGTGTGGTCAAGTTACGAATTACAACATGCATTAAAAAAGGAGGTCTACAGACAAATAGAAGAGCAGTGGAGTGAATGTGTGTACAGAAGTGGGTCGGTGTTGGATTCTTGTAAAAGGATGTTCATGTGCTTTGACACCAACAAGTAGACCACCTCCGGTTAATGGGTTACAAAGAAATCTGTTACAATCAACAGATTGATGCAAGAAACCTAAATGTCAAGCTAACCACAAACTATTTTAAAGTACAGTGTGATAACAGCGCGCGTGTCATGACAGAAAGACCCTTTTTCAATAGGTAAAACTAGGTAATCTCATTGCAACCGAGTTCCGGCGATCAGACCTCCACTCTGTCCCGACCGATGAGCTGAGCGGTGTCGTCATCTGTGTGGTGCCTGTCCTCTCCCGAGTCGTCGCTCTCTGAGTCCGTTTCCTCCTGGGGGGAGTAGTAGCCTTCATAACCCAGGATGGGGGAGTCGCAGTGTGCGGGGGAGGCGAGGCACTGGGCGGTGGTGGTGGTGGTGGTGGCTGAGTAGGCCCCCGGGCTGCCTGAGGGGGACCCCGGGTTGGAGGGCCGGAGCAGAGGAGTGCGCTCCGAGTCCGCTTCGCCCTCCGCTCCTTCCTCCTCCCCGCGTCCCCCGCCATCCTCCTCGGACTCAGACTCGGAGTGCTCCGGGTTGTTTCGAGTGACGCGTTGTTTGCACACCGGACACGTCTTCTTGGTCTGTGTGAGCCACGGGTCGACGCACTTGCAGTGGTAGGCTGGAAAACAAGACGGACTTTAAGAAACAGAGGCACGACCCGACAAAGGACGATGGTGCAGCAGACGTTTTTTTGTTGTTGTAATGTTAAGTGAATAAAGAAAAGAATGTAACGCAGAGCTGGCGACAAAGGTGGGCGTACATATCCTGCAGAGTTTTCAGCTTGGCTGGTTACTACATAGAAAATATTTTTTCCTAATTTTTTTAACAGACCCCTTGTGGTACCTGGTGTAATTGCAAGAGGTACTTAAAACTATAAATCATCGATTGACTGAGTGACCTTTACAGCCATTTATCATTTCACTAAAATAGTGACCGGAGCCATCAAGCCAAGCTAAGCTAAGGCATTTTTCCCAATCCCATATGTTTTAATGGGAAATTGGTCATTCTGATGGTTTTGATTCGCTCTCGTTTGTCTTATAAAAGACAAACTCATCACTCCACAGTTTTGATCATGGAGTAAAATGTTGTACTTTCGAAGATAGAACAGTGGCTACTAATATTGACTTTCATTCATTCTCTGCTGTATAGAAAGTGGTTGCTGCAAGCGTAGTACAAGTACAGAGACTGTGTATCAGCTGAGGTATTTCTACAGTATGTACCAGAACAAAGAAAATTCATTATAACATGATAACAACATATTAAATGTTATACCATGGGAACAAGGTAAAACCCGCAGCTTGTCTCCTTCTTCATACTCATCCAAACATATCGCGCACAGATCATAGTCGTCCCCTGGAACAGAGGAGAGAGGGTCACAATCAACTTCTGCAACATGAGTTACATTTCAGCCTAAGAACACGGACGTTAGAGGAAATTTTATAAACAACTGAATCCATAGAAATGGTTCCCAGTGTTCCTCAAAACAACATATTGCAGCAACAGTGAAAACAACCCAATCCTCTTACCTTTACTGAACCTGTGGGTTGGAATCCGCTTCAGCTGTTCCTTGGACAAGCGATTTTTCCGCAGCCTTTTTCTGTACCGTACACATCGTATGATCTGAACGACACAAGAGGATGATGTTACAGATGGTGTGAGAATTATACAACATTCAACATGCTCTAATAGTTTTGTTTTACATGTTCTTGTTGGACCCTAGTTGTCAAAGTAAGTCAGAGGCAGTAAGAGGATTACACACAACGATTACACAATTGCCGTTTTAAGTCATTTTAAGAAATGTGCTTACTGAATAAACACCCAGTGAGACATCACATCATACAGTACATACTTACCAAGACGACAAACATCACAAGAATGATCATGCCAACGACGCCAGTGAAGGGAATAAGGTAGTAAGAGAGTGGAAAAGCAAACTCCGGCTTGAGGATCACATAGGCCCTGAAGAAAAGAAATAATCACACTCCAACTTCAACCTAAAACGCTACAACTGTCATTTATTGGTCAATGCAAATCGAAAGGTGGCTGTTAAAGGCCTGTACGTTTTAATTTTACAGTTAAGTTTTGAAAATGAATTCAGAAATTATGTTTTTAGAAACACTTGAAATGTTTTACTCACCCTGGTTCAGGAATGATGTATTTCCTGAGAACTTGAGAAGCATAGTAACTGGTGAATACTGAGGGGATCTCAATCTCCTCTGCAATAGTGTCTGGAAACAATAAGGAAAAAACAAGAGTTAAATTTTGACATTTTAGTCAGACTAATTTGTGTGCGTGTGTAAAGTTGGAAATTGTGTACATTTTATAAAAGAGAATTACCGTTGCTGTAGTTCATATTCAGCAGAGTGTCTGAATACATGTTGTGCACGATTGCAGCATCAAATCCAGCTCTCTGTGCATGCAAGACCTGAAAACCAAATCCTCACATTGGATCACTTTGTTTCACAAATACTTACGTAGGTGTATTATTATTCACTATCAAGTAAAAATGACTGACCTTGATATCAAAATTGCAGTCATAGCGCCTGATAAGAACAATGAATTTGGTTGTGTTGGCATCATAAGATGGTGGCAGTGGAGGAGGAGGGTCTATTGGAGCGCAGCCGTTAAGTGGATGGGACACCACCAAAATACCCTTTTACACAATGAGAAAAAAAAAAACAACAATTATAAAAGACTCTAACCGATTTTTTTCTCCATGCATCCATCTCTGCAATACTCTGATCTCACCTTTAGTCCATCCCTAGGAAGTGGGGCTCCAAACAAGGCAGGTAGGTCCTCAAACAACATGGAGGTCATATTGATGTAATGCTGCCAGAAAAAGGACAAGAGGGGACATTATTTTCGGAAGAATTTCATTTTTAGCTAAAGATCGGTACTGCCCTGAAGCAAAGTCTCCATGGTTACTTACGGCATAGATATAGGCATGTGTGGGTGAGGGCACCAGTATGCTGCAGATGAGCAGTACTGGGACCATCAGTCGAGTTCCCACAGACCGCAAACCAAGGTGCTTCATCCTTGGTTTCTTTCAGTCGCACTAAACTGTAAAATAAAAAAAGAGATATGAAGATACAAAACAAGAGGTAAGTAATCAGTCACAACCAGAGACAGAACGCCTCAGGCTGAAGACTGAAGCTGATCATGAAGTGTGATTACAGCCTCGCATTAACTTACAAATGCAAATTGACAATTCAGATGGTAAAACTGCATAAATATGCGCATGAATTCCCACACAATGAAAAGCGAGCTGACTTTCTAGCAAGCATTAACATTGTCTTCTTGAATCAGCAGGGTGCTGTGGAGAAGTTCTTTAGTTATTTTCTTGGTGCTAAAATCTTATGGTTAACCCTTCCAGTCCACATGGCTTCTATTTCCATGTATGCATTTCCTATGCTAAATAAAGTTATGTTTGTGTTGTTCCCAATATTTCAATGATACTATTTTCTTAATCAAATTTGTATGTTTCCACATGTTGACTTAAGGCAAATAGACAGCATCTAGTCACACAGCCATGAAGCAATGTGTGTGCACAGTTTTATTACATTTTAATATCTAAGTCTTGTTTCGTTTCCCACTAAGCAGAACTCTGTAACATTAACTTGCCACCACAGTCTTTTTCATTGCTCCTTCCTCCTTTATACACAGACTCACAGCAGCACATTATCTTCCTTTCAGATGGAGCATTTTACTGCCATCACTGTTGCACATAATGAAAACCTGGGAGCTTTGTGAAAGACTTACTGTAAATTGTAAGATTTTATATTCTATACAAGTAAATAGCTGGTTATTAAAATGTATAACACCATAAATGAAGTGCCTGAGTATTCAAATGCACACAACTTATGTGGCCACGATCACTGTGCAAATATCTCGTGATCCCACGTCTAGTAAAGACTGCTATTTTTGTATGCATTTGACACTTATGTACAGGGAAGAGGCTTAAGGCGCCAACAGCATTAGGATAAGCTACGATAACCGGAACGCACAGGTTACTTGTGCCAGTGGTTAAAACGTTAACACAATAATTCATTTCACGTACCCGACATCCTTGTACCCACAAAAGTTGGCTTCTTTGTGACTTCAGTAAACTAAAATAGCTAAGCTAATATACTGTTTGTGCTAACATAGAAATATGTGGTGAAGACACCGCACACAGTTCAATCGTGCATCACCTTTTATTGTTTGAACTGCCTACAGGAAGCTGTCGATGGGGGTAGACACGGCTTTTGTTACATTATAACAGTTATAAACATGTAAACTCTTTAGCTCACGTTTCCTCATCAAGTCCCGAAAGACAACATAATTTCACTGCTCTTTAGCCGATAATTGCACACATTATAGTGGTATGACACGCTGGATCCCACTTAGCTTTCAGGATAATTACAAGTTTTGTCATAGTTTAAGTTCAAATATTTGGTAATAAAAGAACAAATCAAAAGTAATAAGTAACTTAGTTGTTGTTATGGTGTAGGGGTTAGCTACATACCTCAGTATCGTGCTAATACCGTGGTGGTTGTAATCTAGGGGTTATTCCGGTTGTCTCACTTTGTTTGCTCACATGTCAGTGTAAAATCGATAAAAGATGTTTTTTTTTTTGTTTTTTTTACACACTTTCTCAATGGGTCCACAGAAAACGACAAAAGACGGGGAGGATTAACGTGAGCTAGCTGACGTTTGGTTAGCGTTAGCAGATGACTGATCGCAGTTTCCTACATCCAGACGCCTCCGTGACAGCTTCCTCCGCTCGTCCTTCTCTGTCGTGTAGCTTCCGTATAAACCCGTGTCGTAGTATAAATAACGATAAATAAATTGATCCGCTATAACGGAGACACGCACTGTGTGGCCGCTTGTTTGGCTGCCTCGTTTTCCCGTTAGCTCCCTGCTGCTAGGTTTGTTTGTTATTGCTTCTTTCTGCCTGGTTCTTCTTCGCGTTGCAGTGACGGAAGGTTGTTGTCGAAGCAGCAGCTGCAGCTACAGCGCCGCCAGCGGCCGCACGACGACACGGCAGCAATCAGTACAGTACAATACAATACAATACAATACAATACAATACAGTGCAATGCAATACAATACAATACAATACAATACAATACAATACAGTGCAATGCAATACAATACAATACAATACAGTGCAATGCAATACAATACAATACAGTGCAATACAATACAATACAATACAATACAGTGCAATGCAATACAATACAATACAATACAATACAATACAATACAATACAGTGCAATGCAATACAATACAATACAGTGCAATACAATACAATACAATACAATACAGTGCAATGCAATACAATACAATACAATACAATACAATACAATACAGTGCAATGCAATACAATACAATTAAATACAATACAATACAAAACAGTTCAATACAATACAATACAATACAATGCAATGCAATACAATACAGTGCAATGCAACACAATACAATGCGATACAATACAATAAATCCTTATTAGCCACCATGGTGGAAAATTGCCTTTGGTTTACCATGTAAAAAAAGTATAATGTGTATAAAAGATATAAAGAAAAAAAAATGCAAAGGAAATGGTTAACCTTTTACAAACCACGCCTATTTTTTTTTTAGGCCTTTTCTCGAAAATTGCATATCCATAATAAAATGAGTATATCTCTGCAACCACAAGGTCTATTTGAATACTTTTGGTGTCATGGTAAAGGAAAAAAATTGAGAAATTGCCGAGATGTGTAAATTTCAGTATATGTGTTACTGGTGAAGAGTAGCCTAAATGAAGATGACACACAAAAAAAAAATAATAATAATATTTGAATAAAAAAAAAAATCATATTTTTATGATGTCCTTTGAATAATGCTATCGAAGCTCAAACCCTCTATAAAATCATTGTACAAGATATGAACATTGTCTCTGCAGTGGTTGATTCTGATTAATTGAAGCAGGACAAAATCATTGAGATTTTACTACAAAATATTCAGGCGAGCTTTCCAAAATGTCCATTTTTGGCACAGCTTGGAACCACCTGCCACTATAAACCATTGTTGAAAGGAATATCATATCTCACCTCACATCGCTCAGGCTGCATTTTACACTGATTGTTCATACTGACATGCAAAGAAAGTGAATGGAGAGATTATAACTGCAGAGACAGACTGGTTTCACTGCATTCAGATGGGCAAATTCCAGTCAGCCAGGTCTCAGTCAGCAGACCAGACCAGCATCCACAGGTAACACTAGTTAATTCCCAGTTTCTTGGTTCTGTAGTAGTAGGCCTCCTATGCACAGCATGACATTTATTTTAAACCGAACATGTTTCAGAGAGATTACAGAGAAACTGCAACTCATACCTTAATGTCCACCAGAGGGCAATACTCTGTTTGACAGCTGGAGTTCAGACTGTCATCAGGCTGTATAATGTCTTCAACACCCCCACCACCCCCCAAGTTGAGCACATAACGCAGTGCTTTCATTGTTGTCCCTCTATCTGAGTTCAACAAGTAATAACTACAGTACAAAGCTGTGTAATGGCCAGGGCTTTATTATGCTTTCAGTGTAAGAAATAGAAATATTCTTCTATCAGAGCACTGAAGTAGACAGATGCACAAGCCTACAAATACTGAATATACATATTATACAAATTGGCAGGAAGCTACATCTTTTATTGTGCAACATCAATCAGATAATGCCCCATTTCTGCAGCAGTACTGTGAAGCTATACTCAACAGATCATGAAATATATTTTTCAGTATTTCACTGGAGTAACAGAAAAGGAAAAACACCCACTGTATGAGCCTCTGAATGTTATGTTAATGTTAAACCATGTTAAGAATGTTTTTCTGTTCATAAATAAATGCTAGGATGACTGAACCACACAGCATTACCCCCCCCCCCCCCAGTAATGTAACTCAGGTAGCCTGTGGTGAAATCCCTTTACTGCCAATGTCAAAACTGTACTATCACTGCATGAGGCCTGCAATGTCTGCTGCTGTAGTTATATTTCATGAGGTGCATGATGAGTCAGTCGATCTACCCCTTTTATGATTCTCTTAACACCATTCTTGTTTTTAAAGAGGAAATTGGTTCCTTGCAAGTTTGGGATAAATTGTTTTGGGGATTAGCAGTTTGTAATTATCTTTATCTTTCTGTCAAGAGACAAAGATGGTTTTTAAAGAAACAATTATCTGTTTACTGCTGATCTGAAGTAAGTGTAAGTACACACTCTTGGTAAGAAAACATGGCTAAAAGCATATAATAAGCATATAATATAGTGGGTGGAAAAGTGGAAATTTGGTCTGATGGAGGAACTGGAGGAAAGATCGGAGTCTAAACCTTTGAGTGGATCATTTGACAATAGGCCTCAATCAAGCCTCATGTGTCTTCGTCTGACATGTGTAGGAGTAAATGTGATTAAGAAAACCAGCAGCATACCATGTCTCTGCTACAGACCCTGACCCATGTGATTAGTGACTGAGAGCAACTACTGAAAATATCGTGATATATCCGTTGCATCATCATATCGTTAGGTTGTGGTCGGGTAACACTGTAAAAAATAAACACAAACACAACAAACTGGATTCAATAATATTAATTTTAATGAATATTGTTGTTACACTTTCGCCAGACAAATCAAAAGAAGGATTAAAGTCTCTCTGCAGTGTCATTTGTCATGTTTTTGCTGTTGTGTTATAAAAATGCATTTATCTAAATTAATTATGTAATAATTACAAAAGTTACATGAATGTGAAACATATTAAATATGCCAACTCAGAAAACCTTTTTTCCTTCTCCCTGTAGATCTTCTAGTCTTCTGCTGTAGCCTTTCCACACTTCTCTTATTCTCTTATTGCAAATGAAGTTACAGTAATGTGTTGTTTAAAAAAAAAAAGTAAGTCTAGGCTAAATGAGGTAACTGAGCAGAAATAGACTTTATTTAAATCTGCCCTAGCTTCATGCATTAAAGGCCTGTGCACTAGATAAAGCTAAAGCGCAATGGTCAGTTGGCTTGGAGGATCAAATTAAGATCACTGTCAGCCATGTGATTCTGTTTATCATCAAGGCTTCAAACAAAGGCTCACACAGCAGTTACTTCCAGACTTTTAGGAAGCAGAGAAGAAAATGCACATTAACTCACGACTCTGGCTGTAAACATATATCCTACTGTCCATCCTTAGGTCCAGGGTTGTTGCATCATTCTTCTTCCAATGAAAAGATGTTACTAAAAGTTGGAGAATCTCTCCCTCTTTGTTTTTTCTTTCAACTGGACCTCAGTGAACCACATGAATGTGAGGGATGGTTTTCGGAAATTTCCAATGTGATATGTATTGATAAAGTGTGCAGGTTGCTCTCTTAGTGTATGAGTACATATCGTCAGTGCATCTTCTTTTGACCTCCATTTTCTTAGGGATCCAAAAAGCAGATCTGTAGTTAACATTAAAAAAAATACAAACAAGCAAGGAGGTTTATTAATGTAACATTTTACTCCAACTCAGCCATTTGAGCTCCATTAGAATCAGCAAAAAAAAAAAAAAAAAAAAAACCCTATCAGTGGTGGTTAATCTAACATTGTAAAGTCCACAGAGTTAAAAGCCAAGCGTCGTCTTCTGCCTGTCTGTCTTCAGTTATACTTGACAAGTCCCGTAGCGGCTGGATGAGGGTTTTCAGGACTGCGCTGATGGACCACACATGCATTCCTATCTCACTGTGTTCAGCTCTCATAGAAAATGAGAAACACAACACCTAGGAATAAATAAAGAGACAATCATTATGAAATCCAATTAGCAAATGAATATGCAGAAAGTATTTATAAACTGCAGTTAAACTTACAAGAAGCCTTTCCCACAGCCCAGAGGTCCAAAGAACAGTTCTGTCGGGAGGCAAACCTTTCTACACACTCCGCTTAGACTGGGACAAGACCAAGGAAAGGATGCAGCCTCATTCTCCACAACTGTAATCACAGAGAATCATTAGAGAAAGGTCAAAACCTTTTCTGAGTGATTTAAAAAAGATTAGCTGATATGAGCTGTAAAACTGTGTAGATATCATACAAAGACTTACCATTAAGCAGTAAGACAACGAAGAGCGCCAAAACAACCACGCGGTAACAAGACATTCTTGCGTCTGAAACTGTTGCTCCACAGGACTGCTCCCAGGACTGTTTGTATTTTGGTCCGAGGGGGAGGAGAGAAGATAATATGAAGCAGCAAACTGGTCACTAGGTGTTTATTATAGAATTTTAAACATGCCTTTCTGAATCACATTTTAGAAATCAACATCATTGTGCCCAACTCGTGACAGAGTCTTGTCATGTGACGGGGAGACAAACATTTCCAAGAAGATGCCTGAGTTGCACAGCTGATTCAAAACACATGCACATCCTTAACCCTCACTGCTGAGCGCACAGGCCGGCTATTTCCATGTTTAACATCATTGTCTCTATTGAATCACAGTACGGCCTTATTCAATGTTACAGCGCATTACTGCGTCTTATGCGCTGTGGTCGACAAGTATTGTGTGTGGTGCCGTGTGAAATCAGTTTGCAGAGATTTCAGTTTCATCAGTTTTGATTTGGGCGCCTGACATGGACAATCTGATCAAATCGATGTCAGGTGACAGTCCTGACAAATGGAGAGTGAAACTAAGAACTGTTCCTTCTTTATGGAGAAATTGATTCTCAACATAGATTTTATTTTCTACTTCTTTGATTAGACAGAAAAGTTTGTGACGGCAGAATAACCTTAGTGATCCTTGTGACCAGTTTGAATAATCAGAGTTAATGTCCTACCATGTAACTGTCATCTTGTTATTGAGTGTCAGGGCTCCAGACTGCGACTAAATGGTCGCATTTTGCGACTAAAATTTGATACAGTGCGCGAGTAAATTTTTCATCTACTCGCGCATGTGCGACCAGTAAATTTGCCGATTTTTTTTTTTTTTTAATGACGACTGTGATTGGCTAATGTGTGAAAAGAATAGTGTGTTTCTCTTCCCTACATCTCGGAGCGGAGGAGACGTCTTTTCACAGCAGAGCTCCGTGTGAAACAGCAGGAGACACACAGACCGGTGACCTGTGTGTGTGTGAGTGTGTGCGCGCTGTGTCACCTGCATTTTTTTTTTCCGACGGCTCGCTACAAACCTTAAACATCCCATAATATGCTCGCGCTCTCAGCAGCGGTACTCAAATCGTCACAAGGCAACGAAGCAGGTTGACTCGCGCTGCAGAACGCGCTGCACAGACTAGGCTCGGAAATGATTGATTGATTGTTGATCGATAGATCCTTTTTTTTTTGGCCGTGCGGAGGAGGTTGGGGGGGGTCGACGAGTTTGATGCCAAGGAGTCCGTGCACATGTGGCTCAGTCAGGGTCAGCAGACAAAGAGGCCAACAAGGGCTGGCCTACGCAGGCACGGGGGGGGGGGTCTGTTCTAGGATGAGTTTACCACAAGTGGTGTGTCTACTTGTTCTGTTATTGGTCAGCCTAAACATTAACTTTATATTTTCAATATTTTAACTGTTGCACAATAAAATGTGAATTTAAAACATTATAGTTTCTGCATTTATGCAGTATTTATCAGTAATACAGTGAAAATTAGAGGAAATGTGCAAATTTACTTTGCAAGTCGATTTCGGTGTGCGCCCCTAAATTTTCTGCTTGCGCTCCTAAAATTTTAAGTTAGGGGCCACTGTGCTCCTAGTCAAAAAAGTTAGTCTGGAGCCCTGAGTGTCTTACCTAATGTGAACCTAGGCCTATATGTTTATCAGATAATCAACAATTTCTTCCTTCTTCTGTACATTTTGACCTGAATGGATCCCACCACACAATTCAATAGAAGCAGTGCTGATGGAGAAATTCAGTCGGGCTCAGCTAAAGTAAGTTTAGGGCATAGACCATTTTACTCATAAGCTCCATCACAGCTCAATGTTTAATCTTGGAAAACGTCAGTAACATACAGCTCCCAGGAGGGTTAGGGTTAGGGTTAGCCTTCATTCGGTTCGGTGTGGTTAAAATACTCCTTTTTCCACTGGGAGATATGAGAAGATATCTCCTATGGATGAGAGGACATAACGTGCATCAACATTATTGTTGTTACATTCATTTACAATTAATGCTACTGGTCCTACTGGTTGCTCCTCTGGTTAAATTGCAAATGTGAAATTAAATCTGACTTTGTTCTGCTCCAAGTATGAACGGTGTACATAATCTTGTTTGATGACTTAGAAATAAATGCATGAACAAATTATTGTTGCAAACTGCTTTAGCTCAAAGGTCACAACCCTTCAGACAAAGTTACATCAGTGTTACATCATTGTTCTCCAAGGGCAAATCATGACTGTTTTGCTCTCGTCCTTTGTCTCTATTCTCCAGGTGCTGTCCAGAGAGGTCTCACCTGAGGCAAAACAAGTGTGTCTAATTGCTTTCTAGAGGAATTGGAAACATGGAGTGGACTAATGACCTCTAATGAGTGTGTTTATCCATCGTCGGTGTGGAAAATGTTTCAACACTTGGCCAGTGGTGGTTCCCGCTGATGACTCCATACAGTTCTCAAACAAATACACACAAATACATTTAAGTCGTTAGAAAGTATTTAAATTATACGCACATACCTAGGCCTACAGATTTCTATGATGAGCGGAGGTCACATGGAAAAGCTTAAACGTTAAGAGAAAATGTGGATATTTAGAGCAAATTAGATTAAAGCCTAACAGAGTTAGACATTTTGAACACGAGAAGCTGAAGTGCTGCTTCACATAACAAGTTACCATTGAGTCATTCTCACCACACTTTTCCCTCCTCCTGAATGTAATTTCTAAAACTTGAATCCAGCTGCATAACCTGACATGCACTGTAATATGCAGAAGTTCACAACCCCTTGTTTAGCATTCTGCAGTTTTGGGGAGGCTTTCTCTCAGCTGAATGGACTGATAAACCAGACCAGTTCTCTTACAGGCCCTGGTGGCCTGGATGGTATTGATAGGTGAATCCACATCACTGCCAGTTGTGGTGCATTTTATAGCAGCTATGCTACCACTCCACTAAAGTTTTTCACTAAACAACCATCTGATACTTGATGCTTTCTGACCTCCCCATCATCCAGGTGATTGGGAAAACATGCTGCATCGTCTTGTTTTGTTTTTTCTTTCTTTTTTTCCTTTCTTTTACTAGGCAAGCACTGCTTGCCTTCCTTGTAATGACCGCACGCCACTGGTATAGGCCCTAAAGGCTGGTTAGCACACCCACACAAACAGAGGCCTGTTGTACTGTGGCATACTGGACAATTGACACGATCAAATCTCTGAAAAACTGCTCTTCTTTTAAAGCAGAAGTAAGCGGAATATTTGTGTTAATATAAGTCTTAAATAGTTATATCTTCCGACGGCAATCACTTATATAGAGTGTTTGGTCTGAAACATGGGTCTGTCAGTCACTCTGCTCTGCTGTAAGCCAAGGAGAAAACTTTCCTTGTATCCTACAACCTTTATCCAATGAGGAGAGAGAACGGCATAAAGGGGCGGTCCTCTCTGTGTGTGCAGCCATGCGCGTGAATGTGGTGACGTAGGGACGAGGGCGTGGGCTGCTAACTCCATTGGCTGACAAGAAGTTAGCCAAAACGACCGGATCGCTTACTTCTGCTGTAAGTCCAGGTTGTAAAATATTCATAAAAGTTCATAAAACTACATAATACACTTTAAGCCTCATGTCAGAATTAATGTGAAATTAATAGGCTACATGTAGGCTGCAACTCCAGTTTAACACGAAGTACCTATCCATTTGGTATGATGCAAACTAGTTATTAAAATTATATAGGCTAGTAGTAATTTCTACGTGCTATACACATACCCTTTGCAAGGTGTGTATCTAAACAAAAATCGGCTAATTATTTTTTTCTCTTCTCCCTACTTAACATTTTCATATGAAAGAAATCAGGGATGGTCAGTTTGGTAACTAGGGCAACAAGAAATATGGTTTAGCCAGTGCCAACAGTGACAACATGAGCCCACCTTGAACAATGATAAAGGGCCACACAGGCTTGAATAGCACAGTGTGCTGTGTGGAGAGGAGGGCGATCACACAGGTAACTCTAGACTCCAAACATTTAATCTGGGTGATCTATTGTGAAAAAACCTTGCATGAGCCAATGTATTTATTGCTGTGTAACCTGGCTGTGAATGGTTTGTTTGGAAGCACAACCTTGCTGCCAGCTGCTGTCCTGGCCAAGCTGCTGACCCACTCGTATGAGATATCTCTGCCACTGTGTCAAACACAGATCTATGCTATACACACATTTGAACAATGATAAAGGGCCACCCAGGCTTGAATAGCACAGTGTGCTGTGTGGAGAGGAGGGTGATCACACAGGTAACTCTAGACTCCAAATGTGTGTCCCTGAACCACTAGTTTTGACTTCAATGACTAATAGTTACCTGCAAGTTAAACTCAAATGTGTAAATTCTATGCGATATCTTACCCATCCATTCACTAAAATTCTCAAAATAATATTTTTTATGCTAACAAAGCATTGTTTTTCTATACACATGTGGATTTCATGTACACGTTATGATGCACTTTTTTTTAACCATAAAACTGTGTAGAGATTTGTGTCTTTTTCTTTTCAGAATTCAGCCAAGAGATGGACAACACCACAGCACTAACATTTACAATGACCGCTTATGCTGTCATGGAAAACTACAAGCACTGGATGTTTATTGTATTCCTCCTGCTTTACCTCACTACTATCACTTTGAACTTGCTGCTCATTACTGTCATACACCAAAAGGCAGAGTTGCATCAACCCATGAATCTGTTCACGTGTGTGCTTTCCATTAATGAAATATATGGCAGTACAGCATTGTTACCTACAGTTATGGCTGTGCTCTTATCTGAGACACATGAAATTGCTGTGAAGTGGTGTATGGCTCAAGTCTATTTCCTACACACATATGCCAGTGCTGAGTTTTGTATTTTAGCTTTGATGGCATACGACAGATATATTGCCATCTGTCAACCACTACACTACCACACCTTTATGTCAAATGCAAAGGCAATCACGCTTGGTGCATTAGCAGGTGGATACTCCCTTGTTGTGTTTGGGATTTTGTACTCACTAACCTTACAGCTGAGCTTCTGTGGAAAAGTGGTGCCAAAATTATACTGTGTGAACATGGAACTGGTGAAAAATTCATGTTCACCTGCACCATATATTAGTATTGTGGGGCTTGTGTTTATTCTGTTTCTTGTTTTGCCTCACGTAGTGATGATTGTTTTTTCATATTTGCAAATTTCAAGAGTCTGTTTGAAATTGTCAAAAGAATCTAAAAACAGTGCTCTTAAAACATGTATCCCACATTTATTATCATTGACAAACTACACCATCGGTTCTATGTTTGAAATTGTCCAAGGCAGATTTAACATGAGTCATGTTGCTATTGAAGCTCGTATAGTCTTGTCTTTATACTTTGTTATCTTTCCACCAATTGCCAACCCAGTGCTGTATGGACTTGGTACTCAGAAAGTGAGAGTTAATATAATGAAACTGTTTCTTAAATATAAGATCCTGCCAACACTATTAGCAAAGGCAGTGGCTGCAGCTTAGGTACACACTGTCCTAGTATGAATTGCAGTGACAATAATTATAAGAAATGCAGAAGTCTGTGTCTTTGATAATTAAGGATAGTATCTAAATTGAAATTAACCAATATTTCCATTATTTATTATTATTAATATAAGCAGGGGAATATCTAACACAGACTACCATAATAACTGTAAATCTTGTAATTCAAAGGTTCATATTCGGGGACCTATTATGCTTTTCCAGCTTTTCAGACTTTTATATATGTTTAAAATGTTGGATAATGGTTCTAGAGGCCGTGGAAGTGTCATATCCTGAGGTTAATGCATTTGGAGGTAAACCCTGCTAGATAATTGGGATTTCTCTGCACACCTGTTACACTCGGTTGCGCTGAGTTTTTTTTGACATGAGCTCGCGTTTACGTCATGGCGTGCCGGACTCCCCTACATGGTCATGCCGAGGTCTCTGCTCCAGCCGGCCCCGCCTCCTCCCATGTTGCTCTGTTGTGCCTGGTGTCACAGCGGAGAGCGAAGCAGACTACTTCCTGCTTCTTCCCTGCATGTTTTAGCGCTGTAGCGTCACTTTACTAAGTTTTATTTAGAAGTTTACGCCGACGTTTCATGTAAGTGAAGCTGTACCTGTGTGAGGAGCGACGTTCTGCCGGGGCGACGTTGTTCGCCGGACCGACGGAGCTCCGGAGCTCCGGAGCTGCAGCGGCTCCTCACACAGGCAGAGCCCGTCTGCAGGCCTCCTTGGCCGGACAGACGTCCGTGCTCATCGCGGTAGAGAAAACCATCGCTAATAAACATACCCGCAGGTTTTTTAGACGTTTACCGCCGTGTGGTTAGTCTATTTAGCAGAATGTTGGTCTCATTGATGAAATCTTGTGGCAGTTGAATTAGTTTGAATGAAAAGTGAAGCTGTGAGAAGGAGGAGGAGAGGAGCAGTGCTGCTGTAGTCTATGTGCACAAATCACCACATTTACATCAATAAATAACTGTTTTACAATGAACTGACCATTCTGCATATATTTTTAATTTATTTTATATATTTATTTTTGCATTTTTATATTACATGTTACATGGTTACAGTAGCCTACATGGCAAAGACTACTCTATACCATCTTTGGTTAGGATGAGACTAGGTCATGGGCACATTTCATTACACAATGTAGACTGGTCAGATGCAGACTGGAGATCTGGCAATTTGCCTACTGCAGATTTAGCTTTTGTTTGCATAACTACATTTTGGCCATATCAGTATAGGTACTAGTAGTAGACATCGTCATGGTAACGCAATGCTGAGGGAGTGGTTCATTTGCATTTAAAGGGAGGGGCCACTGAAACAGACCGTTTTGCAGAGCCCTGTTTTTGAGAATGCTGTGATGTTTGATCTTTGGGCTATTTTGACCGATGCACGTCACAGACATGTCTTTAAGACACCCAGGAACTATTTTAGTTTGTGCAAAAAGGAGCATAATAGGTCCCCTTTAAGTGGAAAACAAAAACACATTTCACTATAACACTTGCTGTTGTTAGATTAGATGATTGCATTGGTGTTAATTCATATTTCTTTCTGAAATTAGCACGAGGGACATTGGCTACAAATGTCAGAGAAGATGTTTTATGAAAGATGTCTTTTATTACCACATAATTGCAGTTAATGTTTTTTTTGTTTGTTTGCTTTTTTGCAGGATAATATAATTTGTGCAGAGGTGTTAAGGTAAAGGTATGATCATGTGCATTTGTGTTTTGAATCATAATTTAAACTAACATGAAATTGCTGTATGTGTTTCATTTAGAAATAAATAATGTAAACTGTATTTTGTCTGTGTAATTGTTCAGTAATCACATTTAATATTTCTCATTTAATTGATAGAAGTTGATCTAACATTTCCTGTCAAATCCCAAGTACATATTTATAAGCTGTGTATACATATCTTATAGTAGAAGTCATGTATTTCATCCATGCTGTTTTCATTTTGCAGTTTAATTACAACTCCACCACAAGGCCTGTTTTCACTGTGTATTTCAAATTTTCTGTGTTTTGCCATTACACATATGCACCATTACAGCTGTCTCAGGGCATATCACACTAACATGTGAAGAGGGTGCTCATGCACATTTCCTGACAAGTGTCCAGCATTATTCCCATTATGAAATAATGAATGAAACCACTATGAATTGTCACTCAAAGCCAAGTGGAAATTAAACAAACATACAGCACATGTACATTAAATTAAAGAGGCACTCACAGCACTGGATAAGATTCAAGTACATCAAAAGATTAAATGATTTATTTTACCCTAATACTGAAAAGCTAGATAATGGCAACTATCAAATCCCCTGAAGCAGGGCTGCTGCAAGTAATTCAGGGCCTCCTGATTTTTCATTGCCACTTTTTTCATAGACTATTTATTTTTTATTTATTTCAACTAGGGCAACAATGACGGCAAGTGACACTAACAGATAACTTGCCTGTCATTCTGATTAAATAAACTTTGGACACACCTAACCTCATTACACAAATACACATCACCTCATAATGCTCAACAAACATTCACGTTTATATAGGTTGAAGTTGAAAAATATGTATAAAAATGATAATAAGGTCAAAATACTCACTTGCCTAATAATTGTGCACGCAGTGCACACAGTGATAAATATTGATACGGTAGTCAATAGTGTTTGTTTCAATACAATGTATTGAATTCAATTTACTTAGCTACAGTAGCCTATATAATAACCATAACATCCGCAATAGCATGTAAAATTATATTTTACCCTTTAATCTAGAATTATTTGGATATGCGGATAAAAATCTGATTCAAGCTCTGTTGTTTTACCAACTATGATTTGGCATGTTAATCCAGTGAAATCATTGGCTTGCAGGTAAGACCACATGATGTCACCTCACAGGAGAAAAAGTAGAAAGGTTGCTCAGCGCTCAACGCAAATGGGGAGTTAAAGGTCTGCACTGAAAGGTAAAGCCTATTTCATCTGAGGTTATTAAGTAAAATGCATAAGTGTCATATTGTGTCAGCATGGAAAACTTCTCTCAAGTGACGTCTTTACTTCTGTCTGATTACTATGGCATGGAGGCGATGATGCCAGCTTACTTCAGCATGTTCCTGATCATATATGTGGCTATTATTGTTGAAAATGTGGCTTTAATCTGGGTGATCTATTGTGAAAAAACCTTGCATGAGCCAATGTATTTATTGCTGTGTAACCTGGCTGTGAATGGTTTGTTTGGAAGCACAACCTTGCTGCCAGCTGTCCTGGCCAAGCTGCTGACCCACTCGTATGAGATATCTCTGCCGCTGTGTCAGACACAGATCTATGCTATACACACATTTGCCATCACTGAATTCACAATTCTAGCTGTGATGAGTTATGACAGATATTTGGCCATTTGCTACCCCTTGCCATATCATGCAATCATGTCGCAGAGACTCGTCAAACTCATTGTCTTCATGTGGCTTTACCCTATGGTGGCATTTTTAATTATTTTCATTTTCACTCTTCAGCTGAGATTTTGTGAGAGGACCGTGGAAAAGGTGTACTGTATGAATTACTTGCTGGTGAAACTTGCTTGTACAGATACATCTGTTGTGAACATAGTTGGTTTACTCTCTGTATGTCTATATGCAATTCCACAGCTTATCATGATCTCTTATTCATATATACACATCCTGAGGATATGTTACTTGTCATTAAGCAAGTCCAGGTTCAAAGCCCTCCGAACTTGCACCCCTCATCTATTATCCATAGTCAACTTCTCTATCGGGTGCTTTTTTGAAATAGCACAAAGTCGGTTCAATATTAGCCACCTGCCTTATGAAGCCAAGTTGTTTTTATCTGTGTACTTTTTGATATTCCCATCCATCCTTAATCCAGTAATCTATGGTTTGGGTATCAAAGTGATAAGAGCACCACTGTTCAGGTTTTTCAGCAGAAAAAATCGGCAAGTGCAAATGTTGTAGCCGGGCTGTTGCACTGAAACAGTGTCCTGCATATAAAGACTGTTGCATCAGAAAACAAACAAAAAACACCTCCTGTTTCCTGTCTCTCCGAGTTGTTTAATCACATTTGCTGTCTCATTACTCTCATCACTACATAGCAAGATCAAACCAGCCAGTGTGCAGAAAAATGTGTTGAATTCATGTCATACCAAGTGATGCTCCAGGAGCATTAGGAGACTGGAGCTCAGGTTACTGAGTTTCCGTCAGTTTTTTCCTTGAATTATGGATTATAATGCAGGAATGTTATTAAGTGTTGCCTTTATTACCTTTGTTTTGCTGGAGTACACATACCACTGGAATAATAATAATAATACATTTTGTCTTTCACACTTTGCTCTGCCTGCATTAAAACTTCCACTGTTTGTGTATTTATCCTGGTTAAACCAGTGTTTTCAGTTGCAAATAAATTCAAAGTTTACCTGATCTTTCGATCAGAAATTCTTTGTCTACTGTAAGTTTTCTTCAGGGTTAATAGGCTACTCCTTTTACCCCCCTGTTCAGTTAGTAGTAGTTGCCACAGTCAGTTGAGGATGTGAATTTCAATGAAAGGAGATGGATTTGACTCAAAGCTATATTAGTAATTCAAGTGTGAGATTCTGTTGTGTACCTTTGTGTGTCATTTGCTGAAATTAATAAATTATCTGTTTCCAAAGCTTTGGGTTTTTTGTGTCTTGTAACTAAAAATTATAATATGCACAAAACCCTATGTCGCCATTTGTATCAAATTTGATACATGAAAATACATGAGTTTTTGAGACCTCTATCTCACCGTGTTTTTTTCCCCCTGAAAAACCTAATGTACTGTATACAATCAGATACAACAATGATCAGATAATCCACCAGGGTGCAGTAATTTATACACCAAAGGGCCTTCACTTGGGACATGACCCGAATGTGTTTTCTCATGGATATTTTTGCCAATTTTGAAAAAGTTAGGGTAAGAAAAACTATAAAATTGTTACAGAAACTTCAATAGGAATGGTGACTGCATTGATGCAATGTAAAACTACTTAATATTTCATAACTTATTTTATAGTGAAACCGTGTTGAAAAGTGTGTATCAAAATAGATACAGCAGGTATATAAGGTAATTTTCTATGCAAATCTGATATATGCAAAAAAAAAATGTCGTATTAGGCTATATATTTTTTATTATTTGTCAGAAAGTTCAGTAAAGAATCCAATTTTAATAAAGTTTTCTGACAATTATTTCATGGTTCAGGCTTTACAGGGTTTGATGGGGTATTCTTCATAAAATATTTACCCTGACATGGCTGTCTGGTTAAATTGCAAATTCAATCTGACTTTGTTCCGCTCCAAGTATGACAAGCATACGGTGTATATAATCTTGTCTGATGACTTAGAAATTAATGCAAACACATTATTGTTGTAAACTGCTTTAGCTCAAAGGTCAAAACCCTTCAGATCAGTGTTACATCATTCTTCTCCAAGGGCAAATCATGACTGTTTAGCTCTTGTCCTCTGTCTCTATTCTCCAGGTGCTGTCCAGAGAGGTCTCACCTGAGGCAAAACAAGTGTGTCTAATTGCTTTCTAGAGGAATCGGAAACATGGAGTGGACTAAAGACCTCTAATGAGTGTGTTTATCCATCATCAGTGCAGAAAATGTTTCAACACTTGGCCAGTGGTGGTTCCCGCTGATGACTCCATACAGTTCTCAGACACATTTAAAGCAGAAGTAAGTGGTCCGGTCGTTTTCGCTAATGCTGCGTTCCAGGCAGGCTTTTGAAATCGTAAATTACAGCTTCAAGTCACAACTTACGACTTTGTAGCGTTCCAGGCAACCCACTCGTGTTTTTCCGACCTGTTTTACCAATGAAAGTCACTATAACGGCCACTCGTAACTTCCGACCGGTGAACTCGTACCAGATCGAACTGGTACGACTTCACGGTCGGAAAAATACGAGTTTCCTTGAACGCACCATAACAGTCCTCGTCCCTACGTCGCCACATTCACGGCGTCCCTTGGCTGCACACACAGCCCTGCATGCCGTTCTCTCTCCTCATTGGATAAAAACTGTAGGATACGATAAATGTTTTCTCTTCGGCTCAGAGCAGAGCAGAGGGACTGGGAGACCCGTGTTTCAGTCCAAACACTCTATGTAAGTGATTGCTGTCGGAAGATATAACTATTTAAGACTTATATTAACACAAATATATCACTTACTTCTGCTTTAAGTTGTTACACAATATTAAAATTAGAGGTAGGCCTACAGATGTCTATGATAAGTAGAGGTCACATGCTTAAACATTAAGAGAAAATGTGGATATTTAGAGCAAATTAGATTAAAGCCTAACAGAGTTAGAATTTTTGAACACGAGAAGCTGAAGTGCTGCTTCACATGACAAGTTACCATTGACACTTTTCCCTTCTCCTGCAGTAAGTCGAGCATGAATATAATTTCTGAAGCTTGTGTGACAGTTGACGGTCCAGGCTGTCACTATGACTCTTACCTGGGAGACTAGGGTTCAACAGGGCCTCCTTTGTCCTGCCACATTCGCATCCAGCTGCATAACCTGACATGCACTGTAATATGCAGAAATTCACACAACCACCTTGTTTAGCAGTTTTGGGGAGGCTTTCTCTCAGCTAATGTACTGATGAACTAGACCAGTTCTCTTACAGGCCCTGGTGGCCTGGATGCTGCTCAGAATGATCCACTTTAAGCCTCATGTCAGAATTAACGTGACATTAATACATGTATACACTGCAAAAGAAAACGCCAGTTTAACATGAAGGTACATCCATATGGTACGAACTGCAGTTATTAAAATTATATAGTAGTAATTTCCCTCCTTGAACCGCCACTTTACCATGGTGGAGGCGTTTGAGCACCTGAATGATCCTAGGAGTTATGTTGCTAGGGGCTTAGTGCCCCTGGTAGGGTCTCCCAAGGCAAGCAGGTCCTAGGTTACGGGTCAGTTGCCCGTGGTGAGAGGCGGAGAGCTGGTGTGGGCTTGCTCATAGCTCCCCAGCTCAGCCGCCATGTGTTGGAGTTCTCTCCAGTGAACGAGAGGGTCGTCTCCCTGCACCTTCAGGTCGGGGATAGGTTTACAGGCCAAACAGCAGTGCAGACTACCTGGTCTTCTTGGAGTCTTGGAGACTTGATTGGGAGGAACGGCCTCCCCGATCTGAAACCGAGCTGTGTTTTGTTGCTGGACTTCTGTGCTATAGTCACAGTTTGTCCATAACAAACACCATGTTCGAGCAGGGTGCACATCAGTGCATGTGGCACCAGGACACCCCAGGCCGGAGGTCAGTGATTGACTTTGTGGCCATGTCATCTGACCTTCAGTCATACACAGTATGTCTTGGACACTCGGGTGAAGAGAGGGGTTGAGCTGTCAAATGATCACCACCTGGTGGTGAGTTGGATCCGCTGGCAGAGGAGGAAGCAGGACAGATTTGGCAGACCCAAACGTACTGCGATGGTCTTTTGGGTACACCTGGCAGAACCCTCTGTCAGGGAGCTTTGACCAGATCCTAAGGGAGGCAGGAGACATTGAGTCCGAGTGGACCATGTTCTCCACTTCCATTGTTGACTGTTGACTATTGGTATCTGTGGCCGTAAAGTCTCAGGTGCCTGTCGTGGCAGCAATCCCCCGAACCCGGTGGTGGACACCGGAAGTAAGGGAAGCCGTCAAGCTGGTGAAGGAGTCCTATCGGGCCTGGTTGGCTCGGGGGACTCCTGCAGCAGCTGATGGGTACCAGCAGGCCAAGCGTGCGGCAGCTCGGGTGGTCGCAGAAGCACTTGGGTCTCGGAGAAGTTCAGAGAGGCCATGGAGGAGTACAACCAGTCGTCCTCAGAGAAATTCTGGCAAACAATCCGGCACCTCAGGAGGAGGAAGCAGTGCTCCACCAACACTGTTTACAGCGGAGCTGTTGACCTCGACTGGGGACATTGTCGGGCGGTGGAAGGAGTACTCTGTGTATCTCCTCAATCCCATACGCCTTCCGAAGCAGAGGCTGAGGACTCCGAGGTTGACTCATTCATCACTCAAGCTGCAGTTACTGAGGTAGTTCGGAAACTCCTCAGTGTCAAGGCACTGGATGCTCAGGGTGGATGAGATCTACCCTGAGTACCTCAAGTCTCTGGATGTTGTGGGGCTGTCTTGGCTGACATGCCTCTGCAACATCACGTGGCATTTGGGGACAGTGCCTCTGGACTGGCAGACTGGGGTGGTGGTCCCTCTATTCAAAAAGGGGGACTGGAAGATGTGTTCCAACTATCAGTCCCTCCAGGATTTCGCAAGGCTTTTTTTGTGATTGTTGCGGCCTAAAATGCCTGATTTTGCGGCCACATTTTGAAAAAATTGCGGTGCATGTTGCAATATTTTATACGGAAGCGCATTGCATTCACTTGATAAAATAAAATTTAGACACCTTATCTCGTAATTACGAGATCTTTTCTCGTAATTACGAGATCCTGATCTCGTAATTATGAGATAGAGAAAAAGGAATGTCTATAAGTCCGCTCTTGTCTCAATTAGAATCAATGGTCCATGGTAGTACAGTGGATAGAGCAGTTACCTCTCACATGGGAGACTGAGTATCGAATCCCGTGGTGGGGCTTATCGTTTACATGATGTTTTTTAATTCGGAATTAATTATTCTGAATTAAATAGTTTGGAATTAAAATATTCTCCTTCGAGTTTACACGGAAATAATAATTCAGAATTGGGGTTAACATGGAAAACACATTAAATCGCCTTTATTTAATTCTGCTTAACGTCTGGGGGTCGGGAAGCGTTCTGATTGGACAGGGGGTACACGTGTTACGTATTTACATCTACCGGAAGAAAACAAACTCCATTCTCAGTGTGTGAAGTGAAGTGAGCTGCAGCCGCGAGCCGCTCCGCTGCTCCTGAACTTAACAACTTAGAAGCAGAAAGTTTCTCCTCTTAACTGCCAGGATGGCTTTCCCTGGGTGGGGAAGGCGAAGCTCACTGATCGCCTCCCCCTGCCTGGCCGCCCCCAGCGGCGGCGGCGCCGGGCTCACACACCCTCACTGCCAGGATCGCCTTCCCCGGGTGTGAGCCCGGCCGCCGCCGCTGCTGCTCCGGCGGGGATCCTGGCAGTGAGCTTCGCCTTCCCCTCCGGAGCAGCAGCAGCAGCAGCAGCAGCAGCGGCGGCCGGGCACCGGGGTCTGTGGAGCGGGTTCATGAAGCCTGGTTGTCCCGACATGACTCACTCACAACACTGCAGCTGTCACGTTATGTTATGTGTGTTGTAGCCTACTTTTCGGCTACAAGACACACAACATAACGTTACAGTGTTGTGAGTTGAGTCATGTCGGGACAACCAGGCTTCATGAACCCGCTCCACAGACCCCGGTGCCCGGCCGCCACTAGAGCAGCGGCGGCAGCGGCGGCAGCGGCGGCGGCCAGGCATCGAGGTCTTTGGTGTGTATGAACGGCACAATCGGTTAACGTGGGCCGGTGTGTCCCCCGCTGTCTAATAATGTAGGCTACAGTGGCCTAATATACAAAACGAGAACGATGTGCTCCACCCAGGATTCGATCCTTGGTCTCCTGTACGAGTAGCAACTGCTCTAACCACTGCACCACCATAGCATTCATCTATTAAGACAACAAGAGCGGATTTATAGACATTTCCTTTTTCTTTATCTCGTAATTACGATCTCGTAATTACGACATCAGGATCTCATAATTACGACATCAGGATCTCGTAATTACGAGATAAGGTGTCTAAATTTTATTTTATCAAGTGAATGCAATGCGCTTCCGTAGTTTTAAGCGTTTTTGTTGCGATTAAATTGCGGGAGACAGCGAAAGTTGCAAAAAAAAAGTTGCAGTTTTGTTCTGAATTAATTAAAAATCAAAGGAAAATTGAACATTTTGAAATGTCACAAAATAATGTGAGGTCCTGTTATACCAGCAATTTTCCACTTGTTGAAAAAGGGAGTTGAAAGTTGTTTTACTTTTAATTAAAATGTTTGTTTAAAAATCGTGGTAAAACAACTGTTTTAAAATGCCATTAAAACAGTCCAGTCTTTGAATAAAAAGGGGAGGATGGCTACTCAAGTCCAGGGCCAGGGCCTTAGGATGGGGGAAGGGGCACCTGGCCGCCGGCTGCTCCGCTCCGGCCCTGCGGTGGCGCACTCACTGGATTCCCCCTCGGCGAGTGCTGCGGTGCGGGGGGGACACACAGGCTCGGGTGGTCAACCAGGACAGCTCACACGCTCAGCTCGTGTTCCTTTACTTATCACTTTGTTCACATTGTGTCAAGTTTCTTGCCATCAGCTCAGCCACGCCGTTCCTCCGTGGACTTCAACCACCGCTCCGTCCAGACTCGCACTCTCTGCTGTGTAACTCGCGGAAAGAACCGACGATTGGTCCAATTTGTGGAAAAGTTGCGGTGATTGTACAAAATTGCAGGGGATTGGTTGAATTTGCGTTAATTGTTGCGATCGCAACATCGCAAATTCCTGGAGGGACTGAACTATCGGGGATCACACTCCTCCCTGGGAAAGTCTATTCCAGGGTACTGGAGAGGAGAATTCGGCCAACAGTCGAACCTCAGATTCAGGAGGAACATTGTGGTTTTCATCCTGGTTGTGGAACAATGGACCAGCTCTATACCCTCCACAGGATGCTCGCGGGTTCGTGGGAGTTTGCCCAACCAGTCCACATGTGTTTTGTGGACTTGGAGAGGGCATTCGAACTACGTCCCTCGTGGCATTCTGTGGGAGGTCCTTTGGGAGAATGGGGTTGGAAGCCCTCTGCTGAGGGCTGTACAGTCCCTGTACGACCGGAGCAGGAGCTTGGTTCGCATTCCCAGCAGTAAGTCAGACCTGTTCCCAGTGCATGTTGGACTCCAGCAGGGCTGCCCTTTGTCACTGGTTCTGTTCATATTTTTTTTGGACAGAGTTTCTTGCCGCAGTCAGGGGCCAGAGGGCGTCCAGTTCGGGAGCCACTGGATTTCATCTCTGCTTTTCGCAGATGATGTTGTCTTGTTGGCTCCTTCGAGCCAGGACCTCCAGCATGCACTGGGGCGGTTTGCAGCTGAGTGTGAAGCAGCTGGGTTGAGAATCAGCACCTCCATGTCCGAGGTTATGGTTCCCGACTGAACCACCGCTTGCCAACCCCAAGGTCACTAGTTCAAATCCAGGCTGAGCAATCTTGTTATGTGATGTTGAATTCTGCTCCCCTCCCCCACCCTCAATTGGTTACAGGTGTTCGTTAAGAGACGCATTAATTGCTACTGCCACCGTTTGCAGCACATCATCACATTACAATGGCAACATGTCTGTGCTCTCTGTGGCGAAGCGGCAGAGTAAAGGTTTAATGATCATGAGGTTGTGGGTTCGAGTCCTGGTTCAAATCTTGCCTCAACAACAATTATAGTGAATTATTTTCCCAGTCGTCCTCTGTTGACTTCTGATAACTCGCTTATTTTCTCCAGTTTTGTAGCCACACTTGTCTTCTGGCTAAAATTCTGGTCAAAAATGCAAAGAGACTTAGTTAATAATTTTAAATATTTTTTAAATGCAGCCAGGGAGCTCTCTGCTCTCATTCAGCCCAATGCATTTTTTTCACAGCAGCAGGAGAAGGAGCTCAACTTTGTAACTTGCTGTTAAGTGCTTTTTAATTCATTTTAATTCATCAAAAAATTGTCACAGGTCACAAAAAAGTCCTCTTCTTACTTGGTGTGGCTAATTTCTGCACTTTCCTTACTTTTTTTTTAAAGCAGAAGCCAGTGATCCTCTTATTAAAGGTTTTCTTTGCCCCTCACATACTGTCTCTGTCAGTAGCCTAGTGGTTAGCTTGCTGGGTTGGAGACCTGAAGGTTGCTGATTCAAATCTTGCCTCAACAACAATTATAGTGAATTATTTTCCCAGTCGTCCTCTGTTGACTTCTGATAACTTGCTTCATGTTGAAACTGCTGCTCTCAGCCTGAAATTCACAGAAATTTTCATTGTAAGTCATTCAAGCTTGACTCTCAAGCTTTCTTGGTGTTGACACAGTGTGTTTCCAACAGGTGCAGCTTTGGGCTTGTTAACTGAGTGAGACAGAGTGCAGTTCATCAACAGACAACAGTCTTTGCAACTGTGTGTACACTGTGGCCTAGAGGCAAAGTCAAAGTCTACTAACTATGAGGTTGTGGGTTCAATTTCTACCTTGGTCAAACATTTATATGGTGATCACTGCTTGCACTATTTGCTAATTCTGCAACAGCGTTCAGCTGCTTTCAGCATTCACACCATTTCCATTCTTGGAAATGCTTTTTCTAGTTAAATATAAGATCCTGCCAACACTATTAGCAAAGGCAGTGGCTGCAGCTTAGGTACACACTGTCCTAGTATGAATTGCAGTGACAATAATTATAAGAATTTCAGAAGTCTGTGTCTTTGATAATTAAGGATAGTATCTAAATTGAAATTAACCAATATTTCCATTATTTATTATTATTAATATAAGCAGGGGAATATCTAACACAGACTACCATAATAACTGTAAATCTTGTAATTCAAAGGTTCATATTCTTAAGTGGAAAACAAAAACACATTTCACTATAACACTTGCTGTTGTTAGATTAGATGATTGCATTGGTGTTAATTCATATTTCTTTCTGAAATTAGCATGAGGGACATTGGCTACAAATGTCAGAGAAGATGTTTTATGAAAGATGTCTTTTATTACCACATAGTTGCAGTTAATGTTTTTTTGTTTGCTTTTTTGTAGGATAATATAATTTGTGCAGAGGTGTTAAGGTAAAGGTATGATCATGTGCATTTGTGTTTTGAATCATAATTTAAACTAACATGAAATTGCTGTATGTGTTTCATTTAGAAATAAATAATGTAAACTGTATTTTGTCTGTGTAATTGTTCAGTAATCACATTTAATATTTCTCATTTAATTGATAGAAGTTGATCTAACATTTCCTGTCAAATCCCAAGTACATATTTATAAGCTGTGTACTTGGGTATACATATCTTATAGTAGAAGTCATGTATTTCATCCATGCTGTTTTCATTTTGCAGTTTAATTACAACTCTACCACAAGGCCTGTTTTCACTGTGTATTTCAAATTTTCTGTGTTTTGCCATTACACATATGCACCATTACAGCTGTCTCAGGGCATATCACACTAACATGTGAAGAGGGTGCTCATGCACATTTCCTGACAAGTGTCCAGCATTATTCCCATTATGAAATAATGAATGAAACCACTATGAATTGTCACTCAAAGCCAAGTGGAAATTAAACAAACATACAGCACATGTACATTAAATTAAAGAGGCACTCACAGCACTGGATAAGATTCAAATACATCAAAAGATTAAATGATTTATTTTACCCTAATGCTGAAAAGCTAGATAATGGCAACTATCAAATCCCCTGAAGCAGGGCTGCTGCAAGTAATTCAGGCATAGTGCGAAATACGGGGGGGTTTGGGGGGGTCGGACCCCCCCGATTAACCCCTTGAGACCCCCTGAAAGACTCAAAAGCAAAATCTGAGGGGGGTCTCAATCTTGTCAAAAAAAAAATATATAATATAATACAATAATTTTATTGTGGTCAATTAAATGTGTTTAAGATCACCATGTCCAGTATTCATAATTCAAAACATTTATTCGTTTAACATTAAGCTGAACCGTGTCACCTGCGCATTATGCAAATTAGCCATGTGCGCCAGCCCAGCGCAGGAGTCGAGCCCACTCGCTATCAGAACAGAGGATCCCGTTCCTCTCCCACCCTCTGCCGAAGAAAGTGAAGTTGAGGCCGAGTGCTCTGAAGACGTAGCCGCAGCCCCTGCTGCTAGCACTGGTGATTGGCCGCTTTTCTTTTCTTTTTTTTTTTTTTTACACCTAAGCAGGTGGGGTAATGGAAATACCGCAACCCTTGGCTTGACATTAAGGCAGGAAAATAACTTAAGGTAAGAGGCTAGCCTGCTTCAGCATACTATGGCCTGAACCCCCAGTGGTGTTGTTTGGCCAGGCGCCTGTTGTGAGCTATTTGTCTGTGCTTTTTCAATTTTCATGATGGCCCGTTATACAAATGTGATTTGTGGATGTGTTCAGTGTTTAAACGTATTTGCTAGATGGATGGTTAGATAAGGCTACATGATCGGTCATAGTTGCAGGCTGAGGATCTCGTGCACATAATTGCACGTCAGTCTCCGATCTCCAGATTTATACAGTTGGTTGTTATTTGAGTGCACGAGTTTGGTGTCTTTCATTCATTTTTTTGTTGTATTTTATTTATTGTCTATATTCGTTTCTGCATTGCCCTGATCGCGCGCCAGTCTCCTATACCTGGCATTTATTCATTGTTCAAGTGTGCCAGTGTGGTGCCAATTATTGTCTTTTATTTATTGAATTATCGTCTATTTATTATCAATTACTTTCTGCATTGTAATGCACAACTTTGCCTCTCCTTTTTAGGCTATAGGCTAATTTTCTTGGCTTATTGTAATGTTATAGTCCTACTTTATAAAAAGAAAAAAAAATAACGGTACTGCGCAACAATCGCGAGTTAGGGACCCCCCCGAATATTGATGGGTATTTCGCACACTGAATTCAGGGCCTCCTGATTTTTCATTGCCACTTTTTTCATAGACTATTTATTTTTTATTTATTTCAACTAGGGCAACAATGACGGCAAGTGACACTAACAGATAACTTGCCTGTCATTCTGATTTAATAAACTTTGGACACACCTAACCTCATTACACAAATACACATCACCTCATAATGCTCAACAAACATTCACGTTTATATAGGTTGAAGTTGAAAAATATGTATAAAAATGATAATAAGGTCAAAATACTCAGTGATAAATATTGATACGGTAGTCAATAGTGTTTGTTTCAATACAATGTATTGAATTCAATTTACTTAGCTACAGTAGTCTATATAATAACCATAACATCCGCAATAGCATGTAAAATTATATTTTACCCTTTAATCTAGAATTATTTGGATATGCGGATAAAAATCTGATTCAAGCTCTGTTGTCTTACCAATTATGATTTGGCATGTTAATCCAGTGAAATCATTGGCTTGCAGGTAAGACCACATGATGTCACCTCACAGGAGAAAAAGTAGAAAGGTTGCTCAGCGCTCAACGCAAATGGGGAGTTAAAGGTCTGCACTGAAAGGTAAAGCCTATTTCATCTGAGGTTATTAAGTAAAATGCATAAGTGTCATATTGTGTCAGCATGGAAAACTTCTCTGAAGTGACGTCTTTACTTCTGTCTGATTACTATGGCATGGAGGCGATGATGCCAGCTTACTTCAGCATGTTCCTGATCATATATGTGGCTATTATTGTTGAAAATGTGGCTTTAATCTGGGTGATCTATTGTGAAAAAACCTTGCATGAGCCAATGTATTTAGTGCTGTGTAACCTGGCTGTGAATGGTTTGTTTGGAAGCACAACCTTGCTGCCAGCTGTCCTGGCCAAGCTGCTGACCCACTCGTATGAGATATCTCTGCCACTGTGTCAGACACAGATCTATGCTATACATTTGAACAATGATAAAGGGCCACCCAGGCTTGAATAGCACAGTGTGCTGTGTGGAGAGGAGGGTGATCACACAGGTAACTCTAGACTCCAAATGTGTGTCCCTGAACCACTAGTTTTGACTTCAATGACTAATAGTTACCTGCAAGTTAAACTCAAATGTGTAAATTCTATGCGATATCTTACCCATCCATTCACTAAAATTCTCAAAATAATATTTTTTCTGCTAACAAAGCATTGTTTTTCTATACACATGTGGATTTCATGTACATGTTATGATGCACTTTTTTTAACCATAAAACTGTGTAGAGATTTGTGTCTTTTTCTTTTCAGAATTCAGCCAAGAGATGGACAACACCACAGCACTAACATTTACAATGACCGCTTATGCTGTCATGGAAAACTACAAGCACTGGATGTTTATTGTATTCCTCCTGCTTTACCTCACTACTATCACTTTGAACTTGCTGCTCATTACTGTCATACACCAAAAGGCAGAGTTGCATCAACCCATGAATCTGTTCACGTGTGTGCTTTCCATTAATGAAATATATGGCAGTACAGCATTGTTACCTACAGTTATGGCTGTGCTCTTATCTGAGACACATGAAATTGCTGTGAAGTGGTGTATGGCTCAAGTCTATTTCCTACACACATATGGAAGTGCTGAGTTTAGTATTTTAGCTGTGATGGGGTACGACAGATATATTGCTATCTGTCAACCACTATACTACCACACCGTCATGTCAAATGCAAAGGCAATCAGGTTTGGTGCATTAGCAGGTGGATACTCCCTTGTTGTGTTTGGGATTTTGTACTCACTAACCTTACAGCTGAGCTTCTGTGGAAAAGTGGTGCCAAAATTATACTGTGTGAACATGGAACTGGTGAAAAATTCATGTTCACCTGCACCATATATTAGTATTGTGGGGCTTGTGTTTATTCTGTTTCTTGTTGTGCCTCACGTAGTGATGATTGTTTTTTCATATTTGCAGATTTCAAGAGTCTGTTTGAAATTGTCAAAAGAATCTAAAAACAGTGCTCTTAAAACATGTATCCCACATTTATTATCGTTGACAAACTACACCATCGGTTCTTTGTTTGAAATTGTCCAAAGCAGATTTAACATGAATCATGTTGCTATTGAAGCTCGTATAGTCCTGTCATTATACTTTCTTATCTTTCCACCAATTGCCAACCCAGTGCTGTATGGACTTGGTACTCAGAAAGTGAGAGTTAATATAATGAAACTGTTTCTTAAATATAAGATCCTGCCAACACTGTTAGCAAAGGCAGTGGCTGCAGCTTAGGTACAGACTGTCCTAGTATGAATTGCAGTGACAATAATTGTCTTTGATAATTAAGTATAGTATCTAAATTGAAATTAACCAATATTTCCATTATTTATTATTATTATTATTATTATGATTATTATGATTATTATGATTATTATGATTATTATTATTATTATTATTATAATCAGGGGAATATCTAACAATACAGACTACCATAATAACTGTAAATCTTGTAATTCAAAGCTAAGGTTCATATTCTTAAGTGGAAAACAAAAACACATTTCACTATAACACTTGCTGTTGTTAGATTAGATGATTGCATTGGTGTTAATTCATATAATTCTTTCTGAAATTAGCATGAGGGACATTCAATCAAATCAAATATGGACACATGTGCAAACACACACGTAATCTGTATGTACTGTCTAGAGCTAAACTTCAGCTCTGTATACTGCCTGCTGCCAACATGTCATGTCAAATGTCATAAGTAAAAGTATGTTATATCAAAATGTAAAAAAAAAAAAAAAAAAAAAAATTATGTTATGATCTGTATACTATCTACTACCGTAACATGTTATGTCAAAATGTCATAAGTAAAAGAATGTTACATCAAAATGTAGTGTGTGTGTATGTATGTATATATATATATATATATATATATGTATGTATGTATGTATATATATATATATATAATAATAAGAAAAGAAGAAAAAAGCAAAAAGATATGTATGTATGACAAATATTCTTATTCTGTGGGTAATGGGGGCGGGACTAGATAAGCTTTTGCTTCTCCCGCTTTTCCCTTTCGGCCATGTATTGTATTATTTGATGATGAAGTGTGATGATGATGATTTAAATTGACATGCCCGAAATAAACAAATTGATTGATTGATTGATTGATTGCCTCATTGTTTACAATAGGCAGGGTGACTGTAAATTTTAGTCTTCATTGACTGAATTCTTTTTTCTTTCTTTTTCTTTTTTTTGGTTAACATGTCACTTTTGATTGCTTGGCTCCAAATGTCAGAGAAGATGTTTTATGAAAGATGTCTTTTATTACCACATAGTTGCAGTTAATGTTTTTTTGTTTGTTCGTTTTTTTTGCAGGATGATAATATAATTTGTGCAGAGGTGTTAAGGTAAAGGTATGATCATGTGCATTTGTGTTTTGAATCATAATTTAAACTAACGTGAAATTGCTGTATGTGTTTCATTTAGAAATAAATCATGTAAACTGTATTTTGTCTGTGTAATTGTTCAGTAATCACACATTTCCTGTCAAATCCCAAGTACATATTTATAAGCTGTGTACTTGGGTATACATATCTTATAGTAGAAGTCATGTAAAGCGGATGATAATATGATGATGAATGATATTGATACGGTAGACAATAGTGTTTGTTTCAATACAATGTATTGAATTCAATTTACGTGTAGCTACAGTAGCCTATATAATAACCATAACATCAATAGCATGTAAAATTATATTTTACCCTTTAATCTAGAATTATTTGGATATGCGGTTATAAATCTGATTCAAGCTCTGTTGTCTTACCAATTATGATTTGGCGGGCCCTAATTTCTTGGCGCAACTCAGGGGGGCGCAGCGAGGCGAGCCCTGACGCAGCTGGCGAAGTGGTATTATCGTCCAGTGCAACAAGGTGCGCAGCGGATTCGGTAAATTGGTAGACTGCTGTGCGCTGAGATGGGAGTGGTCGCGCAGCAGGGGGAGGTGTCGACAGATTCGCCGTGGCGCAGTGACAATTTGTTGCCGATAGACCGCGCGGAGAGTGCGCCGAAAGCTCGCCAGCTCCAACCTGGTCTAATCTCAGCGCAAGGCGAAGCGCAGCCAGCGCAGTGGCAATTTGACTGCCCAGCGCGCAGTGCGTACACGTCACCAAGACCCCACAGGCAGATTTCCACAGTTCCAGGCACATTTAAATGCAATTAACAATAATATTAATAATAATAATAATCATCACAATAACCCCTATTTATTGTATCTGAATCAGCACATACACCTATATCTATATAGATTGTCCCGTCACACTGATGGCAGATCAAAGGCTTGCGTAATGGAAACTCAGCCTGACTGAATTAACACAGATGAAACCAGGGAGGGACTGAGACAGCCGTGGATGTCCCAAGAGCAGGTGTTGACACTACACACTGTGCCGTTGCAGATTATCAGCTATTTATTTATTTATTTACTTATTGATTTATTAGGGGCCAGCGCCGCATCGTCACGCGACCATAACAAATAAAACTGAAAACAAATAAACTATCATCTCTCACAGCAAACCACAATCAGCCTGGCATCATAGTCCGCGATGCCTCCGTTACGCACAGCTGTTTGTTTATGTTGTGATCTGTGCACACGTGTTTAAATATAGGTTATATAGATAGATAGATAGACCTGGATAACATCATAACCTCCTCCCTCCCAGACTACTTTTGCATCATCAGCCCGTGAGGTCTGTTCGCGCGACCGGACACTGCCAGCTTGGACCGGACCAGAACATCAGTTTCCTCCCGTCTCACTTGCTCTGACAGATTGAGAGCTGTTGCCCAGTAAAAAAAAACAAAAAACAAAACACACACACCCCTTTTCCATTAATAAAGACACTCATATTTAGTAACCTATATTTAAACACGTGTGCACAGATCACAACATAAACAAACAGCTGTGCGTAACGGAGGCATCGCGGACTGTGATGCCAGGCTGATTGTGGTTTGCTGTGAGAGATGATAGTTTATTTGTTTTCAGTTTTATTTGTTATGGTCGCGTGATGATGCGGCTCAATAAATCAATAAGTAAATACATAAATATAGCAGATAATCGTGTAGTAGTGTCAACACAGCAGTAATCCATCCTCATCTTTCATCTGTGCAGCCTTTGATCTGTCATCAGTGTGACGGGACAATCGATATAGATGTGCTGAATGTCTATGCTGTAATCTGTAGGTGCTGATTCAAATCTTCTCTTCCACGGTGAAATCAAACGTCCGCCTTGCGCGCGCGGCGGATTTAAAGGCGAGGAGAGGAGCTCATTTGATTGGTGAAGATCTGACTCGGCTGTGTCAAACCCACTCCACGCCTTCTCTCCTCCCTCTATGCCATTTGCGCCGGTGGGAGGGAAGTAGGCGGGATGCGCTCCGCTGCGTTTCGAAGGAAAATTGCAATCTGCTCCTGACCACTCCCCGTTGGCGAAGCAAAGGCGAGGCGCAGGCCTGATCCGCTCCGCCTGCACCTAGTTCACGAAATTAGAGCCCAGAGTCTTCATGTGGCTTTACCCTATGGTGGCATTTTTAATTATTTTCATTTTCACTCTTCAGCTGAGATTTTGTGAGAGGACCGTGGAAAAGGTGTACTGTATGAATTACTTGCTGGTGAAACTTGCTTGTACAGATACATCTGTTGTGAACATAGTTGGTTTACTCTCTGTATGTCTATATGCAATTCCACAGCTTATCATGATCTCTTATTCATATATACACATCCTGAGGATATGTTACTTGTCATTAACTCATTGAGTGCCGCGCTCCTTTCCAAAGTTTTAGTCAAGTGTACCGGCAAATTAGACCATATTTGACTTTTTATTTTAGAGCCATAGTGTATTCTATATTATTGCCACCAACACATACTGTAGCTCAATTGAAAGGTTTAACTTTATGCTTCAAATGACCACAAACCGTTTGTTTCTACGTGCCTCCGTTCCTGAGAAAAGTCAAGCTAAACATGGCTGGGTTTCACCAAAATCCCTCCTTTTTCTAGAAAAGGAGATTTAAGCAAGTCCAGGTTCAAAGCCCTCCGAACTTGCACCCCTCATCTATTATCCATAGTCAACTTCTCTATCGGATGCTTTTTTGAAATAGCACAAAGTCGGTTCAATATTAGCCACCTGCCTTATGAAGCCAAGTTGTTTTTATCTGTGTACTTTTTGATATTCCCATCCATCCTTAATCCAGTAATCTATGGTTTGGGTATCAAAGTGATAAGAACACCACTGTTCAGGTTTTTCAGCAGAAAAAATCGGCAAGTGCAAATGTTGTAACCCCAGAGGGCTGTTGCACTGAAACAGTGTCCTGCATATAAAGACTGTTGCATCAGAAAACAAACAAAAAACACCTCCTGTTTCCTGTCTCTCCGAGTTGTTTAATCACATTTGCTGTCTCATTACTCTCATCACTACATAGCAAGATCAAACCAGCCAGTGTGCAGAAAAATGTGTTGAATTCATGTCATACCAAGTGATGCTCCAGGAGCATTAGGAGACTGGAGCTCAGGTTACTGAGTTTCTGTCAGTTTTTTCCTTGAATCTTGGATTATAATGCAGGAATGTTATTAAGTGTTGCCTTTATTACCTTTGTTTTGCTGGAGTACACACACCACTGGAATAATAATAATAATACATTTTGTCTTTCACACTTTGCTCTGCCTGCATTAAAACTTCCACTGTTTGTGTATTTATCCTGGTTAAACCAGTGTTTTCAGTTGCAAATAAATTCAAAGTTTACCTGATCTTTCGATCAGAAATTCTTTGTCTACTGTAAGTTTTCTTCAGGGTTAATAGGCTACTCCTTTTACCCCCCTGTTCAGTTAGTAGTAGTTGCCACAGTCAGTTGAGGATGTGAATTTCAATGAAAGGAGATGGATTTGACTCAAAGCTATATTAGTAATTCAAGTGTGAGATTCTGTTGTGTACCTTTGTGTGTCATTTGCTGAAATTAATAAATTATCTGTTTCCAAAGCTTTGGGTTTTTTGTGTCTTGTAACTAAAAATTATAATATGCACAAAACCCTATGTCGCCATTTGTATCAAATTTGATACATGAAAATACTCATAATATGAGTTTTTGAGACCTCTACCTCACCGTGTTTTTTTTCCCCTGAAAAACCTAATGTACTGTATACAATCAGATACAACAATGATCAGATAATCCACCAGGGTGCAGTAATTTATACACCAAAGGGCCTTCACTTGGGACATGACCCGAATGTGTTTTCTCATGGATATTTTTGCCAATTTTGAAAAAGTTAGGGTAAGAAAAACTATAAAATTGTTACAGAAACTTCAATAGGAATGGTGACTGCATTGATGCAATGTAAAACTACTTAATATTTCATAACTTATTTTATAGTGAAACCGTGTTGAAAAGTGTGTATCAAAATAGATACAGCAGGTATATAAGGTAATTTTCTATGCAAATCTGATATATGCAAAAAAAAAAATTCGTATTAGGCTATATATTTTTTATTATTTGTCAGAAAGTTCAGTAAAGAATCCAATTTTAATAAAGTTTTCTGACAATTATTTCATGGTTCAGGCTTTACAGGGTTTGATGGGGTATTCTTCATAAAATATTTACCCTGACATGGCTGTCTGGTTAAATTGCAAATGTGAAATTCAATCTGACTTTGTTCCGCTCCAAGTATGACAAGCATACGGTGTATATAATCTTGTCTGATGACTTAGAAATTAATGCAAACACATTATTGTTGTAAACTGCTTTAGCTCAAAGGTCAAAACCCTTCAGATCAGTGTTACATCATTCTTCTCCAAGGGCAAATCATGACTGTTTAGCTCTTGTCCTCTGTCTCTATTCTCCAGGTGCTGTCCAGAGAGGTCTCACCTGAGGCAAAACAAGTGTGTCTAATTGCTTTCTAGAGGAATCGGAAACATGGAGTGGACTAAAGACCTCTAATGAGTGTGTTTATCCATCATCAGTGCAGAAAATGTTTCAACACTTGGCCAGTGGTGGTTCCCGCTGATGACTCCATACAGTTCTCAGACACATTTAAAGCAGAAGTAAGTGGTCCGGTCGTTTTCGCTAATGCTGCGTTCCAGGCAGGCTTTTGAAATCGTAAATTACAGCTTCAAGTCACAACTTACGACTTTGTAGCGTTCCAGGCAACCCACTCGTGTTTTTCCGACCTGTTTTACCAATGAAAGTCACTATAACGGCCACTCGTAACTTCCGACCGGTGAACTCGTACCAGATCGAACTGGTACGACTTCACGGTCGGAAAAATACGAGTTTCCTTGAACGCACCATAACAGTCCTCGTCCCTACGTCGCCACATTCACGGCGTCCCTTGGCTGCACACACAGCCCTGCATGCCGTTCTCTCTCCTCATTGGATAAAAACTGTAGGATACGATAAATGTTTTCTCTTCGGCTCAGAGCAGAGCAGAGGGACTGGGAGACCCGTGTTTCAGTCCAAACACTCTATGTAAGTGATTGCTGTCGGAAGATATAACTATTTAAGACTTATATTAACACAAATATATCACTTACTTCTGCTTTAAGTTGTTACACAATATTAAAATTAGAGGTAGGCCTACAGATGTCTATGATAAGTAGAGGTCACATGCTTAAACATTAAGAGAAAATGTGGATATTTAGAGCAAATTAGATTAAAGCCTAACAGAGTTAGAATTTTTGAACACGAGAAGCTGAAGTGCTGCTTCACATGACAAGTTACCATTGACACTTTTCCCTTCTCCTGCAGTAAGTCGAGCATGAATATAATTTCTGAAGCTTGTGTGACAGTTGACGGTCCAGGCTGTCACTATGACTCTTACCTGGGAGACTAGGGTTCAACAGGCCCTCCTTTGTCCTGCCACATTCGCATCCAGCTGCATAACCTGACATGCACTGTAATATGCAGAAATTCACACAACCACCTTGTTTAGCAGTTTTGGGGAGGCTTTCTCTCAGCTAATGTACTGATGAACTAGACCAGTTCTCTTACAGGCCCTGGTGGCCTGGATGCTGCTCAGAATGATCCACTTTAAGCCTCATGTCAGAATTAACGTGACATTAATACATGTATACACTGCAAAAGAAAACGCCAGTTTAACATGAAGGTACATCCATATGGTACGAACTGCAGTTATTAAAATTATATAGTAGTAATTTCCCTCCTTGAACCGCCACTTTACCATGGTGGAGGCGTTTGAGCACCTGAATGATCCTAGGAGTTATGTTGCTAGGGGCTTAGTGCCCCTGGTAGGGTCTCCCAAGGCAAGCAGGTCCTAGGTTACGGGTCAGTTGCCCGTGGTGAGAGGCGGAGAGCTGGTGTGGGCTTGCTCATAGCTTCCCAGCTCAGCCGCCATGTGTTGGAGTTCTCTCCAGTGAACGAGAGGGTCGTCTCCCTGCACCTTCAGGTCGGGGATAGGTTTACAGGCCGAACAGCAGTGCAGAGTACCTGGTCTTCTTGGAGTCTTGGAGACTTGATTGGGAGGAACGGCCTCCCCGATCTGAAACCGAGCTGTGTTTTGTTGCTGGACTTCTGTGCTATAGTCACAGTTTGTCCATAACAAACACCATGTTCGAGCAGGGTGCACATCAGTGCATGTGGCACCAGGACACCCCAGGCCGGAGGTCAGTGATTGACTTTGTGGCCATGTCATCTGACCTTCAGTCATACACAGTATGTCTTGGACACTCGGGTGAAGAGAGGGGTTGAGCTGTCAAATGATCACCACCTGGTGGTGAGTTGGATCCGCTGGCAGAGGAGGAAGCAGGACAGATTTGGCAGACCCAAACGTACTGCGATGGTCTTTTGGGTACACCTGGCAGAACCCTCTGTCAGGGAGCTTTGACCAGATCCTAAGGGAGGCAGGAGACATTGAGTCCGAGTGGACCATGTTCTCCACTTCCATTGTTGACTGTTGACTATTGGTATCTGTGGCCGTAAAGTCTCAGGTGCCTGTCGTGGCAGCAATCCCCCGAACCCGGTGGTGGACACCGGAAGTAAGGGAAGCCGTCAAGCTGGTGAAGGAGTCCTATCGGGCCTGGTTGGCTCGGGGGACTCCTGCAGCAGCTGATGGGTACCAGCAGGCCAAGCGTGCGGCAGCTCGGGTGGTCGCAGAAGCACTTGGGTCTCGGAGAAGTTCAGAGAGGCCATGGAGGAGTACAACCAGTCGTCCTCAGAGAAATTCTGGCAAACAATCCGGCACCTCAGGAGGAGGAAGCAGTGCTCCACCAACACTGTTTACAGCGGAGCTGTTGACCTCGACTGGGGACATTGTCGGGCGGTGGAAGGAGTACTCTGTGTATCTCCTCAATCCCATACGCCTTCCGAAGCAGAGGCTGAGGACTCCGAGGTTGACTCATTCATCACTCAAGCTGCAGTTACTGAGGTAGTTCGGAAACTCCTCAGTGTCAAGGCACTGGATGCTCAGGGTGGATGAGATCTACCCTGAGTACCTCAAGTCTCTGGATGTTGTGGGGCTGTCTTGGCTGACACGCCTCTGCAACATCGCGTGGCATTTGGGGACAGTGCCTCTGGACTGGCAGACTGGGGTGGTGGTCCCTCTATTCAAAAAGGGGGACTGGAAGATGTGTTCCAACTATCAGTCCCTCCAGGATTTCGCAAGGCTTTTTTTGTGATTGTTGCAGCCTAAAATGCCTGATTTTGCGGCCACATTTTGAAAAAATTGCGGTGCATGTTGCAATGTTTTATACGGAAGCGCATTGCATTCACTTGATAAAATAAAATTTAGACACCTCATCTCGTAATTACGAGATCTTTTCTCGTAATTACGAGATCCTGATCTCGTAATTATGAGATAGAGAAAAAGGAATGTCTATAAGTCCGCTCTTGTCTCAATTAGAATCAATGGTCCATGGTAGTACAGTGGATAGAGCAGTTACCTCTCACATGGGAGACTGAGTATCGAATCCCGTGGTGGGGCTTATCGTTTACATGATGTTTTTTAATTCGGAATTAATTATTCTGAATTAAATACTTTGGAATTAAAATATTCTCCTTCGAGTTTACACGGAAATAATAATTCAGAATTGGGGTTAACATGGAAAACACATTAAATCGCCTTTATTTAATTCTGCTTAACGTCTGGGGGTCGGGAAGCGTTCTGATTGGACAGGGGGTACACGTGTTACGTATTTACGTCTACCGGAAGAAAACAAACTCCATTCTCAGTGTGTGAAGTGAACTGAGCTGCAGCCGCGAGCCGCTCCGCTGCTCCTGAACTTAACAACTTAGAAGCAGAAAGTTTCTCCTCTTAACTGCCAGGATGGCTTTCCCTGGGTGGGGAAGGCGAAGCTCACTGATCGCCTCCCCCTGCCTGGCCGCCCCCAGCGGCGGTGGCGCCGGGCTCACACACCCTCACTGCCAGGATCGCCTTCCCCGGGTGTGAGCCCGGCCGCCGCCGCTGCTGCTCCGGCGGGGATCCTGGCAGTGAGCTTCGCCTTCCCCTCCGGAGCAGCAGCAGCAGCAGCAGCAGCAGCCGCCGCTGCTCTAGTGGCGGCCGGGCACCGGGGTCTGTGGAGCGGGTTCATGAAGCCTGGCTGTCCCGACATGACTCACTCACAACACTGCAGCTGTCACGTTATGTTGTGTGTGTTGTAGCCTACTTTTCGGCTACAAGACACACAACATAACGTTACAGTGTTGTGAGTTGAGTCATGTCGGGACAACCAGGCTTCATGAACCCGCTCCACAGACCCCGGTGCCCGGCCACCACTAGAGCAGCGGCGGCAGCGGCGGCAGCGGCGGCGGCCAGGCACCGAGGTCTTTGGTGTGTATGAACGGCACAATCGGTTGACGTGGGCCGGTGTGTCCCCCGCTGTCTAATAATGTAGGCTACAGTGGCCTAATATACAAAACGAGAACGATGTGCTCCACCCAGGATTCGATCCTCGGTCTCCTGTACGAGTAGCAACTGCTCTAACCACTGCACCACCATAGCATTCATCTATTAAGACAACAAGAGCGGATTTATAGACATTTCCTTTTTCTTTATCTCGTAATTACGATCTCGTAATTACGACATCAGGATCTCATAATTATGACATCAGGATCTCGTAATTACGAGATAAGGTGTCTAAATTTTATTTTATCAAGTGAATGCAATGCGCTTCCGTAGTTTTAAGCGTTTTTGTTGCGATTAAATTGCGGGAGACAGCGAAAGTTGCAAAAAAAAAGTTGCAGTTTTGTTCTGAATTAATTAAAAATCAAAGGAAAATTGAACATTTTGAAATGTCACAAAATAATGTGAGGTCCTGTTATACCAGCAATTTTCCACTTGTTGAAAAAGGGAGTTGAAAGTTGTTTTACTTTTAATTAAAATGTTTGTTTAAAAATCGTGGTAAAACAACTGTTTTAAAATGCCATTAAAACAGTCCAGTCTTTGAATAAAAAGGGGAGGATGGCTACTCAAGTCCAGGGCCAGGGCCTTAGGATGGGGGAAGGGGCACCTGGCCGCCGGCTGCTCCGCTCCGGCCCTGCGGTGGCGCACTCACTGGATTCCCCCTCGGCGAGTGCTGCGGTGCGGGGGGGACACACAGGCTCGGGTGGTCAACCAGGACAGCTCACACGCTCAGCTCGTGTTCCTTTACTTATCACTTTGTTCACATTGTGTCAAGTTTCTTGCCATCAGCTCAGCCACGCCGTTCCTCCGTGGACTTCAACCACCGCTCCGTCCAGACTCGCACTCTCTGCTATGTAACTCGCGGAAAGAACCGACGATTGGTCCAATTTGTGGAAAAGTTGCGGTGATTGTACAAAATTGCAGGGGATTGGTTGAATTTGCGTTAATTGTTGCGATCGCAACATCGCGAATTCCTGGAGGGACTGAACTATCGGGGGATCACACTCCTCCCTGGGAAAGTCTATTCCAGGGTACTGGAGAGGAGAATTCGGCCAACAGTCGAACTTCAGATTCAGGAGGAACATTGTGGTTTTCATCCTGGTTGTGGAACAATGGACCAGCTCTATACCCTCCACAGGATGCTCGCGGGTTTGTGGGAGTTTGCCCAACCAGTCCACATGTGTTTTGTGGACTTGGAGAGGGCATTCGAACTATGTCCCTCGTGGCATTCTGTGGGAGGTCCTTTGGGAGAATGGGGTTGGAAGCCCTCTGCTGAGGGCTGTACAGTCCCTGTACGACCGGAGCAGGAGCTTGGTTCGCATTCCCAGCAGTAAGTCAGACCTGTTCCCAGTGCATGTTGGACTCCAGCAGGGCTGCCCTTTGTCACTGGTTCTGTTCATATTTTTTTTGGACAGAGTTTCTTGGCGCAGTCAGGGGCCAGAGGGCGTCCAGTTCGGGAGCCACTGGATTTCATCTCTGCTTTTCGCAGATGATGTTGTCTTGTTGGCTCCTTCGAGCCAGGACCTCCAGCATGCGCAGTCAGGGGCCAGAGGGCGTCCAGTTCGGGAGCCACTGGATTTCATCTCTGCTTTTCGCAGATGATGTTGCCTTGTTGGCTCCTTCGAGCCAGGACCTCCAGCATGCACTGGGGCGGTTTGCAGCTGAGTGTGAAGCAGCTGGGTTGAGAATCAGCACCTCCATGTCCGAGGTTATGGTTCCCGACTGAAAAAGGTGGTTTTCCCCCTCCAGGTCAGGGGAGAGCTCCTGTCTCAAGTGGAAGAGTTTAAGTATCAAGTGGCAGAAATGAGTTTCCTCTCCGCAGGCTGGCGAGGTGCTGCCGGGTGGCGGGGAGCTCGGAGTAGAGCCGCTGCTCCTCCACATTGAGAGGAGCCAGCTGAGGTGGCTCGGGCATCTATATCAGATGCTCCCTGGATGCCTCCCTTGGGTGTCTGTAGTCCAGTTGGTAAGGTGGCCGCTTGCCAACCCCAAGGTCACTAGTTCAAATCCAGGCTGAGCAATCTTGTTATGTGATGTTGAATTCTGCTCCCCTCCCCCACCCTCAATTGGTTACAGGTGTTCGTTAAGAGACGCATTAATTGCTACTGCCACCGTTTGCAGCACATCATCACATTACAATGGCAACATGCTTATGTCTGTGCTCTCTGTGGCGAAGCGGCAGAGTAAAGGTTTAATGATCATGAGGTTGTGGGTTCGAGTCCTGGTTCAAATCTTGCCTCAACAACAATTATAGTGAATTATTTTCCCAGTCGTCCTCTGTTGACTTCTGATAACTCGCTTATTTTCTCCAGTTTTGTAGCCACACTTGTCTTCTGGCTAAAATTCTGGTCAAAAATGCAAAGAGACTTAGTTAATAATTTAAAATATTTTTTAAATGCAGCCAGGGAGCTCTCTGCTCTCATTCAGCCCAATGCATTTTTTTCACAGCAGCAGGAGAAGGAGCTCAACTTTGTAACTTGCTGTTAAGTGCTTTTTAATTCATTTTAATTCATCAAAAAATAGTCACAGGTCACAAAAAAGTCCTCTTCTTACTTGGTGTGGCTAATTTCTGCACTTTCCTTACTTTTTTTTTAAAGCAGAAGCCAGTGATCCTCTTATTAAAGGTTTTCTTTGCCCCTCACATACTGTCTCTGTCAGTAGCCTAGTGGTTAGCTTGCTGGGTTGGAGACATGAAGGTTGCTGGTTCAAATCTTGCCTCAACAACAATTATAGTGAATTATTTTCCCAGTCGTCCTCTGTTGACTTCTGATAACTTGCTTCATGTTGAAACTGCTGCTCTCAGCCTGAAATTCACAGAAATTTTCATTGTAAGTCATTCAAGCTTGACTCTCAAGCTTTCTTGGTGTTGACACAGTGTGTTTCCAACAGGTGCAGCTTTGGGCTTGTTAACTTCAGAGTGAGACAGAGTGCAGTTCATCAACAGACAACAGTCTCTGCAACTGTGTGTACACTGTGGCCTAGAGGCAAAGTCAAAGTCTACTAACTATGAGGTTGTGGGTTCAATTTCTACCTTGGTCAAACATTTATATGGTGATCACTGCTTGCACTATTTGCTAATTCTGCAACAGCGTTCAGCTGCTTTCAGCATTCACACCATTTCCATTCTTGGAAATGCTTTTTCTAGTTAAATATAAGATCCTGCCAACACTATTAGCAAAGGCAGTGGCTGCAGCTTAGGTACACACTGTCCTAGTATGAATTGCAGTGACAATAATTATAAGAATTTCAGAAGTCTGTGTCTTTGATAATTAAGGATAGTATCTAAATTGAAATTAACCAATATTTCCATTATTTATTATTATTAATATAAGCAGGGGAATATCTAACACAGACTACCATAATAACTGTAAATCTTGTAATTCAAAGGTTCATATTCTTAAGTGGAAAACAAAAACACATTTCACTATAACACTTGCTGTTGTTAGATTAGATGATTGCATTGGTGTTAATTCATATTTCTTTCTGAAATTAGCATGAGGGACATTGGCTACAAATGTCAGAGAAGATGTTTTATGAAAGATGTCTTTTAGTACCACATAGTTGCAGTTAATGTTTTTTTTGTTTGCTTTTTTGTAGGATAATATAATTTGTGCAGAGGTGTTAAAGCAGATAACAGCGGCACGGCCGTTTCGGCTAATGCTGTGTTCAAGGCAGGCTTTTGAAACCGTAAGTTACAGCTTCAAGTCACAACTACGACTTGGTAGCGTTCCAGGTAACCCGTAGCTCGTGTTTTTACCGTCCTGTTGTCTTTGAAAGTTCCCTATAACGGCCACTCGTAACTTCCGACCCGTGAACTCGTACCAGATCGAACTGGTATGACTTCACAGGAAGGAAAAACACAAAGTACGAGTTTCCTTGAACGCACCATGAGTTAGCAGCCCCCGCCCTTGTCAGGCATCAATTCCTCGTGCTACGTCACCACATTCACGCGCATCCCTTGGCTGCACACACAGCCCTTCATGCCGTTCTCTCCCCTCATTGGATAACACTTGTATCCCACAAGGAAAATTTTCTCCTCGGGTTACAGCAGAGCAGAGTGACGGAGAGACTCGTGTTTAGGCTGAAATACTTCATGTAAGTGATTGCTGACGGAAAATAGGACTATTTAGGACTTATATTAACAAAAACATTCCACTGATATCTGCTTTAAGGTAAAGGTATGATCATGTGCATTTGTGTTTTGAATCATAATTTAAACTAACATGAAATTGCTGTATGTGTTTCATTTAGAAATAAATAATGTAAACTGTATTTTGTCTGTGTAATTGTTCAGTAATCACATTTAATATTTCTCATTTAATTGATAGAAGTTGATCTAACATTTCCTGTCAAATCCCAAGTACATATTTATAAGCTGTGTACTATACATACATATCTTATAGTAGAAGTCATGTATTTCATCCATGCTGTTTTCATTTTGCAGTTTAATTACAACTCCACCACAAGGCCTGTTTTCACTGTGTATTTCAAATTTTCTGTGTTTTGCCATTACACATATGCACCATTACAGCTGTCTCAGGGCATATCACACTAACATGTGAAGAGGGTGCTCATGCACATTTCCTGACAAGTGTCCAGCATTATTCCCATTATGAAATAATGAATGAAACCACTATGAATTGTCACTCAAAGCCAAGTGGAAATTAAACAAACATACAGCACATGTACATTAAATTAAAGAGGCACTCACAGCACTGGATAAGATTCAAATACATCAAAAGATTAAATGATTTATTTTACCCTAATACTGAAAAGCTAGATAATGGCAACTATCAAATCCCCTGAAGCAGGACTGCTGCAAGTAATTCAGGGCCTCCTGATTTTTCATTGCCACTTTTTTCATAGACTATTTATTTTTTATTTATTTCAACTAGGGCAACAATGACGGCAAGTGACACTAACAGATAACTTGCCTGTCATTCTGATTTAATAAACTTTGGACACACCTAACCTCATTACACAAATACACATCACCTCATAATGCTCAACAAACATTCACGTTTATATAGGTTGAAGTTGAAAAATATGTATAAAAATGATAATAAGGTCAAAATACTCACTTGCCTAATAATTGTGCACGCAGTGCACACAGTGATAAATATTGATACGGTAGTCAATAGTGTTTGTTTCAATACAATGTATTGAATTCAATTTACTTAGCTACAGTAGTCTATATAATAACCATAACATCCGCAATAGCATGTAAAATTATATTTTACCCTTTAATCTAGAATTATTTGGATATGCGGATAAAAATCTGATTCAAGCTCTGTTGTCTTACCAATTATGATTTGGCATGTTAATCCAGTGAAATCATTGGCTTGCAGGTAAGACCACATGATGTCACCTCACAGGAGAAAAAGTAGAAAGGTTGCTCAGCGCTCAACGCAAATGGGGAGTTAAAGGTCTGCACTGAAAGGTAAAGCCTATTTCATCTGAGGTTATTGAGTAAAATGCATAAGTGTCATATTGTGTCAGCATGGAAAACTTCTCTGAAGTGACGTCTTTACTTCTGTCTGATTACTATGGCATGGAGGCGATGATGCCAGCTTACTTCAGCATGTTCCTGATCATATATGTGGCTATTATTGTTGAAAATGTGGCTTTAATCTGGGTGATCTATACTGGCTGTGAATGGTTTGTTTGGAAGCACAACCTTGCTGCCAGCTGTCCTGGCCAAGCTGCTGACCCACTATGAGATATCTCTGCCACTGTGTCAGACACAGATCTATGCTATACATTTGAACAATGATAAAGGGCCACCCAGGCTTGAATAGCACAGTGTGCTGTGTGGAGAGGAGGGTGATCACACAGGTAACTCTAGACTCCAAACGTGTGTCCCTGAACCACTAGTTTTGACTTCAATGACTAATAGTTACCTGCAAGTTAAACTCATATGTGTAAATTCTATGCGATATCTTACCCATCCATTCACTAAATTTCTCAAAATAATATTTTTTCTGCTAACAAAGCATTGTTTTTCTATACACATGTGGATTTCATGTACATGTTATGATGCACTTTTTTTTAACCATAAAACTGTGTAGAGATTTGTGTCTTTTTCTTTTCAGAATTCAGCCAAGAGATGGACAACACCACAGCACTAACATTTACAATGACCGCTTATGCTGTCATGGAAAACTACAAGCACTGGATGTTTATTGTATTCCTCCTGCTTTACCTCACTACTATCACTTTGAACTTGCTGCTCATTACTGTCATACACCAAAAGGCAGAGTTGCATCAACCCATGAATCTGTTCATGTGTGTGCTTTCCATTAATGAAATATATGGCAGTACAGCATTGTTACCTACAGTTATGGCTGTGCTCTTATCTGAGACACATGAAATTGCTGTGAAGTGGTGTATGGCTCAAGTCTATTTCCTACACACATATGCAGGTGCTGAGTTTAGTATTTTAGCTGTGATGGGGTACGATAGATATATTGCCATCTGTCAACCACTACACTACCACACCTTTATGTCAAATGCAAAGGCAATCACGCTTGGTGCATTAGCAGGTGGATACTCCCTTGTTGTGTTTGGGATTTTGTACTCACTAACCTTACAGCTGAGCTTCTGTGGAAAAGTGGTGCCAAAATTATACTGTGTGAACATGGAACTGGTGAAAAATTCATGTTCACCTGCACCATATATTAGTTTTGTGGGGCTTGTGTTTACTCTGTTTCTTGTTGTGCCTCACGTAGTGATGATTGTTTTTTCATATTTGCAAATTTCAAGAGTCTGTTTTAAATTGTCAAAAGAATCTAAAAACAGTGCTCTTAAAACATGTATCCCACATTTATTATCGCTGATAAACTACACCATCGGTTCTATGTTTGAACTTATCCAAAGCAGATTAAACATGAGTCATGTTGCTATTGAAGCTCGTATAGTCCTGTCTTTATACTTTCTTATCTTTCCACCAATTGCCAACCCAGTGCTGTATGGACTTGGTACTCAAAAAGTGAGAGTTCATATAATAAAACAATTTCTTAAATATAAGATCCTGCCAACACTATTAGCAAATGCAGTGGCTGCAGCTTAGGTACACACTGTCCTAGTATGAATTGCAGTGACAATAATTATAAGAATTTCAGAAGCCCATGTCTTTGATAATTAAGGATAGTATCTAAATTGAAATGAACCAATATTATTATTATTATTATAAGAAGAAATCTAACAGAACAGACTATCATAGTAACTGTAAATCTTCATGAAAATAGCATGAAAGACATTCAATCTATTGCCTAACTGTTTACAATAGAGGAATGCCTTTACTTTTCGAAATTTATCATTTAGGCAGGGTGACTTTAAATGTTAGTCTTCATTGACTGAATTCTTCTTTTTTTTGGTCAACATGTCAATTTTGACTGCTTGGCTCCAAATGTCAGAGAATATGTTTTATGAAAGATGTATTTTATTGCCACATAGTTGCAATTCATGTCTTTTGGCAGGATAATAATATAATTTGTGCAGAAGTGTTAAAGTAAAGGTATGATCTTTTGCGTTTTGAATGTGTGAAGTGGAAATGCTGTATGTGTTTTATTAAGAAATAAATGATGTAAGCTGTATTTTGTCTGTGTAATTGTTTAGCAGTCACATTTAAAGCCCCTACAAAGAACTTTTATTTTGTGTCGATTTTGGCAGTCCCTGTAGCGGTAGTGTTTTGCCGAAATGAAGACTGCACTTCCCATGAGCTCTAGCGCGTATTGTCATAAAGACACTTACTGTGCGTTCACACCAAAAGCGACAAAATAAACGTTGATCTAACATTACTTACTTACTAGGCTACTTAGAAGCTGCGTACTTGGGTATAGTATAAGTCAAGTCATGTATTTTATTCATGCTATTTTCATACTGCAGTTTTATTACCAACTTTACCTCAAGGCCAGCTGTTCACATTTTTTTCAGTGAAGGCTACAACAAATTTTCGGTGTTTTGCCACTACACACATATGCACCATTGCAGCTGCTGCAGCTGTCTTACATACATTGAAGAGGTTGCTCATGCACATTTTCTGACAAGTCCCGTGCTGTGTTGGCTACTGTTGCTTCAGCATGAACTAAATCCAGTGATGTTGATAGGTTTTCAATGTAGTGAGTCCCCGGGACCCACAGGTGGAGATTTGGGTGGGTCCCTGGGAAATTCAATGGGTCCCCAATAGGGTTGTCATGATACCAGAATTTCTGTAAATTTCCACGATTCTCGATACTTATTTGATACCACAATTAAAAAAAAAAACTAGGGCCTAGGGATGCAAATTATCGATTAATTCATTAATCGTTAGTTGATGGACCTCATCGATTGATTAACTATTTACTGATGAGCAGCTATTTAAACCTAAATTTAAGGTTGAAGTTTAAGCTCAACATTCCTTATACAGGACTCTACACTAGTATTTGTTAGTTTATTTTTAGAGCACAGCACAATGAAAAATGTTTAAGTAACACGTTATTTAACCTTTAAATAATGTTGAAGGTCCAATGTGACCCATTTTTACATTTAGGAACGGTAAAAACACCCTAAACATTTTTCCTCTGACTTTAAGTTGAACTTGTTCTTGACCAACACAATATTTGATACAGATGAAATGGTCTTTCCTGCCAGATCGAACTGGTACGACTTCACAGGTCGGAAAAACAAGAATTACAGGTTGCCTTGAACGCACCATAACCTCTTGTCAGCCGATGGAGTTAGCAGCCCCCTCCCTCGTCATGGATCTATTGGTCCTCATCCCTACGTCACCACATTCACGCGCATCCCTTGGCTGCACACACAGCCCTTCATGCCGTTCTCTCTCCTCATTGGATAACACTTGTAGGATACGAGAAAAGTTTTCTCCTCAGCTCAGAGCAGAGCAGAGTGACTGACAGACCCGTGTTTCGGTCCAAACACTCTATATAAGTGATTGCTGTCGGAAGATATAACTATTTAAGACTTATATTAACACAAAAATATCGCTTACTTCTGCTTTAAGCTGCAGCAGAGGAAACTCTGCTGTTCTCCGCTCCACCGCGACAAGCGTTTTTTTTCCCATTTTTTTCAACTAAGCTGCGGTAGCGACTGGCTAAAATACGGCAGGATACTGTAAAACGGCATGGATCCGGTTTGTTTATCAAAGCTTGGTCGCCGTGCTGAGGCACCGGGTCGGTTTGAGCTACATTTAGGCAGCATTAAAACTCCTCAAGCAGTGATCAGTGTCGGCGGCTTTTTAATTGTGCTTTATTAGGCTATAATCGGTACGCCTGAAACTCATCCAGTGAGAAACGTTCCGCAGTGCAAAAAGGCAAAGTTGTATTTTTTTCGGTACTCGCAGTACTTGGTACCTACAGTAAGTGTTGGTCCTGGTGACAACCCTACTAGTTCCCATGATTTTAAACACGAGTTGTTGTTAACAACAATGTATCATTTTTCATGAGGGACGCATGGATAGTGAGTTTACTGCGTCCTTTCAGATTTTCATGCGTCAGAGACCTAGCAACATCACTGAAATCTTTTGTTTTTGTTTTTTAAATAAGGCAGGGGGTCATTGGAAAATGAGACATTTCATAAATATTGCATGTTTTGTGGCTTTGTTTTGATGCTGATGCAGTATCAGTCATGGTTATAAATTAGTTATAGAAAAATTAGGCTACTGGTGGTTTTTGTGGGCCCTACTGTGGGCCCCAAGCATTGTCATCACGTTTCACTCCTATGCCTTGAGAATCACAATCAAAACGAGCTGTAGATACAATATATTACATCATTATTGAGCCTGTACTCCAGATAAGAGTAAACACAGTGAAGGAGACCAAATAAAAAAAATAAAAAAAGAATAGTAGCATTAGCAAGACAGCACAGTAGCTACAGTAATTTATTGGTGCATCACACAACAGGAGGAGTACATACATAGCCTAACTATATCTACTGTTGTATGTGGTTTGGTTTGGTTTGGTTTTTATTTATATTGTCACATCAATTAGTCAAAGTTAAATTCAAATGATCACATTGTTTTAATGATAGTCAGTAAAAATGTGTTGACACACTTTAGTTTAGTTTTAGTTTAGTTTAAGTTTATTTCGGACATGTTAAAAGAAACTCAAACTTTTTTCATGGGGTCTATAGCTATTTGAATTTCTGTGTGAATTAGCGAGGAAAACCAGGAAGCAGACAGACCAAATAGACAGACGATCCAGCCTCTAAAACTTAGAGGATAAACCGGAGGTGAAGGTGAAAATAAACGGTAGAGGTGAGACAATTATCCCTCATCCCAGGGCAAAATCCGCTTTATGAGCCTACTGCTCTTAAAATGTCAATTATCAAATTTAATTCACGTGCAGTAGCCTATATATATAATATCCACAATAGCATGTAAAATTATATTTTAGCCCTTTAACCCTTTAATCTCAATCTGATTCAAGCTCTGATGTCTTACCAATTATGATTTGGCATGTCAATCCAGTGAGGTCATTGGCTTGCAGGTATAATCACATGATGTCACCTCACAGGAGAAAAAGTAGAAAGGTTGCTCAGCACAACTGAACGCAAATGGGGGGTAGAGGCCTGCACTCAAAGGTAAAGCGTATTTCAGTGTGTGTTTGTGTCAGCATGGAAAACATCTCTGAAGTGACGTCTTTACTTCTGTCTGATTACTATGGCATGGAGGCGATGATGCCAGCTTACTTCAGCATGTTCCTGATCATATATGTGGCTATTGTTGTTGAAAATGTGGCTTTAATCTGGGTGATCTATTGTGAAAAAACCTTGCATGAGCCAATGTACTTATTGCTGTGTAACCTGGCTGTGAATGGTTTGTTTGGAAGCACAACCTTGCTGCCAGCTGTCCTGGCCAAGCTGCTGACCCACTCGTATGAGATATCTCTGCCGCTGTGTCAGACACAGATCTATGCTATACACACATTTGCCATCACTGAATTCACAATTCTAGCTGTGATGAGTTATGACAGATATTTGGCCATTTGCTACCCTTTGCTATATCATACAATCATGTTGCAGAGACTCATCAAACTCATTGTCTTCATGTGGCTTTACCCTATGGTGGCATTTTTATTTGTTTTAATTTTCACTCTTCAGCTGAGATTTTGTGAGAGGACCGTGGAAAAGGTGTACTGTATGAATTACTTGCTGGTGAAACTTGCTTGTACAGATACATCAATTGTGAACATAGTTGGTTTACTCTCTGTAGTTCTATATACAATTCCACAGCTTATCATGATATTTTATTCATATATACACATCCTGCGGATATGTTACTTGTCATTCAGCAAATCCAGGTTCAAAGCCCTCCGAACTTGCACCCCCCACCTATTATCCATAGTCATCTACTCTATCGGGTGCTTTTTTGAAATAGCACAAAGTCGGTTCAATATTAGCCACCTGCCTTATGAAGCCAAGTTGTTTTTTTCTGTGTACTTTTTTATATTCCCATCCATCCTTAATCCAGTAATCTATGGTTTGGGTATCAAAGTGATAAGAGCACCACTGTTCAGGCTTTTCAGCAGAGAAAATAGGCAAGTGCAAATGTTGTAGCCCCAGAGGGCTGCTGCACTGAAACAGTGTCCTGCATAGTGCTGAAGACTGTTGCCTCAGAAAACAAACAAACAAAAAAAACAACGGTCCTGTCTCCTGTCCCTCTGAGTTTAATCACATTTGCTGTCTCATTACTCAAACAAGATCAAACCAGCCAGTGTGCAGAAAAATGTGTGGAGTGTTGAATTCATGTCATACCAAGTGATGCTCCAGGAGCATTAGGAGACTGGAGCTCAAGTTACTGAGTTTCTGTCAGTTTTTTCCTTGAATCTTGGATTATAATGCAGGAATGTTATAAAGTGTTGCCTTCATTACCTTTGTTTTGCTGGAGTACACATACCACTGGAATAATAATATGGAGTGAAATTACTGCCAAAACTCCACAAACACACAAAGCACTCAGTGTGGTTTGCAAATACAAAACATAATTCACAAACTAATGCATATTAGATATTAGATAGATTAGATATTAGATATCAGATTAGATATATAGCCTAACATATAATAATAATAAATAACACACACACACACACACTGCATTAAAACCTCCACTGTTTGTGCATATCCTGGTTCAGTTGCAAATAAATTCAAAGTTTAATACTAATGGTTATCACATTTTGGATTTGTTTTAGACTTTCGATCAGAAATTATTTGTCTACTGTAAGTTTTCTTCAGGGTTAATAGGCTACTCCTTTTACCCCCCTGTTCAGTTAGTAGTTGCCACAGTCAGTTGAGAATGTGAATTAACTTTCAATGAAAGGAGTCAGATTTTAATTTGACTGAAAGCTATATTAGTAACCCGAGTGTGAGATTATGTTGTGTAGCTTTGTGTGTCATTTGCTGAAATTAATAAATGATCTGTTTCCAAGTCATTTTAAAACATTTGATGGGGTTTTCTTCATATGAACCAAACCATGTATGTGTGTGTGTGTGTGTGTGTGTGTGTGTGTGTGTGTGTGTGTGTGTGTGTGTGTGTGTGTGTGTGTGTGTGTGTGTGTGTGTGTGTGTGTGTGTGTGTGTGTGTGTGTGTGTGAAATAACAATAAATATTTCATGGGGAAACAGATAAATTAAGATGGTCAATAACAGTAGACTGTATATTGGCCTTTTTTGTTACATCACATTAGATAATCAGATTTCACTCTACACTGTTCTGTGGCTTTTAGGTGGTTACTTACTTATTGTGGTAATATTTACAGAGACCCACCACCCCCCCTGGTGACAGTGAGAGGGAGAAACTGCCAGGTAGAGGTAGAGTCATAACCTGGCTTTGTCTCAATTAAAGCAGTGACTTGTCCCATTTTTCCCATTTAACTTGGCACACACACGTGCTTTTAGTGGTCCACAGGAGGTCCAGTTGGGATGTGCCCCCCCTCTGAGAAGTGTCATAAACTCTTTGTCTTGCTGGGAGAAATTGGGACCTAATCACTTCAACAGCAGATGTAGTCCCAGCAGGAAGTCAGGGGGGCCATGCTCTGAGTCTCTGCCCGTACAGAGTGGGAATACGACGGGTCAGAGCTACAGGTGGGCCCCCTACCCTGGACTGGACCTCCTGTGGACACACCACAGAGTAAATTTCTAATATTAACCGTGATGCCAGATGCAAAAACATCATGAAGACGCGTTTCATTTGGGCATTAATCATATTAGACGATGATATACTATTTAAGTTGAACATCACAGATGGTCTCCTGTACCTCTATAAATGGTCTGCAAGGGATGGAGATGTCTTGTCACTGCTGAATGGGAATATGTAATGAGAAAGACAATTCACCAGGGGGAACAGAAAAACAGTTTCTTAGCAACAACACAGATTCTTAAAAGCTCTTACAGCTCTGGATTTTTTTTCCCTTCTTTTTTTGATAGAATCACTTGGTAAAGAGCTTGAAGAGGTCAAATGACAAATCATTATTTTCTGGGTGCAGCACTTTCAAGAGTATTATCAACAACATTAAATATCAAATGCTGTAAATGCATCACAAACATCGTGATCTTGAAGAGTATTAATCAGAATCTCACCATTATTTTCTGGAATCAAAATGACCACCAATATTATGGCGCAAGCATTCAAACACCTTATTTTCTGCCTTTGGAGATATGTGTGATATGAGTCATGTAAAAAAAAAAAAAAAACAAACAGTGACATCTGCAGTAGGGTTTGCTGTCAACAGTTGACTAGTCTTTGAAGACTGTCTGTGTAGCTGTGGCTTTGCTGCAGTGGAGAATGTGACTGTAAAAAGGCTTCATTGCCCTCTTGTGGCCAAAAGATATGACATTCATCCAGCTTTGTTGCATCACATTTTCCATGCCTCTCAACATTGTGTGCTGTGTGTCCCCTATGCGTCATATAGATGGTATGACAAGGTAGGCAGTGTGTTCAGCCAAAGGGAACTATTGGGGCTGGGAAGCAGGTCAGGTATCTGACACAGGGACCAGGGGGAAGAACCAGGTTCAACAAACAGGTGAACCTCAGAAAATGCTCTCTAAAGAACAAACATAAACATACAGAAATGTCCGTGGCTAAGAGCGTGATCCAGATGAATGCATCTTTGCAAGTGGAAAGTCTCTTAGCAACACTGTTAAAGGGATATTCCGGCGTAAGTTTAACCAAAGACGGTTTATAGAGTATCAAATTTGGTTTAACCCATGGTCCAACGCACCGTGACACCGAGTTAGTCGCCCCCTGGAGAGATGAAGTCTGTTAACCGCTAGCTTCTCTAGTTGTAGCAACTTTAGCGATGACCGCACCACAACAAACAGCAACCGATCAAAAAGCCACTTATAGCCCCAAATAATGCTCAGAACAGCACCATACTTCATCAACAGTACAAACAGGGTCCCAGCACATAATACGAGGCGTCAAACATCTGTTAGCTTAGCCTGGTTTCTATTGAAAAGAAACAAAACAACTCACCCACTCTCCTCCAGTTATACACTATGCAGCAACTTTCCGCGTCCAGCAGCGTCCAGGCACCGACAACACACGTCCGAGGCCGACTGGCAGCACAAACAACTGGTTTCAGAGGCCACTGGCAGGCAGTGACCACCACACTGACCACTTGATTCCCCCAGGTCCAGCACATAGACTCCACCACAGCTGTCCCTCTTTCACTTTCTCCTCCATTTCCAGCACATAGACTCCACCACAGCTGTCCCTCTTTCACTTTTCTCCTCCATTTCCTTCAGCTTGTCTTCAGTAAACTCAGTCTCAAACTGATAGGGGCGCCCATCGAAATGAAAACAGTCGTCATTGTTCTCAAACTGCATAAACTCAGCCGTGTTGTCCCTTCTGTGATGTCTGCTTGTTACTGCCATGGTTACAGGCAGTCCGCTGGCGTGGAGGCGATTACGTTACGAGTGAAGTAGAGTCCCGCATAGCTCAAGGATGAAAAAAATGTGTGTGTATTACTCCATACAATGCAGCCAAAGTTCCTATATCTTGCCTATCAGTTTATAAAATGAGTGTTAACAGGGAAATGAACGGAATTGGGCAGTAACTAACTTTAGATATTTGCGGGAGAAAATCACGTAAACAAGCGCGAGATTTGACGCGACGTCACACGCGAGATCAGGACGACGTTCGTTGCCGGAAGAGACTGTAACATAGTGAAGCAGACACATGGAGCAGACATCACAAAATGGGTTAAATTTACGCCGGAATATCCCTTTAATCTAACTAACCAACTAATCTAAGTGAGAAGTTAAATCATCAATGTTAGGAGGATGCCGTCAAGGTCATTTTTGAATTCCTTGGGCAGCATCTCAAGCTCAGGAGAACTAGGTCTCTTGTTGATTTGGGAGTTCCCAACAGAAGATGAACTCTTATTGAATGTCTTGACTTGATGCCACCGTTTCTTGGGTCTCTTCTTGCCACAGAGGGTTAATTTACATGGGTTTGCTGGATTTGGATCTTGGACACACTACTTCCTGTCGAGAACATGAAAGGTGTATATTTTTGTGGTAGCCTATTCTCAGCAAGGGTTTGGCTATTTTAATTTCGTTTGACCTTTATCTTCTCACAGGTACCAGGCATGCTTATGGATTAGATTCAGAAAATATGCTTATTGACATTTAATACTAAGAGTTAGATATGAAGATTGACAGCACTCTTACATGTGTCTGTTAAATGTCAAGCTACAGTTGGTAATCTTAGTTTTGCATCAGGACTAGAAATAGAAGTCTGGCTCTGCCCAAAAGTTATAGGTGCTTCAACACACATACATTATCAGTGTACATTACATTGGTGTTTTTACAGGAGCTTACATCTATTTCTTGGCAGGACACAGTGACTTCCCAGGGTCCTGTCACTGTGCGGTTGCCAGATATCTACTGGAGACTCCTGGCCAAGAAATAGTCCAACTGTACACCCACTGCAAAACTACAACTTGTCATCTTTCAATTTCAAAGTAAAATAAAAAAAATACTGTGGTTGTGATTTACTGTTCAGAAGTAAGAGCAGTGGCCATGTTCTCATCTAACACACGGCAAATAAACATTCTGCACATAATGAACTATATTTTGAAAAGGTTCAAGAAACTTGAAGATATTCCCCTCTCATCATTTCAAACATATCCAATATTAAAGAAAAACACCATCACATAAACAGATGATTTTTTCATGCATTGATTTGTTATTGAAGGGACAGTTTTCACATCAAATCTTCCAGTGTTGGTGCCAGCTTGTTTCCAGCTTCTCTCAATGCAGTGTTCACTCAGGTCCTTTGTCTGCACTCAAGTGAAACAGACATTACAAAGCTGAAGTGATCAAACACACACAGAGATGTTGCAGTCTGACATTTTATATGTGGATCAGGATATTCTTTCTATGAATTGTCTTTGATGCATTTTTATATGAAAAAAAAAAAAAAACACAACATGGACACAATAATATATTCTTCATTTTACCAATCCTAGCAAAGGTGATGGAAAACATCTTCATGACTGGACTCCTGCTGCTCCTAACTGCCTCTCTTGTTTTATGTTGGAAACATGAGATTCTCCTTTGTTGTGTATGTATTCTGCAGGCAGGGCACCACTTTCCTTTGTTGATCTCCCTTGGTGCAATTCTGTTAATTATACCTGACTATATCCTATAAGAAGGCCCTGGGCTTTGTATATAATCAGAACTGTGTATTTCATGTTTGCATATTATTATCATCCTCAGTCAACCTTTGTTGTGCTGCCTGGAGAAATGTCTAAAAATAGTTCTTTAAATGTGATAATGAGGAAAGAAAACATTTTACGATGGGTCTCGTGTGTGCCTGTGCCGTACTTTATTTAATAAAAAAGTAATGTAGCTACAATGTGGCACACCTCAGGAATGTCAGTCAATTTCAAATGGCATGGTAATGTATTTAGTTATACAAAGCATGCTTGTACATTAAACACTTAATAAATACAATTTCTCCTCTTTTTGTTGTGAACACTTAAAAAATTAATTTTTCTGGGGTAAATTGTACAATAAGTCTTAAAAACACAACGTGGTCGAGGGGTGGACATATTCTCCGGAAACAAACACTTGGGAATACAAAACTGTTTTACAAACAATCAGGTAGACAGCATGCATACAAAAATAGACAACTATTCTGATCATTCCTTTAAAGTAATTTACAATACTAGATCATTATTGCCAAGCGTTATATTTTTGTGCTCCTGTTTTGAGGAATTGCTTGCTTTCTGTATCTTCCCTCATCTCTCTTGGAAAAGTACAATGTACATTCACAATCACTGAGGCACAGCACTTGATTTACAATTTGTATACTGTAAGTACCCCAAAACATTGTTGTTGTAGTAGTGTAATGTTAAATATATAATATATATATATATATGTTTAACACCCTGTACACTCATAAAACAAACATACCCATTGATCATACACACATGCATAACAAAATGTTGTGTACATCCAAAATAGCTTTGCTTTGAATTTCCCCATCAAACCAGCATGATGTTTTGAACGACTCACCAGAAGCGAAGGGGGGCGGCCATGCATGTTAGCGACGAATTAAAAAGCTTCCCATCAAGTCTTTGACACAAAGTGCTTATTTGCTGGTCAGATACCCTGTTACTCTACAAGTTACGTCTCCCTTTGCCTTTTCTGAGAGCCGCCATCTTTAGGAGCGAGAGAGGGAGAGAGAGAGAGAGATCACCATGTCTTTGTCCTCCTTTGAGTGACGCTGAACGAGCAGTAGAAAGAGAAGAGGATGGACAGCAGGGAAATGGTGGTGTTTGGTGCCTTATGTCTCCAGCAGGGGGGATGCCAGCTGTGTGAGGCACAGTCAGAGGCGATGCAGTCAAGGTTTTATCAACACACTAATCCTCCAAGGCCTACCCTAAAAAACCCAGAGACCGGTTTGTGTCTTGAAGAGGGACATTCTGCAAAGACATGAAAGCATGAATGAGTAACTGGCAAATACGACGCACATAGGGAGGGAAAAAAAGCTCGAATCATTGTTGTTCTTTTACCTTCAATGAGCTGTGGAGGACCCTGAGGCGATGAAGTTTGTCATTTAGCAGGGGGTCATTAACTCGACGGACGAATGAGCGCTTATACTCCAGGCGGCTGGCTGATCTGTGGTCTGCCGAGGTGGACAGACTCGTCTGCTCCAGAGCCCGGTACAGATCCCCCAGAGAGTCGGCCTGCATCCTGCAGTCTCGTCCATGGCCTGGCAAAAGACGGACACAACGCAATGATTGACAAGATTTTACAGTAAACTGAAGGATGAGGATTTTGTTTGTTTGTTTTTTAACAGAGAAATACTGGAGGATTATGTTACAGTGCTTAAACTTTTCCAAATGTATGAAAAAACTGAAAAATGCCATTGATTAAAATGTTCAAACACTTTGCATTGGTGTTTCTCAATTGTTTTGATCAACTTTGGCATGTTTCTGCACCTTGACTGAAGCCTACAGTACCTTTGGTGAGCTCAGATGACTGGACACAGACCTGGTTATATGCGGTCTCACGGCCCAGTGAGTGTACAGTATATCAGAGCAATAAAAGCCATGAGGAGGAAGCAACTGCCTGAGAGCACAGAGACAGGATTGTGTCCAGGCACTAAAAAGAGGCCATAAAAAAAAATTCTGTTGTACTGAAGGTTCCCAAGAGCACAGTGGCCTCCATATTTCTTAAAGGGAAGAAGTTTGGAACAACCAGGACTCTTTCTGGCCAGACTAAAGCCCCTTTACATGAAAGTTTGCAAAAAAAATAAAAGAACAAGAAAACATCTGAAGGACTCGCACTGTGAGAAACTGTTTGACCTCATTTCTAATTGTCATGTTTTGCAGAAACCAGACCTGACACCCGTTGTGAAATTTTCTCCCATCTCCACAAACACACTGTTAAATCTAAAATAAATACATAAACAATAAATGTAAGTATTTATTTTACACTTTTCTGTTATTCTTAGTCTTAGTCCCTTCTTTATGTGATTTTCTTTAGGATGACCAATGAGGGAAAAACACTCATCTCATATCGTTGTATTGTGTAAACTACCAGGTCCCCTTTTGTCTCCAGTTTTCCTACACTGCCCTCTGTTGCCATGATACTAACATTACACTAGAGCTCTGAATCTGATAGTCGTCACATTATTTTGTGTTTTAGAAGCAGCGTTGCATGCTCTGAAGCTTTGGGGCTGTGCTTTGAAAAGTATCATGTTTTAGTTGCCGCCTGTTTTGTGTTTCTCTCTCGTCTTTACAGGCAGCGGTGGAGAGAATGAACGGTGGAGCAGTGGATAAATGAGGACAAGGAGAGAGGACCCTTGGGCATGTTTCTTTATTCTGTTCCGAATTCAACATTAACACGGGCTGAAAGGATTGCTCCTCGCTTCACCATCCAATCCGTGCCAAGAGGCACAATAACATCTCGATCGGGCAAGAGAGAGAGAAAGAAAGAAAGAGAGAGAGCCCAAGTGTGTGTGTGTGAGAGAGAGAGAGAGAGAGAGAGAGAGAGAGAGAGAGAAAGAGACGACTGCCAAGATAAATCAGAATCAAATAAGACACTAAATTTCCTCTCACTTAGTCAAGTGCCCTGCAGGTCTTCGAGGGGCGGCAAATGGGCTGGCTTCAAATCCAATCCAATAAAGCAATAATAGGCAGTATTCAACCTCTGACATTTGCTGGCTCTGGCTGCCTGTTAGCAGCTTTAATAAAATAAGTGACGACAAATAAGTGCCCTTGCTCAGCACTATGCAGATGAAAAGACTGACCTACAAATACCAGCCAGCAGAAGAGGTCCTTACATCGGGACCAGTCGGGGCGAGCTCAGCGTGTCACACCTTGACCTTCTCTGATGCTCTACAACCGGATTAGCCGATCATCAACGCCACCCGTCATGTTTCAGGTGTGCTCATTTGAACTTGTTTTATACACAATGTTGTTTGACACTAGCTGGCAAACTACAGGATTTAGTGATCCTGGGATTCTAGCAGTTCCTCCAGTACTTTTAGGGATCTATTTTGACTTCCTGCTAATTAATTTTCACGCACTCTCAATCACAGCATGCTGTGTTAAGGTGCTACATGTCACACAGATTGGTGGAGAGCATGTTTTGTGCAGGTACTCTGTATTGGCCCCCACCTACTTCATAGACCTGCTCCACCATTACACCCCCCACCTCTCCCCGTGCCCTCCGATCCTCAGAAGGAAATCTCCTCGCCCTACCCCCTCGGACCAAGCACCAAACTTGGGGGGACAAAGCCTTCTCCGTTGTCGCCCCCACCCTCTGGAATTCACTCCCCCAACCCATCAGAGAGACTGTACAGACCCGCGCACCTTTAAACCACTCCTAAAAACCCCACCTTTTTAAACTGGCTTTTAATCTGTAAATTAAACATTTCTAATTCTCTGTTTTTCTATCCTATTTCATTTCACGTCTCCTTTTGACCTTCCACATTGTTTTTGTATTTAATTGTGTTGTTATTCTGCATTGTTTCTGTATTTTAATTGTGTCATTATTTTAATGTAAGTGTCTTTGAGCACCTGTAAAAGCGCGTTATAAATAAATTTAATATCAAATATCAGGCAAATCACAATTTCTAGTTCTTTCAACTAAGATTAGCACATTTCTGACCTTACAAATATGTGTGATGTAAAGTTGCAACTAAAAAACACATTCATAGTTCTTCTGTTGGTTATTCTTTCATGTAATGGACTTTTTTGATGGATGACTCAACTGACTGAAATCATTTTCTGTTGATCAGCTGTTTTGACTTTAGTATAATCCAATATATTCTCAAACTTAAAATTCTAAATGCTTGACTGCTTGTGCTACATGTAAGTCTGACCTGGGTCTCTGGGCTGGTCCAGCTGGTAGTGCTGGGTCTCCCTAGGATCCAGTGCAGCGGCGGTGGCGGCCAGGATGGCGTGGAGCCCGCTGTCCCTGGGTAGCGTGAAGCTGCGGGGTTTCCCTCCCGCCTCTGAATCGATACTGGCTCTGAGGGGCAGAGGCAGGGCTCGGTACTGTTCCTGCAGCAGGCTGCGCGGGGCAGGCAGGGTGGACTGTCTGCGGTACTCCATCGCCAGTTGGTCTCTGTCCTCGGGGAGCATGGGCTCCTCCATGGGAAACGTCTGGAGGTAGTGCATCCTGGTGCTGCTCTCCATCTGCTCCTGCCAGGAGTTTCGATGGCTGCTGCTGGTCTTCTGCCCGGGGGAGACGCTGTGGTTGCTTCCTTCCTGAGGCTCAGAGTGGAACTCCTCATGGGAGGAACGGGACTGGAACGTGTCGGAGGAGGAGAGATGTCCGCGTTTTGGTTCCAGGTATGGACTCACCTACAGACAAAGAGACAGCAGGTAAAGAGAGACGTCTGCTATAGCTATATGGTGATGCCTGCTGGATCTGGGCTGATAGACTGAAGCTTCAGCCTACACCTTTTTGGTCAAGGTACATTTAGTCTTGTTTTGTTTTGGATTTCTACTTTAAAGCCCCTGTACAGACTTTTCATTTAGTGTTGATTTTGGCGGCCCCTGTGGACGAAAGCGGTGGTGTTTTGCCGGAATGAAGACTGCATTTCCCACTGTCATGAAGACGTTTGTCTGGCCGGCGCGTGTAGATTTGTTTTGGAAACGTCGGAAAGAAGACAGGACTCACTTTTTTTTTAGCAGCATAATGTATCTATTTGTATCGTTTCGTCAGTGGTCCGACCCGACCATGCCTTCCAGAGGTATAGAATTAGACTTAGAAATAGCGTATCTTCACACTGATGGGCTCATTTGCTGTTGTAGGTAACAGAGGGGACTCAGCAGAACTCCATCGGCTTTTGACAAGAAGTCAAAAGCTCCGTACAGGGGCTTTAAGGAAAAAAAATTATTAATTATTGTTTGTTGTTCATTTATTTTTATATCATATGTGTGTATATACTATTGTTTATTTGATTCTACAAGACCGAAATAAACGCACTTTAACTGAACTAACTAGATTCAACTCACCGAGGATGCTCTGGGATAGGTGTCGTACGGCGGTGGTGGACTGTCCTGTTTTGGCATCGGGGGCATCTCCATGTCCTCATGATCACTCTCACTCCAGTAATCTGTCATGAACCAGCAGATTGTGTCATGTTTTATTTCTATAACAGAGCCAGGTTGAATAAATACATTTTAAAAAGACCCTGGTACAAATCATAAAATTTTTGGTTGAAATTGATAATGAGCTGCTGTGTCAAGGCCCCGCCCGGGATGGATGCTCCGAAAGCGGCAGCTGCAGTGTTGGTGTAGCGTAGGTGTGATGCAGATAAGACCAGGTCTGAGTACTTTTGAGGGTGAGGATGAATCTAGAAGATGCAAGAACTTCCTGTTAAGTCTCCTGGAGGTGTTGAGAGACTGATTTAGCAACATGTCAGTGATGGAAGAAGCCCCCTCTTCTTAAAACCGGTGACAAACCTGCTCTCAGCCACCCACCTCGGCTTGGTTTCTACATAGGCTTCTCTAAATAGCCCAGGGGTATGAGGAGGGAGTTTATTTCCTGTCCACATGTAAGAAACCAAAGAACAGCATATAAAAAAAAATAAAAAGTACACCCTGTGCCCTTAAAATTAGCATTTCTATACCAGCACAAAGGAGAGAAGCTTGAGTCAGAAGTGAAATGTGAAACTGCAGCGAGGTGTTAAAGCCTCTGCTGATGATCTAAGAATAAGATCTATTTATTGAGTTCTCTACGTGAGGTCTTGTATCTTGTTCACGACTTTATTGCACAAAATTACACAAAACGAACAGTTCAAGCAACTCGCTTTCGTATTTATTTTCCTTATTACCTCTAATCTTTGACAGTCAAAAACTAGCCAAGAAAAAGTACACAAGAAGCAGCTGAAACACATACACACTTAATATGCTTAAATGTGAACAGACCTGGTATGATGCAAAATATCCATTGCAATGACATTCATGTATCAGTCTTTATATAAGAGGCAGCGTTTTCTATAGATGCCATAAACGGTAAAAATGTACCAGGATTGGCAGATTCATTCTGTTGGTTGGATGTTTACATCATGAAGCTTTGAGCTTTGTGTTTGCAGCGGGTATGAAATGGAACTGAAGGTGCAGATACGCTGTGATGGAAAAACGACTGTGAACCTGTGAAAGTGAATTAAAACGTCACCAAAAGAAACACGCGTACATCCGTCACTACTTATTTATACGCGATCCCTCCATCTATAGGCAACGGCTCAATGTCTCACTGCTCAACCTCAACAGTTTTATGTAACTTTTACGTAAGACTGTAACCGACCAAGAATCTTTTGCAGCTCTGCGAGCAGAGTCTGTGACTAATCTCACCTTGTTCCTGGCGAATTTTCTCCTGCTCGGAGTAGCCAGCCACTGCCATACTGAGACGACTCAGCCACCTGTGTGGGAGAATGACGCACAACAGTTTCACATCAAATAAAACATCCAGTTCTTGTGTGTGTGTGTGTGTGTGTGTGTTTGTGTGTGTGTGTGTGTGTCCTTTTTTGACCAATAACCTTACAAATCTGCTCTGTGTCAAGTTGGACAGTCCCACGAGGGGGTTTAAATGTGGCTGCAGATGTGAGAGGGTTTACAGTGTGACTATCACAGCCTCATTAACTCACCGGGACATGTCGTCTACATTTTCCGCTGCAAAGTAGAAGGTCTTTATCTTCGGATGGCAAGCTTTGAAAGCGCTGAAAGGGAAGCGAGGGTATAGTTAATGAAATGCAGGGACCTATAGCGCACGTTAACATATGAATGCAGACGACTGCCAAGATTAACTGGCACACGATTACACACACACACACACACACACACAGTCTAATCCAGAGTGACACAAAACGGCAAGACTTTGCATCATGAGATAAACGGCTCTGCTTATTTTTGGCAAGTTTAAAAACAAGTAAACAACCATAATGATGAAACATAATGCACTCTTTCAAAAACCCTGAATTTATTGGCATTTACACCCAATACTGAACAATAAACCCATTAGTCACCTATTTTTGCCACCAAGTATATTGGATACACTAGCACATGATTAACATTTGCACCATATTACTGAGCCATCCATGTGATTTTCTTCAGATCTAAGCTTCAAACAATTATAATAAAGCATACCTTTTATCCTATGGTAACTTATTGAAAGATCTTTTGCTGTTTCCTTAAAAACGTAAAATCTGCTCACTTTAACTCAACCTTGAGCGAGAGAGCAGTTATGCACTATTTTTCCCATGTGGTTCATGCCATCCATCTCTTTCTGAAGTGGCAAAGGGATTCCTGCCAAGTTGTGAATCTTGCACAACATGAACATAAAAAACCCAGCTGTGCAAATGAACTGCTTTTACGGTTGTCTCAGTCAGGTGTCTCACTCTTTAATCACACCATAAACATCCATCCTCCGAATCTCTCTCCATCGCTAAAAAGCATCAATGCATCGATTATAAAACTTATCAATAATAGTGATAATGATAACCCCCCCCCCTCCTTTTCTCCTCTCAGTGTGCAGGTGGTTGGAGGCCGACAGCTGGCCCGCCCTCACTCCACTTTTGTTAGACATGTCTTCCTGCTAAAAAGGAGTTTTTCTTCCCCACTGTCACCAAGTGCTCGCTCGCAGTGGGAACTGTTGGGCTTCTCTCTACAATATTATAAGGTCTTGACCTTTCTCTGTAAAGTGCCTGTGCAGCCGCCCCCGTCTTGACACAGCCCTCAGGTCTGACAGGCACAAATGGGTTGGTGTAGAATTGCCTGAAATGTCATTTACAATGACATCTACACACTTCTTGTTACACTGTGTAGCCTACTGCAGGACAAAGTCACTCTTATACAGCCGCCACCATTCATACTTTGAATGCTGTTTCTTACTGTATATAAGAATAAAAACCTATTATATATATACAGTATATATATAGATATACAGATTTCAATTTTTTATTAGATCCTATATATAAAGCCATAGTTAAATGCACCTGCTGTCCCCCAGTCTGCTCACTAAAATGTTTTTGTTTGTGAGTCACGCATCCTCTGCTGTAAATTGGCTGTTTTGCATACTCACTCGCCAACGATATTAAATATATCTGCTCTTTTTGTCTGCCAGGAACCAGTTTACACAAGACAACCTCAGCAGCATTGTATCCTCATATCATATGCACCATGAAGTCTCTGCTGGTAGCTGTGTGAATTGTATTGTATGTAAGATTTTTGTATTGAGTTTTGTCTAATTTTGAGGCCAAATGAAGAAATAATGCAAATCTATGAAGCTTGATGTTTGGCGTCCAGGTGAAAATCGTTACTCACAACTTCCTCCTGCACTCAGTGGCACGATCGATCTTGAACTCCGGGAGGCTGACGAAGCCCTCCGCCTTCTCGTCCTGCCACAGGACAAAACAGAGTGAGCTCAAAGCACCACATAATGAATAAAATCCAATAAATGCAGTCGAGATGATCTCATTCACCTCCTCATTCATGTACCAGTACAGGCACGTGTCTTTCAGGATGAACCAGTACTTCTTCCACTTCTGCGAAAAATATGTTTTAGCGTCCTTCTTTTTCCACAGCCAGCCCTCGCAGTCGCCCTGACCCAGGTCTCTGCAGGAAATCCGCCGCTTACTGATCGAAGACATGGGGCTTTCAGCTGCAGGTGCCAGCAGGGGGTGGGGGAGAGCAGACAAGGGGGTCAGGAAACACTCCTCATGAAACACCTGCTCATGTTTGAGTTCAAGTCAAACCCCTTAAAGGGATACGCCAACATTGTCTTGCCTCACTCCCGAGTCCATGACAAGCAGATAGACACCATCCTCTCGACTGTGCGTGCAGTAGGGAGATAGAGCCGTATCGCCCGTAATTAGCTTAGCTCAAACGCTTGAAGTGCATAGGTAGTGTTAGCCTGCCTCCTACCCGAGCCGAAATCAGCAGTCAGAAGCTGATTATATCTTAGCTCTAAAGTCTGTTATATAAATATATCACGTTATCGACATTTCAAACATTTTTAGGCGAGAAAGTTTGAGCTAAACTAATTACGGGCGATACGGGCTCTATCTCCCTTGTTACTGCACGCACAGTCAAAAGGATGGTGTCTATCTGCTTGGCATGGACTCGGGAGTGAGGCAAGACGCGGAAAAAAAAATGTTGGCGTATCCCTTTAAACCACTGCTCCTACCTTTAGTCTTCTTCTTCGACCTGGACAGCAGTGAGGATCGCTCAAACACCTGCAATGTGAAACAAAACAGAGTGACGACCTGCTTGTGCTCACGACGAGAAATCGAAAATTTTTTAAAAATCGCAAGCTCACTGGACTGACATGGTAGAGGGATGCAGAGTCAGAGCTGGATGTGGACATGGACACTTCCATCTGGAGGGCGGGGACCAGCGTGTAATGGGTGGGGCTCCCTCCTCGCTCCGTCTTCCTCCTGTTCTGACTCAGGCTGCGTCCCAGCAGGAAGTCCTCTCCTGGCGCTTTATCCTCACTGGCAAAACGCAGTAAGGAATTCTCTGCAAGGACAAAAAAAACAGAGGCGACACACAGTCAGTGACATGAATTTATCCTGTTGAAATACAGTAGCCTACATCATTTCAGTACAAACTCTCTGCACCATTTCAATCCCCTACAGAAGTGGATTTTTTTTTTCTGTTATCACATATTAGCTCTACAATAGTTTATGCAATTAAACTCATATCACTTTGTTGATGTAATCTGCTGTAAAACCAGTCTGCTGCCTGTGATCTCTGGATGCTGACATTTCAAAAGACTTCAACCAAAGTATCTGAAAGGCATTTAAAAAAAAGTCTACAGACAGAGGCAGTTGTCAGGCAGGAAGGCCGCAAAATTTTCAAACACTGTCTCTTGTAGATAAATATAGCACCATCACTTTTTTGAAAAGCCCAAAGGAGCAACGTATCAGCAGCACCCCCCCCACCCCCACCCCTAGGAAACAAACACATCACTCAAGCTTGTCTTTGAGACGGAAATAAAGCAATCCAGTCTCCTCCCACTCCATTTACCACCTAGCTCAACATCCACCGACAAAATGTGAAAATCTCAGAAAAATATATTTCTACCGTTGCCAAAGCAACAGTGTACTTTTTATATCCAAACACAGGGAAACTGCAAAACTGAGAGCAAGGGAGAGGGAGAGAGAGAGAGGGAGAGAGGGGGAAAAAGAGCAGTGATAGATTATGTACATACGCAGGAGAGAGAGACAGGACCTGATATCCAGCATGTTATCAGTTTTGACAGGCCAGCTCATCCTTCTACTTTTTGGCTGGAAGATCTGAGCGGGTGAGGATATAATGAGATATCCACCCACTCACCTCGGTTCCCTCTGTCCCTCTCTGTCCTCCTTCTCTCCGTGCCTCCCTTCCTTTCTCTCCCTCTCCCACTGCCTCCCACTCACCTCTCCGGCTCTCTCTCTTCAGCTTGGCCAGGTCTTCGTTGTCTCCCACCCAGTTGTATTCCACTGGCATCGAGATGGGCCTGAGCCTGCCTGCAGTACAGGGAACGTCAATATTACACAGCTGCTGCCCACACACACGCACACATACACACACATCAAACAGCGGCAGACATCTCAGGAACACCTCAGAAATAAACAGACGTCACATCCACAGGGGCATTGAACTCTTGGCTCTCACAATTACATGAGTGAGTCCACAGACGGGGGGAGGAGGAGGGGTCTTACCATAGGTGGGAGTGCTCCCCCTGCGGACTGACGACACCTCCTGGTTCTGGTCGTACTCATAACAGTACAGTATGGCATCCTCCTCCACCAGAGGAAATCGCCGCCGACACTCCTGGTCCAGGTAGGAGTTTGGTGACTCAGATCCTTCTGCGACGTGGACGTCGGACTGAGGATCTTCATCTGGCAGATTTCCTTTGTCATCTCTGCCATAAGGAAAGGAAGGAAGTCATTTTATTGTCAATTACGATTTGGACCATTATGATAGTAAATAAAAACCAATGCTATAAGAATATACCACAGGGTGAAAGTTTTTACTTAAAGGGATAGTTCAACATTTTGGCAAATTGGCCCACTGCCATAATCCCTATAGTCATAGCAGTAGGTTCGTTACCTTTATTTGTTGGTGCAAGCTATTTTTAGAACGGCGGAGCAGAGCCGCCCGCGAGCTGCTCAGAGCTACGCTACGGAGGCTAATGGGATTTCTTGGTTGCCCTCATCAAACTCATCAAATACACAATCCAACAACTCTGAAACGCTCTGATGGACAAGTTGTGACCTGCACATTCACCACGCTATGAGATAATACGTAACAGAACGTTACGAGACAGAGTTGTTTTAGAGGGAAATTCATGCAAAACAGCTGATGCACGTTCCTGTCGGGGGCAGTTTTTTAACAAGCAGTCTCTGTATTAAAACAATTCTGTCTGGTAACGTTCTGTTATTATCTCATAGCGTGGTGAATGTGCAGGTCACAACTTGTCCACCAGAGCGTTTTGGAGTTGTTGGATTGTGTATTTGATGAGTTTGATGAGGGAAACCAAGAAATCCCATGAGCCTCTGTAGCGTAGCTCTAAGCAGCTCACGGCTCTGCTCCGCCGTTCTAAAAATAGCTTGCACCGACAATTAAAGGTAACAAACCTACTCCTAAAACTATAGGGATTATGGCAATGGGCCAATTTGCCAAAATGTTGAACATGACGTTTTATTTTTTTTACATTAAAGGGATAGCTATAATGTAAACTGTAAAAAAAAAAATAATAATAAAACGTCATGTTTTTAGTCTGAAGGATAGAGCCTGATGTTCTGTGTATTTATTGTTACCCAATAAAAAGACCAAAACCAACAATGTGTTAGTCATTATCAACACTTACTCACTTCTCAAGCCTTTCTGTAGCTCTGGGCTACAGCTCAGTTGTTCCTGCTTATGAAGTTTGTTTGTTTTTGTACAAAATCTCCCAGAATAGTTGGACACATTACTTTTTTAGCAGATATTTATAGATTTTGTTTATATTATTACAGGAACAAATAATGGAAAACATTTGTTTCAACTTCAAATTAATACATTTGAGTATTTACATAAAATAAAGAATTACAGCAGTGTCCCACACGTTAGCAGGATGGCGCAATTGTTGATTTACTGTCAATAAGAAAAATAGAAATGACCATCTTATCCTTTAAGTTTTAATTTTAGCATCTAACAATTTGTGAAAAATGACATTGCATAGGTCAGTGAGGATGAACAGTGCTCTGAACTACCTGTCAGCACCAGTGTGCTAACATGATATATATACCATAGGTTATGATGTACACTGCTGAAAGTCATGATTTTGACCTGATGGAGGTGCTCAAAAAAAAAAAATCAGCAGATAAATACAGTGACCATGACTTATCCCACTGACGGCAATTCAGTATTTCTATCTCTTTATTGTTATCTTTGTTTAACCTTAAGGGTCTCATTTTCAATAGAGATCTGTTTCATCACATAATTACACAGTCTGTATCCACAAGTATCCACTGACAGATGTGATCAATCATTTTCTCTCCTCCTTAAAACACCCCCAATTTACTATTGTTTACATCCATGTTTACACACCACTACCACCACAACTTGTCAATCAGTGTAGAAACATGAGGCTGGTAGCAGGAGTTTGTATCAAGCTGCAAGTTGCACCAAATGCAAACCCCGTAGAAAAGTTCCAGTGTGTGTGCACGTGTGTGTTCACCTGGGAGTGTATGGCTCCGATGGAGGTGGGGGTATGAAGAGGTCCTGCAGAGCACAGCTACTCCTCCTGGACGGAGTGCTTAAAGTGCTGGTGGGTGTGGCGACGCTGCTGCCGGGGCTCTGAGGGAAGATTGGCTGTGTGTGAGTGAGTGATTGTGTGTGTGTGTGTGTATGTACGTGTGATGAGTTATGTGTGAAAGAGAGAGAGAGGAGGAGGCAGACAGACAGAGAGAGAGAGAGAGAGAGGAAAGAAGAAGGAAAGTAACAGTTACAGGGATTGACACATTGAAAATTTGGAGTTCACAGCAGTTCAGTCAGTTAGTCAGTCAGGGGCCGGCTCCATCAGCGCAGACTGTGCTGCTGAGCATCTCGACCGTGAAATGAGCAGTGTACTGTATGTTTCTGATGCTCCAGTTCTAACTGGTGCACACAAGAGGACAGGTTGGTGTGCAGTTGAGTCATCCCTCTCATTCAGGTCAAGGAAAATCTGGTCACAGCCTACATAGTCTGTTAAACACACGACATGATCCCAGTTTATTTATGATAACTTCCAAACTTCCTAAAAGTCAGATTTACTATATAAAAACAGGCTGCGGAAAAACCACCAACTTGAACAGTGGGAGGGACGTAACCCTAACCCAATCACAAGACGCCTGATTTGCAATGATAAAACTTGGATTTATTAAATTAAATTTCTTCAACAATAGAATATACATTTCTCATTGCAAAGACTATGTTAATGTGTTGCGTAACTCGCTGCTGACTAATATCAGAGATGTAATACCAGGGGATCGGCTCCATCATAAACCCATTATGCACGTCAGAGTTACTACAGAACAATTCTTTTCAATATCTTAACAGCTTACCTTGACATGCTTAATTTTATTCTCATCTCAGAGCAGGAATCGTGCTCTTTCTTCCCTTTTTTTTTGTCCTAAATAACGCCGGCAGGGGAGTGAGTACGATTTAGGTGGAAAGAAGAAGAATGTGAGGATGTGACGGGGGAGGAGGCTGAGCAGGACTGTGCTTCAGGGCCTCAGGGGGAGAAAACATTTTCTCTGGCCTGGGACTCAAAGAAAGGCTGAACTACTTTAATACACATCCCTCTCATTTCCACCCAGTCTGGCTCGGCCGCACGATCCTAATAATGTAATTGGTTTGGCTGAAGTAGGACAGCAGATGCCACTTAGAGCGGAGATGTGAACTTGTGAATGAATGATGCTGGAACCTTCAACCAATTAGTCACAAGTTTTTGTTGCAAAAAAGAAAGAGGTGTATTGTGTTAAAACAATACCTGGACAATGCAGTGAAATACCCAAAGCTACAGTGAAAAGGCTCACAGCCAGAAACTGTCTCTTTGAAAATGGTCTACCCGAAATAAAACATTATGAGTTTTACAAAACGAAAGGCTCATCTAGCGCTCTTGTTTTAGAGTTAATGCTATTGTGAAATCCCATTTCACTTTGAACTCTTCTGTTTATTTATTTTTTTATCCTGTCCATTTATAGAATGACCTGGGACTTTGGTGTCTGGCGTCAGGAGTCTGTTGAGTCTTATTTTTAACACGACAGATGCACATAGATACACACACACTTATAAATAACACAGATGTCGTGTTCTCATGGAAAATCAGGACGCAACATAATGTGTGGAGATGAAATGATGAGAGCTGGCGTCAAACCTGCAGAGCCAGAGGTTTCCATCTCATGTTTTTGAGCAGGGCGGGAGTCGAGGTGAGCGTGCTCTGCGGTCGCTTCTTCAGCGTCAGGGTGACACCTGCAGGGTCTCCACGCAACAAGTTCACCAAGTTCTTCAGCTGCCAGCCCACCTGACAAACAACAATAACAGGATAAGGGTTTTCTTTTTTCTCAACACAACAGAAGTTCGGCTGCAGCTGAACTCACCAGCAGGGCCGTTGCTAGGAATTCTGGGGCCCCCTGAAAGAATACTAAAATGGGCCCCTGACTTTTCCACTTTTATTCTTTACGTATTATCATTTTTTATTTAGCCTACTTTTTTTTATGCTAATGCAGCATTACTATGAGTATTAGTCAGGGTCTTATGCAGAATAATTCAGTCATACAAAGATTAGACAACTGGGTTTTTTTTGTTTTTTTTGGGCCCTACTGGGCGCTGGGCCCTAGAATTATCATCACCTTTCTCCCCTATACAACAGCCCTGCTCGCCAGGCCGCTACATCTCATTCAAGGTGCTGCTGTGGTCACCGTTATAATGTTAGAACCTGAGGAGCATCCTGCAGTCTTGGAGGTTCACCCTGATGATCACGTTCAATGCAAAGCTTGATGCCAAAGGGCGTCCGACCTGCACACCCCCTTGTGACACCCATCTGTGGGCGCTGTCATGAAGTGGAAAGCTACAGTGCTGTGAGTGGTGAACAGCTGCATGCCTTGTAAATAGTCTTTAACCCAGTTTTGATGACATTTGGCACAAAGAACATCGCGCCCAGAGAAACATGGTCTGCTGCTGAACCAAATATGCCAGGTCCAGTTTGGGGAGAAAATATCCTCTCTTGCTTGGCTGACTTCACTAAATTTTTAGTACATCTTGTGTACTTCCATGCAGCCAGAGAAAGCTGGGCATTTTTCAGGCTCTGACCTACCAAACACTCTGTACCTTTCTATGTAATTTTTCACCTTGACAGTCTCTACACGGAAAGTCTTCCCTCTCAAAAAGCATTAAAGGAACAGATACAGAGTTTCATTTCATGTTAAAAAGATTGTTTTGCTGTGTCTGGCTAGAAAATGTGTTTATATGAAGCATAAAACACCTGTTTTTTAACATCTTTCAACAATCCACTACTATGCCACCTGAGATTGTCTGCCTCACTTCAAGTATTCTGGTAACATCCTCCTCCATTGTTAAATTTACTGTCCTGCATGAAACCATTTTATGTGTTAGGAGCCCTCCCCATTTATTGACCATTCCTGCACCAGAAATTCAATCTATCATAGCTGCCCGCGGATATTTATTCCCGACATGCTCTCTTTATTTTTTTAAAGCCTTCCAATCTTGGGTCCAAGTAATTTTTCACTTTTTCTCCATCTTATTATACACGTGTCATAACTTTTTCTGAGCTTTTGCCTCAGAGGGTCTCTTTGTCATTTATTTCCTTTGGTCAGTGTTACTCCTTCACATCAAAGTTCAAGTCCAGTTAACACTGGTCTGTGTCTCACAGCTGGACCTCTCCCAGTTGTCCTAATTATAGATCACTGAACTGTTTCAGACGTCTACACTCTTTCCTTGGTGGTATTTTTTTTTATAAATGGTGTTTGTTCTACTGTCTCTCAAGCTTGAAGATGTTTTTTTCTAGCTTTATTTTTAAGCACCTCTCTGGTTTCATAACTTCCTGTGAGCGGAGACAAAGAATCGCGGGCCACAGACACATCTCGTGTTCGATGCACTTATCACCTGGTTCCCTCAAAAGGTTTCTCCTTTCTTCTTAATCACAAGTCAATATAAGAATTAACAGTATTAAAGCTGGTTATGGCCGCCTCTCTGAGTGACAGCACAGTTGTGGATCAGTTGTGGACGTGTCGGCTGAGCTTTCAGATTGACATCCCCTACTTAAGCTGTCAAACTCACTCAGCTGCTGCTCACTTCAGCAGCAGCCACAGCAGGACATCTTCCCTTCACCTCCAACCTCTGCAGCATCCACCACTGAACACTTGTTCCATACCACACACTGATACTCTACCATAGAAAAAAATCTTTCATTGTTTTTATTCCAGCTACTGCAAAAAAAATGTGTGTACTCTGCTGTCAGATGTCAGTCACACTGGAAGTCTGAAAAGCTGCCGCCAATCAAACCGTTACTGAGAGCACAATGTTTTGCGCAAAAATCGTCGCCAGGGTCCTGGTATTGTGCATGCTGCTCAGCCTACTCAGCCATCAATAATGTGATTATTTACACGTGGGGTTTTTCTCTATGACATGTCAAAAATATCTGCAGTGAAAAAGGTTTGTTAGGCCGCTGAGCACTTTTTTTTCGTTCCCTACGAGGAGCATGCGCCGAGTCGACACCTCCCTGCTCTCACTGTTTTCAGCGCTTAACCCTTTATAGGGCACTCATTGAAATACTTTGAAAATAATTGTCATGCTAAATATGACTGTTAGCTGTGTAAATATTTAATGTTATCAAAAGAAAATATAAATATCTCACTTTCGTCTACCTACAACTTTTATAGATCCATTCCACACACATGTTCCCAAGACGAGGTAGGGGAAGGTGACCACGCCCACTTAGGAGACAGGAAGTGTTTACAGTTTCATATCATTGGAGCAGCCTCTGCAGACAACAACAGTGTCCAAAAACAGTCACCTGCCTGATAATGGGTTAACTGCATTTTACAGTGAAAAGACCCGAGGCCACTTTTGCACATATTCTTTTTCAAAATGGCTGCATTCAGTGGGTGAGTTAGTTGACTGACTGAAATGAACCTGACTTGAGCTGTGTAATTATCATATGTCTTGCTGTTTCAGACACGAGTAGCAATTATTTTAGACAAAGGGTGCTATATTTGAATTGTGCACCACAGGAAACTTTGTTGCTCTCATTTCCATTGAGTTGAGTTTATTACAAAAAATCTCAGCAACATGCAGATCGTGCAGTTTAGTGTCGCTGGTAAAAGCTGTGAAAGAATTATTTTTGGCCGATTACACCTCTGCTCATGTTGAGGTTTCCTACGCTGAGAGCAATATAAGGGCTCCAGACTCCCATATTAAAATAAGAAGGATAAACTCGGGATGCCCTGATGGTTAAGACGCTTAAGGCACCAAGCATAAGCAGCACAGTCGTCGGTTTGAGCCAACTATATGGAGGTTTGTTTTATGTTCTATCTTCACTACACCTCTTTAACTTCCTGTTATCCCTCTGCTGTGTGTCTCTAATGACGACAGAAAATGCACCAAAACACAACAGAAAAGGAGGGCAACGATACATTTTCCTGCTAGAACTGGTCAGCAGAGGCCTAATAAGTTACACATCTGTGGCTGCACCGTGGGCGTCTAGGAACTGAGATCACACTGGAAACTGTGGTTTTGGCTCGAAGCAGCAGACGCCCCCTGATCAGCTGAAGAGCTCTTGTGAGCAGGAGATAAGTGAGTGACCCCATGATGAGCAAAGTAACATATCCACATCCTCATGCACTACTTATACGAGACACAAGAGCCTCCACTTAGACAGCAGCAGGTCCAGTGGTGCTGCAGTGCAGTGTAGCTGGATACACATTCACATCATTCAGACTTTGTGCACAAAGTTATGAGTTAAACTTCCAGACTCTCAAATCTGCAGATACCAGATAACAATTTATATATAAAAAACTGCTCATTCGGACAGTAAATAGTGTACAAGAGATAAAATCAGGTCTCACCACTGTCTGATGATTAACCTGGATGACTTCATCTCCAGCGTGGATTTTCTTACAGCGGTCAGCCAGGGACTGATGGAGAGACAGAGACGCAGAGTCAGTGACTGCTCGTTCATTCTACTGTCATGGCAGAGATTGCTGTGATACAATCATAAGTGACACACTGCACTCTACGTATTACAACACAAGTGAGTGAGCAGTGAGGCGAAGCTCCGCATATGTGAACAGAAAAGGTCTTGTACTCACTCCCTCCGTCGTCCCGGTGATTACATGCAAACCATCATACGTTGATTTGATATACATGCCCTGTGGGAACACAGTGGGAATATAAATTGACATTTACATTTGAAACATAAGGCACATTTAACACACCGCATCCTTCTCTCAGCCTCAGCACCACAGCCACTGGCATTAAAGGCCGGGGTCGTAGCATATCCGTGAGTCACGTTTGATTTAATCTGCTTGTTGTGCACTTATCTCACTATTTATTTTAGCTGCAGTGAGAGATGTGACTGTTTTTATATGGAGCTTAGATATATGTAATCAGAAAAAATGTTTAACAACCTGTGGGGGAGGTCCTTAAACATCACATGGGTGTACTTTTCAAAAGATACCCAGCACAGTCTGAATTTATCTTACAAAGTGAGTCCCACTCAAACACTCCTCCAAGCTGACTGAATCAAAGATGGAGGATTATTTATCTGTAAATACTGTTTGTTGCAAAAATTTAAAAAAATAAAAAGCTCAAACTCAGGAGCTCCACTAAAAGGGTCTAAAGTGCACCACGAACACAACACACATAGGCAGACAAACACTCAACACACACACACACCCAGACACACATTCACACACAGCTATGCATGAGTACACATCACACAATCTCACACACATACATGCACACAACAGATACACCAAAGCATCACACCAGTCTTCAAGATGTGCGTAAGAGAGGTTTATTTTTAGGCCACTTGGTCCACTGTTCAGGTTTCGCTGAACGGTTGAGAGAACTTCCATGCCCCCCGCTATTTGTGTGGGGGTGGGGCTCTTACTGTGGCCCCAAGCAGGGCGCTCGTGCCTGAGTGTAGGTCAGCGCCAAGATGGAGACTGTCTTTGGTGCTGATGGACAGACAGCGGGCAGCACAAATAAGTGTTTTCTTTCTCTGCCTAACACGGAATCTGCAGTTTTGTTTCAAAAGTCGGACACGCACACTCTGTTGTTGAATTACAGTTTGCACATTTCAGCTGTTTGTACGTTGCTCAGGTTAACATGCACAACATGCTCGTTTTTTTATGCTGATTTTTATCAGCTGACTCATTTGCCCACCAGCTCAGTAAAAACCCAGTTTCGGGACAGCCACAGACAGTGACCTGCATATGATACAAGACAGTCTTTTTTTTCCCCTCATTGCTCCTACTGTTTTGAAATGTGAAAAAAAAAAATACATACAAAAAATAATAGCAAAGGTTCTGCACCCTGTGTCCCTCCAGACAAACAAACAGGACACTCTGGACAACTGGATGATTACAGTTGAGAGCAAGGACAGTGCAGCAACAAGGACACTGTTTCTGGAGAGAGATGTTTCTGCATTTTTAATGCATGCTTCTGTTTCTGTGAGCACCTGAAATGCAGTTCAGTTCACCTGCAGTGTATCGAGGTTAGGGCTGAAACCTCACAGATGCACACATTAAACCATGTCCAATAAAACCACAGCTCCCTGGGTGGCGTGATACCACTAGAGGCAAATTAGTAAATTAGTTTTTTGTAATGTGATTCAACCAAAAATGTACAATTGGTCTTTCTGGGTCCCAAAAGCCTACATACTGTACTGTATGTAAATTATGAGAATCTAGAAAATAAAACTAAACAACTATATTTCTAAGTTTTTTTTTTAAAGAAATCAGGCAGTGCAGGTTGTTAGTGTATGAGTAACTGATTTAATTGTTTTGACAAAGACTGGGACACATGCTGCGAGATAATTTGCGCATGCCATATTTGAGTCAAACACAGGTCGATATGGTGCTATATGACTCATGTTGCTGTGATTTAATTTCACCAGCACCCAGTGTTTATTAGCAGGTTGCTACTTTACTGTTTTGGCACAGTGGCCTTTTTTTCCTGCGTTCACTTCATCAAACCTGGAAAATAATTTAACATCTTGACAAGAGAGAGCGAGAGAGAGAGAGAGCAGTCTGTGCAGTGTGGTGCTGTAAAGCAACTCCAACACAACAGCTATGCATCACGTAATTGGATGTTTGACTCCATCAGTCCGCAATATCTCAAGAGGTCAGTCTTGATTATTATAATTAGCTACGCGGACCTCCACACTTCACTTTACAGCCTCAAAAAGCAATTATTGTGAACATTTCTTCGTACACTTTGAGTGTTTATTTTTTATGTGGGTAGTGAACCTACCTCAAAGAAACTGTGATGATTGTGGGTAATATATATAGTAATATAGCAATATATATAATATAGTACAGTACAGTACTCATATGTTATGGCAACTGCTCTGTCTCTGTAGTTTATCTAAAATGGGGCAATTTTGTAATCTCAAATTTAATTTCAATACATTACAAGTAACATTTTTCTGTTTTTACACTGAAAACGTTCATTATGTCTTTGGGATTATTAAGGGTTCTTGTTCGTTACCTTTACATGTTTCGATGGCTGTTGATATAAAATGTAAAAGTTAAAAAAGAAAACTTTAATTGTCTGTGACGAACAAGAACCCTTGATTTTTCTGGTTTAACTCTTAATTACTGACTAATCGCTCAGTTAATGCGCGACAGCCGTTAATGGATGACTGTCTAGTTATTTCTGGCAATTACTCTGCAGCCTTTAATTTACCCCAAGTTACATAACTCGTGAGCTAACTTTGTGCTATAAACAAAAGATGAGTGAAATCCTTTGAAAGCAGTGACCTCCTGCCGTCGAATCCTATTTTTACTGACACATCTTTGCCGGTTGTGAATCTCTGAGCTGAACACAAAGACAATGATTACTTCAAGTGCATTTGTTGTTGTCTGCACTGAGGACAGAGCTGCAGACAGCACATGGTCTACTCTCATGATGCGCTGGGTAGGATGACCAATGAGAAAGTCAGCCAACAAAAAAAAAAACAGTGTGATTCAGTAAGTCTTACAGAGGGTTAGTCTTACCAATCCTTCAGTGGATTTTATGTTGGCCAGCTGCACAACCTCCAAATGTGCAGCCTGGGACACCATGGGATCCGAGGACAGAGAGATAATGTGGTCGCACACTCCAGATAGAGTTTTACACTGGGGATGACATATTAAGGACGATTAGGACCAGAAAGTGTCCGCATTATGGCTTCATTTTCATGAGGCATACTGTAGTAGAATAAAGTCAACAACTCACCACATGCAGGATTTTGTTTTCTGTTTCGTACACAGAGCAGTCCTGAGGAACATTCAGAGAGCAGTGTTACCTCAAGAGAACGTGTCAAAATGGAGTTATTATTGGTATTTCTGCTGTAGGTGGATGTAAGCAAAAAAAAACCGAGCTGCTTGGCACCTATAACCCCCAACACTCCCACACAGACATGCACAAACACAAAACAAATGAATCACCAATGCGGAGGCATGTGTCTCTCTCTCTCTCTCTCGCGCTCACTCGCTCACTCACTCTCTGTCTCTCTGCCAGTCTTCCTCTCTCTGCCTTCAAGTCTTTCCTCTTCGTCCTCTTTTACGCCCACTTTTAATTTTTCCCACTTTAACTTGTTACTTAACTCACTATGAAGATTATCCTGCACAGTGATGATGCTAAAAGCTAATAAATATAATTGTTCCCGTTATCCACTGATCTGACTTGGTTCTGCAGATTGTGAGTGTAGTGTGAAATAGACTCGTATTAAAATCATTATTCCCTGTCATGAAGGTCTGACCTGCCTGTGTTTTTTTGTGTATTTCACCTGCAGCTGAATGTGTTACAGTAATGCTGCTTCATATGACTTAAAGCCATGTCCATCATCGTGCATGTCCTCAAAGCACAGACAGTGGTCATTTATAAAACGAGGGCATGTGGGCACACACAGGATGAGGTTCGTTTATTCTCCTCCTGTCTCATTAGCTGACCTGCAGTAGATGAATGTGCATATGTAAATTACGTTTTAACAGTTAAAGGGATTGCAGAATTTCTCACTGCCTGCCTTTACCCCTGATTGAATATGTACATGGATGCAATGTGCGCAAAAATAGGAGCTGTGTTATGACATTAAATGCTTCAGACTTGATGTTTATACAAGGAATTAAAATGAGATGCTGCTTCTCCGTTTCAAGCGTAACACGTTTTCTGAATGTCAGATTTCAAAAACAGATTCCCATATGCTGCCTTTATGCATCAAATACAGAAATCTCTGCAATATATGAAAATACTGAGACAAGGCATAGAGGAGAATGAGTTTGTGTCCAGTGGAGGTATTTTGATCAAAATTTTTGTTATTACACTGTGTGATTTATTTACCTGTTGTACAATTGTCGTGAGCTCAAGACAAAGCTGGATCACGTTGTTTCGGGTCACAGAGTAATCTGCCACTGCAGCAAATGGAGACCTGAAAAAGAAGGAGCACCTGGAATGAACCATTAGATCATTCTTCCTTTGAGACTAAATCACTGGTAAATCTGTGGGAACATCTCCAAACACTCGCTCATGCGCATCAGTGCAACTGCACACACGCAAACATCAGGACACATGAGATTATTTCATTGCAGTCAAAGTTATAGAGTTTTCTGCTAAACATTAATTTAAAGACCAGCACAACCGTAAGTTTATTTAAAAAATATCATAACAGCAAAAGCGTAAACATAGTAAATGAATACTCTATGTGCAAACAAGTCAACAATGATGTATTTGCACAGGTTATTTAATTGTAATTAGAATGAGTGCTGTCGAGTAGCTATGGCTGCCTCTATGGGAAAGGAAACAGCAAATCACTTTGTTATTTCTGTTGAATGTCGCCTGCTTTGAACTTCCAAACTCATCAAACACACACAGTCACACACAGACGCAAACAGACGCAAATACACACAATTGGCACAACCCCACAGAGAAGCAGGGGATAAAGCAACATATAAATAGACTTGCTCAGTGCCTTTTTGCCCACCCTGTCAAAATCTACTTATATAAGGCCTTTACTCATCTTTTCTTGTCAGCTAATTGGTCATGGACATAACATAAAAAAAACAAAACTGGTCTGTAAGTGATAAGAATTGGAGTCTCCACAAAAGAACCAACGCATGGTGCCAGATAAACAAGACAGCCTCATCCTTTGTGAAGCCATGTTTTCTATATTTAATTTGCTGCATTACAACAACAAAACCATTGTGTTTTTTTTGTGTTTTTTTGTTTTTTTAACCAATTTACAATGTTAGGAAAATGTTGACGGATGTATAAAGTATTTACTTCAGGGCTAAAACATGCTCAATGAGCAAAGGAGTAAAATATGAGACGTAATTACTCCATCAATCAATGCTGGTGCTAAAAATAAACTACAAAAACTAAAGGGAACTCTGTCTTTGTGCATGAGTGTGTGCACGTGAACATGTAAGCACACAGGCATTTGGACATGTTTATATGTATTACAAGTGCAGCTTTTTGCAAATCTCACCTGTCCAGCCAGGCCAGCAGGCTTTTGGCTGCAGCGATCAGGTCCACCACAGAGGTAAGAAAGTCGTTGGGTAGTTTACGGGTGGCTCGGCCGTCGTAATGGCCGCTGCGCCGCCTGCCTGTGATGAAGTTCTGCAGGTTCTTGGCAGATGCGTTCAGCTTGTGAGAAAGAGTCTTGAGATTCTCCGTCTCCAGCCCGTAATTCTGGAGGAGAGAGGAAAGTAAATCCGCCGTGTTTGACCAGTTTGTCAGTGTTTGTTTTAACTGTGAGCCTTTCCAAAAAGATTCTCTGCAATGCAATTGTTGTTGTGGAAAAAAAAAAGACCACTGGCAGGCCAGCCACCTTGTCACACCACCAAAAGATGCTGCTTATACGATGAACATGTGAGGAATCAAACCAGTGACCCATCTGCCCGGCCCCGCTCTCCTCCAGCTGTCACTTTGCATGTGTAGGGACAGCAGAACACTCATTACCCCCCGTACGCCAAACTGCACGTGCGGGCCTGTGGGCGTCTGAGTTTCTTGGGAGGAGAGAGCGCGGCAGGAGGGCCGCTAATCATATTTAATACAGCAGAGCCTGAGAGACTTAAAACTAAATCCCAGTTACGTAAGAAGCTTTGAGGCTGAAGCATTGCCCCCCGTGCGGCAATGCAGGATGAGAGGACTTTAGATTCAGATTGCATCTGTGACCTCAGTCCAGTAAATCTCCATCCAGTCTCACTGTGTGTCTCTTGAGCCAACACATACCCGTCCTCATCTCTGTTCCGTCCTCTCGCCTTCACTCCTTGTTTTCATCAATTTTTTCACAACTTCTCCTTTTATGCTCCCCTCGCTCTACCAGCCCAGCGTGTCACACCTTTGACGCTGCTTTAGACTTCCAGCAAATTACTACTTAATGCCGTGTATCATTAGACTGCTCCATTGATTGTCCTTTTAGTGCACAAATAAAAGAAGGATTTGAAAAGGAGAGGAAAATTACAGCATCTTAAGAAATGGTTCAGCAGGGTGCTACACACAGCTGTCACCCACACAACATAATTCTTATTCTGAAGAGAGTTTCATTAGTTTACGTTTACGTAGAAATTCAATTAAAGTGAACTTGTCAAAAGCTGTGAGGAAGAAAATTGCTCCTAAAGTTACTGATAAGTTCTCATGTTTCTTCTACCATGTAGATGTGGAGTCCATGCTTTGTTCATGACATTAATTGGGAACAAATTATAAATACAAAATATAAAAAACTATTTAACGATTAATACTCTGAATCCATTTTTAAGCATAACTTTTAATATCTTGGATGTGCTCCCTCTCTCATAACTTTGTGGTTTTGATTGGTTGTACAAGATAAGCTACTTATCTTGTTCAACCAAAAGTTTTTGCCTTCTTTTCTTACACTTTATGCTCAAAACAATTATTTGCTTGGTACACAAAATAATCTGAAAATTACCCAACAGTGAAAACAATCTTTATGTGCAGGCCAAAATAAACTGAGATATGAGTTTTGTGTGTTAATAATAGGTCCCAGATCCCAAACCACAGCGTAGACACCGATAGATAACTGCAGATTTTAAACATTAACATGTTTTAAGATGCAGCATTTATGAAGAAAAAAGACTAAAATGAAAAGGAGAAAACACAATATTCCCTAACAAAACGATGTCCTTTCTGTCTAAACTGATCGTGTAACCTTCATCTGTGAAGAACTACTCGGGACAGGTCAGTGCACTGGCATGAGGAGGAGTGAGTGTTACAGACTTAATTTGATGCTCCAACTCCTTCGGCAGCAGCACTTTAGTCCAATCAGCAGAGCAGCAGTCCATCATGCTGACACATGCAAAACTTGTGTTTCTGAGACCAAGTGCAAAAATCACTTTCGGAGGAGGCTGTAATCCATGTCAGCGCTAATGACAGCTGTAAGATTTTGCCTGTGGAGGATATTTTGGCCAGATTATTAACTCTGCTAGACTTGCTGTGATGTTTTTGAGGCCCAAAGCAGTTTCAAGCAGTGAAGTCTAAACCCCTCAGCGATTTATGCAAAAAGAATATTGAGTTTATTCTGATAAATCAAACAAAAATGTGATTATACCTGTAATAACTGGGATTGTTAACTGATAAGCAGAATTCATGGATGATGACTTTATGCAAAAATACAGTTAACACATCATAACAACCAGCTGAAATCACACATATCAAAACTGTGAATTTTGTCAAGACTAAAAAAAACAACCTAATTTTCTAGCTTCAATCACAACAACCACTAAACTGTGTGATAAGCTGAGGAGGAACCGAACATGCGCCACAAAAACGAAAACTTAATTCGACCGCAGCGGTCCGTGACTCTTTCAAGTAACAGTACAAAGAAGTGGGAAGACAGCGTGGGAAGCTTGGACTCACCAGAGCGCAGAGTAAGTCCACAGCCTCCAGTATAAGCTCCTGGTGTCCGATTCTGGACACTCCCAAATCCTCCAGCTCCTGGTGGGTGATACGCAGCAGCTGGTCCCCCCCTACTTTCTCCTTCTCGAAGGTCTTGATGTACTGCTGCAGGCAGTCGTCCAGGCCTGAGGGAACCCAACAGGATGACAGGAAAACTTTCAGCACAGCACGACAAGGTGAACAGTTTGTTCGCTGGTAGCAGCAGGCTTTCTGATTTCTTGTGAAAACCTACATTCGCATTATGTTTTCAAATAGAGCTCGGTATCAATGCCCTTGCCAGAATCAGTGCTATAAAATCTGTAAGGCGTGTGAACACAGGTTGTGTACGACTGTGTCCTGTGAAACAATTGGTGTCAGACGAAGAAATCTGACAGATTCCTCCTCATCAACAACAATCCCAAGGTGCATTTTCAGCAATAAACTAGAAAAAGCTTTCAACTAAAAAGCAGCGATGTGTCTGCGCTCGGCTCGTTTTACATCTCTCACTGCTGTAGCAGGTGTGAAATCTTCCATTGAGGCAGTTGATGAAGTGCAGCACAATAAAACAAACTGCCTGGCTCTGCAGCTCCTGTCTGCATCAAAGGGCTTTCGCCTCATAAGGTGAGTCTCATCGCTGGACACTGGTGTTAGTGCATTTATCAGCAGCAGAAACTCAAAGACAAAAGACATAAAAACACACTAGATCCACCTAAATGACAACTCTCTGACGTAACATGTATCTGTGGTGCCCTAATTATGTAGAATTAAACTGAAACCAGAAACAGTGGATGGTGTTACAACAGCAAACAGATGATTTCATTTGCCCTGCAAGATGACAGATCACAGTTTCTCGTCTCTCAGTTTTATCCACTAAAAAAACTAAAGTGTATTTTTATATATGTCATAGCTGAATGTCAGTAGAAAGTGCTCTGCATGCTAACTGACCGTCCTTTTACCAGTGGGGACAGAGAGAGTAGCCTTTGTAGGGCTTTCTTCTATACACTCCACTCGGTCTGTTTCCATTTTCTCAGTGAGAGGGGGACACACACACACACACACACACACTGACAACTCTGTGCTCATCTTGTCTTTTCATCGCTGTGGACCAATCATACACATGTGACTCAGTGCTGTGTGCCTAAACCTGATCAGGCATTCACATTGGGTTTAGCTGGCAGTTCAACGGTGGAGAGGAAAACATAGGGAGGTTCAATGGTTTTGCATAAAATTTAAAGGCTTAACTAATCAGCCTCTTTACCGAGTTAATTGAGACTCATTACGTCAATGAAGTATTCCCCGTGTTGTCATAGGAACCACGAAGCAGGATTTTGGCAGGGATTCTCCCGCAGGACAGAATAAAGAAATAAGTGAGGAGGGGACTCGAAGATGCTTTCCAAAAAAGTGACTGCGTGGTAGCACGAGACCCCTCGGCTAACGTAGCTGCCCATTTCATTAGCAACAATTTAAGATTTTAAATGTCACCGTCAAGCATCATGTGTTGCTACTTTGAAGGATGCTGTTTAAAAAAGAAAGAAAGTTGTTATTAAATTGAAACGAGAGAGTTGAGTCCCCCCACATCAAAGAGAAGTGAGATTATTTCAAGACACATTTATTTTTAGAGCCTATTCAAAAACAACACAAGCTCAAAGTGCTCGACAGAATATGATCAATAAACGCCCAGGCAGTCAAATCTGAATAAAAGACTGAAAACAAAGCAGCTGCATGACACAGAGCAACACAATAACAAACACAGTGAAAGGCACTGAGAAAAAAAACCCCACAAACATCAAGTGGATCCATACACAGGAATAAATGTAGATTTTTAGCCCTGTACTTTAAGCAAACAGTGGATCTGATAAAGAGGGAGATTCTGCTCCAGCCGCAGAGTCCTGTCACCACTGAGTGTAGATTACTTTGAGATTACTGCTCATGAATGCTGAAGTTTGGTGGTTTTAACTGAACCGCCGCTGTATCTTGTGATATGACTCTCCACTTCAGAGAGCAGTATGGCCACAGACGTCCCCCTCCTCTGTAGATGGAGAATACTTTGCTGATTGCACTGAGTACTAATCTCCACTGCATCAATTTTTCCTGCCCATTTCATTCAGGGGTCAGATTTCAGGCGCGCTGAGGAGAAATTAAAAGCACAGCGCTGACACGTCCTGATCTCCGTTCCAGATAATCCTCTGATAATGTGAGGTAAGAGAGATATCTAAGGCTGTTAGCGTTGTTGTAATGGATTTGTGTTAATCTGACTTGTCATTGATCACTCTCGGTGTGTATGTGTGTGTGTGTGTGTCACAGACGAGGAGAGCGTGGGTGTGCAAGAAAAACCGAGAGCGCATAGATAAAACTGATACACTTCACGAAACATGAATTATACTAATGCGGACTGTCAGGAAGACTAAAGAGATTATACTAAGCCTGCATTAGGTCTGCGCCTCGAAAACACGCAGACAATTAATAATAACAAGTCTGAAAATGGACAAATCGTCATGTTTGCACTTGTTGAGAACACATTTTTCAGTCAAAGCCGGAACTCTTTCCTCTTTTGTGATGAGGATCTCTTCCTTAAAGCGGCTTTGTCACAGCTGCGAATAAAGCGCCTTCCTCACACAAAACACTACCGGGGAGGGGTGCAGAGCGGGATTGTGGGAAGGTCACGGGGTGCCCCTATTTGGCCTCCAGTGACATCACAGAGCCGTATGCTAATAATGGAGCTGTGAATGCGAAACTACAAAATGCTGCCATTCCTCAGGAGCTGAGAATGGATGTGAGACAAGAATTAAACCCCCTCCTCCCTCTCTCCCTCCCTGTGTCTCTCAGTGCCACTCTGCCCCTCACTTTAAATTACCATTACTGGGCTCTGGGCACAGGAATCGTCTCTGCTCCACTTGTCAGATGTGGGACACTGAAGTGCCCGTGCTCATACCCCGTCTCCACTTCTTGCTCCCTACGTTTCTCAGCCTATTTACAGATCTGCTCACATCTCGTTTTAACTGTTGTGGTCTTTCTGTCTTTGCCTTTCTCCACATCCTCTCATCTCTGAGCCCGTTGTCTGCATCAATCCTCCGTGAATTCCTCTATACATTTGCATTTTGTGTCTCTTCAGCGAGGCAGCGCAGGCAGAAAGAAAAAAAAACACCCTGTTTAAAAAGCAGCTTTAGATTCAGGTACAATTTATAACACAACTCATACAGAGAGAGGTCTCTCATCATCACATTATGTCTGAGCCAGCAGAAAGAGGCCTACAGGCTCAGAATTATGACTAAGTGTGTGTGGGTGTGGGCGTGTGTGTGTGTGTGCGCGCGCGTCTGTGTGTGTGTGTGTTGGTCTTGAGGCGGGAAAGATGTATGTATGCATGTGTACGTTTCATCTGGAGCATCTCTGAAGGGCTGCGGCCTGACACGTGAGCACGTGGCTCTGCAAAACAACACACAACACAACACTGAAACAATTACAGCGCTGGTGCACAGACAGGCGAGGGTAGCTCCCCTACTACTGCCTGCAACATCTCCTCCTACGTCTTGTGCATCTCTGAGAGTAACAGGCTGCCTGTGGCGATCAGTTTCAAATGCAAACAGACTAAAAGCAGCATGACAGTGCGCCATCAGCGCCACCAACGTCTCCTGATAGGCCTGTGTGGGCTACTTCCACCAAGTCTGTGGAGACAGTTTTTTTTTTTCCTCTGAGGAACTTCTCACCCTCAACACAGCTACCGAAACCTATGAATCATTGATTCGTTCTAACAGCTGTACATTAATATATTCAACTTAGCAGTTTCACTGAATGCCCAGACCCTCATTAATTAGAGCACAAACATTGGGCTACTTTCTCTCTCTCTCCACCACAGCTCCTGGCCTGCAGAAAGCTTCACCATCAGACTGAACCCTCTCACTTCCTGTGTGTCTGTGTGTGCTTGTGTGTGTAATTGAAAATCATTATTCTGCTGAATGTTTCCCAAATTTGCAGTGAGGGTCTACTTTACAACTAAATGCCCATGTGTCTGAATCAGTGTTTGATTTAAGAGCTCACATATTACTGCTTTTAAATAGTAAGGGCTGAGCCTGATGTTTCAGACACCAAGAGGCTTTAAAAACTGTTTAATCTAGTCTCAGGCCTACACCAGGCTCCTCTAAGTCAGCTGTGACTTCTTAATGACTTGGAGCATCTGTGGATCAACATTATTGGCACAGATGGCTCCTATAAAGCTCTGGTGCTGCACTACAGTGATAGTTCCTATATCGCACGCACACGTGAGGCTTCAAGCTCTCAGATTCTCCCCGGATCCAGTGAGAAGGGTTAATTATTTGTGTGTAATTACTGGATCTCCGCTGTGTTTCCCAGCCTCCTGCGAGGCAGCCCCCCCGTTAACAATAACCGCCACAGGACACAATAGAGGTTTAAAAGCGTATTGTGCCACTAAGAGTGCGTTAGGCTCTGGAGAACATGTTGGTCTTTGAGGACAAGTCGTCTCCACATTGTAAATGCGTAGGGAGGAAAAAAAAAATCGATGATGAAATGATTTGATGCTGTGATTAAAAGCCTCGTAGAAGGCGCACGCCGAGGCGGCGGAAGCCCGAGGCTCAGCAGGTGTTTTGTTCTCTTGTGGCATCTCGGGTGAATCTTTGTGGAGACGCAGCGCAACACTGTAGTTTGATTGCAACACAGCAGTTTTTTCTTTTTTCTTTTTGGTTATTTCTACTTGTAGCTATTAATATTACAAGGCTTCAGCATCGCGCCTTACCTTTCATCCAGTCCACCACCTGATTGGAGCTCCACTTGCTCACAGGCTCCATAACCAGTGCCATGGTAGAAGTTTGTCTTGTTCACGCTTGACAAAAGAAAAACACTCCCAACAATCCCACTCCTGCCTTCAAAGGATGAAGGGGGGAAGACAATAAAGAATATTTAAAGAAAAAAATAAAATAAAATCATAAAAATAAATTCAAGGGCTCTGCGTGTTCTTCTCTGCTGGGTTTGGGTGTTTACAAACATAAAGAGGCAGGTCCAGAAGGTCCAAAATGTCGCTTTGAGGAGCCCGAGTGCAGCCCAGCGGACTTGTGCACATTCCTGTGCTGTTTGCTCGCTTCACAGAGGCTCTTTCACTTGTCATTCACGTCAGGCTCAGGGCTGCTGGTGGTGGTGGGTCGCTGCTGCCCGACCCCCCTTCCAAAATACACCGGAGTAGCATCCACAGCTCAGGAGGACAACGCACAGACTGTCGGTCATACTGGTGTCTGGAAAGGTTGGGCTCGCTCTGAGCATCCTCCCTCATACACAGACATGGAGTCATAGTCCTCATCGCGCACTGGGGTATGGCGGGTGATTGATGCCACCAGGCGGCAGCGGGAGGCTGAGGAGGACAGGAGGATTAGTGGCAGTGATTTTGTGGAGAATAAGTGGGGAATTGAACCACAAGTACTTTACTTATGTGACTGCACATTGAACTGTAATTCAAAAGATAAGAGTTAACTTTTTCTGTGTTCATTTGTTTATTTTAACAAATGGAAATAACATAGCTTTATAATCTAATAGTATTCCTGTAATTATCCCAGTTGTTACACATTACTTACTATGTCACAACTTCAATGGGTGACAATAGGGATGAAAGTATAATTTTGTTTGATAATTCGTACAACTTTTATTTTAAACCGGGATTTTATTTAGGAAGGCTATTTATCTTATTTATAATGTAGCATAGAATATGATGAATGAAAAGGTCCTAGACACACAAAACAACAACCACGTTGAGCTTATATAGCCAAGCTTCTTTACCTATGGGTTACTATATATATTTAATAAAACAATAGCCTAAACGGGACAGGAGACCACCTCCGCCTTTAAATAGGGGGTGTACTGAGGCCGTCTTCCAGGCAGATGGAAGTTCAGCTGACTGTATGGATAAGTTGCAAAGGTAGGTGATGGGTTCTGCAATAATAGGGGCTGCAACTTTAAGAAAAAAGGGGTCCAGACCGTCCGGCCCAGGTGGTTTTTTGGGGTCAAGCTTGCTCAGGGTTTCAAAAACCTCCCTCACAGAGACATCCTGCAGGGAGAAGCTGTGGGCGGGGACTAGGTCAGGAGAGCTCAGAGGAGAGAGGTTGGGGGAGGGGTCCTGAGGTGTTACAGAAACAGGTGGAGTGGAAATTTGAACAAAATGCTCCATGTCCACTTTTATCTTTCTAACCTGCGTGAGACACATCTACAAAACAAAACCCCAGTGGAAAAACCCGCCAACCTCACCCCTACGGCAACTCAGAGGGACGCAGCTCCTTGTAACATATAAACACAAAATATTCTGTTACACTTAGGCTAGCCCAGTAATTAAAGTATTAAAATGTAGGTGTACGGATCAGCTAAAAGTGACATCTATACGTAAAATGTGACATAATTAAATATTTAAACTGCCCTTTGTATATGAATGAAGGTTTTATAGTATTTTTTCAAATTGTTCAGTGTTAACATCTGAATTTATTTCATTGCAGCAATATGAACACATCAAAAGCCACTTATAAATGCTGTGACAAAGGGACCTCCCCCTCTCCTCCCTGTCCCTGTGGCACTGATCACCCCTCATACTCCTGCCGTCTTTGTCGCTGCTCACGCCTCCATCACACAAAGCGCAGTGTAGTGGAAACTCGTCAATGTCTCGGTCACCGAGATGAGGATGCTGCCAATACCCTCTTTGGATTTCTTTATCTAACCTACTGGTAAACAGCTTCGGAGTTTAAGTCTTTATTCACTGTGCGAGCAATACTGCGCACTTTTCCTTTCTACGTGTTACCCCACTATTCTGTGTTTTTCTTAACGTGTGTTTAATTGGGCTAAGTTTTGTAAGGCAGGCCCAGAAAACTCTTTCCTTCAGTAGCATAACTAACAGCTATCTGACAAATAACGATTTAAAAAGTGTTAGGCTATTATAACCCGTTCAATTTACTCGGGAACAAATCAATAAGCTGACCACCTCAAAATGATGAACTCCTCAGAGAGACAGAGCAACAAAAACAAGAGACATGCCCTGCCCATAATAAACAAGCAGGGGCCAATGCAACAGAAACCCCTACAGTGTTAGTGCTCAAGATGATCAATAATCATGAATAAAGCCATACAGTGTGAAGCTGGATTTGTTTTCACTTAGAAACAACAAATGACAATATAATTAACAATAATAATTAGGAAAAATGCAGCTGTTACACCAGCTGTAGAGCTTTATAAAAAAAAAAAAAAAAAACTGTATGAATCATATTTTGCAGCAGCTATACAAAATTACAGCACAGCATGCAGTGAATTGCATAAACATGCTAAAACATATAGTTTGTTCATAATATTTAACACACAATGGTCCACATTACAACTGAAAAGACTGTGATTAAATCTAACTATCTTTATGGCAGTCCTAATTATAAAGGCTGACAAAGAAAAACTATGGTATGTTGGTAACACAGGGGGGTAGTTTTGTATATGGACAATATATGTATTTGAGTGTGAAATCACATTAGATCATGCTCCCAGAGGCTACATCTTCCAGGTGACTAATTTAGGCGTGCCGGCCTCTGATTGGCCGAGAGGTGACTATCTGGAGCCTCATGCACCAGCTGACCGAGGAGGGAGGAGGCCGGAGTGGATCAGTGTATTGACAACGGTCAGTTATCAGTGTCAGTCCAGACCTCAAGCACTGGCAAAAATGTTGTAACTCATCCGACTATCTCCTCTGCTGCCAATGTGTTTTCTATGCCAACGTGTCTTGTACTTTGTAGATATCATGCCTCCAAAAAAAGAAACACCTGAGCTTCTTCACCATCCGGGACATAAGTAAATTAACTAACTAACTAACACAGCTACATATAGATTTAGAATGAAAACTTAACTTAACCAACCTTGCATTGGTGAACTGTTAACACTGATGCATCATTAGCCTACTGTGGTTTTAAATGTGTGAGGAGGGGGGAATTCAACATCAGGGCAACACTGGATGAAAACATTTTTTTTTCTATCTTTGTTTCCTACTTTAAATGTCAATTATTTTGGATCTTATTGTAAAAAATTATCATACCATCATCATGTTGAGCCCTACACATTTGTTGTAGTTTATAGGCAACAGGTTTTAAGAAGGAAGAAGACGTGGCAGAGAAAAGATATGATTTTGGTTTATTTTCTAGTGTTATTATTATTTTAACACTGATGCAACTGTGAATATTGTGAAACACTGTGAAAAATCAGGCAGCACAGCTGGCACCGCACACACCAGGCCTAATAAAGGACCAAAATGACTTGAGCAGTTTACAGTAAAATCATTTTACCATTATGGAAATAATCATTAAATGCTGCACTACACTTCAGAAATCATATTGTGCATTTTCTCCACCATATTTAACGTTAGCAGTGAAGCCCACTGTTGTTGTCCCCGAGGTAGCCTAAACCTCTGCTAGCTAGCCTACTCCATGTAACTAAATATGTACTAAAACATTGAGTAGGTTTGCTTCATTAAAAACAAGTAAAAACTGCATTGTGATGCAAATTGTCATTGCTGAAAACAGGGTTGTCAAGGTGTTACACTTGACCCCACCCTAGCAGCTAGCATAAACCCCAATGTGCTAGCTACTAGTAGAAGGCAATGAATCAGATGACACTCATTTAGGCTGTTAGCTAAGACATCAGGCATCAAAATGATATAACATGAGGTTCATTGCCTCAAGAACTCAGGACACCAGTTAAAATATACAGCGATTTTGAAAAATTACTTTCTTACCCCAAAAACAGTGTTTTTCCTGATAAAACCTGATGGGGATCTAATGAGCTGATTTCATCCAGGTAGGCAGAGGACCATAGTGAGCATGTGCAGAGTGAATATCATGACTTTAGCTTGTTTCTGACTGGGTGAAAGTGAGGTGTTACACTGACTTGACCCTCCGTTACACTTGACCCCACTCTCCCCTACCTTGACAGATAAAACCAGGGAATATTTAAAGTTGATTAGTAAGCAACACACTATTATTTATAGCCTACATTAAAGGGATAGTAGCATTTTTTTTTAAAAGTGGGGTTGTATGATCTACAAATAGCCCCCAAGTAGCCTACTTTAATTGCAGTAGCAGACTCTCTACACTCTGTCTTCCCGTTAGCAATGCCAGCCCATAGCCCTGCCCAGAGATTTACAACATACAGTGTTGTGAATGGACCCAAAGAAACGGCCTATTTTTGTGGCCTAAAAGAGGTTTTACCTGAAAAAAAAAATACAAATCCAATCCAATCCAAATAAAAACTGCGTTTTTCCTGCACTTTGAAGGGCTGGAAAAAATTATATTATAGCGAGCAATGGAACTGTGTATTTTTTTTCACGTAAAACCTCTTTTAAGGCCGCGAAAATAGGCCGTTTCTTTGGGTCCATTCACAACAATGTAGGTATGTTGTAAATCTCTGGGCAGGGCTATGGGCTGGCGTTGCTAACGGGAGGTGTCCAGAGAGTCTTCTACTGCAATTAAAGTACTTATATAGGGGCTATTTGTAGATCATACAACCCCACTTTAAAAAAAATGCTACTATCCCTTTAAGGCACCAGTAATAATGAAATTAATTATGAAATGATCCTTTCAGCTTGAGTCCTCTTGATGTGTGTCTTTTGTAGGCTATTTAAATAAAATTTCTTTCAGTATTTCTCCTCTGCTGTAAAGAAGCTGGCTGGTGTTTACACGCTGTTCACACACAGACCGGCAGGTGGCGGAAGCTGCTTTGTTGTGCGTCGCTCCTCCTCTGTCGGTCCAGGCAGAAGAAGAAGCAAAAGGAAACTTTGGTCCCTGCGTCGGTTAGACAGAGGTAAGCTAACGCTATGTCTTAAATAGGAAATGGTGCGTTTATTTCAATACTAATGCGCTAAAAATGACACTTATGGCCATTATGAAACGGTATTATGATTTTTTGTACAGCTCCGTCGCCTTCTTTGTGGTTTGAGGCTTCAGAGAAATTGTTTGTCTCTGGGTTTGATCCCAAATACAAAGTTGCCTGCTAGCCTGCTGAGTTAGCATTATAGTATAACTTAAATAATCTCTTTGACATTATTAGGCAGGGAAAGAGGCTGGGGGTGTACGTTGATATACTAAACATACGGACAGTCTGTCATAGTCATGGGCTCAATATGCGGAAGGAGGCAGGAGAGGAGTGAGAAACGTCAAAGTTAGCTCATGTAGCTGTTAGCTGAAGTTGTCACCATCGTGTCAGTTGATCTGGAGGTTACGACGCTTCCGTTTGTGACAGCGAAACCATCTCAAAGGAGTTAAACGAGGTTACAGTTTCCTGCGGTGTGTGTCATAGACTGTGTGTGTGTTACAGCTCCTCCTCTGATCGTCTTGTGATTGAAATGATTCAACTGTCATAGAGCAATAACGACACTGACCAGTGAGCTGATCACCGATCAATGACTGCCATAATGTCAACTAGCACATCTAGTTAAATATAATGGTGCAACTGTAAAAAGCAAAGCTATGATTATGATGGTGCTTTTTTAACATACATTTATCTCACATTCTTTAGCTACCAAGTCTGTAACAGTGAACTTTTGAACTTTTCAAAGTTTTTTTGTAAGCCCACACCATGCAGGGTCAAAGTCCTAAAACCTCACAATACACTAATAAAGTACATTACCAGAGTTAGGGAACAGTTGATTCACTGACAGCCATTTCAACTTGTTAAGCATAACTTAACTAATCTGTTTGCATTGTGCGTGTGTGTGTGTGTGTGTGTGTGTGTGTGTGTGTGTGTGTGTCTGTGTGAGAGAGAGAGCATGGCATTGTGTGTTTAAATGTACAAATTCAAAAGTTTTGCTTTGTGCAATGAAACTCTTGTCATTTCCAAATAAGTTTTAAGGACATTTAATTTGCTTCTTCAATTCTTTCATTTATGTTATGTTGTCTCTGTTTTTTTTTTGGCAGTATCACATTTTAGGGCACACACACACACAAGCTGAGCAAGTTTCTAGTGGTTGAAACCTGAAAATCAGGTTTGGTGTTAAGTGAAACACCTGATGGAGAAATTGAGAGCTGATATCCTGCTGTGCTTTGTATCTGTTCATCTGCAGGTGCTGACGGGTCCAGAGACCATTCCTGGAAAATGAAAAACCATCAGTGTTTGCATTTGGCATGTTAGTCATCGGCTGACCCTCTCCACAACACGATGGACGACGTTGAAATGGAGGCCTCGCTGTCAGGCAGCTCCCTCGGGGAGGCAGCGTCTGGTAGAGGACAGCAGGTCGAGTTTAATGAAGACGACGATGATCTCTACTACATCCCTGAGAGAAGACCATCGCTGGACCTTGGAGAAAATCCAATGGATATTGCCTCCTGGTACTGAGATCCTTTTCACATACTTACTATATTTTCACATGGAATTTACATGTACTGTCATTAGATTATATGGATAGTCAGATGTTATGTACCTGAATTTAATGTGATAAGTCTGTCACAACAATTACAATTATACATTTTTTAAAATACTGAGTACTTTTTATTTTTATTTTGGGGCTTTTAGAATGAAGCAAGCCCAAAGATAAATAAAGCAGTAATTCCCCCCCTAAAAAAAGGAAAAGTGAAATGAATCATAATAGAAAATGGGGTTAAATCCATGCTTGTCCATCAACCTTCAAAAGTTTTTGTAGATCCTAATACAAATACCCAAGACTTGACAGCCATGATGCTGCTTGTGAAAGACATTGAAGCTTAAAATGAACTGCTTATCTGACATGCGCTATGGAAACCAGTGATGGCTTGTTATGTGGTCACTAAGCAATTAACAAACTGTAATTTTTCTCTATTTTCTTATTTTCAGGCCACAACCGAGCCGGGGCCCAGCCCCAGCTCTGAGCTACGTGTCACAGACATCTTCAATGATCTCAGTCGAAATGGCTGACGAAGAAGAAGGATGCTCCACGAGGTACAAGAAAAAGTATTCAGCAAAGCTTAAATCAGTCTAGAAATGTGTGTATTCATCACATTAAATTCAGGAAACAGCTATGCCTGACAATGTACTATGACTTGCTGTTACTTATTGAGTCCAAGGACAACTGTGCTATAATCTCGTAGTCACGCTAAAGCCAATCTTAAGTCCTCTTGTCTGCCTGATTTAAGGGTCCAGCTGGAAAGAACAGATTCGTACTCAAGCTGCTACTCCTTTGACAGTGACGACTGTGAAAAGAAAATCCCTAAGTAAGAAATACAGACACATAAAGGCACTAAGAAATGTATGTGTGACTTCATGCAAGATTGACACTTGAATATATTTACAACAGGTTTAAAGATAAAGATGACGGGATTGGAGAGCCGTCTGCCACACCTGAGTTAGTCCAACCCACGAATGAGATCAGGCATCCTTCTCTGACTCTGGCGTTCACCTTCACGGTCAGTTTTGTTTCTCTATTGTATCAGTTGGAAAGACACAAAGTACAAAACAGCTGACTCAGTTGACAACAGCACTGGAATTAAAATGTAATCCTTCTTCTCTTTTGGAATCAGTCTCTCTGCAAAATCCTTAACGAGCTGAAAGACCCAGATAAGAAAAGATTCAAGATGATGCTGTGGAGCCGTTACCCACAGACATTCAACACTTCTCTAAAAAGCATGGACATGCTGGACATTGTGGACCGTTTGCTGGAGCGTTACAGCATTGAAGTAGCTATGCAGATCACAAAAGCCCTTCTGGAAGAGGTGGGGCAGAGGAAGATGGTTAGAGAGCTCCATACTATGTGCCTCAGACGTAAGTACACCCCTGAATTACTTACTACTATTAATATAATGATGATTTGATATGATATATTTACATGTACACTTTTTGTTTTTTTCAGACGAAGTGCGTTACGATTTAGGCGAGACATATAAGAGGAAATATTGTGACGAATGCGAGGACTTGCACGTGTCAGAAGAGAAGAGGCAATTTAACGATCTTTATACTGACAACTTCATAACCTCAACATGTGACAATGGGCCAAATATTGAACATGAGGTTATGAAGATTGAAAAACTGGACAGCAACCGGGAAGCTGGGATGCGTCTTGCTCCTGGTTATATTTTGAACACTGACAGGCTGGCGCTGCACAGCAACATAAAGTTAATACTGCTCTCTGGAGTGGCAGGCGCAGGGAAGTCAATGGCGATCAGAAAGTTGATCCTCGAATGGACAAAAGACCAGCCTGATACTTTTTTGTTTCCTTTACCGTTCAGAGAGCTCAAACAGTTCGAGGGCACCAAGATCTCCCTGTTGGAAATAATGCAGACGCTCTACCCAGAAATAAAGCAACTGAGGGATGAGGATTATAGATGTGATGAGTTCCCAGTGATGTTTGTCTTTGATGGCCTTGATGAGTACAGTGGGAAGATTGACTTTGAAAACACAGAGCTTGTCAGCGACTATAAAGAGACCACCACCCTGAACGCCATCGTGGTCAACCTCCTCAGAGGGAGGCTGCTCTACCGCGGCATTTTCCTGGTCACCACCCGGTCCCAAATAAAGCGAGCTATTCCGTGGGATACGCACTATGAGGAGATAGAGGTGCGTGGATTCCCCGAGTTGGACAAGAATGAGTTCTTCAAGAAGAGATTTACTAACCCCGATCAAGCAGCGCGGGTGATTGCCTACGTCAAATCTTCCAAATCGCTCCATGTCATGTGCCACCTGCCCTTGTTCTGCACAGTGGTTGCCGATGAGTGGGATCGAATCTTTAGGGAGCAGGGAATGCAGGGAGAGCCGCCCAGGGGCATCACTTACTTGTACACAAAGTTTGTGCTGGTGCTCATGCGGCAGTATCGCAAATTTCGAGCTCCAGACAGGAGCCCGGAGGAAGAATGCAATTTTCTGATGAATCTTGGGAAGTTGGCTTTCACCTTGTTGGAAAAAGGCGAGTTCAAGATCAACAAGTCGGACTGGAAAGTTAATGAGATCTGTGACGAGGAGGCGGTCGTGAACAGCGGGCTGTGCACAGAGTATGTCACAAAGCCATACGTCTTGTTTCACGAGAAGGTGGTGAGCTTCATCCATCCCACCGTGCAGGAGTACCTGGCTGCCCTGTACGCGTTTCTGTCCTTTACAAACCAAGGCAAGAACATTTTTGAGCAGCATCTGAGAGAAAGGTTGAAAGGGATGTTCAAGGGGCCCAAAATCACAGAGCTGTACAAGAGTGCTGTGGACAAAAGCCTGCTCTGCGAAGACGGCAAAATGGACATTTTCCTGCGTTTCCTGCTTGGATTTTCACATCAGACCAACCGGGACCTCCTCCAGCGGCTCTACGTCTCCAATGAAAAGTGGCCGGCAGTGACTGCAGATGCTGCAGCACTCCTCCGGAAGAGGATTAGAGAAAACCAGCATCCCAACAGGATGGAGAACTTGCAGCGTTGCTTTGAGGAGCTGGGTGTGTCTGCATCAGAGGCATCCCGTTGATTTGACTCTTAAAACTTTGTTTGATGCACAAAATCATCACATTTCACTACAAAGTGTGTCAAGACTTTCTCTGGAGAGGAGGTAAACTTATAAAGACCTGTGCCTGTGCTGATGGAGAAACATGTACGACGTCTGCTATTCCTTAAACAAATGTGTTTTCTTTCTCAGCAATTTTAAGAGTGAAGAGTTTTTAAGCATTTACAGCTTATATAATCATTAGTTCTTGATTTGCCAAAGATGTGGAGTCTTAAAGAGAAATGGAAATGTGTGATTTTTTGTGTCTTATGATGGATTTACAAAAGCTAATAAGGCGGCCTTACTTTCTCTTTTTTTTTAATATAAAATGTACATAGACTCACATATTTGTGATCATCATCATCATTAATTATTGCAGCCTCTCTACTGTTAAGATATTAACATTCATTTCAATTCACATTCATTTCAATTCAGATTTAAAAGAACTGACACTATCAGATGAATATGGCCATTTTGTGATCCCATGTATTTAATTAAATTGATTTGATTATTACTGAAACATTTGTGAAAACTGAATCATTTTGTATTCTGTTGGCTGCTTGTTTTCTGCTACACAAGGTGGTAATCACACTGAAGAGCTGTTATGAAAGTAACGACAGTGACACCAAAAAAAAAAAAAGTTACCAACTTGACATCAATGATTCAATTGACAATAGATCTTTAGGGAAATCGCCACAGTGACTCATCATCAGCACTGAAGGGGTTGTGAATGAATTGACTGAATCAGCTTTGTCTCATTATTATAGTGTATTTCAAAATGCTGCAATATACAAATTTAAGATGGCTCATCGACACAGACACTGAAATCATTCAGAAGCACAACAAATAACCATTTACAATATTCTCTCTCTATATTATACATTAAAAGACAGCAACATTGTGAAGTCGAGTCATCTAAATTACACTGATTTAGACAGTTTAATATCACATTCCTATCAAGGAGGCAGTTACACATTAAATGTCTGGATGTCGTTTCCTTGGATAAAGCAGAGGATCATCAAACCAAATGCATACCAAGTTCCACCTGACAGTGTGCATATATAATAGTAAATTCACAGATAATTTCAACATGAATCATTTTGTAAGATAAAATATGGCTCAGAGATCTTCATCACTTTTCACAGCAGCAACATTTAGTGTTTCCTTCTTTTTCCTACACGCGAACCCCGTGATGCTGATAGAGTTACTTGCTTTTGGGCCGTTCCAGAGGTGTTGGTCACAACACAGGTGAAGTTGGATGTGAAGTCCTCTGCCGTGACGTTCAGCAGCAGCAAACTCCTATGCAGGATCAGACCTTCCGCCAAAGTTTCCCTAAAACAAACAGTCATTAGGCCCTTGCTGAAGGCTTGTTAGGATAACACACAGTCTGCAGAACCTGCTGCAGCTTGATGTTTGATCAACTGTACACGGATTATTAAATGGCTGCTCTAATGTGGTATGGTGACTTCCATTGAAATGTTAATATCAAAGTCATAATACTCACTCCTCTGATTCTACTATTCTCCCATTGGTGCATATGTCCTCAGGGAAAGCGCCATTGACGAGCCAGTAGATAAGTGTCACATCATCTTCGTCGTTTGTAAATGCATCACAGTGAAGTACCACAGTTTGACCTTTGAGGCAAAATACATACGGACCACAAACGCAGCTTTAAATTAGCTTCATATTAAAATCCTTTGATCTGTTGGCCAACAACAGGTCAACGATGCTGCAAATGTCAGAATACACTTAATAGGTATTGATAATTTCAGATGTTACCTCGATGACATTTAATTTGGACTTCTTGTTCCCCAATGATCTCTGGAGATTCATCTTCTGAAACTGGAGAAAATATTTAGTTTATTTAGCACATAAACTGAATTGCATTAGAACAAAGCTTTTTGTCAGCCACAAAAATATTGTACCTGGAAATCCATCTGCAAGCAGCAGAGACAGAGAGACCAGTGCTGTTGCAGAGACAGGTGTTAACAGCCGAAGCCACAAGACAGTCAAAATGAACAGTTTGGTGTTATTGAATATTACCTTTGACAGCAGATGACAGCTTCATACTGACAGCTCCAGTGAGAGGTTTTTTAGTGCAAGCTGCCGTTTGGAAATACTTTATAGAGAGAATTGACTTCCTCTCCTCCCACACAGAGAGCATTAAACATGGACATAAACAATACAATGGGGAAATTCCTCTTAGACTGGCCCTCTCTTGTTTCTGGGGGTTGTTGACACATCATGGTTACACAGATGACAACTCTGTCACCTGATCCAATTATGTCAGTATATCCTCAGTGCATGAACATGCGGTTTTAAACGTTGGGAGCATAAACCGCAACATGCAAATGTAAATCATCATCATACACACAAATCTAAACCATGTGACATTTATTAACAGATCTTGATCAAAACATTGACAACAGAACAAAATGATCATGTTGGCCTTGTTGTACACAGTCCCTTTGGGACCTCCATTTGAACAGATCACATTGAAATAAGACTGGCACCATCAGCACTCTCACGGAGTTAAAGGATCATGCTCAGATGTTTTCTGTCCTCGTCAAGTCAGATTTTGTTAAAGTTAGGGTTAGGGTTAGTTCATCCAATTATCTGCTGGTATCTCAGCTTCACGCTTACTAGGAAACTTCAATTTCAGGACTGTCAAAGTTCAGTCAAACTATAGAAAAACATTTATCACCTATAGCAATATCTAGCCATGCAGATTCTAATTTGTTTTTATCTGCTCAGACTTTCTGCTACCTCAATAAAATGTAGGTATTAATGCCAACAGCATAGAAAATGCTTCAAAATTGTAGCAGCAATGCGTCTCGTCCCCCAAACTCAACAGTTGAACATTACAGATAGAGCTACAGCAAGTGAGAAAATGTTTCAAAAATTTTAAAAGTCAGTGAACTGGCCGTTCAATCAAAGCATATAATTGTGTGAGGACTGTTTGATAAATAGTGACATTTCTCCGATTTAAAAGCAGACTTAATGATGCGAGATATTGCATAAAATTAAAAAGTCAAAACAAAGACTGTTTTGCCAAGTTGGTAAGGATGAGTGTGCATGAAGACAGTGTGGACATTTTGAAATCAAGTAACAAGGAGTTCCATCTTAACAAGTTCTCTATGAGGAATCCTCTGCTCATGTTATGACTGGCACTTTCCCCCCGCACCGTGACAAAGCCTCTGCACGTACAGAGCATGACTCTCGGCGTGTAGGAAACTGTCGGCCGTGTCACTTCAACATCAAGCGGGTCAAGCGGTTACGTGAGTGATTACACAAGTGACGCAGTCGTAAAATGAGTGCAGAGGAAGTCTGTGGGTACTGGATTTGTAAATTGAGGAGGTAAAGGGAGCAATTGTTATGATTATTTCCTTTTAATATTTATTAGTATTACTCATATAACCAACATGAGGATGAAAAACTCTAGCATGACCCTTTAAGCATCAACACACACTTAAGACATAAATTAGTGAAATGCACCTTTCTAATGATTTTGAGAACCGCTTAACTAGGTTGTGAGAATGCACAAACCAATTATTAGGTGTAATGTTGTGTGAAGAAAATCCTGGGAAATCGACACAGACATCCAAATTCAGATTACCAATAAAATTCAAATAAACCGTAAATACAGATAATGTGTGCCTATAAATATATACAAAAAGTATAGACACTTTTTATTGGTGTTTTAGTTCAATGTTAGGCCCACTCAGTCTTTTGAGCCCGTGCATATCTTCTTCGCGTGGCGTTTATGTCCATATCTGCCAGTTGCAGGTCACTCCAGACCCAGGACGTAGTTAATACCTTGCACAAATCCAATAATAACGGGTTGCCAAGCCACCAAGTACCGAAGCCAGTCTAAAAGTTGTCCGTACATGACATGTGGCCTCTCCCAGCTAAAAAAAAATTGGTTAAGGAAAATAACATTTACAATAGCATGCTTTAGTTGTTATTGCACACAAAATCATAGCAACTGACAATGATAATTTATGCTCATGTGAAGCCTCAGTAACATACAACTGATGACAGTGAGGATTTGTGTTTAGTTTTTGTGACAGCATCAGCATTGTTGCAGCGTCACCGCAGCTGTCTGAAGGGTGAACACCGAACCACAAAAAGGAACAGGAACTTGGCATATAACCTATAAATCTCTTGTCCCAACTGCCTCCAATAAGCTGCCTGAAATATTCAGCCACTTACTGTCAGAGCTTCCTGTTACAGGAAAGATGCCCTTCTCCAGTAACTTGCCATGGCTGGGTTTTCTCAGCAATGATTTGGTGTCTATGGCTGAAAAACCAGGTCAGGTTTGGACGTGGCATTTTAATCTATTTGATTTCTGAAATAAAAACCAATCAACTCACGACATGAACAACAGATATTCAGTGACAAAAAAAATTGAAACAATGAAAACAGTAATAAAAAGGATACGGGTTACTGAACATCCTCTTCAGATCCACCTTCTCCTTGCAATACGGGCACATCTGCTTCTTTCCGACGATGCACCATCCCCTTATGCAGAACTCATGGAACCTGGTTATGGAGTTAAGGCTCGGCACAGGAAGACGTGAGCAACAGTTGAAAACCAATACACAGGACAAAATTTTCTCTCCCTTGAAATGGCAGTTTTAGTGGAATATGAAAATGACGAACAAGATGCTGCGATGAATGTATGAAGTCATAGATGATTACCGGTACATACTATATCAAAGCTGAATTATGAAAATAAGCTATCAAATGTGCAAAGATCTGCTGCCTATGAAACTGTAATGTTCTGTAAATTAAGCACTAGTATGTTCTCCTGCAATTATCCAGAAGGGTGCGGAAGCAGTGCAAATCATAAAATCATTCAGATGTAGTTCACATCAAACATCAAAATGAGGAAAAATGCGTGACCTGATTGATAGGCAGATTTTTTTTTACTGATCTCCTAGTATTTTCCCATAAAACCGTCTCTAGAGTTTCTACTATTCTACTATCATTACTAAAATGTAATGAAATGCCACTGAGCAGCAGTTCTGTGGATGGAAACATCTTGTTGATGGGTGAGTTCAAAGGCGAAAGGCCAGACAGACTGGAGCTCATAGAAAGGCTACAGTAACTCAGATAACTACTCTCCACAAGTACAGAGGAGAAACATCTCAGAGTGATCAACACATCCAGACCCAACCTGCTTCGAGCAAACACTCCAGGCTGGTGGAGATGTACTGGATTGGGAAATGTTTTCTTGGCACACTTGGACACTGGTCACTAGTACTAGTCACCAACTGTTTAAATGTAATAACCTCTCTGGATACTGTTGCAGCCATACAGATTATTTTATGACTCCAACCTCAAATATAATGGCAACTTAAAGCATGATAATGATCTGTACTGAGTGAGTTAAATTTACTTTGGTGACTTCCCAAGTCCAGGATGATCATGATCATATCAGCATTAAACTGAATATTTACAAGATTTGCTGAGTTGATGCCGTGAAGCCCTGAGACTGTTTTGAGAACAAAGGGAACTGCTCTCAACACGTGTGATGTTCCTAATCAAGTGCTCAGGGAGTGTATCTGTAAATAATATCACAAGTGGAATTAACCAAAATCCCCCAATAACATCTGCCTGCTGATAAGAGTTGTGCTGATATGATTGCATATCAATTACAGCGTAGAAGCAGCAAAAGATAATAGTGGGGGAAGTCATATAAATTCAGAAGAACAGACAGGCATAACATCAACAGTCTGATATAAAGGTCAAGTTAACTGTCAATTTCCCTTTGGTCTGCTGATTTAGTGCACGCACAATTCACAAATGCACAACTTTACCTTTTATAGAAATTAAATTTTCCACAGTGTGCCTTCACTTCTCTTTCGCTGATACAAGAGATAATAGTATGACCATATGTCAATAACTGCGTGGCAGGATACACATGGTTGCAGGATAATCTGTATGTGTTCTCAATAATCCCTTCTTCACTGACATCCACAAGAATGGGCTGACCACACACGGCGCAGATATTGTCAGAGAGGTGCTTGGTTGGCATGCCCGATGCACTGTAATACTGAAAAGAAAATATAATAAAACACACTTTAGCTCATAGTCATTACTACCAACAGGGCAACATACAGTGTCTGTAATCGGTCCACTCACCCCAACAGTTGAAGCCATGAAGTCTGCACACATTTCTGCAAAGTCCCTTCCCAGCACCCCGTAGTACAGACCGTAGAATAGTAGTGAAACGCCAAAGTCCATTGCATCCTCTGGCTTTATCCTGGACAGAAAAACCACCACGTGAACACCATGGCTCAGTTTAGCCAACAGAACAGATACGTCTGGTGTTAATGCTAAAACAAGTGGCCAAAACACATTGAAAGCTTTGTTTGAAAGAAAGTTCTGTTGAATCTAGCAGCCATTTATTAATTATTTTAACCACACCACAGAGTCTGATGGCAGGTTTTAGAAGTGTTACCCTCAATATGGATTATATGTGTATATGTATGTGCATGTATGTATAAATATATAATTTTTCTTTTGAATTAATCCCCTTTATATGTTTATGTATATTTTATATTTTGAGATACACGATTTGATATAACTTTAATGACCATTATATGTAAATTTGTAAATGTATGATGTTTGTATTACAGTCTGTTGTGCATTATGTTCAAAATGAAAAAAAATGAATAAAGAGAGTTTGGGAGAAAAAAAAGAAGCTTTGTTTGTTTTACATATTTGACCATGGTAACGAAAGGTAAAGTTCAGCTGCATCATATAATTAAGAAATCTGAGACTCTGTGTCAAAGGTGAGGAAGTTTCCAGATTAGGTGATATTTCTAGGTAGGAAGTGTAAACCATGTCATTCAGGAAGGTTGACAGTGTTATGGCTTCCTGTTAATTCACACACCTGAGGTGATATGAGATGATAAAGTTAATCAAATTCTAGTGGTCCCGACCACAGATAAAGATTAAAAGAAAGAGAAAAAAGGGTGAAAACACCTCCCATCAATCAAGTATTTCAATGAATCATGAATAGGCTGTAGGAATTGTAATTGTTAAAATGTACTGCTTGTCTTCCGATTGTCTTTTTTTCTTTCGATTGAATGTAAAGTGTTTCGTGACCATGTGTCTATGGTGATTCTACACTTTAAATAAATTGAAATTGAATTGAAAAATCTGAACCTGAAATGGAAAATAAAGGGAAGAAAAAATAGCTAGTGTTGTCAAAAGCAACCTAGAGTTTATTTTCAGTGGTTTAAAAGAAAATCCACTATATTTTCAACAGTAATAGAGATTAATTGAGGAGGAAAAAAGAAAATGTTAAAAAAAAAAGTTAATTTAGCTCCATTTAAATGTTGTGGAACTGATGATACATACCTGAATATTAGGTTTATACCAAAAAGTGTAAACATGACGACAGTATAGCCAACTATTCCTGTGGCATAGCTGATCTTGTAGAGGAGGAGGAACCACTTGTACACCAACCTATGAAACACAAACAAAGGAGTTTGTAATGGACAGTTTGATCCTCATTACTGAAGACGCAGATGTCTCAATATACTGTACAGGGTCGGGTGAGGTGTAAACAATGGTTATACCGTGGTGTGGTGCAGGCCAGTGGCTTGCGAGTGGCACGGTAGGAGATGTACGCTGTGATGACAGAGAAGATAAACCACGTGGTCAAGAACCTCCACCAGTGAAGTTTGGTAGTAAAGTAGAGAGGAACTACCCACATCTGGAACAGAGTCACCAGCTACAAGACAGAACAGTACACGTGTTAGAGAAGCACGCAAGTATTGTGTAAACATAACAATAATATTTCACTTTTGCAATGAATATAGTGTATTTTTATGTTGCCATGTGGATTGAAATAAGACAATACACTATTGTGAGTGGCACCGCTGTCTGTATTTTCTCTTCTCGTTCTTTAATCCCTTCCCTCCCAATCAGTGCAAACAAACACAAACACAAACCACCTAGCTTACACCTAAATTCTTTCTGCATCCAAAACATTAATTATTGTAATCATGTGTCTTCAGACCAAACGTCACACATATTTCTTGGGTGTGTTTTGTGTCTTACATTGTATGACTTTGGATGTCTCTGTTTCCATTGCACAAGGACTAGCTGGGCGACAACCAGAGTGACTATGAGGATGAGCACCATCTCTGCGTGCATGGCCTCATGGCCTTTGTGCTTGGCATGCATTCTCGCATGCTCCACCCTGTGGAAAAAGAAGAACTTGTTCAACTATGGTCAGACACACAACTTGGTGATTCATAACAATGCAGGACAGGCGTGTCTTTAAAAAGGTGCAATACACAGCCCTGTGCACTGGTGTCTCCCAATGGTTGGGCTGGGAACTGTTTGTAACATCAACTTTTAATAACCTGGCTGTCACAAAATGTTTCTGCTGCACTTGGTTAGACTATGTGTTAAACATTAAAAAAAGGAGGCATGCAAAACATTTAATGTCAGTGAGATGAGCTTCTATCAGCAGAGTACTTTCTTACACGTCATGTCCCCATTCACTGTCTAAAGTTATTGTTAATTTTCTACCAAATCTAAAAGTGTTTAACTGGGATGTGTAAACTTATTTTCATTACCTATGCAGAGAAAATAAAGAAATTTGACCACATTATATATTGAGGTAAACAAATAATCAAAACCAGACAAACCACAAGAGTTGCAATTTCTTAAAAAGGGTAAAATGATGTTCAAATACCCTCCTTATGTGGTGTGTCTGTGAGTTTATACATTTATGAATGTCCCTCCTGTAATGAATGTTATCTTATTGTCACAAACGCTCGCTATGCACCACAAACACACTGTAATAAGAGCTCCTGTGGATAAAAATAAATCTGTTGTTGTTAAGGAACGTGCTTGTTTTGGTGCAGGCCCCAACAGAAATGACACTGTCATCATTCTTCATATTCACACTAGATATCAAAATGACCTTTCCAACTGACCCACAGACTCGTGTTACAATATCTGCCAAAATGACAGCAGTTCGCTTCTTTTCTGCATATTTTCCATCCTCATTATACACATATAGGTTGCAAAATAATGACTAAAAGTGTTGTTCAGACACTTACCTCCACTTTTCTTCTGGTGAGAGCTTGGACACATCGAACTACAGACAACAGACAAGGACAAAATAATGATTATTACTACCAATTAAGCAGCCACCAATACAAACTGATAATACAGCCTCAACTGAGGACATAAAAATATTTGTCTTTCTGACCCAATTCAAAGATAATTTGTGTGTGATAACATGTGTGGCTTATTTTAAGAGTTACACAACAGGACAGTCACAATTGATTACTAATAACAAAGTGACCACACCTAACTAGTGCAGTAAGCAATACCTCTCACGAAGTTGAGGTAAGAGGGCTATTCCTGAATTTATTCTACAGAAAAATGTGTTGTACTTTTGTGTTTTTTATTTATTTTATTTTTTACTTCTGACATGAAACACAGAAGGTCTCTCCACACTTTATTCACTTGATCACACTTAATCATCAGTAGATCAAACACAAGGCTCTTCTGTTTACTTTGTCAGCCTGTTGTAATACCAGCCGTGCAGCTCATACTGCCTCTGCGGCACATTTATTAACATTAAAAATGACTGAAGTAGGTTGAAACTGTTTGTTTTGTGGTGCATGACAGTTTGAGCACCTGCTCTGACATCAGTTTGACTTTCAGGTTTGGTGTGACCATAAGACTGAAATCACACCGGAAGTGGTATGATCGCCTCCCCCAGCCTTAACACTGATAACCCCTCCAGAAAAGGCAATCACCTTTGACCCGACCGGCCACATCAGCTTTATTTGTAAAGTTACAACGTCGGCCAAACACCTATTTTAAACCGAGCTGTGTGTGCAGCTTTACAAGTAGCTTCGATGAATGGGTATTTTATTTTGAAAAATAACCTCTCGGCTACTTTAACCAGATAACGGCATGACTTGAACGTTAGCCGGCTAACTAGCTTAGCATTTTTAATAGCTCACGGGGCGTTTCTCGCTGGCCTCGTTGACTCTATTGAACGAAACGCAGACTTTCATGTTCGGTGTACAATGCACTTAAGCAGACACTAAACCTTTGCTCGGTAACAGATGGCTCTGTAGCGGTGGTTAGCTTTCTTGCGCTGTGCTAAACCGTTGGTAGCAGCAGCTAACACAAGAGTTTCCGCTCTGGCAGCCCCGCACGCCGATGTAATTCACCCCCATCGCGCTTTTTCTGTCATGTTGGGTCGATGTGTCCGATTCCCCTCACCTGGTTCGGTTCATCGTGATGCTCCAGTCCATGGTCGTGCTCCACTCCATCAACCTCCACCTCAAACACCCCGGCCATCTTCGGAGTGTTGCCTTGCTTACGGTTCCGGGTCCATTGGCATTAGCAACACGGGTAAGACTGTCATTTCCGGTCTGGTTTGGTTTTATCTTTTCAAATTAAAAGCCTTCCCCGCAGATCTTGTGACTGTCATCTTGAGTTTTTTTTTTTAAACTTTCCCTCAGTGTTCATTCATTTTAAACATTTTTTAATACACAGTCGTCCTGAAATTACTAAATAGCCATCTCTCTTTTCACCGTCCTCTGTTAAATTGTATACAAAATTTAGTCTTACGTTTCTGTTTCTTGTAAATTTCTACAATCATGGATATAATATTCTCAACCTTACATTCAGTCTATGTTCTCAACTGTCTCCGCCTCGCATTAATGCCACAGATGGATGTTTCCTGTCATGGTGCGTACAGTTAATTAAGGTTGTTATATCAAAGTCGTCTCCAGTTAGTCTGCTTAGACTTGTTCTTGTTTGCCATTTAGTCCCCTTCAAAATAAAAGTCGGAAAATGTAGGTCAAATAGTGAGTGTGTGACTTGGTATGCGCAGATAAGGTCAAGTCAATTTGCAAGAGATTTACCTCAAAGGAAATGTATGCTTGCAAAGGAGAAAACTGAACTCTGACATTAGTGGGAGTATCTTTTCAAAGGAAAAAAATAATAATGTAAAAGTGTGGCACTAGCAGAAATCCTGCACTGAACAGTGTATGCATTAAGTAAAACTAGTAAGTTACAGTACAACTATCACCTTCATGTTGCAGTTGGTAAGGGTGGGGCTATTTCCTCCGGAGTGGCTCAATCTGATCACTTAGCTAATGATCTGAATCTGCAACGTGACTGTCACCAAGTAGTGTAATAAAAATGCAATGTTTACAGTAGAAATGTTTAATTGAGGAAGTAGCACAGCATAACATACATAATAAAGCAAGTACAAGTATCTCAAAAATACAGTATTTGACAAAAGTTACCTCTCCTATACTGAATGGTGGTGGTGCTGTATTTCCTTAAATTTTGCATTTGTTAATCTAACTAATTCAGCCTTTACATTATTATACCTTTCAGTAACCTTTAACTTTCTGAACTGCAAGTAAAACTGGCTATGTATATCACTACTGTTGTATTACATTAGACAAGGCAGGACATCTTAATTTTCATAACAAATTTCACACATTATGGCAATTTAAAGAGCTTTACATAGAAATAATAACATAAAACATAACAAAGGATACAGATGCATAATAATGATATAATAATATAAATGTCACCATTAAAAATATAAAAAGTGAAGACAAGGAGGATATACTCATCAGACCTACCTGTTTCAGAAAAGACTTGTCATGATACTTATATCTTAGATTTCATGTTTTTATTTGACTGAGAGTCTTAATATTGTTTGGTCGCCTTAGCGTTACAACTTTTTTACTGCATAAAACGATAAGCAGCAGTATTACTGTTGCAATAAAGACGATAATTACATGACACAAGAGAGGATCTGTTGTTTGGAATATCCCGCCAGATTTCACCCGGAAAAGGAGACCGGAAGTGGATTCTGATTGGTCGAAGCGTCGGTAGAAGTCGCCTCTGATTGGCTGAGCCGCTGACACAAAGCCTTGTAACTGGCCTGTGTCTTGTTGGCGCCCTCAGTTTGAGATTCAACCGAGCCGGCGGATTGTTCTCGCTGTGTTATAACCTGCTATAATAACCACACAAAAGACGGGTCGTTTTCAGGAAGATAACATCGACATCGACTTTGTGAGGAAACCAACAACTTGCTGCCAACATGCACGTGATTAAGCGAGGTACAGTGGTTTCCTTTTCTTTATTTTCCTGTTGTCAAAGTGCTGTCAGATAATGACGGTGTCGGGCTGTAGAGATGTGCAGGAGTGGAAAAATTCCTCGAAAGCTCCGACAAGTGTCAATAAAACGAAAAAATACCGCACTTGAATGAGTCTTTACCTCAATTTCACTTTAATTTTTAAAATGTGTATTATGTAACGTTATGTTTGCGCGGGCTGTTTCCGTCGAGACATTACAACAAGAGAACAAAGACTTATGAAAGGAAACAGAGCAGAGTTTATGTTTCTGTCATGCAGCTGAATATTAAACACATTTTTAATAGCAGCCAAGATGTAAATAACCTTATCCTACGTAGCCATTTAAACAAAGTAAAGCAGTGCACCTTCACTTTCATTTACAGTCATTTGTCATTATTGCCAGGCATTGGCATCAGTTGTTAAGGCGCGAAACAGGTGTCCTCTTGTTATCATAACTGGTTGAACAGGTGAAGGGATCAAGTTAATTAACAGCTGATAGTTGAGGCGTGTTCAGCACTGTAATTATAGTCATAACCCTGAAACCGGAAATTAACCTCATCTAAAGATAGTGACTGAAGAGGAAGAGGAGGATTGATGATGTTTGTTGTTTTTCAGATGGCCGCCAGGAGGGAGTTACTTTTGATAAAATCACATCTCGCATCCAGAAGCTTTGCTATGGACTCAATTCTGACTTTGTGGATCCTGTAAGTTGAAACCACTTTGAAGCAATCTCTACAACAACAAAAAAAAAAAGTTTTAAAAGAAAAAAACAATTAAATCATCTTGTATCTCTGTGTGTTCAGGCCCAGATTACAATGAAGGTGATCCAGGGTCTGTACAGTGGAGTCACCACCGTGGAGCTGGACACTCTGGCAGCTGAGACTGCTGCCACCCTCACCACCAAACATCCAGACTATGCAATCCTGGCAGCGCGGATCGCTGTGTCCAACCTGCACAAAGAGACCAAGAAAGTATTCAGTGGTGAGTAAAAGATGATAGGAAAAATGATGGTGCAATATAGTTCAATGATTTACAGAATTATAATTACATGTAATTAAATAAGGACATAAGTATGGTTGTTGTCATTGTAGATCTACAATGAAATTTCAAATAAGATTTAAAACAAAAACTAGTTGAAACAGCAGTAAACTTGGTAAAAAATTAAATAAAAATAAAAACTTGATAAATAATGCAACAGTCTTTAATGTGGTGTTTGTCCTCTGTTTTAAATATTCATTCAACACAGTTAAAGTGGTTAAATTATTCTTACATCTACAACTTACACCTTTTTTTTTCCTTTTTCACTTTTGTAGATGTGATGGAAGACCTGTACAACTATGTCAACCCATTAAACAAGCGCCACTCTCCTATGATCTCCAAGGAGACGCTCGACCTTGTCCTGGAGAACAAGGCTGTACGTGTTGATATATTTTGTTCATATTTTCAAATGTGAAGTCACTGTTATTATTATGTTTCGCATTTCTTATGAAAATGTCCTCTCCTCTTTGCAGCGCCTCAACTCGGCCATCATTTTCGACAGAGACTTCTCCTACAACTTCTTTGGGTTCAAGGTGATTACAAATTACCTCTACTCATACATTTGACATCTTACTTTAGATCATTGCTGTAGAAATCTAATTTGTTTGTGTCCTTGTGCTCTGACAGACTCTGGAGCGGTCTTATTTGTTGAAGATCAACGGCAAAGGTGAGACTTGATTGATTTCTACAGCTTCTCAGGAAACATATCTTTTGTTTGTCTTTTTTTTTTATCATTCAATCGCTAATCCATCTGTGTTTCGTGCAGTTGCTGAGAGACCCCAGCACATGCTGATGAGAGTGTCTGTGGGGATTCATAAAGGAGACATTGACGCAGCCATTGAGACCTACAACCTGCTGTCAGAGAAGTGGTTCACTCACGCCTCACCTACACTCTTCAATGCTGGCACCAACAGGCCACAGCTGTCCAGGTGAGACCCGAGGGACTTTAGCAGAGTTGAGCAAATGTCTGATGTTTTTGTTGAAACTTCTTTTTCTGATCTGTTTTGTTTGGGTTTTTGCAGTTGTTTCTTGCTGGCCATGAAGGATGACAGCATCGAAGGCATTTATGACACACTGAAGCAGTGCGCCCTCATCTCCAAATCAGCTGGAGGTATTGGACTGGCAGTCAGCTGCATCAGAGCGACAGGCAGCTATATCGCTGGGGTGAGCAAAATACACACTACAGGGAGTAAAATCAAGGAGATACAGAGGAGCTTTAATTTACTCAGTGCAAGGTTTTTATATGGCTAATTGTGTTTAATATATTTCAGACAAATGGCAATTCCAATGGGCTGGTTCCTATGCTCCGAGTGTACAACAACACAGCTCGTTATGTCGACCAGGGTGGCAACAAGGTAAAGACAGATTTGTAATGCACACAAAAACGCTGTTCGACATTCTTGTTTTATAGACACTTGTAGAAGTGAGTTTAATCAACGGATTCTTTGTGTGTTTTTCACCTTTTCAGAGACCCGGTGCCTTCGCCGTGTATCTGGAGCCGTGGCATTTCGATGTGTTTGAGTTCTTAGAGCTGAAAAAGAACACGGGTAAAGAGGAGCAGAGGGCCAGAGACCTGTTCTTTGCTATGTGGATCCCAGACCTCTTTATGAAACGAGTGGAGAGCAATCAGGTGAGTACACGACTCAGAGGAATGTGTACAGGTTGAATTACAATATATATTCTGTAATCTTTTGTATGCTTCATGCAAGCCTTGTTAAGTGTTTCTAAAATGTTGAACATTTTAAGTCTGATTGCTCATCTGATATTCTCGTAGGACTGGTCTCTGATGTGTCCCAGTGAATGTCCTGGATTAGAGGACTGCTGGGGAGAGAAGTTTGAGGAGCTCTACACTAAGTAAGTTCAACATAACCGAGGTCTTTTCTCATAAAACAGCTCGTTTTCTCACAGCTAACCCGTCCCATGAATCCTGTGTGTCCTCAGATACGAGAAGGAGGGCAGGGCCAAGCGTGTGGTGAAGGCTCAGCAGCTGTGGCATGCCATCATCGAGTCGCAGACAGAAACTGGTACACCGTACATGCTCTACAAAGATGCCTGCAACAGGAAGAGCAACCAGCAGAATCTGGGCACCATCAAATCCAGCAATCTGTGCACAGAGATCGTGGAGTACACAAGCAAAGATGAGGTGAGGGGGATGAAGATGTCGTATTGATACCTAGAGATATAGCTAATTTCTCTAAACTTTATTTCAACCCCCACGTGGTTTAGTAAATTTTATTCTCAACACGTATTTCATCTCCGTTCAGGTTGCAGTGTGTAACTTGGCATCCATCGCCCTCAACATGTACGTCACCCCAGAAAGGACCTTTGACTTCAAAAAGCTTGCATCTGTCACCAAAGTCATCGTCAAGAACCTGAACAAGATTATTGACATCAACTACTACCCGGTGCCTGAGGTATGGTTGACTGACCAGTGCTGCTTCGTTACCACCAATGCATCCAGGTCCTGTGGGCTCAGTGTTAACAAGCAGCTCTTCTGTTTCTTCAAAGGCTGAAAGATCCAACATGCGTCACAGGCCAATTGGAATCGGTGTGCAGGGTCTGGCTGACGCCTTCATCCTCATGCGTTATCCATTTGAAAGCCCAGAGGCCCAGTTGCTCAACATTCAGATCTTCGAGACCATCTACTATGCTGCCTTGGAGTCCAGCTGTGAACTAGCAGAGAAACTCGGCCCATATGAGACCTACGCTGGCTCTCCTGTCAGCAAGGGAGTGAGTAGATTTTACAATGTCTCAAGTCCATCCTGGGATACAGTTTAGAAACATAGGCTCAGGTCTTAACGGATTCTTTTTCTTCCAGATCCTTCAGTACGACATGTGGGAGAAAACCCCAACAGATTTGTTGGACTGGAAGGCACTGAAGGAGAAAATTGCCAAGTAAGTCCTCCTGAATGTCTTCCTTGTTCTGGATATTTCTTATCTCATATCTACTGTGTGTGGAGATATCAGCTCATCTCTGATCCGTACCTTCCTCTGCTCCTGTGTGTTTTCAGGCATGGCGTGAGGAACAGTCTGCTCTTGGCCCCGATGCCCACAGCTTCCACTGCCCAGATCCTGGGCAACAATGAGTCCATTGAGCCGTACACCAGTAATATCTACACCCGCAGGGTGCTCTCAGGAGAGTTTCAGGTCAGCGCTCAATGCATCTGCTGTTTTGTGCCTCCAAAGTTGTGTGTCCCCAGAAGGACGGGTTACTAAGTGAAACTCCTGCTTCTCCTATAGATTGTGAATCCTCACCTCCTGAAGGACCTGACAGAGAGAGGCCTGTGGAGCGATGAGATGAAGAACCAGCTGATTGCTCAGAACGGGTCCATTCAGGTAAAGGGTCAGACTTAATAAAATCTTAACTGATTCATGATTCATATCCCTGCTCTCAATCTTCTAATAATTTAATCATTGTTTTGATGCCTGACACAGGATATTGAAGAGATTCCTGATGATCTGAAGCAGCTCTACAAAACTGTTTGGGAAATCTCCCAGAAGACTATTCTGAAAATGGCAGCAGATCGTGGAGCTTACATTGACCAGAGCCAGTCCCTTAACATCCACATTGCCGAGCCAAACTATGGCAAACTGACCAGCATGCACTTCTATGGTTGGAAGTTGGTAAGTCAGAGCTGAGTTCGCGTAGGCTTGATGCACGCTGCATTAAAGGGCCGAGTTAGATCTTAAAGCCTTTATTCTTTTCTCTCCAGGGCCTGAAAACTGGCATGTACTACCTGCGGACGAAGCCTGCAGCCAACCCCATTCAGTTCACCCTGAACAAGGAGAAACTGAAGGAGGCGCAGCCAGCAAAGACTGACGAAGACGAGACCAAAGAACGCAACACGGCTGCCATGGTCTGTTCCTTAGCGAACAAAGATGAATGTCTAATGTGCGGCTCCTAAGGGAAGCGTCACTCACACACACACTGGCACTGCCCCTTCAAACACCGGTTCCCATTGACAATGTGTTTCGTGAAACAGCATGTGTGTTTTTTATTTGTATATGTCACATCAAGTGTTTTAACAATCGCCGCTGTCCTCCAAGTCACAAATCTTTGCAGCTACTATTTAATATTTTCAGATTTTTTTGGATGTGGTTTGTATAGAATAAAGAGGGTGTAATGAATTAATAGTCACCCTTATTTTTTTATATAGTTTTGTAATAACTGTGTTTGATGAATTAAATGTTGATCTGTATTTAGGAAAAATAAAGTGGTATATAATGGTCTAAATGTATGTTTCATTATTACATCATGAGGCTTGAATTCTCCCTCAAAACCAGAGCAGACAAACAGTATGTACTTTATATTATTATACATATTTTGATGTGGATTTATTAATCCGAGACCTAATGTAAAGGTCAAATCTACTTAGATAATTAGCAGAATAAGGATGAGTATGGTATGTAGTCATGGTGATTTTAATATTTAGTGTTAATTAGGAATGAGAGGCAGGAAAGAAAAGCTCTGTTACTGGGAGATGCAGCAGCTGCTCCAATAGGATGAGACTGGCTGCTGGTGATGGTGATACAACATACCAATAAAAAATGACTTCATATTTACTGGTGAGTAATGTTGGGATAACTTTAAACTTCAATACCCAACTCAGCTGGAAGATCAGGATCGAAGAACAGGCTGTCAACACCCAAAATGAAAGAGGAAATGGTGATAACATCAGTCATGCACCACTGCAGCATAGGGTTTCATTCTGAGGTGTTTTTCCAGAGGAAAAGTTTAGATAAAGTGTCTTGGGGCAGGTGAGGTGATATATTAATGAACTGGTGTGTTCATGCATGCAGCCTCACGGGAGCAGTATGTGTAAAGCAAGCTGAGACCTGCACTGTCACCGTGACATCACATGTAGGTCTGCTGCCTCCCAAAAAGACACTATAACAACATCAACTCAGCCTCCGTCAGCACGGACGTAATGTTCTCAGACAAAATGAATCAAATACAGAGACACCGAGCAAAATGTAATTTCAAAGTATTTAATCATTTGACAAAGAAACTTAATTGTGCAAAACATTAATGGAACACAAGGCTATTTTCTTGTGATATCTGCATATCATATGATGAGAAACCACTGAATCTTCTCTATTAAAAACTGAACTTTGAAAATGGCAGTGAGGAGAACAGAGTCGTGAAACTAGCTGTGACAGATTTGCCCTAATGAACTACACCAGCATAATGTGCAGTTTGATGTGGTAACTATGTTCTGTGGCTAATTAGTGTAATTTCCTAATCACAAGGTACTTTACAGCCACAGACTTACTGAGGTGTACTGGTGTGATGCTGTCTGTTGTCGTAAACTAATCACAGACGAATGTCTCCACCTCAGGGGACAATAAAGGCTCATCATCATCATCATCACAGGCTGATTTTAAGATGCACACTCACTCTTTTTGGGTTAAAACCAGTGGTTAAGAATTATTTAACTTCATCTTACAAAGAAAACACAAGATATAAAAATTATAAAATATAAAAATGTAAAGATTTTTGTTTTCACACCTAATGAACCTGAACATTCATTATTGTCTCACAGTTTTAAAGTTTGGATTATTATAATCAAGTCTCTTGAGAGAATAAATGTGCTAAATAAAACTCAGAGAAGTGGGGCGGATTTGATGTATGACACATCCTTCAATGAAACTTTCATTACATTTGCTGGTAGCTACTTCGTTTTCTGGTCAAAGACCTAAATGTGGTTAAAAGTCCAAACTAGTGTAAAAATATTATTTCAGTCTTTCAGCTCTGTATCTAGAAGCTGTGTAAACCATCATGTGTGTAGACCAACTGCAGCACAAACCCTCATCCTAAATATTGGATAGTGTCACCTAATTCCAAACCCCCAAGAAGTCAGTGTTTTTTTTAAGTGCAGCATCATTGCTACGGTTACGGGCTCACTAATGTCCCATCAATCGACCCCTCCCCCTCCTGTGAACCGAAGCCCGTGTCCTGGGAGCTGCTGCTGCCTGTAGGCGATGGGATGTTTTTCTGAACTCCAGGTTTGTCGTTGCTCTCTCTGACTCCAGACTTCTCTGCTACATTATGATCAAACTTTCTACCCTTCACCCATCTTGGCTCCACTTTCTTCTCTTGCAGCTCTATCTCCTTGAACCTGTTCACTAGTTTCTTTGTCTCTGATTTTTCACTGCTGACCTTGTTGGTTGGTTCGGCTGGTTCAGTAGTTGCCTCTGTGTGATTTTCCCCCACCTTTGCCCCGGTGTTTAACTCTTCTTCCCTTATATTTTCCGGCTCATCCTGCGTGACCTCGCCTTTCACCTTTTCTTCTACATTAGTAAAGCTTACTCCTGCCACTCCCTCCTCTCTCACTTTATTGTGAGGATTTTCATTTTTGTCTGCTTCAACCTGTTCTTCCTTCTCTGATTTATTTTCATCCTCGGTCTCTACTCTAGCTCTGCCTTCCTCCATCTTCACCACATCACAGTCTGTTACCTGCGTTGACCCCTCTGCTCCACATCTGTCCACATGATTGTGTCGTGGCTCTGACTCGTGCTGCTTTGGATCTATAACTTTTTCTTTGTCCACTTCTTCCACTTCGTGGTGAACTGTCACTTTAAGTGGTGTGTTTTTTTCCTCCTGTCTGCTATTAAAACCTCTAAAATTATTCTTTGCTCCAATGATGTATTTGCCCAGTATGGAGGAGCCGTCCTTGGTCAGTGCATCAGCTGGAATATGTCCATCGTCCGTCAGAAGCTGCTGCATCACCTTCATGTCACTGTGAATCCTGATGACCGCTTTGGTCAGCTCAGTGATACGATTACCAATGTCTGAGGGAAGATGAACACAGCATTGATACATTTGAGTGATATATATAATGTTAAATGTATATAAATGAAAAAAATATAATAATCTGTGAACAGTAACACTGATTTCATGAAACAATTATCTATGTAACATTTATATTTATGTAAGGTAAGTGTGTTGTGTGGCATAAGAGCCTGACAATCTGGTACCAGAGTCACAGTTACCTTTCCTCTTGGTCTCCTCGAACTCCCTGCGCGCCGACTCGATGTAGCGCTGCACCAGAGCCCTGATCACTTGTTGTCGGTACGGTAACTGGCTGCCTTCAGATCCCTTATCATTGGACTTATTACATCACACAGACAGGGGGATAATTAGCAAAGACTATGCCCATGTAAAAAAGCTGGTACCACTTTACAAAAAGACTACACTTGCATCCATTTATCTTCATTATTATCACCAGATGGCTCTGCACAGTGACGCCCTATTAAAGTGTAAAAGCCATCATCACTTATTGATGTGTTACCATATGGCTCCCTTTTACCAATTCTAAATAATAGTAACTTATCTAGTAATTTAATCTTGCCAAATAGTGAGCCTGAATCAGTTGTCTGAAGATCAGTGTTTGAAAATGTGGTATAACATACAGTATATTATGTCTATAATTGTTTATTCACAATGTGTCAGTAACTGAATTAATAACATTATTGTAAACCATTTTAAAGATCCCTAATTAAAGGTAGTCCTGTTGTAAAGTGGTAGCAATAATTATTTTACTATAGTCACACACTTACCATGGAGGTTAATGGGGGATATTTTTGCTCAGAATTACATGAGCAGCAGCAGCAGATCTGTCTGAAGATTGCCCTGGAAACACATTTGAATCAAATGAATTAAAACAACTTAAAATAACAACAAGGTGTCTTTTTAAGTAAAAAAGTATTTTGAATCTTTGGAGCGCACCTTAAGATGTAAAAGACGGCTTTAGGTGAGGGGATGATGTTGAAGGGCACAGGTATGGTGAGGCCCTCTCTGAAGTAACTGAGGTACAGCTTTGACCGAGCAAATTTCCACTCAACATCTGCATCATCCTGAAATAAAAACAGTCATCAGAAGGGGGTTCTCCTTTTATCTTTAGGTGTGATATAAAATATCTCTCTACCTCAATTTTCTGAAAGGAGTTGGTGATCATAGCAATAAGCATGTTGAGCAGGATGATGACAATGACGAGGGTGAAGATGCCGTACAGAATCCTTCCTACAAACTCTGCTAACACAAACTGTGGCATGTCCACGTAGTCCTGGTTGGCCACGCCGAACATGGTCCAGAATAAGAAGTGGAAGGTCTCATTAAACCTGCAGCAGAGCAGTGGAGAGCCATCTTGACATTAGGGTCTTGTCATACTGCATAAAGTCCAAGTAAAAGTCTCAGAAACAATAGTATCAGTCAAAATTTAAATGTATTCATCATCAAATGACATCCAAGTTTTTGAAACATGTGTATTCGTTAAAAAGGAATCTGATTCAGGGACAAACTGATCTTGGACTTCTGAAACTCATGATATGCTTTATTTAGTTTTTACTTTTTTACATAAAAAACACAATATATACAAATATTTTGATTAAAAAAACCTTAAATATATCTGCACAAGCTACTTGACCACCTCAGAGACAAAGCTGCTGCTGCTGGCTGAGAAATAATCCCACATGTATTTCCCATATAAAACCACTTATAGATTTTTGATAGAGCCTCATAATTACTGAACTTCTGTTCCCCTTTGACTGAACCCTCCAGGTTTTGTGCTAAACTGGGCTCATCATCTGCTGCTCTGTGCTAATTCTGTCCATGCCCACTTGTATTCGTAGCTTCAGAGTGACCACTATACCTGCCCAGATGTGGAGAGATGACATAAGGGACATAGACATTGTTGATGCCACAGAGGAAGGCCGTTCCAATGATCATCAATATGAACATGAATCTAACAAAGAGAAACAAAACACTCATTAGTTCTGTCATGTGCACTGAAGTATGTAGATCTATCATGAAAGGGGTAAGAATGAAAAGTGCTTGTACCTCATCATGTCGTCAATCATCTTTCCTATGGAGATCTGCAGAGTTCCCAGAGACTCGTGGGCCGGCAGGATGTACGCCAGCCGCGTGAAGCTCAGCATGCTGGTCACTGCAAACAGCACCTCTGCGATCAGCTGAGGGTCTTCCTGATGCCAGTCCTCGCGCACTGAGGGGCAGTTTCACACACATCAATCAAACACAAAGAACTTTAAAAGACGCCCAACAATCAGATTTGGCAATTTTTTATGACATTGATTGTTTTCTCACCAGTCTGGGTGAAATAAACGCACTCGTCTGCGCCGTTGTGATCGTGGCAGAGGAAGTAACCCTTGAGCATGATGAGCACGCGTAACGCAAAGGAGGCCAGGTACATGCTGAGCACCATCATGTCCAAGCAGTTCCACCAGTCCAGGAAGTAGCTCCTCAGCCCCTCGATCCACACCTCCTTACACTCGTACCAGAAGAATCCTACAAGGGAAAGCTCAGTATGAGTCGGATCTAAAAGTGCAATCAGAGAACAGAGGTAACCCTCCTGTTGTCCTTCTTCCATCTGTTCACTTCCTCCATCCTTCCTTCTTTCCACAATCCTTTTTCCCTTGCGTCTTTCCTTCCTTCCTTCCTTCCCTTCGTCCTTACTTCTTCTTCCTCCCTCTTTTGATCCAGTTGACCTGGTCTGTTCCCTCCCTCTATCTTTCTTTCCTTCCCTTTTCCCAAATCCCTTCCTTCTTTCCACAATCCTTTTTGCCTCCCTCCCTTCCTTCCTTCCTTCCTTCCTTCCTTCCTTCCTTCCTTCCTTCCTTCCTTCCTTCCTTTCGTCCAAACATCTTCCTTCTTTTCGGACCCAATCTGTTCCCTCCCTCCCTCCATCTATCTTTCCTTCCTTTTCCCCTTCCCTCTTTCCCTTTGTCCTTCCTTCCTGCCTTCCTTCCTTCTTTCTTTCCCTTTGTCCTTCCTTCCTTCCTTCTATCCCTTTATCCTTCCTTCTTTCCCTTTGTCCTTCCTGCCTTCCTTCCTTCTTTCTTTCCCTTTGTCCTTCCTTCCTTCCTTCCTTCCTTCCTTCCTTCCTTCTATCCCTTTATCCTTCCTTCCTTCCTTCTTTCCCTTTGTCCTTCCTTCCTTCCTTCCTTCCTTCCTTCTATCCCTTTATCCTTCCTTCCTTCTTTCTTTCCCTTTGTCCTTCCTTCCTTCCTTCCTTCCTTCCTTCCTTCCTTCCTTCCTTCCTTCCTTCCTTCCTTCCTTCCTTCCCCCAGGAGGACAACAGGAGGGATTTATTCAGATAAAAGGCGAACCTACCAACCACCCACACCATGTGGAAGGAGCTGTGCAGCATGTTCTGCTGCCGGGAAGCGAACTTGTCTCGATACATCTCCATTGTTATCGACTCTCCGAGTAACGTGATGAGGAACCACAGGTAGGAGGCTGAGTGCAGGAGAAACTTGATCACAGGGATCTTTAGGGTCTTTCCTAACTGGTGAAAACACAATACACACAATAGAGTTTTACATTGGTGGGATATAGTAATACAACCCACATGTGTTGTTTGGGAAGTTAGATTAGGAAATGACCTTTGATTTTGGTGCAATCCAGTAGATGAGACAGAGGACAGGCATGGTGAGAAATATCCCCACGGAGACGAACAGCTTCCAGGCCGTCCTGCTGCCCCTCCAGCCGGCCAGGTTCCCACACCAGATGGACGAGAGTACCTGCTGGCAGATCGGGTGTGCCACAAACTACACAAGAACAGACACACAGACATGGGGACCAATCATGATGAATCAAGTACACGCCTTCGTTCAGTCTTCCCTGGTCGGTTACAGTCTCAGCATCTCGCTATACTGTACCTGCTTCTGGTTGTAGTTGACAGCGAGACGCAGACGGGACAGGTTGGGTATTCCCTCCTCGAAGGCCTGCTCGTTCAGGGCATCCTGGCTCTCGTCTCCACAGCTGTTGAGGATCGTCGTCACTTCGCTTTGGTTGCGGCACATGCCCAGCAACTCCACGGCAAACTCCTGACAGAGCTCCTCCAGGCCGAGGTACTGAGGCTGCAGGAGAGAGGGGTCAGGTCAGAGGTCAAACAACAACACAAACAACCAACATGAATAGGCAAGGCAAGGCAATTTTATTTGTATAGCCCCGTTTTGTCTCAAAGGGCTTTACATGGCATCACAACAACATCCTCTGCCCTCAGACCCTCACATCGACTGAGGAAAAACTCCATGGAAAACCCTTTTAACAGGGAAAAAATGGAGAAACCTCAGGGTGAGCAACAGAGGAGAGTAATGAGCAGGGATATATCGAGGAGTGTCGTCAGACCTTGAACTCTGGCTCTTTTTGTGAGAGCATCCTGAGCTCTCTGCTGAGACTGAAGGCGTTGAGCATGGCGTCCTCGGAGGTGACGGACAGGTAGGCGCGGCTGGCGATGCCGCGGTAGGTGTTGATGCGAGACAAGGAGAACTTCAGCAGGTCGTACTGCCGTCCGTTTCGACACTCCAGGCAGGCGCAGGACATCTTGTGTGGCCAGGGGATGCCGTGACCTTTCTGGGTGAGCATGGAGACGATCTCGTACAGGTCCTTCTGGCAGGCCAAGGTCAGAGGAGTCACGCCGGGGGCAAACTGGGAATTGTCAATGGAGTGGTCAAATATGGCCTGAGAGAAGGAGCGTACGTCCATCTTGTTGCCTTTCTCTTGATCCAGCCGGTCCAGCAGGCGCTTCACCACCCTCGGCTGGTTGGTGTCCACGGCGACCAGCAGGGCCTCGTGGATCTGACGGAAGTCAAACTTGACCCCCTGAAGGAGGGTGTCCATGGCGTCCTCGTTGCCCAGGCGGATGGACAGGTTGAGGGCCTCCCTCCACTGGCGGTCCTCAGACTCGTCCAGCTGGCGGATGATGCCATCGCCGGTTTTCAACAGTCCACACAGAAGCGCGATGTTTCCTTCCTGAATCGCACCGATGAGCTCCGGAGGGAACTGCATCTTCTTGTTCATGATCTCGCGCCATTGTTCTGGCTGAGGACAGAAGAAAGGACAGTGAGCAGCAGGCAGGGTTCGATGTCCATTCAGACATATTTAAAGGATAAAACCACTCTTCTCTCAGTCACATTACTGGTGATTCTTCTCATAGTCTTCATTACACCTAGCCTACTTGAAAAAGTTGGACTCTCCTCTCTTAGGAAAACATGATTCACATACATTTTCGAAACAAACAAATAAATAAATAAATAATGTAACCATATTATTTGAACTAAGATGAAGTGTGATGATGATGATTTAATTTACATGCCCGAAATAAACAAACAAATAAATAAATACATCTATTTACAAAGCCTTTGTTGAAAAACAATCATGTTACGTCAAAGTTACTTTGGTCCACTAGACCACAGAGCACCAGAGTTCATTACCGTCTGATGCTCTATGTCCCCTGAGTTTATACTGAGCTTCAGGCTTGAATGCACCATCCAAACGGATTTGTTGCTACTTCTGGGCTCATTTAAGATTCCTAATCTGACCTTTTAATTTTTTTGACCTGTTTTAATTGATTCTTGAAACTACAATGGTTATAAATATAATATTTTGTTTTTATTTAACCATCATCAATTGTGAATGAGGGCTTCACCCTCAATGTGTTTAATTGAATTCAAAGAAACACATGAAATTGAGATGTTCCCCTTTCTGCAGATAATGTCCAAATGTGAAGACAAAATGCTGACAGGGAATATTTTGTAACACACAATTCATTAATAAAACCTGGATGCCACATTCTGTGAGATTAAATAAACCTGTTTTGAATATACATGGAGTACTTTTTTTAGATAAAGTCCAAATTTTTATCACTGCAACATTTTTCAAACATAAATTTATTAAATTTAAAAGAATTTGAAGAAGCTTTGAGTAGATGAAACTCTGCTTACCGTGAGGTTTTCCATCCCTGATGACAAAACAACACAATTCTGAGCGACAATCCTTAAGTCAAATCACAATCACATTCTCTGGAGACCTGAAATAAATCTTAATGCCGGCTATTTTGAGCTGCAGCGATGAAGATGAGAGATATCAGTAGGTTTCAGAACCAGCTCCAATCACAGGAGGACTGAGCACTTTGGTGTCCTGCGATCATGTGCTACCAGCTGACTGCATGGACCCAGCACCGACAAACTCAATAACACACTTTCATCCCCCCATGGGGCAATGCCAATTAAAATGTAACCGGTTCTAAGTGTTTCATGCTCGGCTGCAGCCACACCAGACTGTTACTGCATTCAAACAGGAATTAACTCTGGTCTCCTCACTGGAAACAGCGCCATGGTACAATTAAAGGAGCTGTTACCGAACAGGCAGCAGCTGTCATCTCTTTCCCCCCGAGGATGTGGGAGTTTACAGCAGTGGGAAAAACAAGGAGCTGCAAGTAAAAGATTTACTGATTATTTTTCACTCTCTCTTTTCATCCAGCTTGTTGTGTGGAAGTTCATTCCTGTGCGGTTAATAAAATTACACATTTTTATTTTTGTCTCTTGTCCTTTCATCTTGTCTTAGTACAGCCCTTCTCCGGATACATTTTTTTTTCTTCACTCATTTGGTTTTTAGGAGCTCCACTGATATGTTATCAGTGTGGAAAAAGTCACATGTCATTTCAGCCGTACTGTTTAACTGCACTGACAGCTTTGGGACAAATCTCTATTGACTCCATTTACTTTACTACAGAAAGTGTCACCATCAGTTGTGAGCTGTAACTCCAATTTATGTATTTCAGTGCTGAATGTTTTGTTATGTTGCATTTTAAAGATAATTCGATCCATTTTTGCATGGAACAAATGTCAATTCTTTCAGTAAAAAACAACAAAGATGGTGAAACTACTCAAGAATGAATCCATTCAAATTATCAGTCATCTTACTGAACTACCATCTTGTTTGACAGTGAAGCCTGACTGGACTTGTGAACATGCAGTTGCACAGCAGAGGGAGGGAAAGGGCTGCGCTGTGGACCTAAAGATCACTTCTTTGTTGTGATTTTGGAAGAATTAAAACATGAAACTTCCAGAAAACACTTTAAATCCAATTCTAAAATCTATTTTCTACTCAAGTCGTGTTGCTTTATAGGTTTGTAATCACTGCTAAAATATTTGAAAAATATAATTGTTCTTGTTTTAAAAACAGTGAAGATAAACTGCTGTTTATTATGGTTCAGTTTCTTAGAGTGAATGTGTTGGTATCTTAAGTTAGCGTTTCTAAAAAATACATTTTAGCTTTGATATGTCTTCATCACAACAGATACTCTAATAGTATTTTTTTCCAAGACTCATGTAACACAAGAGGAGAAAAATGAAATGTAAAATCAAAGGACACAAACAAAGATATAAAATCTGTCATTTTCGAGAAACAAGGGATTTAAGAGAGTCTGCAGCATTTAACAACAATGTCAGTGAATCAATAGAAAACACACATCCCAAAATAAAGAAAAGACAACAATTCACTGGGCTTCAGTTACTGTTGGCGACAGGAAGTTAACACTGGAGTGATGGCAAAAATAAACCAGAACCAAAAGAAATAAAGAAAAAGAAAATACCTGTAATGACCTCTAAGCAAAGAAGTACAAAAACAAATTCTTTTCAGAAGAAATATTTACTGTGTAAAGCAACTACTTCGATAAAGTACAATATTAACACATTTTAAAAACTCAGGTAACTGTCATTTCTAGCAGTATTTTACTGTAGCAGAGTTATTATCCAGAGTCCACATTTCTGTTATGTTTTCCCCTTTTTCTCAGAATCCACCTACTCCAGAAAACCCAAATGAACCTAGTGATGCGTAGAAAACTGTGACTGCAAGTGTAAAAAAAAATTCCTTTTGCTGAAACGCATTAGGAAGTGTCGACATTGGATGACGTATGATGTAACGTAAAGCAAAAGTTACTATAAAACTATGTTACAGAGAGACGTTTACCTGCGACCAAATACTTTATAAACTACTCTATAATAACAAAGTTTGGTTGAGTGCAAATTGTGTATGATTTTCCTTTGAGTAATATCTGATTGTTTTAAAGTTCTCACTTCATGGCACAAACCGAACTTTCTCAAGGTATCATCACTTTCACTGCCGTAGGGAAAGACGTACTGAGGCTGACACTTACTCCTTAATCATAGAAAGTCATCATGATTTTACATTTGAAATGTTGCATCATGATTGAAATACCTGAAGTATAAAATCATTAGAAATTTGTCAAAAAGAAAAACATTTTTTTAGCCCTGATGCTCGTGAGACTCAACCAAATATCTAACAACAAGAAGACTAGCAGTGTGTGTCACTTCAACGCTCTTGAGTTGATAAATGCGAACACACTGAGATAGTGACAACAATTAATTCTTGTACCAGCCACACATTAATTCCACTCTTAAAAGCAAACACACTTCATTTTCAACAGGTCAAATTGAGATTCAATGACATCGATCATTACACAGTTAAAACTCTTCAGTTAAAGCATTAACAAAAAAAAGAAAAAAAGAGGAGAAAGTCCTCTATATTCACATATCACTCCTCAAACGCAAAGTTAAATACTAAAACTAAAATCTTTTTTGCTAAATGTACAAAGAAACTCATGTTTCACTACGTTACGTGTGAACTAAAGGTAGTGTTCACGTTGTGACAAACAGTGCAGGTCAGTTCAGTAGGTTTTAGCGTTACTCCTTCCTCGCCTCTGCGTCCTCCTTCATCTTCTGCTCCTGCATACGACTCCGAGTGGAGCCTGGAAGAAGAAAATGGTCAATAAGGGAAAACACATTGTCCACAAACTATAAAACCAACAATAAAAAGACATGAAGAGGAAGAACTGAGAATATCAGGACCAAGAGAATAGACGTGAATCCGTTTTACTTACTCATTTCTGCAAGTTTCTGTATCAGTGTCGACTCTCCATTTGATTTGCTGAAAAAAAAATGGTGGGAAATATTTTTGTTATTTTGTTCACTTAATGAATTTAGATAAATTATAATAAGTTGAATGAATGAAATGAATGTAATTTCTCCTGTAGCTGTGTGGTTCTTATCATATAAATATATAAAAGCTCCCTACTCTTGATATTTCTCTTCACTTCATTACTAAAGCACTGTTCATGTGCAGTGAGCTTAATGTAAAGTTGGTTAATGTGGCAAATACAACACCACCAGTGACCGACCTGCCGTCAGCTTCATCCTGTCCGTCCACATCGAAGCGTAACCTCTTCAGAGGCTTTGGAGCAGAGCCGAGATCCAGAGTCCTCTTGAAGGAGCGGTCGCTGCTGTTGACCATCTGGTTGATCTTCTGGAAGCGACTTGACAGCTGCAGATGAAAACAGAAACAATGGAGCCAGTCAGGGAAAGATCGCCGCAGCTGTTAAAGGGAGATTTAGCATCAAGATGCTGCAGTACATACCCCAGCACATACCCCGAAAGATTCACCGATGGACACCAGCATCCTGCAAAGGAAAAAAAATTATAAATAACTTGAGACAAATCATGGTTGAATGGCCTTTTCTCTCTCTTTTTTTTAAATATATTTTTTTACTTCTTTCTTCAGTTCATCCATCTCATATATACACACACCCACACACGAAAAAACATAAAAGACAAAGCATACCCTCTCATGTGTACATATACTGGTTAATATGTTGTTAAATGCTGTTACTAGTAATCAAATCAGTAATAATAACATAATACAAGTATCCAGTGAGTAATAAAAATGAAAAATAAAATAAATTAGTCTAAGTAAATAACTAAAACATATAAAATAATAATAAAAATAATAATAAAAATAATTATAATAATAATAAAAAAAACACGAACAGCTATTACACCAAAATTAAAGTAAAATAAATTATCGATCAGCAAATTTAAAAAAAAAAGGAAAGAAAAAGAGAAGGCCTTTTCTCTCTCTCTCTCTTTTTTTTTTTTTTTTTTAACCAAAAAATCATTCCAACTGACTTAGAAGAACATCAAACTGACCTGGAGCGAGGAGTCATGATGCCTGGGGACATGCGTGGGCTTTTCAGAGGGGAGATGTAAACATTGCTGCTGCCAGGAACACGCAGAGGTGAGTTAGGGAACTTGTAGGGGCTGCGTGGGATTTGTGGGATCGGAGAGAGGGTTGGTGGCTAGGAAAAGGAATGAGAGGGTATAGTGAGTAAAAACATTTATCTGATCCATCATTTATCTACGTTATTAAAAATCAATCTATAGCCCCAAACAGGGCAGGGGTCTCACCCTGGGAGACGCATACTGCAGGATGTTGGTTTTCAGCCTCTGCATGAACACTTGGTTGTAGAAGACAATGATGGAGTCGTAGTGGCCTTCGGTGATCAACACGTGCTTAAAAGTCTGCAACACACAGGGTCACATGTCAAAACCTTTTAATATCATAACTAGGGATGGGTACCTTTCACATTTGAATTGATACGGTACCGATATTCAGTACCGGTACACAGCGGTACTTGTTTTTGGTACTTTTTGTGTGGTAATTAAAGTTATTTTGTCTATAAAAATTAGTCAAAATTCTGAATTTTGAATATTTATTTCTCACAACTCCTCAGGCTTTAGGAGTATTTTATGTTTTAGGGATGTGAAATAATTTTTGAATAATCAAATAGTCATTCAAAAAAGCAATTTTTCTTGTTTGAAAATATGTAAATGTTCCCTTTTGGCAGAAGGAGAAACATGGAAATACTCCTACAGCCATCAGAAAGTTCTGTGTGAAACTCTGTAAAAAACAACAACAAATGAAACTGAGGAGCAGCACTAAAGTCTGCAAGGTGCCGACTGTAATGAGAAACTACTGGAGAATATTCACGTATTGACGAGAGGAGACTTCGTCCGGGACGAGGACTTAATTGAACGGTACCGCTGTGATGAGAGGCGGTACCGAAATGTGGCACCGTTTGACTTCATGTGAATCGGTACTCGGTACTTTGGTGGGAATTTGATACCAAAAAAAAAAGTACAGAATTCAGGACCCATCCCTAACCATAACTCAATATGAAGAATGACAGCAAAAAATGGTATTAATGACATTTTCAAAAGCTTACGGCACCTCTTGGTTGGTGTTGGGCATGTTCTTGTACGCCGTGACAATGGTCTTGAAACGCAGATCGACACTCTTCACTTTGCAGATGGCGTACATGGCCGACATCATCAGCTGAAAGCACAATGAGAGTGAGACAGTTTAGAGGACGCAGAGAGAAAGAGGAGTGAGAGAGGGAAAACAGCATCTTGTCTCGGTTACCTGGTCGAGGTGGCGGTCTCTCATCAGCTCATACTCGTGCTGCAGCGTGTGCTGGAAGAGTGTCCATATGATGGGCTCCAGTTCGGGGGGAGAGGACAGCAGGTAGGAGCAGAGCATCTTCAGCCTCGTATAAGCCAGACGATACACTGCAGGAGGAGAGAGGAGCAACGGGCAGAGTTGGACATGATCCACAATAATAAACTATATCTAATAATCAAAAATAAGCGAGTGAGAGCTTGAATGACATCTTACACTTTTTATAAAAGAGGCTGAGCGAGTTGGACTTTGGGTGTCGTGGGGTCTGAGTGGTCGGTTGTGTTGGAGCGTGAGAGGAGGCCTGAGGAGACGCCGTGGCCGAGGACTCAGGAGGTAAGACACGATGGCCTGGACGCACGGGGGACAGATATCTGTAACAACAATGGAGAAACCAGGGGTCAGTTACAGCATCAACACTTCAGTTAATGTAAAAAACAAAACATGGATACTCAGAGGGTACACATACACAATGAGGAAGTAGCAGTTTAAAGCTCTACAAAGACTCATGATGAGTATAAGTCATGGCATTCAACATTTGTTTGTTTGAATACCATGACGCTCATCTATGATTAAAGATGACAAACTGCTGCTCTTATGACTAACAGCGGTTTCACAACAGATGAGCGGGTTGAGGGGTCTAAGAAGGTCTCGGAGCTGCCGCATACCAGCAGTAGAGAAAACAGACTGACTGGAGGTTAACTAACTAACTAACTAACTAACTAACTAACTAACTAACTAACGGACTCACAGGTCAGCTGCCGTGTGGTTGTGCTGCAGCGGTTGGCTGAAGCTGGCCGGGGTCTCCACCTGCTCCGCCGCTCCGCCCTCGTGCTCCTGTTTCAGCAGCTCAAACAGCGGGGAGTCCTGTGGAGACACACACATGATGATGATTTATACATGGAAACACACATCCATCTAAATTACCACTACACACACACACCGTTTACCAGAAAACAATTCAAGGAGGAAAAGCTGCAGAAAGACAAAATAAGGGTTGTTGTTGTTTCCGTTCTGTCAATACAGGAACCTGATTCAGACTTTCTAATTCAACTTTTACTGATGAATATTACATCCACACCTCTGCCTGAGAAGTTAAAACCTCACAACTTTGTAAATAAGGAACAAAACAAAATTGGATTGACTTCTTAGTTACTAGATCACAATTTAGATTTTATATGAGCTCAAACTGATACTTTCATACTGTTATCTTAATTACAACACTACCTTCAGACTCATGTCTACGTGCTTATCTAGTCTAATTGAGAAAATAATTGAAATATAATCAATTAGTCGTCTTATCTGCAGAATGTCAAAATAACCAATAATGTCCATCACAATTTCAAAAGCTGATTACGTCGTTAAATGTTTTGTCAAATGAACTGTGCAAAATCGAGAGCGCAATTTGCAGTGACAAAAAAAGACAGAAAGTTTAGAAGCAAATGGTCCCAATGGAGTTGAAACAATTGCAAGTTCATTTTCACCTAAAAAGGGCAAAACTAATGATCAATGAAGTCTATGTTTGACAAATTAATTGATTGTAAGAGTATACGCACATCCCTTGCTTGCTGGGCTAAGGGGGAAGCTTCAAAAGAAAAAAGAAGAAACAGCCCGCACAACCTCGTTATGCTCTAAATATTTTTTACTGACAACGTTTCAGGCTCCTCAGCCCTTCATCAGGTCATTATCACTATTATCATTATTGTTGATAATGACCTGATGAAGGGCTGAGGAGCCTGAAACGTTGTCAGTAAAAATATTTGGAGCATAACAAGGTTGTGCGGGCTGTTTCTTCCTTTTTCTTTTGACAAATCAATTGAGAAATTCACTGAAATGTATCAGCTCTAAAAGTAAGGAACACATGAAGAAAGACCATCATTGATGACGACCCACTGATCTTACTGACAGGTCGACATCACCTCAAACTGTCTGAAACCAAGTAATGATTTTTATTGCAAAAATGTTAAAATATCATCAAAAAATGTTAAAATCGAGGCTGAAAGACATACAGTGGTGCACGTGGATATTGACATATCAGGCAAAAATCAGTTGAGATCATCCGGGGAAAGTGGGTGTGATTACAACTCAGCAAGTTGCACAGTCTCTTCAGGTACAGACCTGCTACATTCTTCGTGTCACACTTGCCACGCCCGACTGACGCCAAAAATTTCATAAGTACACTTGTTCACCGATTGCTCAAACAGCATTAAGTGACGTATAGATACAACACTGCAACATCTTATTATTTTAACCTGAATCACTGCAATAAAGAGACCTCTGTGCTCTTTGTCTGCTGTAGACTTGTCTGCTGTGTTTAAGGCCTCAAATTTCCCGATTATTTGTGTGAAAACTGAAAGTAAAACCCAACCCCCCCACCCCAAACAATCATAAAGTCATAAAGAATGACCAGAAAGCATGATAACACGCCGTCATATAAGGTGTTGGCAGAAAGAAAAGAAAATCTCCTGGTGAAGGTACGGAGTTCAGTGATATTCACAGCAGCTGGTTTAAAAGAAGAAAGAATCACCAATGTTTAAGTTTATAACCAAAAGTAAATTGTGGATATCGTGAACCAGAACAATTTCAGATTGAGTCTCCTTATTCAAATTTCAGGTGAATGCAAAAACAAAGCAGCGATGGGAGGACTTTGTCCCCAGTGGAGGCTCCACCCTCTTCGTTTCAACAGCCCACTGAGCTCTTTGTGCCGAAGCCTCTGACTTGCAGCCTGTTATGAGTGAGGGAGCTGATTTACGGCAGAGCAGGAGCAGAGTAACAATCAGCATGTCCCCCGCCCCAGGGCAACTGCAGGAACAGACAGGAGAGCAACAGAAGGGAAGAACCACTCGACTGTTCACTGAGTTGAGGAGAGACACATGATTGTTCTCTCAGAGGGAATAAACAAATCAGCTGTGGGAAACAACTGAAAAGACTGGAGAAACTCAGGAATACTGGACGTGCAGAAGAGCTTTCAATTGTAAAGATCTGTGGATACCAATACAGGTATTTTGTAGAGTTGCTGTATGTTTTTTTTTCTTCCTTTTTTTGGATCCATTTCATAACCATGAGGGACAACAACACAAACTGAGCCTTCTTCAGCATTTCAGGACTGTCCTTCTACACAAATGACACTGAGGTTTTCCCTGCCTGCTGCACACAGATGGATTAACAAGTTAAACTTGGATTTTTTTTGGACACGCAAACAAAACGACTGACGGGGAACATTTCGCTCTGCAAATATAAACTCACCCCCCCCCGGTTTAAAGATGTATAACAGCTCCATCAGTGCGCAGAGTGCCACTCACAATTTCATGAAATGCAACAGGAGTGATGACTTCAAGTATCCCATGTACACCTCGGTTTTCAGCCTGGTGTTTGTAGTTGGACTGCTCTTCAACTTGGTGGCGATATACATTTTTGGCTGTACGCTGAAGATACGAAACGAGACCACGACGTACATGATAAACCTGGTCGTGTCAGACTCTCTCTTCGTTCTCAGTTTGCCCTTTCGGATTTTTTACTTCATTAAACAGGAATGGCCGTTTGGGAGTGTGCTCTGCAAGATCTCAGTGGCGCTTTTCTACACCAACATGTACGGCAGCATCCTCTTCCTCACCTGCATCAGCGTTGACCGCTTCCTGGCCATTGTGCATCCGTTCCGGTCCCAGACTATTCGCACGAGGCGGAACGCCAAAGTGGCATGCTGTGCAGTGTGGGTGATGATCCTTTCGGGAAGTATACCTACAGGGTTTCTTTTGGACACCACATCACCCAAAAATGTCAATGCCTCCACAAACTTCTGCTTTGAAAACTACTCCAAAAAACAGTGGAAGGCTGAGCTATCCAAGGTGGTGGTGTTCATTGAGACTGTGGGCTTCATCATCCCGTTATTGGTCAATGTGTTCTGCTCCGTCATGGTGCTAAGGACACTGAGGAGACCGCAAACGATTAGCCGTGGAGGGAGCCTGAACAAGGTAAAAATCTTGAGGATGATCCTAGTTCATCTGCTCATCTTCTGCTTCTGTTTTATTCCCTACAATGTCAATCTCATCTTCTACGCCCTGGTCCGCTCCAACGTCCTGAAGGGATGCGACGTAGAACATGTGGTCAGGACCATCTATCCCATCGCTCTGTGCATAGCAGTGACCAACTGTTGCTTTGATCCGGTCATTTACTACTTCACTTCAGAGTCCATTCAGAGCTCCATCAAACGCAAGACCACAGTGTGGCACAACAATGGTGCAAGGCTATTTGACAGACTAACTATGGACAGTCCACAAAGTAGTCCCACTACGACACAGAAAAGCCTGACCCTGAGGTCTATGAGAGCGAAAATGTTTGATGAGTCGACAGTCTAATCACAACTCCATTGTGATATGTTCAGAGAGTGTTGCTGTTGAAACTTGATTTGGATGTAAGGATGTAGGTGGAAGCAGCAAGACCTTGAATATCATAACAACACATAAACAGAGTGGTTGCTAAGGAGTCGCTCTCAGTCCGCTCTGGACACAACAGACACTTTAGTCTGGGACTTCTGGCTCTGATCTCTATTCAGTCAAAAAAACAAGTAGAGCAAGTCAAAGGTTTGAAAATAATAAAGTCTGCTGCAGCGTAAATACCCTTAATCAAGTTGACAATGCACAACGTGCAAGTTGGAAAACTCTTTTATTAGAGTGTTATAATGTGCATTAATGGAAATGACAGGTGTGCGAGCTGAGTCATGTGTGTGGTGCTGCAATTAAGTATTATTTTTTGCACGTGACATTGTAAGTATTGTTAGTAGTGTTATTGTTCAGTGCAAATTCACCCTTAGAAAATAAAGGCCTTTTATGTCCTGTGCTGTGTAGTTTCTATGTATTTGTGGCCTCACTAAGAATTCAAAGCACTTTATGGAGCAGCATGCTCTATAAGAGCATTCACCCTTATACTAAAAACAAATAAGAGCATTTGAATTTATTTTTTTAAGTCTTGGATTCATCAGTGGTTTGTGAGAGTAGGGTATTGTGAAACATTGGATATTAAAGCAGGATATCAGTTATCCAAATGTCTCTGTGGGTGCTACCAAATCATTTGTCTAGACTCATGAGTCATACAGGTAGTAGAACCACAGGTACTGGTACTGTGATTGGCCAATGCTACGAAAACACTGTGACTCAATAAAAATCAAATACAGATTACAGGTGTGGTCCATAGACATATGCATTGCATGAGGCATTTCCACTGCCAGTGGCCTGAACTCTTACTCGTCACTTCTGTTGAAAAATAGGGGGGATAAAAACAAGAGAACAGGTGTAGGAGTAGGTGGGAATTAAATTCACAGTGAGCTTTTCTCCTTTCCACAGACTTAATTGTGCAAATTTTAACAAAAGGGAAACACTCGAAGAATTGGAAGCATTTAAACCAGACTAACTAAATGTGAGAAGACACAGACAGTTCACAGTGCAGATGTTATTGTGGTGCAGCCTGAATGCATGTGAAATATTTGTCCCTTCTTGTAAAAGCTGTGCGCTGCAAGACCGAGCACTGCTGCATTCCTGTTGAGAGGCGTTGCCTGAGGGTCTGCACTGACATGGGCAGCCTCATCCTCACCATGCACCGATGAGAGAGATTGTGAAACTGAAGCAGACAAGCAACAACATGTCTCCCACGAGAGAAGAACGTTTACAAACTAAAACACAGAGGTGTCTTCTGTAATGATTCACTGAATCCAGATCCGGTAAATGGTGTTGCACATAAACTCAAACTGGAATCAGAGATAAAGAAATACAGTCCAATTCTGTCACGTTGGGACTCGTTATATAACTACATCTGCACCAGCACCTCCAAGCAGCACAAATATTTGTGATGGAATAGTCAAGGTTGACCTGATGATCATAGCTTTGTAATATTTATGAATATTAGTAATATATAACAAGTGGAAATAATGATGCCGATGATGATTGATGCATTTTACTGTTTTTGAAGGTTTGTTGAATTAAATAGTGAAAACACCCCATCACATTTCTGTTTGTATTGATGATTGTAACATGAAGGTAAGATTTATTTTTTGGTGCACAGGAGAATAAATCTTAACCTGTTCTTTCGCAGATGTGTCCTTTCTGTGTGTGTGTGTGGGTTTTTTTTATATATTTTTTTTGATGCATGTGTAACAAGGACAAAGTGGTGTGTAGTTAAGGCGCCATGTGCCATAGTAGCCTAATATCCTACAAATTAATACATTATTTTAACTGACTAGTTCAACAATGTTTTCACTAAAACATTTAAACTGATGATTTTTAGCAGCGTGGCTGTGGTGTGTATAGAGAATCTAATGTGGATAATAAGTGTAAACACTCATATTTAAGTCAGAAGACTTGTCCTGAAGGCTCTGACTTTATTTTCTGACTAATTAAGATAGACTGGATCAGTAAGGTTGGGTTACAAACACAAGGTCTAACTCCTAAACCAGATAAAATAACTTGAAATTCTGTTTTGGCAAACTTGATTAACTTGAATAAATAGCTAATGAATAAATACAATGAATAATCAAGTGAAATTTGAAATGGTACGACAGAGCTCGTCTTAATTTTAAACCTGGATTAACTATTTTTAAACTAAGTTTTACTAAACTCTGATTAAACCTTATCTTATTTTATATCAAATCAAAACTTTGGTGACTGGTTTTAATGTTGTGCCTGATCTGTGTATACGGCATCAAGATCTTTGGCTCTGTTACACACAAACACAGATCCACAGTGAGTTCCTCTTTGACACACAGGACTATCTCCTGTGTGATTACAACACCTTTTGCTATTGCTCTCTATCTATCAGCTGTCTGGAAAATTACAGTTAACCATTAACTCCAATAGTTCCTGTATGTTTAGAACAAGCAGCCATAAAAAAAATGACTCCATCCACGACAGTTATGAAACTATGTGAGTGTAATTATACGTCTTATTGCAACATTCAACAGGAAACTAGTTGGTCGACATTTGTCACTCATCAGTCCAAACTATTAACGAAGCTCGTGCTCTCCCACCAATTTGACTTAAAGAGCTAAAAACTAGGCAAACAGAATAAACCACATGTGAGTGGGAGAGGGGGGATGGAGAGAGAGAGAGGGGCAGGGATAGGGAGGAAAAAAGAGATGGTGTGTCCCGATCCAATCGGTAGCATCTGTTATCACTCTGCACTGTCACTGCACTGATGAGACTCTGATACTGGTGAGTGATGAAGTTTTATCCGTTTTATCTGAAATCTCCACAGGGAGGTTTATTTATAAAGCATATGGATTAAGATATGTAATTCTTTTAAATAGTGATTAACTGCAACAGCTTATCAGGGTTTGGTAGAAACTTTAAATTAACTTGTAAAAAAATAAAAAAATAAAAAAAGCTTAATATTTGAAAGAGTGATATTTTGATTATTTCTTTGGCTACTACAGTCAAAGAACCCAATGAAGGCAAAAAATGTATGGAGTCACCAAACTGCTGCATGCTTTGCAATTCTTTGTCATACAAAGCTCATTTTAGGGGTTTATATCCATCATCAGACACCTTTTAAAGGAGATTACAGCTGTAAAATAATCAGGTCACCAGAGGACTGAAAGCACCTGAGTGTCAGGAGAAATAAAAAAAAAAGCTAATTTCATTTAAAGTATTAAACGCAAAAGAGTGCAGAAAAAAATGAGAATGAAACTTAGGTTTAAATGTCCTTATGTGACATTAAATGATAAACTATTGATGTCTCTTAAAATAATATAATGAGAAAGAAGAACATTGGGACACTGTAAGAGATCAGAGATTAATCAACCAATGTGTGTTAACTTCACAATAATGTTTTCAAAATGAGCACTCGTATATAATGAACAATGACTTATTGAATTAGTAATAAGATAATATTGGGAACTCCCTCGTGTTTTAGGTTACTGGTATTGATTTAACTCAATAGAGCCTAAATTTCTTGGTCAATTGATCCCAAACAACAACAGAGGGAAAAGTCTCATCGTGCTAAATGTATGAACAACGTGTGGTTAGATCAGAGTTTCCTAATCCACACCAAAGGATGCATGATTTGGTTTTAGCAGCTGAAACCTACAGCCTAAAACGTAACACTCACTTTAAATTAACACCAAAGATGAACTTTACGAGCTTCACTAAATGTTTATCTTCTAGACGGGAGCAGAATTACATTGCGAGCCGTTTCTTTTTTCCGCTCTCTGGCTGTAATGAAACCAAATGTTTGCTTGTTTTATGGAAGCAGTTAAAATTTTATTAAAAGAGCCAATTGTATATCGACATAAATTCAGGTGCGTCAACTGTAGTGGTGTCTTTACAGTCCATAAAACATAAAGATATTTATATATACGAGTTCATTAAGTCGAAGGTTTAACTGCAGCACGAGCTACTAAACATCTCTCCATCTTACGTTCACTTCAAACAACCTTGTTTCCTTCAGATATGAGAGCGACACAGTGATTGTAGGCGTTGGAGCAGTAAATAATGGAGCTGTGGAATATGACTGATGCACCGGCCCAACGCCTCCCACCTCTTTCCAACTGCACCATCGACACCAGCTACCGCTTCACCTTCTACCAGGTGTCCTACAGTGTCATCTTCCTGCTGGGCTTGGCCGCCAACAGCCTGGCTCTGCGCAAACTGTGTCTCTCTCCGTGCGCCGTCAACAGCACGGCCGTCTACATGTTCAGCCTGGCGGCGGCGGACATGTTTTTTGTGATTTCCCTCCCTCTGAGGATCTACTTCTACCACCAAAAGGCTCAGGACCCCTCCGGTTGGACCCCCGGAGCGGCTTACTGCCACCTCACCTTCACCCTCAAATACATCAGCCTGTATGGCGGCATCTTCTTTCTGGTGTGCATCGCCGTGGACCGTTACTTCGCCGTGGTTCACCCGCTGGCGTCGACGCTCCGCAGGCTGCGTGTTGCACAGCTGGTGAGCGGCGGGATCTGGTGCCTGGTGCTCGGGCTCAGCGTGGGTCTGCCTCTGCTGCGCTCCGCGGCCGCCCGCCAGCATCAGCCCTGTCTGCTGGACCCGTCCCTGCAACGCCATCGAGCCATCATACTGGCCGCGCTGGGCTTGGTGCTGGGGTCCTTCCTGCTGCCCGCCGCGCTGCTGCTCTACAGCTACTGCAGAGTGCTGAGCGTGCTCCGCCAGCCGAGGCATCGCTCTCGCAGCCAGCGCCGCAGCCGGAGACACGCTCTCACCGTCATTTACTGGGTGCTGGGCATCTTCCTGCTGTGCTTCCTCCCGTATCACATCAACCTGCTGGGATACACCCTCACACACGTGGGGCTGCTGCCCCACTGCGGCCTGGCCAGGGTCACCAAGGCCGTACATCCCGTGGTGCTGTCGCTAGCCAGCGCCAACTGCTGCCTCAACCCGCTCATCTACTATTTCTCCAGCAGCCTGGTGCACCGCGACGCACCCGGAGGTGGAGGCAGCGGCAGCCAATGACAAACTTACTGCAACAGGCCGGTTCTTCACGGCACTGAGCTGCTTTCGTGGATTGATTATACAACACAAACTGGACTTAAAGGGACAACGAGGAGTTTTGGAAAAGCGAAGCGTTTTCACACTACATTTATGAGCCTCCGCGCGCACCGTAAAATTCTTTGACCGGCGCAAGACAGACTCATGTTTTCATTCATCAATAATTAAAGTCAGAGGTTGGAAGACGATCACATACCGTCGTAGTTCCCACCATAAACGGCGATTTGGCGGCGTTATTCTCATGACTCGCCATGAAGGAAACGCTGGTCGGCTCGCCCAGCGTTTCCGCCACCACTAATAATAACAAAATAACGATAGAGACAGAACGATATATTTATCGAAAATGGGCCCATTAACAAGTGTGGGTAGCGGAGATTCATCCACATTAACGTGAGACTTTTTTATAACAGAATAGAAACTCCTCGTTGTCCCTTTAAATTATAAATAATAATAAATTATTCAGTTAGTTATACTGTGTCGACCATTTTGAGGATGTATTTTGTGTTGAACAGGTTTTGTGTGTTCACTGCAGTGTACTGAAGCAACATGCTAGTAAGCAGCACTTTGCCAGCTGTGATTGGCTTCATTATTTTGCTCTGTGTATCAATGCACTTGAGTGGTAGTGATATATTAATTAGTTAGATACTTCATATACAGTATATGCTTAATTCATGAAATCTGCCTCATTTTATAAAGTGCTGCTCCAACATATATTTGGTCTTATGTGTAGCTTATGTTATTTCTGAAGTGTTGTATTTTTGTTTTTGTTTTTGTTTTGGGCCAGTGGATGTTATATAAAGCTGGATATATTGACAGTATCTTTGTCTTAATGTTGTGTTATGTGTGATTATTATGACATTATTACATATTTACCGCAGTAGTAACAGTGATGAGAGATTAAACTGACCGTCCTCCATGCAATCCTCTCCATGATGAGGTTCTCACACGTCTCCAGATGTTTGACGATATCTTTGCTCAGAGTGGGGTCGGCCTTGATGAAGCTCTCGATGACTTTGTAGAAGTCAAACGCTGCCAGTCTGAACACATCCAGTATCCAGGGGAAACACACATCTGTCTCAGCTGGCTCACCAACACCACCTCCTCCTACGTGGTTGTATCCTCCGGTCTTGAAGCTGCTCTCTAATTGTGAGGCGAAAACAACATCATGTCAACAAAGTATGAACACTGGGGTTTATTATTGACAACAGTAAGAGCTTTTAAGTGGCGTGCGATGTAAGCAAATTGCATTACACACCTCCATATGTTGCCATGACCACCTCCAAGGCGCAGGCCAGAAGCGATGTGTGGAATGTGGAGTCATTGAGGAGTTTACTGAAACAGAAATCATATGACTCAGCTCCAGGCAAATAATGCTCGATTACACACCAAAACATCAAAAAGTGTCAATTAAGTTCAAAAGTTCAGCAAACACACATCAACACAAACTGGCTTCTAATTTTTTTTTTTAAACATACCTGAAATTTTGCACAGACAGTCGCTTCTCCTCCTACAAGAAATGGTTTTATCAGGGAGAAGAAAAACAACGTTATTATTAAAGTTATTTCGGTCACTGAAGTGCATCGAGTCAGAAAGTATAGGAACTTCTCCTTTATAGTCGACACTTCCTGTGAGTTACTTCCTGCTGACAGGCTGAATTTGCTCTTTGCTATGTTTCTAGTATGAACACAGAAGTTACAAGGGTATATGGACAGGTAGACTGAGGTCTTTCTGAGATTTGAATTCACCTGAGCCTTGAAACACAGATGGATAAAAAAAACCCACAAAATTATTCAATGAAACGACTGAAAAAGAAGTGAATAAACAAGTCACTCACTGATTTCAACATTTCCTCCATGACTTTGTAATACAGTCTGACTCCGAGGGTAAATCTCTGAATGACAAGAGAAGAATGTGAATAAGACACTTGAGTCATTTCTGCGTTTGCATGTGTTGCCATTTTCTTCTTGCGTGTCAGTTCCTACCTGCTTGCCGAGTATGACGCAGCGTGGGCCGACTGCCAAACCAAATCTTTGGCTGAACGCCTGTTCGAGTGTCTCCAAACGTTTCAAAATGTCCTGTTTTGGGTCCACGGTGCAATTCTGACAAGAAGAAAACAGGTGATATGTTGAATTAAAATTGCAAGACACTGTTTTACTAGACATTTTACTGTGTGGCGAAAGTCTAAGGGACCCACTTTGAAATATTTGTCCAGGTTAATTGATGGCTGGTCCCCAGTGGAGATGAGATCTCCCCTCAGCTGCTGAATGGAGGTCATGGCCGCTCTGATGAGACACAATGACAAGCAGACGGTGACGATGGACAAAGTCAAAACAACAGTTCAGAGAAATTAATCTCAGAATCCCTGATGTTTGGTTTACCATTCATAGATTAATTTACACATTTAATAAAAATTTGCTTTTTAGACATCTTTGAAAATCATCAATTTTTTTGTATTTACATGCAATTAATTACAGATTTTCACCACTTGAGCATTTACAACATTTAACAGTTAGATATGGAGAAAGAGTGTACTGGCTCTTTTACAATTTGCTAAATTTGTTGTGTTAATTTATTTGTTTTTAAGTCTGCAACTCTTTTCACCTGGGACTTTTATCAGTTCTCAATATGACTTGCTGTTACAAGTCAGGCGTGAATACATCATCACTGCTTCTCTGCTGAATAAACACCATGAAGAACAGGTGAGTGAGTTACTGACCTGATTGGAGTCTGTGGGGGGATGAGGACAGCGTCTTCATCTGGCATGTTCTTCTTTGGCGTTCTCTCTCCCTGCAATCTGAATACAGGAGAAGATTATTATTCAACATTTTCCTGCTGATCTACAAGAACCTCAAACCACTGAATTAGTGAAGAGAACTAATTACATGTCAACTTTAGGCACAAGGACACTCTCATCTCCGTCGAAAAACAGCCGTCCATCGATGTCTCTGCTTTTGAGGTAGTGTTCTCCATACTGTTGGTCGAGGTCATTCACCTGGAGCGACAATCAAAAGGTCGAGGTTACCTACAGTTAAATGGCTCCTTACATACAAAAACAAACATATTTACTACTGAACCAAATCCAAAAAAAGTGCTAAAAAGTAGAAAGTATTAAAACAAAAATAACGTATGGTTACCAACAACAACGAATGAAAGCTGTGACTTACTGTGTTAGCACTATTTCACTATTAAAGCAAAGCTGCTGATTATCTTGAGCTCTAACAAAACATCTGATTTCATTTGTGAAATGCATTTTAAAGGTCAAAATGTGTGGTGTTAAGTACTTCTGCTATCAGAGACATCAGCCTATGGTAAGAAACCAGAGAAGTAGCAAGAATTTCTAAACAACCTGAGGTGTGCAGCAAAGTCACCCAAGGGAGTAAAAACAGACACATTTCTTTGGCTTTAATCCAAGTCAAACATAAAGCCATGAACTCTTTTGATTATGAAAATCAGTCAACTCAGACCACAGGGTTGATCTGTGTAAAGATTATCTGATTACATCTCTTATTTGATCTGAAATAACAACACAGTCGGAGATGCACCTGTGCAGTAACATAATCTGGGCCAATAATCGCAACTCTGCTTTATATCTCTTTTTTCCAATTTAACCAAGTCCCTCATGAGTTAGATCAATAAGCTGAGACTTACACATTATTTATATAAGACACTTGAGCAAATGCCACACACCACCCGTCCGTTACTGGGGTAATGTAACAGCAAAATAAATATGTCCAGTAGCCTTCTTCATACGTGTGTCGGTGTTGGCAAACAGTAGCATCCTGTCTCTGTTGTTGTCATACTCACCTCTACAATATACCACCCAGCCATACTACAAAGGAGCCGGTGGCTGAGTACACATTTCCCTGACACCACGTATGTGAAAACAAACACATAACAGCAGCAAAGAGAGCGACCAACAGCTGTCAGACACTCAAACAATCATCAATGGCAACGGCGAGCAGGAAAAGATAACTAATGGAAACAGTAAGTGGCGTGCAGAGCAGACGGAGTGAAACCAAACAGTGGAGCAGGTGTTGTGTGACAATCACAGCTCCTTACCTGAGGAAAATCTGGGGATCTTGGAAGATCTAGTGAGTCCAGGAAAGCAGAGAAACTGGTTTGGTATACGTTCTTCACCTGCACATAATGAACGGTATAAATGGTCAAATGAGGCCAAAAACAAAGTGAAGACATAGAAGTGTGTTTATATGATGACCGCAAGAACCAAACCAAGAGGAGCACACAGACCTCTTCCATGTTGCATTCATTCTCTTTGCACAAAGTCTCGAGAAGCTGCACGTCCATTTCTGGCTCCGGAGGCCGGGATTTGGCTTTGCTCTGGTTTCGACGAGATGTTCGTGTTGGGGGGCTCTGGACTTTACTGATGGACGATTCTGAGAGAAAAACATTCAAGATATTAGAAAATCTCTGACGTTGTGGTTATGTTTTACATTTTCCACAGCTGAGAACATTACTGACAGATATAAGACTACACGACTGTATACAAACACAGTACTATATTATAGTTACTACATTGCACACATGCTTATTAAGAAGATAAATCAAATTATGTCTAAAAGTGCACTCATGTCTTCATTAAAATGTGTCACTTATTGCTCTTAAGGGATACTTCACCCAAAATCGATAATTCACCAATCATCTACTCACCGTCATGCCAAGGAAGGGTTTGGAGAACTTTCAGAGTTATCAAAACACTTTCGTAGTTCCGGGAGGGGGGGTCCGACTGGCAACGGATTTTCATATAATGGCGGCAGATTGTGCTCACTTTTAAATCGTCCAAAACACACACTATGAAACATCCAAATACCTCCATACTGCTCGTCCGTACTGACCCACGTGTCCTGAAGCTGCGACATGAAAAAATTGTTCGGAAAAAATTAATTTGATCTCTGTTTTTAGCCTTGACGTAGTAGTAGCTCCCAGTGGCTGTGCGAGATTTGCTGTGAGATGTTCCTCCGTGTTTACATCATCATACATCCGGCTTCAGGACACTCGGGTCAGTACGGATGAGCAGTATGGAGGTATTTGGATGTTTCATAGTGTGTGTTTTGGACGATTCAAAAGTGAGCTCTATCCTCCCTGGAACTCCAAAAGCGATTTTGGGTGAAGTATCCCTTTAAAGAAAGTCTTCCACTTCCAACTTTTCAGACTCACACTGTTCAGTGAGAGGCCATAAAAATAAAAGACATGAGTAATATATGAGTGTGATGCTTACTGTAAAGAGGCTGAAGAAGGTCCGTAGGGCAGCGCTTGATGAACAACTCCAGCGTACAAAGCAGCAGCTGGAATGAGATGACCAGGTCATCCTCCATCTGCAAGACCCTTCCTGCAGACAGCAGAGATGTAGCACATGAGAAGCGCCATCACAATAACACTTCTGCAGACAAGAGACAACAGGACTGTGACAGCAAGGAGGAAAACTTTCCATTTCATATGAGAACAGAGGAGGAAGGAAGAGTGAAAGAAGTAGATGGAGAAACATGAAAACTATTCCATCAAGTGTGTTAACAGCTTGATCCGACTTGTTTTTGTTCTTGGTAACTTGTGAAAGGCTTGAACTACCTTTGGCCAAAAGAAACATGGTCCAGCAGCTCCGCATGGTCTCCCTCTCCCTTGAAAATGAGACACTGAACCGTTAACCTTGCACTTGCATCACATTTTTTTTTTACAACAACCACACAATTATGAAGCATAAGGCAATAAACATGCTAAAAAAAAGAGGTGTGACAAATGCATTTCACGCGTAAGATAAGTATTCAACTTACTTCCCATCAGCAACCAAAGCAAAGATTTTCTTGCAAGTCCTAAAACAAAACAAACATCAAGTTCAGTTTCTTTTTCCCCCACAAATAGCTCTACATGATTCAAGCACCTGCAACTGTACGGATGTGTTCACTCACTTCTCAAACCTCTGGTAGAGGGCCAGCGTGATATCGTACTTCTTCTCCACTCGTGTCAGTGCTGAATTCACCTTAGTGCTGATCGTATCCATGTTCACGTCCAGCTTCCTCACCAGAGTCAGAAACTGCTTTACACTGTAAAAGACAGGATGAATCAAGGTGAGAGGTCACTTCATTTTCATTACAACTCAACAAGAAAACTGAATAAAATCCCCATGAAATGAAAGGCAGGATTAATGTATGATAACGGGAAAGCAATGTTTAAGTTTCCAAATGACGAATGTTCTTGAAGCAACTAAAAACAGAAATTGAATTTTGTATGTTCAAGCACTATAAAATAAAGCACTTACTTCAGACCGACTGCTTTCAGGATCTGAGATAAGGTGAAACAGGCGACGTCCATGTCTGTCACAGTCACGTACAGACAAGCACCCCACAGCCTCTTCTGGCTGTCCTGAAATAAAACGGAGGAGAGGAGAGGAATGGTAAAAATTTAAATTACTACTCCAACTGTACGTTTTTTTTTAATCCTTAATGAATAACATCCAAAACCTGTGACTTTCTTTGTATGCGAGTCAATTCCTGAAACGGTCTCATCTACAACTAGTTATACTACAGGTATGGCGACACACTGTGGCCTTTCAGCAAGAAGGTTCTGGGTTTGATTCTCGGGCGTGGGCCCGTCTCTGGGTGGGGTTTGCATGTTATCTATGGGCACTGACATGAAGACATGATACGCAACATGTGGATTGGGGACTCTACACTGCTCATAGGTGTGTGAATATAAGCGTGTGTGCCTTGTTTATCTATAGGTCGACCCTGGTAAAACCTCGTCCTATGTCAGCTGGCATCGGCTCAAACCCCCCTCATACCCCTCCGCCCTGCACGGATAAGCGATATAGACAATGGGTGGATGGATGCTACAGTTAATGTATGAGGATAATCCATTCGGCTTGGTTTGAGCTTCCTTTCCATTGTGAGGCAAATTTGAAAACGTGAGAAAAACATAGATCAGGTTAGGCAATGTTCACTTGAATGTTCAGGGTGTAGATGCCACTGTGGCCTTTTAAAACAGCTTCAACAGTAGGTAAGCTGTATCTGTACTTCTCTTAATAATAATAAAAGTGCCTTTTTAAATAGCGCAGCCAACCAGTCATCTACTTGTCACAATACCAGTGTATCAATACATACAGTGATTTCATCCATGGCCTCCTGGATGGTCTTCCACAGGGTCCAGGCCCGGTCACACACCAGGTCTGTGACATGAAGGCTCTTGCACAGGGTCACAAACTCAGTATCCTTGTCTCTGTGTCTTTAGGGAAGGAAACCAAACACACACAGCAGCGCTCATCAGAACAACACGCCTCTCGGTACAGACAGTATTTATGTGTTATAACACCGTAACACCACATGGTACACACGATACTTAGTATTTACACCCAGTGGGCAGCTGTGAGGCGTTTAAACTCATTGGTTTCAGCTCTAAGCACAGGCCTGGTTTGGTTTGGAGCAGCTGAGCTAGCTCGTCTATCAGCTAACAGGTCAAACAGCTGAAACAACAGCAGCTGCACACTGGGGCTACGGTGTAAATAAAGTTTACAGAGCTGTTGTAAAGACCTGAATTAGGTATAAAAACATATCTTACTTCTTTAGAGACAACTCTGGACTCTCCTTCTTGTCTGGAGAGACACTTTCAGCACTGGTCTTCTGCCCCTTGCTCTGTGTCGTCCAGGAGTTGCGCTTTTTCGGTGGCATCTCGGTTTCCGGTTCGCTACCAGACAGATACAAAACCGAGCAGGAGTAACAATACTGTGTTTTTAAAAAAGCGACGACGAATAATAATAATGTACACTAAGTTTAAATCCCACCGCACGAGTTCCGTAGCAACAATACAACAAAAACCTCACTGACTTCCTGAAAGTGTGCGCGCTCGGTTTGTAACACGGAAGCGCACGGCGGAGCTCCGGAGCCGCCGGCGGTGTCCCAGCAGCTGTTAGCCGCCGTTAGCCGCCCCCCGCCCGGCGCAGACCGTCCGCCCGGCCCGCTGGATGTCACCGCCTCCGCTGAGTTATTCCAGTTTGTATTTATTTACTAAATTATTTGCATTAAATGACGGGGTTGTCGCTCGATATCTGTCTTTGTGTGTCTGTGGTGGTGAAATAGGGCGCGGGGTGCGTTCACTGGCGTCACGTGACTCAACGAAAACGAACTAACCCAAACGCATGAGACGAAAACGCGGGAAAACACATACGCAACATCCGCTCATTTGCATATATCCCGCCATACAGCGGAGTCACAAAAGGTTTTTCTGCTGCACGGAGCGGGGACAGTTGGTGAAGAGACGCGGCTTCACTACAGCTCATGTGGTGTTAGAATAAAGTTATTACAGGGACGTAGAGTGTGTAGTGTGTGTTCACCTTGTTCACACTGTTCAACACTAAGTGAAGTCGCTTAGCTTGAGCCGAATGACTCAATGCAAATATAAATGTAAATCATGCACTGGCGTCTTAATTTTTTCACCCAACAAGAAACACACATCTCACTACAGCTGAAAAGGGCTTTAATCTAATCTCTCTGGTCAATGTAAAAGTATCGTTGATAGATTTTATTTGAGTAATATGGATTAAAAGTGTTGCCCTGAGTCAGTAGCGTAGTCGTGCGACTATTGCCCTCTTGAGGTAAAATTTGTTATCTCATCAACAACAACAAAAGTTAGATATAGGCCTACTGTATTCACTATTCTACAGGGACCCCTCAAGACAATGGGCAAGGCTAAAATTACTGTAAATAAAAGTGCTGTTTTGGCAAAGTTACTCATGAGGAATTCAATTGTTTTCCTATTACAATGGCAATAAAAGCAGTAGGCTAAATACATACAGTAATATGAAGAATAGATGTAAAGATATGAAGACATTAGTAACATTTAATCATTACACAGCAATATACAGGGTAATGGCAACAAGGTGTACAAAGGCAAAACAACAGTCTTATGACACAACATACATTACCTAAAACAAAGGATAATAAAACAGTAACTGTTTACTCCACAGTTTTAAAGTGATCCTGTTAGAAAGATGCTTTGAGCACCCATTCCTGTAAAAACACACTACATTAAACATTTCTTGTGACTCAACAGGCCGTAACCACCAGTTCATCCAGTTTACATCTTTAGACATACGACAGTATCAAAACCTCAGAGTGTTGTCAGATAAACACAACAACACATTGATCGATGACTAGTGTGTAACAGGTGAACGATCTCAGTGAGAAGATCTTTTACTTCCTTTGTGTCCCAGGTTTAAAATCATTGGACTGGTTTCGTAATAGGTCAAAGGACACAAGAGTCTCATTTAAATGTATTGAGTAGTCAGTGCTTGCAAGATTGATATGACACTAATCACCTCCTCAAGCAGACAATATCTTTAACTGATGAAACTTTCCTACAAAATACATTAAACCAATGATTTATAATGACTTCAGGGGTTTCTGCCAATAAATAGCACAGTGGACATTCAACATCGGAGAACTGTAAAAGCAAATTTCCAATAAACATTCGAAAATTTGATACCTACCTGTGTCTAAATACTCACTGATTCCAATCTGTTTTTTCTAAAGATAACACCTAGTGTGTTTCTTCTGTATATCCCAATTAAAAGCTTGTCTATAACATCAATGTGAGATGTAGATGTGACAATATCAATTTAATGCATGCATCGGTTTTCTCTAGGACTGATCCGATTTGATTGAAAATGTAGTGTTTTTGCAGATATCTGACGCAAAATCTTACAGCATCTTGAAAAATAGTTTGGCAAGATATATTAAATGTATTTATTTATTATCCGCAATAATTATTTCTTACGCAAACATTTAAGAAGTAAAGTATTCCTGACTTTGTAAAGCTGTGTTACCAGCACCTTTCCTTCTGTATTGTCACTTCTCCAGGTCTATCAGTGGTGTCATGGGTGACAGTCTCTGCACTTTAGTTGTCTCTCTCTCCTCCTTGGAGCGAGACAAAATCTGGTGCCGCTGGGAGTGAAATTTTCGTTGTTCTGCACTATTACGACAATAAATATGTTCAGAAATATGCTCATTCAAAAGTCCTGAGGTGCTGCCAAGCAATCTACGATGAGGAGAATCCAAGCTTTACAGCTGTGACCCTATATTCTACACAATGTAAAAAAAAAAAAGTTAAAAATACGATTCAATCATACATTATAGTATAAATAAAGTCATCCATTCCACACTGCCCTGCAGGACACACAGACGTGGGCCACCAGAGCCAGACTGGAGCCAATAACATAATGGTACATTCCTCTGTCTCTTGACAACATCATTAGTTCATCGCTGTGCGTTCATCCCCGCTCTCCGTGCTGTCACGCTTCGCTCGCCGTCTCCCACGTCATGGCTGTGAAGTCCATGTCTGTGAGCGTGACGGTGAACGGAGCCTCCACTCTCTCGGGCTCCACGCGCTCCTCTACTCTGCTTGTGCTGTTCAAGTTGTTCACTCTCCAGGAGTTCAGAGGTCGAATCGATTTCTGGAAACGCTGCGAAAAAGAAGACGGAGACGGACCACTTCATCTGTTGTGTTGTGTTGGATATTTAAATAGGTACATAAAAGATAGGACAGTTGGAGCTATGCAATTAGTGTGACAGTGACAGAGGTAACCGGACCTCGTAGTGACAGAATGACTTAAGTGGTGATACTGACGTCTTTCAGTGTCCCAGTTTCCTTGGCCATGGCCACAATGGCCCAGATGAGGATCTGCAGACAGCAGGTCGCAGCCATGCACACGCCCAGAGCTTTACCCCACCGTGGGTACACATAGGACCCGTAGTGGAGCGATGTGTTGTACATCTCGATGAAGATGTACGTCAGGATGAACTGCAGCCGAGAAGAGGAAAGGCAAACAGTGAACAGAGGAATGGTTTCATCTTCACAAAACGCAACAGTGGCAACAGCAGCAAAAGAGACAGAGAGGAGCTGCAGGGTGAACTCAGATTGAATGTCAGTTTCTCCTCTTGAATTATTCAAATCTCTTGTTGTGAAGATTTCAGCACAGTTGGCTGCATTACAAAATCAGCAATGTTATTTTAGTTTCTTTGACCTTTTTGGGACAGTTAGTAATTGATTTATCATCTTTTCTCCTTCAGTTTCTGATAAACTATTTAGTCATTTACGGGGGTATTTTTAGTTCGCTGGGGCAGCTCAGTATCTCACCCCTCATCAAATTACCATTTGAAAGTACAACAATACATGATGACAATAAAGACACCACCAGTCTCATTGGAGATGGTATTTCTGCCTGAGGCAACATACAGAAATAAGAGAGGGAGTGATGTAAGATTGTGCAGTATCTGCATAATATTATAGGCACTGTATATGAAATGTGCTTTAGCTCATCAATTTAATGAGATGAGCTGGCATTGAAGGTCATTATGGATATTACATAATTATAAGAGTAGCAATTCTGATTCTGTTTAAGGCGCAATTATCAGCTCATTTTACAATTGTTTGTCACCTTTTCACAGAGACACAGTTCAGACAGAGTGGTAGATACAGTATATTCAGACTTTTTAACATACAGACATTTTCACATAACAAGCTTGAAATAAAAAGAAAAACATCACAAGTATGATAAAATAAAACGTCAGTGCATTTAGACTTAATATAAGGATCAGATAACAGGATAAGCTAGCTAATACATATCATACTAATCATACGGATGTCACATTGTACCTGCGTCTATCAATAACGAACATTAAAACTAACTTGTTTACTCACCAGCAGGAGAAATGGAGTGAAGAAAACCCAGCATGCTTTGAAGTAAAGCAGCACTTTGCTGCACCAGGGAGGGCAGTGGCAGATCATATCAATAATGTCTTGACAGAACTGGTTGACTCCTGATGAGGAAAGTTCATTAAGAGATGTATTAGAAAGCCTGGAAAAAACAAGATATTTTTTGGGACAGGAGAACGTGACAGAAAATGTCTTCAGTTTATCATTAAGAGGAACAAAATGGTGAAATGATGTGCAGTTAAAATGAGTGATATCAGTGCAGTTTTCATTCTTTTTATAAAACGTGCAGAACGTCATGTGACCCGAGTGTCTGAGACTTGTTTAGGGGAATGACGTTGTGTTACAGTAGAGGAGATGATTGAGGAGGTTAGGGGAGTGAGATGGGCTACCATAGAAGAAGGAGATGCCAAGGCACATGAAGAGGGCGATGATGATGAGGCCGAAACTAGTGCTGAAGGAGTCAATGAGAGTGAACCAGTAAATGCCTCCCTATGGACACAAAGACAGCGGATGAGGGGGAGGGACATGTGAGGCTGATCACACAGACAATGCAATTGCAGAAAACATTCATCACATGTTCAAATTCACACTCACGTCGGTCACTAACAAAAGACCCATCAGGTAGAAGCCAAAACACAGCGCGCCCAGGAACAAGGACTTGTGCAGCGCGTTTCTTCTGAGCTGTGGAAACTCGTCCAGCACGGCCGTGGTGATGCCCTCCATGTTGCCAAACTGGGAGGAGGCGGAGCAGAAGATGTCATACACAAGATGATTGATTGTTTTTGGTTGTTATTGTGTTTTTTTTGCCAGTATCTAACATAAAGTTGACATAAAGTCTCACCAGTGTATCGATCCCCAGCATGAAGAGCATGAGAAAGAACATAATGGACCAGAACACGGAGCCTGGTAGTAGAGCAAGGGCTTCTGGGTAAGCAACAAAGGCCAAACCAGGACCTGAAGACAAATAAAATAAAATAAAATAAAATAAAATAAAATATTCAGGGTTCATTTAGTATAACAAACAAACTCTAAAGTCGAGCAGAATTAATTTGCCCACTGATGCCTGTGCCATGAAATCTTACTGAATCTAACTGCAAACAAAGTTGGACTAGAAAAAAGAGGCACATGAATTATCCATGTAAGCTACACTGAAGTGAGATTGTTAATAAGATAACTACCTGTATCTGCCACCTTTCCGACAGGCACTCCCTTCCTCCACGCCATGTGACCCAGGATTGAAAATATGGCAAATCCTGAGAAGAAGCTGGTCGTGCAGTTTCCTGTTGTGATAATTATAGTGTCCCTGAAACCACAAGAAGCAGCACGGTTAAGAGACTGAAGCTGCTGTGACTTCAACATGGAAGCAGCACGTCAGAGCCGAGCGCAAACTCACCTGATGACGTTGTTGTCAAACTTATTGTAAGAGGCCATAGACAGCAGCCCCCCAACTCCAATACCCAAGGAGTAGAAGATCTGTGAGGCTGCGTCATTCCACACCTGCAATGTTTCAGACAGATATGAGCTTTAACTAAGGAAAATATCTGTAGTTATTTACCTCATATGTGTGGTGGCCTGGGAAAACCCTTCACATGGTGGGATTTTGACATCATGTTTTGATATTTCCATAAACTAGACGTTTTCGGCTATTCATAACTGTTTGAATAGATGAGATAGCCCTTTCAGATCAAAAGTTATGGGCATTTTAATCTATTATGACCAAAAAACTGAAAAGTGAGAAAAATGGCTTTAACTAGAATGTTGCTGTTTTAACCCTCTAAAGACGAGTGTTTTACAAAACATTAAACAACTTCTGAACCGTTTATGATAGAGACGAGCTGTAACCTGTATCTGAATCGTGTTATGTTCTGCTTTCCGACGGTCCTTGAATGTCACCTCTACAATAACAACGGACCTCCTCTCCTCTAGCACTGCTGCCGCAATGAAACGCTTTATTCGCCACAATAACATACAATTATGTACTTTCCGTATTGTAGTAGGGAGTTCAAAGTACCAGAATCACACAAAATATCAAAATCGTGGAAATAGTACCTTTCCACCTATTTTGGCTATTTGCCACAATAGAACGTCAGCGACTTCCGACGGGTTTTCCCAGGCCGCCACACATATGTGACCTTATTATCAGAAGTACCTGTGCATTAGCTAACCGGCCCCAGTCTGGCGTGAGGTAGAACTTGACACCCTGGAGCGAGCCCTCCAGCGTGGCCCCTCTGATGATCAGGACAACCAGCACAAAGTACGGGAAGGTGGCTGTGACATAAACCACCTGAAACAGGGACGACATGGATGAGCTTTCGGAGGACACGTTATGACAGCAAAGGGCATGAATATGTGTGTGTGTGTGTGTGTGTGTGAGCTGACAATAACAACATTGTGTAGATTCACCTTGCCAGAGCTGCGGATGCCCTTGAGCATACACAGGAAGATTATGATCCAGGCGGCCAGGAGGCACAGGGCCAGGGGCCAGCGCACGGGGCCCGGGTCATGAAGGCCCTGACTGTGTACGACACCCAGCACTCGCTCACTGCAGGAAAACACACACATATACTCTATTACAGCACACCTTCTATGACCACACTTACTGTCACACCTACTTACTACGCATTGAATGATGCAAAATAAACAAGACGCAGTTGTTCGGCTGGAATAAGAAGTGGCTTTGAAGACATTTGTCTGAAGTAAAAAAAGAACATTACTCACAATGTTGAGTGTTCTAATATTTTTCTTCATTGTTTAACGGCACTAAAAATAACAGGGGAATTACACATTAAGAGGTAAAACTGTAATCCAGTGCTCTGAGAGAGACTTACAGTGCAATTGTCCATGTTACAGTGGATAGCATCTTCATTTTAAATTCTGTTTCTTTTCTTATTTAATTTATTTATTACCCCCCAACCCCCCCCCCCCGCTGCTATTTCTGTACCAAGTGTCTATTTGTATTTTCTCTACAGGGGATCAGTAAACGTATATCTGATATTATCTCTTATCTTAATTAGAAGAATAATATAGGTAATATTTATTGAACATTCATGAAGCTTTGCAATCTATGTTGCCTGTCGCACTTTAGATATAATATTTGATGACAAAAATTTAATAAATTAAAAGACCTTTGTGCATTGTGCAGATTTATGAAGTCTGATGAATAACATGCTCTATTTAATCATAAAGGATTAAGAGTGCAATTGTCAGCGCCATTAAACAGCTCACACAGTGTCTTGTTTTGGATAAACATTTATACTGCTGTTTCTTCTATTTTTTCCTTTACTATAACAAAAATAACAACTTAAAACTTTATAATCTGGACAGGAAGTTTGGTATCTGTCATCATAAGCATTCATGTGTGTTTCAGCTCCTCAGGAATGGGCCATGCTGCTATGTTTTTGTGACCATGGTGTATAAACAGTCTGACTTAAACGCTGCATCTGAACCTCAGACTGCACCCTTTGGTTTGTTTGCTGAATATCAATAAACCGTCGCTCTCACTGAGCTGTCACCGCAGCACTGTGTTCAAACACAATACAACCTTTCATGCAAGAGAACTGAGGATTAACTATGATACTGTAATGGTAAAGTATTAACGCCATCAGGACTTATAACTACAGTTATAAAACGCTGTAATGGTTCATAGTTCTTACGTACTGTGTCAGTGTATAGAGTACAATATATAATACAGGAATCAACATTAAGGTCTGGCCATAAAGTTCCTCCTATTCATCTGAAAAGGTGACAGTGTAAGTCCAGTAACTGTAAACAATACTGGTGTTTGTTTAAAAAAGTCACAAAAAGTATTGGCACAGTGTGAGAGCTATAATAGAAAAAGAAAAAGTATAAAATGGCACGCTGTTAAGTATACATTGCACTTAAAGTCTAAAGAATAATTAAACAGTCTGCACACATTTGCAAAGCAAGTCTGATTGCATCAAATAAGAGCGGTGGTGAGTGATTGTGTAGTAAAAAAAAAGAAGCACTTACTTCCAGAAGATTTCTGTGGGGCTGAGGGTTTTACCAGTGGTGCTATTCGCTGTTTTGTTGCAGAGAGCAGCGTTGGCTATAGCATCACAGGACCAGGGCAAAGGGCTCTGGAAGGAGCTGCCCAGGTAGTAAAATGTCCACGCTATGATGACGTTATAGTATAGACACACCAGCGTGGACACACAGAGCATCCCAATGCCAATACCTACAGGAAATGACAGACGAGAAATGTTGAGTATCTCAGAAAAACCGGATATATAACATTGTTGTACTGTATCTGGCCCAGATATATTTACTTTGAACTCTGTGTTGTATACTGTTTATATAGAATATACAGTATTTAATGGATAAATATAAGAGTATATTGTGTCTTAATCATGACATTCAACACTGGTACTGTTCACCAGAACTTATTCACTTCCTTTGTAACACTCAGGAGTTAAAACCAACCTGCTTTTCTTGCTCTATTCCTGGGCTCTAAGACACTTCCTGCAGGTTTCCTTCTCACATGTTTATATTTAGCAGCTTGACTTGTTCAGGATTGGCCACATGACTTAAAGTGATGTGAGTCAGCAGCAGGTTATTTTCCTGAACTACTACATTAGTCTGGATTGACTGGCAGTGCTGGCGTTTTGACGTCAACCTGAGATCCGGCTCATGCAAATCATCACATTGTTGTTGAGAGTGGACGCTCAGGATCGCTTAAGAATTAATACAGAGCTGTGGTTTGATCTTTCTGACACTACGTTAACACTGTCTGGCTAATTGTAGCTGAGAATAAACTCACATTACATTTCCACACTGTTAAGATAATCTCAAAGTTTGCGTCCCTTGGTTTACAGTGAATATAAATGTGTAGTTACGGGACATAATGTCAGTAATTACCTTTGAGCAGAGGGCAGCATTTCCACACAGTGATGGGGCCAGCTGCTCCGTACTGGCCTAAACTCAGCTCCATGAGAAAGAGCGGGACGCCCGTGACAAAGAGCATAATGAAGTAGGGGATGAGAAACACACCTGTTGAATATGAGAAATAGGTCAGTGAGAGGAGAAGGGTGGTGCTGGGAGAGACATCCACAGTAATGAAGCAGACCGGCTTGTAGAGGCAGGTAGGTCGTCTTATTATACACACTCTGTCTACAGTGAATGGCAGCTACATAGACAGATGTTATTCTGTTTCACCGCTGGTTGAGCTCCAACACGTTTTGATTTCAGGGGGAAGATGCACAGTTAAGTAAGGCTGGGTTAAACAGGGCGACCGCATGTCTGGTGCAGTGCAATCAAGGAAAAACACACACTCGTCTCTACTTAGAGGATTAGTAAACGCTTTGTGTTGTTGCTCTGTGTACCAGTGAGGAGCTCTGAGCTGAGTGTGACAGCACACACACACACACACACACCCAAGGGCAGGGCAAAGACTGCCTCTTGTCCAAATGGGTGTAACAAATTATAACAGACACACCACTTAGCATTAAAAGCATTTGATACTTCAGAGAGGGAAATCAACCACCCACCTCCTCCGTTGCGGTAACAAAGGTAGGGGAACCGCCACACGTTGGCCAGCCCCACACAGTATCCCATACAGGAGAGCAGGAACTCGTACTTCCCTCCCCACTGCTCCCTCTGGACGTCCGGGGTCGGAGCGGCTGCAGCACCCGTGGGTCCGGATTCAACCTGTGAATGCTGCGGCACGGGCTCAGCTGTCGTCGGGTTGTTGTGGCCATTTTGAGTAACGGTGTGTCCGTTCAAATGTGCTGAATTCTGGGAAAATAAAAAGCACTCTGTGAACCCGGTGAAATCAGAGAAGACAGTAGATACAGGAATACCGATATCAGAGCAAATCTGAAACTGATCTGGTCTCTTTGCTTTTTTTTTGGTGATGTGGTTGTCTAAAAAAGTTTACACGCACCACAGAAATGATAGATCTTTCACCCCAGTGGCAAAATAGGTTTCAAGTCAGGTTTAACTCATGAGACATTAAAAACTGAACTTCATTCCTTCATCTTTGCTGCAGGCCATCTTTACACACCGGAGGGGAACTGTTTACTCTTGACAGGTTGCAGGGAGGAAGTTTGATTGAGATACCAGCTTCTGCTTTATGTGCTGTTACTGTTACTGTTAGATGGTCAAACATTAAACCATCAGTCAAATAGAAACAATTCACAAGGTTTCATCTAATCTATGTTTAGATTTAAGGACATCCAATATCAGCTATAATGTTTTTATGAGATTTCCTATAACACCATGTTTTATGCAGACAAAGAAACTATAGGTTGATATATAAACAGGAATGAAGGCTTTTATGTTAAATAGGAAGTTGAGGTACTGCACAGTGTCACTGTTTTGATTCGAGAAGTAACAGAACTACTGTGAACCACGAGATGAACACTGTCAAAGGCAGAGGTAAAACTTTATTCATTGTATGGAAACAAACAAAACACATGCAGCTGTAGCCTACATCACTAACCAAGGGTTAGGGTTAAAACCACAGACTGTGTAAAATCATGCAACTATTAAGTAGCCTATGTGGGAATTAAATTGACTTGAAAAAAGTATTTTAAAAAAATCTAAAAAAAACATTAAATTGCCTTGAGATTTAAGTTACTTTATATAACCATCTTAAATTGACCTATATGGCTTAGGCACTGCATATCTATGTGGCACAAAGCTGCATCTCTGAGGACAAGATCAGATAGAAACTTTCTGTTTTGATCTGGTATAATAGCAAAAGCAAAACAAAAAAACACACAACCCCCAGTGTGTTGCTGTTGTGTGAGAAAAAAATGTAGATCAACACATGTGTTGTGTAGAAGTCAGGTTTTTATCTCTGCTGTCCGTGGTGCATCTGAAGTCAAACCTGGAGCTCAGAGCAATGTGGAGGAACAGGTTAGACTGCTTCTCCTAGGCTACTTCTGTCTTTATCGTTTATTTATTCCCTGTTAGGTGATACTAGTTAAGGGGTCCCACAATGATTAGAGCGACTAACCTTCTTCTTAAGGCCACATATATAGTGAAATATCTGCTTTGGTTTCAACGGTAATAAAAAAACAAAACAAAAAAAGTAACCTAAATGAAGCCCAAACAACATCCGCTCCTACCTGCGCTGGGCTCGCGCCGGGGCTCCCGGCTGCTGCTTTGCCGCTGTAGTCCTGCATTTCCTCCGCCGCGGAGGTGGCGCTTCAGGGTCTGGTGTGTCGCTCGGTAGTCCACATGTCAGAGGGAAAAGTCCTCTTGAGAGTGCGGCATTTTGTTGGTTTTGTTTTGTTTAGTTTTGTTTCAGCGGCCGGTGAAGAAGAAGCGTCGGTCGGCGTTAGAGAGGAGAGTGACGCCGCAGGGAGCAGGGAGGCATCGGCGGTGACGAGGAGGAAGCAGGAGGCGGTGGGCGGCGAGGTGAAGGGCAGGAGGCAGGGCGCAGGTGCGGCGCTGCAGGCACGGAGGAGAAAGAGAGAGAGAGACACCTCCTCCCTCCTCCCTCTCACTCCTGATGTGTTGTGTTAAATGAACCTAAGGCCACTTTAAAATACTACACTGTTTTACTTTGAAAACACACATTGCATTAAGTCGTTATTTTAAATCACATATCTTATATCACTCATGACATTACTGAACCTTTTGTGTTTGTCAGTGCTCTACTCACATTACTGCACAAGGTGAAACTTGAAAATGCCAGTGTGTGACATGATATATCATAACTGCCAGTCTGTAGGTGTCTCTGTCTCTACCATGTGGTTGAAGTTGTAGGCTACCTACCTGGAAAACAATTTGAGGGCCTGCACAGGTGTGTTAGAGCAGAGTCCTCCATGGAAAAATGCATGTTTTAGATCACAGTAAAAAAAAAAAAAAAAGAAAAAGAAAAAAAAAAGTGCATGGACCTTGAGTTGTGGTCAAGTGATTACACTTAATCGGAAATGCTGTTTCTGTTTCTTCATAGTTCTGCAAAATGTTTCACATTGGGATGTGTTCAAGCTCTGTGTGAGGCTGCAGTCAGAGGCCTCAGAGGACAGAGGAAGAGCTGTCCTGTCTCTGTCCACTGCTCAAAACTCATCAACAAATCCTCAACTCTATAGCTGCGTCTGTCTCGTCTCTATAAGCCGTACGTATAAACAACGGTTTGTGGTTTGGATGGTATTTACACACAGGTGTTTTCTCTAAACAAACAACCCCTGTGTTGTATCTCCACTGTTGACGTTGATGCTCTTTCCACACCTGACCACACCCAGGATTGATCTCAGGGTCAGAGTTTCAGCTAACTTTTTTACCTTTCTGCCCCTAGAGGTCATTGCAGTGAGTCTTTACCTTCTAGCAAAGTCACCCCTTAAAAACCGAAGAGATAGTGATTATTGTAGTTGATTCATTTTTACTATCTAGATTTTACAGATCAAAAAGAAACAGGGAAATGTCTGTGTGTATAGATCAGGCTCGGTTTGAACATGTCCTGTGTCACTGTGAAAGCCTAACAGTGCACCTTCCTGCTTCATGTCTTTTCTTAGATACTGTGAAATTACTATTGTTATTATGTCCCCCCAAAAAACTCCTTATCTTAAATACACATGCATCATCCCTTATTGTCAGCTAGAGGGTGAGGTAATTCATTGTCTGTGGATTAAATATAGGACAGAATTAAATGGTAAGTGAGGTTAGTGTAACAGTGACAGTTCACGTAAAGAAAGGAAGAACAATGTTTCTCAGTCTCTGTGTCTGGGATGAGAAACATCTGAGGTTTCACACGGCTGTGAGAGACGCTGTAAACCTTGTGTTAATCTGCCTGTGTGTGACACACACAGAGGGAGAGAGAGAAACAGCAGCGTCTGAGTGACCACACTTCTCAATGCAACTTCCTGGGGTGTGATGAGTGAAACAGAAGTATATTTGAAAACACATCAACCACAGACATTCGGCAACAGCGTTTAATATGAAAAGCAAAGAAAGCAGCAGCAGCAGCAGCAGCAGCAGCAGCAGCAGCACAGTTCAGACCAGCTGCCATCATCAGTGCTTACAGGACACAAATACATAGATCACAACCTCACATGCAGCAGTTAACTCCTCGTTGCACTGAATGTAAAGAGTTTGACCGACTTAACCAAGCAGGCAAACAAATATTTTTTAGCACTGGTCAATAGTTATTGTCCATATTATCCTTGATGGTGTGATCCTGGGCGTCTTTTTCTTTCTTAGTAGCCACTCACAAACTCTTTAATCCACATAAGCTCATGATGCTTCTCTAAATCCACCCAATCTGTTGTGTGTCTATACTTAACAGCACTACTTGACCAATCTGGGTCGATGTGTGCGGTGCAGTGAAGCTGCACGGTTGCTGCTCGTGCAGAGGAAAATGATCATAATTTGAACTTCTGTATAATCATATTGTTTTTAAAATGAGGATTTAGTCAGATTGTGACAACAGCGAACATCTTCATCATGTCGCACTGAGGTGGAAAACTGGATGAGAGCCTGAATGAGTGAGAAGCTTTGAGGATTTCTTCAGGAAAATGGAAATACAAGACCAACCAAAGAGCAACTGGAGTCGGTATTTTTGCAACCGGCCTCCAGTGGACTTTGACACGACTACAAAATGCTGCCTTTTCTGCAGTGATCTGAAAAGCAGCTCTGTTAGACAGGACGGCAGCTCGGATCCATATGGCAGCATGTGGCCCGACCCTGAACCGGTAAGGTTCAAGAGCTGTCACAGTCAGTCTTTTGCCATGGATGCTCGGATAAGACTGGATCATCTGAAGTCGGGGTGTAAGTCTCCTTCTCCTTCTCCTTCACCTTCACCTTCCTGTGCCACGGACGGGACCCTGTTCAACTACAGCTGTCAAAAAGAGACGTGGGAGAGTGAGTCGAAAGAAGAGGAGTCGGCTCTGGACTTGGTGGAGCTCCTTGATGTGGAGGATGAGGAGCAAGACGAAGAGAGCTGGTAGGTCGCAGCAGATCATCAATCATATTCTTCTGAGAGTGTGGCAAGAAAATGTGCAATTTTACTGCTCAGGCTACAATTTAATGTAAGAACGACAAGAATCCAAGTCACTACACCTTAAAAAAACGTGTTTAGGAGCTGGATTTGTCCTGATGATACTTGAAAACTACTCCAAACTAGTCTCTAGTCCCCGTGTGTTGATGTGAATGTTCCTCCTCACAGGTTATATGAGTCTCCAAAGATGCAGATGACCAAGGAAAAAACTGAGTCTGCTCTCGGGTGGTGTCGACACGTCCTGGATAACCCCAGCCCCGAGGTGGAGGCGGCGTGTCGTCTGCTGATAAGTCGGCTGGATGAAAGTAAGTGAGCAGCACCGAGAGGCTCAACGTGCTGCACATTGTTGTGATTAGAAAAATATATAATTTTCTGAAGCTCATACAGGTTTACCTCCCATCCACTTTCTGTATCGTCAGGATCAAGCAGTCGCTTCCACAGACGCCCTGCGGTGTTTCATCATGCCGACACACAAAGCACTGCTGAAGGTTTAGGTAATAAAGTGATGAGAGCTTCGGGGTCTTCAACTTCTTTTCATGCAAAACAACCTGAGATCGTTTATAATTCTTAAACATTGTGGCATATTTTCTCTTCACAGACAACAATGAGCTGAGCATCTGTCATCATGACTCAATAAACACAAACTACAGGCTGGAGGACATCACTGACGTCCACATTATGGCTCGTATACAGGAAGCCAGTGAGTACAGAGAAGTGAGATGATGGTTTAGTGTAGGCTGCATCCTCAGTGAGTGTTGGATGGAGATACAGTAACTTGAGTCTGTGTCTTTCAGGTTTAAGACAAGATTATGTTTCTACGCCTGCTGCCGCTGCTGCTTCGCTGTGGAGAAGCCCTGAGTCACCAGCGATGCTTTCATCTTATTCTAAAACCGCACTAGACAATGTTGATGACTTCACTCCAGGAAGTAAAACTCAGGCTGCATCTTCCTCTCTCTGGCGACCCAGTCTGTTGTCACTGAGCTCCTCCTCCTCTTCCTCCTCCTCACCAACACCAGCTGCCAAGATGAGCTGCCAGAGTCCAAACCTGGTCAGACTTCACCAGCAAGTCACCCAGTACAAGCTGCTTAAACTCGCTCAGAGTCAAGGTGCACAGAGCGTCTACAGATGCTTTCTATTCTGTTTTCAATAATGCTGTAGCCTACTGTATCATATCAGATCACCATGTCATCAGATGGCCCGCTAGGTTGGTGTGAAGCGTTATGATTGACTGATTGTGATCAGGGCTATTGCATGGGGGGAGAAAGGTGATGACAATTAGAGGCCCACAGCCCAGTAGCCTAATCTTTCTATGACTAAATTACAACCCTGACTAATACTCATGCTGCATCAGCATCAAAACAAAGCTACAAAACATTAAAAATTCATTAAAAATGTTTTATTTTCCAAGCAATACCCCCCTGCCTTCTTTAAAAAAAATGGTTTAGTCCATGCTGAAGCAACAGTGGCCCCCGCAAACTCTTGAGACAGTTATTAGCTAACATAGCACCAAACCAAAAGCGTCATGACTTATGAGACATAGTGGAGAGAAGTATTAAATCAGAATGACAGGCAGGTTGTATGTTACTGTCACTCACAGCCATCATTGCTCTGGTTGAATTAAATAAAAAATACATAGTCTATGAAAAAAGTGGGGATGAAACGTTAGGGGTTTGGGGTCCCACTAAAGATTTTTTTCAGGGGAACCTGAATTACTAGCAATAGCCCTGATTGTGATTGAACAATCTTGACTGCAGTCTGTGGTGTGTAATTTCTCAGTCAAACAAAAAGGCTGTTTGTGCCTTTAAGGACATTTTAATTAATTCCTAAATCTAATTGTTTTTTTAGTAATGTGATTTTAACAATTAAAAAAAATAAATAAATCTTTTATTATTTACACAAAGAAAATAGCGATTCTGAATGTTTCCAAAACACAGGAAATTAATGGAGTGATATCCTATTTGTTTTTAACAAACTGAAGAGTGAGTTTACCTATAAAAGTTACTATGATATGCTGTGATAAAGCCCACAAAAAACACACTTTCCAGTTTGGTTTAAAAAAAAGAGTGTTCCTGAAAAGACATTAGATTAAAAATGAAGTTTGATCCTGTTTAAATTGGTTGTGAAAAAAAGTGAAATTGAGGAAGTGCATGTGACCTATAAAACTAAAACTGTGAAATGTGTTTTGCAGCAACATCAGCAGGCAGGACGAGGTCACCTGCGCGGACCAGCCTTCGCTCCCTCCAGGCCGTCAGGAACAGCCGGAATTTGGAAACAGACGGCTGTCACGCTGCTGATCAAATCATTTGTCCTCCATCAGGTTTGGATCCGTTTCCTCACGTTTCAAAGATCAAAGGAAAAGAAAATTCATCAGATTTGGTAATTTAACATGAAAGCTGGAACAGATAACTCATGGCGTTGTTAGAACAGTTAAAACAAACCATCTCTGATTGTTTTCCCCAGATGTATCCTCTTCCTCTACCAGAATGGGGTCAAGCCACTGGTCTCCATCACTTTCTGCAGCATCCATGAAATCCAATGTCCCGCTGTACTCAGGGAGAAGCTCCTCTTCCCGGCTGATGGCCATGAAGAAACTGCAGAGGTCTCAGTCTCTCAGCCCCTGCAGGATCCCTCACCCTGCTAGAGGATACCTGTCTGTTCATGGCCGTGTTTTTGCCGCACCTGAGAGGTCGACAGCCGTAGCTTGGGCCAGAAATGCACCATCCACTCTACGATGAACCAGTGAATCTCTGATACCAATAATATAATGGAATACCTATGAGTCATAAAGACATAAAAATATAAAGAAATCCATGCAATATTTTGACATAATTTCCTTCTAAGCTTGTTAAGCCTGTATAATCACATAAACATCTTTCCACTGTGAGGGGATTAGTGTCTGCATTAGATTTCTTATATTTCATGGAAGATAGTGTATGCACTGCATCGGTGTACTGCATTTTTGTGCGACTACCACTCCCTATTGTGTCAAGCAAAAACAATTGTAAAAATGAAGTGTTGAAGAGAGAAGATTGCAGAATTATCAGCAGCCTTGTTCTGCTGATAAAAGCACCTTGAAATAATGACAGTGTAGGCTGATCCTCTGTGCTGCAGCACTCAGTACTGTATGTCCTGTACTGTCTGTGGTTTTGCAGGCATGCTGCACTGCATGTGCATAAGCTCATCTAATTCTAAGGGGGCGGGGAGTCATATAATTCATCAGCAGACACAGCGGCGCAATGTTAATGTAATGAATTAAAGGTGCATCAGTGTGGGTGATAAACTGATTTGGTTCCATGCTGATTTTAATGTGGAAGTGCAGGCGAACCTCATGTTAGATTGCAGGATGGGCTGTTTTCTGCAGAGCTGTTGCAACAGGAAGTGCACATTGCCGTCATAAAGAGAGAATAAAGAGGTGACCCGTACATAATAGAAAACTTGTTTCTCACTAGGAAATAGCGGTGAAGCTTCCTCCTAAAATTGTTCAGTGCCCTTTGCGTTTTCAGTGGTGGCCACATTTGCTGATGTTTTTCATGCAGAAAACTTAGTTCATTCACCACCACCAGTGTATTTTTCAGTTTCAACTGTTTGTCAGATTTTTAATTTATGTATTTATTAGAAACTGAAGACCAGTTCGAGTTCTTGACATTGAATGAAGTCACTATTGAAGGGGAAAGGCCTTTAGATGGTATACATGCTATAACTTGTTTCGGCTAAAGCTCGATTTCCCTCATGTCTCGACATGTCATGGCAGGTCTGATACTGTGTTTACATTTCTGTGGTTTTGAACCTATTCATTGTTTTATTCACAGCAAATCAGCCTGTTGAGTTTGTTTGATCTCATTTTCGAGGCTGACTGGGATCCAATGAGACATACATGGACTACAAATCAAGTGCTTCAAAATTTCAAATATTTATCAGAATGAATCGGTGCAGAGACAAGTTGGTCTGATGGGTGAGATCATACATTACATAAACGTTTCCTGTTGTGTTCACTGGATGTGGAGCATGGAGCTGCAGTACTTTCTACAGTCTACTGTGAATTGTGTTGAATGTATCTGCTGGCTGAAGTGACGACAATAGGAAGAAGAACTCCCGACAAAACTGTTGTAGTTGTTGCTGATTAATGATATTATCTGATTTTTACAACCAGTAAACTCCTATAATCCAACTCAGTCATGTTTTGTTCTTTCACTGAGATGTGAGCTTTGTGTTTTGCCACTTCACCTGCAGAAAATGCACAGAGCACTTTTGTTTTTTTGACACATGATGAGCTTGTCAATGGGGCCCTGCATCTTTTAACTCTCATGAACCAGATGCGAGGAATATTTAGATATCCGGAAATAGATTTTTGAAACATTTAAACCAGAAAGACTTGTTCAGTTTATTCTATTTTCGATGTCGACAGTGAGCAGACGCAACAGAGCTGCTAAACTTATTTTGAGCACAGGTTATGTGTGAGCTGAAACAGCACAAAACAACCAAACACACACTGCCATGTCAAGAAACATTATGATGCATGTATAAAAGGCAAATTGAAATTTAGACTGTGCTGTAACTTAGAGGTACAGAACCAACAGTGCATAAGAAAGCTATAAACATAAAGCATTATTTACAAAAATTTGAAAAATGTACAATATTTACCTGAGAAATCTCAATTTTAAAACAATGTTTTCATGATACTACAGAAAACAAGAAAGTTCACTAGTTATCAGAGTCCATGTCGCTGTCGCCCCCGATAGATCTGAACTCTTCACTCTCCTCGTCTTCACTGAGTTGGACCTGGGTGAGTACCGCCGGGCCTCTCCTCCTTGCTTCATCTTCTTCATCTTCCTCCTCCTCCTCGCTGATGCCGTACTCTTCTCCGTTTCCCATGCCGGAGGCCTGCAGCTGACTCCGGCTCTCCGTCTCCTCATAGCTGCCGTAACTGATGAGGGAGAGAGGGGGAAGTCGGAAAAAGAAAGGTTAAAGACCCACGTCAGCTGCATCGGTGTGATTCCTGTGTGACGATGCATGTGACGACAACGGTTGCTGCTCTACCTGACGTTGCTGTCTTCCATGTGAGGCTCATCGGCTCCGTCTCCATCGTATGACATCATGCTCTCTTCCTGCTCCATACCCATGCGTGCCGTCTCCTGAGCTCTCCGTGGAGGTGGGGGTCGCACGTCCACCTCTCTGTCCGAGTCGCTGCCGCTCTCCGACAGGTGAATGGCTGCAGTGAAAACACAATGCGTCAGCACAAATGTCAAAAACAAAGCACAATGTCTCAATTATTTACTAACCATTACTCTTAAATGTCATTGCAGTCCAGTTATATTTATTCATGTTCTCTCTTATACCGTGAAGAGGTTATTTCACTTTATTTTTCCCCGTCTGTCTCCATTGGCGGCCGTGTTTCTTAAAAGGATAGTTCACAACTATCAAGATTTGCGGCGGCATCATTGCGATTACTGACGCCGGCGCAAATCGCGCGAGATTTGGACAGACCAGGAAGAGGAGCTTCCGCTGCAAACAAGCTTGAAATATAGACTTATTTAATTTTTTTCTGAACAATTTCGCATTTCGGGGCTTCAATACAAGATGGACATTACATACGAGCACTATGGAGGTATTTGGATGTTTTTTGGTGTGTCTTTTTGTTACGAAGAAAAGTGGTATCCATTTGCAACCGTCATATGGACATGCAGTGCTGCACGGAGCCCCGCTGTAACTCAGAGAAGCCACGGAGGACTCTGAAACTTCTCCCAGCCCTTAGTCGACATGAGGGTGAGTAGATAATGAGTGAAATTTCAATTTTGAGTGAACTATCCCTTTAACCTAAGGTGTGAACATTTCCTCCTCAGGTGGACTTACAGGAGAAAGGATTGTCGCCCTCCTCTTCGCTGGCGTCATCCTCTCCGTCCGACATGAGCAGGTCCTGGTACAGAACGCTGGATTGAGCGGGGCGGTTAGATCTTCCTCCATCATCTTCTTCCTCCTCCTCCTCTTCCTCCTGGTCGTGCCGTCTGCGAGGTGGCAGCAACATCTCCTCATCATCATCTTCGTCCTCAAGATCTCCTTCTGCATCCTCGGCCTAGAAACACAGGTCAGACAAAAGAGAAGTCAATGAGAAAGCAACATAGAAAATTCAATAAAAGCATAATTATTGAGTTAAAACATATCTCCTAAAACTGTACAAAAATTAAATGAATTAAATTATTAAAGGGATAGTTCAACATTTTGGCAAATTCGATTATTGCAATCCCTATAGTCTTAGAGGTAGGTTTGTTACGTTTAATTGTTGGTGCAAGCCGTTTTTAGATCAGCTGAGCAGAAAACAACTCGAAAACAACTCTGTCTCGTAAAATTCCGTTATTATCTCATAGTGTGGTAAATGTGCAGGTCGCAACTTGTCCACGAGAGTGTTTTGGAGTTGTTGGATTGTGTATTTGATGAGTTTTGAGGGAAAACCCAGAAATACCATGAGCCTCTGTTGCGTTAGCTGAGCAGCTTGCATCTCTGCCTGGCCGATCTAAAAACAGCTTGCACCGACAATTGAAGTTAATGAACCTACTCCTAAAACTATAGGGATTATGGAAATGCGTGAATTTGCCAAAATGTTGAAATATCCCTTTAATAAAGTTTTTCCACATCATAATAAAAATTTTAAAGGAAAGTATTTGTTTGATCTCAATTTTTTGTCACAGCAGTGGTGTGACCTGAAAATAAGGTGACTCTGACAGTACTTCCACATATATGTGTATGTAATATGTGTATACTACATTAAATCTTTGTCTTACAGGAGCAGGAGTCTTGGGTTTGCCATCATCTTCCTCCTCAAAGCCTTCGATGTCCACATCAGATTCTTCCTCCCCAGGTCTTCTGCTGTGACGTCCCTGAGAAACAGGAGCAGAAAAGTCTGAGAACGCTTTTACCGAATGACAAAGGTGAGACGCAGGATAACAATACTAATGTACACAAGTGATGTTATTTGTGAGAGAGAACTTTTATAAGCAGGTAAACAGGCCTGGTGATCTGAGGAGAGTTTGAGGCCTTTATTTCTGTCTCTCTCCATACCTGCCCCCCTCTCTTCTCTGGAGCTACCACTAGAGGTCCCTCAGAGAAAAGGCTGCTGGGCTCTCTGGGCAGACTCCCTGAAGCCCCGCTGTCAAACAGATCAGCAGGCTGGCCAGCACCACACAGAGCGACACACGCACACAAACAGGACAGACAGACAGACAGACAGGACAGGACGGCAGGGTCGAAGGAGAAAAAACAGGTTGGGAGAAAGAAGACACTACAGTGAAGAAACTAGATTGCAGAGAGGGAAACGTGAAAGACTAGAAAGGAGAGTTAGTGCAGAGAACGAGAGAAAAAAAATACAAGGGCAGGAGAAGCACTACAGGGTGTGGCCAGGAGGCTACGGTGTGCAGAGTTCAGACTAGCTGGTGTGGCGCATAAGCAGCTGGAGGCCTAAAGTCTATATCCAGTGAAGCAGGACACCCCAGAAAACCACCGTTCATTAAGATGGTAAATAAAAAAAGCGGTGTCCTGGCTGCGCTCCTACCTGTGGCGTGTACGGCCCAGGAGTCATTGGGTCCAGACACTCCAAGTCCGCAGCATCCAGAGCTGCCTCTTTAGCAGTCGAGATGTCCTTCTCCAACTGAGTCAAGTGCTCATCGTACTGGAAACACAATTACAGACAAGTATTTACAACACTGATTTGTGTGTGTGCTTTCCTGCTCATGGTAATATTACAGGTTTACATGCGAAGCAGTGTCACTCACAATACATGTAATTGTCGAATTTCCTCAATTCTACAATGCTCTGTGTTAAATAAATTTACATTATCTTATACGAAGATTGCATTTGGAGTATGAAACAGAGAATTATCACTTAGTAGAGAAGATTATTATTGTTGTGAGAACTTGAAGATCTATTTTGAATTTCCAGCCTTGTGTCTTCACTTCATAAATTTTAACTATTTCCCTTATAATCAGTCTGCATACCTCTGACAAGGTCTGCTTGCACACATTGACAATATCCAGGGCCGTCTTGGTGTAAGGACTGTCTGGACCTGTGAAAGACACAGCAAGTGATTTAGTAACTCACAGAAGCAGTTGCACAATTGCCTGCAGAGACTACAGAGGTCACACTAACAGTGATGTTAACGCACTTACCATTGTACTTGATGCTGTTGGTGTGGATGAGGCTGACATCCGAAAGGAAGGCGTCTCGGTTCTGGTATTTGTGTTTGGAGATGTTCTGTTGATCCATGAAATAAAACACAGACAAAGAGGAACATGAAATTAGTTTGTGATCCTGATTTTAAAAATATCAAATGACTATATTTGTTTGAAGGACGACCCCTCACCTTGCGGATTGATTCCAAATCCATGGGGCTTACGATCACCTTATAATAATCGGGCACAAACTTTTTGTTGACAGGATGATGGAACGGCCATGACTACGGAGAGGAGAGGGATTTGACAATGAGCTGCAGATAATTGGCTTTCTTTCATGCTCCCTGATCAATATCATGTATTAAAAACACATCTAGCCTGAGCTCAAAATAGATCAATGACTGTGGGAAGGAAATGCAAAGTGGAGATGACTCACATCAGGAACCACCATCATTTTCTGGGTGACGATGTTGTCCAGGATGAAGGAGAAAGCCACCTGGTCGTCGTCATCCAGCAGAGGGTTGATGGCTTTCTCCAGCCTCACCAGCCTGTCCTCCTTCTGGACAGACGCACGCAGGTTTCAGAGTTCATTGAAATGAGCAAAAGACGAGACAAGAGGACGTAGAATAAGACAAAACATTTACACTCACACTCACCTCCTTCAGTTTAGTGTCACACAGGTCCAGCATGGACTGTGCTACCTGTGTTATTGGATGCTTTGCCCCTGTTGAAACAAAAAAAAAGAAAGAAAACCATCTTAACACATTGAAAATTAAGTCTTACTGAAGACCTATTAAGTTGAAAGTCACTTTTTGAGCCAAAGAAGTTGTCGGAACACATTAGTTTTAACTTTACCATTGTAGGTGGCGCTGTTTTTAACGATAACCTCCACTGCTTCACGGAACTCATCCCTCGACGGGTACATCCGCTTGCGTACGTTCTCCCTCAGCGTCTGCAGGTCCATGGGGCGGGTGATGATCTTGTAGTAGTCCTTCACAACCTTGGCGTTGACGGGCGTGTGGAAGGGATACGTCTGCACAGAGGAGGTGAAGGCGTTAACGATGAGACTGCAGAGCTGCGCAAGGGAACAGTGAGATGTTGAGTGCGTTCATCGGAGATCTTACGTTGGGGTGGTCCCGCATGTCGTTGATGATGCTCTCTAGCACAGAGGACAAGGTCACCATGGGGTCAGTGCGCCTGCGGTGGATGGCCTTATGTGGTTTCTGTGAACAGCAACAGGGGATATGATCAGCTGAAAGCCACTCTGATTTTTAGAAATGTTAAAAAAAAAAGGGTTAGGGGTTTGTTGGGGTTTCATTGTTGTTGCTTACATTGAGATAGTCACAGTGCACAGCGCTGCCAACACGTCTTTTCTTCTTCGGCGGGAGCTGCTGCTTGGGGAACTTGAGCACTAAAGATTTCCTGCGAACCTCATCCGCACTGTGGGAGAAAAAAAAGATGAAAAAGTGTAAGTGAGTGCTTTTGACTGTATGTTTAAAGCAGCCACAAAGAACTTTCATTTTGTGTTGATTTTGGCAACGCCTGTGGACAAAAGCGGTAGGTTTCTCTTTGCGGATCCCGTCCTACTATCAGCCATGACGAAAATATAGCAATGAAATTGAGCTAGTTTTTTACTGGCTAGTGTAGCAACAACTCAGTGCTAATTATTAGCCTCATCAGCCTCTGGTCTGAGTGCGGTAAATTGTTACACTATTTAGAAATAGCTTATCTTCCCACCGATGGCTTCATCTGCTGTTGTAGGTCGCACAGACACATCAGCAGAAACGAGAGACTTTTGCATATCCAGTTAAAAGTTTGTAGTTGCTTTAAGGCATTTCTACTGTCTACAGTGGGAAGTTTACAAAACACTGTGCTGATAAGATGAGATGCTTATGAAGGCAGGAAGAACAAGGACAAGTCGGCTACCTCTCGATGAGCTGTTTGCCCAGTACGATCTTGGTGCCCTCCACCTTGATCAGCTCCTCGTTGTCGTTGTGGATCACGGTCTTCTCCAGCTCCTCCTCCTGCTCCTCTGTCATAGCGACAGGGTTAGAGGGCGGAGCGTTGGTCTGATAGTAAAGTGGGCAGAACTTGTTGGTCCTCATGTGTCCTATGGCTCCACAAGCGCCGCACTTTAGCTAGGGAAAAGAGGCAAACATTAAGGAACAAAAACAACAACGCACTGGTGCTATTTGATGAAAATACTGCAGAGTAGCCAAAAAAAAAGCAAATTCATTTAGCTGGTTTAGCTTAATAGTTTGGGAAGAAAAGGTGACAGAGAAGAGAATAGTATTGAATCGGCAAGCTTACTTTTACCTTGAGGTCTGGCCTCTCTTTGACCTTCTTGGCCTTCTTCTCCGGTGGTCCCTTGATCTTGTCCTTCTCCTGGTTTCTCTTCAGCCTCCTCAGCTGCTCCTGAATACGTCGTCGCTCCTTCCTCATCTCCTCTCTGTGCTGCTCATCGAAGAGGGCGAACTTGCGTCTGTAGCCACAGATAAACAACAACACTGGCTGTTAAACATCGACTGGTTCATTTGTGGTGACGTGGTGCACAGACCGAACCAGGAGGCATTTCTACGACATGAGGCTTCTAGCCTTTCTCCTCAGTGAGCTCCATTAACCTCCACTAGAGAATCTAGAGTTAGTCTGACCTGCTGGTTGACGTTAGATGTCACAAAATTAACAAGCAAAACCCTAAGGAACAAATTTATTAGTATCTTTTTTCATGTAAATATTTATCTACCAATTAGACACAGTTCAGTAGAGATGAGGCCTTTTGGCTGTGGCTTTAAAAAGTCCACTGGGTTACTCCCCATGATCAGACTCTAATAAAACATTTTTTTAAACGCTATAAGTTAGATCAGAGAGACTTACATGAATTCATCGTCCTTGGTGGTCCTGATCCTGGTGTAGGCGTCGATGACTGAAGCCTTGCGTACCGTCTCACAGCGGACGTATTCCTTGCCGTCCTCATCTCTGAAGGTGCGATAGATCTTCAGTCGTCGTCCCGTGGCCGAGGAGTTCAGGCTCGTGACAGAGGACGTGTCGTCGTCCTTGTGTGAGCTGGTGGACAATGAGCTGGCTATGGAGTGAAGGGAGGCAAAGTTTATGATGAGACACATGACAGTTTTCGACTTTACATTGGTTTAAACGCGTCGTTGGTGAAGTATGAGAAGTCAGAACGAGATGTACACAAGCCTTTGCGTCGCTCCTTTCGTCCCTTGTGGTCACGGTCGCTCTCTTCCCCCATTAGCATCCTCTGCAGCTCCTTCCTCTCCTGCTCCTCCCTCTCACGGGAAAGCTGGGAGCTGGTCTTCTTGTTCTGCAGCATGTTCTCGATGTTCTTCCCCATCTCCTCAAAGTCGCTGTCCTCGGCCGAGCTGCTGTCTGTGTCTGTGGACAGCACCTCTGTCGACTCTAGCACCCTGTAGTCAAAGTGCAAAAAGGACAATTTCTCCTCTTGCTCCTCGGACCGAATTTCAAACAACATATAAAGCACTAAATAAGAGTCTCACTTGTTCTGCAGGTCAAAGATCCTCTGACACTCTTCCTTGTAGCGCTCCTGGTGTTCAGCTACAGAGAAACGAGACCCTCTGGCAAACTTGCTCATGGGTCCCTCACCCGAACGCGCCTGCTCTGTGGACATGGTCCTCACCACGTCAATCACCTCCCAGCGAGAGAGCTTCTTGATCTAACACACACACACACACACACACACACACACACACACACACACAATAAAGTTAACATACAATTCTACCAAAAAAATATTCCAACCCTAAAATTTAAAGGGATAGTTCAACATTTTGGCAAATTGGCCCATTGCCATAATCCCTATAGTCATAGCAGTAGGTTTGTTACCGTTAATTGTTGGTGCAAACTATTTTTAGAATGGCGGAGCAGAGCCGCGAGCTGCTCAAAGCTACGCTACCGAGGCTAATGGGATTTCTTGGTTTCCTTCATCAAACTCATCAAATACACAATCCAACAACTCCAAAACGCTCTGGTGGACAAGTTGTGACCTGCACATTCACCACGCTATGAGATAATAAAGTTGTTTTTGAGGCAAATGCAGAGAACGCTTGCCAAAAAACTGCCCCCGAAGGGAACGCACATCAGCTGTTTTGCATGAATTTACCTCTAAAATAACTCAGTCTCGTAATGTTCCGTTATTATCTCATAGTGTGGTGAATGTGCAGGTCACAACTTGTCCACCAGAGCGTTTTGGAGTTGTTGGATTGTGTATTTGATGAGTTTGATGAGGGAAACCAGGAAATCCCATGAGCCTCCGTAGCGTAGCTCTGAGCAGCTTGCGGCTCTGCTCCGCCGTTCTAAAAATAGCTTGCACCGACAATTAAAGGTAACGAACCTACTGCTATGACTATAGGGATTATGGCAATGGGCCAATTTGCCAAAATGTTGATGTTATGAGTTTGCATGTCGCCATGGTCTTACTTCTTCCTCTGGAACGCCAAACTTGCGCAGCAGCTGCTTGGCGTTCTTCAGCGAGAGTCTCCTCAGATCAGCGTCTGTCCCCGTCACCGTCTTCTTGGTAGGCTGCGGCTCTTTGTCGTCCTGAGAGACACAGAAAGTACAGCATCAATGTTTTAAACCTCTGCATTTAGAAAAAAAAAAAAGAAGAACGTGACGCCCGGGTGAGTGCTGCATTTACCGGTTGGACCTTCTGCTGGGTTGGTTTGTTTGGCACTTTGACGTAGGAGAAACCTTCTCCACAGCCGGTGGGGTCAGCCACACCTGTAACCTCCAACAGGCATTTCCCCTTCATGGCGGAGATGAAGGCTCTTGTCGTGTTCCACGGAGCTGTCCGCACCTAGGAAGTGAAATAGGACCAGTGCGGTGTAAGTCGTTTGTTTTGTCTTATCTCGTGTCTGGAACATTTTAACTTAATCATTAGGGAGCTCTTGGATCAATACCTCATCATCAATCTTCATTTGAAAGTCCTCTTCGTTCTCCTCCTCTGGAGCAAAGAAGGATTTCTCACCATATCCGGCGTCCTGCAGGAGAAAACTCACATATTGAAGCCGTGGACACAACGCAACTCGCTTCAATCAGGTTATGTCATGTAGAGACGATCATGGCGGTTACCTTCAGTCTCTGCTCGGCCACCAGCATGCTGTAGTAAGCACAGCACTGCTCTGGAGACACCATGGCTCTGATCTCCTCTTCTGTGGGTAATCTGAAGTCAGGCTTCAGCACCCACCAGTTGGAGTCCATGCCTGGCAAGAGGACGAGGACATTTTCTTACCCACCATCCAACTCATGATCACAGAACGCAGCAGAAAAAGCAACAACAAACATTGTCCTCTTGTTTCCTGATATATGGGTGCATTGTAGAAAACCTTGCTTGCTTTTGCTGTGTGTATCCTGAACATATTGTGTCCTGTGTCCTTATACTATCCTTAGACTACATCTTACCTTCCGGATAATATCCATAGTAGGCGTAAAAAGCTCTGTCCCTGCTCAGAAGCCTGTCTGTCGAGTCAAGGTGCACACACACATTGCTGAGCTCATGCAGCTTCAAACAGCACAGTGTCTCTGTTATAACCTTAACATCGCCCTGGTGCGAAACAACTGGGTTACGTTAGTCCTACAAGTGATGACAATCGCTGAATGGTGAAAAGACACGGTGAATGAATGAGCAAGCTTTACCTGTACGCTTGAAGTCGGCACAGAGTTTTAGTCGTTTCCTGATGCTGCTCTCTGAGTGTGACGGAAATGCTTTTTTGATATCCTCCATGCGGATTCTCCGGGGCTTGTCCTTGCTCTTCCAGAACAAGCGGTAAATGAAAACCTACAGATTAAAAAAAAAGAAGAGATGACAGTTCAGCATTAGCAGCAACAACAGCCTGAGCTTCTAGCAGAACGCAGTATATTTAACACACCTGGAGGAAGTCTCGGATGTGCGTATTGGCTCGTTTGGAGTTGGGACCAGGAACCTCATACAAGGGGCACTCCTGACCAACAACAATAATGTCCACAATCTCTCTGATGTAGTAGCCGTGTCGCGTTCGTAGAACCAAGAAATCGGTCTCTGGCATCTTGTGCAGGTAGATCGGAGCTCGGAAAAGGTTGTTTTCAAACGCCTTAAAGGAAAAACAAAACTTGTCAGTTTGCAACGATAAGGAACTGGTGACAAATATCGAGTCTGAGTATCGACTGTGCCGACCTGAAGTAGTTGTCCAGGGTGCAGTGACCCCAGGAAAGGGGATGTGTGGCAGTAAACAGTCTCTCCGTATTTACAGTCAGGTGCTCCAGGATCTTTTCCAGGTTTCTGAAGAATACAGTAACAACACCACGATGTAAATTTAGTTCAAGAAACAGACACAACTTACATGTGAACAAGTCTCATTTAGTGTGATGATCTAATATTCACACTACAATTAAATACACAACAACCCTGCAAATAGAAATACATCATCACATCCCATCGGATCTATTTGAATATAGGTTTATAAGCATTTCTTTGTTAACAAAAACAATATATTTGAATCAGGGTCAGATACATTAAGATTTTTAAAGTCCTTTACAAAACCAATTAGAGTGAAAGAAAAAGCTAGACTCACCCTTTTGTAGTAGTTTTTGATTTTAGTTGCCATGCCGACTTGCATGATGAGAGGGGCGTACTCCTCACTGTACTCTGCCAGGATCAGATCTCCATCTTTGCCTGTCAGGTCCTGTGGTGTTCGCATGAAGAACATGTCGCCTCCACCTGATGCCTGTCGCTCCTGCTCTCGCATCTATACAAAAAAAATACGAACGCACACACATAAGTGTAAATGCTCACAGCTACAGATACATTTTTTTCTCAATATACAGAGTATTCATGCTCGTTCTGAGCAGGGCTCCACCTTGGCCTTCTTCTTGATGTGTTTGAGCAGCGGCTGGACAGCGTGAGGACCCGGCTGAGCCAACGCTCCAAACGAGTACTTCTTCAGAGCCGGTCGATGGAACTGGCGAAGCTTCATCGGCCCCATGTGAGTGGGGAAGAAGGGTTGCCTCAGCTCCAGCGCCGGGATGGAGTGCTGTTAAAAAAAAAAGAAAAAGAAAAGTTGATTAAACTACACGACGTTCTACATCTCACAGGTTGTAGGCCTGCGTCTACTCTGTATGTTTGTCAGGATTCCTTTAGGATGTTTATTTTCCGTGGCTGCTGTTTACCTGGATGATGTTTCCACCAAACGTCCCCCTCAGACCCTGCTGTTTGGGGTAGTAAAACTCATCATTGGAGAGGTTCCAAGGATCCTTCACTTCAGGCTGGGACATGTTCTGAGTTGAGAAGAGGAAATCTAGCGTCAGTCAAACGTTTTCCTTTTTTTTTTCCACTGCTGATGTTTAACAAAAAACAAACAAACACCATTCCACTTTATTTGCTGCTTCATTATCAAGCCTTGATCTTCTTTATTAGAAACCACTCCTTCTGCTAAAAGACCCACATCCCCATTGAAGAATCACAACTTTTTAATCAGCTGTTTCTCACAATCAAGCACGTTCCTCCCCCGCCCTGATGAGGCAGTGTACCTGCTGTGGCTCATCTTTGATCACTCCAGTCTTCCCCAGCAGGATGCGACTCTTTTTGATTGCAGTTTCCTTTTTATTTTCTTTTGATGGAGAATGTGATGTCCTTTCCTCCTTTTCATCAGGAATCTCTGCGAGAGAGAGAGTTTTGGATGGTGTCAGAATAATCGGACAAAAAAAAACAAACCGCAGGTCAGCTGTTGTAAGACGTCTACTCCGACTGAAGCAGAGCAGCAGTAAACGTGCAGCCTAATGACACGATTCCTCTGAATATACCTAGAATTATATTCTCATCATTAGGGTCCAGTGTGAGAACAGGTGGCATGAGCAGGTGGTCCATCTCCTGGTCATCCCAGATGATGTTGTCTTCCCAGCGTCCGTACACCAGCTCTTCGTTGTCAATGGGAAAAATGGAGAACCAGGGACAGTCTTCTTCGTGATTGGCTGCAGGGGAACAAAAACAAGTGAACACCAACATCTCTGGCGAATTTATCATTTGTATTGTCAACCAAAAAAAATGAACTCACCTTGATTATCATGGTTGTTTTTTTCCCGCTTGGAGCCAGAGATGGAGGAAGCCTTGGGCATGGGTGGAGGCGTAGGTGGCACCAACTGAGAATTACTTCTCGACAGCCCTGTGAGAATAAACAGTGTTTGATGTCATGTATCATTATGATGGAAAAATACTGAGTGTTAATTCAACCATGTTGATCATATGTCGTGACTTGCAGGAAAGTTTTGCGAGAACCTGTCCAGTTTTAATTAGCAAAGCGGCCTTGAAGATAGTGGAGGTATGCAAACGGCTTTGAGAGGTTAAGTTTTAAAAACATCTTCTTTGCACTGAAGAGATAACGTGGCCGTTGCTAGGCAGTATGACGTGTCTTATGAGTACTATGCACTGTGCTTAAATACTGATGACGTCTCTCATGACTCTGTTGTGGGAGATTCTGTGCACAACTTGATTAAAGAGACATTGACCTGAGCGTGGTGACTTTTTTCACCCACACAATATACAGTATAATGGAAACATTACAGCTGTCAGTAAAAGTAAGTGTTTTTTACAGGCATCTTACCCTGCTGAGCGTTATACGCATTAGCGTTGCGGGTCATACTAGAGGGAAGCCACCCGGCCAGGCTGGCTCGCTGGGTCTTCGTGCCCTTGTGTTTCACGTCCTCCCCATTCCAGATGATGTCGTCCTCCCATTGCAGCTGAGTGACCATGAGGAAGAGCTCGTTCTCGAGGGCTGTTCTCTCCTCATCTTCGTCGTCGTTTTCATGATCCTGATTTTCTCCTTCTTCATTGTCGACATCCTGTCTCTGAAACTAAAAACAGTTGATACACAATATTAGTAACACAGTCGGTATAATTTCATTGTTATGTTTACAGATGTGCAGGTCAACGTACCTCTTGAGGAACCTCTGTTATTTCTTTTGGTGTGTCCTGTATCTGAGGCTCATCAGACTCGTCGTCTTTTAGCCTGAAGCCGTAGTTGAAATTGCTTCCGTCCTCTGGGACCCCTAGCATATCGTACCAGAGCTGGGCCGGACCGTATCTCCATTCAGCTACTTTAGGTCGAGACTCTGTCTCCTTGTCTCCATCACCACAAGTCTGCGAGAACTTAGATTCCACTGGAGCCATCATTGTTATCTGGATGACACAGAGAAGCACAGAAAGTGTTGAACACAATTATAAAACTAATATTTTTGTTTTGTTTCACGTGTGGCGTCATCAGGTTCGCCTCTGGCATTCCCGGGCAGGTTCAAATAGCTTTGGGTCACATGACCCGTAGCAAAGTTTAAAACACATAAACATAATATGTGAATCGCATCTTCACATGAACAAGATAACAAAACACAAAACAGATGGAAGCAATAACCACATAACATACAATAGAATACAATAGAATACTATGGATGGAAGAATATTAAAGAAAACAACTCAGGTCTTGTGAGTCATTCATTCCCGATGGTTCAATAGTGGACACAGATCATTATTCCAAAAACGCTTCTCTTTCAGAAGTTGTTTGATTATTATAAAAGTGTCAGACTACAACTAGGTGCTATTGAAAGAGAAAACACAGAAAGATTTACCTCATCGTCAGAGAGACACTGCTCTGGCGGCGGTGCTGGTGCATACTCATAGATCCATCCAGACTTTTTCTCCAGGCTCTGCTCGGTGGGCTCTCCCTCTGGAGGAGGGGTCCCGGGCTGAGGGTCTCTGTGCTTTCGCTTCTTCTTCCTGCGAGCGCTCCTCCAAACCGATGGCATGCTCTTTCCAGGACCGAACAGCCGTAAGAACCTAAGGACCTAGTAGTAAGGCCAAGACAATCTGCGTCAGTGCACTGCTTATAAAAAACATGATGCCAAAACAAACCTTTGAAATGCCCAATGATGCTTTACCCTTCCAGGCCTGAACTCTGGGAAAAGCTCAGTGACACCCGGCAGAGCTTTGGCAGCATCCTTCTGCATGATGCCAGCCAGTGGGAGGGTCAGCCTGTCTGGAGATCCTCCGACCCCCGAGCCCTGGCCGGGGCGGTCGGTTTCTGACTCAGAGTCTGAGGAGCTGCTGAAGTCGACCTTATCGGCCGTAGAGGATGGCGCAATAATTGAGGGCAAGATGATGCCATCGCCTTCTTCCCCAACTACAAGGACAACAGCAGCAGAAACAATCACATTTTATTGTCAGATATTTGTTATTTACAATACTTGAAGGTGAATCGCTGTTAAATTTACATCATAATCAAGTATTAAGTCTGTTCCTCATAGGCAATTTAAACCTCTGGCAATAATATGGACCCTCAGGATGTACCATTAGCAGATTAACTTCCTTACAGACTGCAGTTACAGCTCTGTAAACACCAAACCTCTGAGGAAGGAGGGTAAACCAGACACAATATCTCCCCAGAGACCAATTATGAGTAAACATGTACCTACCATTTGTGGTCTGAGAGGAGGGTTCGTCTTTCTTAGCAGCTGTGGGAAGACTTGGAGGTGGGGGTGGTGGCATAAGCTTAGAATCAATGTCCTCACAGTCGGCATCATAGTCGTCCTCATCATCTAGGATTAAGAAATATCCAAAGTGTAGACAACAAAATTAACACAGAGTCAAAAGGAAAAGGAGGAAAAACTAAAATAAAGTTGACTTTTGGGAGTTGTGAGATGATCACCTGTTTTCCTGCTGGGCTGCAAAGAGCCCATGGCCTGGCGATATTTCTTCGTCTCATCCTCAGCGACCTCACTGATGTCAGAATAATCAACTGCATCTTCAGTGCTTTTCACCCAACCTGAACGGGGTAAAATGACAAAAATGTTACGTCATCCTGTGTCTGGTTATCGTGTCAATGTAAAGTTCCTTCACACATTCATCCTCACCCTCTGAATCCACACTCCCAGAGTCTCTGCTTTCCTCTTGATCACCATCTTCATTAGCTGTAATCTCTGTAATGAGTGAGCCTAGACCCAGATTACCCAAACCAGCCAGGTGCTTTTTGGACTCCTGCAGTAATCAGAACAGGTAGACACAGAAAAAACATTGCAATGAGCAGTTAAACATATTATACATTAAATACAACAAAATTTTCCAATAGAAATTATAAGCATGGTGGAAAATTATCTTTAAGAGGCCTACATTGTCCAGGACACTGTCATCCTCCAGCTGTCCATCTTCATTGATGTTTCCAAAGAGGAAGCCGGTGAGAGAGAAAGGGCGATCTTGATCCTCATCACTGTCGGAGTCCGACATCCTGAAATGTCATGATGAGACACATCACATGACAGCACTGGCATTATTTGGCTTCCACACAGTCCTTTTGATGTTGACCTACTCAGTTTAGCACTGAGGCTATTAATGACATGTGAATACCATACCAGTACTCAGATATGGGTTGCATGAGCATGGATTTATAACATGATGTATGTCCTCTTAGGCCATGCTCTCGTACCTACATTTCTCCCCTCGATCCTCCTCATGTTATATATAAAATTCTTTATTTCAGACACATAGTCCATATGACAATTAAGAAAATTAAAAGAGAGACAAAGAATGGGAGGAAGTACATTGTACAGTACTTAACCATAAGTTACCATTGCCATTAAAAATACATTTCATATAAAATGCACAAACCATACATAACCATAAAGAAAGACAGCAAAGGGCCAAGCTATTATATCGAATACACCTCAGTGTTTGATGTATCACATAGATTGAGATATCACTTAGTCCTCTTATTATTTATTTACATAAAGATGTGAACCCTATCATCCGTGTGTGTTCATTGCTGCACCATAACATTGGGCACGCATCGTAGCTCACGCTGTGCATTTTATAGTTTTGACTTTACTTTGTTTGGCTAATCTCATTTTCTCAGTTACAGAAACTACTTTGACTGTAAACATATTGGCTGCTGATTTCGCCCTCTTTTATATTTGTATCATTTCACCACTGTGACGCGGAGCTGCACTGAAATGGCGCAACTTGCGTTAGCTAAAGTTAGCTAGTTAAGTAGTTAGCGTTATGCGGCGAAAGATAAATATCAGAAACTACCATAGATGCAACATAAACTTACCTTGCGTGACTTCTCTTTAGTTTTCGTTACGCTTGTGTTTTATCCAGCTTGATAAACCCACTGGATGCTACATCGATGCTAACCCGCTACACTTCAGTCTGGCAAAGTGAGTTAGCTCAATGTTAGCTAGTAAAATAACTAAATAATGCGTTAACTAAAACCTATTCAGTGAACGCATTTCTCCCCGCGCCTCTATGTGCTTTGTGATGGCGGGAGAAAACCCCCACAAATGTATTTTGGGGTCGACATAAACCTTGTTTTTGTTGGTGTGTGTAACACACTGCAGAGGAGACGGAATGAGGCTAGCTAGCAGAAACTCCGAGTGACCCGGATGGAAAACGTGATGCGTTCAGGTACCCGTCTCTACGTAGTAAACTGTCGTGTTTAGCACAGCGAGGCGAGCTATTCAGTAACAAAACATCATTACTGTATTTGTTAGTATGAATCATAGCATAACATAACTGAGTGCTAAGGGACTGTTCGTTATTTATCATCAGTGCCACCGGAGGGATTCACAGGACTTTTTTTTTTTTTTACATGACCCCCCTGTCGGAGTCAGTAAATTTTAACATGACCCTGCATTAAGCCTTATCAAAAGATACATGCCCCCCCCCCTCCCCCCCGGCCATCGACACGTGACATCGCATCACGTAGCGCGTGACACTACATTATTTCATTTTGACAACCATGTGTGCAACACCTTCTCATCACAATGCCATTTATCAGCTGTTATTAAAACCCAACTCATCAATAACAGAATCGCGATTTTGGACCAGCCCACATTACACAACAAACCATTAACAATTAATCCACACTCAAACCGAAGCAACAATAATGTGAACCGTACTCAACAACAACGTATTATTACAAGGTTTACGACAGATATGACAGACAACTGTGTGTGTGTGTGTGTGTGTGTGTGTGTGTGTGTGTGTGTGTGTGTGTGTGTGTGTGTGTGTGTGTGTGTGTGTGTGTGTGTGTGTGTGTGTGTAAGAAAGAGAGGGAAAGAGAGAGAGAAGTAGATAAAACCAGCTAACTGTTAGCTACCGTAGCTCAGGCGTCGGTCTCCCGTCAGGTAAAAGCTGCCGTTTATTCCTCAAATGTAGTTCATGAAGTTGAGCCTCTCCGGTACAGTTATCCATCACTGCAGTTGAATTAGCCGCTAAACTGCTGGACGCGAAAACCGAGGGGGCGTCTGTTTGTTTACAATTCACGAAAGCAACGTGAACGTACGTGCTGCTCAGACTATGTAGAGTTACGCAATGAGGCAGGCAGGCAGCGTAACCTCTGTACGGTACTGAAGTTAAACTCACTCATCAATAAAAGACGTGCTAAGCCGCGGGCAGAACCCTTATTGAGTTTTTGGCGAAGCGGTTAGCATCGTCGCCTGCGGTGCGGTAGACCCGGGTTCGAAACCAACTCAGGGCAGATCAGGGCAACATAAAATAACGTTGTGATTCGGGGGCCGTTGCTCTCATTGTCATCAGTGCTCGCAGCTTTGAAATGTCCCGTTTTTGTTTTGTTTTTGTTTTCTGCGGGCATTGCAGTGTCCTCCAGACAAAATATTGAATGACCCCCCCTCACTGACCTTTTTTTTTTTGTGGACCCACCCCTCAACAAAGAATATTATGACATGACCCCCCCCATTTTCCTCCGGTGGCCCATTCCATAAATAACGAACGGTCCCTAACATGTTTTTGAAATATAAATGTATGCTATATTCAATTATAGAAAGTCCTCCCGTCTCATCTCTTTATATAATGTTTATACAGCCCTAACAACAATATTTTTTATGCCAAGCTATGGTTCATTCTAACTTTAACTTTTAGCTGTGCTTTTGTAGCCCACTCAAACTTACCCTGAATTAATTATAGGGATTTTAGCTGTAGTCATGCCAAATAAAAATTGAATAAATGTGTTTATTGAGCCTATCTGCATTTTGGAGAGGGACATTCTCTTCCAATTGAAAACCTTTTTTTAATTTCACTCTAGCAGCACATGACATGAACTCCTGAGATCCAGATGCTTCATTATTATTATTATTTATTTATTTTTAGAAATTTCTAATATTCAATTTTAATTTCTAGACTGGAGAATAGGAATCTTTACTGTCACTTTATGAACAGACAGTAAATGAGAGTACACTGTATAATGTGTTTGAGGGTGATGACCCTAAGCAGAGTTTTTACTGCACCCAGCATGTGTTTTAGTACATGTTTCATCCTACCCACCAGTTTCCCTTGGTCAACAGATTTCTGAATGAAACCCCAAATCTGTCCAATCAGGGTGTTTTCTTTTTCTTTCTTTTTACCAAAGTGCTCGTCATGTGAATGTGAAATGTGACAAACATGAAGTAAGTGGTTGTAATCCTGCATTGGTTAAAGCACTGTGTGGCTACTGTATTTCCACTGACCTTGTACCCTTACATCTACAATATATTGGTCCCAAACATTAAAAAGTTAAAAGAGAAAGCAATAAAAACAAGGATACAGTAACAGTTTAGCCAGTTTTAATAGTTTTAAAACACTTGGTTTGGAAAAAAGTACAAAAGTGATCCTGGATGCCACAGTATGAAACCAGCCCAATAATGCAAGGTGAAAGGTGTGTTCCTTTAAAAAGCATCTTCTACAGACATGTTAATTTCAACTGGCCTTACCATACACATACTGTACTCACTAAAACAGATACAAGCAATAGTTTAAATACAATGGCTGACCCCAGTAATACATTTACAAGTGATTCTTAAAAAACTAATTAAAAGGAGGGGGGAAAAAAAGAAGTCTGACCACAATGCCATCCGGTATCTGGCAGTAAAATCATGCAGTATTACAATCGTTCCACTAAAGAGAAACAGCAAAGCACTACAGCTGTCACACAGTGAAAAAGAGGGCAGCCAAGAGGTGTCTCTCTACCAGACAGCCTTTCAAAGTGTTCATTGGTTGTTTTATGAATTGTTATTGAGAGAGATCTCTGCTGTCGAGCAGCAGCTCAGTGGTCACCGTTCTCTCATTTGCATACATTGTAAAGTTGCGCAGGGTCTCCATTAAGGAGAACTTGTCTTCCACAATCGCATCCACTTAGAAAAATATAACTAATTGCTATTGAAGAAAACCCCAAAATGTGGGATATTCTTAGTATGTTGTGAGGAAATAAAAAAGCTAAGAAATACAGTTGAATAAATAAATTGCATGACATCCATAAAAATTAAGTGGATACACTGAGTCGACAGAATGCTATCCACATATGCACACCATGCTTTTTGTTTTGGCCCGGCAGTGTTAAAAGTGAGGGCTCCATCCTCCACCCAATCCAAAGTCACATCCTATGATCCAGTGGAAAAGTCGCCATAAAATATCTAAAATATGTTGACATTTAGAGAAAGGTTTCTTTGATTCAACAATTGATTTTCCATGTACAACATGGTCTCTGGCTTTACCAATTAAGAAGTAATCGATGTAGATGGCAATGAGGAAACACAGGAGGGAGACTTTCACAGTGTTACAACAATGAAGCCGCTCTGTGTTGTTACCCACTGGCCGGCCTATTGTTAGGGCAACAGCAGTGAACTTCCTGTCCGGTCAAACTTTTTTCCTTTTGAGAGAGCAGCCACTTGTTTCATCAACTCCCTGTTCTTGGACTGTGGAGACAGATGATGGAATGTGTTAGAAAACAGATGCATAGTTGAAATACACACCAGTAGTTTCATCATTTAAAAAAAATAATTTTCTAACATGTTTTTTCAATCAAATGTTCATCGTTGAGCACATCGGCCACAGGTTCACACTTACAAAACACCCCCATCGTAATAAAATGGTTAACGTCACAGAATTTGACAGGAAATGGCTCATTTGATACAACCACTGTATCCATAACAACAGGCTGCAAACTTACACAACAAGTGAATCATCCATGTATCACGCTGGCTTCTATGAGGCAAACTTATTATATACTGTATAGGTCCAAATACTAATAACAATTTGCAGTAATTATTTCTTATAGTGACAAAGCAGTTAATCAACCTGCCATGCCATGATAGAGGACAACTGTGGTATCAGTTTAGTTCTTTATTTTTTATTACAACAGTTGGTATCAACTGTTTCTCAGTTTCGTTGCCAGACAGGGCAGGATGTCAACACTCATGTATTGTCCTGTTTTGAGCATGGGAGGTACAGATTTACCACTACTGGGTAAATTTGCTTAAGGTTGGTTCAACTTGGCAGAGCAATTGACAGAAATATGAATAAAATATACTAAAGTGATAATTTTTTATCATTTCTTGATTATGGTGAGTGACCCTATGTATCTACAGACATTTAATGTCACTCACACATGTGACGTTTCGGGCGTTAGCCCTTCATCAGACAGAAGGGCTAACGCCCAAAACTTCACATGTGTGAGTGACATTAAACTGTCACGGGAGCTCTTAACTAGTGTGCGGTCTCCTTTTTTTTTTTTTTTATCTCTGAAATGAGATATACAATGGCACTTTTTTATTTATAACGTCTTTAAGGAGCGACACACCACCATACACAACACTGTGCTTTTGTGTTTTTGTCCTGTGCTCTCAACATCATTGTAAATGAGGATTTGCCCTCAACGGTTTTTGCTACATGTGCACAGTTTCCCACCTGCTGCTGCTCCATGGACTCTTTGTGTGATTTTTCCATTTGGTTCATCTTCACTCTCATGTTGGATTCCTGGTACTGAAAGTCTGCTTTGATTTCTGTAAGCTGCAGGAGAGTTTACAGTCAACACCTCAAACCAATCCCAAGAAAATGGTGATGCAGCTTTGACTCATTCGAGCTGGAAGTCAGGTGACGACTTACCTTTCGGTCCTTCTCGAGGATGGTCTGATCCCTCTGCTGCAGGAGTCTCTTCAGTGACATCACCTCCTCTTTCAGCTGGCTGATGAGAATGAAGTTGTCTGTTCCTCCAGAGTCCATTGACTGGGTGATGGAACTACTGATGGGAGAGAGGAAAGAGCATGAGCCCAACGCAGAGATAAGAGGTAATCAACATGTGGTAGTGAAATCATTTCACATTTTCTAAAACGATTAAAGCACCCATCCTACCTGTCCCCGTTGGATGGCTTCATCTCCAGTTTTGGTTTCTTCTTTGGGGTCTCCTTCTGGATTGAAGACGATTTATGGCTGCAAAGAAAATCAGATGGCAATGTGAAGTCTGGGCCCAAAAACTCCCTCAAAGCTCGGCTTTCTTAGTTACTATGAGTGGCTGAAATGAGAAGAAACATTTTACCTCTGCTTCCACAGTCCCTGGTCCTGCTCAGGACTCAAGCTCCCACTCAATCTGCAATAAATGTGAAGGCTCAGTTAATAACAGCACATGACAGACACACTAGTGGTAGAAAAACCCAGAAAACAGCCTGACTGAGCAGTATGAATGAAGAAGAAATGACACAACAGAGGACATACTTGTGGTGAGAGCTGCTGTGTCTGTGTTGGTGGTGGTGGTGGTGATGATGGTGAGGTCTGGAGTGGTGGTCTTTCTCATTCAGGGATGAGGAGTTGGAGGAGCCAAAGCCTTTCCTCTGCTCCTTTGTTTTCTGCAGGACACGGCGGTAGGACAAAGTGCAGAGCCAGCACAGCAGCTTCCCATCCACCTGTGAGGAGAGACAGTTTACTCATAAGACTCGCTGTAACACATTCACTCTAAAACTAGATAATCATGTGCGTCAGTTTTTATACCTTTCTCCTGCCTTCCTCCTTGCGGTCAAAGGCGCATTGCTGTTTGCACTGCTCACAGGTCTGTGGGGGTCCATATTTTTTCTCTGAGTTAGTACAGCGCTGGCACTTTGTCCCAATAAACGCTGCAATGATGTTACAGTACTGGCAGGGTTTGGGCTGTAAACACAGACAAGAGACGAGGTTAAATGTTAAAATTGTATTTTACAACATACTTAATGTTCACTATGTGCTTAGTTAATTAGTTCAGTTGTGCTAAGTTACTCACAGTTCCAAACTGTTTGACGTTCTGGGCACATTTCTTGCAGATTGTATTGGTTTTACTGTAAAGAATAAACCGTATGATATTAAATGCTAAGTAATGCATGACATCAGCATAACTAACATTCATCACTAAATGCACGTCTCACCTTTCCTGCTGAAATTCAGATCTGCAGTATGTGCACTTCACTATTGGGTGTGCAATGCGACATTCCTGTGGTAAGACAAACAAAATAAATGTTCACGACTGTCTGCTGGCAAAAACTAAGACATTTTATTACATAATATCCTATAGACACCTCAACGAAACAAAACAAAACAAAAAACACACTGCAACACCTCCAGGCTACAACAACAACCTGTAGAAATATCGGCAGCTGAACAGTTTGTGTGTACACAAGAAGTGATGACTGCCATGAACTGCCTGGTTGGGTCAGTTGATGGGGCTTGGGAAAAAAATACAAATAAAAACTTCTTGGGCAAAATAAAGAAAAAATAATTGACACAGAAATACAACTGTGACTCCATTTAAAGGTTCAGTGGCTGACCTTGTGCCTTATTCATCAACCACAAAGAAAGGTTCTCTGCACATTCACTACAGACTATTAAGTGAATAATGGTGGGAAAAGAAGGCACCAAGGTTGACTTCCTTCTTCACAACACTTCTTTTACAGAAAAAGATAAAAAGAAAAAGAAAAGTCTGCTCCTCAGCTGCACTCACTGCAGCTCTGCTACTTGTGAAGCTACAGGAGCAACAAGTTGGGCAATATGATCATCAATGGCAGCGTTTAAAAGAGCACTTCCTCCAGTGCTCCGTGGATTTATATCCACCCAGCTGGTGATAAAATATATAAATATATACAGATCGTATGAATGTGGCATTGCTCTTTACCGAACAGCGTGACCGTGTGGAATAATATTAATAAAAAACAACAGCAACAAGCTTTCACCAGAGACTGTTTTAGCATGTCCAGGCTGGAAAGATAAAGGCTCTTACATAATCCGAGCCTTGCTAACTTGCTCGTAACACCATCGCAATCCGGGCGACAAAAAACAACAACAACAACACACACATTATCTGATTAGTAAAAGAAAAAGAAAAAGAAATCAATGTTGTTGTTGTTTCAGAGTCACTCCCAAACCTTGCACAGCTGCTGGCCCTGCGACAGCTCCTCGAAAGGATACCGCTGGTTGCACTTGGTGCAGGCGTACAGAGCCGATGTTGCCATTCTCGCCCCGACTGATGTCAGCGGTCTGGATGATGAAAGGTTTCTCGGTGTCCAGCTGCAAACTGAACCGACTGAACCGACTGAACGGGAGGGATTAGCGGCGCCGGTTCCTTTTTCTAGTCGCTCGCTAATTCAGACGTAAGAAGCGCGCACACACACACGCACACACACACACACACACACAGAGAGACGCGCACACTGTGTTGGCATCCAGCGTTAGCTACCGATAGCTTGCTGTGCTAGCAGGGCAGCAGCACAGGAATAGCTTAGTTAGCTGGAGGCAGCAAACGAAGAACAATAAACTCCAAATATCTCCGGGCTCTCACCGGCCGTGCGTCATCCGGCCGGACGTTATCGACACCGAAACCGTTAGCTAGTACGCAAGCCACGCAAGTTATCCGTTAGCAATAAGGTCGGGCTATTTTAGATTAAGTTTCCACTGTTCTCGGCAAGAAAGCTATTTTCCTGTTTTCCTTCCTTCTCTCTCTCTTTTTTTTTTGTATCAACGCCGTCGTCGTCCGTCGTCGTCGTCGTCGTCATGTAACCGGAAGTTGCCTACGTCCTCAGAAAGAAGAAAGGAAACCTATCGCGACACAACATCCGTCCGCGGGAGCCGCAGTTTGAAAAGCTCCGAGCCAATCACCTGTCTGCATCCGCCCAGCGAAGCCCCTCAGCCCGGGCAGCAGCTCCGCGACTACCGCTGGTCCATCCAGCCAGTCTGAGCCCATACAGACACTTTATCAATGTAAATAAAGCCCATAAAGTAATGTGCACACGAGTTATTATTCCACCACCCATGTCTGTCCTGTTAGTATCTATCTATCTATCTATCTATCTATCTATCTATCTATCTATCTATCTATCTATCTATCTATCTATCTATCTATCTATCTATCTATCTATCTATCCATCCATCTATCTATTTCATGTGACATTTCAATTATCACTTTTACATTCTTTCATGTGACATTTCAATTATCATTTTTACATTCTTTCCTATTAAATCAGCAGGGTTCCCACTCTGTTCTTGAAATCATTAGGACTTTTCCAGGACATTTTCAGCTGCTGATATAGTCTGACAGACATGTTAGTCCCATCGCCCCATCCCATTCATGCTTTGGAGAAGTTGCAGTATGACAGTTGTACTTTATTTTGTACATTCAACCAGTTTGTTTCTATATTTATTATTTTCTCTCACCCCAAGAAATTTGATTTAAAGATGTACAGTCTGTGGCTCTAATTTATCTTTGAAATAATCTCTCACGTGCTTATAAAATTAAGACAAATTTATCATAGGAGAACGCAAAAACATGTTGTTTTTGTTTTTAAACCAGATCTAAAACAGCTCTCTTTTCTCGCTGGGCACTTCTCAAACAGAGCTCTGGTAGCTGATGTCACCATGTGATAAATGATTTTCCAGGACAACTCAAGCTTTTCCAGGACATTTGACCCTTTTTCTCAATTTCCATGTGTTTTCCATGACTGGATAATTGGTCAACCATTTTCCAGGTTTTCCAGGACGCGTGAGAACCATAGACTGTAAAAAGAAGGGGTGAGAACCCTGATCAGGGCTCCTGACTGCCACTAAATGGGAGCAATTTGCCCCTATAATTTGAGACGGTGCAAGTAAATGTTTTCATCTACTTGCACATGTGCAACCAGTAAATTTGCTGTTTTTTGAAAGAATCTGGACTCTGTCATTACAGATGACAGACCAAGGTGTATGAGGATCATGAATGAAAAGTTGATTAGTGCCCCCAAATTTTAAGTTAGGGGGCCACTGTGCTCCCAGTACAAAAAAAAAGTATGCATGGAGCCCTGTAAATGGTTGAATAATCATTTCTATTTGGCCAGGATGATTTACAACCAGTGTATTTCCTTGAAACACTGAAAAAAAAAAACTCACAAAAGTTTCATTGTATCAGCACTTTTATTAATTAGTCATTTTTAATACAGTTTGATATCGCTGTTGCCTAAAAATAAGTTTTGAAGTATGCACATACATCATTGCAGCCTCACTTAAACTATGAGGGAAAATGGCCACTTTAGTAGCTTTACATCTTAAAGGGAGAATAATTTAATATACAATTAAATCCAAGTTATGGCAAGCTAACTTATATTTAGATATTTAGGCATGAGAATTACAGACTTTTATAATTTCCTAATTGACATTAAAAGGCACTCTTTATCTTGTACTTTATGGGAAGACCTTGCTCAAAAGAAGAGATAATTATTGCTTATGTCATTGGAGTCTCTTTTCAAACACTAAAAGCTAAAGCCAAGCATCTGACTGGAGTGTATTGTGTTTACACCATGCTAATGTAACAAACCATACTGACTCCTTGAAGCTGAGTCCTGCATTTATTGCAAGTATTCACATACACAGTGAAAAGGCTAACTAACACTGTATTTAGCGTTTAACCTTGGCAATTACAAACCTTGCACCACACTATTCTCTTGTGACTCTCTCAAGGCACAGATATTCATTCAGATTTATTAAACTAAAAAAAAAAAAAAACACCCAAGGATTATTTTATTAGTAGCTACACCTTTTGATGCCTATTAAAACGTTTTTTGTTTTTTTTTGGCTGATACTATCTTTTAAAAAAAAAAGCATCTGCAAGAAGTGCCACATTGTGAGATATGACTGTTAACCAGGGCTGATGAAATATTGCATATTCTGTGCAGTGTTATTAAGATTGCATGGGAACATTTCTAATGAACGTATGACAGTGTGTGTGTGTGTGTGTGTGTGTGTGTGTGTGTGTGTGTGTGTGTGTGAGCCATAAATACGAGTTTGGACTAAAGAGTAATAAATAACGTTGACTAGTTACAAAACTTAAACCACGCAATGACAGGAATGTAATATGACACTATCCATTCATATACTATGTGTGTAAAAAAAAGTTTGATTTGGTCATGACAATCTAAAAGCACTGACTTGTGAAGACAAGTCACCGACTTTTTTTTAATGCACTCTATGACTATTAATAATTTTTTTTATTTTTTTTTTTATTTTCTTTTAATAGAATAAGCTAACATTACAGCCCTTAAACTACTTTTTTTTTTTTAATCAGTATTTAAAGGAATACTTCATCCAAAATCGATAATTCACCAATTCACCAATTTTCTACTCACCGTCATGCCAAGGAAGGGTTTGGAGAACTTTCAGAGTCATCAAAACGCTTTCGTAGTTCCAGGTTCATTACGGACGAGCAGTATGGAGGTATTTGGATGTTTCATAGTGTGTGTTCTGGACGATTCAAAAGTGAGCACAATCCACCGCCATTATATGAAAATCCGTTGCCAGCCGGACCCCCCCTGGAACTACGAAAGCGTATTGATGACTCTGAAAGTTCTCCGAACCCTTCCTTGGCATGACGGTGAGTAGAAAATTGGTGAATTATCAATTTTGGGTGAAGTATCCCTTTAACTCCTCCCAAGCCTTTTAGTTGATGTTAGAACTAGTGTTTTGACCTCAGAATATTATTTGCAGCGTGGTAAATCTTCAAATTGCTTTAGCTCAACAAATCATGATTGAACAGATGTTGCAGTGTAAAGGAATGGAGTGAGTGTCCTATGATATGTATAAGGCATACATATTTAACCCGAGTAATATTTTAGTGTACTTCAAAATACTATCTACACTGATTGTAGGTCGGTCGATATGCTAAACAGTCCCCACTAATCTGGCTACATGTCCCCTGGACCTTGCAGGGGGAGTACAATATGGCTGAAGTCAAGCAGTCGGAGACAGATGTGCTTGTTGCAAGCAGATTCTACAAGACCTGTGAGAGATGCAAATACAGTATCTGGTCAACCAGACTTTTTGGTGGTAGTGTAGTAACATGGTTTATCACCCAAAGAGGCAGTTTGGATCACAGGTCCTCCATGGGCCAGGTGTGGCCACAGCTGTATGGCACCTTCTTACAGGTAGGATTCAGCTATTGTAAACGTTTTGAGGGCCAAGTTGGGTCAAACAAAAGTCTGCACTGGAGTGATGGAGCGCGTGGGGGAGCCCGCCCGCTCGGAGGAGGAGGAAGCCGAGCGATTGGTCACGTCGCGCTGTAGCTCGTCCACCCTCTTCTGTAGCTCGGCGCGCTTCGCCAGCAGCTCCTTGTAGCGCTGATGAACAGGTTCCTGACGAAGGAAAAAGACGACGTGTAAAGCTCAAGCTGAAACACTGAAGTGGAGGACAAACCGGAACGAGACGCAGACTCTCTTTCACATGCCTGAGGTCTCATGCGGGGGTTCCAGCGGATGTAGTAGCCGACCCAAAGCTCCAGGTGGCGTAGGCTGACTACAGGGAACAGCACATGGTTGGAGTAGTTGACATAGAGAGGATTGGTGAACTCTTCCAGCTGGCTGTTGATATAAGACCACAACGACACCGACCTTTTGGGAATCTCCTGCGAAATAAAGATGAAGCTGTCAGAGCACCGATTTCCCAAATTTCTCGTTTTGCACAATATCACAAATGATCAGAGGAACGAAACGCTCTTACTTCCTTCAGCCTCTGCTGTTCGCTGTTACACAGGAACGTCCCAAAGAGGCAGCTGTACAAGTGGTCCAGGATTGTTACCAGGAAGTATTCGTTAAACTCAAAGGCTGCAGGAAACTTCAGAGACAAAAACAGATTCGTTATCATCCTGGAAAGACTTTGTTATTCTGACTTCTTTCACATTTCAGCTGCATTTATTGCCAACCTGACGGGTTAGCTGCCACACGCAGTCGATGAACTGAATAAAAACAGGTGAGCGGTCTGCATCTGTGTGATTTTTATCGCCATGCCCGATTCGCTGAAAGAAAAAAAAGGACAAATCAGAGTTGCAAGGAGAAAAGACACGACAGGTTAAGTTTATATTTCCACAAAGTGTATGATAGGTTGTTTACCAGCTGGAAACGGTGACCGAAGCTCAGCCACTCTTTCTCCAGCAGCACCTCGAAGCCGCGAATGGTGCGGTAGTAGCCGTCCAGCATGAGCATGGCCAGGGAAGTGAGCTGGGCCGTGCGGTCCCATCCGTCGCTACAGTGGACCACCACCGACGTTTTCCCAGACTCCACCTTGTCTGCAATTCGCAGCGCTCCTGCCAGGATCAGCTACAAACAACACACAACTCAGTCAAGAGCCCGAGGAGGAGACAAAATTCATTTCTTCCACCTCATTCCTCTAGTTGACAAGTCATTACACTCACCTTGATGTGCTCAAGCCAGTGAGTGGACTCCAGATTGGAGAGCCAGTGGGAGTCCTCGATGTTGGGGTAGACCACATCCTTCAGCTTGCGGAGCGACTCTCTCATCACATGGATGTTATGAATATCCAGGAAAACCAGCTCTGCATTTTGATAAGCGTCCTCACTTTCATATCCACCACCTTTCATCTGTAGCAGGGAACAGACGGGTTGTAATGATGCGCCAAATCTAAATCTCCACCGGCTCCATTATCTGCATCATCCTATCAAAGAGTATTACCTCTGATCTCAAAGTACAGGAAGCAATGAAAAATTTTAAATGCTATCGTGGAAGTTTGCATAACTTTTGAAATCAGATTTAGAAAATAAACCTTGTTGGCAGCAGCATTGACACTGGGCCTGGCATCAAAAATGAACAGTTTATGGGACTGAGCATTAGCATCCATGATCGCCTGGAGGTATTTCTCATCCTCCTTGCTGCGCTTTCCGTTGACTCCGACCATGGGCTGACTGCAGCGCGTCACAGTCGCTTGGCTCTCTGGATGGATCCACGATAAAACCTGCAGAGGGAGCGTAGAGCAGAGTTTCACTCACTAAACCACTGAAGCTATCTGCACTAGAGAGGATAATACACCCATGCTGAAGGCTGATCACTCACAGGTATCCGGCCCTTTGCTCTGAAGGCCGCCACCCTCTTCACCTCCTCATCAGGTATGTTGACAGGCACCGCCAGAGTCGATGGGTAGGTGTCACACATCTCGTAGTGATCGTTTATTTTCGTTATCCTCCAGCTTTCATTGGGTATGCCCTTCCCAGAAACACACAGTGAACCAATGTAATAATTTTCCTTTAAAGGGATAGTTCAACAATTTGGCAAATTGGCCCATTGCCATAATCCCTATAGTTTTAGGAGTAGGTTTGTTACCTTTAATTGTTGGTGCAAGCTATTTTTAGAACGATGGAGCTGCTCAGAGCTAAGCTACGGAGGATAATGGGATTTCTTAGTTTCCCTCATCAAACTCATCAAATACACAATCCAACAACTCCAAAACGCTCTCTAGACAAGTTGTGACCTGCACATTCACCACGCTATGAGATAATAACACAACGTTACCAGACAGAGTTGTTTTCGAGGCAAATGCAGAGACTGCTTGCTGAAAAACTGCCCCCAACAGGAACGTGCATCAGCTGTTTTGCAAGAATTTGCCTCTAAAACAACTCTGTCTCGTAATGTTCTGTTGTTATTATCTCATAGCGTGGTGAATGAGCAGGTCACAACTTGTCCACCAGAGCGTTTTGGAGTTGTTGGATTGTGTATTTGATGAGGGAAACCAAGAAATCCCATTAGCCTCCGTAGCGTAGCTCTGAGCAGCTCGTGGCAATGCTTGGCTGTTCTAAAAATAGTTCGCACCGACAAATTAAGGTAACAAACCTACTGCTATGACTATAGGGATTATGGCAATGGGCCAATTTGCCAAAATGTTGAACTATCCCTTTAACATTTAACCAATCAGAGTCAGTCATATTCAAATACCTGTCTTTTGTACTCTGAGACGGCGTCGTACACTTTCCATCCGTTTTCAGGAAAGACTTGTCCGTACTCGAAGGCAAAGATTTGCTACAGAGAGTCGGAGATAAATGTGTCAGGATGGAGACAGTGCAGAGCTACAGTGTCAGAGACAATGCGGAAAACGGTTACTCACCAGCCCATTGGAAACAGGAAACGCAAATTTTATCAGCACTTCAAAAATGGACTTCCTGAGTGTGTCCTCCATCTGTTTGTGTGCAAATCGTAGATTACGCACGTCCTGCAGAAAGACAGAGGTCATGGTTGAAGTTCGGGGGTCAACAGCATTACGTACAAATGAGTTTCACTGGTATTAAGCCACCAAGTACAGTGACAGTTATTTCCTATTATGCTGTTGGGGACATATTATGATAACACAGTCTTTGATAGCGCTGTTTGCACAGCTGGGATGACAAGAAGTCCATCCTCTGTCCTGAGTGAGTTAGCACTGTGAACATCTAAACTGCCAAATGACATCGATGGAGTCATTGCAGAATATTTCCACACATCATCTTACTCACCTTGCAAACAAGCCCATAGGACACATCCCCGCGGCTCGATGCACTTCCAATCTTTTCTATACGACTCACCATCCCAAGGGGCAGGTCGAGTACAAATGCTGGCTCCTAGAAAACAAACACACATTAAAGGGATAGTTCAACATTTTGGCAAATTGGCCCATTGCCATAATCCCTATAAGCAGTAGGTTTGTTACCTTTAATTGTCGGTGCAAGCTATTTTTAGAACGGTGGAGCAGAGCCACAAGCTGCTCAGAGCTACGCTACAGAGGCTAATGGGATTTCTTGGTTTCCCTCATCAAACTCATCAAATACACAATCCAACAACTCCAAAACGCTCTGGTGGACAAGTTGTGACCTGCACATTCACCACGCTATGAGATAATAACAGAACGTTACCAGACAGAGTTGTTTTAGAGGCAAATTCATGCAAAACCAAATGCACAGACTACTTGCTAAAAAACTGCCCCCGACGGGAACACGCATCAGATGGTTTGCATGAACAACTCAGTCTCATGACGTTCTGTTATTATCTCATAGCGTGGTGAATGTGCAGGTCACAACTTGTCCACGAGAGCGTTTCAGAGTTGTTGGATTGTGTATTTGATGAGTTTGATGAGGGAAACCAAGAAATCCCATGAGCCTCCGTAGCGTAGCTCTGAGAAGCTCGCGGGCGGCTCTGCTCCGCCGTTCTAAAAATAGCTTGCACCGACAATTAAAGGTAACAAACCTACTGTTATGACTATAGCGATTGTGGCAATGGGCCAATTTGCCAAAATATTGAACTATCCCTTTAACAAAACAAAATAATCCCTCTGCGTGTCCAAGAATCCTTTTTTTTTTTTTTTTTTAAACACCACCAAAACATACCCTGTCCATGCATTTGAAGAACAGCCGGTAGTTTGTAACGGTCACTGTTCCCCTCAGTGCTCCAGTGAAAGGACAGAAGTAGGTGACGTCTTGGGCTGTGGGGAAAAAAAACAAGGAGTAAAAATCTTCACTCACCAAACAGGTCAGATATATTATAACTTCCTCTACTGCTGAAAAAAACAACAACAACACAGCTCTGCTTTTCATGCAAAGAGAAAACCTACCCATGTCCTGCACAGTTTCATTAGGAAGTAACTGTGGTTCTTCTTTGTCTGAATCTCTGAGCACCGGCTGGAAACAACACACAGAGGTTAGACTGAATGTAGAGCAGCATGTCGTCCTAAACCATGTCACTCGTGAGGGTAACCATCCGGGCTGCGCATTTATCCAATTTTATTTTAAATTAAACATTTGGCTGCCAGTGGGATAAACTGATTATTGATTACTGGTCGATCTTCAAATGTTTGCAGATTCTGAAACTTTGGAGATAAAGTCTGGAGAGACCATGTCATAAATATGGATCCAAATCATCAACGATTGTAATTTGTGCAATAATCGATCAGCCCTATGTTGTTATTGGACTTTATTAATTGAGTGGTATGTATAATGACGCACCTTGGCAGCTGCTTTAGGTTTGACCTGGAGGGAACAGAAAAGAGAAGAGTCATGCTTCAGTCATTATCACTGGCTAAATAAAGCAGCCAGCAACTATGAGAGGGCTACAAACCCTGAGCTCTGGGGAAAACTCTGCCGTGGACACAGAGTCAGAGGACATGGCAGAGGGCGGCTTGGCCTGGGCAGACCGGTCGGAGCGAGAGGTGGACGTACTGCTGGAAAATTAGATTAGAAAAAAAAGATTAATTTAATATATGTTTTCAGTGCTTTCTAAAAGTTTCTATTCAGTGCATCAGTGCTCAGCCATTATTTATTTAAACCATTAGTCTCCCAATGAAGATCAACATTTTATTATAGGCTTTAACCACTGGTCAGACTGACCAAATATTTACTACTGCTGTTTTACATATTCAAACACAGATGACAAAGCATACACACGGAGTATATTTTCTATCATTTTCTGGCGTTTTGGAGAAAATAACTACTAGATCGATTGATTAATAATCAATCTTTTTTTCTTCATTCCACTATTTAGGCTGTATTCACACAGTTTACAGTTGTTATGAAACTGTGCAATACTTTCTTATGCCATACAACTACCAACACAGTATAATGTTATTCTATTCTTGTAAATAACTATTCCTGAAACATTTTGGTCTTCCATCGTTTTTATATCTCTATATTCTTCCGACTTTTTTTTCTTTTCTTTTCTTTTTTTACCTTGTGTGTTACAAATGCTACTGTAACAACCAAATGTCCCATGTGTGGGATTAATAAACTGTTTTATGTCTTAAAACACATCAGTATAATGAGACTATGTTAAGGGATTTAAGCTGCTGGTCAAACTAAACCGAATATGTAATAACTCTCGTCCCTGTAACCACTTATTGACATTTATGCTGTTATTCACAACATAGTTTAGTCGAACAACCTATTGATATGTTAAACATTAATAACGACCGATAACGACAACACCCACTGACACTGCCCTAGTTTACTGTCTCAGCGTCAATGCTCGTGTGTTTCAGCCCAGTCACTTGTTATAAACAGGTGTGTTAGGGTTTACAGGTGAACTCCAGCTCTACAACCTCAGGTAGTTTAATCACCTCCTGTTAGTCTGAAAACTTCGCTCTGTGTGTTTCGTTAATGGGCGACGTGCTGTGGTGGGTTTAAGTTAGCTACCTGGACAATGAATCAACACTTGGCTGCCGTGAGGAGGAGCGCTTCGAGCCCAGGCTGTCGATGCTGCCGCTCTTCTCCATCGTCTCCCGGTTCGAGTCCGGACAACAACAGTCGGTGTGTGTGGAGCCCGAGGTGGCGACGGTTCAGTCTGTAGCTACAGAGTTTAAAGAGCCTCTCTCACAGCACCGTCAATCCGCACAAACAAAAGGAAGCTGCCATCTTTTCCCAGCAGCCTCCCAATCCCTGGTTTGTCCAAGTGTATCCGTCTGCGGCCTGCAAGAGGGAGGCGTGTCGAGTAGTAGGCACTGTAGGAGGCGTGTCGCGTAATGACGTCACTACGCGACACGCCCCCCGCCACTACAGGGAACGCCCTACACACGGTTCTTAAAGGGATATGAGCCCATTACAGTTGCATGTTGCATGCAAAAGTTAACGACTTTGCCTACGCGTTCTTTGCCCTATAATGAATGTATTCAAAAGCTTACAAATGTTATTATTACATTTTTAATTGGGTAAAAACAATTAAGGCAGGATTTCATTTATATTAAAATTTAGATGTAAAATTTTCTGACTTTGTCACAAGAGAAAACACAAGATAATTAACAGACAGGAATTCATGAGCTAAATGTCAGTGCTTATGTGGGAGTAAGAGCTAATGTGTTGATATATATATATATATATATATATATATATATATATATATATATATATATATATATATAAAAGTAGTGGCCTAGCTTATATTTATTTATATAAATAAATAAAAGTAGTAAATAATAATGTCAGTGCTTATGTGGGAGTAAGAGCGTAATGTGTAGATAATAAATAAATATATATATATATATATATATATATATATATATATATATATATATATATATATATATATAAATAAAAGTAGTGGCCTACATAACAAAATTAAAATAATGTGATGACAATAACTTTTATTATTCCTTAATGGGGAATTCATTTGTGAATCTCTCCATTCTGTAGGTTACTGAGCAGTGTTGCTCCCTTGCTTTCTCTCTTGATATCAGCAGGGATCATCAGCAGCATTCTCCTGGAGTTTGAGTTGCTGGCCCTCTCGCCCTCTCTCCTACCTGCAACACCTCTTGGGCTTTGTTTGGTATTCTGATTTCCTTTATTTCACCCTACAACACACACACTACTGTACTCATGCACTCACAGCACTGATCATAGACCATAACTTTCTTTGTCATGGTCGTTTTGTGACAAGTAGCAATTCATCTCAACTATATTTGGTCTGTCAAACGTATTTGTAGTGAAGAAGAGATCTATTTAAAAAAAACCAAACCAAAACATTTCAAGGCTCATTTTTTTTATTTTTTATAGCCTGCTCAGAAATGCCTCAGAGGAGAGGGCTTCTTCCAGTTTCTCCTTGTAAATTTGGAGCTTCTTTGCTCCCTCCTTGGACATGTGCCCCACCAGGGCTTCGGCCATCACATTTAACTCACTGTCAAAAAAGAACAATAAAGGTTTTCAGCCTTACTTCCTTAGTCCATCGCTAAACACAATTATTATATACATTAATCGATGAATTAATTAAATTACACTGACACTTACAGTCTGCATATGTTCGGCCATTCAGACTAGTCAAGTTTTACGGCGGAACTGGTTTACTTCCTGTTTTGTTATCCGTTTTGGCGGTCTCATTTTACATCTCGCGTGGTTCAACGTGACTTTCCCGTGTGGAGGGGGCGTGTCGCGTAGTGACGTCACTACGCGAAACGCCTCCCTCTTGCAGGCCGCAGACAGACCCTTCTCGGTTTGTCAGACTAGGGATCCCGGTCTGGAGACAGCGCCCCCCGCTGGTTATCGCCACCGGAGGCATGCTGCGTTCACGGACCTCTGTGTGATTTAAATGGATCAGTGGTGCTGCAGAAATGAACTTAAATAGTTACAGAGGTTATAGCCTATTATATACAATGTCAAATTATAAAATAAATAAATAAACGTTTTCATATATGAATTAATACGATACTTGCTTTCTTTTGTTGTTGCTGAATTGTTTTTTAATTTAATTTATTTTTCAGGGAGGAATTTTGTATGAGCCCATAAAGGGTTTTTAACCTCTCCTGCACTTACTATTTTTGTTTCATTTCTGTTTGTTTTAATTGTCCTTGATTTTTATGGTGCAAATAAATCAGGTTGAAACTTATGCACACCGGCACGGACGGAGAGGTGCGTTGGAGAAGACCTGCGTGGTCGAGAAACATAAGAAAAAGCTGTCATCACTTGCATAGATTTATTGAGCTGAACAACGTTTCATACGTTCAAACGTTGTTCAGCTCAATAAATCTATGCAAGTGATGACAGTGTGCAGGAGCTTTTTCTTATGGTGCAAATAAATAAAACAAAAACTTGATTAAGTTATATGTGTTTCATAAAGTTACATTAATCCCACACCTCTTTACAGCCTCCTTATAGGCTGTTTATCAACTTGTTGCTGGAGTAATACGTATACTGTAAAATAAACTAGAAAATTTCCTTGCAAAAATTGAGAGAGTGCCATGGGGTGTGTGATCTTTGTTAACTTGGGAATCAAACCCATAACTTTAACTTCAGGAGTTACATGTTATAGTGAGTTACAGAGATAATCACAGACACATGAGGATTAATCTGTATCAACACTGACATGGAGGAGCTGTCATCCTGCTTGTGTACATTTGTGTTGGACTTAAAGTATGTGATGAACACCATCACAAACATCCTAAATGTTCCTTAGGGACCTGCCATAATGATTTCAACTGTTTAGTCATTGCTGCTGAGTGAGATTTAGTTCAAATGTACCTCTCAAATCCAGGTTTACAACTTAAACATCCCTTACTGAAGTTACCTGTGTGTGCACACCTATGTGGGGTTATCTGGTTTTCAGCTCATTCTCATCAAACTTTCTCAGAGAAACTTGAGAGATGTTTCAGTCACAGGCCTTTGTTTATTGAAATAAATGATAAAAAAGAAAAACAAAACAAAAAAGAACAACCTACAAAAGTCAGAGGAGGATGCTGAATCACATTTTATAATTGAAACCACCTTGTTTGGAGCTTCATTCAAAGGATGTAACTCATCAACTCGTTTATTTACACCATTTCTTCTAGTTGACTGTACAAAGGCTGATACGTTAGATCTTGAATGCTAAAAACAATATGGATGGGACCAGAAAAATGAGATAAGCAGTAAAAATGATCACACACCAAGTCCTTTACTTTACATATTTCTCCATAAATTTCTTGTGGAACTCAGAGCGCAGCGTATCGTTGACAAAGCGCTTCTCTTTCCGTGCCTCGTCCACTCCTTTGGCGCAGTTTTTGAAGACGACATCATCATCCCACCTAGGAAGATATTAACATGTTCACAATTGATGATCAGTGATAACAGAGGGTGACTTATTTTCCTAAAACACAAACTCATTATTCATGCACTCCTGGATGAAAGAGTCCAGTTTTTATTAATATTTCAGCAGGGATTTAATCCTCAAACTCCAAACGCTTTAGCTCAACAAAATGAAAAACTGTATCAATTTCATGGATGATGTGAAACACAGTAACAACTGCAAAAATGGAGGTTATTAAAACCTTTTGACTGGAAGTCTACATGCATGTATCAGTGTGTGTGTGGTACCTTCTTTTAACCCTGAATGAATTCTGAGTCTGGGTTATCTGTTGCTGCTGTTGTTGCTGTTGTTGTTGCCCAGCCAAGTTAATCAACGGATTGCCACTCAAGATATTCTCCATGCGGATCCTCTCCTCCTCTGCCTTCTGCTCCCGCTCCTGAGATTAGAAAATATATAAATTCACTGAGCAAAACAGCAGAACATTTGTCTCCTTTTAATTTCACGCTCTGGCTTGCTGATTGGGCCGTTCCTGCGAGACGGCAGGTTCAAACAAAAATTGGTCTGAAATGACACTTTACTTTGCGTTCTTGCTCTTCAGCGCGCTCCTTCTTGATCTTCTCCAGTTCAGCCAGGAGAGCTGCGGTGTCGTCGTCGTCGCTGTCGTCATCGGAGTCCTCGTCCTCATCATCCTGAAGAGAAACGAGCATCAGTGGTGAGTGAGGGAGCTCAGTGAGTGGCTAATCACAAAGTCTCAGGCTGCAAAGTGCTTACATCAGTGAGTGGGTCATCTGCATCAAGGTTGGCTGCTGGGATCTGATCCAGCCGGGGCCTCTTTGAAGATGATGATGAAGATGATGATGATGTGGTGTGCTCTGCGAAATTAGAGAGTGCATTTTGAGTTGTTTCCACTGGGTATAGACACTTTAGATTAAAGGGATAGTTCACCCAAAATTCAAACTTCACTCATTTTCTACTCACCCTCATGTCGACTAAGGGTTGGGAGAAGTTTCAGAGTCATCCGTGCCTTATCGGAGTTACAGGGGGGGTCCGCGCAGCACTGCATGTCCATATGACGGTGGCGAACGGGGCTCAATTTTCTTTGTCCAAAAAGACACACCAAAAACCATCCAAATACCTCCACACTGCTCGTCTGTAATGTCCCTCTTGTATTGAAGCCCCGACATGAGAAATTGTTCCGAAAAAAATTAAATAAGTCTATATTTTAAGCTTGTTTGTAGCGGAAGCTCCCAGTGTCTCAGTTCACTGCTCTGCCGGTGTCAGCGTAAATCATACGAGACGGTTCACCACCGTCAAATGGACATGCATGCAGTGCTGCGCGGACCCCCCCTGTAAATCCAAAAAGGCACGGATGGCTCTGAAACTTCTCCCAACCCTTAGTCGACATGGAGGTGAGTAGAAAATGAGTGAAATTTGAATTTTGGGTGAACTATGCCTTTAACATATTCAAAATTATTCACAAAATTAATTTTAATAATCAGGACGTGCATTATCCGTGGAGACCAACCTCTTGGTCCCCTCTCTCTGGTCTTATCACGTGCAGCGACGCGCTCCCTCTCCTCCAGCTCCCTGCGGAAGTCACGGGCACGCACCTCCTCGGGGGCATCCTGGGTGGGTTGCCTGAGGTTGGGATAGCATTAGGAGAAATATCTTGCTTGTGTCCACCTTCAAGATGCAGTAGGAACAGTTCAGAAGATATCTTACTGTTTGTAAATGAGTGCCTGGCTAACAAGCAGTGTGCTCAGTGACACTTACTTACTTTACTTTATTTGTTTATTTGGTCGGGACAATGCATATTAATGGACAGTGAGTGCTAAAGTGCCCACAGTAAATACACCGGATTTAGCACATGTGCTAAATTACACAATGATTACAACCCCCGAAACTCAGCTCCATATTTGATCTACTGACCTGTATTTGATCTTGGTGTGACCTGGAAGATCGCGGCTGGAGTACTGCTTGGAGAGAGCACTCAAATCTCCTTCTCCTTTACCTCTCCCTCCTCTTGCCGGCTCAAACGTCGGCCTTGCAGCTGTAGTCATCTTGGATGGCTCTGTGGCAAACAGACGAAAGATGAGCAAACATGAGCTGAAAATCAAATAATGTTCAGAACATAACAGACCAAGATCTGAGAGCTCATTCCTATAGTGATGATGACAAAAATATAAATACTTAGTTTCCCATGTAGAGCTGGAGCACATAAGATAAATCATCCACAATTTTGCCAAGCATACAACACTTTGGGGGGCTGCTGATCAAACAAATCAAATAATCAATTGTGGTTTCTAGGAAATATAACAGGACTTATCCCTAAGCAGAAGTCTCCACATCTCCTAATCTTAAATTATATTCTTCCTTACTATGTTAAAAATAAAGAAGACTGCTGCAAGTCAACACACGCTTTACTGGTGCAACTATAGTATCAACACTATTGAGCTGATGAGAAAAATAGTTTGATTCGTTAAGTCACAGTAAATAACAAAAACATTCAGGCTAACTGGCTAACAAGCACTGACACGCAACAAATTACACAAGAAAGAGTTTTACTGGACCGCAAAATAAAGCAAAACTACCAGCTTCTAGTCAACATATCGTTGGGACACCTGTATGGCACAGTTTAAAATATTTCAAGATGGTTATTGGTGAATAATCGAGTACAAAACACAAACTAGCCTGTTAGCCAGTTACAGTAACAAGGCTGTTAGCATGCTAGCCAGGTTTAACAACGGAAAACGAAGCTATTTCACCTCGCAGACACACGTTAGGACGTCAACCTCCATAAAAGGTGTTTATTAAGTTACATACATTGAAATTAATTCAACAAATGGCAGAAAATATGCTATATAAAGGGTAAATTGTACTCACGATGCTGCTACCACACGACAAAAGTGAAGACCCGATACAACAAAGTGACGTCACTTCCTGTAGAAAACGGTGCGTTCAAAACCATCGGAACTGAGAAAACATTATTCTCACAACGCGTTGTTGTTCATTATTTAGAGATCAGTCTGATTAAAATTCAGTTTTATGTTGTTGTGATCAGAATATATAGGGGGGAAAAAAAGAGAGAAAAAAATCAACAGTTTCTATTTTTGCCCCTTTGCTTCCCGAGAACCAGTAAAGTGTCTTCATAATAATGTGCAGTGCTTTGGTGAGGAAGGTAGGGGGCACGTACTATCAGGTGATAGAGAAAAATCAGTCAAACCTCCATCTAATGACTGGGTTCTGTCTGTGCAAGGTATTCTCGGATCCTATGGCGTTTCCATTACATCATAGATCACAGTGAGTTGGAAGCTGGTATGCTGCCATAGTAGAACAAACAATAGGCCTACTTGACAGTTTTGACACTTCAGTGTGTGCTAAATGGTCATTAACAAGAGTTCATGGTTACTGTAATATTCCTTGAAAGACACAAGTCATATTTTGCACACAAAATTTACAAGCTTTACAAATGCAGGGAGTTATTACTGTTAAAACACGGGGCATCACAATAGATTTTGAGTGGAACAGAGGTTTATTGCATTCTCAGGTAAGTGTAAGTCTCTCAAGATAAATTATACAGAATCAAATCTCGCTGACGAGTTTTTCATGATGGAAATAACTTCCAGCTACACTGGTCATGATTCACATACATTGTGAATTGCTTTGTTTTGTTTATAGTTTTGTTCTACTAATGTCAAAACAAATCTGGTTGGATTATCTTGAATTTCCTCATTTTACTCAGAGTTAATGTTCACACCATGCATTGTAGTGATACAGTAACATAGTTAAACATTTCCCTTGAAACAGTTTCTTTGCAACGACCCAAATGCTCCTATTCCACCATGTCACTTGTACTCTATTTGATTAACCATGTTGATGATTTTTGTTTCTTAAACTCTGCAATGTGGAAATACTAAGACTTTTTTTTTTTTTCATCTAACAGGTTCAGGTGCGGCTCCAGGAAACAAACCAAGGGAGGAGGTTCTACTGGATTCCATGCAACATTCAAACATTATGAGGCTAAAAGGTCTTATTTTATGATGTCAGGTGTAAATTTTCTGTGAAAATAAGACCCAGAGAGGTGGTGACATGTAAAGTTCCCACCAAAGAACAATTCATGGTCTCTTTACAGAGACAACATCCCTGATAATCTGTAGAAAAACTTAACTCATTTCAGCCCATCAACCTAATAGAGTAAAATTACGTCACGTTACACACTGAGGTTATATTTGTCAGGTGTGTCTGTTTTGGCTTCATTGAAACGCATGCTTTGTTGTGATGCATTTTGCCGTGAGTAAAGATCAAAGATTAAAGTCGTGGTTAAAGATCAGGTCTCACTTGATTCCTGGTATCAACCTGACAGGAACAGCAGAACTACTCTAAAATGATTCCCAAGCTAATGAGCTGCCGGGCGTCAATTCAAGTGTAAAACAAAGTGTAGTAAGTGAGTGCACATTACAAGGCCAAAGTCAGGGGAAAAAACAAACACCATTAAGTACTAACATGTATTGGTTTAAATGGTGCACATTGTCACAAGAATAATCCTAGAGAGAGCTTTTTAGTTCAAATTATTCTTTCGGGAAATCTTGCTTCAGAGTGACTAAAGAGTTTATTATTTCACACACAAGCTATAAAACAATGGAATGGAAGAAAAAAAAACCCACTTACTAGATTAACCTGCATGGTGGCATCCAGGTGCAGCACTTCGGTCTGTGGTATGGGTGGAATCTAAAATGTCAGGGGGGGTGGTGGGTGCTCAGGTTAAAATATCTTTCCTTTCCTGTTTGAGATCCAGAGGAGACACAACACCACTCAGCGCTGACAGCACCAACACAGCTGACTTTACAGGTGAGAGAGCACAATACGGCACAGAGAAGGACTTTTCACTACTTTGGATTTCATGTTCATCGACTATGCAGATTGAGGACTCATTATTACAAAGTTGGAATTGCTTTAATTTTCTATGAATAATGAATTTGACCTGTTTAATCGGTGCTGGCACATCTCCAGAAAGACTGATCATGAGAGACTTTAAAACTCTGAGTGCAGGGTCAAAATGTGAAGAGGAGCACAGTATGACTGGGAATGACAATGTAAACACAGAGTGAGATAACATCCATGAATGAAAGAGAGATTATGGTGATGGTGAATATGCTCTGAGTCAGAACTATGTAACATAACAGGATGAGATTGTTTACACTTGATTTTCTTGAAAAGGTGTATTTTTTTTGTCATACAATTCAGTGAGCACTGGGAAAAAGAGCAGATTTATATGTGTCATTTCAATGTTTATCTGTACTCTCTCAGAACAGACAGTAGTTTTTCACAGGGGGTTGGTGACAGCCTCTGTCAACTCTCACTATAGATTTATATTTTGAGCAGGCAGAATGCAGTTTTACAGGTTGTGGATGAGGATGCGAGGTCATTAAACATTGTGTCACAGCAACAAGTCAGAACCAGGCAGGACGCAAAAAAAATAAACACATTATGCTTATGCACACAGCGATTAGGCTACTGTTGTGTTTGCACTGATGTTTAAAAAACACAAACAAACCTGGATTCACCTCATCTGAAAATCATTTTTCATCAGGTTGAAGAAAATCGCAGCATCATGTCACAAAGTAAGCCACACTCAACTCCAACATTTCATCCTTTTGTTAATTTAAATATGTCATGCAAGAAACCCAGGCATCCCAGAATATCCTGACATTGTGTGTGTGTGTTGTAGATGTTGACAGAAGCCAGGTGTTCAGAACCACGCGGGTGCGGACCGCGCTGAAGAAGGATGGCAGCTGGATCCAGAAACCTAAAGGGGAGAGTGAAGAGCCAGAGGAAGCACGGTACGCTCAGCAGCCACGGTGCAAACATCAAAAAAACAGAGCGTTGATTTAAAGCAGCGACTGAAGCCGTCATGTCTTCCTGCGTCTCACTAAAGTGCCGTGCTGCAGGAAGGCATCACTCCTGCTGTATCCTCTGAAAACAGCATGACAGCTCTGGGGTCCTCCTGAATTTTGGCTCTTTTTTTTTCTCTCTTTGCTTTTTTTTGGGGGGGTGTGAAGAGAAATGGTTCAACAATCGTGCTGCACATTCACACAACAACCTCCTCTGTCTTGCAGGACGGAGCACACCGTGGAGACTCCGGTGAAACCAGCTATGGTCAGGCAGAAATCATACGTCCTCTCCACAGCCATGAAATTTGAGTGAGTACCAAGTACAGAATAGATATGGACATTGATTAAAAAGACTGAGCCATTGAAAGTACATTGACACCTACACTCTTATCATAAAGTAAACATGTGAGATCTGAACTGATGTGAACGTATTATTTGATAGCTTTTACTAGCAATTTAGATGCAAAACTTGATATTCAAACACTGGCCCCCCTTGTTTCAGATAGATACAGTATCTCAAATGTTTACAAAATGTGTTGCATGACAACTTCAAGGGGAAACCATGTGGTGTCAGTTCCCCGAATCAAACCTCAACTGTCCTTTAACTCTGTCGTGTCAGTGAATAAGTAAAAAAATGTTTCAAGCTCCAGGCACAAATCATCATCTGTGATATTAACATACATAAACATTAACTTGACTCTGGGGCAGCAGTGAGACCAACACTTCACTGTTAAACTTTATACAAACCTTAACCTTTCTCCCTGAGGCAAACATACACGACTGCTGGAGCAGTTCCCTTTCTCTATATTTCCCGTCAGGTTCCAATAGACCATTATAAAAATATGACTCCCCAGTTTGAACTGTGCAAATATTTTACCAGCCTTAATGTTTTAGTGATTATGACAAGGTTGTGTGTTTAATATTAATCTTGTCGATTTGCTGAGGATAAAAGAAAATCAGCAAAAATGTATTATAAATGATAATTATAAAGTTACACATTATGTTTAAATAGACTGTATAGAGGTTTTGAAACAGTCATCGACTCTTTGCACAGTAATTATGATGAATAAAACATACAGTGCCGTTCCCTGCCTGGGTATTGTTTTTAGTCGTACCTATTGCATTGATATTACATCACCTGACTTTAACACGAACACGACACACGCACAAGCCCCTTTAGTAAATTATTAAAGGTAAGGACACATTTGTGCTGCAAAATATTTCAAAAAGTCCTTTATTCTGGATTTTCTCCCTGAGGTCACACTGTGGGCTCCTTCCACCGAGGGAATCCAAAACAGTACATATTTGAAGAGACCTATGTATTCAGACACCGCAGGGCACGACTCATTTCAGACAATATATCCCATTTATTACTGTCTCGAAGCACATTTTCAAGTCACGTCCGCAGTAAGTTAGTGGTTATGTTAACATTTCTCATCTCAATGCCATTGGAAAAAAAAGAAAAAGAAAAAGTTTGGTATCTGTTCTGTTACTGCAGAGCCATCTTAAACACACACACACACACACACACACACACACACACACACACACACACACACACACACACACACACACACACACACACACACACACACACACACACACACACACACACACACACACACACACACACACACACACACACACACACACACACACACACACACACACACACACATTGGAGCAGTCACTAAGCAAGAAGTTTTATATGATAATCTTTTCTTGCAAATCCTCTGGATGCTGGATCACAATAAATCTTGCCAGATATCGACAACAACTGATTCAATTTTCACAATTTGTAACTTCTGCAGTTGATACTTTAACAATGTGGCTGAGTTTTTCCTCTCCCTTTATTATTTTCACAGATCTGTTGGGTCAATAAATACTAAGTCAATAAGTAAACACTGTGTTTGGTCAGCACAGAATTAGAAGTATTATTAACGTAGAGTTTCCACAAAGCACAACACTGTATCTATATTGTTTAATGTGAGTTAGCTTATCAAGCTGTTGAATTTGTAACGCAGCAGCAGTCCCCAACTTGTTGAACCCAAGCAGCCATTCATTCATTTCTGTAACTCAGTGCAGTCAGCTGTTTATAGCTTTTCTCTCATTGGCCACGGTGAGAAAACAAAACATGTTGGGCTTGATTTTCTATACATGATTTGATGATGATATTATAATGAACCTTCATTATTTGAACAAACAGCAATCACATGACCTAAGAAATAATCCCGTCTTAATTTGGCTCTGTCCATGTCAATAACACTCAAAAACACACTTTTCCTACTGTGCTGACGTCACTGAAGTCTCATAACTTCTACTTTGCCTTTGCTCTCGGCTCTGTTATGACCCCTCGACTTAATCGCAGACTCGCCCTCTCCGCTGAGACATGGCATTTATCTCACAAACGTCTAGTGCTTATGGGAAATGGTGTTCATAGCAGCTAAAAACATAAAAATATTGAATAAACAATAATATTAATATGAAAAGACCCATATGACAAACCTCTGAGAAAAGCTTTGCCCAAGCTGGATTTTTTTTTTAGTAGCACTGTCACACATGTCAAAGGAAATCTGAATGAGGTTTTCTCCTCTTGTTTCACTTCACTTCTTTATGTGGACATGAGTTGTGAGCAGTTTAAAGTGAATTTGAAGGACATGTTGTACAGCAGCTGCAGAAACATGGCCTCTTATTCTCTTTATCGTTCCTTTAAAATAATTTGACTCCTTCAGTTTTACTCTGGGGGACTCGTGGGCTGGAAAAAAGTGTTGTGCCACGTTCAAATGTTCTTACTCAATTAGTAAATGTGACCACAACTTTGACAAGTAATTAATGTCAACACAGCCCGTTCCTCATCGCCAGCTGACCAACAGAGCACTCTGCTCTTTCCTCGGAGCTGCTGATGATGGCTGATTGCAAAGTGTTGTGTAGAAATGAGTTACAGCGAGGGTCCAGCAGCTGTGAGGTCTCCCACACTGTGAACCGCCTGCTCTGAAGCCGACAGCGTGGAGCCAGCATCTGGGCCCATGCTGTGTGACGGCATTAAATGACCCTCGTTGACCACAAACGGGTTGAGTGGGTAAATACCACACTTCCCAAACCCTTCCTTGACAATCCCGACGCCCTCGTCCCCCTTCGCCACCTGATACGTCCCTTTAAAAACGCCAGAGAACTCCTTCTTGCTTATTGCGAAGTGAGCGTCGGTGCCACCGCAGCCGTCGCCCACGAGCGCGGCGAAGTGCTGCCTCAGGAGCGCGAAGAGCCCGACGTCCAGCGGCTGCAGCACGTGAGAGCAGTGAGGGGGAAGGCACAGAAGGACGACCTCCTCCTTCCGAGCCGCCTCCACCACCTCCAGGTTCACGGGCGACTTGTGGCCGTCGAAGATCAGCAGCAGCGGACGCTCCTTGGGCGCATGCGTGAGGAAATGTTTGAGGAACCATTTCTTAAAGAGGTCGGAGGTGACGCATCCAGAGTCTGACCATCCATAGAGGGCACTCGGCGGCCCTTGTGTCTTGTAACATACTCCCCCTGGATAGGCCTTTGAGTAGATAATAAAAGGGGGAATGTCCTCTCCAGCTGCGCTAAAGCAAGCCAGGACAGAGATGTGGTCCCTGGAGCCCGGCGCTGGCTTGTAGCCCAGACTGGCCGCCGGTTTGGGGAGGATCACCCTCTTCCTGCCCAGCTGGAAGCCCGTCTCGTTGCAGTTGAAGATTTGGTGAGGCTTGTCTCTGAGTCCGTGAGTGTCCACCACGGTGTTCAGTAAATTGAAAAACTGATCCACCGCCTCCTTCCTCACACAAACCGTCCTCCCGCGGACGACATTGTCTGCCGCCTGAATTGTAATATTCTTCTCTTGCCGCTTTCTGAAATTGAGCCACCAGGTCTGGCCCAGTTTGGAGAACGCCACCCTGCGATGCTGCCGCTTGTAAATGGACGAGGCAAAGGACACCAGCTGCTGCTTAGTAAGTGGAAATCCATGCTTGGACATATATAAGGAGAACTCCACTAACAGCTCCTCATCTGCCGAGGTGATAAGCTGAGCCGGGCCGCTGCGACTCCCTGGCGTCACCCGTCCGCTGACTCTGTCCCCCAGTGAAGACTTGGGGACGCCAAACTCCTTGGCGGCCTGGCGCACCGTGCACCTCCCCGACTTCACCTCTATCAGGGCGCGCTCCATGGCCTCCTCTGTCCATTTCTTCTTCTTCTTCCTCCCGATTTTGTCGAGATGATTTCTTGACGGCATTCTTTTTGCCTACAGGATGGAACAGGAAATGATGCTTTTGAAACCAATATAACAGCAGCAAATACACATATCACACGACAGGAAACGACGGCTTTTTCCCAGTCTTGCAAAAGGATTGTATCATAACCTTTTGATCTATGTTTTTTTTTTTTAACATGATGGCTGACCCATCTCCTGAGTCTTAATACTGATGCAAGGCACAAGAATCACAGCAACTACATCCTAAGTCCTGCATCAAGTATTGACATTCACTGCACAGTGGATGGACAGACAATAAGGCTGCAGTTGGCTATGATTTGCTAGTTTAAGAGTAATTTAAATAAAACTTTGTGGTTATATTTCTCAGCTCATTTCAGGATCTTCTTGCAAAAGATAATTTAGTGTGACAGTAATAAAAAAAAATGCAGATTTTTTTTTCACCAAAGCCACAAATACACACATCTAGATATAAATGCCTAGTTACACCTGAGTTGGATTGAACAGAGAGTAGCCTATATGAAGATTGTCATTCATTTCAGTTTATATAAACACAAAGATACATTTCATAGATTCATTTTTAAAACTGACTTTAGACTTTCCATACTGTGCAGGTTCACTTGAATAGGCTACTTCATTTCGCTTGTTTGTTACCTGGACACAGAAACATATTGATTAAATGAAATACAATTTAATTAAACTAAACACCAGTGCTGGTGTAGTTGTTTTCACAGACAAAACAAACTTGTTTAAACACAGAGGACCTGTTGAAACACTCACTGACTTGCTGGTGTGGAGGTCGTCGGACTGAGCTTGAGAGAGAAACAGAAAACAGTCCGTCTGCTGCCGAGACGCTGAGCTCCGCAGCTGCTGTTTGTAAACTAACGCTACAGTAACGTGAAGTCAGAGGTTTTTGTTTTTGTTAAAGACAAAATTACGCTCAAAACACAAAATGTGTGGCCGTGTTTGTTGCGTAGTCGCTGCTACATGACTGTCGTTGCACAAAAGTTGATATTTGGCGCCTACACTTTACTATGAACATGTATTTTCCTAACTAGCAAGAAATGCTGCCTCTGAATTAGCCGACAGCGGAACAGCAGCGGAAGTCCAGCCAAGCACCCTTCAAAATAAAAGTATGAACATTCCCGTTACCAAAATAAAAGGTAATAATAGACTGCTAGTACAACATTTGATGTGAGTAGTAGTAGTCACAATGACACGTAGTGAGTAGTTTATTTGACTAGTATGAGTGATTTATTAGGATAATTGCCTTTGTGGGATCATTGTCTTTCACTCAATAGACAAATCAAGATCAACGTCATACTGATGCATTATTGACTGTGGTCCAAGTTTGCATGCCTCACGTGTATATCCAGCACATTTAATTTGAATGAATGCAGATGGTTCACATTCTTGTTTAAGAAAACAGCCCCAGGGCCAGACCTATCCTTGTGGTTTGGTGACATGACATCTCCATCATTAATACACCTTATGTTGGCATTTAAGGGTGCATTTTTCAGCTTTGTTCATCGGCTGTGTTTCAGCAGTCACAGTCACGGTCACTCTTGTTTTATCACTCAGCACATATGCAGGTGTTATAGGCATGTATGTGTAATTAGTGTTTGCCCTCAAATGCAAATTTGTAAAATTCTAACAGGGTATAGAAGAAAAATCTCTCATGCATTTAAAATAAGACAGTTATTGACGAGTGACCTGTTGAAGTGTTGTAAATTTACTATATCCATTGATCAGACCTTTATATTAGAGATAGCCTACATCACTTGAGTTGAAAACTCTCCTAGTATGGTGCTTTGGCCTTTGATACCTGAAGATGGCGAAAGCTCTCATTTGTACCACAATATCTGTAAGCAAGATACAATTTGCTGATGTTTTGTGGTTTTCTATAAGTTTATATATGTGTTTCTCCTTCTTACCCTGTCAGATCAGAAGTGAGTCCCCCTCCCCAAAAGACACAACTTTCTCCAACTGAAGGGTATGTACTGTATGTGTTGAATTTTAATTAGTAATATGTAAACCATAAGAGACTACTCCTCTCCAAATCAACATGTTTCCATGGTTTGCATTATTAATCTCTGTCAAGCCTGAACTTTTAAACCAAATATTGAATGCTACTGCTAGATGTCTTTGTATTGCAAATTATTATTTTTTCTTTGCTTTAGTGATTCAACTAATAAGGGGAATGGTGACGTTATTCATACCACAAAGATGCTCTGCCTTAGGGCTCAACAGTGTCGATCACATACTTTACAGACTTAAAAGCATCTTTCCACTGACTGTAAACGCAGCTAAATACAAAGATGCTGAGTGTCTCTTTATTATATAATGTGTAAGAAGTGACTTGCTCTGTTACAGGCCCAAAACACCCATAGAAGAAGTTTTCCAAAATGGCAAAACAGAACCGGAAAAAAATGTTGCAAACACAGCTACTGAAAACAAGAAAGAAAATGATGATAAACCAGTTGTTAAGTCAAATGTAGACCAGACTGAGACCAAGGTTTCTGCAGCTGCTGAGGTGCAAGATCCTGTTGAAGATAAAGCAGAAGTCCTTGCTGTTCTCCCAGTGGAACTGAAGCCTCAAGAGGAACCTCCAGTCGAAACAGAGCCAGCTGAAGCAGCACAACTGGAGGATGCAGTAGTAAAATCAACCAAACAACCTGCAGAGGATGCTGCAGCAGATGTTTATAAGGCTGAAGCTGTGGTTGTGGAGGAGTCATTGCCTGATCCAAGGAATGTGATTCAAGCAAAACCAGAAGAAGAGGCTTCTCTTCAAGACAATAAGGAACTAGATCCCGACTTAGTGGCAGAACCTGAATCCAAATCACCCACTGAGTGTGCTCCAGAAGCTGCTACAGAACAAAACACAGAAGAAAGTATTGAAGCTGTAGCCGAGGCTGTGGTAGAGTCACCACCTGATATGAGTGATGTGATTCAAACAATCCCAAAAGAAGAGGCTTCTCTTCAAAACAATAAGGAACCAGACCATGAATTAGTGGTCAAATCTGAAGAAACTATTGAAGCTGTAGCCGAGGCAGACCCTATATTAGTGGTTGAATCTGAAGAAAATATTGAAGCTGTAGCTGAGGCTGTGGTGGAGTCATCACCTGATATAAGTGACGTGATTCAAACAACACCAAAAGAAGAAGTTTCCCTTCAAAACAATAAGGAACCAGACCCTGAATTAGTGGTCAAATCTGAAGAAAACATCGAAGCTGTAGCCAAGGCTGTGGTGGAGTCATCACCAGATATGAGTGACGTGATTAAAGCACCACCAGGAGAAGAGGTTTCTCTTCAAAACAAGAACGATCCAGACCCTGAATTAACGGTAGAATCTGAACCTAAATCACCCACTGAGTGCGCTCCAGAAGCTGCTACAGAGGAAGGTTGTGAGAAATGTCCTCCAGAACAAAACACAGAAGAAACAGTTGAAGCTGCAGCCGAGGCTGTGGTGGAGTCATCGCCCGAGATCCCTGCTGTAAATGATGCAACACCAAGTGACAAGGCTGCTCTACAAGGCACCGTGGAACCAATCGAAGATGCTTCAACTAAAACTCCAGCTCAGCCTGCAGCTGAAACTGAGGTAAAGTGTGTAGAGCCTAAAGCTGAGATCGAAGCTCCAGCAGAACCAGCTTTGAAAGCCAGTGTCAAAGAGGCAGTCGAGTGTCAAGTCCAGCCTGTTGATAACACTGTTTTTGAGAAAAGTGCTGAGCCAGCACCTGAGAATTCAACAGCTGGTACGACAGAGTCGAGCACTGAGGACGTTCATGAACCTGCTCCAGAGGCCGGAGCAGATAAGTTATATAACAGAGCCATTGAACTGACTGATGCGTTTGACGTGGAGCCACCCAAGACCGAAGCTCCTGAACCAAAACCAAAACCAAGACAATCCCATCCAGCGGAGCCAAAAGTGAACCAGGCTAACGACACCAACACGTGAGTCAGCTCTTATCAAACCAAACAATCCATACATCTACTGTTTTTTTTGTTTTTTTTTAAAAAACATAATAATCACATGGTTTCACTTGTGCCATGAAATGCATCTCATTGTTTGCTGATTACTTATTTTTGTAGCCCTCAAAGATCTGAAAAGCCCAAAGAGAAGCTTCCAGCCACACAAACTCTCAAAAAGACCAGGTAACACTCACTCTCACTCACTTTAAGGGAAACAAAAATTGAATTTAACACTTTATTTTAGTCGTGCAAAGGGACACAAAGTTCATACATGAAGAGCAGGTGGTGTGATAATCTTTTTCTCACCTTCTGTCTACCTCAGCGATGGCAAACCTATCTGCTCATTCTGCGACCAAGTAATTGATGGAAACACTAAGATCAGTCTTAGTGAACCTCTGGTGACCTGCCACGCTGACTGTCTGAAGGTTTGTCCTGTCTGTTAGGAAAGATGCTGTTACATGTGTATTGATTGACCCACTCTTATTATTACATAATGTTGATGTTGGGTATGTTTTACAGTGTGGTGCGTGTGCTATGGTCCTGGGAGATCTGCTGACCCCGATGTTCCTGCATGACCAAGTGATCCACTGTGGTGTCTGCTTTGAAAAAGCTGTCAACGCCTGAAGCCGTAACTGGGACAAACATGTTGTCGGAGGACTCAAAGCATACTGTGATTAATGTGTGATACAGGCTGAGAATCTCCCCACTGTTGCCTTAACTCTGTTTTCTGCCTATCGACCCAATTTTCTTACTGAACGTTTTTAGGACATAAGAAATCTTCAAAAAGGTTTGGCTCCAGAAGATTATTTATTACTTTAACTGCCAAAGATGCTTGAATGGATTACTTTGCAGTCAACAAGACTGGTTTCATTGCAACATACTGTATAATATTAAAATAAAACCCCAGCTCAGTGCCTCAGATTTAAATGGTTTAATCAGCCTTAATTTCAAATGAGCACAAACAACACTAAGTAGCAGGGCTACACATCAAACACTTGGAAGCAAGTTATTAAAGCATCAACACCTCAGTGACATAAAAACAGCTTATTTTAAGCAGTAACTAAAAAACCTCCAGGAAATAGATACAAATATTGTTCCCCCAAAAACAAATTGGGATTTAAACAAAGCAAAAATACATTATAGGAGTTTATGCAAAGTGCATGCATTGTAAGTGAAAGCAAATAGGGAGATGAGGGGGACACATTAAAAACTCTTGCAGAGAACTTTGGTACATTCAGCTTCTCTTGCTTTAGTTCACGCAGTGTTGATACACAAGATGGTGATAATGAGGCAGCAGCAAAATCATATTCAGAATCTATATATGCATCAGTAAACAGTGAATAGTGAACATGCAGTTATGCTTTGCGAGGCAAGCCGTCATTACTCTTAATTATGCATGAACGTCATACATCACAATCTGACAACAGCTTCGGCACCAGTAAAGCTTCAGAAAAAAGGATCAAATTGGAGAAACAACATGCGAGAGGAAAGTGAACAACAAAGCTAAGAGAATCATCTGAGAGAAGTGTTTAAGGAGAAGAGCTGGGCTCAATGCTGGGGGTGAATCATCATCTTCATCTCTCTGTCTGTTGTTCATACAAAACAGTGATGAGAAACACGTCTGTTATTGGACAGATCTAAAGAAATACTAGCAGGTGATCCAGGTTTGGAAGGTGTTGTTCCCAAGAGGATGAATGGAGACTAGTGCTGACTGTCCATCTCATAGCCAGAGGATGGTGCTGATGGGGATGAAGACGTTGTACTTAGCGAATTCCTTTTCTTCCCAGGAACCGCAAGACTGCATAGTTGTAGGTGGTGGCAATCAGATAAAGAAACTGCAAAAGAAAACATGGAGGGAGGCAGGATGGATGGAAGAAAATATGAAAAAACTGGATATGTGCTGGGATCATTATAAATGGCACGGTCAAACAATCCAGAAACTTTAATTTAGCTCCACTACAAAGGTAAAACAAAAACAACAACATGAAGGGCCCATTCAAACGATAAGAAACAGGGAGTATCAGCCATGCAGGTAGTTTTGGTTTGGAGTTGTCCAGGGTTTGTTGCAAACATATCTCATATTTTTGCTGCTTGTTTTCAAAATTGTCTGTGGATTATAAACAGTGACAGTGACACTGTCTTTGGAGAGATATTTCAAGTCATTTTCAATGCCACTCAAAACACCATAAACTACATTTCACTCACTTTCATTGTCTTGCAATCGCAGCCAAAATCTCAGAGACAGACAGACATAATGAAATGGGACCATTTGCTAAACATCTCTCTTGTGACAATTTGGATGAAGTGACACTTTAGATGTGATTTTACTTCCTGGTATTTACTCCAAGGAGTTTGAATAAATCAAAAGAAATACTTTACCTGACCAGAAAATAGCTACTCACCAGAGCTAAAAGAGTGACTCCAGCACCAGCAAACGCAGCTATAAACAAGTCATAGGTGACGTAGAACTGTAAGATGTAAGAAGCACAGGTCAATTTAATATGTATTCAGAGAACTGGACCAATCATTTGTATGTGTGTATCATTTCTCTGTACAAAATTCCCACACATGCATCCATTGATAATTTAAAATTGATTGTGCATTGATTTTCATGTGATCTTGCTGACATGAAATACTGAATAATCGGATATTGGATTCTTCCACTCACTTCGCTGGTTTTGCAAATAGATGCCAAGGTCATCCCACACGACTTGCCTGGCATTGCATTCCAAGGAAGAAGACCTTAAATGAAGACAACGGTGTAAGTGATGTACTGTAGCTCTTACTACTGCTGAATGGGCTGCGGTGCATTTAAGTCCCTGCTTGCTCAAAACACATCAGGGAAACGTCAGTAATGAAAATAAGATACATGGCATAGCAATTTTAATTATTTCATGACTAATTTAACAACCAGTTTTGCATTCTCTCCCTAATGATTAATTCATTTCTTCCAAGGACGCATTAACATTCTCATCAGGTGGGCATGCGGTCAGTCATTATAAGAACAACGCACCATACTGCCTGGCGTCCATGCAAATCCAGCCATGCTGATTAATGCTGGGGGTTGTTTCAGCCAGGATGTTGATGTTGTGGCAGGTTTGCTCCATGTTGAACAGGAAGAAGACTGGGATAGCAGTGAAGGCAAACACTGCCAGCCAGATGAAGGCCAAGATGTACGTCACTATGATAAACTGTGGAGAAAATAAGTGCAGCACATAAGGTCAGAGAAATGTGGCGTGGAAGCTCAGGTCTCGCTGTGATAAATGTGCTGTCATTAAATCAGCTATCAACCATAATTCACACTTGTGTGTGTGGAAATCGTGGAAACAGTGAGTGTTTTTTATTGAGATTAAAGGAGCTCAAAACAAAACCAGAATTTGGCCTTTTAGCGATGACCTGACGTCATATTTCCCCTCCCTCTTCACCCCCTCCCCCCTCATTCCCCGTCCTTACCGTCAGGCTGAGGCAGCGGCCACATTGGGTGCTCCTGAATTCGCCAAAGGTCTGCTTCACAGCGCTCGTGGTGTAGAAACCCTCAGCCAGCAGCAGGATGCCGTAGAGGAAGAAAAATGATGCCAGGCCATAGATCACAAACTGGAAATATTTGATACTGGAACAGTCACAGGAAGTCAGTCAGACAGAGAAGTGAAGAAACGGCTGATGAATCACAACTCAAGAGAATTTAAAGCAGCAGCACTCACAAGGAGGCCATGATCTCATAGTCCTGGACGTTGCGGGCGAAGTAAGTCGAGACGAGGACTTCGGTCTGGGTGAGAGCTTCATGCCCACAGCCACAAAATAACGCCATGCCGGCATAGCACAGCAAGGTGGCCACCAGGGACGGGTAGGGCACTGCCCCAATGCACCGGATACAGCAATCATAACAACCTGAGGGGGCATAATATATCAGCAAACAGGCGGCACACACCGCACATATTACCACACAACACATCTACGCCACCACGGTGGGGAACCCTTTCACCCTGTCTGGGGAGTTATGAAAAAGGCCTCGCTCAGTCTGCAAATCCATGAGCATGCACCAAACTCCAACAACAGGCAAGGAAGCAACAGAAAAAGAAAAATTAGACAGCAGTGATAAACAAGAGTTCAAAGCAGCAAACTCCGAACAAAGCGTCCAAACAAAAAGCAGTCACCAATGAGTTCACGACAATCTCATGCACTTCTTCCAGTGTAAGCTGTGCTGCTGAAGCAGGTAGCAAATATCCAGAGTGTTAATAAATGCATTGGCAGAAATGGGATAGAGGGAAGCACCTAAGGCTTTGCAAAGCCAAGGCTGCCTGACCGGAAACATTTGCTGCTTCTGATCGTGTCCTACTCCACAACAAGAAAGATCCCCGTGCCAACCAGTGATGTGCTGTGCTGCCTACAGGGTATTGCTACTGTAAAATAAGTCTCTCGGCGCTGATTTCATCCGCATGTGAGAGCTCCAGTCTGCTCGTACCAGCACCGCACAGCTAAACCCCTATACTGACTGTGGTCCAGCCCTCTCTCTCTTTCTCCAGAGATCACAGGCGTCACCGGGCGAGTGAGAGATGGTGGTGAAACACTGGCCTGAGGGCCCCCGAAGAAAGAGCTCCTCTTTGTGGCTGCAAAGACAATATCCTTTGTCTTTGCCACGATTAGAGTTGAACAAAGGGCAGCGATGTTAAACAAACAAAGACCACAGTGCCACAACACGAACACACAGTAGTATAGACTGATGGTGGTGGTGGTGGTGGTGGTGGTGGTGGTGGGGGGGGGGGGCGGGGGTCACCAGGACACCAGGATCGTCTCTACACCACTGGCAATGTCACGACTCAGGCCATCCTCCATGCACAGCTGGATGAGGCTGGTACCAGGGCACTGAGTGTCAATGCCGGCGGGGGCTGGGTTCAAGTGTTCAAAGAGTGGGTGGAAGCATAATGAACGAGGGGGGGGGGTTGAATATCTTCACAACAACAACAACAACAACACTCAAAATTATGGTACACACTGGGAAATATCTGAGTGCCTTAGGTGACTATACCTCAAATCATTTGCGATCATTTTTCAAATTGTGAGGCTTGAGTTGGGAGGACCAGAGTCTGTGAGTTAAACAAACTGCCACCAAAGTATAAATAGTATCAGCAGGAAAGCTGCTAGAGACCCAAAAAGCGGCAGTGCCTGCAGACGCCTACACTTCAGCTGTGCCCTGCTGAAATAGTGATACAGTGATAGAGTGATACAGGCCCATTATAACCTCCAAGTGAAGTCTGTGCACAAGGTATCGCTGCGTTTTAGAGCAGACGCCAGATAATCAATCGATATCGCAAAGCTGTTAAAAAAACGTGTTATAATTAGAGCACAAGTTGTTTGTAAGTGAGAGAAAAAATGGTTAGCACATGTTGTTTGGGTCCACAGTCCTCATGGAAAGTTGCTTATTTATGCCAGTGCCGCATGTGGGAGTTTCTGACCTCCTTCACACGAGTGACCTGGCATGACCTTGGCATGATGAAAGTCTCTTCTCTATCAGCCACTCTGATTCCAGTCTGAGTTTATCATCAGTGGGGTCAGGGGAGGTTATCTTCTGAAATTGCCACCTTCTTCTGAAATCCTTATTCTGTGTTAAACTATGTTATACTGTATCAAGAACAAGGCCAAACTGTGATATTATTACAGTGATGGCCAAAAATCCATTCAATCCCTGTTGAATGATCAAAAATCCACAAGTGGATATTATTTTTTAATAAATGACAACACAGGATTAATTTGCAGCAAATCTTGCCCACAGTGCATGAGGGCAACATGACGTCTAAGGGCAGAAAGGACATATTAAAAGCAACATTAGTACGTTATTGAAATTCACATTTTCAAATCACATTAATAATAGGTGATAAGAGTTATTAAAAATTCTATGCACTCACCCATGTCCAGAAAGAAGTGTGAGGTTATTGAAGTTTTGCTGTGTGGCTTTGTGACTGTGTTATGAGGATATGAGAAGTTATTCCCCGCCACTCCTATATGAATCTGACTCGCGCTTTTGTCTCATCAACAATAGATAGACCACATCTCCCCGAGTCACATCTTAAAGTCACAAAGTCCCATTTCAGCTGCCAGTCATTATTTATGGCGCAGTGGATTCAGGACTGGGGACAGACAGTGGGTCATAAATTCAAACATGAACTTTTTTATTGGTATTTGGTGCTATTTAATGTAGTTGAGCTCTTCTGGCTAATACTTTTGATTACATTCAAGTATTTGTACAATTTAGTGAGAGTGAATTAAATACAGATAACATATAAACCACATAGTAGGCCCTAATTTGAATAATTTATACACTTTGGCGTATTTGAAACAATTTTCGCTTCATTCTTCACGATGAAAGTATGTTTTCTTTCACTTTTTCACTTTTTCTAGTGCTTATTAACTCACATAGCTACTCAGTTATTTATATTTTTCACCCCAGAGTGCTTAGATTGTTGTGCATGTTCATTTGAAGGGAGCACAAGTGTTATATTAAGATTCAATAGTTTATCATCAACACGCAGGTGTTGTTCAGCTGCAAACACACGTTACATGTCAGCATGACACAATAAACATCTCCGAGGGTCCCTGCAGCAGCATCCTGAGATGCGCACACAGATAAGAGGTATGCACAGACAAAAGAGTGAAATAAATCGCAGCGCCAATGACTGACATTGATGAAGTTGACTAACAAGGGTGACATTGACGGTCGGGTCCAGCTGCTGCCCTCCTTCCCTCCCTCCCTCAAGTTTGACCCAGTTGATGTCAAAGCTGGGTTCAGCACAAAGGAGCCAGTGTGGAGCCGGAGAAAACACCACTTTTTTTTTTTTTTTTTGGAGAAGCCCTCATCCTATTTTAGCTTACAATTTTACACCCATGACAAACAACATACACAGACACATTAATAATAATGTCATGTGCTAACATTACTTGTAATGGACTACATTCTGTAAGGCTCCATCACAAACCCAGAGTTCATTTTAAGAGCAACAGAAACACTGCCACTTTACCAACTGGGCTTATTCAGGTCCTGTCAAACATGATGACATTTGAGGGGCGATCTATTGTTGAGCATAAATGAATTCCATTTTAGATTGTGGGTTAGAAAAATGTGTGGATTTATAAATTGTTTGGTTTGAGTTTCCAGTTTCGCCTGAGCTACCCTGAGTAACAACAGATCAAGTAATTAGTATGTAGAAAGGATTAATGACGCTGGCTTTGTTAGGCTGAAAGTGAAGAGTGCAGAGGAATGATGCCTTTGAAATCTCTGAGAAAACTATGAGAGCGAGGGAGAGGGAGAGAGAAAGAGACGAGACGCATTAATTAACCTCTGTACTGTGCGAATGTGTATAATGGCTGTCAGCTTTGCTTGTGAGATGTGAAGAAGGAATACAGTTGACGATCAAAGATCAGGACGAGGCAGGAGGATGAGTTTAAGAGTCTCGCTTGCTTGAGTGACATGGAAAGACAATTTATAAATAAACGACATTTCTAAAAAAGAGATGCAGATGGTGGTCAGGGATGTGAGCAGCTCGGATGATGAATTATTGGGTATTGCTCAATAAGGCTGCCTCAGAGTCATTAGATAATGCATGAAGTGATCACACATTATTCTACCGGCTTTCAGCTAAGTTGCAGTTGCTGTCAAGATGCATATATCAAAGTGTATTTTCCATAATCGATACAAAGAAGTACCTGTATCATCATCGTCAGCAGCGTGTTAATGCACTGCATGTGACTTTGTCTGCAGGGTGTGTATGTGATACAGCACAGTGATGTGTGCATGAGTCGTTTTGTTAATTGTTTGCTGTGTGGTCGATACACTCGCTAATATTTACGCAATAAACGTGGTAATATGTGTGTGTTGATACAAGGGGGGAAGGGAGCCCTGTAAAAATATTTGCACCATCTCCTATCTCTGTTATGATAATGTGCGTTATGTTATCTTGTGGTAAAAGAACAAACAGCCATCAAACAAACAAACAAACAAGCACTTGGAGGACAAAAACACGTCAGACCCTGTCAGAGTTGAATCCAGTGGCAATGACCTCCTGTGGTGAATGCTTGAATTATTTGTTTTACCGCATGATTAAGTAAGTATTGAGCTCTTCTCCAACCGGGTGTTTACTTGCTTGTGTGTGTTGATTGTCTTTCATGATAATCTCAGACTCTGTTGGCTGCGCGTTTGAAACCTGGAAATCAGCAACCTGCCACAGATAACTAATAGATAACCAACCTGCAGGAGGATCTGTGCAGCAGAGGAGCATTATTATAAGGGAAGATGGAGAGAGATGAGTGGACTGTGGTGTTGCTGGAGGTGGGTAAACATAAAACAATGAGTCAAACTATAAATGACAGAGAAATTCAGCAGGGTTCAAGTCATTCTCACCACACCATGCAGTCATTTCTGATGGATGTTGTTCACCAGTGTCACATGCAGATTTGTGTGTGATTGCCACACTGTGGCTACAAAATGGGGAAATGTAATAAAACACTCCATTTCCAACAAAATATTAGGTTTTTAATTTTGTTTTTAAACCTGCTAATAAAATCCAATTTAGATGTTTTTCACTTCCAATTACAGACTGAGGACACACACAACTGCAAAAAGCAATGATGTCATATGCAATTACAGACCACGCACACATCTCATCCCTGGGTTGGTGCTCTTGTATAAGTGTTGGGGCTGATTTACATGTAGGTTTTAAAACGTACTTTACTTACTCAGTTCATTTTTATAGTTGTGTGTTTTTTTTTATTGTACTGACCTGGAATAGCACCTTAAATTTCTTCATGTTGATGTGCACTGAGTGTTAATATGATGATAATAAAGCTTATAATGTTATTTAATCTAATGTTCTGCAACCAACTATTCATTATAAGAAAGAAAGCTCTTCCTCTGCAAATATTCTCAAACCCACAGCCTCCCAATCCAGAGTCAGTGCCATTATCCACTGAGCTATATCCAGCTGAATGTGTTGATAGGGACTCCTCCATAAATCCACCCCACCAACTCAAATACACAAACTCTTCATTGTTGTTCGAACACAATGCTTTTTAGAAGTTTTACTTTTCTCTAAAAGCATACCCCCCCCCCCCCACCACCACCACCACCACACAACCTTTTTTGAATGTTGCCCAGAAGTAAATTATTTCTAGCTTTAAACATGATTTGAGTTATTTATCTAAATCCCTGAATTCCAATGTTTGCGACTTCAAAAACAATGTGTCTTTTGTGTTCCCTGTTCCCCACATTATGCATAATCCTAATGGCTCTTTTTTGTAAAATGAATAACGACTGTAAATTGCTTTTCTAAGTGTTGCCCCATATCGCCACACAGTAACTAAGGTATGGTAAAACCAATGAGCGGTAGAGTACAGTGATTTATAATCCAATATCAGTCTTGATTTCCCCATAAAAGCAATAGTTCTTGATCTCTTTGATTGAATATGGCTTATTTGAAGCTTCCAGCTGATTTTGTGGTCTGATACCCATATATTTTGTTTCATAATCTATCAATAATGATATTATCTATTTTGATTTGCACTTGTGTGCCTTTTTTCCCGCTTTGCAAATATTACAAATTTGGTTTTATTTAAGTTCAGTTCAACTCATTTCTATCAAACCATCTCTTTAATTTATTCAAATAAACAGCCATTAATGCTAACATTGGATATATAGCAGAACTTAGAATTGGCTCCTTTAATGGCAATGCTAACCTAAACCTGACCCAGCTCCATTTCCTTTCCAAAATAAACCCATTCCAGCACTCCACCAATCAATTATCACAGTCACTGCTGGTCTCATGCTTGACTTAGCAAAACTGACACAGCAGAGCCAGAGAAATTATCTTTTAAAAAAAAAAACATGACCACAGTCAGTTTGGCTCAACAATCCAATGTGTTATGGTAGTAATGGCTAATGTAACCTCGAGCGGAGATGAGGAGCAGGTTATTCTGGTGTGCTCACCTTTTTCAATTTTTGTCATTTTCAGACCAGGTCGTCAGTCCCAACCAATTCAAAAGAGGTGCCACTTCTTCTAAAGCCACAAAATCTCTGCAAAACTTTCTCAAATTTTTCCATGTAGCTGAAACATCTCACATAATAATGATTCTCTCTTGAAACAGTAGACTTATGACAACACATTACAGACACTTATTATTCCTGTATTATCCATATGAAGGAAGGGACATATCTGACCTTTTGACAAGACTCATCTTTAGTTCGAAAAATCTTTTAATAGTTGTCTCATTTAGATTAAACAACATTATGATAGTTTCAAAGGAATCAAATCTTAAAGCTTGATGTCCATCGTGTCCATTCAGTAAAGGATGACCCCTGGATATAACTTGGTATGCACGGGGTCCAAACCACAATCTGTATGTTTCATGAAACTCCTTTTTAAATGTGAATAACTGAGTTGGTATACATACAGTTACAATGTAATTACAGTTATCTTTCTGAAGACCTTACAGTATTCATAAACAAACGACAAATAAAATGTTGGTCTAAGTTTATTCTGTACAAACAAGCCAAGCCGTAAGAACCGTGAGTTGGTTAGAGTAGGAAAACACATCTTAAGCGTTTCTCTTTTGAAAGTGAAGCATTAGTTATAGTCCTACAATGTAATAAGCAAAAATTATGGACACATGAAAGAAAGAAAAAATAGCAAGGATACTCAAATAGACTACAATAGATTACACAACACTACATATGCAAAACTGAATTGTTAATTTTAAACATTGCCTAATTTACATTTTTGTAGCGTACTTCTCACCCACACACCCACCCACACACGCACACACCCACCCGCACACACACATACACATGGGTGCTATATTTTGCACTACCAGGTAGAAATATTTTGGACATTTTCACCACATGTGTGACCAGTATTCATGTAAGATTTCAAATCCACTGTTGTTATGATTCCACAGTAATTTCTTATGTGAGCGAGTTACAAGGCATTTTAAAGTAATTACAGTAAAAATACATTTTCATAATAAGCAATGTACCATGAGAAATATGTATAAAATAGCTTGATAATAGTAATAATAATACTGCTTTCGGCTTTTCCCAGATCTCATCTCTGTCCACCACGAGTTGTAATGTCACTTTTTTCCACGAGATCAAAATAGATATCACAGAGTAAGAAAAAGCTTCCCATACAAATCCAACTGTATAAACATTATATTAAGTTCTTGCTAGGTAAAGTTCCAAAAAAGCCAAAGTGGAAAATGAAATGCACTTTTTTTTTTCTTTTTTCTTTTTAACAGCCTTCTAAAATGAGTATTATAAAATGACTCTGCAGTTAGACTTCCTATTATGAGAGAGCAAAAGGCAGGATGTTGGCGGTTGTACACCTTTGGAAAAGACAGAACATACATATTCAATCCTATTTTACCTACACATCCTAAATACAGCTTTACATTTCCATGTTTTACGTATGTCACATTTCTAATCTCCGTCTCCTCTCAGGCTATACCCGTGTGGTGGAGTGGGTGCTGGGCAGGCCTGCGGAGCTGTAACCGGCCGGGAAGGTGCTGTACGGACTCATGTTGGACAGGCCCATCAGTGAGTTGGGGATCATGGTGATGTTGTTGGGGGTCATCAGAGGGATGTCGTCGGGAGAGCGGCGCTGGGTGAGCGAGTAGTCCAAGCTGGGCGAGACGTGAAGGGGATTGTGAAGGGCCTCGCACTGGTTCCTCTGCTGGGACGACAGCGTCTCGTCCACGGTGGTGGCGTGGCTCACGTTGTTGCCTTTGCTGTCGCGCTGGGGGCTGGGCTGCTGGGACGTGTCCTGCCGGCTGCGCTTGTCCTTGCGGTAGTACAGAGCGGCGAAGGCCAGGACGTTGAGGAAGAGCAACGACGCCCCCACGGCGATGGTGACGCTGAGCTCCGTGGAGTAATCTCTGGGGTTCGGCATGATCAGAGGACCCATTTCTCTGCCCCCGTCGCCGTCGCTGTGGGCGGTGGACACGGGAGGACGCCCGGTGCCGCCGGACCGTTTGCCGTTGGACTGGGTGGGATCCAGCGGGGTGACCTTGGTGGTGGTGGAGGAGTAATGGAACATGTCGTGGAGGTTGTAGAGATGCGGCACCAGGTGTTTCCAGAAGGCCACCTTGGTAGCGCGGTAGTGGTCGCGGATACGAGGCTTCAGGCCGATGTGCAGGTACAGCTGGTCGTAGGGGTCGTACTTGGACCAGGCCACCTCCTCGAAGCGGTTGGCCTTGGTGTGGATGAACTTGGTGTCCTGCGGCACTGGCTTGTTAGGGTCCCTATGGAGACATCATATAAAACTGGGGTCATAAAAGATAACTGCAGTGGAACAAAACTTTGATTTACTGGTTGTTGATAACTAATAGAGGTGTGCCAAAAAATCGATTCACATAAGAATCGCAATTCTCATTTAATACGCTTCCGAATCGATATAAAATGTCCCAAAATCAACTTTAAAAAATAAAAAAATGAAACAAATCTGCTGGCTGTCGGCCTCCATTTCCTTAGAATTTAAAAGGCAGCATGTTTAACTGCACCATTTTTTTTAAAATAAAGAGGTACTTTTAATTTTGTTACTTAAGCAATATGTGATGTGCTTTTATGCAACAGTTTCAACAATTCCATCTAAGCATGGATAAATGTTTAAAACTCAATAAATGTGAAAAAGACACTTTAGTCATTCTGTCTTGCAAAGCAGACTGGAGTAGATCATGAGGATCCTTTGGACACCGATAGACTGAAGCAGAAATCATTATGAATCAAATCGTTTTGAATCAAAAAAATCGATTTTGAATCAAATCGTAGCCCCAAAAATCAGAAGTGGGAATCGTGAGATAGTAAAAGATTCCCACCCCTAATAACTAAATACATATACTAACTTCATGAAAAACCATGTTGCGATGACATGACCTTATCGATTTATGGATGTGGAAGATAAACATTCCTGCATTTTTTCACTGTTCCCCACACAGTGAAACAGATTTCACCGCGCTGAACATTAGTTAGCTGGACATTCAGATTTTCCTTATGTTTTCCATATGTTTCTATGAGAAAACAGCTCTTTGTCCAGCTACAGTGTAAATACAGTTTTGCCATTCCAAATACAATATGGAAACAGAAGGATATAAGGGCAAATGTGGAGGTCAACACAATGTAATATCATCATCTGTCCTCAAGGGCTCAGCATTCCCTCATTTCTACACTCTGACACTACACAGCAGCCTACAGTGACCTGCGCTGGGTCTCCTACCGCCAGGGTCATCACGAACAAAGAGTTATTGCAGCTCCAGTAGGGTCACAATGGGGTTGTCCAATACAGTGTAATTACTTTTATGTATTGGTGACATATGTAGCCTATACATAGCACAAGGTTTCAGATGGAGAGCTGTGGAGTTTTAATCTGTTGCTGTTACTTTTCAAAATGATGTTTTTTTTCAGGTCTGAGTCAGAGTTAGAGTGATTTCAGGTCAACTTCAGACTACAGCTTGTCCTGAATAATAAACTCTCATTTGCTAAAAACTGGAAAATGCGATTAAGCTGGAAAAGCCTCCTTTCATTTCTTTAAAATGTCACTGCTTCTGATTATCATCCGAGATGCATACATCACATGATGTACATAAAAGAAACCTATCGTTGGGTACATAGAAGATTTTGCTTAAAATAGATGCAGCCAGAAGAAAAAAAAATCTCCACAGTGAAATGTATACAGTATACATGATTTACATTCCTGTGTTCTTTATTTGTACCAAACGTATTCACAATAAAGTCAGGTAAGGTTTATGGGGTACATCTTAACTGTGTCTTCATAGCTTCTCTTTAACGTAACCTTTTTGTTAAACAGGGAGGAACCGCTTAAACATTTATGTGAATTAAGCTGTAAATTTTAAGATCCATCACCTTTAGGGACTCTGCCAAAAGGGATGAAAATTTGAGAGACAGCCACTTTTCAGTCTCAGCTCTGGTGGAAAATTTGTGTATAAAAAATGCATATAACGACACATTTCACAGAAGCCTAAACACAACACTGGCTCTTTTAAAAAAAAGAGACAACTTGGCATTTAAAAAGACACAGCTTTCATTATATTGCTTGTACAGAATTTTGTGTAGTCTGCAGTTTTCTCAGTAAATGTAACTAAACAGTGGAGCACAACCTGTTCTTTTTTTAGCACCATTCATTTCATTCATTCATTTTTGTCAAAATGAAGCTATGGGATTGTCAAATCGGATAGAGCGAGTGGAAACACATATAACACTGTGTTAGACATGACAATTTATAGACGTTTGATGTTGGATAAGGAATAACTGACAAAAGCTGGGGCACCACTTTTCATGAGCAACTTCCTGTGAACTAACAAAGATAAAAAAAGGAAAAAGGGCAAGAAGACGTGGCAGTGGGAGTTCAGGCTGCACTTAATTAGGAGGAACTACTTAAGGCTGAATCCTACAGTCCTTTAATCAGGGTGATAAAAGAAGGGTAAATGTAGACAGAAGTTTAACATCTCAACACAAATCAGTTCTGTGCAACTAAGGCCGGTTATGTTAAACCCCCACACTATGACCATCTCCGAGACAAGAGCAGAATGCTAAATGAGATGCTGCATGAGATAAGCATGGTAAGTACATGTATGTGCGAATAAGACACTAATCATCTTAACATGTGCTTTGCGTTTTGCTGTTACTCACCCACTCTTGGCAAAGTTGGTCCAGTAAGTCATAACCACAGCGCTGAGCATGATGTCGTTCTTGGAGAAGTTACAGGGGAACAGATCAGTTGGGCCCACCATGGGGATGCCGAACACGTAAGGCACCTCGTCTCCGTGGGCCGAGTCTGACCACACGGGCTTCATCAGGCTCTGGCAGTGGTGGTAGAAAGCGTAGAAGTACGTGGGCGAGCCGTAGCGGGCGTGCAGGTCGGCCGTCACCACCGAGGGCTCCACCCATTGGTGGTCGGTGAACAGCGCCACCAGGGTCTTCCTCCTGGTCTCCGGGTTGTCCTTGTCAGCCCAGTCTGTGTACATGAATTTAATCGTCTCCCTCAGTGTGTCCTTCCCCTCCGGGTAGCCGTACAAACTGTCCACAAAGTCTGACACGGCAAAGTCAAAGTCGCTGCCGGACACGCCGTCCTCCAGGTCCATCACGTTCTCCACAAAGCGAAGTCCCTCTCCCTGATTCACCCCCAGCATTATGTCGTAGTTGAGGAACTCGCCCTGCTCCATCAGGATCTCTGGGTCGTCTGGGATGACGTCTCCGTCGATGACGGGGCCGAACGCCACGCGGTAGCGCGCGGCCTGGATGTCTTGTTCCACCAGCTCCTTAGCGCTTTTCTTCTGCAGGCAGGAGACCATGTCCACCGTGTCCAGCACGTTGCAGCCAACCCTCTCGGCCAGCATTCGAGTGTACTTCACTGGCTGGTAGTTGACGGCCCAGCTGGACAGGGCTGAGCCGCTCTGGATGATGGCTCTGTGGAACAAACCTTGAGACACAAAATTCAGAACAAAAAAGACAAAGAACAAAGGCCCAGAGAAACCGTGGTTAGTGCTTCATCCCCACCAAGTCATTATTCGCACTCCGAACTTCCCTATACGCAAATACATGATTTACTTTGCACTAATTGCAATTAACAACAAAATCAATGGTTTGTTGCCGCTCAAAAGGAAGACAAAAGCAGACAAGCCTGCATGTGATGTACTTGGCACAGCAGCCAAGAAGATAAAGCAGTGCAGAGAGTGAACAGGCCAGATAGTTGAGCCTTGCTGATGAGAAGCTGCTCAGTGAAGCAGCTGGTAGAAGAAATGAACTGGTAATAGGATGTTGGTCCTATCTATTGTTATTATAATGATGGAAAAAACTTGTTTTTCTCTGTTGATCCTCTTATTTGTTTCATGTGGTGTCAGGGCTATATGCAGATGAGGGTGAATGAATACGTGTCAAATTAATGATCAATTTGCAGTATTGTTTCCGTGCAGGGGCAGGTTAGCCTACTCTGCACCAGTTACTGACAGACGTACTGTAATTGTGGAATCGTTAATACTGTGTGTCTAACAAGCTGCATATAGCTTACACATAGACTGCTGATGCCAACTGTGCAGTGGAGGGTCTGTGCAGGGAGCTGAATATGCAGTAACTCTGATCCCTCAATGTTGATACAGTCAACACGCTGCTCTGATGAATTGTTTATATGCAGTGTGTCACCTCTGTCTCCAGGGATTTTGTATCTAAAACTAAAAATGACAAGTGATATGTATCAACCCAGAAAATACTGTGCCGAGGTTAAGGCATTGCAGTCGCTGGAAAAAGAGCGCAAGGACAGTGTCACTTTCTCCCTCCTTTGCTGTCATTTATTTCAAATTTTTTTTAGGGCAGCAGCTAGCTAGTCTACTTCAAAGACAGCCAGAGATCTTTGTGCATTCGCTACAGCCCAGCGAGGGCATCAAATACGAACCTCACAAAGGACAGTTGCCGCAGCCTCCCTGGCATTGATAAAAAAAATAAAAAAAACACACAATTTCTGCCCTTCCTGTGATTCGGTCCAGCATCAATGGGGGACCAGAGCAATAATAGCACAAAGATAAGAGGTTCAATTCTCAGTGGGCCACCTCTACTGAAACACACACGTTTGATTCTTACAAGGAGCATTTGGATAAGTGCCATGTTTTCATGTTACCAATTGGATTTTTCAGTGGTTATAGGATACTAGTTGCCTGCTGATATTTTATAATGAATAGTTAAATTATGTTGTAATTAAAAAATAATCTGAAAATAGATGATAAAGAGAATATCCAATTTTCATATAAAGCACTTCGCAAACATTTTTTTTTTTACATAAAATAAAAAGTATTTGATTCTGCTTCATTTGCACACTGCACTAGTCTTTGTTATCTACAGTGAATTTACTAGATATTTAACTACAGTGGGGGTTATCTTGATGTTTTTGCCACACCATGCAGGTAGGCAGGTAAAAAAAACATTGACATAGTAATCAGTCAAAAAAAAAACAGACAGAACAGGTGAACATGATGACATGCTGAAAACTTTATAATGCCAGTGGGCTTCTTTAAAGAGCTTCTCATTTTAAGAGGCAAAGCTTTTAGGCTGATTAGACTGAGCAGAGGGGAACAAAAGCAATCACTTACTTAACGAATATCCCCTTTACCCCATTCCCATATCATAACACTTCATCTCTTGGAAAGACCATTTAGAGCTGCACTTGAAACAACATTCCAGGATGAGAGTGACATTCCTGGATGATTAAAAAAGATTGTTTGAAAAGTAACACTGACACATTCAAGATAAGATATTAATTAGACTGAGGCAAAAAAAAAAAGCATGTCAAAGTCTGTGGATTTTAACGTTGCTTTTATGTCGCTGTATTTTCCTGTGTATCAGTAACTAATTGCATTAATTACAGATGTCAGCGATAAGTTTTTACCCTCTGAGTGGTGGGACAGCGTTAGCAGGCTGACACAGGATGCACCGATCCCAGATCCAAATACTGTGATGCGGCCCGGGTCTCCGCCGAAGTAACCGATGTTCTTACTGATCCAGCGGAGAGCTTGAATCTGATCCAGGAGGCCATAGTTTCCTTTTGCTGCCTGGTCACCGGTACTGAGGAAGCCTGAAATATACATGGAGACAACAGAGCCAGTACTGAAATAGAGATCTTCAGTGTATGTCACAGCTTTGATCTAAAGCTGTAGCCCAGCAGGGCATCTGAATAAACTGACACCGTTTCCCCCCCAGGTGCGAATATGCCTTTGCTCTCTCCCACAGTGTCTTGACTACTTTACTCAACTCCCTGTGATAGTCTCCAAGCCGCAGTTTCCCTCAGGACGTGAACAGGGCTCTGCTCATCAAATCTGAATGCTCTCCCCGCAAAACTGACTTCATAACATTCAGCATGGATAAAGAAATAAATCTTTCACCTGGGCTTATTTCTTTAAATTAATTACATAAAACCACACAGAGGTCACTAGTGCTCTTACATTTGATGCTATTACTTATTGCCTTGTCTAGTCTCATCTAAACAACATGGCGTTTGGAATGATAAACACTGAGAAATGAACAACCTTTGACTTTGTGAATACTTGTGAATGCTGCACCCACTCCTTACTGTATTCAAATCATCTTTTTCTTTCGAGAATGGATGAGGCTGATAATCTTGTACAGATCAGATAAATCCATCTAACGGAAGATAGATCGCATTTTTAGAATGTGTATAGAACAGCTTGTATGCAACAAGGACAAGGCATGATAGGTATTTACCTCGCTTTCCCTCTGAGGACAACATTTGTATGCAAATCAAGCTATGCCATGCTACCAGGGTCGTGTTTATCTATATTTTCCCGTACTGTTTCACAATTTTCAGTCATATGTCTGCTTCATTTTTATAGGTTCATAAAAGCAGCCTAAGTGGGAATTAATTACCATTATTGCAGTTTAATCTCTCAGATCCAGCAGGGATAAACACCCTATTATTGAAAGAGTTACCGCACAGCGACGTTGCAATCACCTAATATTCCAATTCTGTAGTTGAGCGTGACGACGACAACGTTCCCATAACTGGCCAGCACGCTGCCATCCATCATGTTCCCCGTGCCCTCCATATAGGAGCCTCCATGGATGTAGACCATCACAGGTCGGGCTTCTGAGTCCCTTATATCTGCAATATCAACACACACACACAAGCTGAGCAAACAACTGCAGAGGCGACAGTAATGAAATGGAAAATTCATGGAGCACTGTTTCTAAAACTTTAGATCCCAACTGTTCAGTATGAGGTATGGGTAAAGACTGCTCAGAAAGGATGCTTAGAAGCAGTGGTAGGCCTGTGGTTGGGAAGCTGTAATGACATTCAGAAAATGTATGGTAAATACACTCTGACAACAGCGTATGAATAAAATGGCTGAATATAATTAACAACAGTTTTAGAGTGCATTTTTAAGGCTCAAGCAAGTGTACTTGTGCTCCCTACCGTATCTGAGATTCTTTGCATTAGAGAGAAAAAGGGAAAAACACTTATTGATCTGACTTGAGGCTTGATCTCAGAGGAGAAAATTCTGCAATACCTTTTACTGTTCAACATATAATATGCATGCACAAGCATAAAAAAACAAGCTTTATATTTGTAGATCTGAACTGAAAAGTAACTAACCCAGTTCTTGTTATCTACCACTATGACCCAAAACAGAACTGCCTCATTTTTTCCAATAGAAATGGAAAATCTATGTTTTCAGACCAATCTGTTACACAGACTTAATGACTGGCTTTAAAAGGGACTAAAAGACAGATGAGTAGATAATGCAAGCTCTGAATCAATGTGCGAGGCAGCAAAGATGTAGTACTTACTGAAAGAATTGCAACATAGCTCAATTCAGGACATGAGGTGCAGTAACAGCTAACTTATGTAATCAGAAATCAGATAAGAACATTTTTTTTGTACTCAAAGCAAAAGAGCTCCCACGTGGTTCCTCAAGAATGTAAAAAATAAAAAATAAAAGAACAGTAATTGTTTAATTGTAAAAAATCTTCATCCAAAGGCAAACTAAAAGAATCCATGCAGCAAGACTTTGTGCTCTTAAAAATACCTTCAGATATATGAGTCTCAGCATGTGAGAAAGCCGCCCCCTTTTTCCTGTGTTGGCTCCCTGGGATTCAGATACGAAAAAAAAAAAAAAAAGAATTACAGAATTCAAAATAGCATTGTTGAGTGTGCTTCTTATTAAATGCACGGTTCGATCAGGAGAGACAGGATCCATAAAGTAATAGAAAAAAGAAGATTTACATGCAGTATGTTACACTGTTCCCTGTAGTTGCTTTTGGACGAGATGTAGATGACATTATGTAAAATCTTTAGTGATGTATGACACAATTAAACATTATTATGAAGAGTTAGAGTAGTGCTGTATCCTCTTTTGATCAAGTTAAAAAAAAATCTTGTTATATTTGTAGAAGATGGCTCATTGTGTATTTGAATATGCACACACAGTCACCTTTGAATGGTTAATTATTTGTATCATTATATTGATGCAACTGCTTTAGCTTTGACTGGAGCAATACATCTTTCTTGGTTAATCTTATTTCCCTGGACAAATATATATCTGCACAGAGATGTCTCATTGATTCTTCAGGTAAATAACGGCAGGTTAATTACTGAAGATAGGAGATGTATGTATCTATTAATGAATAATCAATAAACTCAGACCAGAGTGAGGCATCAGGCCCCAAAAATAAATATTAAATAGTTGGGATTTCAGAAACGTCTGAACGTCATCTCTTTAATTTGACAAGAGATAAGTGAAAACGGACGGGACACGTTTCACACTGAAACAGTGACAAAAATGCGTAGAACCAACGGGTTTGTTTATGTCCTTCCAAATATGAATGCAAATGTGAAATTTCATTAACCTGTTTGTGTGCCGGGTGACGCGGCTTTTAGGCAGCACTCAGACCACGGGCTTTATGAAACGTGGGCTGCACCATTTTGGACAGCTTCCTCTCCAACAGGCTGTTTATCTGTTGTTGCTACGCTACCATAGAAAAACCAGTCAAAGTGTGGCGCGTGGCACACACTGAAGCTGAACACGGTTAAACTGTGAATGCAGTGTTTTGTGTTACACTGAATGCCTGAGAGGGCGACAGTATATTCTCAGGGACCATGTTCAATCGGCGTGCTGAGGTAACCTGAACTAGAGAAAGCTGTTTGTCATCACCAGACTAGAGAACGTGCTGTTGTGGCATGACATTGTTGAGTTAATCTACACGTTCACCACGGGCAACACAGAATATTCCCTCGCTGGTTCTTCTCACAGATCTATTAGATATAAAAATAGGAAAGGATTCACCCAGCAATAGACACTTGACTCTTATACTTCACTAATTGGCCCCCAGCAGACACACTGTCTGAACAAAGCAGTGATTTGGTAATGAAAAAATAAATACAGAAATTGTAATTTTTAACAAACATGGAAAGCTAGCTTCACTTGATCTCCTGAGTAATTCTTCATGTTTACTTCTGATGTCGTGTGCTGACAGCCAAATACTGCTGGGCTCATCGTTTTAACAGCTGAAAATTATTGCTTAGTTTAGTCGGACCAATACTTAAACAACACCTTACCTCAGCAATATCTCACTGGATGTCTATTAGTGAGACAGCGAGCACTTACTCTAGTACATTCGTGTTTACTTAACACCTCCCTATGTGTATTTGTACACCTTCAGAGGCTTCATTTGCATTGATTGACAAAATATGAATACATTACTGCTAACTGTGATTGTTGTTTAAAATGTAACATGATTGCAACACGTGGGTTACATTGCTTTGGATGGTAAATCAGCCCTTGGCGGCAGCAATGACATGAGCGGTGGTCACACACACACATGCTATATGATGATCACAGGACGACATCATAGGGCCACGAGAACGGTGATCGGTGATGGACATGGAAAGTCATTGCTGTCTTTTTTTTTTTACCACACCAACTCACCATCCTCTGTCGGAGCGTAGATGTTTAGATATAAACAGTCCTCGCTCTGATCCTGAATGTATGTGGCTACTGTGTCCAGGTTATAGGTGAACCATATGGGCATCATGATCTCTGGCACGGTGTTGTGGATGTTCTGAGGGCACACAGGCATGAAGTGGGTAGCATTCTTGATACCTGACCAAGAGGAGGGCTGGTCTGGGGGCATGAAACGCTTCTCGCCCACCGGCGGCGCGGCGTAGGGGACCCCTAGATACTGATCAACGGGCCTGAGCACCTCGATGGGCACGGGCACCCTGAGGCCTCGCAGTTTCCCAAATTGGGTGGTGACTGTCGGGTAGAATTTCTGGCTGGTTGCCTTGGTGAACGACCAGCAGGAACATAATATCCACCAAAGAAGAGCACAGTGGGTGATGGTTACAGTCCCTTGCTGATGTAGCAGGTGTGCAGGCAACAGATGGTCTCTAAATGTAGCCAGCCACATGGTCTGGGCAAGACAGTGCCCTTTGCACAACACAAATGCACACTGTTGTGTCTGTTCAGTCCTGCTGCACGGACCCTGTCAAACAGACATCACTCACTGCGCCTTTGACTCCGATGGTTATCAAATCCGAATGCACCTCAGCCAGGTATGTACCGCCTCCACTTTTCATTGCAGGGCACACAGATCTGAGGACAAGACGACAGGAACAAGGATCATCAATAAACAAGTTTGATCGAAAAAACAACAACAAGAAAAACATTTTTATATCAGCTTAATATCAACTTGATGCTAACAACATTTCGGGACAAGAGCAAATGCATCCCTTCACATCTAGAAATCACTGAACGCTGATCTCTGTGTGCATCAGTGGAGGAGGCGATGGGAGGAATCTGAAAACCCCATCTGCTGTGATGTTGGAGTGACGCTGTGAAAGCATCTCAAGATAAAAGGTGTTAAGCACCTCTTTTTTCTTTTGCAAAAGCAACAAAGTGAGCAGCGGAGACAAATATGTATTCATTAGGGATTAAAAAGAGGGAATTTTTCTGATTTCCATTGTGATGTTTCAGCATTCAATCGTCTCATTTCAAAACCATCCAAATATCCCAAATCCTCTGAATATTTTTGTGTCTTATGTGTGCGCATCCCTGTCAGAGGCTGAGTTGAACAGCCGCAGAACAAACATGTCTAATGGGACCACACTAGCACCAAACCCTCCTCATAAAGAAGAGTAATTGCAGGTTAACTGAAAGACTTGAGGCAGCCTTATAGACAGCAATAGACCATTTAAGTTCAATACCAGAGGAAAGAGATTCTTCACTGCTTCTTTTTAAGAGATTTGTTGCAGTCTACATCTTTCGCTTCTTTCTGCAAATACGAACAGATATTCACTGAAAGTGAAGTGGAAGGTGAGAGTTTTTTCTTTCAGCTTTCATGATCAGAAGAAATCTGTTTTCATTCTTCACAGCGTTCAAAAAAAAAACGGCTGTTTACAAATCAGAAGCAAAAGAAATCCTGTTGATTCTACATACTTCTTATTTCCAAGAGGAAGAATTCCTTGATCTTGGATCTGTTAGTCACCCCGATGATATCGGACTGCTTGTTGCAAACATATGATCTGTTTGATCCCAAGTGTACTCACCACCAGAGCCTCTCGTGCAGTGACAAGTGAGAACTAGGTTCATCAGTGTGCACGCTTCGGTAAACAGGCGAATACACATTCACCCATAATTAGATGTGCATACTGCATGTCAAATAAGGTATCAAAAGTAAGCTCACCCATGGAGAACTACAGTGAGCAAACTGAGCTGTGCTTCCTCTAATTAACTACTTTGTAATCCAAACTATATCCACTCTCCATATCCTATAGTCCAGGATGGCATTAAGTAGACGGGGTTCTCACTGGTTCCAGAGTGAAAAAAAAAAGCAAAAACAAGCTTGTTAAGCCAATCAAATTTATTGACGAGCGCTATACCTCAAGCATTGTGACAGACTGCAGCTAAACGGCTCTCGTTCAATCTGATGAACCTTTTACATTAAGACGAGGGGATGATTTCTCCCTTTCGGAATCTGAGAAACTAATTAACCTCAGATGTGGCGCATCGGCTTTTCTCTTTCCCTGCAACATTTTGTTTACCCTAGCAGGAAACGTAAACACAAATAAAGGCACGGCCCATTCTGAGTTTCACAGCACATTACCTGCTATGAACATCATTATAGTTTTTCATTTTTCCTTCTTTTTTTTCTTTGCAGCGAGCCAAATCAGGTACATTCAGTCTAAAACAGAAATATCACAGAGGTTCATTGTAGAAATATTGTACATCTCTGCCCCTAAAGCCAGCTTTGTCCGTATTAATTAACACTTCCCCATAGCCAAAAAAAGGACAAGACTTGTTCCATACCCATCTGCTACGTGACAATGATGTACGGCTCCCAGGACATTAAAATGGAAAAGACAGAGAACCTGATTTTTTTTTTCTTTCTTTCATACAATGGAGCACATCTTCTGGTTTGAAATTGACACTGATAATAAATCTTTTGAATTTTCATTTGGAGGCAATAATCCTATGTTCCCAAAACCTCGCTGTGAAATGGTTATCACTTATCAAATTAGCAGTAACAGGCTGTTCAGTGGCATCACCAGTCTGACTTGGTTAGGAAGCAGCCCTGGCAGTAAAAAAAATAAAAAAATACTGAGACACCGCTGGGGCTGCTGTAGATCAAAGAGATAATATGAATTCTTAAAATGAGCGGTATTTCCTTTTAAATTACACATGCATTCACGATATTAGCATCAATACATCAGCATATTCTTGCTAATTGACATCAAATCAAACCTCTAGTGTTATTCACTGGCACAATGCTGAGGTAGCTTTTTAAATAGAGTATTTCATTTTTGTTTTAGTGATTGTAGCTACTGCAGACAGTCAAAGCAGCTGAATACTGCCTTCAACTGGGCTGCAGAATATTCTCCCAACTTATGGTCTGCGATGGGACAGATGTGGATAAAAGCTTTATAGCTTACACCAAATGGGCCATGTAATAAAAGTGAGCAATCACTCAGCCAAGTTTGATATACTGCAAGTTTTTAGGCAATCTAGACCCAGCAACAGGAGAGATGGGAGGAAAAAACATGGGGTAAATATTTCAATTAAATGCCTGCAATAACTCAGCAACTGAGTGTATAAATGTTCAAAAATAAAAATGTTTTACAGCCTATCATATCATACCATTGGGCAATGTTGCAGCAGGCAGATGTTTGTGCATCACAGTGGGGGTCTGGGTCAAAAGACCTGGGTGTCCTTCTGGGGGTTTACAGGACCCAAACATTTTAATTCCCAGACTTGATCCCAATTACAGACCTATTACAATGATTGCTATGATTGTGTTCCACACTCGTATCATTACTGCCTGTACACCTACATCATTGACAGGCAAACAAGTCAACACCAATTCACGACTAGTAAAAAAAAAAAAAAATCTCTGGGACAACATTATCGATCAGGTTCTGGTAGCCTGGGGCCCTTGACATGAAAAGCATTTGAGAAGAAGCCTAGTGTGTCAGACATGCTGGGCTCCCGATGCCCTTGTAATTCGACTGGTGTGGATCAAACCCGTTTTAGTGGATCCCCCTCTAATTTACCAGTGTAATGAAAGAGGAGGTGAGACTGATGCAGATAAGACTGCCTTACAGGAAGAAAAAAAAAAAAACATGCAGGTAGCACTTAACATAATGATCAATGCTTTAGAAATTAATGCAAGGACCCAGACCCACAGAGGAAACCAAGCCACAGCCCAGATAGCATCGACAAACTGCTGTAGTGTGTGTATGTGTGTGTGTGTGTGTGTGTGTGTGTGTGTGTGTGTGTGCGTGCGCTGCCTCACGTTGTGACTGGGAAGCTTGTTTAATCTAGGTCTAGGACGGTGTAATATTGGATAAAATAGGAAGAAAAAAACACACACTGGCGAGCCAACAAATGTTCACACACGCTGTATCGCTCAGCATTCATCTTGAATTAAAACATTTTCTCACAGATGTCAGTGATCAACCTGAACAAAGATGCGTCTCCCTGCACGGGAAGGAAGGAAGGAAGGAAGGAAGGAAGAGGGGAGAGAAAAACAGAATCATTAGGTTAACTCACCTGCTTTTACAGAAGCTGACGATACGCGCTCCATCTCGAGATTTCCTCCATACCATACCATTCCCGACAGTTTCCCCCTTTTTTACAAGACAATGGGGGGTGGTGGTGAGATCGGTGTTGAAATATCTCTCCGGTTCTCCAGCAGCAACAGCAGCAGCAGCAGCTATCAAACACACGGATCTTTCACTCTTATCTCCTGCTTTGCACAGTCTGTGTGCTTTGCGCATTCACGACGCCAAGGTCAGGAGCGCCAACGGTTTTAATGGAGCGCCCACCATAGAGATCTCTCTACGGCGCCCACTGCCAGCGCGTTACTAAGCAACCGCCGGGATACGCCAGTGCATTAAATTCACCCTCCAACAACCGACAAAATCCCAATTTAGAAACCATTAACTAACCACCTTAACCTCGGACAGCACACTCCTTGTTACTCGCGTTGCATTGTGCACGGATGAAACACGTCTACTTCAGCTCTTCTTTGGACCAGATAATAATAAGTGCTGCTCATATATATAAGAGGAAGTGTGCACTGTGCAGCAGCAGGCCTGCATGCATGGAAAGAGAGAAGGAGGTGGGCATTTCCAGTACATTACCTACTGGGATACTTAAGTCTTTAAGCAATGTGTGATAATAACCATGGCAAAATGAAGAGGAAAGAAGAAAACTAATATCCCACTCCTAATAAGCTCACGTCCCTGCAGCAAAATCTAAACAGAAGGAATTTATTCAAATCAAATTTGATCAAATTTATGTTCTTAAAACACTATTGGATTTAGCCTATTTTAAAAGAATAAATAAAAGAGAAATAAAAAAAATAAAAAAGCATTGCTGAAGAGTCCTGCAATGACAGCCCCTGAAACACCAGACCCATGTTTAATGAGCAGAATGGATTGGCAATGCTGTGTTGCAAATGACCACAGGTGGCAGGGAATTGAGTCCAGCAAAGGAGAGTGGTGCTTCTTTCTTAGATTAAGTCAAATTGTTGTTGTTGTTTTTATTATATAGGCTATGTCTTTGGTATTTTTCATTTAGGGAGATGAAATTGTTCAAAACTTTCTTAAAATGAAAATATACAGTAGCTATATGCCACACTGGAATCTACTTTAACCATAACATTATACAGTATGAGGCGATATCCAGACAGATGCTGACAGTGCAAACATTTTCCCCACATATGCTTTTTTTTTTTTTTATGCCTCCTGGCCATAGCTGTGATGCTGTGCTTTGTGCATGTATAGAGCAGAGGGATTGTGTTTGCCTTCCCTTAGAGAGATAGCTGCTGCTTAGTGATGTCTGTTTCAAGCTTGGTTACCAAAGCAAGGAGAGCTTTTTACAGAAAAAAAAGTCCTTATAATGCGGCTCATGCAGGGGCACAATCTTTTCTTTTTTTGCACAGTAAATGGATTGTGAATATCACATGCAGGTAGTTGATGCATTTATGTGTTTTATTAAGTTGGTGGTGTGGATCTTCAAATAGTTTCATATAATTTTTTAGCAGAGCGGACTTAACCCAATATTGCCCAGGTGGCATTTAAAGAGTCCAATGAGTTCCAATGAGAAGACATTTTAATTACAGATGCAATTTTCACACAGTATTTGCATCATAGACAGTTTCTCACATGAGCCCTAAAGTGTGGGCTGAATATGCGTGAACCAGGACAAAACAAAAGCTGCCTCTGTGGCCGTGGATATGCTATGATATCTTTTGTCCTTTGGTGAGGAAAAAGAGAGTAATTTTCATTTTCTTTCATAATAAAATGATTCATTTCCAGGGTTGAACTGACATGGGTTGAACATGTCAGCAGTTGTAGGCTACTCAAGAAGACTGTTGCCATGGTGCCACAAGCCTCAAAAACAAATTCATGTCAATCTGTCAGGCACCATTTATTCAATTTCGACATGTTTACAGAATTTGCCAAATGCAAGTGTAGGCAGGAATCACTCTACCACTGTCCCCATTTCCCCTAGCCCAGCTAGAAATGTACCATAAACCTTAATCTGTTCTGATGAGTCTATGCATTATTGACTAAATGCTGTTTTATCAATTATAACCTGACTGGGCTACATTTTTTGCAGGCCTAGCTGGGTCAGTTTTCACCCACAGAGTTGTCCTCATAAAGATTCAAGAAAACTGTCAGATGGGTCAGAGGGGGAAATAAGGTCAAGTCTGAGCTGTTTTCAGCAGGAGTACAGAAATGCTGACCTTCACTGACGATAATCCAGTGGAGAACTTCGCGAAACTCATAAATCCAACATTTAAGTGGCCTCTGTGATTGCAAGCATATGTGAAGGATTAAGATCACAGTCACCAGTAAAAGGAGGCCAACCTCAGACATCTAAAAGGTGCTGCTTCTCCCTAAAACTGAAAGGAAGTTGAGATGTGTTGGGCTTCTGATAAAAAAAAATCCCTCCCATGTGGAGGTATTTCTAGCACATCCAACTGGGAGGAGACCCCGGGGCAACAGAATGAGAGAGATTACAAATCCCACCCAGTCTGCTTACTCCCTGGGATCCTTCAGGAGGGGTGTAAGATAACAGCTCATGACAAGGAAGCCTGTGCTACTTCGCTGTCATTGCTGCAACCTGTATCTAGACTTATTTTTGATATATCGAATATTCTGTCTCAATCGGCTGCCTTTGTTTGTCCGATTGCTCTTTTTGGTGTCATGTACACGTTTCAAACACGATACGCAGTGAATTTGATTTGCTTTTACATACTGCTCAGAGAAACAGAGTGGCATCTTAATTCTGACCTCTTTTTAAATAAGGGTCAGCATCGCCTTTGTTTACTTGATTCCCTATGGCCTCTTCCAATCCCTCGTCTTCCCTGCCTTGCTCTTCAGGACCTACTGCAGTGCCTGCCGTGTGCTGAGAGGATACAATACCAGCATGCCCAAATAATGCGCAGCACTCCCATCACTCTCCCCAAACAACCACTTCACTACATTATGAATATATGATACAAGGTCCACAGTCTTTGATACTGCACATGGCCATTCCTTGTCGATCTTGGCAGTGCACCATATATTTCCGGTCATTAATTGGGGTATTTATATGCAGCTGTTTCCCCTATTAACTCATTTGTTTTAGTTATTGTATTTTCAGGTGGTTTTGGTATGTGCGATCATTCACGTAAATTAAGCAAACAAATGTCTGCTTTGTTCCTTGAATACACCATAAATAGATTAGATTAGATTATATGAAACTTTAATGAACCCCAGGGGGAAAGTGGGTCAGGCAGAGAGGAGAATACTGTAGGTAAGAGCAAAGAGAAACCACTGCTGAAGATAACAGAGGAAAGGAACACAACAGGATATATGAAAATGTGATGGCTATAGTGATTATAGCCGAATGAATACTGAATATACAGCCAATTGTATAATTTATAGGTAGTTTATAGATTATGTTAGTTTATAGATTTACAGCACAAATGCAGTGTATGCAAATGTGCATCACTGCAGATGGAGGAAAGTAAAACACACACAAACCTGTCACAATATGCAAATAAATGATTCATGCGCTAATAATTCTGCAATTGGAGTCAACATATTTATAGATGCACCTAAATCCCATAATTCAGTTACATAAGCAAATTTTCATCAATTACCATCCAAACTTGCACTTAGTTGTTGCTGCGAAAACAAGCGCTGCGCTGGCTTTGCAGCAAGATGAGGGATCCTGCAGTAACACTGTTGTCAGACACCCTTGAGCGCTCACATGCAGTCCAGGGCAAAGAAGATGCATTAAACGCAGAGATCCATTTTCACTGATGATAATATCATAATAATATCTGATTAAAAATCCTCATAGAACCACACTAGTATTCCCTATATTCCTCATAATTAATTTCAAGTGTAACAGTACGCCATGTGAATGTTAATTATCTGTGGAGTTCACCTCACTAAGGGACTGGCAGATCAAGTATGCAGAAATCATTTCACATGGTGCATTCTGGTCCCTCCACTGTGGTATCCCTTTGACTGTCTGTTATTGATTGTCAGTATATACAAACACAACATGTTCTATAATTTCTCCTGTTATGATGTAGACAGAGGTCTTCAACAGGGGGTCCGCAACCTGCTGCAACCCCTAGGGGGTCCCAGGGGGTCCCAGGGGGTTGCAAAATCTTTGGTTGGTTAGACAGATTTTTTATATAAAGCTATATATCTTTTTTGTTTCCACATTTATAATAAAATGTCACTTTGAACAGCTTGTCTTTATGATTATCATGTAGGCCTAAGTGACAGACATTGTTGATATTGGCATTAGTATCTCTGTTTATAAATGGCAGTGGCACGGCCGCCCTACTCACTGTACCTGTACATGTTTAAAATAAAAACATGAATATATGAATATGTGAACACGAATCCTCCTGTGTATTATTTAAATAGTGTAGTATTGCATGCACAATAATAATAAGGCAGGTTTGTGGCACTAGACGCAAAACACAATTTTATACAATGGGCTTCGGTCCTGGGCCTGAAAAACGTTGAAGACCCCTATTATATGGGCTTGCACGCCGATTCTGCACCAAATATGTATGGTGAAGGCCAGAGCGTGGCTGCTGAGAGATTTTAAGGCAGGAAGGAGTCACAACTTCCTACAAGACCTCACTCGGGGAACAGGACTCCCACAGTTACTTTTTCACGTTCCTTCCACTTTCCCGTGATGCACTGCGCCCCGCGGCTGCAGATGGCAGATGTCAAGCCAAATCAATTTTACTTCTTTAAAGTTGCTAAACATACTTACTCCTCGGGATACTGTTTGGGTTTCGTAATTTGGCTGATGTTGAATTCAAGTGTGTTAATGTCGGCTGGCAAAAACAGTCGACGCGAGCTGCGGAAGTTCGTTGTGTCCGGTTGTGACCACCCGTAACTAAGGCAACGACGGACTCGCTCGCGGGAGAATAAACGTTAAAAGAGGAGCAAAACAGTCCCGTGTCGGTTTGTGCTTCATGTGCTACTTGGGAGCATGGAGAAACATAACTTTGGGAAAGAAAGACTCATAGTACCGACTGATTTCACCACACCAGCGGCTTCAAGTGAGTTACTTTCTCAAGTTGTTTTTGTTTGTTTGTTATTAGTTACTAACTTCAAGCGAAAGGTAATGTTAGCTGACGTTAGCCGTCAATGTTAATAACTGAGATAACGTCAACGCGTTAACCTAACGTTAGCTAGTCTGCAGTTGTTCAGCTCAAATGTTGGCAAATGATTAGCTACAAAGAAAACAGGCTGAATTCAGAGGAAGGAAGTTGTTTTCATCGTAGCATTAGTGACACGGGCTTCCTAGTAAATATCTAAAAACAACAACAGACTAGCTAGTGCTCAGTCTGCTCACAGTCAAACGTGCTTTCATGTTATGCAGGAAATGTTCAGGAGGACCTGGTACCCCCCTCGCATTTTGCATCGATTGTCCAGTCTGCTGGAGCACAGAGAGGCGTTCAGCACACTGGGACGCCGCCACCAGCCTCCTGGATAAACCCAGGTGGTGTCACGTCGATATTCTCAGGGGATCCCAGTCCTGCCAATCCATGGCTCGCCATCACCCAGGCACAACAGGAAATCTTGGAGCTGAGGAAGGAAAACCAGCGGATTGTGATGTTACAAGAAAACAGCGTTAGAGGAAGGATCCCTGTAGATCACCCATCAGATCTTAGGGCAAGGTAAAGTGTGTGTTTATATGGTCAGGGATACCATTATTGTTCTTCAGGTGGGTGATGCATTGGTTACATGAATAGGCCTCTTCCCCAAACTCAGACCTGCAGAAAGAAGTGAGCAATGGTCCAGATGGGAATCAGAATGGCGTCTGGAGGCAGAGAAGCACAAGGCTGAAGCGGAGAGGTTGAAAGGGCAGGTGGAGGCCCTGAAGGAGGGTGCAGGGAGACACAGAGAAGACATGAGAGACAGAGACAACACCCTGAACAGGTAGGAATTATATATATATATATATATATTTTTTTTTACATTATTAGGCTATCAAGCCTTTTCACAATTAATTGTGACATTCTCTGTGTACACGTTTCAGTGTAATGATGAAGTATTATGATCAACCTAATGTCTGATAACCTTTGTATGTCAGACAAAGCCATGAGTTGGAAGCACTGCGTGAAGAGCTATGCAAGGCAAAGACTGAACTCAGCCAAATCAGAGAAGAGCTCATTCACAGCAGTGGACAGAAGGAGAAAATAAGCTCACAGGTATTGCTGTTTGCTGACAAAACATTTCATTTCGACACTGAGGTTCACATGAGACTTAGTGGTGTTTTTTTTTCTCATTTTGACAGTTTGCAATCTGATGTTTTTAGTACAGGCTTGTAATCTTAAAGGGATAGTTCAACATTTTGGCAAATTGGCCCATTGCCATAATCCCTATAGTTTTAGGAGTAGGTTCGTTACCTTTAATTGTCGATGTGAGCTATTTTTAGAACGGTGGAGCCGAGCCGCAAGCTGCTCAGAGCTACGCTACGGAGGCTCATGAGATTTCTTGGTTTCCCTCATCAAACTCATCAAATACACAACCCAAAAACTCCAAAACGCTCTCATGGACAAGTTATGACCTGCATATTTACCACACTATGAGATAATAATGGAACGTTTTTCGAGGTAAATTCATACAAAACTGTTGATGCGCGTACCCGTTGGGGGCAGTTTTTTGGCAAGCAGTCTCTGCATTTGCCTCGAAAACAACTCTGTCTAGTAGCCTCCATAGCGTAGCTCTGAGCAGCTCGCGGCTCGGCTCCACCGTTCTAAAAATAGCTTGCACCGACAATTAAAGGTAACAAACCTACTGCTAAAACTATAGGGATTATGGCAATGGGCCAATTTGCCATAATGTTGAACTATCCCTTTAATAATCCGCTATAGTCACCTGACGGTTTTAATTTAGTTTCTCTCTGATTAGTTTAACATATGGATATTCCTCTGTGTTTAACATTTCTTCTTCTTGCAGCTTGAACAACTAAAGACCGAGTCTGGTGAGGAAATTAAAAAGCTGAGGAGAGATGTAGAGAGGAGGAAAGAAGAAACCCAGGAGCTCACTCTGAAGGCTGAAATGGGCAGATTACAGGCTGAGGAGGAGGCCAAACATCAGTCTCGTAGACTGTCGGAACATTTAGAGGAAAAGCTGAGGAAGCAGGAGGTGGAGGTGTGTGTGCAATTAAATTTGAGCCGTATTAAATCTTGTACATACTGATTTGGGTGACCTTTCTTAAGATCTGTGCCCAGCATCCAAGAACCCATGTCAGCAAGCAGCTGCTCTGCTAAAGTATCCCTGAGTTGAAATTTAAGCACACAGTGCAGTGCTTTTCTAACTCTCCTCTGGAGGGAAACAAGTGAAAGGACAAGCTCTCCTTGAGTATCAATAAGGTATTACATCATTTTTTGTATGTGTCATAAAATGTCCAATGTTTTCCTCCCTTAACTTTCAGCTGCAGCAGTTGAATGCTTCACACTCTGCAGAATTGGCCACAGCAAGAAAAACAAAGATTGAACTACAGGACAGACTTCAATCAATGACCTCAGAAATTCTGCAGCTAAAAAGCACTCTGACGGAGGTATCTACTGAGAGAGATGGACTGAAAGAACATTTAAGGTGCCACATTCAATCTTGAACTGCTAAAGAGCTAAACATCTATCTACATTTATTGTCAGATTCACTGATTCTTTTTTGGGGATGTTGTTCATTTTTCAGCCAAATGGGACACGCTTTTGAGACACAATCTGCAACACTGCACAGCCTCAGAAATTACATCGGCCAGCTCGCCCCAGAGAAAAGAGAGAAGGAACAATTAAATGAAGCTGTTGAGGTGGAGACATTATAAAGAGTATTGATTGCGAGCAGACCACTGTAAAGTACTTGCATGGAAAAACACTTTTAAATGTTGTTTTTCAGTAGAGTAATGGAAGAACAGTGGCGGAAATGAGTTTTACATTTCAGTATTAACATGCATATTGCAATAATTCACCCTTTTATTTTAATGTTTTTCATCTTGTAGAGGCTGAACAAAGAGAAGGCAGCTCTTCAGACGACCACAGAGCTTTTGACAGTGAGGCTGAACTCTGTAAATGAGATACTTGCCCTCCAGGAACAGAAAATGGTGAAGAAGGTGTGTGTTGTGTGTGATAAAAATGCATGAGATTAGCCTAAAATGTATTCTGAGGTGTCGATACACCTGATGTCACCTTGAGGAGGAAGAGGTAACTATGATCAGACCACAGATTTTACCTGTGATGTCCTATTGAGATGTTATGTACTATAGTATGACTCTGCAGGTGACGTATATACCGATTTTTCACTTGTGAATGCAAAATGTTACTAATCACAACAGAGCAGATTATTCCTCTGTTTTTTTGGGTGGTGATGCATGTGAGAGAAGAGAGCGTTTTGAAACTTCTTCTCTGTAGTGTTTTGAAACCTCTTCTCTGTAGTGTGTTAATATACTCGGGGAGAGGATAGGAAAAAAAGCATTTAGCATTGTAAGAAGCTTAAGTAAGACAACGTCATGGTTAATTGAGCAAAAATTATCCATGCTCATATGGAGTATTTTCTAAAATGGCGTGTGTATGTCTGTCTAAGTGTAAGCTATATGTGTGTGTTTCAATAGGCTACGGCAGACCCACTACTGAAGAATGGATCTGAAAGCCTTCAAGTGATTCAGCTCTGGAGAGAAAAAGTGTTCAAATTATGCGTTCAGCTTCGCTCAAAGGACATTGAACTGAGAGGAGAAAAGGATAAACTCCTTTCAAAAGTATGATTCATTAATAATATAGCCTCATACAATGATGTCCAGTGTGTTTCGAACAGTGTTTAAAGTGTGGTACTGTTTTAGTTCAGATCCATGGAGCAGCAGCTCCAGCAGGAGCAGCACCGGGCCGGTGTCCTCCAGCACAGCCTGGATGACAGGATAGCTGAGCTGGACCTGGAGAGAGTGGAAAAGGAGGTTAGTACCAGAGCAAGTGATGTGATTTACATGGCTGTCTGAAATTTTGATGATGCACAATAAATTTGGGGCTGCTTAGGAAGGTGATAAACACTTGTACATTTTTACCCAAGTAAGATGCTGACTATATGAAAACTTTGCTAGTTTCTAAGAGCAGTTGCGGTTTTAAGAACAGCAGCTGGCCATGAAGACTTAAAACTGCGCATCATCGTAGATTTGTGTAAGATGCTATATCATAGGGATATATGTATTTTTTTTTCTAACCAGACACTGAAACAGGACCTGGCCCAGGCTCACAAGGAAAATTCTCAGCTCAAGTCACAAAACCAAAAATCAGAAGCGGAACTTAAAATCCTGACGGATGCAGTGCACAGGTAAAACGATTTAGAAGAATGAAATGGGTATGTAAACCTCTGTTTTGTCACCGTTGAAAGCTTCATGACAGTTTGGCTGTGGCTGACAGGTTCACTTCGGCATTTGAAAACAAGGTGGCAGAGGTGGACACGGCTCAAACAAGACTCAGCACTTTCACCCAGAGGCTAATGTTTGCTAAAAGACGAGTGGATACGATCCAAGGTCAGGTCTGACTGCAGGTTGATGGCATGATTGCAGTATATATTTGTCTGGTAAATGAGTCACATCACAGTGTTTTTGCTTTACAGGTCTGATCATGAGGAGGGCGGCTCTGCAGAAAGTTCATCAAGCCAGTAAACAGGCAGAACAGGCTTCCCACAGGTTTCATCATATATTATCAATATATTGATCACAGGGATTTACTCCCTGATACCAAAAAGTAATACCCAAACACGTTGCGCTCATTCTTGAGCCCAAAGTGATGTCTTGAAAAGTGCCTGTTTATTCCGATCAATAGCCTCCAAATCCAGAATGATGAATTTTTAATATAAAACGAAGAAAGTCAGCCAACTCTCTGCATGTTTAAACTGTAAACAGGTGTTTTAGTAATTTTAATGGTTAATTGATTGAATACAAATGTAGTGAGATTGTAGTGAATTAACTTGGAAAGTATTTAATCCAAATATTTAATAAATAGACTAATTCTAGCCTAATTTTACAGTTCACGTTGTAATCATGTATATATGTATACACTGTCCAAATAAGGGCATTTTACTTTACTTAGCCTGCATGAAAATATGAAAAAATATAATTTTCAGCTTCTAGTTGTTTTTTTTTGGGAATCAGTGCATGGTAACAAATCAATGCTGTGATGTTAATAGGAGTTGTTTGGTAAATACAGTATCAATATATCACACTGTGAAAGTTGAATGCACTATTGCAGGAGTCTTCATATGAAAGCTGTTGATTTCTGGCTGTTTAGAGTTTGTCTTGCTTGTTAAACACTGCAGTTGCTTTTCAGCCTCTCTCCTTGACTTTCTGTTCCGTTATTTGCTCTGCCATCTTGTCTGTGTTGCCCTGCAGCATCACAAACCTCCAGACAGAGCTTAGCTTGGTGTGTGAAGAGAGAGACAAGCTCGCACAGGAGCTCAAAAGAAGCCCCGAGCTCATAGAGAAAGCTCTGGCTGATCTGAAAGAACAATGTGAGCAACCTTACAACTCATGACAACTTATTATAATGAATCATCTGTTAGCTGTCCATGTTTAGGCAATATATCTGTCTCTGTTCACTTTTTGTATATCTACCTCAGATGAAAGCAAACAGAAGCAGCAGAGGCAGGAGCTGGAGCAGAGCTGGGTGGAGGTCCAACAGGCTGCGGCTGGCAGAGAGAAGGCCGAGCAGAGCCTGCAGCAAATCCAGGCCCAGCTGGAGGAGACCAAGGTCAACCTGGAGGAACTCCGCTCTGAGCTGCTCATCCAGCAGGAGCGCAGCGAGCACGGTGAGGCAGCAGCTACCTTAAGCTGCATGGCTGTTTTTCAGCCTTGACTTATCCAGGGAAAGCAGAATGAGCACTGCTCCTCTTTTTTCAGAAATGCCCTTCATCACAGTCTCCTCATATTCACGCCTGGGATCAGTCTGCCACTCCCCTCTGCTCAGTAGCTTCACTGGAGCAGTTGGGGATAAAGTGACATGCTGAAGAGCACCTTGACTGTAGCTGCTCAGAGAGAGTTCCCCCTGTGGGAATATATCTGGCTGTTTAGCTGATAAATACCCCATTGTTTTAACCACTTAGCTGCTAACTTCATTCAGTGTAAAGCTGTAGTGTAAAGTGTGAGTAGACTAAACCTGTTAAATTGCAGATCAGAAAATAAAAATGGGTTGGTTTGTCACTGTGACCGACTCCTTTCATACACATTTTCTCATGTGTTCGATTGTTGATAAAAACATACTTACTATAACCACTTTAAAGGGATAGTTCAACATTTTGGCAAATTGGCCCATTGCCATAATCCCTATAGTTTTAGGAGTAGGTTCGTTACCTTTAATTGTCGGTGCAAGCTATTTTTAGAACATCGGAGCAGAGCCACGAGCTGCTCAGAGCTACGCTACGGAGGCTCATGAGATTTCTTGGTTTCCCTCATCAAACTTAATCGAATACACAATCCAACAACTCCAAAATGCTCTCGTGTACAAGTTGTGACCTGCACATTCACCACGCTATGAGACAATAACGGAACGTTATGAGACTGAGTTGTTTTCAAGGTAAATTCATGCAAAACCGCTGATGCGCGTTCCCGTTGGGGGCAGTTTTTCAGCAAGCAGTCTCTGCATTTACCTCAAAAACAATTCTGTCTCGTAACGTTCCGTTATTATCTCATAGCGTTTTAATGGGCCAATTTGCCAAAATGTTGAACTATCCCTTTAACATGCATCATCAAACTTGCCCCTATAATTTAAAAACCTAATAGAGGTGCTTTTAGGCAACAGTCACTTTACTGAATTTCAGTTTGTTATGCACTATCATGGTCTCATTGTAATAAGTGATCTGTAAATTATTCAATCACCTCTGTTTGCAGAAGTCTTATTGTCTATGAACATTTGCTGACAGATGCATTTAGATCCAGTTTATCCCTGAAGAAACATACAAATACAGCGTTAGACTTGTTTTCTCAGTCTTTGATTCAGGGAATTAAGTAATGGTGGATTTGTTGTTCAGCCCTGCAGGAGAGGGTGTCTGAGACTGAGGATCGGTGTGCTGAGAAGCTGAGAGAGATGGAGGTTCAAATCAATACGGCCAGGAGAGAGCACACCAAAGCAGGTAGCAGGATTATCACCATGCTACCTCAGCCCACAGAAGCTTAACACGGGGGGACTGGAGTCATATCTGTGACACAGACTATGATCTAATATGATTGGAGTTGTTTACACGACATATAGCAACATTTTCCCAATGGCTTTTAATCTGCCTGTATTGTCTCTTGCAGTTATGACTTTGCGACAGTTTGAGAGAGATGCAGCAAGGAAACAGGAGATGAGAGAAACTCAATATTTAGGGGGTACACACACAAAGAGCGATGGTGAAAATAAGCAACCGAAGGAGACGGAGAAGGACAAAAGCCTGCTGCTGGTAAGAACTTTCTGCAACAAATGACAGCTGTGAAAAATGTTGTTTCTGTCTTCATCTTTCCTCTGATGACCTGCTATGACCTGAACGTGTTCCAGGCTACTGTTGCTGAACGAGGGTTGATGAGCGAGTATCCAAGGGTTCACACAACAACATCTCAAAACTCAGCCGTTCATCGGGAGCGACAAAAACCTTCAGAGAGGAGTCGTTCTGTGGGGGCGAAAGTCCAAGTACCTGCAGATGGTAAGAAGTGTCCTAACTCATCATGTGTCAGATGCCTTTATTTTTTTTTCTTTAAGTCCTTACATTTGTACTGATGCAGCCTATGTGACCAATGGCCTGTCTGTATCCTGTCAGAGAGACTCCTGTCTGTGTTGGAGGAGCTCCACACTCTCAGTGCTGCAGTGGTAAACAGTTCTGAGGACTCGGCGGAGGAGGAGGAGGAGGGACAAAATAACAGCGTGGGACCATCCACAGGCAGTCTGCACAGCTGATACCTGAAGATGAATCACTGGAGGAAAGTGAAAGCACCTTTAATTTGTACTGGAGGCAGTGGGAACACCTGTAATTTGCACAAAAGGTGGGCAGTGTTGATGAGTTAAGAGCCAAGGAAACCGTTGGTGGAGAGCCAGTCATCACAACAACATGCATGCCACGTTTGCTGGGTTTATTAGAACAATAATGGTTGTTTAATTAGTGCAGACATAGAATACATGCATTTACCACAAATCTACATTGAAGAAGCTTATACAATTCTTCTACAATTTAATCTTCTGCATCTTTATCCCCTCCACACTTCCACACTTATATGTTCTGTTACCTACTTTCAATGATATTCTCCATAAAACTGGTCCCTGAACTTGTTTTGTGACCAGTGGACCAACGTTTTAGTTGACTCTTTAGCAAACATGTCATTTGCTACATTTACAAATGAACTGCTTATTATTTTTTTTTTACTTCAGATAAAATGATAGATTTTAAAGAAATGAAAAAATGGACAGATGGTGATGGCGTATAAATAAATGCAAATATGTGACTAGATCTGTCAATTCTGAGAAGCCTCTTGCCAGATAGCAGAGAGATTCCTGGCAGATAAAAATAAAGCTGATGCAGTACTGGTGCTTTTAATGCGAATAGAAGTTTGTCCTGTTGAAGTTCATGTTACGGTCCAAGGATTTCTTTGTTATGCAGAGGCTGGTATCTTACTTTTCATTGGAACCTATAATAAAGTATTTTTTTAGTGCAAATTCTGCGGCTTTGGTGATGAAGAAATTCATGATTTCATTTAATCTTATTTCCAATAGTGACTAGAGCAACTTGCATATCTGATGAGCCTTTAGCAAGTTAAACTTTTAAAATCAAATTTGTGTATTTGTCAGCTTAGAAAGCTAATGTGATTAGTGCATCAAACCTGTATCCCTCGATAAAAATACAAAACATTTGGAGGACCTTTATGATTTCATATTGAAAAAAATCAATATTTCCTATTTGAAGTTCCTTTTTATAGGGGTCAATTTTAAAATGACTTTGCAGTCACAGGATGGATGATGATAAACATCATGATGAACCAGATAATGGTACTATTTTTCATGTTGTCATGAGTTGTAATAAATTTTGCAGTGGCTGGGAGTTTTGAGCCTCTAGGTGAAAACAGTCTGCAGAGACCCGAGTGAGAACAGAGTCAAAATACTAAAAAAAAAAAAAAAAATCTCTGGACTTTTCTGCTCTATTTTCGAAGAGCATCAAAAATAATTTGCAGGGACACACTTGCTGCTTGATAGGTAATTCATCACAGCAAGTAGAGGATTAAATTTAATTTTTGAGAAGAATATTGGATTTCCATAGTGCACTGCTACTTGTACCTGGTTCCTCAGAGTTTGCAATACACAGTATAATGCATAAGAATTGGTTGATATGTATTGTGAATGAATTCTTATTCTATACCAACTATAATACAAAACGCAGTCATGCCATGAAGGATTATGTACTGTCAAAACTATCAGACATCATGATGGATAATTTTATGTGCCACCTAATTTAATTATCTTATCTATGACCATGTATCTTCCTCTGATTAACTTAAGATCACACCACACATTTACACTGCACACTCGTGTCAAAATCACTGTTGTTAATAACACTGTAATATTAATTAATATGAGTCACGACAGCAAATGTTCAAGTAGGACGGCGAGGAAAAAAAGCAGATCGTGTGCTCTCATGTTCTGATTAACACCAGCAGAGGGCGCTATTGTCAAAGGTGAGAACAGCACATGCAGTGATTTAATCATTAATGTGGACTACACTGTGAAAGGCAGTTTCCTCAGTGGAGACAGTAAAAAACAAAATGATTTCTTTAGATCATACACATATTTCTTTGCTGCAAATCCAACTAGTGAAGTGGGTGATGGATATGTGCACATGGATTCAATCATCTGTCAGACTTAACTCTTGAATTAATCTGAATTGGAGGCCTGTCCAGAACCATTTGATGCTGAGCTGTGTCCCCACAAATGGCGAGGGACCAGGAGAAAACAGGACTGAGAAGGTGAAAAACTTTCATTGTGAAATTTCTTTCTGTGTGGAGTGTTGCAGAAATAAATATAATATTTACTGTGCATATCTTCATTGCCAGAGAAGTGTAGAGAGGGTAGCGTATAGCAGCCAGACAACACTGTGGTTAACTGATGAAAAATTCATCAGAGCATTGCAATCCAGACACGACATGAAACAAATGACGTAATAAAAACCAATAAGCTTCCGAATAGTTCAGCATTAACAGTGTATAAAATAAATGATCCAAACAAAATGACTGCCAGCTGATTTCATATCACTGTGTTTACAGTCTGCTGTTTTCATGTTGGTAGTAATATTACCACGGCCTGAGCCAGTGCTTTGACACTGGCTTCACTGACCAGTGGTGTGTATGGGCATGTGTGTGTGTGTGTGTGTGAACCCTCCTCCCTGTGGTTGTGAGGCTGATGCTGTGCTGTCAGAGTGCAGCGTGTCAAATCACAACATCTGCTGTCACCGGCCCTGCATGTCATCAGATGTCTGCATCAAGGCGCTACGTCTTTTTCTGCTTTACTCAAAACACCCAAACCTGTAGGTTTATTTTGGATGTCGTGGAAAGATTTTTACCCTTTCTCTTTCTCTCTCTCTATCACCTAGTCATTTATTTTTTATGTTTTTTTACAAATACCCTCAACTTAGAAAAGAAGCCAAATGTCAGGGCCTCTTTGCAAAACTTCTTCCAGATGACCCACTATTTTTCTTGTTGAAGTGGTATTCAGGGCACGGATGCAGCACAACGCCGTACACAGCTTGTTGCTCACTCAGCAAACCATGTTATGTGTATTGCTAGTTGGCCATATAGCCTAAGAGTCAAAACTTTAAATCAAAAAACTTTACACTCTATCTGTGATATGTTCTGTCACACTTTGGCAAATGTCCCCAAAGTGGAGTCCTCTTGGGACCAGTCCTCATTCAAGTCTGCTACAGCCAGTGACTGGAATAAGCTGCAAAAATCCCAAAGACTGGTCAATTATTATCACTGTATTTTTCTCTCAGGGACATCTTGGCTGTTCTTCAGATATGTTATTGAGAACATCCCAGTAATCTGAAGAAACACTACACCCCCCCCACCCCCCACTGCTGGCATGACGTCATTATGTATTTAGATATTAAACTGTCAAACAAACAGCGCCGCGTCTTTGCAAAGTTCCTGCAGGCCAGAGGTCAGAGCTGATTTGGATCTGTGTCTCAGCTTGATGTGATCCGGTACGTCAGGGGTGTCGACCACCAGTGCCGCATGCTGCATCAGAGCCTGGTGGATGGTTGTGCACTGCTGTGGCAGGCCATGCTACAGGGTGGAACAGCAGCCATGGAGGAGGCAGCCAAGTAACCCTATTTATAGATGCCGGCAATGTGGGGCATTGTTTGGGGGGGGGTTGACAGTGGACTGAACTGTCTTCAAACTACAGCAACTGAAGTGCTCTAGCATATATTTCCTCAAGTGTGTTTAAATGAGACAGAACTTTATAATTTTATTTAATTATTTTTGGTGTCTGTTCTCCTGTTGGCGAAGTGATGCAGTGTTCTGACCTCTGCACGGTGACAAAAATAGATGAAGAAAAAAAAATGTACTCAGGGATCTGACTAAGAGCTTCAAGTAAGAAAACTCACAAATAGAAAAACATTTCGATTTTTTCAGCAGAGAAACATTTGGCCGGATTTTGCCAAATATTTCCAGATGTTTATCAATTTTTCATAAAATTTATGATCAATAAAACGACAACAAGAATTCTACAGAAAACATAGCAAAGTGATATTGACACATGGTTTCTTTTTCAAAACGGCATCGGTAAACATGTCTCTTCCCACGCATGATGAAGTCTCCACCTGTGCCAATCAGTCACCTTGTTTGGAGCTGTAATTGCACTTCCCCTTTGGGATGATCAGTGTTACTTGGAATGCAACACTGGGATGTTGGCGGTGTTTACTAGATGCGTGAATGAATTAACAAATGCTAGAACGCTCATCCATTGTTATTACCACAGTGCAACTGACTCACAGAGGGGCGCTTTGTTTGCCTGAGATTTACCTGCTCTTGAAAATAAAAAATAAAACTCAGGCGGACTGAAGGACTTTACTAATATTATGATTATTTACGAGTGAGGTCAGCATGGGTGCAAACCCAGCTATCAAAAGCCAACCTGTGAGAGGAGTAACACCTGTGCTGGAGCTACACAGGTTTTCTTAAACTCATAGCTGACAAACTTCCAGTTAAAGCCAGGGTTGGTTTTGTTCATGGTTTCATTAAAGATGTATCTCGAAAACTCCAACTTGAAAATAACTTGATAATGAAAATTGTATTGAATCCCAGTGTCTGGATATAAATATTTGATGCATCTGTGTACTCTGCAGCCAACACCATATTTTGCCCCAAATTCATCCGTCATCAGAATCTTAATATCTCTATCAGTTCAGTTTTAGTATTTAATGTGGTAATCCATATAATGCATGCCTCTGCTAACATCTGATATGCATTTAGAAAAACCATTAGAGCCCTCCCCCCTGTCTCTTTGTTTTTTCTATCATTGTAAAATGTTGGCAGTGAACAATGCTTTCACAGAGTGCCTTGCCGTTGGATGAGCTAGCGAGCAATTTAGACTGGGGTCAGCTTCTGTTGGCAGGAGCTGCATGAGCAGACTGGAGAAACTGGAGAGACGCGTTTAGTTCTCAGGAAATTCTGATTGAATGTACGACACAACAGTGAAATATTAAATTATCACATCAAATATCCTGCAGAGCATGTTGGACTTTGCAGTTTTTAAGAAGTAAAGTGAAATACGGAGAAATTGAATTGAAAGTCAGCCAAAGGGCAAAAAGTCTAATGTTAGTTCTGTCCTTAAAGCATCTGTTGTCGAGATCTCATCAGGCGGAAAAAGAGACAAGAAATGTTTGAGAAAACAGAACATAGATAATTAAAATTGCCAGGCTCATTTGTTTTGTTCTGTGAGCGCTTTGCCTGTGGGATATTCAGTTAAAGATGTGGGAATGTTTAATCAAATTTCCATTAATATTCATCTGTGCTGTTGCACCTTAGCTCCCCCCTGGTTACTAACATGCTGTTCAAATAAAGCTTCCTAATTACCAGATTTTTTAGACTTTCATTTCGTCATTTTCTCCATTTGCTCACAATCTGTTATTTTGAGTATCGTTCTGATTCAGTTGCTGCTCTGTCTTCCAAAGAAACCTTATTTTTCTTATCCAGAGTATCACAAAGTGACAGTTTAACTACATACTCAGTAGAGCAATCGGACAAGTTGGACTTTACCCCAGAGTGGGGGGGAAAAAACTATTCAGTTACAAATTATCACAGTTTTCCATCAGTTCAAGGAGAAAAGAAATGATAGTAGCAAAAGTGCCATCTGCAAACAATAAATACCCTCTCAGTTTTTGACTTGGAACAAATGGACTTACTGTAATGATTTCAAAACACTGATTCACTCCACTGCTAAAATCATTGTCTTGAGCCCCCTGTAAACACTTATGCTAATGTTAGTAATTAAGGAATAGGACATACTGTATGAACCGGAAAATAAACTCACCCAAGCTCATTTTTCAAACACTGTACCTGACGGACATCTGAGATTATCTCTTTGCAAATCTGTTTACATGCGATGCTGATTCTCACTCAAACCAGAGCAGCTGCTTCGGTGTGTGGAGTGAAAACCTGAATACAAATTGCTGTCAGTGGCTCATGGATGGAGACTCTCTAACTGACATCAAAGCAAACTGCGTCAAACTGAATGTTAATATGAATATGCAATAAGATTGTTTAAGGGGGAAAAAGCAGCGAAGGCAACTTTTAAAAATAAATAAATAGATAAATAGCGTAATACTGTGATAAAGTATCTCATTCCAGCTGCAGTTCTGAGTGGATCTAGTCGGCAATGCAATTTGTGATTGCAGCTCTGGGTCTCTATCAGCTTGGTGCATTTGATTTTTGGGGGGATTTTGCCCTATTCTTTGTTGCAGATTTGCTGAGGCTTAGTGAAGATTCATGGGGAGTGACTGAGATCAGTTGCAGTATCTCTTAAGTCACACTGGGTTTTCAGTCCAAGTCATATCAGAGCTTTGGTTAGGTTATTCAAGGATTTTCTCATTCTTGCTCATGCCTTTGTCACATCCTGTTTAGATTATTGTGATGCATTTTACTACTTGCGTAACACAGTCATTTTTAAATCATCTTCAGTTTGTTTGAAATTCTGCTCCGAGCAAAGTCTCCTTACTAAGTCTCATATTTGACCTGTTTAAGCCTCTTAACACTCAGCACATTTCAAATTGATTTAAAATCCTGCTAATTACCTATAAGTCCCTCCATGGCAGCGCTCCAACATGTATTCTCATAAATGTACAGTATAGTCATTTATGCGGATTCACAGTTTAAATTTAGGCTGTAGCACCTAAGGAGGGCAGCTAAATTAACTTTATGAAGGAACATACACATTATGTCCTGTGTTAAACTTCCTTCTGTATCACTGGGCAGTTGTGCGCGCAGCTTGGTAATTATCTATATAGTAAATTTACCACATGGCATATACAAACTTTAGTTTCGTAATTAGGCCTATAAACACTGTAATCAACACTGTGTGTCCAGTATTTAGATCTTGCAAAATTTGTTCTATTGACTGAGTCAGACTGGAGAGTTCATTAAGTATGATTCCCACAGAGAGTCTTTATTGATGCCATTTCAGTCCGTGATGCTACTTGCATGGATCTACATGGTGGTCAATCTAGACTAAAATATCTCAACAAATGTTTGATGGATTGCCATGAAATTTTGCTCAGGCATTCATGGTCCACAGAGGATCAATCCTAATTACTGCGTAGCTTCTCTGACTTTTCCCTTTTCACCATTGTGGCATTCGTGTCCCTCTTGAGATGAACTGAAATAGCTTTCTGTGATCCAGTGACTCGAACGATTAACATGGCCATAGAGTCTAGACCAGGGGTGGGCAAACTTTTTGACTTGTGGGCCAGAATGGGCTCTAAAATTTGACAGAGGGGCCGGGCCAGGAGCATTTGGACACGCAATGTAATTTATCAAACCTGGGGATTGAAATGTATGAAAAACAGACACAATTGAAGGTGCAAATTTAAAGAAATTTACTGGAAAAAGATCGATGGAATCACTTTCAACATTCAGAACATGTTATTACCCAACGAAAGAAAGGGGTCTTTAAATTGAGAGCATGTGCGACATGTTAATTAAGCTACTGTAACTGTACTGCTGTGCGTAAATGCGCAAGTTGCTATTTTTAACACAGTAGAGAAACTCACATTTCAGTGGGAACAATGTTGTTGTTCTCCTTTTTTTGCCAGTGCATCAAAGTCTGGAGTTAGTTTCGTTGTGGCGATTCTCAGAATAGATCTGAGGTGTTGGTCAGTTAACCGGGATCTGTGACGGGCTTTGTTGATGTTCATGACGCTGAAAGTCTGCTCACACACGTAAGTCGAGCCAAACAATGCCAGCATCTTCTGTGCCGTCCTCCGCAGGTTTGGAAATGTGGCTTCGTTAAGTGAAGCGTAAAAGTCATTCAGTTTAAGAGATTTGAATTTCTCTTTTGAGACGTTGTCAGACTGAAGATCGATCAGCTCCAGTTGCAGCTCATGCGGTGCTGTTTCGGGGTCTTGTGACAGGGGAGAGGACACCAGCTGAAGTGACTTGTCAATTTTTTCAAAATCAGTGAACCGACGGCAGAATTCTCTGTGCATGTCGTCCAGTGATTTGCAGTATTTCTTCACGTTTCGGGTGGCCTTCTGCGTGGACAGTGTGGGAAAATGAGTGAAAGATTTGTTTGACATTTGCCTGGAGAATAAAATCAGCTTGGATTTGAAGGCTCTTACATTTGTGTACATGTCGTGCACAAACTGATCCTTCCCCTGCAGCTTAACGTTCAGCTCATTCATGTGTGACAATATATCCACAGCAAACGCAAAGTCACAAAGCCAGTCCTCATTGCTCAGCTCAGGGAATCCGTCGGATTTCCCCATTTGCTCCAAAAACGACAGAATCTCGTCTTTGAGCTCCCACACTCGTTGGCACACTTTCCCCAAACTTAACCACCGGACACGAGAGTGGTAAAGTAAGTCCTGGTGATCCGCATCGGTTTCCTCTAGGAACGTAATGAACTGGCGGTGATTAAGTCCCCTTGCTCGTATGAAGTTAACAAGTTTTACAACTGGATCCACGACATGATCAAGCTGCAATACAGACTTACATAGAGCTTCTTGATGAATGATACAGTGAAGAAAAATGACATCCTGGTCAGGGTTTTCTTCTTGCACTTTATCGTGGATTCTTTTCAGCAGCCCGACGTTTTTTCCGGTTAAATTTGGCGATCCATCCGTGGTGACACCGGCAAGTTTACTCAAAGGCAGCTTCATTCTCTCGATGACAGCAGACACCTGTTCATACAAGTCCTCTCCTCGCGTTTTCCCCTTCAGCGATTCCATGCTCAAAAGCTCCTCCGTTATCTCAAAACTGTCATTTATCCCTCGGATAAAAATGAGGAGCTGAGCAGTGTCTTTCACGTCGTTGCTTTCGTCCAGTGCTAGTGAATAAAACTTAAAGGACTCCGCCTTTTTGTTTAACTCGCTGACAATATCTTCGTCAATCAGTTCCACACGGCGAGTTACTGTCCTGCGTGATAAGCTGATTTTTTCAAACTTGCCTTTGCTTTCCGGACACAAGAGATCTGCTGCCTCTACCATGCATTCTTTCACAAACTCGCCTTCGGAGAAAGGTTTGCTAGCCTTTGCTAACTTGAATGCCAGCAAAAAACTTGCCTTGGTACTTGACTCTTGAATCGCAGTTTGTCGGTGAAAAAAATTCTGCTGAGTCTGTAAATTAGCTACCAACCTCTGAGCAGTAGCCTCCCGTTCTTGTGTCGACTGCTTGTTAGCGTAGTTAGCATGCTTTGTGGCAAAGTGACGGCTGATATTGTACTCTTTGAAAACTGCAACCGTTTCTTGGCATATAAGACATACAGCCGTTGATCGGACATCAGTAAAAAAATATTTTGTTGTCCATTCCTTTTTAAACACTCGGCACTCAGTGTCCACTTTTCTTTTCTTTGGTCCGCTCATTTTTACCGAAGGGGGAAAATGGCAGCTGGAAAGTTGCACTCCAACCTTTGACTCCAACAAAGGTCAATGTGTCTCTAGTCTAGACTAGTGCGCTATCTATCGGGGAAACGAGGGTATTGCAGGGGAAAGGGAAATGAATGAGGTTTTTACACATCCATGGGTTTTTACTATAATTTGGACAAGTTCGGCGGGCCGGATTAAAAAGCCTAACGGGCCGTATATGGCCCGGGGGCCGTAGTTTGCCCATGTCTGGTCTAGACACCATTTCTCTCTGTAAAGACAACATGGCTATAAAAGGAGTTTAGACAGAAACCTATGTACCTCTCAAATATGAAATTATACAAAATAACAATTGGTGAAATACTGAGTTACTCCTGGATTATCATGTGTATTGTATAACCCTCGCAAAAGGCAGATATTTGAAACCAACAGAGAAAAGAAATGAAAATAATCTCAAAAGAAAACATCTTGCAAACATATGAGTATTAAAAGTTGTTGGCTACATCTCTCGACAGCTGACCCCTGCCCTCCCCCAAGTGAAGTGATGCATGTTTGTGCAGCTATGAGCTGACATCTGGTAGAAAACTGAGAAGAAGAAAAAAAGCGAGACGTTGCATCAATTTATTCGGTGATCATGAACTAGGTTTCCTTCCTTCGAATGTTCTGTAGGCATCACCTGCAGGTCAAGCTCTGACACATCCTCTGCTGTTTACTCGGAGCTGATTACTCAGAGCTGTCAGATAAAACCAGTGTCATGGCAGGACACATCTGCGCTTTGATTTTGCCCATTCAGCTGCTCCAAAGAAATATGTTGGCCTCCCTCTGCCCCCCTCCAACAGCATCCTCAGTATTCAACACCATAACAAACTCTCATGCTGATGAAGTCGCACGCTCTGTGTACTTGACATTATCACTCTGCCTGGTTTGTGTGCTTGCAAATCCTGAGTGGTATTTTTCTTCTGCTTGTTTCTGCTCTTAAAAACATACCATAAACCTTGCTATAATAACATCACTCTAATGGCGATATAACCTGCGGATGTAAAACATGATATTACTTAAGATTTAACTTGTCTTCATCAAACAGACAGTAAGTGAAGAGCAGTAGAAGACGACAGTGTGTATTGTAAGATGTGGTGCGTTTAAGGGCTCAGAGCACTTTGTGTAGCTGAGGCTCCACAGTGAGCCATAAATACAGGGGTTTTACAGGAAGCCTTAGGAGAATGAAACACAAAAGGTTTTATCGAGGAGTTTTACAGCACTCAGCGAGCTCTTTTTTATCTCCCGACCTTTCTGGGGAGCTTCAGACCACTTACTGCAGCCCTGACCTTGGGTACCATAACACAAAGTACAATGTCATAATTTCATCTCAAGTATTTTACGGGCATTAGTTTTGTTAAGTTACACATAAAACCTCACTTGGGAGTGTGCAGCATGCTGTCCATGGTGTTGGTTTGGTGTATCATTAATCCCAGTTAATCCACTGTACAGTATCCCCTCAGGTTTTCCCTCTGTGCACCGTATTGGCTGAATGCAAGTTGAGATGTTACGCATTATCACACTTTTTATTTGCTACCTCTTGATCCCTGACCAAGAATAAATAATGGCACTAGACTCACTGAGCATCGTTTGGTTTTGAAGACATTGTTTACAGCCGTATTTCTCATCTTTAATTATCCGCTGCCAACCCTCATTTATGTTATCTGCCCAAGGAAAATGAGGCCGTGCACGCATCAGAGCACTTCTGCTGTGCACTTTTCAATTCTCCCAGCAGGCTTTGGCCCTAATGTCACCTTAAATGTGAAATGTGGAGCTGAACACGTGGATGTGAAGTTCCACATCCAGTTTCACTGGTTCCAGCTTTGAGTAATGATGCTAGAACAGAGGCTTTGACTAAACAAACAAGAAAATGAGACAACCTGCAAGACCTGCATTATTTCTATTAATAACCCGTTAAACAAAAGGAGGTTGCACTGCTGTAGAAAATACATAACTAGCTCTGCTTTACAGAAGATAGAACGCTTCAGAGATTAGAAGAACCAACACTAGAGCAGATCTTGCTTTGCTGAATTTAATGTGTTATGTGTAAAAGACAGAATATCGGCTTTGTATGGCGCACGGTGATGCAGACACTTACACAACGTGAACCTGATAGATTTTCTATTTGCCTGTTGTTTGTCTGACAGTTGTTTGAACTGCAAAATCAGGGGTCTTTTTGACGACTTAATTACTGTGGATGGCTGATGCGTCTGATTGTAACTGCGAGCTCTCTGTTAACAGTGCTATGTGTAACACTGGATATGCCTGTATTTAGGCCACTCCACTCCCTCAGGCTTACAACTTGTGTGCATAATTCTGTGGGTTATAACAAGCATTTGCTATATATAAAACAAGGTTAAGTTCACAGACTTTTGATAGGTTAGTATTGACAAGTGATCGATCATCTGTGTATATTGATATATGGGCTGGTAGATCATTTAAGATTCTCCCATTATTTCTATTTGAACACAAACCTTCAATCACCTAAAGCTGCTAATGTTTCTCTGCACTGCATCTCACCGTTGAACAGGCCTTCACTGTTTATCATCACATTGTCCCTGTTGCCTGTTGGAGCGATGCCAAAATCACACCACGCCATTAATTGCACCCACCACATGGTCGACACTTCATAAATGCCATTTTTACTTAAACTCCTTTGCAGCTTTTGGAAAAGACCTGCTGACATTTAGACTCGGCTGAATCTCGCTAAAGAGGCTGTGCATCAGACAGAGAGTGAGAGACTCCCCGAACAGATCTCATTTGCTGTTGCGGAAAAGTGGGAAGCTTGCCCAAGGTGCGCCGTGGTGGCAGTGCAGTGATAACCTGAAAGCTCTCCTAAATACTTCTAACACTTATTGAAATGCTGTCAGATACGTGCTGGGAGGTCTCCTCACTGAAGGCGACTGCTATCCTCTCTGAAAGCAGAGATTCAGTGCACATCTGTGGAGGCTGCAAAGTCACAGTGGTATAAATTCTGCCATCAAACCAACTCATTAACAGGGAAGATGGGACAGTGTAAAGTATATCATCATAATTCTAAACATGTAGATTTAGTGATTCATTCACTGCAGAAAACTTTTCATTGTTGTGTATCACTTGATGTGGAAGCTTACCCCTGCTGAGAAATGTGCTTGTGTCAGACTGTGACACATTAGAAACTGTATAAAGATTATTAGCTGTGGTGAGTATGGGGTAATGTCATTTTTCTTTTGCTTGAAGATGAATAGGAAACTCAGCAGAGAGGAGATCTTTTATTCTGATCTTTTCCAAAAATGTCAATGTTTTGTTTAGTATGGTTTATATATCAAAATCAATTATACAATGTGAACTTAAAGCAGAAGCGGAATATTTGTGTTAATATAAGTCTTAAATAGTTATATCTTCCGACGGCAATCACTTACATAGAGTGTTTGGTCCGAAACACGGGTCTGTCAGTCACTCTACTCTGCTGTAAGCCGAGGAGAAAACTTTTATTTTATTTCCTTGTATCCTACAACCTTTATCCAATGAGGAGAGAGATCGGCATGAAGGGCTGTGTGTGCAGCCAAGGGATGCGCGTGAATGTGGTGACGTAGGGACGAGGACCAATAGATCCATGACGAGGGCGGGGACTGCTAACTCCATCGGCTGACAAGAAGTCAGAAAAACGACCGGATCGCTTACTTCTGCTTTAACACTTAACATCGAATTTCTGAACCATCATTTCTTTTTCTTTTTTTCATGGAGCACATCAGGGCTTCACATTAGAGGTCCCATAAAAGTATTGAGGTGTAAATACGGGTATGTAATTTAGCAAGTGATAAGACTGTTGTATTATTTATACATGTTGTAGGGAGGATGTTGCTGCTAAAAGAAAACATTAATAACCCTGAGGAAGATGCGCATGTGAGGAAGTACAACAATAAGTTGACTGCTCCAGTAATTTGTGTACACTACCTTATCTGGCTCAGCAGCATGGAGAATTTAGTGAAGTGTACTTCATTGCGTGCTGCGCTTTGGGCCATACTTATATTAACCTGTTGATATGCTGACCCCTCTGGTGTGTGTACGTCTCGCAAGAATTTCATTTAAACAATCTGGGTGTTATATGTGAGTGGCCTAGAATGAATTGGATCATTTTTCAAGTGGCCGCGGGAACTTATATCTGTAAACGACACGCTAACGGTGGTGTACGTCTGCGGAAAGGTCAGGCCATCCTGACAGTATTTTCCCCTCATGAAATTGAACTTAATTATAGTGCAGTTGTTCTACTTGCCGCGTCTTATGAAAGATTAGAGCTGTATGCCAAGCATTAAATCACATCCAGATCAATAACCACAGAGTCTGTAGCCTGTTCTGCTGTGCTGGTTTCTGCAGCGGTCTAAAAAGGAAGCTGTAATGATTTCTACCATCCCAGCACACACATAGTGTATAGACCCACACGCTCCAACAAATCACACTCTGTGAGCATAATTGATATTGTATTGCTCAGCTAACCTAATGGAATGTAAGAGTCACCCACAGTGAGTAAGCACTACTGGAGTGAATAAAGTGATATAATGTCTTGAAATAGATAAATAATTAAGGAGGATGAACTTCAAGCCGAAGAGTGCTTGTCCTTAAAAAATAGTGTTCAATAACTAATTTCAGTAGATTTAAATCACATTCCGGTGCGGTGCTGCAGCCTGGAGTACAGAGTGTGCTTTGAGTTACATACAGCTTAATAAAAGAAAAAGCACAGTGAAAGACAACGATTAAATTTCAAAGCCTTAAAATCACCTGTAAACCTAAAAGCCAACCTATTAGGTTTTTTACGGCGCTGCAGTGTTTTGAATTAGAAGCAGTAAAAATAAAGATTAAAAAAAACACACACACATACAGTTTGTGGTGTTAATGTGAAATCAAGCAGGATTGCTTTAGCAGAACCGTGTGCAGCTCTTGATCATTGAAGTAATTTTGCCACTGGCTGCAGTTTGGCTAAGTTTGTTTGTTAGCCTCTAACTTCTCAGGCCAGACATGACCAGACAATCAACATGTGAGGTGAGGGGGGATGATGAGCGTGTGCTGTCCCGCTGGTGCACCCGCGTGGGTCATTATTGTTGTGATGTGAGTCTGATTGCCAGGCGGGGCACCATTGTCATGTTGCTGGTGTAATAAATGAATGGCCCCCCGTTAAACCACAAACAATTAGGATAATGAGCCAACAATGATGATGACCTCAGGCATCTCATCATATTTTGTGTGTTCTGTGAGTCGGCTGAAACAGCAACACCGTGTCTAAAGACTCACACCACCAGCAGCACCTTAAAGATGCAAACAGTGAATCAATGAACTCACTGTAAGTAATACCCTGCACTTCCTGCATCACCTTTTGAGATTGCTGACAAAAAAAAGAAAAGAAAAAAGACTGCGAATCCAAATGACTAACACAAGTGAGTCAATTAGGATTCCAGTATATAACATTAGCTGGGACTCTTGGCAACCAGTGATTAAACAGTGATAAATCACTGCATTAGCTCTCACATCTACAGCCGCTGCACCCAAACACCTGCAGGGGACAGCCTAAGATTATGCTGTGAGGAGATAGATAGATAGATAGATAGATAGATAGATGGATGGATGGATGGATGGATGGATGGATGGATGGATGGATGGATGGATGGATGGATGGATGGATGGATAGATAGATAGATAGATAGATAGATAGATAGATAGATAGATAGATAGATAGATAGATAGATAGATAGATAGATAGATAGATAGATAGATAGATAGATAGATAGATAGATAGATCATCAACTGGATGCCGGTGTGTGCTGCTCTGCTCTGACTTTGCACCACACACACCAAATCCAGCTCAGCCTGCGCCGCCTCACACACACACACACACACACACACACCAACCAACTCTGCAGTGACGTGAGGAAGACTGGAGGCTGCTCTTATTATAATTCAACGTCAGACCAAGTTTGATAAACGCCCCCCCTCCTCAATCCCTCCCCTCCCTCATCTCTCTCTCTCCCTCTCGCTTTCTTTCTCTCTCCGTCTCTGTGGTCCATTTCAAAGGTCTTTATCCACAGTAAGGAGATCCGCTCTCCCTCTCTCCTCTTCCTCCTCCACCTCCACCTCCTCCATCACCTCCTCCATCTTTGAGATAGATCTTGGCTTTAGGTTTCCTCCTCCAGCAGCAGCAGCAGCAGCAGCAGCAGCAGCAGAGGAGCCTGCGCTGCAGTTGCGCTGGCACACATTCAACGTGGGTGCACACACACAGTGAGTGAGTGAGAGAAAGACCCCGCCGCATCTTGTGGATTTCTTTGCGTACAAGCCCGTGTACATGGTTCTCCCTGCTGCTCCTCTGTCACATCCAGACCAGGAGTTGATTCCACTTCTCGGAGAGAAAAATGTGGCATCGGACAACAGCGACAGTCCTCGTTTTGTTGTATTTTTTGGGGGATTCGCGGGCTGGGTTTCCGAATCAAATCAACATCGGTAAGTTGAACGGGCTACTCTGACTGCACCTACGTTTTTTTTTGTCTAAATGGGACACGACTGAGCAAGTCGCACTGATTTGGTTATTTACATAATTCATTGCCAAGTTCACTTCTCGTGGTTGTAGGATTTTGCGCGTCTTTGTGGGCGGTTTGGTAAAAATAGAGTTGATCCAAATGGTCAGAACGAGTTTCAGTATCTGCAGCGCATTATTTAGTGACAGCTACACATTTACTTCTCATAATGTCCCTATGGTGAAATTGAAATGCTTTTTTTTCATGTGTGTTGGGTTGAGCCCTGTCATATGTGATATTTCTCCCTGTAGGTGGACTGTTCATGCGCTCTACGGTGCAGGAGCACAGCGCCTTCAGGTTTGCTGTCCAGCTGTATAACACCAACCAGAATGTGACGGAGAAACCCTTCCACCTCAATTACAATGTTGACAACCTGGAGTCTTCCAACAGTTTCTCTGTCACACATGCGTGTGAGTACTTTCACTGTTTTTTAGTAGCTGATATGACTTTTCCCTGTGTGAGAACAACAGCAACACATTATGCTAGTTGAAAATAACATGATGCTGATATGGGCTGTTTTTCATACTGCACCCAGAAGTGATGCTGAATGTTGTTTATGAACTGAAAACAGGTGTTTGAATGAAATAGGTGGTCACTTGCCAAGTGTCCTGCCTAATGCACAGTCTCCTCAGTCATAGGCTACCATCCAAAACTCACCAGCTGGATGATGGAGCACGATGGCCTGTAATTGGCCAAACCAGGTGATTTTGTAAACTGAGTAATTCAGTAATTCCAGAGGGGGAAACAAACATTGCTGTTCCTGTTGTGGCCCTGTTGTTGTCTGGCTTTAGATATGGTAATGGAGGCCACTGGTTGAATTGGATGGATCATACAAATTATTGCATTTCCATTTGTTCCTCTGATGTTAAATGACCTCTTAATTAATCTGCACCTCTTCAACCACAATGTAGGCTTATGTCAGATGCCTATTTGTATCTATATAAAGTATTATATCGCCATTGTTTTGTGTTAATTAATTTAAAAGATCACTCTACCTGCAGAACAGTGTTGTAAATTTGTCTGACTGCACTTGTGAAGGATAAATAGACCACTGTATCAACTGTAACATGTGGTAATCCATGTAGTCATCTCCACGAGCATGATGGATTTGATAGGAAGTGCTGTGGAGTGTGAGATGGCTTCATAATTGGTCTACCAGTCACTCCTCTGCCATGTAGGGCACCAAGTTCTGTCTGGAGAATTAATTTGTTATCCTTCTTCCCACCAACTGCACTTCACACTTCATGCTTAAGGATCAGCTGCAGCTCTCCAAACTCTGCAGCTGCCATCCAGGCGCCCGTGTAACCTAATGAAGTGAGAAAAAGGACCACAAAAAAAAAAGAAAGGAGAAGAAAAGAAAATTGAGCAAAATTGTGCCCAACACATCAGGGGCTCAGTTTTAATGAAAATGTAAAATGCAGTTGAGGAGAGTAGTTGCTGGTGTGTGTTTAGCCGGGATGGAGGAGCAGGCTTGGGGAGAAGTTGCAGGCGAATGCGGGATTACACACATTCACACACTCACGCCTTGACGCTGCCCAGTTCAACCACAGCCTTGCACTGTCGGCTGCTGAGTAATTACACCGGAGCAGCTGTGGGGTCAGTGCTTAGCTCAAGGGCACTTCCTTCGTTGTTGTTGTTGAGGAAGAGATGAATCTGACATGCTTGGCTTTCCCAGATCAGGGACAAACGCAAACTCTATTACTTGGGCCTGTTGTTCATTTTAAGGAAGCTAAAAGGATGTCATTATGTAAAATAAGTCATCCAGCAAAACACAATATCAATGAGCTGTTTTTCCTCCAGTCATTTTAAACCCACAGATTGTCTTTTGGTATCATACAAATAACTGTATTATGTATATAGGCTCTATAAATACATGTTTTGAGTCATTTATTCCACTGTATAATCCTCCTAATGCCAGTTTCGAAGGGAACTGAAACAATATTTCCCCTCCTCATGTGCAGCCTTGTAGTAAAAATAGAGGCCTGTTGAATTAGAAAAGCAAATACTGTACAGTATGTCTTTGGATCATGCACCTATTAAGAATTGGGACCAAAGCCAGGAATGACTGGGGACTAAACCTGAATTCATTGTTTTTGAAAAGAGGCTTAAGGTGTTTCCTCCTAAAGCGCAAGAAGAAAAACAAGATAATCAGGAGGATCCATTTCACTGAGATGAGCGGATGCGAGATGATGCCTGATGATGCTCTCCAGCTGAAACAGACCAGTGAGCAGCTCATTACAGGCAGACCAGCCAGGCCAGTTTTGTGACTAAGGCATTGGTTGAATCTGTACCAAGCTACACGGCTCTTATTATAGTAGTCTGGATTGTATAATGTCCTGTTTGCCTGGCAGGTGTCGATGTAGCGAAGGAACGTGATCATTATGATTTGACACATTTCTATTCTGGCAAGAATTAAAGGTTAGTCATTGCTATGCTTTCCCGCGGCTCACATCGTTCCATTTAGAAAACATTAGCAAAGTGTTAAGATGGCTGAGATTTTAAATCTGCTTGTTGCTTGTGGTCTTTGGGCTTGTCTACAACCCCCCCTTCTCCCCTCCACATCCCCTCCCCTTTATATGAGATACACAACTGAATGAAAGGAAGGATGGATCAGGTGTACCAAACAGAGGGATTACTTTTCACTCAGAGCTCATTTGGACCATTTGTTATATGTATTCTGACAGAAATAAAGCAGGACAACACGGCTGTCCTCCACTTGGGTCAGTATATAATGATTGTTACAAATCCCTGATGGCAAATGACTCTGTTATTGGCAGTGTGAATCAATAGGTGGAAGGCTATGGTCCAGCATTAGTGTGTGTGTGTGTGTGGGGCTCCAGTTTGTTCTCCAGTATGGAAAAATCAATTCTCACCAAGCTTTCATTTTCTCTATCGCACTCCCTCTCTTCTAATAAATGCCTTATTCTCCAACTTCCTCCGGTTTGAGACACTAAATTTTCAGTTTGATGCTTGCATTGCAGATATGACAGCTTAAATAACAACAACCTGTATACAGCCAGTGGTGTATTGCAGCAAATAATTCCCAGTCACTGTAAATAGATTGAATTGATCCTGACAAAGAGAACTTCACTCGGCTGTTGTGTTTATTATCTCACCAATTTGTGGCTGGAGTGAAGCTGCAGGATGTATCGATGTGGCATTTCCCCAGGCCAGGACAGTGTGTGCGTTAATGCAGAGAGAGGAGGGTTACACCCATTAGGACTGAGGTCAGGGCAGGAAGCGATGAGGTAAACCAAGTAGGGTTACCGCTTCTGGATATAGTGACGGGGCATTGACATTTTTTTTGCAAAGTGAAAAATGCAGGAAATGAAAATTTCAAGTCGTTTGTAAGCTTTTCTCCTCTGTTGTTCACCCATAAAAACAATGAAAAAGCCGCATCATATAGTTTTTATAAAGATTTTTCTTGTTTTCTTCTTGAAGCAGAGAGAGTTTATCCAGATATGGACTTTGATTTCATCAAATGTCAGTGTGACTGTGTGTTTCTCATTTGATCGTCTATTATAGCTACCTATCCTCCCTCTGCTATGACTCAACCAGTGTGATGCTGCTCAGACAGAGGCTAATGTTAGAGCACTTCAGTGTGTAGGCAATGGACAATCCCACTAATGCAGCATAGACCAGTTCATGCAGCCAGATATCCTCCTCCTTCTCCTCCTCCTCTTTCTCTTCTCCTTCTTCTTTTTCTGCATTATTAAGACTGTATAAGCTGTATCAAAATAAGGAATTATTATTAATATTGGTTTATTATTTGCATACAAGCAGTGCAGATAGGGGATAGAAGAGAGAGTACCAACCCACAGGCAAATTCTAATGTCTATTTTTAACATTTTTATGATAAAATATGTGTTATTAGAGCAGAAGAACTGCAGCACAGTCACTCGCTTGGTGTGTCAGCCATGTTGCTCATGGTTTGCGGTGTAAACTGAATTAAATGCTCGAATGGAAAAGTTTACATGCTCTCTGTGCTTCTTAGGCTGTGCAGTAAATATGACGCTACAGTGAGCAGCTGGTCGTCTTCACTTCACATAAGGACTGGAGACAGGGTGTTTCTAATCTTCTAAGCTAAGCTAATTGGCAGCTGGCAGTAGTTTCATATTTAGTGTGGAGACATGGAGGAAATATTGATCTTCACATCTTATTCCTGGCAAGAAACCAAATGAGCACATTTTCTAAAAAGTGGAACTATTCAGCTAAACCACTTCTGAGCAGCCACCATTTCAGAACCTGTTGAGGAAGAATAAGAGTTCCTAAAGTGAGTCATTACAGTGTTTGAGCAAATATTAGAAGGTAAATGTGAATTTCAATTGGCAATGCTTTATATCATTTTTGCTGTAGTTGCTGTTGTAAAATAAACATTGCTGGGATGTAACCAAACAATACATAACCTTGGATCCATCATAACTCCGAGAACTCATTTAAACCGACAAGTCATGAATGATGTATGAGCACCAGAGACAAGGTTGTCAAATTGTTTGGCCTGAGGGGGAGCGTTCAGCATCATAGTTTCTATCTTAATCCACACATTGGAGCAGCACCAGTAACGGCGGGGTCAGCGATAATCAGAGGAAGAAGTCCACTCACTGTGCATGTCTAAATTCAATTATCAAAACTTGTTCAGCATGCAAAACAGCTCCACCACCACCACCTTCGCGGAGGTATTTGGACAGTCAGACGGTTGCGTTTGCATTTAAAAGCCTCTCGATTTGGGAGCCCTTGAACAGAGAGAGACACTTACCCAAAAGCATGTCCTTTTTATCACGATACACTGATAAAAATATCTGAGTTACTGCTACTGCAGCCAGGGTCCTGTCAGTTTGGATGACCTGCCCCAAGTTGACAAGTACTCATCCTTAGATTTGTCATAGCTGTGTCATTATGGAACATAACAAATACATACAAGCTTTTTAATGTCTTTGAAGTAATTTTATCCAACTAAAGAGTCATTTCAGTTGCAGGCAATGCTGTTTTCACTGACATGAATAGATGGTTTGACCCTTAATAATAAGAAAATAATGATAAGAGCTTTTAGGATGTATCGCTGTGGGGCAATACAGCACTCACAGGTCGTCATGCAGTACCTTTCTTTGAACAGGGGAGCACTGATGCTAAATAAATGGCCATAACGACATCAGGGGCTTTTAAATATCAGCTGACTGGAGACACCAGTGTCTGTCGCGTGCAAAAAGGAGTGTAGATATCCTCAGAAAGAGTCTCATTTCTTGTTTTTCTCAAACTGAGTCACTCAACGCTGGGTGGTCATGGTGCTGTAAAATGGCGGAATAGCACTGAATAGGTTTGGGGGCAAGCCACCGGAGATGTACAGTTAGTTTTCCATCCTGTGCATCAGAACGTGCTTACATGCCAGCGCTGTAACAGAGCGACGGTGATCACTACTGACAAGCTACAGTGATGCTGCAGCAGTTTGTTGCAGTCTTACACAACGTCTTTCAGCGCGCCTGCCTCTGAAAGCTCTGCTGTTATTCACTAAATGTTACCTGAGATTATCCAAGGACAACAAGCTCAACTACACAGAGTGATGCAAAAAAAGAAAAGCAAAGATGCCACCGGGGCAGTGAATAATTCAGAGCAGCTGCTTTTATGAATTTCGAAAAAAAGTTGTTTATTTTAAATGTTAAGACACAGAATGTATTTTAATGTACTTGAAACAACCCCATCAATTTTATGTTCATATTTAAACATTAACGCCTTTATTCAGTCTGATTTTTGTCCATTTTACAACAGTGGTCACCATAACACATGGCTAGAGTTAATGAATTCTTAACGCAGGGGTCCCCTTATTGATGTCAGTCAAATTCCCATGTCTCCTGCTGCGCTACAGTGTTTTAAACTGAGTGCACTCTATTCCTCTTTCTCCCATAATAGTGGTCGTTGGTTGATGTTTCTGCAGAATATGCAAAGCATGTGTAGGTGGAGTGTTAGCAGTGCTTTTACTGCGGTGCATTGCAATATTAAGGTCTATTCTTCCGTACACGGCTCCAGTAGCCCCAGGCCTTGTCTGTGTATCGCTGCTGTAGATTTCCTTCTGTCATGTTGTTTTAACATGTGGGCTGAATCCAGTTGTATTTCTCAGATTAGGAATAATCCAACGAGTGTTGCCCCACTCTTTGCCTATAATGAGTATCTGCAGGGGGTAACCCACTGGAAGGAAATGTGTGCTTTTACGAAGCTGTAATCTGTAGAGAAGAGGGAATTCCAGCCAACATGCAACCACACACTGCCGGAGGAGAAACACCTACTCAGGCTTCAGTCCCTATATGCCCTGTGCTTTCTCTGTGGTTGGTCAACTGAGACGAATTGCACAACAATGCAGACTGTAATGCGGATAAAAATATGAAACACTTAAATGTCATAACACAGAGATCATTTAAACTGTGTGCACTTTGCCTTCAGTGAGATTTCCATCTCAAAACAAACATTTATTACAATTTTATGGTAAAATTGAACTAGCTGGGTTCTAATAAGACTGTCAGTGGGATGACTGCAGTTTATTAAATTTAGACTAGATGAGATGCTATAAAGAGACACTGTTAAATAGGAAAATTGTCTACAATATTCTTTCATGACAAGTTTTGTGAACAAGCTAAGCTGCTACTTTGTTGCCTCGTACCTTAATTTATAGTGTGTTTAAATTTCATCTTATTTTAATTCATTTCAATTTCACTACAAAACAAAACTGAGGGTTACAGCCGTGCTAGCAGCACTGTGAGGTGTTAGCGTGCTAACAAGCTCACAGTAATAATGATGATGTGAAGCAGCATATTTTACACCGGATGAAATGCTGAGTTGTTGAAAACTGAATGTATGCACTGCCACTGACTGTCTTGGCACTGCATCCAGTAGTTGTTTAGTTGTTGAGATTTCACACAAAAACCACAACAGTGAACTGTGTGGTGTCAGGAGAGGTTGAGGTCAGGGTTCAGTCAACGATGTCATTCGCCCTCCAGCTCAAAATCTAAATTAAGTGGACACAGTAGCAGCACATTGTACTGAAATGACCACAAGCAGTGTTGACCTGAGACTGTTCCTCCTCGGGTGTGAGGTTGTGTTCGTGTCAGCCCACTGTGTATTAACTGAAATAACTGAAACCTGCTATTTGAGAATCCAATCACAAAATGCATTTGACCACTAATTTCATCTTAAGCTCTGCAGAGTTATGCTCTAGAGTGCTTCAGCGTGCAATAATACTTCATATCAGTGCAGTTACCATTTTAATTTTGACAGCTGTGATGGATTAACAAACAAGGAAAGGAAAATTGGATTTTTGAATTTTACTTTAGTCGTACACCATAACTCAAAAGTACTAACCTGTCTACTGAGGCTTCAAGGAACAAACTGAACTGCAGCACCCTGAGAGGTTAAAGGATGGTGCAGAAGCAAACAAGCTCTTATGTTGTGTTGTGAAAACAGACATCAGCCCTGGTTAGGGCAGGCAGGTGCACAGTTACTCAGCACTGGTCTACAGTTTGTTTGGAGTTTAGACCTTCACTGACCTTATATGTTTATGATTTCAAAATGTGGCCTTTTATTTGATGTGTGTCAACCCGTGGTTATTCAAAATCGCTGCTGCTTTCAGTACAGAACTGAACTATCAACTGAACTGCAGACGTTTCATCTTTCCCTGTCTTTCTGCTGAGATGTTGCATATAAATACAGTGCGCTTTTGTTTTTTTATGGTGGAAAAATTGCTTTGGAAAGATCACCATGGAGCATTAATTCAATAAAAACATAAAAATTGCCTCTGCTTGTAAATAAATTTGTTATTTCTTGACGAGTCCTTGCTGGAGACGACGGTACAGTGAATGATTCCTGTTCCAAACCAGTTTCTGGATATTTATCTGTTTGGAGATACTGTCAGATGCAGATAGAGAAATATTTCCATGACATCCCGTCACTGCTGACACGTTAAGCAGCTGGATGCATGTTACCTTGAATGACAGGGGACGCTGTGTGCTCTGACCCTGCAAATCATCATTTCGTAAACGACACCAGCTCAGACGCCCAGCTTGTTTCTGTGAGGAGACACTGAATCTGCTGAGTGTCAGTTATTCGGCACATTTACAAGATTTTCCAGCACTCTCTGTTCAGCTTTGTTATGCTGTCTCATTTGACAATGTCCTTTGAAGGATATCTTCTGTAGTTTTTGAGTTTCAGTTGTTCACAGCTCTTTGTCTCCTCAGCAGTTTCAAATTCAGACGAATGGGAAAGAGCTTGATCCTCACTGTATGCATGATATGTGTCATAATGGGAAAATGGATCACCTTGATCTACGGTTCATACAGAGGCTTCGTAATCATTGACATGACATCATGGGTTAATTCAGTCTGAGTGAGGTCTGCGGGTCCATGAATGGCATAAATTCTCTAGTTTGGATTTGACATCAGGGTTTATTTTAGAAAACATATCATCATCTGAGACATCACATCCATTCATTGTCTTTAAAGGGATATTTCAACATTTTAGCAAATTGGCCCATTGCCATAATCCCTATAGTTTTAGGAGTAGGTTAATTACCTTTAATTGTAGGTGTAAGCTATTTTTAGAATGGCGGAGCAGAGTCGCGAGCTGCTCAGAGCTACACTGCAGAGGCTCATGGGATTTCTTGGTTTCTCTCATCAAACTCATCAAATACACAATCCAACAACTCCAAAACGCTCTCGTGGACAAGTTGTGACCTGCACATTCACCACGCTATGAGTTAATAACGGAACGTTACGAGACTGAGTTGTTTTCGAGGCAAATGCAGAGACTGCTTGATGAAAAACTGCCCCCGACAGAAACGCGCATCAGCGGTTTTGCATGAATTTGCCTCTAAAACAACTCTGTCTCGCAACGTTCCGTTATTATCTCATAACGTGGTGAATGTGCAGGTCACAACTTGTCCACAAGAGCGTTTTGGAGTTGGATTGTGTATTTGATGAGTTTGATGAGGGAAACCAAGAAATCCCATGAGCCTCCGTAGCGTAGCTCTGAGCAGCTTGCAGCTTGGCTCCGCCGTTCTAGAAATAGCTTGCACCAACAGTTAAAGATAACGAACCTACTGCTATGACTATAGGGATTATGGCAATGGGCAAATATGCCAAAATGTTGAACTATCGCTTTAAACTAAATGATCAACACAGGTCACTGTCTATCTTTAGCAATGCTAGCAGTGGTGATGTTGGTCAGTTGGTTGGTCAACCACGTTGGTCCAGAGTGAAATATGTCAACAACGTGTGATGGACGGCCTTGACATCCTGTAAGATGACGTCCGTGCTCTGAGGTTGACATTTGTGGTTTTAAGTGAAATGTCTCATGTCTGCCATTACATTTGGTATAAAAAGTCATGTCCCCCTCAGGATAAATCTGAATCATTCTGCCTCTTCCTTAATTTTTAATCCTGTGCTATCAGCAGGGACAGCAACTGCATGTTTGAGCCGTGTCCTTTGCCTTTATCTCTTACTAAACAAGTGACCCTGAGAAAGGACAGGACAAGACAGGGACAGGTATCCCCATGTGGCTGAGACCAACACAGCCTCCTCTCTCTCTCTCTCTCTCTCTCTAGAAAATGAATTGGAATTCCTGCCGCTCTCCTCTCCTCTGGTGCTGCCACAAGCACTGCTCTTAGAAACACGGTAGAAAAATAACTTTCCAGCAGGCAGCAGCGCGCACATAAACAGGTTATTTGTTATTGTCACGAAAAGTAAAATTGTTTGAGCAAATGCAAAACTCAATCCCTCCAAACCTCAAGGCACCCACCAGTGACTCTGTCCAAAAAAAGTTCACTCCCTCATCTCAGTGTGAATCCTCCTCTATCCTTTTCCCCATTTTCACTTTCTTATATGCATAAAGTTCAATTTCCTCACTGCGTGCGGCGTTCAGGCGAGGACACCAGCTCCCGCTCTGTATCCCCCCTCAGCTATACAGCTTTAAGAATTCCCTTTGTAGGCTCGGCCCCGCAGTGCACATACACTACAACTTCATCCCTACATCGGTTTTATGATAGACTCCGAAAAAATGCTGTCAACTGTCAACAGGAGAGACCCTAAAAACTCTAAAGTCCAGAGTTTCTGGAGGACTTGAGACAGTGCTGGAGCTGCCACATGTATATGTTACGTTTGACAGGATGTAGAGAGCTGAGGAGATGCAGAGAGATGGAGGGTGCGGGAGCCGTTGCGGATAGTAACTGTAATGACAGGCAGATGTGGGTGTTTGTGAAGCAATGGAGAAAATAAGATGGAAGTGGACAGAAAGTGTGAGAGGGATTCGTAGAGACAGAGACACTCTGCAGTGTCTGCAGTAGCTTCAAAAAATAGCTCCTCTTCCCGTCTGTAATAAAGTCAATGATGCACATCTTTATTGCTGACCATGATCAAGGGAATTTACTGTAGTTGAATAGTGTTTACTGCTTGATGAGCGCAAATATATGATTTCATTAGTCCTTTTGGGGAATGGGCTGCTTGACAATCAGAAAATATTGGTGCCATTTTGAGAGGAGAATTGGATGCTATTTGATGAGCTTAGTGGTGTTAATTTTAAGACTGCCTTCTATTTTCAGGCTGAATATTGTCTGTTGCTGCAGAAATTTGTGAATCTGTTATTTGTGAAGCCAAAACTGAAAAAAAAGAAAATAAGATCATCTGCTCTCACATTTTTCTCTCATGAAGGGGGAGCGTTATTTACCACAGGCTATTTATCAAGTGCCCATCGAGTCCTTGAGGTGAGGCTTAGAAATGGTCCTTCAGCGCACAACAATGGTGCAGCAACAACTGGAAGATTTTTGTGCGTGATTACAGTATCATCTCAAACAGGTGCAGCAATTTCATTTCTGTTGATGCCTGCGTTTGTGTATTTCGTACACCAGTGAGATCTGATGTGATGTGTGAAGGCTGAGAAAATGGTGGGATGGAGGAATGATAAAACAGCTGAGAGAAAGATGACTGAACCGAGCTATCAGGCGTGTGTGGGAGAATGAATGCTTGTCTTAATGGAAAAGTCGAGCCGAAGAGATGCAACTGTTGAAAAGCATAACAGCGCTGAACTCCAACTGAACACATGGAGGAACCACACAACTGTGAAATTATTTTAGGCCACTGCATTAGAAGACATAAATGTGTAGAGCTATTTTCCAGTTTCAACCAATCATATCTAAACAGCATTTATGTAAAATGCAGTTTTTCATTTTTTGTGTGCAATTCCTTCAATATGTTCTGCCAAATGTTAGCAAAACCCATTTTGCGTGTATGGAAAAGGCGGTAGCCTGCTTGTGTGTAGCATAAGCCGTTTGATTTGAGGTTTTTTATTTGTAAAACATATGAATGTTTTTGTTCATTCAATCCTATAATATTCATTGGTTATCAACAAAAACTGTGATTGTACATGAAGAGACACATTTCTTTGTAGCTTGTAAGTTTTTGCTTTTGCTACATAGCTAGTGTTAACACAACAGCTGTTACCAGTCTGGAAGAAATGTTGTGAGTTTAGCATCAAACTTAATTCCTTTACTCACCAACAGCTGTGTCCAGTAATGGGAAGCAATGCTCATAAAAACTCCTGTGTTTTCTTCTTCTTCTGAAGTTAGCATGCTAACTAGCTAGCCCCAGCTCGTCTTGTCACCTTTCCAACTGAAGCCTCCAGTCTGCCCTGAAGACTTGGCGCTGCTCAGACCTTCAATTTAAATCTTTTGTAATAAATTGACGACAATCACCACCACCACCTCCTGGCAAAAAACAAACAAACCTTCAGCTAGAAGAGGAGAGAAAACAAATAGGCCTATCCCTTAACGTAAGATGACCAGACGTCCCCCATTTTCAGGGACAGTCCCCGATTTGGGTGGCCTGTCCCTGAAAATGTCGCTGATTTTAGTATTGAATGGGGGAGAAAAACAAAAATAGTTGTGCATAGATACAAATCATTTCTGCTGTAGAAAGTGGCACTTTGGAAATTTGGTTCTTTCGACACATACTGTAGTGGCACGTGGTCTGAAAGGTTTAGGAACCTCTGATGTAGAAGCACATTTACAGAGGCAATTACATAGGTTGGGACTTGATTTTTGAAACGTATTATTGGCTTCACCCTCATACACATTGTTAAATACACAAACATGTAATTGGCCTGGCCATGTTATTTATTTCATAATGATAGCATTTAATTTTGACCACCACACTGAAAATGTCCCCGATTTTCATTTCAGAAATCTGGTCACCTTAGCTTTAAGTAACAGCAAATACTCATTTTCAGTGAATTTACAACTACTAATCACTTGCAGCTTAGTACCAGGAAGTAACTTGAGCAAGCAGGAGACAACCAGGTTATTTGTTGGGAGTCTCATGTGTGAAGTCATGATAAATGTGATAATGAAAATTTCACACGTCTTCTGTTGTTTTGCACCACAGACATGCTCTGTGTCCAAATTCTCCCTCGATATGTGGACTGATACTGCTACATTTGGTTTTTTGGTTTTGTACTGCAGCATCATCCTCTGTGCTAGGCTACACTCAATTTATCTTTGCACCAGCAAAATGAAAATAGTTATAAAAACAAAAGAAAAGAAAAAAAGCATGCTACACTACTCCACCTCTGAAATGTCCTTTTTTTTTTAAAGTAGCTGGGTACTCGGCTAATTTGGCTGTATATAGATTTATGTGTGAAGTAACTGTGAATCAGCTCATTAGTTAATGGGGGGCAACAGGAATTTGTGATACATCCTGCAAAATTCATGGATTAAATCATCATGACTCACGCTCCACTTATGCATTGCTTAGCATGTGTTTTGTTCCCTTATTATAAAGTGTTACCAGACACTTTCACACAGTGTTGTACAGGATACACTTTGCACAGAATAACTGGATTTCAGCCTACAGATTCTTGAAAAAGACAGCTCATTAAATCCCATCAGGTAGATAATAACATCATTAAACGCTGATTTGTGATACTGAGCAGCTTCAATGAACTGAGCTGTGATCTATGTGGAGCAGGGGGTAATAAATATCAGAGCAGCATTTCCCCCAGTTGTTATTAATATTAAGACATAGGTCATATCCCTGATTCAGTCCTGCTTGGTGTTATTAAACTCATTTATTATATACAAATAAAATAAAATACTTAACACTGTGTAAGACTGAATGTCTGATGCACTAACTGTTTATGGCTGGAGCTCATTTCCATAGTCACGCAGATGGTAGCAGATAGAGCTTGATATAAATCTTTTATACTGCAGTACAGCCCGGTGCTCTCACATTTGCGTGCTCATGTTTCAGGGTATTTGTCCATTAAGAGCTGTGGCCAGTGCACTGATTTCCCCATTATATCTAGTTGATTACCCAAGCAGTTGCATTTAGACCAAGGAGAAGTGAAGGGCACTGGGCAGCACAGCATGGCCATGGGGAGCAGACATCCCACATGGCACCCATTTATTCAGATAGTCAGAGCTTCACTCAGATTAAATCCATCATGAACTCCCTCCCCCATCCCGACCTTACATTGGTTTTTTACCCATATATTGGTCATTAGACTCAGCAATTTAACTTAAAATATGTGAATGAAATGAAATGAAATTTGGATTTAAACTCTTGGTCACCAACCTGAACCTGAACCCGCTCTCTGTCCCTCTCCCTCTCAGTCTGCTCCCAGTTCTCCCGAGGAGTTTACGCCATCTTCGGCTTCTACGACAGGAAGTCCATGAACACGCTGACCTCCTTCTGCGGGGCGCTGCACACCTCCTTCATCACGCCCAGCTTCCCCATTGACGCTGATGTGCAGTTTGTCATCCAGATGAGGCCCGGCTTGCGAGGAGCCGTTCTCAGTCTGCTGGACCATTACAAGTGGGAGAAGTTCGTCTACCTTTACGACACCGATAGAGGTAAGTGAGTAAAAGCGCTTTCACGCAACAATGCGAACACCAGCAGCTACAACTCAGCAGAAGACAAATGCACAGTCGCAGAACATCTCATTGCTGGGGAAAGTGGAAAAAGTAATAGGCAAGCCAAGCACTTCTCATTTAGACGTGTTATTTTACAGTGTATATGATCACTCCCTAATATGTAAATCCCTCATCCCCAATCCTTATTCTAAGTGGTCTGATTCATTTTAATCTATGCCAGTAATGGCCCTAAATTGCTTCACTATGTGGCTGAATGCTGCTTACAGAGACACTCAATAGCTCCTTGCTTCCGAGGAATGAGTCATTCACAGGTGCGGCTGATCTGCCGCCATAGTGTGACTCCAGCCGCCTGAGCCTCTAATCCTCAGCACTCTCTGATTATCATTTAGCTCTAATTGGATTATATAAAGACAGAGCACAACATACTCTTAACTTGTGCGTGTGCTTCCTGGCCTCCCGCTCCCCTCATGTAGGCCAACTATTTACAGACTCGGGTCTTTGTCGTCCTCTGAAGATCAGCATCTGCAGGGGCCGTGCGAAGAAGCGGCACAACAATCTGCCTGCGAGGATCTTGGACCACAAGCTGGTGGCAGGCAGATTGCTGCAGCGAAGATGTGCTGTACATCGTGATGCGATTTGTCTTGTATTTCAAATGAATCGGTACATGTACACGTTTTCTGGGCGCAGTCTCCATTGTTAAATGTGCCAATCTGCTCAAAACTGTGCATTCTAAGTATTTTTAAACTGACATAGAGCATTTCTAGGACAAGTGCACTCCTTTCCCACTTCCCCCGCCTCACTTTATATCTCCATTTCAGGTGGGTGTCTAATCTACCGCTCAGTCATGAAACAGATTCTCACAGAGCCATTTTGTGCATCTGCAAAAACAATTTCTTTTTATTCTTGGCTGTACGTTAAAGAGATTTACATACATCTGGCGCAACGTAAAAGGCGTATTTAGACCCTTAACAAACAAAGTCAACAGCAACACTCCTATAATTGGGGTGTGGGGGGACCTCGGTTTTATTGATCTGGCTGTTGTGTCTCTGTGAATCTGTGGCAGATTGCAGAAGCTGATAATTGGTTGGCTGGCGTGGTTCACACAGAATGATTAAAGAGTTTATAGCCTCTCCTGGGCACAATCAACCTTCTCAGAAGCGTCTCCTGATGTGGCCCTTAGAGCTCTGCTTGACTTTCTTGGCCTCTTTCACCTGCTGTGTCGGGGCTGACGGGCCGCCATCTGTAATACACGGCGCCTTTCCACAGTGTGACACAGTGTAAACACTGTAGTTTAGGATGGATTCCCACATGCCGCACAGCTTGTGTTTGCTGAGAGGCTAGTTAGCCGTCCGATTTTGGCTGCCAGTCCCTTCCCGCTTCTCCCCATCAAGGCTCTGGAACAATATACCCACCACTCATCCAAATGTCAGTTTAATCTTCATTATAGGGAGAGGACTCCATTCAAGGCCAGAGAGGAACAAGCAGGGAGTTGGGGGGAGAGGGGGGAGAGCTGCTTCTGTGAGTGAATGTTGATAGTTTTTCTGGGACTATGATGGTGGCACTTTACAGTGATTCGTATAATGGCTGTCCCTTAACAAGACGCTTGCCTCGCCCGAGCAGACTTTCATCAGAACAAAAAGCAAAGGCATTTTAATCGTCAGCTTGAAATCGGAAAAATCATTAAAATGAAAGTGTGGATTCCCTGCAGTAGATCTTGTGGAAGTGGACTCGGTCTCTCCTTTCATCAAGCACCATAAAAAGATTTTCTTTTTTTTCCCATCATAGCCCGAAGGCATAACTACCATCAAACCTGTATCTGTAGGATGGGATTGTGACTGTAATAGAAACTAAAACGCCCAGAGGTACCGCTTCATGTATGAACAGCACATTTAATTTTCGTTGTGTATCTGATGTTGGACGTGGAATCAACTTCAGACAAGTTAAGCTTCACTTTGATGTCGGAGATGCTGTCCTCTGTCAGCTGCAATGTACTGATTTAACGTGTTTTAATCGACATGTTCACAACGATTATTTCATAATGAGTGGAGCCGGTTTTTACAGGAACCGGCTCCCGTTTTCATCTCATTAGGAGAATTGATTCTTTTGTAATTGAAAATCCGGGAAACCGAAGAGGCTGCAGAGATCCAGGTGAAGCACAACAAAGAAATAGATGGACTCTACACCTCTACACACACACATGGGTCGTTAAAGACATGTTAACTACTGCAGTTGAGCATCACCTATTTATCCTGGATGTACTGGCTATGAAATGTCCTCATTAAACAGTGCAATGGCCGCTGGCAGGAAAGACCTCTTGAACCGAGAAACATCTGGGCATTACCAGCTGGCCACTGAGAGAAGCTCCACCAGGTTTTCTCGTGTTCAGTCTATTTACTGCAAATTGCAACTGCTTAACCATTTTATAGGAGGTACCACTGTGTAAACATTCATGACAGCACGGCAAACACAGTTTAGTCAAAATTATGAGAATTCGTAAATAACCAGTCCTTAAATTGAATAAACCAGTATTTGAATGCAATGTTATTCTGCAGATTTTAATATAGAGATCAGTGGTGGAGGGATAACTTTGTACAAAAACAACAATATAAAAATCCTTGATTAAAATCCTACTGGAGTTTTAACTTTTATTTCAAGCTTCAAAAGTAAAAGCACAAAACAAAACCTTTATATCACAAAAAAAGATCAATTGATTAGAAAAAAGTCTTCACTCAGAAGACGCCACTAGGGCCCAGAGTTGGAGTCACTGTGAATGTGCCTTAAGCTGCAGTTTTTAGATACAAAGATTGTTCTGATGTCTAGAGACACACAGTCCATCTTCTGTTGTAAAATAAAAAATATGAAACATACATCAGGGGCTTGAAGAATAAAATAACAAATTCTAACGGTACTTTTCTTGATGACTGGGGAATCATTATTCCATTAAAGAAATATAAAGAGAAGTGCTACATGTTTGATAATTATCGAGACGATTGTGGTGCAATATCGTTTTCACCTTCGTTCTGCTTTATAATGATCTCTATGGACCCCCCCTCCCCCAGAGTGTAATACTGTAGGTAATTGTAATAGGCTACCAGCTAGAGGCAATGTCATTTTGCAGTTTTCTTGTATTTAATATACCGTACTAACTCAGTGTTCGAGGAAGTACTTCTGTCTGGCAAAACTAATACTATACAAAATATAGGCTTGTCAAGATAAAACAAATGAAACAAGAGTAGAGATTATGTAGAGGAGCTAATTTCAGAATAATGTATTTTATTGTATTATTGAATTATAATTATCAATGCATTAATGTCTACATCACATTAATTTTGCAGCTTGTAGAGATGGAGCTAATTTCAAGACCGCAGACTGCTAGGGAGCTTGTGAATTTCCCTGTTGGGGATCAATAAAGATTATAATATATTTTTAATCAGATTTTGCAGTGTGAATAAGATTATCAATAAATGTAGTCAAGTAGGAAGTACAATATTTCCACCTAAAGAGTTCAGTACAGAGTTGCTTAAGTGGAAATAATCAATTGAAGCACAAATAAAGTGGAGATTTCGACTTGACTGATGCTCTTGTTAAAAATCTTCCTCTGCAAGTCTAATCCTTGCGGTCTAATGTAGCTTTCCGGATTCATGTATACTCAACATAATGGAAACTACATTTTAATTTTTTTCCTTGTTGTTGTCATTAAAATGAAGGACTGCAATCTAACAACCTCTAACTGCAGCTTTTTCCTGCATTCTCCTGCTGCTCTGACAAATGGGGACGGTCAGGATGGTGGAGAATTTGCATTCGGTGTGTAATCACACCGCCCTGCTGCTGAATGTCTGGTTGGTTTCGTCTCCGCAAGGAAACATCTGATTAATTGCACGCTGCTAAAGAGCTGCACTCAGCAGCCAGGCACACGGGCTCATTAACAGAGAGTGGGAGAGACAGAGACGGAGACAGAGAGAGAGTGGCACCAAGCAGCTGTTCCACTTTATGAACACCTTACTGCACCTTCACTTGAAGATGGACACGTATCAATAGGCCTTGACCCCCCTCTGTGAGTAAACACCGTTTCCCTCCCGGGCCCTAATATTGAGACAGAAGCAGAGATTCATCAATCAAGCTCCTCTGCTTCAAGAGACCTGTTTTCCACCGGGTTCAAGGACTCTTTTATGCCCCATAGAGCGTCACTGGGAGACACATGTAACAGCATAGACAAGTAGTGACTGAAAGGTGCTAGATGGGTTTCAAAGGATGATAAAAAACAAAGAGATGCAGATGAGAAAGCAGAATGACTCACTTCAAATTCAAAAATTGACAAGGTTATACACAAGTCTGAGTCAAATTTAATGCACTTTTTCCTTTTTGTAATCTTATGGATAACATTATTTATTTGGCCCAGTGCTTTAGAGAATCCTCTGTAAGTCAGCGTGTTGAATGCATTTTATATTCTCCGTGGGAATCAGATAGCCTTTAGATTTACAGCGGGGAATGGAGTGTGTTTGGAGAGGCAGCTCAGATGCTGCGTGTGTGTAACTGTGCGGTGACCTCATTGGTGAAAACCTCAAAGGGCAGTGTGCATTCACTGAGAAGATACAGCTGAGGCGTTAGCTGTCGGAGTGTTTCTGCATGAACCGAACCTCTGTTATCAAGCGCTCACTCTGTCAGATGCCCAAAATGGCACCAATTGATCCATGCACATCCACGCATGCAGAGGCAGCGCGGCTCGAAAAAAACAACAACATCAAACAACATGTAAGCTGCAGACATTCTGCTGTACTCTGCAGTATTGAGCCCATTGTATCTGCAAAACCACGTATGTGAATTATTCATGGACGACTCCAAACATTTTCAATAGTTTACCAGTGTGGGAGATGGGAATTTATAATACTGTATGATGGTTTAAATAAACACAGCCACTTATTATGGACATTCAGATTCAGATTTCCTGACGAGCTTGTGTGGCAGACGCTGTAACACACACCAGTGTCGCTACAGCAACCTTCAGAAAGACATTACGTAACTTTAAACGGTTGCATCACTCTGTAAATCTTTTTTTTTTGTCTTGCTCGAAAACGGTAGCTGCAACACTTGGTCTTGTTACAAAGAGTCTGTAGTTTGGGCATCTCCAACCCGCTCGCTCTGCCAATGTACGTTAACAAGCCCTTACTGCGGCAATCTGGCAGTGTGAATTGTTAAACTGACAGAAATGGATTAGAAACTGTGCATTCATCCTTTTTTTGCTTTTATGGTTTTTGCTGCGTCCATTCACACGTCCCTCAGCTGTGTGCTGAACGCATCCACTTCCCTAGTACATACTGTATCTAGGTTGTGATGAAAAACTTCTCAGTGCAGAGATCATTGTTTCAGGACCTTGGACAGTTCCTTACTCCCACACAGCAGCTCCACTGTGACTCATTCATGGTAGATTAAAGCACAGGGGGTCACTGAGAAGGTCTTTTTTTTTAACTGTTAATCCTCTGTCATGGTGTGAATTTTACATTTTTTGTGAATCTTCTGGAAATTCAAGAAATCAGATTTTGATTCATGCATAAAAAGAACCCCCCTCCACACACACACATCTCTTGACGCACAATGCTGCCACTTGAAAAAATGAGAAATCAATACACAGGCTAGTTTTAATCATTGATTATCAACCATTTAGCCATTAGGGACTGATCTTGCTCTCATTTTAAATGTCTGTTTAGTCCTGTCGGCTCAGGGAGGGCGAGGGTGCGGGGCGGGCGAACAGCTTCAGGATCAAGAGGTTTTATTCCGGCTACAATTCAGATTGTCTTCTCTTCCGCAGCTCAACATTGTTGTCCCGTCTGCTCGCAGACGGAGGAATAGCCACATCTTCAAATGAATAGAGAAGAAAATGAAACTGTGACGGAGACGACGAAGAGCGAGGCAAAGAACAGAGGAGTCAGCAAAGCCTTTGTGTCTCTCTCCTGCGTCAGAATACAGCGAATGGCACAGAGGGCCAAGCACTGTCAGACATGCTGTCAAATGCACCAAATGTTTTTTACTATGAATCTGGAGCCTCCCTGCCATGTTCTCCTGAGAGATCCAGCTTGTCATATTTAATCCACTCGAACCTTAGCACTTAGCAGAGCCGAATCAGAAACCAGGTGACTGCTTCATTAGCCACTGCTCTGTTTATGCCTTGACTTCTGTCTCTGTGTTGCTAAAATGCCTCTTATCTATTTCAGGAAACTTGCTATCAGGATAACGCAAGGCCATTACAACCGTAGTCTTTTTGCATTATGAAAGAGATTGATGTGATGTGCGCTTCCCTGTTTGCCCAAGAGGAAACGCCATTTATATTTTGCTTAAGAGATGGGAGGATGTTTTTTTTTTTTTTATGGGAGTAGAAATAGAACAGGCAGTTAGAGCGACTCTCACTGATGGTCAAGAGCCAGCTTGCTCCATTTCTCTGTATCTGGTTCAAATACAGATATCTTCGCTTTATGTGCATGTTTTTCAGTCGCTTGGTTTGTCTTTATGTTTTTATATGTATTCAGAGTGTGAATCATCTTAAAGTTACATAAAAGATGAAAGGAAACAGGAGGAGAGACGCTCAACATTCTGTTAGCGACTTTGCAGCTGTCATTAGATAAGAAATAATCTGTTTGATTAGCTCTGATCAGGGATTTGGCAGGAGTGGGTGGTGTGGGGGTGCAGGGCTCTCTGGAGTTCAGCTAATTTGGAACAAGGAGCTGTTATCTGCATTGGTCTGCATTGGGAGTAGGCGTTGTTAGGCTAATTGTACTCAAAAGTGTCCTTTTACCGTCGTATGGCAGCTTTAATTCTTTTTCATTTCAATGACTCTGTTAACATTGCCCACTGAAAACAGTCTCCTCTGTGGAGCCACATATAAGCTTGGGAGATTTTTGGAGATTTCTCTGAAGTAGGTTCACTGGCTTTGTCTGAGTTCCCTTTGGTGTCGCGCTCAGCTTTGGGCATCCCATGACAACGGCGCTGTTCAGATGCCTGCGAGAGAATTTTAAAGAGGTCACCTTCTCCGGGGGAAGGGGGGAGGGACGACTGAGTCACAGTTGAGACTGCACACCACCCTCAGTTGTCATGTGAGCCGCTGCCCAAGACAGACAAGAAGAAGCACACGGACAGGTGCCAGCAGAGCCTCAGCCAGTCTCTTTCTTCTAGCTCTGCCTGCCACAGAGGAAATAAAACCCCTGGTAAATGTATTAATTCATGTTTGATCAAACATCTTCCCCCTTCACAATTTAAAAATCGAAAACTGATATTTAAGTAATTTGTTGTAAAGAAAAGCGACCAATTACATTATGCCAGCTTAGTCCTACGTGACTCTTGAGTACCCTACAATATTATTTTGTTCACACTTGAACAAAACAGCTAAACAGTGCTGTGCTCTATAAAGTCAATCCTCTGAGCTGCAGAGCAAACCACATCAGAGGAGTACACTCTGATCTCCTGGGCAGTGCTGTGTGGGCTACTGAGCTCATATATTCAAGAGAATCCCACATGCAGGCCGGCTCTGCTTTGTGCTGCCCGCTCCCAACAATGGCTGTCACCTTTAGGCATTTCTCTGGGTGCATTTTGTGGACAAACTTCACAGCAAACTGTGTTTAAGGGTTTTTAAAAATATATATATATTTAAGCATAAGTACAGTATGAAGCATAATCCAATTATTGTGCTTGTAGTGTGGTAGCCTGGGAGGTTGTGACATCTGGGGCAGTATATACTGTAGCGGTTCTTCAGTGCAGCAGCTGAAGGATTTTGCCAACCTCATGTTTGTCTACCATTAGTTTGCCACACTAACTGTGATTGGCTCTTGCTCATTTGTCACTGATCAATTAGCGATAAATTATCCTTATGGGGTTGCAGCCCAATCCCAAGTGACACGGTGCTGTCACAGGTCACCGGTCCATCACAGGATTGACAAACAACCAGTCACACTCACACTTGCTGTGGGGCAACAGCGTGGTAACCACTGTGCCACTGTTGTCTCATTTGCATGGCATTCAAAATTATACAAATTGTCACCATGTTGCAGGTCTTGTTCATGTCACCGCTCATCTCCTCAGGAGAACAGTTGTCCTCTCTGCCTCCTCTCTGAGAAGCTGCCAGTAAAATCTGATTTCAGTTGTGAGTTAGTTGATGAGAGAGGAAACTGTCCATCTGAGCACTGGTGCAGGATAAATGCGGATGATGTTGCAGTAAAAACTCAAAAGCTTTATTATTCCTCTTTTGTTCCTTGCCTACACATACACTGTGTCTGTCTTTCTTTGTGTTTGAGTCTTCAAATCCCACAGATCCCACATAACCATATGCAAATGTACAAAAGTATTAAGAAACACCTACCCCAGATATCAAGTAGTTCAATTTATCTTTTTATTCTTATTTCATTTAGGACTCTAGGTTTTTAATATTTGGAGTGTGGATTAAATTCATACTTGCAAAATTTGACTTATGAGCCTAATTTTGAAGATCACCTCCCCTTTATCTCTGTTTCTGGTCTCCACCGACTTCTATTGGAAATATCTGACTCCCTAGTTGCTAATGTTTGTGATCAGCAGTTCTTAAAACACACTGTAATTGTGTGAGTTTCTTGTCAATGGGCGAAAGAAAAACACCAAAACAACCTGATCCAGACAGCTAATATCTGATTGATGTAATTAACAGATACCTTCACACCTTAAGATAATTCATAGCAACATTAACTTTTATTTGTGTTTCTGAACATTTGATGAATTGAACTGGCTTCATTCCACCAGCTTCTGAGAGGGAAATATGTGTTTTGTTTGCTATCTAGATGTTTTCTATTGACTGGCTAACTCGCTACTTGGATTGTCGCTCACTCTGTGTTACAGTGTTTTTATTTATTGTGTATTTACGCAGCAATTTTTCCCTGTTCCAAGCCAAATTTCTCCCAAGGGAGACTAGAAAAGAGACTTAACTTGAGACAGAAACATACAACGCAGCTACATGTGGAGGCTGTGATAGTAAAATAGTGCATCAGTAGAAACTAACAGCTGTGTTGACCTGCAGTATTTTGTTCTTGACTCTAGATTTCTTTATTTATTGTCACTGAAAATTGTAATTCATATTTCCCCCAACTTGAGGACTGTTTCTCTAAAATGTTTTTGTTTTTTTTGTATGCTATATATAGCCTTCAGACAATATGCTCATGATTTTGAATATGTATTATTTTTCAGGACGGTACTGAATAATTGACTCCATAAAATGCCCTTGATGGTTGCCCTGCCTGCTGGCTGTTGTAAACCATACCATCTGTTTACAAAGTCAACCCAAACTCTTTGACCAAAAGACTTTGTCATCTGTGCACAGACTGATAACACCAGCGTTAATATTCACCAGGAGACCTGAGTGTCCTTTGACATTCAGATTTCACATCTGCATTGTGGCTACAGACGTTAGGGTGCACTGAATATCACATTCAAGTGTAATTCCTTCAGTTCAGGACATTTTCATATTTGGCTTTTATTTCCACGTAGCCTATCATCAATTGTGAGCACACTCGATAGCTTAGCATCGACAAGCTCATACAAACGTTTAAATCCAGAATATCCAGCTTAGTTTAGTGTCAGAAAAGGAATGAAAATAAAACTCTTGAGGGAATCATTTGTAAATCCCCCTAAATCCTTTTTCTTAAGCAACTACTAACACATTTCAAAATGTCATGCATATCCCAGCTTAAGGTTTTCACTGCTATGTGTCATAATACTGGGAGGAGAGCTGACACTCAGCCTCATCCTTTTCATTTCCCCTCTGCCACCAGAGATATGCTGTGCTGGAGTCTAGTTTTGATATCTATGAACTGATAAAAAAAACAAAAAAACCCACCAAGTTTCTGCCTGTTTGACTTGATAAAGGCAGGACAATGACAGATGACAGAGTTTGGCCCAGTCTGGGGATAGCTCAGCAGTTTCCTATCTATAATCACACTCCTCACAATGCACTGAGACAGGACAGTGGCACTAACACCCTCTCTGAATTCCCTGACCTCCCTGAGTATCAGACATGTGGACGCACATCGGCTCTTTAGACTCCTAAGTGACTATTGTGGTGGTGCCCAGCAAGAGCCACTTGTCTTTAAAGGCCATACCTGAATCTGAGTGCTGTTTGCTGAGCACTTCACTGTGAAGGTCACCGGCAAGGGAATGGAGGGTGAGCATGTCAGCCGAGTCGCTGTGCTCTGAATACAGGAGTTGTGTTGGGAGCACGTCAGCTCAGATGTCCATATGTAACAGTTACTGCTGAAAGCTTGAGCCTTTTCAGGACAGCCAATTCTTTCTGCTGTGAATGCATGATATGGATTTTTTTTCAACATTTCTGATTACACGGTGCACATTAGTCAGAAGGACAGGTCAGCACTGCGTGACAAAGAGACTGTCATGTTTTTTATTCTGGATTATTTGGACACCAATGCGAAGGACACTGCCTCAAAGTCCTACTGGCCCCCAACGCAAATGCTTTGTCAGTGTTTGCAAATAATGTTAAACCTCTGCACCCCTAGCATTCAGGTTTAGTCATTTCTGACCATGAAGAAACGTTGAGATTTATCCGTATTTCTCTGAAAGCTTCACAGTGGTAAATCTGAACATCAGTTTGTTACAACTGCTTTTTACCTGGGAGGCATCGGTCAGACAGTATGTTTGTGTTTCTATGACAGCAAGTGTTATCTTTAGTGTCATTAAGTGCAGCTTACTGAGTAGCAAGGTTTTTAATATGGTGATGTTGATGGTTGCATTTATGATATGTTTGAAAAGTAACATAGTTAAAGTGTCTTTTGACACTAGATGTGTTATTAAAGGGAAAAATAAAATGAAAATGGGAATGATCAAGTTTTCAGCTTCCTTTAGCCTTAGTTTGATAATAATCAGTACAACTAAACCATTTTTGTTCAATGGTTAGTATTATCAGTGGCCACCCCTTGACAGATATTCTACAACCTTGTACATTTAAGGGGTCCTAATAGGAATTTACCAAAGTTGGATTAATAGTTATTATTCATTCAATTATTAATTATTCACTATCTGGTACAATGAAAACCGAATGGTTCATTCATTTCTTTTGTATCTAGAAGAAAACCACTGAAATCAGTGTGATCTGCCTCTGGAATGTAAGTTTTTTATGGTAACGTATGACATATATGTTCAAAAAAATATTTGAGATCGCCAAATCCTTGGGGTGGACTATTGGCTTCGCAAACTTCACAAAACCATGATGGTAGATATGCATCTTAAACTCTCATCTCTTGACTTAGTGTTAATGTGTTAATGAGCACTGACTTACATGGATTTATTTTGTACATAAGCTGATAGGACGCAGACACACAGAATGCAACAGCAGCTCATCAGCCTGAATCAGCCATGATAGTAAAATGCAGTCTGGTCTGAGCTGTGGGGAGGTTGTGCGTCACTTGACTGTGACACAGAGTGAGACCCATTGTTCATTTAGTCTGTGTGGTGCCTGGATCCACTAGAGAGCCAACTCCTATTTACATAAAAAACATTTTTACATGAGTTTATTCAACAACCTATAATAAAAGCCACGATTTCAGGGAATCAGCAATTTTATCCCTGCTCAGAGAGAAAAGGACAACACAGTATGAGATGCTGATTCTGCTCATTCACTCAAGTCAGCTGTAGTGTTTTGACTCTGAGGTAAACAGAAAAGGGGTCTGCACCATTTTTTCCCCCTGTCCATTAGTTATAACCTAATACAGCACGTAATGAGCTTCTGCCACCACACATTTTCACCACCACTCAACTGCGCAGCTCTTCCGATAATAGAAATATGCAAATTCTTGATGCATGTTATTAATTTCTACACTCTGTCATTTTCTCTCTTCAGAGCTGTTATTCATTCTGCTGTTTCTAATATTTTTTTCTGCTTGATAATGTTCTACCTTTTCAGGGGTCGCTGGTCTTCTGTCGCTTTAAATAGCTGCACTTCATCCTACTTTATATTTGTCATACAATAAACTGGATTTATGTTGGGTTTATTTCATGGTTATTTATTGGTGAAGTTTTTTCAGTCAGATTAGACACAAGCTTTCAAGCCAACCAAAGCCTGTTTACTGTCTGCTGCTTCAGTACACAGACGGATTGATGCTTGACAAGAGATTGATTGCTTTAAAAAGGCAGCATGGCCTCGTGACTGTGGCGGTGACCCATCCTCTGTCGCTTCAGGTCAATCAGTCAGTGCTTATAATGATCTCCTACCTTAGTTTACATAAAGTCAGTGAATAAATTGCTGATTCAACACAGTTATGGTCTGTCACTGGATTATACAACTGCTGAAAATAACATTTGACACAATTTTAATTGCAAACTCAGAAGCTTTTATTAGTGTCATAACATTGTACATAATTAATATAGATAACATAACAACCTAAAAATAGCGTCAACTGCCTGAAAGGTTGCCTCCCCCAGGAGGAAGTCACCAGACGTACTTGGTATTTTCCAAAACAATTTCTGGTGGTTGTTAGCGTCTGTGCAGGTGCTCGGCTCAGAGAACAGCGTGTTTGTGTGCGAGGGTCCAAGTATGTCGCTGTATTTGTCGTCACATAACAGATGTTTTGTTGAATGGGCTCCATGAAACCTTCAAATAGCTCAGCAGGAGGTTCTGGCTTCCTGAAACAATCCCAGCAGACTGACAATTCACCTTCACCTCCTTTTAACTTCACCAATGGCAGAATAGATCCAGATTTACAAAAATAAAAACAAACAGAAATTATTTCTTAAAAAAAGAGTTGTAAATGTCACTACTGATTATATTGTAACATTAGATTAATGGGTGTAAAAGTGGGAGCTCTTGCTTGAAGCAATAATCTCAGTAGTAGTAGTACGACTTCACCAACAAGCAATGGGATGAAAGATGCATGAAGTAAAATGAGCACATATTGTTTCTGAGGGGAAATTGGTCTTCTGATGGCTGCCTTGCTCAATTTCCTGCAAACATATGTTTATAAAAAAGGGCACAAATAGTGTTCTTTACCACATTGAGTTGCCTTGGTATGAAATGCGCTATATAAATAAAGATGCCTTGCCTTGCCTTTATTTCACTATTTCAAACCACAGGAAGCTGTTTTCTGGTTTCTTTGCCTTTTTCACCTGGAGTCACTGCTGTCTTTCTTTTGGCTGATTTAGAAACTGCCTTTTATGGCCGGTCGTGACTGCTGACCATGAATTCTTAAACCCCTTAGTGAACTGTCAGTGGAGCTCCCCATATTCCTGTGTGTGTGTGTGTACAGTGGCTTTTCAGTGCCCCTGCTCAGCCAGGTTACTGTTAGCTCAGCTCCTTCCTTTCATAGGCTTCATATACCGATTCATCCCATGGCACAGTGAGCTCTGCAACGTGGACACACCATTGAGTTGCACCAATTGTGCTTGCTCAACTGCTTCTTTCGCAGTTTGTTTCACCGTATTTGCTGGAGCATGTGCTAACACGTCTTATTGTGGCGTCTTGTCGAACCTTTTGCCTCAAATTCGGAGGTCTGAATATCTGAATATATATAACAGAGGTGACCCCCTGTGACACATTGTTTACGCAGCAGAGGACACACATTATGTCCCGTAACCTCGTCTTTGTTATACAGTAGACACCACGGCTTTAACTTAATCTTTTGTGGATGTATCAGCCTCATGTTGCCTGACATAGACATTTCCTGTGCTCATTTATCTCTGCTCTAAACAGATTATAAACTGTAGCATGTCTGCAGGAAAGTCTTACAAGGGGATTTTATTGTAAGATAAAACATTTCAACGATGCATCATGGGTTCGTTAATAGTTTGTAATAAAAAGCTGGCCAAAAGCTTCTCACACATAAACCGTGTTGCTAACCATTGTTGAGAGGCGGCGTAGCCCTCGCAGCTCCTCAGTTGGGATTCTCAGCACAGCTTTTATCTGCTGCTGTGCTCTGAAATACAAAAAGACAACTTGTGTGATGGAGCTCTTCTCTCCTCCACCCCCCCCCCCCTCCCCTTCCTGCTCCTCCAGGTTTCACAATCCTGCAGGCCATCATGGAGTCGGCCGTGGCCAATAACTGGCAGGTGACGGCTCGCTCGGTGGGGAACATCGTGGACCCCACGGAGTACAGACGCATCATAGAGGAGATGGACCGCCGACAGGAGAAACGCTTTCTCATCGACTGCGAGGTGGACAGGATCAACTCCATACTGGAGCAGGTACAGAGCAACACACGGTCTGTTTTATCTATGAGGGAGAAAAAAAAGCACTGAAAACACAACTTCCATCCTGAAATACATTTAATCAGCCTCATGTCTCCGCACATTTCATTCCCGCTACAGCAACAAACACTGTCTACTTCTCACTTTTTGCCTTGAACACCATTCTCCATTTACACTCTCTCTGAAATAAGGCACTCTCCTTGCTTGCTCTGCTCCCTACTCTTCATTTCTTTTTGTTATTACCCTAAGCACTTGGAGTGCATCATGATTGCCTCAGATCTCAGCATCCTCATTTAGAGACGATGTTAAAACAGGCAAGACGGGTACATTCAATTAAGGCTTGTTATTTGTTGTGTTTTTTTTTGTGCGCACATTGTTTGAGGTCACCTGGGTTTAATTCATGTGGAGAAATTAAACAGCCTCCTCATCCTTGTTTCCTAGGTGATCATCAGCTAGCACTTTTCCCACATGAGTCTTGATTCACATTCAGTGTTTGCTAAGGCGTGCCGCTCGCTGTGACTGCGCCACAGAAAATACTTTATCATCAAAAATGTATTCAATGAGGCTTAGCTGAGACTTTGCTTGCTTACTCAGAAGATCATTACTGTTCATTTGGAGGATTTAGAAGCTATGTTGCACATGTGGTCACGTTTTGTTTTGCAAATGAATTTTGAAGTGTGCACTTTCTCAGGCTTTGTGCAGTTGGACAGAGACCAGTGCTGGAATACAAATGCTTTGAGCATGGGCATGGGCTTTTATTTGCATAGTTGAATGTTGATGATCCTGACTTAAAGGGATAGTTCAAGATTTTGGCAAATTGGCCCATTGCCATAATCCCTAGTGATAGCAGTAGGTTTGTTACCTTTAATTGCTGCTCAGAGCTACGCTACGGAGGCTCATGGGATTTCTTGGTTTCCCTCATCAAACTCATCAAATACACAATCCAACAACTCCAAAATGCTCTGGTGGACAAGTTGTGACCTGCACATTCACCACACTATGAGATAATAACGGAACGTTACGAGACAGAGTTGTTTTCGAGGTAAATTCATGCAAAACCGCTGATGCGCGTACCCGTCAGGGGCAGTTTTTCAGCAAGCAATCTCTGCATTTGCCTCTAAAAAAACTCTGTCTCGTAATGTTCTGTTATTATCTCATAGTGTGGTGAATGTGCAGGTCACAACTTGTCCACCAGAGCATTTTGGAGTTGTTGGATTGTGTATAGTATATATAGTTTGATTAGGGAAACCAAGAAATTCCATGAGCCTCTGTAGCGTAGGGATTATGGCAATGCGCTAATTTGTCAAAATGTTGAACTATCCCTTTAAACCAGCACTAGCCACATTATAGCCACAGAATGTGTATTCAAATTAGACCAGTTCAATACAATGTTGTTCTCACCAGAAAGACACCAGCAGTCCTCTCTGAAATCAGTCTGTGCTCATGTTTCCCTGATATGTATCATCATACAGCCAAGCTAATAATTACTGCCCTCTTGCTGCAGTGCTCGGGAGGAGGTCAAGGTGGAGGGTAGAGGATAGGTGTGTGACTCAGACACTGGAGCATCATGTGGTTTCTTTCCACAGTGAGGCTGATCTTTTCCAAAGCTGTACTGAATACTGTGGATGGTTTCGACCACAGTGAAGCAAGCCTTAGAGCAGAGGGAGTAGAAAACATCAGCTTAGGATCGGGGCACTTGCGAGGATTTATAATGTGACCGACTTGCCGGCTAAAGGTCGTGTGTTTGCTTTCAGCTCGGGTTCTTGCATCTGTTGTACCCAGCTGCACGGCAGAGTGATGTGCAACAAAAACCATTAAGCCCACAACAAGTATCCTTTGTTTTGTGTGTGTGTGCGTTTCTGTGTGTGCGTGATGGAGAGAGCTTGTTTGAACCATTAATCCTGAGCACATCTTAACCTTCTGTTCTTTGCGGAGATATTTGTGTGTAAACTCCTCTGCCCTCTACATAATGATCTTCATTACCACCGGCCCTTACGAGTTTCTCTCTGACCTTCACCGCGGATCTGTCTTTATTTCCTCCGGCGTCGGGGAATAATATGTTTAGTGACAGCACAGAACATTTTCATTAATTTGGAGAAGTTTGCTTCCCTCACGTAGACGCGGAGGGTTTCTTCAAATTTCCTCTGTATTTGACCCAACTTGTCCACCAGGCAGATAATGGCGGTCGTTCATGTGCCATCATGTCAGGCTGATCTGATCATAATCTATTCACTGTGGCGGATGAATGTGAATGGTGGCCTTTCACGCGGCATCTGTCAGAAAAGTGTCTCCAGATGCTCAAGAGCGGCAAAGACGTGCCCGCGTCCCTTGAGAACGACTCCGTGTACGAGCTGTGACATCAACACTTGCTTTAATGTAATATCAGCTCCCACAGTAAGTAGGACACACTGTCCCATAACAGCAACAACAATGAGCCTACTATAAATAGCCTACCCTCCTAGCCTGAGGGAAGATCTCTCACAAAGTCAGGAGTGAGCAAACACATCGAGATCACTCAGGCAACAAGGACGCAACCGCTCTGGACATGATTTATGTTTTAATCAGACCTCAGACCATAATAATAAAAAATGATATTTAGATTTGCATTCATACCTGCATTCAGGCTATTCTTCGAGTCTACCCAGTGGATTATTAATACATGTATACAGAGACATCCATCATTTAATTTATGCTAATTACCTTTGTTATCAGGGGTAGTTTCAGTTGCAATAGACTTTACTTGTTGATAAATGCACTGTGGGATTTTTTTTCCTCCCCTGCCGGCTCTCTTACCACCTTTAAAAATATCACTCTGCTCATCCCTACAGTAAAGTAAAGAAGCAGCGATAAACACCTCTAAGGCTTCTCATCAATAATAGAAGCGCAGTGGATTTATAATCGCTGCCAGAGAGGACCCGTCACCTCCAGCCTCCTCCTGCTCAGTGGACAGACAGAGAAAGAGTTAGAGAGGAAAAAAAAAAAAACCAGACTGGAAAGGCAGAGAGCTTGTGGGAATTGAGCCATGTAGTGTGAGTCTCCCCGTCTAGTGCTGTGGAGGGAAATAAGAGAAGTGCTGAACACCCAGAGGTGCACTGAAATTCCACACCCAATGAGTAGGATAGTAAAACAAGATGCTGTAATGGGATTATTCAGATTACATCTCTGTGTTATTTAATCCTGTAGGTGAATTGTAGTTTTGTCGGTTGCTTTGTGTGGGAATTATTGGCATGTCTTAAAAAATGTTTTCTGCAGAATAGTATCTCCATTTTATTTCCAGGTGCATTTTTACCATGTCACTATCTTAATTTAGCCTGTTTGCTAATTAATACAAAAGAAGAAGACCACATTTATTAGATACTTTAAGGGATAGTTCAACATTTTGGCAAATTAGCCCATTGCCATAATCCCTATAGTTTTAGCAGTAGGTTCGTTACCTTTAATTGTCGGTGCAAGATATTTTTAGAACGGTGGAGCAGAGTCGCGAGCTGCTCAGAGCTACACTACGGAGGCTCATGGGATTTCTTGGTTTCCCTCATCAACCTCATGAAATACACAACCCAACAACTCCAAAACGCTCTCATGGACAAGGTGTGACCTGCACATTCACCACGCTATGAGATAATAACGGAACGTTACCAGACAGAGTTGTTTTCGAGGTAAATTCATGCAAAACCGCTTATGCACGTGTCCGTCCGGGGCAGTTTTTCGGCAAGCAGTCTCTGCATTTGCCTCGAAAACAACTCTGTCTCGTAACATTCCGGTATTATCTCATAGCGTGGTGAATGTGCAGGTCACAACTTGTCCACGAAACTCCTTTTGGAGTTGGAGTTTGATGAGAGAAACCAAGAAATCCCATTAGCCTCCGTAGCGTAGCTCTGAGCAGCTTGCGGCTCTGCTCTGCCGTTCTAAAAATAGCTTGCACCGACAATTAAAGGTAACGAACCTACTGCTATGACTATAGGGATTATGGCAATGGGCCAATTTGCCAAAATGTTGAACTATCTCTTTAAGGTACCTAATACGTGGAAGTATTAGTAGTCCAGTAGTAAATCAGAGCCCTTGAATGAAGCATCTAGCTGCACCAAATGTAAATACATGGGTCTATAGTAGGAGCGGATTTACCCTGCTGTGATCTCATCCTTTAATACTGAATCAGTTTAGAGAGACAGAGTGGAAGACAGTTTTGCACATGAGGCATGTATGTGAAAAGTGTTGTCATGTGAATATTTTATCACTGACTCGTGCTATTTTGGCCACTAGTGGTGCCGTAGAGTGTCGTGCTGTGAGAAGGATGCCTTTGCATTGTTTATATTTCATGCTCTGAGCACCAAGATGCACATACACATCATGACTACAGGGAGTCACTTAGTGCAGACTGCAGAGATGGAAGTGAGTCTGTCTGGAGCACTGTGGTAAGACCCACTGAAAATAAAGAATAACTGAAATGATGAAATAATGACATTCATTAGGACATATCTAATTAATATGGAGAAAACACTGGATAACACAAACCTTCCTAAGCTGCTGTTACTTGATTTATATCCAGGAAACACAACAGGAATAGCAGTGTGATTAGTTGAACAAAACTAATGGATTATGATATAAACATTATCAGAGGAGAAGGGATTTATTGCCCACTTTACTTTGTACTTGTTTCCTTTATTTTTAAAGTCTTCTCCATTAGGTCGTGACTGTGTATGTGACCTCTGCTTAGATTTTAAAAACCTGCTTGAGAAGTACGTGACACTGCAGCTTGACCCATAATTCCCCACAAATAAACCACAACAACAAGAAGAAGATAAGGATCTGTGCTTAAACCTCCGTTTCCTTTGTCATCAACATTGACTACAAGAAGAAAACACGTCTTCTGAAAGAGAGGAAAAAACCACCGACTGTAATAGAGGAAGTTATTGTACAGGCTTGTTTGTAGCTCGGGCGTCCAAAGGAGACCCAGGAGGAGTGTGAGTTAAAAGAAACCCAAATGAAAAACAACATCAAACACACCCAAGCAGGAGAGTTGGCAGCCGTGACAAGGATTATATGGACATTACAACTTAATACGCTTTTTTTTCATTTTCTTTTTTTTTTTCTTTCATTTTGCAGAGACTGGCACTCAATAAGAGGAGTGAGTTAAGGTGTGTGTAGCTGATGGCTGCTTCAAATCAGCCGCTTGTATAGGCTACACACACTCAACAACTATTAGCATTTAATTAGTATTGTACTGAGGTATTTCTCTAGATGTTAAGGAGGATGTCTTTTCATATTTTACTTTGTGTGTGTTGTATTTATTGTGCCGAAGTTTCATCATGTGGCGCAACTATCTTCCATTCAAAAATTCAGCTTTGTAGTGAGAGGACTGGAGAATAAAAGGTTTTACACTGGCATTTGGAGCCATGTTTGACTGATGTACAGCCATGTCCTTCCCCTGCTGTAATTCCTTTCTTCAATGCACTTCTTTGACAGTTAAATCCCTCCTCACATTTTGCCCCGTTTCTAGTAGCATAACAACAATTAGCTGACATGGTGAAAAGGGACACTTATCAACCTTGCAATGCCCGTTCCAGTTCTGGAGAAGGCAGGAGACAAATCACTGTAACAAAGAGATGCCTCCATCAGTGGGAAGGGAGTCAAATCCTCTTGAAGGCACTTGGGCAGACATCCAGCTCTGCACAGGACTGTGGCTCCAGTCTGCTTAATTAGACTCTATCCCCGCAGGAATATTTAGGCTGATCATCCTGCAGCTCGGCCCGACCCAGGGCGGCATCAGGCAGCGCAGCACAGACCGGCCCATCCAGACAGGCGGGCAGCAGGAGTCCAGAGGATGGACAAATAATGATCATTTAGACCTGAGCTTCCAACAGTTGCTTCCCCACCCTCCTTGTCCTCTGTCTGCTTGTGTCCAGCAGCCACAGTTTGTCTCCACAACTCAAAAGAAATGGCCGCTTTTCTGTTTCTAAATGATACCCTCAGCCAGGAAAAAGAGGTGAATATTGAATGAGGATCTGAGCTGTAACGGGAGTCTGAGTGCTGGGTTTATTTTTCTGTTAGCGATGATTCATTTGATTGTAATGCGCTACCAGGGGATGGTAGGTGATGTGCTGTGATTTATTTTTAACTGTGAAGTTGAAAACTCTGCAAGGGTTCATCCTGCTGACAGCGTAGTGACTTACTGCTGGTTTAACAGACTGGATGCCCAATTTGGATGTTTGCCTTCGGTGAAGGGAGTGTATTCATGTTTTTCATGAAATAAACTTTTAAATTTCAGTAAAATGAGAAGATTATTATTATCATGTATTTATGCTAAATAAGGTGCAGCAGCCTGGTGAAAAACAAGAGGGAAAGAGTTAGCCTGGCTCTGTCCATTGCAACGTCACAGCTCTTTGCCAAGACAGAGTTTGGCACATGACCACACATTAAATCACAACTTGTTGTTTTTATGTTTTTTTTCCTACAGATTAAACAAATGCGGTCAGTAATATGTCAGCGAGCTTAATGATAGGTGTTTACAGTCATTATGGCGTGCTAAGATAAGGCACCCAGTAGAGTTACGTTGTAAACAAACACAGCTGCTTTCACTTAGTGTCTCTCACCAAAACACATTGTGTGTGTCCTTAATGCCTCAAACACGTTGAGTGCAATTCCCTCGTTATGAAACATTAAAGCCGAATGATTTCTATTTAAATATTTAAAAGCTGCATTGGTCACACATTGATCTGTGAGCCTGTGGTCGTCTTCTGTCTTATTGCTATATGTCACTAGCTCCTGTTGTTGATCACCACTACATATGAGACGGGGGTCGTGTTGGTTTCAAAATAGGAAAACTTCCTATTCATAGTCATGTCTTGTTTACGCTAATGCACCAGCCATCATTATTATAATCTACATACCTCTCCCTCTCTCTCTCTCTCTCTCTCATCCATCCATTCATTAGCTGCAGTGCTTCTTCTTCGAGGGTCATGCGTGGTTGGGGCTCGTCACAGCTGGGCGAGAGGTGGGGGCAGGCCTCCAGTTCATCACAGTGATGACATAGACACAAACAACCATTCATGCTCATGTTCACAATTGCACCTACAGGCAATTTTCAGTTTGCTAGTTAAACTAATTTGCATGTCTTTGGCTTGTTGAAGGAAATTGGAGACCTGCAGGAAACCCACACAGACAAACATGCAAACTTCACACAGAAATGCCCCAGAACCTTATAAGTGCTGGGAGGCGACAGTACAAACCACTGCTCCACCATGCCGCCCAAGCATTAACTGTAGCAAATAATAGACTGGGAATGGCACCTAGACTATCATTTACATTTTACGAGCATTAAAAATGTAGGCGCTCGTGCAGTACATTCACTGCTGCAGGTTTCCTGTCCAAGGTCTTCTTTTCCCTGAGGTGTTTGAGGAGGATGTTTAGTGAGGGCTCGTTTTTGACAGAGACGAAGATCTGCGAGTCCTGTGACACTTAAAGTGCTGTTCCTCTCCGCCTGACCTCCTCTGGGTTCCTGGTGGTTTCATACACTCACAAAAAGTGATTATCCCAGGGGACCGTGAAACTGGAGCATCAGGATCCTAAAAATATTTGTTATGCCCAGATGCTTTTTTTTTCAGAGCAGCACTGCCAACAAAAAAAAGGGAGAACCCCCACAGCAAATCAAATTGAATTACCCTCCATAACAGCATGTAACATGTTCATTTAGTTACACAAGTCAAAAATATTTTCTTGTTGATATGAAAAGAAATAGTTGACACAGTAATTAATAAGTAAGAGACAGAATAAAATCAATAGTGAATGTGAATGTGAGAATATTTGGTCCTGAATAAATTGTTTGAATCTTCAAATTTTGCAGGACTTTGCAGAACACCATGCTGCAAGAAATATGTTATGTGTTCATGAATTTGCATTTAGCTGTCCAGTAACTCCAAACTAAATGTTATTATTTTTGGTGTTGTGCCTCGTTGAGCTGTAAATGTTTACAGCAGCTGATTATTTTCTAGCAGCTAAAGGAGTTTTTTCAGAAGCAGCAGTTGAGGTGTCAGGTTTTGACGCTCGTGTGTGAAGTGTGAAGTCTCGTGCTTTCAGCCTGAGTGTTGTTACACAGACAAACAGACAACTCCAGGCACCACGGCGTCGCTACGTGATCGATGTGCTGCTGTGGCCCCCGGCCTCCCACGTGAATGAAAAGCAAATGAAAAGCTGTTTCATGGTCGTTACCGGGTAAAGGCACTGAAATTTGTGGGGATGCACAGCAAAACCAAAAGTCATAGCAGAATTTTGTGAATTGAAGGCTGTATGTAACTATTTCAATATGAGAGAATACATTGATGTACTTGGTTTCTTAATATGACTAATTGTCTAATGTACATCAAGTAATGGGGGCACATTTTGAGTGACAGAACAATCCTGATTTAACTTGTGTTATGTGTTTGGATATAGAAGTGTTACAGTACTGTAGGTGATTGATATTTCATCAATAGTCCTGTCACTGGTTGAACGCCAAGACAAAAGAACTAGGTGTTTCTGAATTGTCTGTTTTACTCCTGTAGTGTATTATCCACCTGAGCTTTCTGCTCTAATATCTTATATCATCACCACGTATTACAGATATATAAAGATGTTCCATAAGGTGTTTAGTAACAGTGATAGATGGGACAGAGAAGAGTGACCCTTGTGAAATGTATCTTGGGAAAATGTGTGTTCTGTTAATCACATGTTTCCTGTGAGAGTCTTAACTAAGTTGATTAGCCTCATCTGGAGGATGATGCAAAGTCGTAAAATTACATAGGTTAGATCCTGCCTCATGTTCATGAATGTGGAACATGAACTGTGTATGTTAAACAGTCAGCGGTGATCCCTTCTTTTCATCAACACTCCAATATACCACACTCCCTGATGAAGGCTTGATGCCAGGGCGTCGTAGTCATTTTAAACATGTCATTGTGACAGTGCCAGATTAATTAAAGGCATTTTTTTTACTCAAGAGACTGCCTTGGAGTTTGTCTTTGCTTTTTACAGTCCTTTTTTTGTTTTCGTATTAAAACATTTTTTGAAGCAAACCTCCTCAAGGTTAGAAACACCTCACAATTATTATCTACACTCTTTAACACTGTCTCTGCTGATGCTCCTCAGGCATTGTAATGCAAGTTTTTGCACAGCACACTGACAATACGGGTGCATTCACACACACACACACACACACACACACACACACACACACACTGCAGCATTGCAAGACAATAAGCAAAAAAGCTTCAGAGTGCAAAATGTTGAACACAATTAAATCATTCTTGCATTTCCTGGGAAGGTAATTGGATTTATTGTGGTAACTGCTGGAGGTGAACAGGAAGGCCAGAGGGCCGGTCAGTCAGTCAGGGCGTCCTTGTGACCACCGAGGACATTTAAGGTTTCTGGAAGCAGTTAGGTTTTCAGCTGCACAGATGTGAATGACAGCACAGGTGTGAGCGGAGCTGCTGGGTATGAGATAAAGATCAAATCACATCAGACCTACAAGATAAAAACATAAACCACAGGGATGCCTGAAGTTCTATATCACTTCAATATGATATCACTTTCACTCTGGACATTTAACATTTAGATGATTTCAGTGCCTGAGTGTACACTTCTAAAAAAAAACTGTGGGCGAGCGCAGAAAGTGCAAAGACAGGGGAGAAAAAAGCAACAAAACAAAAAAAACAAAACAACCATCCACCCCCACAGTATCCTTTTGAAGCTTCTTACTCTGCAGTAGAGAATAAGAACCGAGGCAGATATATAGCGAGAGAGAGAGAGCGCACGTGAAGGGGTGAGCGAGAAAGAAGGACACAGAGGGAGAGAGAGAGAGAGAGGTTTGGCAAGTGAAGAAGTTTAAAAGAAATCAGCAAGTGCAGCTCTGCCTGTGTCTGCTGGCTCAGACAGGTGCTGTACAACGTTTTGGGTTTAATTAAGTCTCTTGTGCGAGTGAGACGTGTGGAGCAGGAAGAGGCAGCTGCAGAGAGAGAGAGAGAGAGAGAGAGAGAGAGAGAGGTTTGCTGGAGCCTTGACCTTATTTTACATGTTGAAGTTAATGGAAAGGAACAAGCACTGTCATCACAGTTTCTCTCCTCTCTGTGTGTGTCTCATCCAAAAACACACAAATGTACAAATGTGCCCACACGTTCCCTCTTGCCCTTGTAAATGTAGCTTTAAAATATCTTTCTTTTTTTTTTTTTGTTCCCCCTTCTCTCTTCCATCTGCTCGGTGTGCGCTTCTTGAAAACTGAAGGACTTTGTCATGTCTGAATCTCAGCCCTCTCTGAATGTTCTCAGCGTTTTCCAGATGTATACGTGACTCACCGTGTGTCTCCTCTCCTCCCTGCGACTTGTAGGTGGTGACCTCGGGAAAAAACACCAGAGGATACCACTACATCCTCGCCAACTTGGTGAGAGCTCGCAACATGACACAATTCAACACAACTCAGTAATAAAAACACACACACAGAGCATGCATGACTACTCAACGTGATGCAATGCAGTGCAAAGGCGATGCAACGCTCGGTCGTACTTCTCTTCAATATGGAGTTGTGATAGACTTCTTGATGGACAAGCTCAAGGAGTTTTTAAATGTTTTTTTTTTCTTTGCCGCTAATGATTCCTTGCTCCAGCTACCAGCCAGTTGTGCTCTTTGCTCTCAGGGTTTTTCCAACATGAGCCTGGACAGGGTCTTTTCTGGTGGAGCCAACATCACAGGCTTCCAGATCATCAACCCAGACAGCCCCATCGTCCAGCAGTTCCTCCAGCGCTGGGAGCGCCTGGATGAAAGAGAATTTCCAGAGGCCAAAAACACTCCATTGAAGGTCAGAGAGGCACAGCGTCGACTCTGCGCTTAGATTTTATTTAACTGCTTCAAAGATCCTTTTTTTCTTCTCTCCCCTCCTTTTTTTGTAAGTTTTTAAAGTCGTAACTGTGCTTAAACAAGAGAGATGTGTCAGTCTGGATCTCCTCACTGAGATGTTGCTAAAATAACTTGTCACCTGCTTGTCCTTGAATAAAGGCGGCTTTCATACTCAGACAATTTTTATGTCAATCAAAAAGAGAGGCTTCGGTTTTCTTACTTTTTACATCAGCAGTTCTGCTTCTCTGTAGACGCCATGATCTGCCGTGGAAGCGGTTACCTTGCTCCGGTTGCAGTAGTGTTGTGTTTGCATGATGTCACTGGTGCATCACTGGGGTTTCTTGTGGCCTCTTGCTATTAGTACACATCAGCGCTGACCCACGATGCCATCCTCGTGATCGCCGAGGCCTTCCGGTACCTTCGGCGGCAGCGCGTGGACGTGTCTCGCAGGGGGAGCGCCGGCGACTGCCTCGCCAACCCTGCCGTGCCCTGGAGCCAAGGCATCGACATAGAGAGAGCCCTCAAAATGGTAAGACCAAGGGCACTGGCTGTGTCTGTAAACATCTCTGAGTTTTCTTTTTTTTCATGCTATGCTTTAATCTTCTGTTATGCTTTAAAAAAAATTTTTTTTAAATTATATATTTCCCTATTTTTTCTATCTTTCTGCCTTAAAAATATCACTAAACTTCTCTTTACTTCTACAAACCATGACCTGTAACCAGTCTGGCATTGTATTTCATTCATATAGCACATTGAAATATTTTCAAATTCATTTTTTTCCTACTGCAGTGTGAGAAAATTAACAATTTAGTGACTTTCCTCCTTTATTAGTCTGACCTATAATCTTCCCATTGTGTTGACAGATAGTTAAAGCAATCTTTCCTTTGCTCTGAAAATGTGACCTTCTCTACATTTTTGCACAGTTTTACAAACTTGTTTCTCTCCACATTGATCCATGCCTCATAAATCAGTCCAAACATTCGCCTTTCAAATAAATTCGGACCATGAGAAGAAATCATGATGTTGTTGGAAATGTGGATTAAACAAACACCACACCTGTGAAACCCAGAGGCCCTGTGGAGAGGACTGGACATTTGATATATGAGGCCCATTCGTTGCATGTTTTCATGTGGCGTTTGCCCACCTGCTGTGTGTGAGGAACAGGTGTCATCACTCTTCTCTTGGTGCCTGGCAGGTCCAAGTACAAGGTATGACAGGAAACATCCAGTTTGACACATTTGGTCGGCGATCTAATTACACAATTGATGTGTACGAGATGAAGACAGGAGGCCCCAGGAAGGTAAGTGAGCTCATGAGCACTGGAAACATCTGTCAGAGTTTAAAGTCATGTGTAAACTACTCTTCACTACATTAGCATGCGAAATAGATACCAGAACTGTACGTTAATAAATACGAGCACCTTTCAGGCAGCTTCGTGATGCAGCACTTGATTCCTTTTGGCACGCTGGCAGCGCACGAGTTATAGGGTTGACTCTGATTTGGACAGAAGCTGCCAGTAAGTCTTGAAAAGCCAGCTCAAATCATGTGAGCGCACGTTCCCCCCCGAGATCTGAATCTGGAAAACATCCACTGAGAGTCAGCTGAGCCCTGCAGACAGGAGCTGGAAGTGTTGAGCAGCTAGACCGTGACATAGCTCAAAACTCAGAAACCTCATGAGCAAAACAAAGCAGACGCACAAAGAGGCTTCACTCTTCATCTGCTGGACATACGTTTTAACTCTCACTTCTACAGAAACAGATTTTTTATCAACAGCTTTTTTTTCCTAGATGAGCTGCATCGTGTTTTCAACTGGAAAATTTGCCACTGAACCCACTGACGGCGCAGTGAGTGGTGCATGTGTGAACTTTTGATATGTTTCATGTTGAGCACAGAGCTGTTAATCACTCCTGTGACATTAAGCAAAAAAAGCCTACACAGCACCCAGCAGAGAACAACAGGCGACGTACGGCTCGTAGGCCGTCTTTGCGAGATTATAAGTAGCTGATAATTAAATGAATGTATTTGATATTTTAACGTGACTTCAGTTTTCAGCGTTTTCCTCATGGAAATCCTCTGACAAAGGCTGTAGACCATCATCCACTAAACGCTCCATTAATACCTTCTCTAATGATGCTGTGAGGTGGGTTAGAAGCTCTTGTGGGCTTTACAGCTTAAATCCTAACAGCAGCATTCACTCGGAGCTACTTGTACCTGCCCCTGCAGGATTAAAGTGCATCTGAAAAGAAATTACATGTTTACTTTATGCCTTAGGATAAAGATGCACATGGTGAATTAGACGTCCTCCTGTCCTCTTATGAGAAAACCAGTATCCAAAAGGAGGAAATCACCATCTTTGGTCCTACTGTATAGCCAATAAACATATTTATATTTTACTAGACTTAGACTTAGACTTAGATAGGCTACTTTATTGTCATTGTCATAATAACACAGTTATAAATAACAACGAGATATCGTTTAGAGCAGCTTAATACTGATGCAGAACTAGTGCAAAAAGTGCATATTACATTGCATTAATGTCCAGAGGGGCCCAGCAGTAGGTATGCACTGGTCAGATTAAGATCGAATATCGGCCCAGATATTGATTAAATAGCTAGACTGGTATGGGTCTGATCCATGACGCCGATCTAATTCACTTCCATTCTATGTTTGTGACGCGTGCTACATCACGTGCCAGCAGCACTAACCCTAACCCTAACAAACACAGAGCAATAGTGTTTTACAATGTTAAGTAAATAGAAATAAGTAATGTTTAAGTCAAACCTGATGCTTTCACTCTCCTCCACATGGTAAGGTATACAGTTTATTATTCAACATGGGTATCAGATTGGTATCAGGCGATACGCTAAGCCCAGGTATGGGTATGGGTATCGGTATCGACATTGGGACTTAAAAAACCCAATAGGTCCATCCCCTTTAAAATCATACATAGACACACACATGGACAGGAAAAGGCTAAGAGCTGTGACACATTAGCTTCCCCGCTGCACTGTGTCCTTTTTTCGTCTACAAGCATGGACACATGTCTGGTCTTGTGTCTTGGCGTAAACAAGCCAACAAACATCCACAGGGGGGAAATGTTCACTCGCTCGAAAACAGTCATTTAGCTCGTTAGCTCGAGAGCTGTAGCACTCGTGTCAATGTGTGTTAGCTGAGACGCCGAATTAGGTCTCTTCATCTTCAATACCACCGACAAAACACTAGAGTCTGCCCCTTTATCAGCTTGTAAGGCACAGAGATCCCAGATACACACGGTCTCATTGTGTCCACTGCTCTGCTGTACTGTAGCTGGGCTTTGTGTAACAGTGCAGACCAAAGTCAAAGCACTGGCGCCCGATCTCACACACACACACACACACACACACACACACACTCACACACACTCACACACATACACACACTCACAGAGCTGGCACCACGGCTTGGCTATAGCTCCACGACCCTGACCTCTGAAAGGGTCCCCACCAAAAGCTGGCACCAAGTGGAAGTGGCCCCATACTGTCCACATAGCTCAGCTCACAAGGCAACATACATCAGAGCAGAACGACCCTTAAACCCAAACTCAGAGCGAGACAATCTGCAGTGACAACAGAGTGAGTGAGTACTGTGTGTGTGTGTGTGTGTGTGTGTGTGTGTTCCAGCTACCAGCATCGGGAGACATCGATTTCTTCTCGGCTGAATAAATCAGAGTTTGTGTTTAACAGAAATCATCATAATGCAGCTCCTGGAATCAGACACACACAGGCCTTTGTGTGTTTTGTTTTTGTGCTGTTTGCTGTGTGTGTGCTGTTATGTGTAGTATTAATAGAACAGCAGAACAACCTGCTGCATGGGCTAGATAAAGACACACATTTAAATTTATTAGGTTTGTCTTACTGGTTTTAATTTTATCAGCCTTCGAGTGCTCCACTTGTGCTGCATTCCCGTTATATAAGGGAACATTTGCTGAGCCAGGAATAGATTACTCCTACTCTGCTCAACTGTAGTTCAGGTGAAGTGAGAAGCACCACTACAAGCTTTTAATAAAACCAACACTGTCTCCTGCTGCACAGATAGAGCCGACCAACTCACACGCACTTGGAGGCTCTACTGTAAATAATATATATTTATGTATAAAGGACAAGAAAATGATCTCTTTCTGCTTCTTGTAATAACTGTGAACCTTTATGTCATTTTCAGATCGGCTACTGGAATGAGTACGAAAAATTTGTTTATATAATGGATCCACAGGTCACCAACGAGTCCTCTTCTGTGGAAAACCGAACAATTGTGGTCACTACTATTATGGTACACACTCAAACAGGTTTTAAGTGTTTCACCTTAAGATTTCTGCCACTCAAGGTCAAGGTGTCCATTGTTGCAATCTGTCCTGGGAGGGTAGAATAATTTTATTTTCAGTTGCTTTCCATCCACTCACTACATGTTGAAACAGTCGATTCACAAAGAGTGTTTCAACTGTATCCGTGTGGGTGCCAAAGCATTTTGGTTTTTTTATATTACGGTGGGCTGTTGTAGTAGTGACATCACAATAACGGCTTTGGTAAAGACAACGGTAGCCATAATCACCATCGTATTTACATTCAGTGCATACGTAAGTAAAAATGTTTCCCTCTCATTAAGTAAAGCGTCGGTGACAGCTGCTGCGTCTCACCGGAGACATGAAATGATCTGCACACAAGGGCGACATAAACAACCAAAGGCTGCAACCTTTGGCTGTTTATCTCGGCTCCAATCGACCTCTAGCTACCTAAAGGTTTGGCACTGTAACTGTAATGTGATATCTCTCTAAAACTCACCAGTGCCCACTAGTGCATCAGGTCTAGACACAGTGCTAGTTAGACTAGTCAGCTGCAGGTCAGTGATCATCAGCCATTTTTAAATGTAAGATAAGGTGCGCCTTATCTTACATTTAAAACCATGGCCTCTCGCTCCTTCTGACTTTGTCTATTATGTTTTCATCTTAGGCAAATTCAGAATGTAATAGTCATACATTCTCATTTCCACGTCTAAGAAACTCATTATCTCCATGACCAGACTGGAAACACAGCAGTATTCAGAGTGAGGGAGGAAAAACAGACAGAGTTGTGTCATTGCATTATTTTCTCACTGCCAGGCATGCCTTTGATTTGAATATAGACGACTGTTATTTTAGAGGCATTATTACACTCATCTCATTAACTTCATCTTGCTTTTCTTATGTTCCATAACTTTTAAAGAAAGTGCCATGTTTAATGAAAGGCCACCCTATTATTGTAGGGTGCAACTCTTTCATTTTGTCTTCTGTAACATTGTACATGACTGCAGGATGGAAGAGAAGGTAAAGAAGGACTAGCTCAAACTAAATCTGTTGGATACTCTAAAAGCAACAGACCCCTCTGAGGATGACTTCTATTGTAAGTCAAATAACCTCTGAAAAACATGTACGTGCCTGTAACAAAACAAATCACCATTGATGAATATCCCAGGATGACGTCAGCTCATCTAAAGGAGATTTAATGGCAAACATGTTTTAAATGTTGGAGGAATCACACGATATTTTATTGCAATCCACAGAGAGGATGTGAATTAGCCAAACAACACCATTAAAAAACAACAAAAACAAGCAGATTATTTTACTGTCATGAAAGAACAAATGAAAAGCAAATTGAAACAGTGAAATATTTTTACTTGGCCACGACTTTTCTGAAGTGGTTCATACATATTGTACACGACTGGATGACTCCCCATGTTTCTGACGTCTTTAATCTCTCTGTTGTCACTGACATTTACTTTATGAACTGGAAAAGTGCTCCATTCAGCTTGTTCTTCCCCCGTCTGCCACGCTGATGCAAAGCACATGCAACCCCCGCTTGTCACCCATTTCCACAGATTTAGATTTTGGATGAGGATAGCATGAGGGAGCCCTGACGTCCTGCTTTGCTTCCTTTTATATGTGTTAGCTGCTTCGCTCCTCCCGCTGGCCCAGTTGGCCTCTTTACTCCAGCAGCGGCACCGCTTTCGTTAGTCTGCTGAGTCCCCCAGTAACACGCCTGTTACTGATGTTGTGTAAATGTGTTAAACCTCCGCTGTGTTCGTCTATCCATGTGCCCCACGTGTGTGTTTGTCCCACCCTGCATGTGTGCATGCCACTGTGCCAAATCAAGGCCCGTGACCTCTGAGGTCCGGGCCGCTGTGTGGATGTGTGCTCTTCTTCTTCACTGTGAACTCAAAATTCTGTCTAATTAACAGGAAGCTCCGTATGTGATGTACAAGAAAAACTATTTGACGGCGGATGGGAATGACAGATATGAAGGCTACTGTGTCGATTTAGCTTCTGAAATTGCAAAACATGTGGGGATAAAATATAAGCTGTCAATAGTGCCAGACGGAAAATACGGAGCCAGAGATCCAGAGACCAAGACGTGGAACGGGATGGTGGGTGAACTGGTTTATGGGGTAAGTGTCAGTGTCCCTTTGTTATTCATGCTATTTAACCCACAGATTATTGTAAATGATGTGTATAATGTCTTGAATGTCCTCTGCACTTAAACAGAAAAGAGGTTTTTATAAAACTTCCTCAGTCTACTTTCAGAGCCAGACCAAACGCATACAGCATGATGCAAGTTTATAGCAAATATTACCATGTAAAATATTCTGTTTTACCAGCCACACTTCACTTGTTGTCAGCCAAGTGGATCTGAATCATCTGACGCCTGTGATGTCTTTGGTGGTCTGATATTTCAAAGATACCGGTAATAATCAGTCATGTAAACAGAAACAAAACAGCTACAGAAAAAAAAAGAAAAGAAATGTAGAAAATGTGGTTGAAGTGGACTGTGTGGTAAGTTTTGGAAAGGACTTCTTCAGCTGTAAATTCACCTTGACTGGTTTCATCATCCGTCTTGTGGCTCCCACACACTTGAGCTGGCTTTAACAAGACGATTTGCATCTTTTATGAGACCTCAGCTGCCGGATGAATAATGTAAAAAAAAAAAAAAAAAATCTCACACGGCAGCCTGGGATGATCCAAACAAATCTGTATGCAAGCAGTGCCTCGGTGCAGATTTCTCAGTTTGACACCTGTTGCTGCAGTTATGACTACACCGGTATTAATAACGTAGATGGACGGAGGTGACCCCGTGGAATAACTGAAATGGCCATGACAAGCCCTCAGCTATATTTCTGCATCAACAATGAATTTGCTTTGGCATTAATTAGCCATTCAGATGCAGATGAGCTCACAGAAGAATAAATAATGGACGGCTGTGTTCCCTCCTAACTTCATCTATGAAATGAATCATGTAGGTGAAATATTTTGGTGTTTTTAAGTCAGAGTGTGGCCCAGTTACAGCACCACTCTCCACTTAAAGCATCTCGTTGCAATCGTTTGTTGTCGCAGTGAGATACTAATTGATGAGCCTGTCGGGCTTTGCAGAGGATCTGATGGAGTTGAATTTAACAGGCTGATTCACATTTCATGGAGTCCTTACATAATCCCCTCCACCTCTGTCTTCCAACCCTCCGCTTGATTCATGGAGGAGATTTGGATCGAGACAAAGACATTAGCCAACACAAATGCTGAGTGACTCATTTTCAAATGGCAGCTTCGCTTTCACTGCCGTTATCACCGGTCTCTGGCTCAGTATATTCTAAGCTGCTGTATTTCACCGTGTCCAATCTCTTTACTCTGTGAATTCACTGTAAAGTTGACTCCTCGGCCATGTGTGTGCGATTTGAAGACAGTGTGACTTGTGTACATATATACATGGTTTATCAATATTTCCTTTATGAAGTCAATATTCAACACTTTGGTTACTTATTTATGATTTCCTCTGTATGACTAACTCCCAGTGTGCCTGTTCCCATTTTCACAGAGAGCTGACATAGCCGTGGCTCCTCTAACTATAACACTGGTACGGGAAGAAGTGATAGACTTCTCTAAGCCCTTCATGAGCTTGGGCATCTCCATTATGATTAAGAAGCCTCAAAAGTCCAAGCCCGGGGTGTTCTCCTTCCTGGACCCGCTGGCCTATGAGATTTGGATGTGTATAGTTTTCGCCTATATCGGCGTCAGTGTGGTGCTCTTCCTGGTGAGCCGGTTCAGCCCGTATGAGTGGCATCTGGACGAGAACGATGAGGCCAAAGACCCTCAGAGCCCCCCAGACCCTCCAAACGACTTTGGGATTTTTAATAGCCTGTGGTTCTCCCTGGGCGCCTTCATGCAGCAAGGATGCGATATCTCACCAAGGTTGGTTGTTGTGTTCATTCTTCACCACCTCTCAGTTGTCCTCCTCATCTCTCTGCATTTTTATGGTCCCATTTCCATTCTACCATGGTGCATATAGGTTATTTTGAGCTTGCTGTCCACCTAACCTCACGCTTCACTTCACTGCACTTTCCTCCCATAAAGACCTCACTCCACTGTGCATCCATTTGTTTTCAAGCTGCATGCTGGCAGTGATGCTTTGCATCCACAAAATAACTTATATCCACCATGCTGAGGGCTGTAAATGCACAGGGGTCATTACACTTCATCCAAAGTAGCTGCTTGACTTCCTCATGACTTTTGGAGGGCTACCGTGTTTTTGCTGCATGTCCCATTTTACGGTCATCAACTTGGTGCATATAATGTATTTTGTGTGGACAAACAATCATCAGCACCGTAACTCCATGATGTATTTCCTCAGTATAATTACCATCCTGTCCATTCATCCATCCATTCATTTATCTCTTTACTTCTCATCATTGTGGTGTACTCGACTTCTTCTTGGATGATTCCTGCCTCTGACATCCTTTCTTCTGGAAATGTTGAAGATTATAAAGAAGCTGGTTGAAGACCAATGACATATGAGTCAAGAAGTTTTCACAGATTCTGTTTCATTTGATATTGAATGGAAATAGTGATGATGTGCCACCAGGAAAATGTAGAGGTTTAATGAAAAGTGGTTTTACATTCTGTCGGATTTTATTAATTGTTTAAGGAAACAAAAAAATCCCACTTTTATCACTCTTTTTGTTAAGCCTAATGACTTAACGACTGTTTCTAATTTCCACGGTTACAGAAAGACAATTGCTGCATCTAATGGTTATAGATTTGATGCCACAGGCTAAATCCGAGCTCAGGTTCTTGCGTCAGTTCAGAGGAAGCAGCTCCTGGAAAGCTGCGATCTGAAGTTGTGAATCTGCAGTTCATTAATGAAAAGAATCAATTAAGCAATAAATGGAGGATTTTACTCTGGCACACGAACCCCTTTGAATAGAAACTGCTGAGTCCATATTTTTAGCTAAACAGTAACATAGACCAGCAGTTTCCAGGTCGCTGTAATCACCAGGAGAGGAAGTGTATCCACTGTTTTACATAACTTAATCACACCTTTTGTGATCTCTAGTGTTTGTTTGTTTTTTTTTCGTCTGTTTACAACGTTGCCTCTGGGTCAACTATATTTAGACCATCTCAAATCAAGTGTGTAAATCAAGTGTGTGTGTGGTAAACTGGCCTTGATCTGACCTTTTAGGTAATTATCTCCATAATTGCAATAACATACACAGATAAATTTTGAGACTCCGCCTGCAGAAGCAGCCTCTCTCAAACCTCGATGATGGGGGTTAACAATATACTGCAGGTTTTGAATGACAAAAAAATATGTATACTGATAGCTTTTCATATACACTGCAGTGATGGGACTTAGATGGATCCACATTTGACATGAGAAATGTGAGTTAATCTGTGATTGTGCAAGTTTGGGGGATGGCATCAGGAAAAAAATTGAAATTATGGGCCTGGGGTTGAACTGTGAGGTGCAGATTTGAAGTCGGAGCCTTTACGCTGATGTGAAGAAACTGTGAAGAATTGGTTTAGGACCAGTGAGCTGGATGGAAGTAGCTGCGTTACTGAGCAGTTTGGCTCATCACGCCCTGACATCAATAACAGACAGAGTCTCATGGCTTTTAATTCAGAACTGTTGTATTCTCTGTGATCTAAATTTGTGGTGGGTGAGTGTTACTCTTTGCAACAGATCAAACGAACAAAAGCCTTCACTCAACATCAAACACAGGCTCCAGCAGAGACCTCAAGTAGAGGAGCTGACTACCTGGCACAAGATAATGTTTACACTTACTTGGCAATGTTAATTCAAAGATCAGGACTCTGCTGTCCCTCGGATGAACCAAGGTAATCTTTGACAGATTCTGGAGCATCACATGAGCCTGCAGGCTACTGCTGCTGCTGCTGTTGTTGTTGGGCTGAGCTGCATTGTTGCCAATGTGGGATGGCCGCTCACATAAATGTGCTCCAAAACGAAATATGGACGCAGTTATATTGAGTTAATGAGGCTTATTATGACTTTCAAAGATTTAATCAGCTGTAAAGGCTGCTACGTTGAGTTAATGATACTTCACTTAAATTAATTCATGTTAATGTGTGAGAGCATGAGACACCAGGGACGTGCAGTTACCTGGACAGTTGACTCAACACTATACAGAGATTTTTCTTGAGTTTGGACTGTGAGCCCGAGACGCAGTGGGAAACGACCCTCTTTCCCCGTCCTCATGCAGATACGAGCATCTTGCTCTCATGTCTCTCTCTGCTTCATGTCCCTCCTCTCAGGTCTCTGTCCGGCCGCATCGTCGGAGGAGTGTGGTGGTTCTTCACCCTCATCATCATCTCCTCCTACACGGCCAACCTGGCTGCCTTCCTCACCGTGGAGAGGATGGTCTCCCCGATCGAGAGCGCCGAGGACCTGGCCAAGCAGACGGAGATCGCCTATGGGACGTTAGACTCAGGCTCTACGAAGGAGTTCTTTAGGGTGAGTGTCTCGAGTGGCTGTCGATTCGTCTGTGCCGTCACTGTGTGCACCGTGTAACGAGAGCTGCTCTAACATAATCCTAATGCTGGCCAGAAGCACAGAGCTGAATTAGTCTGCAGAGCTTTCATGTGGCTTTTGATTTATTGCCTGCCGGGTAATGAATCGAACGAATAATCAATAAAAGAATGTCTAGAATTGTATTTTTCCCTGATACAGCACTAATGCTTCAACTACACTTGATTAATTCAGTGCAGTTTTATTAAAAAGGGAGTTAACTAGAACTGTGGGAGTAAACAGTTGTAAGAAAATTGCACGCATTTGTTTTGTTAAGTGACTTAAAAGGCGTTGCTTTGGGATGGATGGTGAAGATTAGCTCATGTGTTTCCAAGTGTCAAAGCAGCGCAGTGTGAAGCACAGGAGGGAAAAACTGTGATTCACTGTGCTCACAACAATAACTTTACAAAAAAAAAAAGATTAAACCTTTTGGCAACAGAAATGCTTAAGTTATACAACTGTGAAAATAGATTAGCACCTTTATGATTACTGATTATTTCCTGTATCTGTGTTACTTGAGTTTTTCCACCCCTCTAGTAGACCAGTAGCAAGTCTGAGCCTTTTTAGTCCAATGTGAGAAGTAAATGATTATATATATTATAATGTAATATATATTGGACCCATTTTTCACAAACCGCACGTCTCCAGAACATTCTGACACAAAATGAAATTTTTCAGACCAACAGATCAGGAGAAAATCAACTTTATTCAGGACCTGTCACTGTCTCAGAACCACATTCTCACAAGATTTCTAGGAAGGCTAAAATCGTTTTCCAACTGATAACCACATGTTTAGCAGGTCCAGACTTGTTTTTTCATGGATTTATACTAGGGTTACACTTTAAAACTTACTTGACATCACACAATCCAGTCTGCTTTTGCTGTGGGACAGTTCCCACTTAGGAGACCTGAACTATCCCATCATTTCAGTATCTTCTGTATAGAGGGTGTTTGCTAATATATGTAGATTAATTTCCATAATCTCCACAGTGCATAAACATCTTCTAATAAGAAAAAAAAGATTAAACATCAAGCATTGTTGGCCATTTAGAAAGGCAGGTGGCAGGTGGTATAATCCTTGTGTAATCGTTTTGACACTTGCGGATGACATTTTTGAAATTCTGCATCAACTTTGTGAAGCTATTGCTGCCTATATTTCCGATTTGTTCAGCATTATAACACAGATGAAGTGAAATGAAAGGACAATTTAGTCTGATTATCAGGCTTCTTCTGTGTGTTTGAAACTGTAAAGAAAAAAAACTTTGAAGAGGAGCTACAAGATGTCATCATAATTCCAATTTGTAGACCTCTGTAAGAAAAAAAAAAAAACTTCAATCTCAAAGAAGGCGTCCTATTCCTCAGAAATGGAAATGTCATTCACATCCGATGTCCAGCTCTGAGCTGTGCCTATTTTTAGTCCTCCTCGGTCTCTGGGTGCGATCGCTCCGAGTGAGTCTGAGACATTTGATAAATACAAACCGTGCACTCTCTCAGATTTGGGAGTGATCAGTGTTTCAGACGGCGGCTCAGACCCTCAGGGTGTTATAGCATCACGTCTTACACTTCTCTGCTGAGATTTATAGACAGCTAATGCAGACATACTGGAACACAGTGAGGATAATGCAGCGTATTTCTATTAGATTTACTTATCGGCTCCATTTTACACCCGCTGCTGGTTGGAAAGGGCTTTCTTTTCAGCACAGAGTCAGTCAAAACATAATCAAATTAAGGCATGCACAGCTTCCGGGAGAAAAAAGAAAACACATTTTGATGAAATTTTTACCTTTGCGATGAAATATTCCTCTTCTTGTTCGTGCGAGGAAGAGCTTTTAGAGGGATGGCGTGTATAACGTCTCTGTGGCCTGACTGATTTTTTACAGTATAAAGGCGTTTTGAGCAGACTGACATGATCTGCTGTGTCAAGCTGAACCGAGGCTGCACCGAGGTCGTGCAATCAGCGTGATCAGTGCTTAAGAGGTCATCTGTAACTGGCTGTCTCCTGCACTGCAGTGCTTTGAAACAGCACTGAAACTCATGAAAAATGTGATGGCTCAGAAAGAGAAGGAGAATATCCAGAAAGCTGCACCAGAGGAGGCAGCAGGAGAATCTTAATGGTTCTTTAAATGACACCAACTCTTTCAAAAAATCTGTTTAGGGGATTTATAGTTGTCTCCAAAGAAAATGCAAAGTAAATGTATGGAATAAGACTCCTACTGAATCACACGGCTGCCAGAGACTCCCTTCTTTTACTGTGTAATAACTCAAACTAGACTTGTAGCAGAGGCCCAGATATTATCACTGGAGAGACAGACAACAGATGCGATACTAAACTGGACCCTAAAGTTTATTGGAGTTGTTTGTCACTTCGTTTAAAAACTCCTTATTCCATTCAAATCAAAAATGAGTGGTATGAGATGATAAAAAGACCGACGTGACGTGCAGTGACGTGGCACAAAACAGAAACTTTTGACTCAGTTTTGACGAGTCCGCTGGGTGTTTTTTATTATTATTATTTATAATTCAGCAAAATATCAAACTGATTATTTTAGAGGCTTCCTTAGTGAATCATCACATTAAAAGCAGCAGATCCAGAAGCAGCAGCAGCTCCACTCTGTGGATGTGCTAATCCATGAAGTATTTGGCAGGCTGTGATTTGTCAAAGGTGCTCCTGAGGAGATAATTGACAGGCGTGGAGTGACTTCATCCTGCGTGACAAATATTCTGCTTTTCTTCCTCCAAACAGTCGGTGCAGAGGAGCCATCTGAGCAACGGGTTATTGAAAACTGGTGGTGAAAAGCTAATGATTAATACGAGCCGAAAATACATTTACAGTGATCTTCAAAGAAGATGCATCACCTATTCCAGGTCGTACAGCCTCCTCAGAGTACGCAGCATAATGAAACCCAATATCTGCATATATACTGTAGTTATCAAACCACTCAGCTTGGAGTAGCTTTTTTATTGAAATAGATTTGAACTTTTAATTCCTGCTCTCATCTAGATAGATCCATTTGAATTTACTTCACATGTGACATTTAGCCAGCAGCAGGCAGTTAGCATAGGTTATCCTGGCCTGTTTTTACATGGTTGTTTGTACTAGAGACTTTAAGGACTTTGGTTTGTACAGAGTAAAACAAATGAAAATGGGTCATCTTAAGAGGTTTGATTGAACAGATTTTTTTAAAGTATTTGCAAAACCTTTTGCTGTTTCTCCCTGTTCCCAGTATTCATGCTAAGCTAAGCTAAACTAAGCTCTAGTTTCATACAAAGATGCAGTGGTATCACTCCCCAAATGTGAAACTATTCTAAAGGGAATTTCAAACAATTTAATCCACATTTCAACACATTATTTCTTCATAAATTGCTGAATACTATGTTTCCTCAACCTTCGTTTGCTTCTATTCATACTGAAGTTATGATTTTCTACATGTTTCTACACTTTCGATAAGGCGCTATTGCTGACACTTATTTTGCATTTAGTTTAATGTTGTGCAGTGAATAATGTTGATGTTGAGTTTTTAGACGTTAGTGGAGAAAAGTAGCGAAAGTGCACTGAGGAAATGATTTAAAGAGGTGTTTTCTTTCAAAGTACATTGGTTAGAGGTAATTTCCATCACTCTGTTGCTGCTTAACGAACCATGCAATTATTCAATAACTTTAATTAATTAGTTTCCACTGAACAGCACAAGATAGAGATGAAACACCAGGGCGATTACATATGCTTTGTTTGGTCTGTCATCTCTGTTTTGGGACGTCAGTGTGACAGACGCACTCAGAGGGCTGTGAATCACTATCAGCTCTTCAATCCACTTCTGACTGGTGGTTAAATTGGAGGCTGAAATGATTTCAGTTTAGACCAGTTTGTTTGAAATTCATCGTCGGCCACAGGATATGATATTGGTGGATACATTGGTCATTAATGATGAATAATTTGTCTTAAATCTCGACTGCTGATCAGACCGACAACACGAGGAGTTTCACAGATTTCCGCACCGGCTCCTGATGAGCCTGCGTCTTCATGTAACCCAGAAAAGAATTGCTGTTTTCACACTATGGTCCGGCCTGTCATCAGTTATTATTGTCATGTTAAGAGTGTTTACATGAACACTCAACTGAACTGAAATCGTGCATATGTCAAGAATGATTCACTCGCTAGCCCGAGCCCACAATCCATTACATCTCTGGTGAATTATTTATGTTGCAGTACACAACAACTGAGTTGACATAGTTTGTCAGTTCACTGCGATGTTTTCTTTTACTTTCACCTACCAGACGTGATGTGGGACTGACTCACACAGCTGCTGAACACACAATCTGGATAAAACTGGATACACAGACTTGATCCTTCTGTATCAAATGCTATAAATAAATACATGGCAGTGCCCAATTATTAAGGACAACTGAAATAATTAAACACGTTGAACATGAGTACAGAGTATTATGCCAAGTCCATTTCCAGTCCAACTTTATTATGTGTGGTAAATAAGAAATAGAATAGAATAGAAAATTATTTATTAATCCCTAGGAGCGAAATTCAGATCGTCCAGCAGCTTACATTACCTAAAATGATATGATATAATGATACAAAATGATATAAAAAGTCAAACATCTACCTATCAAAAGACATTGACTACCATCAAAAAATCACAAATGTCATATAGTTTTTGAATAATTTTAAGTTATAAAGATATTTTGATGTTTGTGCACATTTTTCTACTTCCTGTTTTGTCAGATTATGAAGTTGACTGCAGTGTCATGAATACGGTCCTGACAAACTTCCCCTTGAAAACATTAAGGAAATATGAGAAAGTTTCAAGCCAGAGTTTCCTCTGAGATGCTCCTCCATTTCCAAGCTCAGAATACAAGGTCACGTTAGCCCAGTTTAACGCAGCCTCTCTCTGTTCCCCCTCTATTGTAGACAGCTGTGTACTCCTGCTCCCCGGTGGCCGGCGATCAGCCTCTTGCTGGCCATTTTTAGCAGCGTACTGAGTGTCAGAGCGGGGCTGTGCTGTGCATGTCTGTGGCTGCTCCAGCTGGCAGCCGACTGCACCACAGAGGTGAAGCTGTCACTCCCAGAGTGAGCGGGTCAAATGCGTAAAAAGACAGAAGTATTCCTGAACAAACTGTGCACACGCTAAAACAACAAATAACACAAATTGATGTTTGGCCTGTCATGTGGAGTCGCTGATATTTGACCCTGTTAGAGCAGATGAGTGTGAAATAATGAGAGCCTGTAACGTGTGATGTCAGTCTTCGTCTGGCCTGGAGTGGTTAATAACGGTTTGACGTACCAAATTATTGGAGAGACATGGTTTTTATTTTCCCTGATTGCAGAAGTCATTTAAATACAGTGACCAAAAGGATGAAAATAGTATTTGTCGGCTGCTCAGACAAGAACTGCACGGGCTCGACCACAGCAGGGGTCCATTATCTTTCATCAGGCACCAAAGAACAAGACAAAAACACATTAATTCTCTGAGAAATCAGCTAAACTTAGGTCACTGTGCTGGTTTGGTCCAGAAATGTTCAAAACAAACAGGAAAAAAGAGACATGTTACAATTTGTTATTGTAACACAAAGGCTTTGCCACTGTCTCTATGTGATAAGAAATATTTGTTGAACTTTCTAAGTTTTTCTCTCTGTTTCACAGTATATTTCCCAACATACTAAAATACATGTTGCATAAACAGTATATTAACGTGAAGTGTAACATATTTTTACAATGATAATCGTCAAAATCATCTTTGTTCAGTAAGGTTTTAGCCCCAAATCGATGGATTTAGATGGATAATATTGTATATAAATGTACCAAAATGTAAAAATGACAAATGACCTAATTAACAGTCCTTTCAGCACTTTGAATATTCTGTTAATAACCTACAGTGCGGTTACTGTAGTCGCTACGTATTTCAAAAGTGTTTGACACATTTAAAAGTTACATAAGCACCATTGTCAGATCAAGTGTAGGCTACTGATTGATGTGTAAAAGGACTGATTTGATTTGAATACATATCAAACGATGACGACTTCAGCTGTAACCTGCTGGTCGGAGCACACGCCGAGGAGGAGGAGGAGGAGGAGGAGGAGGAGGAGGAGGAGGAGGAGGAGGAAGAGGAGGTCAGGGCTGTCTGTTATTATTGATACCAAACATGGTCGGCAGTTTGCTTCTGCTGAGCTGCCAGATTGTCAGACTTCAGGCTGCTGGCACCAGGCCCACTACCTCTGCTGCACTGTTTGCATTTAAAGGGTAAATCCACTCTGAATTACAAGAGGCGAAAGTGTCAGTGCTCTGTCCTGTGTGTGTGTGTGTGTGTGTGTGTGTGTGCTGACATGTTGAAACACATTGCACTTCAGAAATGTCCCAACAGGTAATTACAGCAGCTGTAATGACTGAAGACACCTGATGTCCCGTCACTGTTTGAGGTGTGGGGTGACGGGCAGCAGCAGTTTCCTGGCTGGACCGCACCGTCAGAGCCAGCTCTGTAATCATGACTGGTGCTGACTGACTGCCTGTGTCTCCACTACTGCTCAGTGGAGTGCAGAGCTGCAGTCGACCAAGCAGCTCTGGTTCCTGGGGACCTGCAGAGCAGCAGAGGAGCCTGTCCAATACACTGAGCCTCACCTCCATTATGGCAATAAACTGCTCTCATTAGACGCATCATTGTTGCTAAAGGAGGAGAAGGGGAGCGAGAGAGGGAGAGGGAGAAGTCGTTTGTAACAAGCCTTCGTACCAACCACTTTGTCCAGTTTCACACATAAAACAGAGAAAGTCTGACCTGCCTCTAATACAATCTGTTATGTTCTGGAGTTGAAAACAAGTTAAAATGAAACTATGGTGGGTCACAGAAGTTGGAGGCTGTGAGATACACGATAACAAGTAAAGTGTGTCTCAGAGTGCACCAGGTTTAGTTAAGTTTAAGGCTGTGGCCTGTTACTGCATGTTAGTCTATTTTTGGCAGAAATGAAGCAAGAAAAATTGTCTTTTTCTTTCATTTTGTAAGTAAATGTGGCTAAAATCTCAGCTCACTCTCTGTTAGAGGACGTCACAGATCTGACCACAGGCAGTCCAGACACATTCAAGGTTTTGACCTTCTCTTCTTTTACGTGATGATTCAGTTTCTTTTAAGGGATAGTTAGACATTCAGGAAAATTGGCATCTTTGCTTTCTCACTGAGTTTTGAGTTGAGGAGATTGATACCATGCTCAGCACACAGAGTGGTATCTGTCTTCTCATGTAGCTCTGGATAAGTCGGCAACTGTCACATTTCCCCAAATGTCTAACTACAGCGGTTCATTATGAATGTGTTTTTTATCGACTACATCTTACTAACCTATTTCATGTCTTCTCTCTGTGTCCTCAAATGCAGCGCTCCAAAATAGCAGTTTATGAGAAAATGTGGTCATACATGAAATCGGCAGAACCCTCAGTGTTTGCCAAGACCACGCCAGACGGGGTTTCACGGGTACGGAAGTCGAAGGGAAAGTTCGCCTTCCTTCTCGAGTCCACTATGAACGAGTACATAGAGCAGCGGAAGCCGTGCGACACCATGAAAGTGGGCGGGAACCTCGACTCTAAGGGCTATGGCGTGGCCACACCCAAAGGCTCTGCATTAAGGTGGGTGGGATAATATAACAATATTCTCCATGTTGTTATAGTATTCCACCTACCCTGATGTCTCCTTTTGTCATTCTCTTCTTCCTCACTCCTTAATTCTTCTACATTTTTTTTTCCAATTGCATCAATGAGTGAACAGTATTATGAGTTATTTGACTTGAATCAACATGTTCAGCCATTTTCTGTTCTGTCCTATGTATATCTGGTCTGTGTCTGTGTTACTTTCTTCTTTCTCTTAAGGTTATTGGTATACTAGTCACATGCAGTAAATCCATGAATGCTGATGTGCACCGTCACCTTCCCCCCAACCTTGTTTGTTTTGCTCTTTTCCCCTTCACCCCTCTCCTCCCTCCTGTTCTCTGTGGTGCCCCCCCCACCCGCCCCCCTTTTGCATTGCTTCTAATCCAACACTGAGATATTTCATTAATCAATTTGCTAGTTAAAATGCTGGTCTGTCAGTTGTGATGAATGTTAAGCTGCATGCTGGATGTCCTTATCTCTAATTCAACAATGACAGAATGTCCCCATCCCGCACACTTCAGTTACAAGCAATGTAACCCTCCATGCCACCTCTCTAATATTTGACATTTTCTTTGCTGTAAAAATGCTTCTTACCCCTCCACACCAGTGAAAATCTTTACCAATTTGTCCCTTCCGTGCTCCCCTTATATACCATTGATATTTATCTCTATTATTTACTAATATTCTATATTAGATTTCTCACGGACCTGTTCATTTTCTTACAAGTTATGTTTTATCGTTTCAAGAAATGCTGTTAACCTGGCAGTGTTAAAACTGAATGAGCAAGGCCTCTTGGACAAATTGAAAAACAAATGGTGGTACGACAAGGGAGAGTGCGGCAGCGGGGGAGGTGACTCTAAGGTCAGCCTCAATGTCACCAAAGTCGGGTATCCTAGAACAGAGTAATCGGCAAGGCTGTCGTCACTGACTGTAGTCTTTTGGGCCCAAACACACGTTACTAGGTTACCAATGAAAATGCTTGTTTTTCTATTTCTATCGTGCAAATGTGATCAACTGGGAACCCTTTACTTGGCTAATGAAGGAGGAAAAAAAGCCCAATTATGAGAGACAAGTGCAGAATTATTGCCGGGGAAGATGAGAAAAGTGAACATTAGGAGTTTAATATTGTGCTTTGTGACAGAGTAGTTGTTTTTGTGTTCTTGGCCTGTGGTTGTGAAAGACAGTCACAAAGCTTTACATCTGTTGTTTTTTACATCTACAGGCCAACAGGAAAGCTTTGTATCTTCATATGTTGACCGTCCAAATACTGCCAGAGGGATCAAAGTGAAGCTCTAGTCTGATTCTAGGTTATCAGTATCTCTAAGCTGATAAACGACATATGCACTCTCCAATTATAGCCGCCTGGGCGTTAGGCACAGGAAACAGCGTTGTCTTGAGGGGACTAAGCATCACAGGCAAACGTGAGAATTCTAATGACGGAGTGAAAACTAACAGTCCAAACTTTTCTGTCCAACATCCTCTCACCGAAATCTAGCGTAAGACTGACAGAAACCTTTGGTTGGTCTTGATCCAAGGCCAGTCAAAGTCTTTCCATGGCCACCCTGACCTGGTAAACCCTGCACTAGTAGAGTGTTAAGATATGACCAGGGGCTCCATTTGTACAAGAGGATTTGATTTAAATTATGTGTTGTTTTTTTTTCCCACAGTGAACTTGTAGCCTGTCATGTAAAAAAAAAAAGAATAACAATGAATGAGTTAAAATACATTCAGACATTAAAGTGAGACTATGCAACTTTTGCAAAAGCAGCAGCCACAGGTGACAATTACAGAGAAGTAGCACTGATTTCTGATTATTACAAATGGAAAAAGTTGAATAGTCTTGCTTTATATGTCAAGTTAAATCAAGGAGGAGGAATTAAATAAAAGAAGAGAAGGTTTTTCAAACTGTGCACATGCTTTCAAGTATACTATATCTTTACGTACACTGTTTTAGAGCTGTGCACGTCAGCCTCAGCTCTGCAGAAGAGCTCGGGCTTTCCTCCAGGTGGGTCTGAAAAAATACAGACACTGATGAGGATTTGGCTTCAATCAAATCTGTTGTACAACTTTTCCATAAATGAGGCCCCTGATCTTGTGTTTCAGATGCCAGGGCACAGTAAACGCCCTACTGTGAATCCATCTCTGCCTCTGCTCTTCAGCTTGCCTCATGACCACAGCTCTCTTGGCATCTTGTGAGAGAAGAGACAAAGCAAACTTTGCTGTTATCCACTATAGTCATTCATTCCTGAGTGAGCAGGACATGGATACTACCAGTGGTATAACACAAAGAGTCGTCTCTTCTCGTGGGCAATTTGCCTCGACCCCCTCGGTTTGAAAGAGTCAATGATCAGTGTGACACTGTCACACCTGACTGCCATGTTTCTTTGTCCTTATTTCACTTTCAGAAACAGAAATGCAGGTGTGGGTAATTTAACAAAGATATGTAAATATATTGTATGTAACTACCACTGAGAAACATAAAATCAAAGAATGGTTACCATTGTGCTGCTAAAGTTAAATTTGGCACATACATTTAGAAATCTATCAGATATTTTCATATTTGATGCAGTCATGCTCACAGAACTTGGAAGAAGGTTGAAGCCTTGATATGTTTACTGGTATTTTTTTATAAATCAAAGCTGGATCATATGAAATATTCATATCATTGTGGCCAATCTATGTTTCTACTTTGTGATGTTTTTTTCATTGGACATCATACAGAATGTGATTTATGTCTTAATTTGGCCATGAGAGTCAGTACTGTGCATGGGTTTGTTTGTGTTGTGAGTTACTTTGTGTGGTTGTGAATGTTCCCAGATGCTGTTTTCCTGTTTTGCAGACAGACTGAAGGTTAAAGCTCTGGTATCAGAGGGAGCCCAGGTTAATTCATCTGCTACACACAGATGATTAAAAACAACTACAGGAGATGGACACAATATAAGACACACATGTGCAATGTATTAAATCCAATACAACAATAAATAATATCTTTGCGAAGTTCAAATAAGACGTCAGGTAATACTACAGCCCTCCTCAATAAAAAGAAAAGGAACATTAACGGTTATTAAGCTTCACAAATATAGGATTTATAGCACTGGCTGTTGTATTGTATTCTAATAGAGTGCACAGGTGTTCATGATAATCTGTCCACAGCCTGTAGTATTATTAGTATTATCATTATTATTATTATTATTATTATTATTCAGAACGTCCCTTATTCAAACAAACCTTGGTTGAGCAACAGTCTTCATATCTTCAGGCTGGAGAAAAGGTGAAAGTGACAGGAGAGATGGGTCTTAATTGCTAATGTGAACCACCTTATACAGCCCAACATGCACACCATGGTGGCTGTAAACATATTTTTCAGGATCAGAGCTGCACATGGAGAAGTGAGTGGGTGGACTCACTGAGTCAGAGAGAGAGAGAGAGAGCCACCGGTAAAAACAAACCTGAGTACTGTTAGTTGGCATTGAATATAAGCCATCGGTTTATTATTAACGTTCTCAGTGATTTGAACATGGCGTACAGTCAGTGTTACATTTTTAAGATGCAGGCTAACAGAGGAGATCCAATACTTGTTGGTTTTGATGTCTCACACTGCCCATGTGCAGGTGAAATAATCATGAGACCACACTGTGCAATAAGATCAAAAGGAAAACTATAAATTAGAGACACAAGTGATAGCGAGCCTTAGTGAAATGTAGGTGGGCACTGCAGTTTTTCTGCATATAATGTGCAGAACTATAACTCTGAAAGGGAAGTAAACAAAATGGGCCATATTTAAATTAATTTACTTGAAATTATCACTTGTTTAAATGTTTATTTCATAATTTAGTCCATATGAAATGGCAGCTCTATCTAGCTATAAACGGTGGTTTAGCAGTAGTAGCATATAAACATTAATCATGATGAATGACACTGTAGCATAGTTGTAATCAGTATTAGTCTATTAATGGCCTAACAACTGTGATCAATATAGTGAGTTATAGTTTATTGATTTTTCAAATGTTTAAATACTGTTAGATAAAGAAAAGAAAAACGAGTTACATTTAGTTTTTTTTGACCGATACATGTGTGACTTAATAATATTGTTATATTATATAGAATTATAATATATTGACTATGAAACAATATTGTAGATTTTGGTCGCAGGACCTAAGCCTTGGATCAGACAAGCTTTTGTATTTCAGTGTTACAGCTCATAATGGACTTACTATTGCTCTGTTTATAAGCTTGTTCTTTACAAACTCCATGTTTAACTGCACTTGGCAGCTCCATATTGTTATTTTAGGCTGCTGCGTTCATTTGAGCTGTTTGGATGTGTGAAACCAGGTCTGATACTTCACACGTTTCCTCTGTGTGGGGCTGTGAGCCAACTGCTCACATCAGAGCTTCAGAAAGCTCGCAGTGTTTTCTGTTTGAACACTGACTGACAGGTGGAGTTGTTCCCCAACACAGACCAAACTGCAACAGGCAACAGAGCAAAAATACATAAACGCCACAATTTTATGTCTGGAACAAAGTAATTACAAACCCAAGCTGCTCAGAGACGAGGAAGGGAAACAGAAATGATGTTTTTCTCCTCTGAAGTTGCTTCAGCCACGTCTGCCTCCATCATGGTTTCTCTTAGACGCCTCTTATTCAGCCCTGTGCTCTCGTTTTAGGTGTTTAAACTTTTATCATTTTACACAGCGTTCGGTGTTTTCATCCCTATACAGTGAAAATCAAAGTCAGGCTGTTTTTAGTGTGCAACCAAACATCAGCCCTTTGCCTCCAGCCATTGATCGACTGTTTACATGCAATGAGTACAGATCAAATTCAGTTTGATCTCAGTCTGATGTTGAGAAGACGTACAGGAGAAGATATTAATGTTTCTCAACCTGTACCCTGCACGTCACATTAGTATTTAAGACCATGGCCACCACCTGGTGGTGTGTCTGAGGGTCTTTATCTGATGACCAGCAGTCACAGTTCAGAAATGCTCAATAATAACGATAAAACAACATTATCCAATCCAATTCAACTATATTTACAGAGCACATGCCGTCATTGGGCCTTAGTGAACTTGAAGGGACACATATCTTCAAATATAAGATGATGCTAAACTGTTAAGACAAACAATAAAATCTTAATTAAAAATCAATACTAGAATGTACTGGAAGCCAGTGAAGGGAGGCAACAACAGGGCAGGTTGGGACAGGTTTATTAGAAGGCAAAGCCTGGTTAACGACAACATAAAGATAATTACAATAGTCTAGGTGAGTTATCATCAAAGTATGAAGTCAGTAAAAGATAAAAAGGAGTTTGGACAGAACCCTCAGTTGGAAGAAACCAGATTTAATGACAGAAACAAAACAACAATATCACAATCTATTTTGTGACCAAGGTTTGTTTCAATGGGCTAAACATCGAGTGTAGTTCAGGTCCATTTGAGAGGAATCAGAAGCACCAGTGGGTCTAAATGTCATGATATCAAGTTTATGTCCATCCAGGCTTTGATGTCACTTAAACACTCCAGAAATAATTTTGAAATGTCAAGTCTTTGTATTTACAATAACTTAGAAAAGAAGACAGCCAAAATGCTGTTGGACATTGCAGATAATGTCCAATCACAACTTCTTATCTTCATTTTAAGCAGCGGCGATCATCATGATGTGGCAGCGTTGAATCTAAACCTGTGGTTTGAGGGCAGCTTTGTTTTATCTGTTTGTCACCCTAAGGTGCAGAGCCGTGTTTGAACACACTGAAACACAAAAACACTTCAAACCGAGACATGAGTCATTCAGTAACAGTCTATAAAAACGCTTTGATGCTGCGATGCATAAAAGGTGCTTAAACTGTGTTATTATGAAAAATTGCAAATTTTGAAGCAGCACTAGCTCCTTAATGGGAAAAAAAGCAACCTCACTTAAAAGCCTCTTGGTTTGCAATTCGTCCTCATAATGTCTCTGAAATACATCATAAGAGCAAAGATGTTAAGTGTCCAAAATGTGCTTCTGTCCAAAATACAATTACAGATCATTTAGTTCAGATTCGCTCTCTTCTCCTCTCCCAAGACAAATGAAATGAATTCAGAGTTGTACATTTAGTTTCTGCTTTTTGCCTCTGTGAGGCATAATTTTGCGTTTCACTGAGCTCTGACTGGAGAACAGGACAGCAGATCATTCACTTAACACCATGCATGACTTAATTTCATTTATTCTGTGTGTAATCAATCAAAAAAAAAAAGAAAAATAGAATTTGTATTCGATCTGATATACAAAGAACACAGTGGTGAATGCAATATATTTGATGATGTTGGATTACAAACACTGATATTTTTTCTGAAAGGAAATCAGACAGGAAATCAGGCAGTCAAGGAAATTGAGTATAATGTCTTGCAAAACAACCCCACCACCCAAAGAAAAGAAATCTCTGTGTTAAGAGATTGTCTTAGACATCATCTTATCTCAGATAGTGTGAAATCTTCTTTAGAAATTGTGAAGCATTATCTAAACTTGTATATTTTGTCTTAAGACAGGAGACATATTCTAGCACAGGGGGTGAGTGGGGTCACAATGGACACTTCTTTTGCGATTTAAAGGGGTGATTTTGTGAGACATTACCCCTAGTAGGTGTTAATGAAATTGGACTGCTGTGTTTGTCTTGTTAGTCAAGAAAGGGTTCCTGTTAGATCCACCTTGCTAAACATCAAAAAGGCTGCCCATAGCAAAAAAAAAAAAAAAGTGCCCCCAGCAATTACTGCCTCTGTTTTCTTTCATTCTGTGAAAGCTATGCAGCAGCTGCTTTATTATGCAAGTTCAAATCTTTCCTCTTCTTGTGATCAGTGTGTGCCGATTACTCAAAGCGATATAGCTGGGGTCTGGCATGCTAGGGTAGTCATGGATTATGAAAGGTCTTATATTTATATACACTGTAGTATTGCTTGCTATCTGTGATGTGTTGGCCAGGACCCTACTCTATCGCTTTGCACAGTATAAAGTAGTTTAAAAAAAGTTGAATAACATAAAATAACATAATAAAATGTTATTTATGTTATTTCCCACGTGAAGAACTCCTGTAAACCTTGCAGTATTGAAACTCAGTGAACAAGGCATCTTAGACAAGCTGAAAAACAAATGGTGGTACGATAAGGGTGAATGTGGAACCAAGGACTCTGGAAGTAAGGTCAGTCGCTGCAGGTCTTTTTATACTGATTGCAAAATGCATTTTGACCTAACTGTTCATATGCAAACATCTAAAACATACATTCTGTCGGACATGTAAATCATGACATGATATATCTGATATAGTTGCCTGTTTGCCCTCAGAATAACACACGCAGAACACTAAAAACTAGATCTGCTTTTACACATAGTCTGATTTTTCACATTCTGATCATGATTCATTACATTAACATGACTTCATTACTGCTGTATGCACACTATCCAAGAAAAAAAAAATACAGCATGATTACACACTATATTTATTCATACCATAAAATTTTGAAGAATTGAATCATAGAATTGAAACCATTATACTGCTATTTTGTCAACCAAACCTCTATTGAAATTTAGTTTATTGGTGTTCTTATTCATTTGTATGCAAGCAGTGTGTATTAATGCTGACATGACCAGCTAGTTTCCCCAAGGCATCCTTATTCTGACCGAGTCCAAACTGACCTTTAAATACCATCTGAGCACAAAGTGGTCAAATGGTATTTAATAGTCTTGTCTCGTAGAGGGAGTGTCAGAGTAAGGAACATTTTAAAATTCATTTAAATAAGTTTATAAGCCAGTTAACTGACTTTATAAGTCTAATATGTAGAATTTACTGCCCCCGAGGTCTACAAAACATCCCACAGGGTTTCGAATGCAAATGGTAAAACTCACATAAATGAATTTCAATATTACTGTTTGGCTTTTTTATAGCAGCAAAATGGTTCAATTCACCTTCCACGGCTTGCCACTTTGATTGTACTTTGAGTGTTGAAGTTGAGCAGCTACAGTATGATAGTGAATCAAGGGTTTAATCTGTAGACCTGTACGACCACGACCGCCTTCCGTTAGAGGTGGTCTCGTAAAGAGACCATAAAGCAGGATAGACAGCAGCTCTCTACATTCACCTTCCCAGCTCTTTAGAGATAACGTGAGAGGAGGAATTAGACACATTTAAGTTGTTCCAATTTATCTCACTTAAAGGCTAAATTAAGCATCTACACCTCAGAGGGTTTTGTAGACACAGTTAGAAACCTCCTCAGAGTTTCTGTTTAGTCATAGTGCAGCAGAATGAACATGTAGGATTTATGATGGTGTGGGTATAAATGTTGTTTGAGGTCAGCCTCAGAGTGCCATTTAAAAAGTCTTAATGGTGGTCTTTACCTCCCCCAGGACAAGACAAGTGCATTAAGCCTGAGCAACGTGGCAGGAGTCTTCTATATTCTGGTAGGAGGGCTTGGCCTGGCTATGACCGTGGCTTTGATAGAGTTCTGCTATAAGTCACGACAAGAAACCAAAAGACTGAAGCTGGCAAAGAACGCCCAAAACTTTAAGCCAGCCCCTCCAGCAAACACCCAGAATTTTGCCACGTACCGTGAAGGCTACAACGTGTACGGGACAGAGAGCGTTAAAATCTAAAAGGGTACGTCTGCTGCTGCTGCTGTGGTTGTTGTTGTTGTTTCTGTGCTTGTGTTGGACACGCTTTTTTTAAATTGAAGCAGGAATTAAGTGGAATCAACAAATCCCTAAAAGTGTACTTAATGTGAGTACATGTGTAAGTGTTTCATTCATTTCAAGTTAATTCAGCTTGAGAAGTTTCTGACTGAAGCTCTTGAAAGAATGAAAGAATGAATGAATGAGTGAAGTCCTGAGAGTTCATCTAATTAAGTCTCAGCAATATCCACAGAATTCCCAGCATGCATTGTTGGAGTTAAATATAACCAGATCATTTTACCTTTAGCCTGAGTAAATGATGAATATAGAGTTGTTTCTTTCTTAACAATTAAAATAACCGCGAGTTCAATCTCTACCTCAGTGATGGAACATTTGCTGATTGAACATAATTCCTTCAGATCATTGAACTTAATTAATTGAGTTCACATCTCTTCCTCCCCAAGGCAGCAGGGGAACTAAATGTTGCTGAGCTGAATCGAGTGGAAATGATTTGAGTGTGATGGTAGCTGGAGATTTATTTATTTATTTATTCTCCTAACATTTGTTTCTTGTCCTTTGCACATCTCTCTCGGCTTTTGCAGAGATGAAATGTGTCAATTCCCACTGGTGCGTCTGGATGGAAACAGCCACTCCGTGTGACCCCGACACCCCGAGGCTGGCATCCTGGAGGCAAAAGCCTTCTTTCTCATCAGCTTGGACACAAGCCTACAAGTCAACAAGTGCTCATTCTGGGTTGTGAGACCCGTCACACTAACAGAGGGCAATGACGCAACAGGACTTTTGCTTCTGGAAACATGGGATTTGCCTCTTGTAGTGCCTTATGGAGCATTTCAGCGTCATGGCAATGCAATTCAAATTTAATTCACTTGAAAACAAAAACAACAAAACAAAAGAATCTGTGGAACTATAGGGCAAAACGTTGCTTCAAATGACAATTAGATGAACTGTTGTGATTTTAGTTGTTTTCTATTTTCAAAGAAGAAGATTTAACAAAACAAAACAAAACAAAACAAAAAAAAAGCCATGATTTGCAATCAAAACATCCTGGAGTACTTATTAAGTCATTGGAATCCTTTACGGACATATTTTTGTGGTGAAATCTTAAGTTGGATAAATGTTATATTTAGTGAAGTAAAGTCATTTTCTTGTTTTACTATAAGACTATTTTCAGTGTCATACTATTTAGGACAAGCATCGATCAATAAGGCTAAGTATCAAGTAACCTGACGACATTGTACCCCAGTTTTTACTCAGAAAAATATCAGTAATATGAAACTAGTGGTCATCTGAAACTGCTTAGGTGGTGTTACTCTCCAAGCCTGTCGGTCATCATGTACAACTGACTCTGTATTCACTAGATGCTTGTTTTAATTCCACCACGTGAGACTGCAACTGTTTCAACTGCCACTGTTTTTGAATCAAGACCATTTTTATTGAAATGAGGTCCGCTTTTAATCACTTAGTGCCATACTGTCGAATTCAAAAGAATTATAAATCCTTTAGAGACTATAGGAGAGTGACCCCTTTTTACGTAACGGCATATTCAAACGGTTTAACTGAGCTTATGGTTTACACTTTGTACACACTTAGAAGCTGTTCTCATGTAAATGCAGTATCTGCAGCTGTGAATCTCAACATTTTTTGGTAAACGATAACACACCATAGCTTCTTTGGTTGTGATAAGCTTTCTGTGTCTATGCATTATGCAGAAGGTGAGCTGATCAACTGTAAATTGAGGAAAGAGCTATGAATGAAACATTTGTCTGTTTGTATAAGTGAACTTTTTATAAACTGAAGGAAAAACCTAAAAACGCTACAAACCATGTACGCCTACGTTTGTTTAGTATATCAGACTTTCTCATCCCTCTCTCCCCCGATAAAGTGCATGTGAATTTGGTGATAGTTTTACCAAACTGCAGCTCCAAATGGACCCTGGTTTAGTTCGTGTCCGTTGACGACATTTGACCCAGTTTGGTTTTTAGTTTTTCCAGTTCATTTGTATCAGTACCTCAGCCATGAGAGTTGCATGTATGGACACAATGAGCCTCTGTGGAGAGGTCATGTACAAAGGATTTTATTACATTTCCTTAATAAAAGCAGGTTTATATTCATCTTTTTGGACTTACATCTTTTTTACATGTCTGTAAAAATGACTAACGTTCATAAATTGTCAGTGTCAATGTTGGATAAGACAACCAAAGCTATTTTGTTGATCATTTTTACCCATTAAAAATCAACAGAATCTACTGTCATTCATTAGAGGGATGTGTTTGTCCTGCTGCAGGTTCACCACATCATACAAGACACTGTTAATTATACATTTACTGACAAACTGCAGAATCAGCAAACGGGTGTCAACAGACATTATCTAAAGTCATGACAACCTAATAAGTCAGTTATTTACTTTAATCGTGTCTGACTTTCAACAGGGTTGTGGGTTTGTTCTCCTGAGGCTTTTCAGTGTGGAGTTTGCATGTTCTCCCTGTGCCTTTGTGGGCTCTCTACTGTGTAAGTGTACATGAAATACACATCCACACAGGTATGACCCAAACAATATTTTACCTGACATAGGAAAACTTATTCTATAAATGTTCAGCTTCCCTTCATATTGACTGGGAGTTTACCACTAGAACACTTTGTTCAATTCCCTTACAAAAATCAACTAGAGTTATTCTCCCAGAAACATCCCTGTAACTTTAATGTCATATCAGTTCCCTTCGATGACTCTTTATGGCACAGTGAGGTCCATAAAACACAATGTTTCCTCTGCATCGTTTTATGTAACATCTGGGAAGTGAGAATAATCTGTTGTAAACGATCTGCAGCTCCCGTTTGAGACTCTGATCCATCAGTAACAATGATCAGTCTTTATATACTATATACACACACACACTATACTATATTTTATATTATATACTATGTATAATAAAAAGTTTTAGTCAAAACTGGGTGTTTTAAACTAAAGCTTCTATGTTTCTGCCCCTCCGCCTGTGTCTGTGCTACAACCAGTAACTCAGTAAACTCCTAGTTTCTGTCTGTGGATGATCAGCTGAATGTGTGTGAAGAAGGAGAAAGACAAGTGAGAGACAATATCAAAGTGACACACTAGGAAAACTATTTATTGTTTTTTTTTGTTGGTTTTTTTCGTCGTCGTTTTTTTAAAAAAAAAGCTTACACTCATTGAGTACAGCAGATAAAATCTCCAAAAGTCATTTCAAACAGTTGCATTTTGGAGTACAGAGTGTCGGTTTTTTGTCTTTTTGACTTTTTCTTTACAATTCTACATTTGAAGGTTGAATTGGCTTTTTTTTTATAAATTATGTAAAAACCTGATTAACACAAAATCACAAGGACTGTAAGGGACATCCAAAAAAAAAGAGAAAAAGAAAAAAAAAATAACATGATGTGAATTTCATGTTACCCTCTTTATTATTGTACACAATATACAAACTGGTCCTTTGTATAATTTTCCTCACTTGTGCCTACTGTCCTACTTGGATTAAAAGGTGGAGATAAATAAATAAAAGTATCTAAGTATCTCAAAAGGATATGAGGTAAGTGAGTATGGAAAGCACGTTAACTCCAATAAAACAAGCAAAGCAGAGCCTGACAAGGTACAAAAAAATACAAATTTTCAAGCATAAGATTATTGAATCCATGACCGGATGATACCAAAGAGGTCATTTGATACAGTAACCGTTTCTCTAATTCAAATAGTGACAACACTGAAAGGAGCAGCACATTGTGCCCGTACTGAATAATAATAAAAAAAAAGAAAATAATGAAAAGAAAAAGAAAAAAAAAACGAAAACATTGCAGCTGATTTACTGTATACTGAAACGGAAAAAGAACAAGGTGATCTGCAAGTTGAAATAACTACAGCTAACAACAATAACAGGGAGGGGAGTTTACAGAAAAAAAACAAGACGGGCAGAAATGAGTGCGAGTTAACAACGTAGTACAGATGGCGTTGCAGATGACGTGCAGATAAAAGCACAGCTTCTCCAGTTCTGCTGTGGATCAGAGAGAAAAAAAAGAATCAAAAAATCAAATCAAAAACTGACCGCTGCATTGGTTTATCAGGTGCTGTTTACAAAGAATCTGAATACATCTTACCTTCACTGATTAGTGCACATTATCTGTGCTTGTCAGAGGATTTATGAGTGTGATCGTTAAGGGAAATGGTGAATTAATCAAAGGCTGAAATGCTGACAAGTGCTGAAATATTTGTTTGCCCAACACATGTTCTGACAGAGTATAGACAGAAGCCTTTAACTATCCAGACGGCTTCTCTACTTTGTCACTGTCTGACTGTGACTGTGATGTTTTCACTGTGTGATCTACTACAGTGGAACATGATGTAGATCAGCGACCTTCAAATTACAAATACGTCTTTTTTAGCGACGCAGGGAGTGACAGAACCAGTGATGGTTCCTTAGAGAGTCTACGTGTGATGAGCGAGCACCAGTATCAATGCAACACAGTGTTTTTCTTTTTTTTTAAAATGTCTAACAGAGGTTATGAGATCCATGTTACAGAGCACACAGAGGGGACGGTGGCTGTTGAAGGCAGAAATGAGCGCTGGGTTAAATGCTAAAATTTGACAAGTCAAATGGTTATAGTTGGAGCGTTGAAACCAAATTATGTTTACAAGCAAAAACGCAATATGGCATCTAGTGCAATTAAACACTTATTGCTTTTGAGTGCGATTACCGACACACAACAGATAAACACACACTCATAATGGAAAACTGATTTAGTGGTGCCAGGGCACGTGTTGAAACACTGGTACATAAGAGTTTACGTAATGTTAAAACAAGCTAATCCACCGAAAATGTGGCCTTGAACAAAGCAGGTGAGCTGAGCTGCTTTACGTGTGACTGTGGCACAAAGGAGCAGCAGAGTAAAAACAACTCCATACCTTTCAATATTGCAAAATACACACCATCGTTATGATCTCGGTGTCTCTCTACGTTTAAGGATATTGCTTTTTCTCTTCCTTTCCTCCGCTGCTGTCCCTCTTTTCTTTCTTCTCAGATTTCTCTTTATCATGTCTGGACTCCTGTAGCACATGAACACAAGGAGAAACATTAGAAACATTAACAATAGTAACGGAAATAAGATTTACTTGAGCATTTAACATCAGCTGACATCTAAATCTGTTCAATGAGTTCAGGTAGTTACGCTGAAAAAGTCAGAGCTGTTTTGATGAGTGACAAAAAGACTAAAAGTTCCTGAATTAAAGGTTGTGTGCTCTACAGACGGAGCAGGGGAGTGTGTGACACTGGTGGAGGGTGACAAGTGGAGTTGACCTTTTTGCCTCCAGAGGACGTTCGCTCAGGTTTCACAGACTCGGCTTTCTCTTTACTGGAAGATTTGGATCTTTTGCTCTTCTCTTTTTCAGCTGAAAGCGGGGAGTCGCAGGAAGGACTGGCGCTCTTGCTGTTTTTGGAGGAATCTGGGAAGAGAAGATTTTGTTGTTAGGTTCACTTCATTGCAGCGTACTCGCTGGGTCAACGGCCTCTTCGAGCTCATTAAGAACAAACTTACTGGTGCCGTTCTCATCCTTTCTGCGTTTGGACTCTTGGCTCGCCTCGCGGTCATTGACAGCATGGTCCTGAGACACAAAACATTACATACACTCGGTTAACAAGTGCAACATTACATCACATCCTGTCCAAGGTGATTTACAATTCATTCTAATCAAACGACTATGAAACGACGAACTCCGAAATGTCAGAAGAGTTGCGATCTGGGGGTGTGAGACTTTCCCTAAGTCACATTTTAATAAGTGCAGTGGTGGTTTGAAATACTGACTCGCTTCCTCTCTTTCCGATCCTTTTCCTCCTTCTTCTCTTTGGATCGGCCTTGTGTGTTCTCTGACTCTTTCTTCTCCGTCTCCCTCTCTCTGCTCTTGGACCGGGCTACTGAATTGTAGTTGACGTGGTGCTGCGAAGACATTCATGTATGAACAGGACAAAGACAGACAAACAGATTTTAATGTTGTCAGGACCTCCTTTAAAGTTGAGTGTTATTGAGCCGCCTCTCAGCCAAGTGCGTCCCGTGACCAACTCTACAAACATTTTAAAGCATCAACACTCACTCAAGTTCTATGTCCCTAAACTAATTTCATTAAACAATTATCACAACTCAGTAAACTAAATTGTATTTGTCAATTGGTGCTAGAGGACCAATGTCGGGTCCCAGTGAAAAAAAATTACTCGCTAATGAAGTAAGTGATGAATTTCTTAGCGAAACAGCAGAAACTAAAACTTACGGTTCAAGTTGAAAATAACTGGAAATATACTTAAAGACTAATCTGTTACACTGTCAATACATTGGATGACACTGTAGTCTGTTGTAAAACATTTATTATTTGTTTACTGCTTATAAATGCTAAACATAGGGACTCAGTGTTTCCATACAGTGTACATATTCTGTACACGATGTTGTGGGAGCAAGTGACAACAGATATGGTCTGAGGCATGCACAAGCCCATTCGATACTGATGTTCCTCCATTCTGTCCAAAGTGTGAGATACTTTAGTCACACGGTAACAGCAGTTTTTGAAGTATAAAACCTGCTTGGACACATTTTACTGTCTTATAAGACAGAATAACAGAGACATTAACAATGGCACTGATCAACAGTAAAACTGTGCAGACGTGTGAGATGATAAATAGATCCACACAGAAACGAGGCAGGAACTGACGCTTCCACTGATTATTAGCTTGAAGAGAGACGGACACTAATCAAATCAGGTCAGTTAGTTGAGGTTTGTTTATCTTCTCTGTTCATCAGTGTCATGAAACCTAATAACATTCACTGTGATTCAATGTCGTGACAAACACTGAAGAGACCCACACGTGTTGGTGTTTATTTTTCAGATTCAATCTGGGTCCAAATGAGCTGTAATAATAATTTGTCTACAATAAAACTATTTGTTAATGGAACAAGAAATTGGGGCTGATAAATGTTTTCAGGCGATTGCTACGAATTAAAAACCTTAAAGCTGCACTATTCAATATTCTTTGTATTAACAAAAGATCCAATTACTGTGTGAATGCGATGTCAAAGGGATCATTTGCAATGACAACCCCACAGGGTCATCACGTCATCACTTCTCTGTTTCATGGAGACTTTCAGCCTGTTTACCGTTTTGGTTTTTATATCTCACAGATTCACTTCCATAAACTCAGTTTCCAGCCACATGAGGAACTGGCGTTCTGTCTGACTGCCGTTTGATGCCGTTTACAGGATCAAAGTTAAGGACGAGCCAGTGAAAGGTGTAGAGCATCTTAACAGTTTATGTGATATCTCATCTTGAAAACTGGTGGAAAACAGATTCTCAACATCAGCCTGACATTTGTCACATGGACAGAAACATGACTCCTCCAAGTGAACGTAGCGTCTCACTACATCTTCTGTATGAATAAAAAGACGACAGTTTCTCTTAGAAATGTGGCAAAATGTTAAATGTAACATTTCCATCTTACAGCCTCTAAATGACCAAAAATATCAATTAATGCAGCTTTAAGGATACCATTACACATGAATCAATCCACTATTTCTTTTCTTATCATAACATGTAGAAAAAAAAAAGATGGATGGTGGAAAAAATGGGTTTTATCACACCAGCAGCTGTACATATTTTTGGCAACTGAACAAAGAGAACAGACAGTGTGAGGGAAGGAACAAGTAGCAGAGTCGGTTCAAACCTTGGATGTGGACTCCTTGGGTTCGTTGCTATTGTCCTGTAGGGATGAATGGAGATGACAGATGAGCTGGGAGGGGGTGGGGGTTGGGAGGAGGTTGTCAGACAGCAGTAGAGAGTTGGAAGAAGGGGTGGGGGGGTGGGGAGTCGGGGCTGGCCAGACCAACAGCATACTTCTCCCTTGACCTCTGACCTTCAAGGACTAAGGCTTTGACAAGGTTATTACATAGAGGAGAGTTCATAGTCTCAACATCTGGAATGTCAATACTTAAAATAGAAATACCCTGAGCATATATGAAATAACTGCTAGTCTTATTACTACAGACAGCATGATATAAAAGTTCTACAGCGCAGCTGGTATTCAGTACATCTAAAGTGCAAGTGCTGTATATAATGGATATGTGTCTGCCTGTGTGTGTGTGTGTGTGTGTGTGTGTGTGTGTGTGAGACAAATCACTCTTATTATGTGCTGCATCCCTACATAGGTAACTGTTGCTGTCACTTACAGTTCAGGAATGGATAAGACACATGGAGCCTATTTCTCTGGCGGGAGGGTAAAATAAAGACCTATCACAAGCTTCCAGTGGTGTGGGCAATGCTCCCGACGATTCAGGCTTCGCCCACTCTTTCCCCCTCTCTCTCTCTCTCTTTGAAGGGGCAGGCTTATATCCTCTGCATTTTTGGCTGATTCAAAACTGTGACATTCAATTTCTGCGTTGATCTCAGTTGCTGGTGGCTCCGACTTTCCATCGAACGCTTGCCAGGAGGTAGTGCGACTGGTGCTGATGACGTTGGTGGTTGTGGGGATAGTGTTGTAGGGGCCGGCAGGACTGACTGGACATGCATCGTGTGGCGTGGAGACTGCATGCAGGCCGTTTTAACAAACGGAGCTTGAGGATGGGACCGATGACTCAGCCGACGCAGAGAGGCGCTTCCGTTCCAGAGTGCTTTGCTGGACATCATCCGACTCGCGCTGGATCCGGGAACGTTGACGGGAAAACAAAATACATCACTTTAACCAGGAACTCTTCTCAGCTTGAAAAAAAAAAAAAAAAAAAAAAAAATCTTGGGCACCATTTCAAATGGTAAAATGCTGCTCTTGATGTTTTAAAAAAAAAACACAACAAACTAAAAAAACACAACTTTGCCATAGGAAAAGGCGAAAGCTCTTGATTTGGCAAGCCGAATTTCTTCAGGTGAATAGTATTCTCAAAAAAAAAAAAAAAAAAAAAAAAAGGAAAAATCCACGAGGAATATAGAAATGCTTAAAAATTTTCTTTCTTCCCAAGGCACACTGACTGCTTTCATTAATAGGAAAATAGATAAATATTTCAATATGAAAATACTCAATATACACAATATTCTCTTGGCTAAGTCCTTGAGGGGTTTGCTGCTTCCAATTCTGCAAAACATTATGCTGATGTCCATGGAATGGTTTCCAACTCCCATGAATTTGGTTGAGATTTCCAGATGCCATGCCTGCATGTACGACAACTCCTTGGTGATCTTCAGGGCTGCTGGAATGTGCAACGGCAGGGAACGCTCCGGTAGATAGAGAAGAAACGGGCACAGCCTTCCTCAAGCCATACTAACCTTAACAGACGAGGAGTGGGACGGAGAAGAGTGACTGTCGAGCTTTCGTCTTTTGTGATCTGCAAAAATAACAAGAAAGACATTTGTGTTCAATTCCTATTTGAAAATGCACAATGCTTTTAAAGGATTTTCATTTGATATGTTTTAAATTGAATGTTTTGAAATTAACGCTGCCTAATTAGATCCATTTAAAGCAGAAGTAAGCGATCTGGTCGTTTTGGGTAACTTCTTGTCAGCCGATGGAGTTAGCAGCCCCCGCCCTCGTCATGGATCTATTGGTCCTCGTCCCTACGTCACCACATTCACGCGCATCCCTTGGCTGCACACACAGCCCTTCATGCCATTCTCTCTCCTCATTGGATAAAGGTTGTAGGATACAAGGAAAGTTTTCTCCTTGGCTTACAGCAGAGCAGAGTGACTGACAGACCCGTGTTTCGGACCAAACACTCTATAGCCGTTTTCTCACTAAAATTAGCGGGTCGACGCGGGTTTTTTAAACGCGGGTCGACCCGCTAACAATCGGCATTTGGCCCCTTTCCCATTGACCAAAATAAGCAGAGTCTGACCCCCCGCGGGGGGATCAGACAGAGCAACCATGTTGCCCCGCTCTCATCCGCGGTGCGAGTCATGCCACAGCCGCCTGCCGCGGAGGTCTGTCGGCCGAGTCTGCCGCGGCCATGTGACGGTTCGTCCGCGGCACAACACGTCAGTTAAACACACTGTCGTTTCTTTTCTTTTTTTTCAATCGTTTTCAGTCAGTGTTCATTGATCTTTTGATCCCAGTCTCGAGTGAGAGCGGAGCGGAGCAGAGCTTTGTTTTGGTACGTGATATGAGACGCGACCGGCGCGATGACGTAGCATCACGTAACGCTCAACGTCGTCACGTAAATTAGCGGGTTGACCCGGGTCTGGCGTTCCCACTGCAAGCCGAGCAGAGCCGAGCTGATTAAAGGTGATTTTAACCCGCGTCGCTTGCCGAGTCGTTTGACCCGCGTCGACGAAACGACTCGGCAACGACTCAGTGCGCCTTTCCCACTGCCACCAGAAGCCGATTGTTAGCGGGTTTAAACGGGTTTTTTGGCCAGTGGGAAAGGGGTATATGTAAGTGATTACTGTCGGAAAATATAACTATTTAAGACTTATATTAACACAAATATTCTCCTTACTTCTGCTTTAATTCAATTTTAAAAAACATGATGGGATTGGTATGTTTACAGACATTGTAAACAGTCGACGGCAGAGCAGGCACTTATTTCAACACCTTTGTCTAAGAGACACACAGAAAGGTTTCTTACCCCTCTCAGATTCGGCTGACTCTGATCTGGGAACTGGTGACTTTAGGGACCCGGCCACAGCGCTCCTGTCTCCCTTCTCCTTGTTCTTGGACTCCTTGATGGCGTCGCGCTCCCTGGACGGCTCCATGGGCTCCCCGTTGCCGGCTTTGGCCTTGTCATCTTTGCTGCTCTTCTCCTCGGCCTTCACTTTCTCCCTGTCTGCCTTGGGGGTCTTTTCCTTACCCTCACGTGCCACCCGCTCCTCCTTCCCTGCTCTCTCGTCTCTCTGCTTCTCCCGACGGTTCTCGGCCTTTGTCTCTGGAGTGCTGCCTGGTGTCTTCTCCTTTTTCTCTTTTTTTTCTTTGCTGCTCTTCTCTTTTTCGTCCCGTTCTTTAACAGCTTTGGTGCTGCAAGAGGAAGGAAGATTTTTTTCTTAACTCCTTTATTCAAATACCATTACCACTTTGCGGTTGCATGCCCTCAGTCTAGTTTCAAGTTACAGATTATTCAAGAATCAATATTGTAAGGTTACTGTAACATTGACCTCCAAAATCTAATCAGTTCATCCAAGTGAATTGAAGTTTGTGCCAAATCTGAAGGGATTCCCTTCAAGAGGTCATGAGACCTTTGACCACCAAAAGACATTTAGACATTCCTTCAGGTGTTTCTGAGAAATCCCATTCATGCTCTAGCACAGTCAGTTGTAGAAGCATAAATGTTCATGACAGATTCTGTTGATAACAGGACAGTATTCCTTCTGAGCCATTACAAGACAGGTAACAGCCACAAGGCACGTTACCACTGCTTAGTTTTCTTCATATACCAACCTGTTGAGAGCACCGTTCCCGTTGCTGGTGGTCACTTTGGCCGCTGCACTGTTGGCTTTGTTCACTGGCTTTGTGGTCCCCTGAGATTTGTCCTTTCCCCTATCTGCCGAAAAATAAACAAAGAACTGCATCAGGATTTATTAATACTACCGACATGCACGTTTGAGTATGTGGCATCTGTTCGTGCCAACTGCATTGCATACTGCATGTATGTTCTGGTAAAAAGTTGTGCACAAGGGTCCAAATAAACTCTTTTAAATGCCAGAGTTAACAACAGGAGTTTATATTTAATGTACCTGGACTCCTACATTTGAACTGATGAAATGAAGAAGCGTTGCATTTGAAAGAGCCGTGACATGTCACTAGTGACTCACCACCATCCTCTAATGTCCCCTCCTCGGTCTTGTTTGTGCTGGTGGCAGGCTTGCCTGTGCTGCCGGGGCCGTTCTGTTGACTGGCAGGGGTGGCACTGCGCGCTGGCTGCTCCTTGTGGTGAAACTCATTCTCAGGAACCATGTGCACCTTCTGGCTTTTCAACCGACCTGAATAACTGTAAGACGCATAAAGGGTTTGCACAAGGCAGCAAACAAGAAGCTCAAAACATCTTCTGAGTGTCACACAGTTTAAAACATTCAGGGAGGAGAAAACTCAAGTACTTGAGCTTTGTCAGCGCAGCATTTCCCTGCAAATAAAACCCCCTGGGTGCTTGCCTATAAATAAATCAAGTGGATGCTGATCACCAGGTACAGCGTCCACACTTAAGTACAGACTTCACCAAGAAAAGAATCGGTCCCTGAAGGCTTTCAGAAATCTGGGTTGTGTGCTATTTAGCAGATGTAGAATAAGAGCAACTGGACTTGTAATGTTATTTTAAAGACTCATTAGGAATCCCAGTGGCTGGAAAAGATTATCGTTTTAACTCTCGTAGCTTAACACTCAAAAGATAAATTACTGCACAAAAACATACCACCTCTAATGTCCACCCTAAAGCCAAAACTATCATGCCCTGACTACCGTGAAAAATGCCAACAACCTGTCACGCCATTCCTTGTGAAAGCAGAACTCAAATGTGTGATTTACGTTCACCACTCCTCTGCGTCTCTATCTATAAATTCTACACATTAGATAACTCCCACTCTTGCTTTTTCATCTCCCATGTTTCCATGTTATTTTCACACTTCATAAAATATGATAACTGTATGCTCCACAGAGAGCTGAACAGCACACAATGCTGTGTTACCCCATTGCTAAGGCATAGAGGTCTGGCCTCTTGTCCTTCTCCTCGAGGCAGATCTTGTGGACGCGGCACTCCAGAGCTTGGCCCAGGTTCAGGACCTTCGGGTAGCAGGGAAGGATCTTGGTGAGTACGATGAGAATATTCCGGATGTGGGTGTAATCTCCCGTCTCCAGGCAGTGGACTGACGCCTGGATGTAGCAGCGACAGAGGACATGAGTACAGATAAACACAGAGGGCTTCTGCTGACATTATCTGGACAGAAATGTAAAGAACAACAACAACGATAAAGAGGGGCTGCTCACTTTAGTCAGCATGTAGTGCCATTTGTGCACCACATGCCTGAAGTTCTCATAGTCGAGCTGATCTGCTTTGTTGCCTCCGTCGAAGCCTGTGGCTCTGAAGATGGTCAGGAAGCCGGGGTAGTTGACGCACTCCTATGACCACACAATAAGAAGACACAGATCATCTTTCCAGCTCCTCTAACATTAGAAAATGATACAAACATAAATCAATGATAGACGCAGAGAGAACAGCTAGTGGGATACCTTCTCATAGATTGCGCGGTCGCTGTGCCAGCGTGTCACTGTCTCCAGCATGCAGCAGAGGAAGCGTCCGTAGCGGTGAGACTCGTTCTCCGTGCAGCTCGCCACAGTGTAAATGATAGCAGAGAAGACCTGCAGAGCCACACATTGCAGCATGTTTGCTTAAACAAAGACGTTTAATGCGCCACATGGAGAAAGCTACAAAATCTGCATGGTTTTTGCAAGTATGTCAGAGCTGCACTTCAATGTGGTTGCTCAGTTTTACTAAAGTGGTGTTAATAGACCCGCAGTTATTGAGCTTTCCTTTCAAGCTTTAAATTAATGGTGTACTTGAGCGGTCGTTGAACCACTCAGTACATTTTGGCACTTACATTTCTTCTTAAGCATTATTGGGCCAAATTAGAGCCTATATTATTCCCCTTCGTTAATCACATTATTAATGTTTATTCCGTTTTCTATAAAGCACTTTGTAGCTTTAACAAGACGGCTGTTAAAATATCACAAGTCATTATCGTCACAAGTGCATAAGAGTCTGAGTGTGTTTAGGTGCCTTACCCTGTCATAGCACAGAAGGGTGCAGAAGTTGGGCGTCTTCTGCTGGTGGACCAGCTCGACGAAGCGGGCACAGTACACGGCGTCGATGGAAGAGAAGATGCAGCGTGGGAACAGACAGAGCTGGAGGAACTTCGTTATGGTCTCATTCTTTGTGGATTCTGTCGATAAGCATTTAAAGTTGTCTTAGTAAGAGCAAACAGACGGATCAATGAACATTAGATTCACCTCCAATATTGACAGTAAGATCGCAGAAATGACTTGATCAGCTCTGTCGTAGGTGTTCTAAGTTATTTTGGGAGAACTTGAACTTTAGCTTTTTGTGTATAATGATCAATCATACGCTCAACAGAGAAGAAACAGTCACTTGAGAAGACTACACACATGCAGACTGAGATACATCAGCTGTGTCACTGGCTCTAACATTAAGATACTTACTGGCCAATAACCAGTTGTCTTTCTCCAGTTTGAGTCGATGTAAAACCCTTTGGACGTGCTCCAGCTGCTTCTTCTCCTCCTCCTGCAGTTTTTCCTGCAGGGCCGTGCAGCGTTCCTTCTCCTTCTTTTTCTTATTCATGGGCTAAATTTGAAGGGAACAACATTAATATCCTATTCAATATTGACATTTGCATCAGCTGCTGCTGCTGCAAAACTTAAGTGTAAAATACAAAAATGGTTGCAGTGCAGTTTACTCACGATCTCTGGATTCTCCTCAATGGCCTTGATCTGTACCTTGAGCTTGTTGACCTCGCGTTCATAGGCAGAATGAGGCACAGCCAAGTCGTACATGGTGAGGGACCAGAATGTGGCGTAGAACTGAGGACGAAGGTCGTCCCAGACCCTGGCAGGATGGAGAGACACCACGGCCTCGTGCACTGGCGTCATCACCTGTTCACAGGCTGCCACATACTTGTGAACCTTCTGCTGCTGCCTGTTGCCTTTCTCCGCTTTCTTCAGCTCGTCGTACTTAGACTGCGAGTAAAATGGGAATAATAAAACAATAGTATCCTATTTGGAGCAGATTTTTGTCTTGATTCAAGTATTTTCTCAATCACATGATGCTTTAAGGGTATGAAAGAGCAGTTGACTTACCAGAATCTGATGGGCGTACATAGGGCGAGACAGGAAGAAGGCAGCATCATGTGGAGTGTGGAACTGGTTACATAGGATGTCGATGGAGGGAACCCGCTTGATGTAGTCTTCTGTGCTGAGGTTGGAGGCCAGAAAACCACCAAACTGCACCAATGTGTCATGACACTACAGGGAGACAAAGATTAACCTCAGTCACAACCACAAATATAAATACATTGTAATACGTTTGATTTAGATTAATCTTGTTATTGAGTGAGCACATGTGTGGAGAAGTAGAGAGCGTGTATACCTGGTCATAGAGATGGCCAACGAGTTTCAGATGTTTCTCTCCACCTTCTAAGAAAACCACACCATTTCGTTGTTGAGCCATGAGGAGACACAGTGGCAGAGCCAGCTCGTGGTCCAGCAGTGCATCCTTGAGACGCTGTGATGACTTCTTAGTGTTCCTTATCTGGCCAAAGTATCCTCCCTGTTGACAGAGTCACATCCACAACAACACAGAGGTGAGCATGGAGTCAGCACAGACACGGAAAATCGTACAGATTTTTTACGCAAGACTGCACTCGGGAATGATAACTGCACTTGAATCCATATACCTCAGCTTTGAGTTGCTCCCCTCCGGTCATGGCTTCTAACTGCTCTGAGGTCATCTCATCCGTGATCTCAATGCCAGCCATTTTCTGCACCACCTCTTTGAGGATCAGCAGGTCAAAACTGCAGGGAGAGGAAAGACATAAACAGAAAAATGTGTATCGCCACATTCAACAGCAACAAACAGACACATGTAAGAATAAGTGTAGTGTGTGGAAGGTCACAGCACAGGTTTACAGCACAAGGAACTTGTCGTGGTGTAAGGTGCAAACATTACGATACCAGAAATAGTTAAAGGTAGGGATAAAAATCAGGGATGCAAACGGCTCAGGACCAAAAAAGAGAGGAATTGTCTGGTGTGTGTGGGGGGGGGGGGTGCTCACCATTAACAAATGATTACATTACAATATCATGGAAAAGTCAATTTCCAGTAGTTCAACCCCCCAACCAAGTATTGAGTGCATATAGATGGACATAGTTTTCAGAAGGCCAACATTTCTATATTAAAAATGCTTTTTTTTTTTTAATCCTTTGCAATATTTCAATTTTGGAGATACTGAATTTTAGGTCTTCACTGAATGTTAGTCATAATTATTACTATTAAAATAAACTGAATAAATAAAGACATGGGATGTTTCATTCAGTGTGTAATAATAATGTGTTAGTTTCACTTTAATTGAACACATTCTACATCGCGGAGGCGACGTCTTTAAGGCTTCCTTCACCTCTGAAACGGGGCAGAGCTCCGTGGAAACATCTGCCTGACACAGCAACGTAGGGAACCGTGCATGTCCGCGGCCACAGCTCCACGTGCACGGGGGGAAAACGGCGTTGCTGTCGCACCGACTGCACGCGGATACGCGCCGCTTTGGATAACGAGCACGCACGTCGCGCGTCAACATCGGAGGTCGGCTGTTTTCAGTATAATCAGAGACAACCATGAATGAGTTCGCCTCAGTTCCACGTGATTGTCACTGTCAGCCTGTTAGAAAAACATTTTACTGACCCCAGCTGAGACGCTGAGACCCCCCCCCTCCCAAAAACAAAAACTCTTCGGATCTGAACGATTCACACATTCACACACGAGTTTCGCTTTTCGGCGTGCTGTTTGCATCCCTGAAAAATAGAAATAAAATAAAATGGAATAAATTAAAATATTCTAGTGCAAAAAATATGCATATACTATATACAATTTAGGATTTATACAAAAAGAATAAAAATAGAATAGAAAAAAGATAAAGTCGTACGTAGACTTATTTTATGACATTTTATTGTCTACGTGTTTATATGTCCTATAGTTGCAGCCAACAACCATAAAAGAACAGGGAAGGCTTTTATCTTGAAAACTTTGTTCTAGTTAGTCTGTTTTGATGTCTTTTCAAAGTAGTCTTTTCAAAGTAGTGCCTCCTGCATATTACATCATTTGGGGCTACGTACCTCTTTCCTGCCTTGAGCTGATTGGTGACATATTGAAGGAGGCCAGCGAGTTCAATAGGGTATTTTCTGAACACGGCTCCGCACAGACTTGCCAGGCCTTGGTTGACAACAGAAGCAAAGCAGGTGTATGTTAGACACTCAATAAAACATCAAACAGCTTCTCTCCTTTTGCATGCAAATGATTGATGCAACTGTTGTATGGCAACAGGCCAGTTAACCGGCGACAGCACATACTCTGGAGCCAAGAGGAGATGGTCGTGTCATCATGTTTCATCTTCTCCTTCTCTGGATTGGCTAGAGCCTCGATAATGCAATCTGAAGGCAGAGTCAAGTGGAACAACACAGAAAACGAGAAAGAAACCCACATAAAAACACACTGCCGCCATCTACACACTCTCACACACACAGGCACTAAATAAAGATGGAACAGTGTAGGATACAGGCCAAGACATCATAGTTGAGTGATGTGAGGTATTTCAAGGAGTCCACCACTGGAACGATGAGGTTGTCATACCACTGGATCTGAGACAGCATCTGATACACAACAAGAGAGATGAGTGGATAAAACATCAGTGGCTATATAGAATATAGATTATACCTGACCTGATGCCAGACCATTAACTAACAATTTAGATGCAACCCTGAGGGAGCCTCTTTAAAAAATGCTAAATGATGCATGCTCACACTACTGCATGTGCAATTATTCTTTCACATTATAACTGCATTATATAGAGCCAATACAAACACAGCATGGTGAGAAACATGCAACAATGTCACTTATGTAGCACAAAATCTAATGTGTGGGGCTAGTATGGACATAGTATTGTACAATACTTTACTCAAACTGAGGGCGTTTCAAATTTTTGCTAACACTTTAATATGAGTGTTACTCAGATACATGGATACAGAATTTATAAGTAGGGCATGAGAAGCAGGCAATTCCCAGAGTAGAGACAATTGTGAGGGCACAAAAAGGCCAGAAAAAATATAACTGGTGTACAGGACAAGCAAGGTGCTGCATGCTGTAGAACATCATTTATTTTCTTGGACACAAGGAAGCTGCTGGATTTACTTCAGGCGAACTTGCACAGAGCTCAGGACGTAATGTACATTTCAGATCTGTCCTGTAACCTGGCTTACCCCCTCTCTCTGTTGTTGAAAAATGTTTTCTCCATTTTTATTGCTAAGCTTTTACTGAACATAATCATGATGGAAATTAATATCTTTTTGTTTTTATACCCTACTTTTTATGTCAGTGACATCTGGCCATATATGTAAAGGTTGGGGTTAACCCTAATCCGAACACTAGCTACCCTGAGGAATTTGTGGATCTTTTTGCTATTCTGATATGCCCTAACAGAATAAAGAATTTTAATTATGTCCTTGGATGTTTGCGAGTGTTCGTGAAGTAAGCCCTGCAGTTTCCTTATGTCCAAATTAGGCTTGTGCCGATCGGCAATCCGATCATGTATGGGCGATTCAGAGGACGATCGACAATGGTTTTTTTCTTGCTGATGTTTCATTGGTCAGAGCGTCATCACTGACAGAGTCGCGAGCACGAAGTCCAACACGAGAAACAAACCCGCTACTTTTAAAAACACACCGGCCACTGATCTGTACTGCCACTGTTGTTATTCTTTCACGAGAGTTAATTGACTGCTGTGTGGAAAACCAGGCTGTGGTCCATAATCACGGTGCAGATGAGTGAGTTTGGAGCTGATGAGAGGATCAAAAAAAAGAGAGCGTAGCCGCCGTGGTGTGACGACCCCATCCCCGCTGAGGAGGAACTATGAAGTCATAATACTCAGTTATAATGGAAAAGGACCTAAACCGTGCTGAGTAGAGCTGTAACTGTGTAGTGGAAAAGGGGCAATGCAACACGCTACAGCTGTGCAGCCGCACCCCCCTCCCCCCACGGCATTGTGTATCGGCGATCTCCAAGGGGGCGATTAGGGCGATCTGAAAATGTCAAGATCGCCCAACTCTAGTCCGAATAACCATTTTCAACTAGCAACGCCCTGGAAATGTACTAAACCATAACGAAGAGCACACAATATCTTCCTTTGTATGTTCAGAATCAATTATTTTCTGCCGCAGATTCTTAGTTTAGCTGGCGTCATTCAAAATGAGACTGAAGTGAAATAAAAGAAAGCACAGCAAAACACTTACATAATCAAAAAGGATGGTGGGATTGCTATGGCTCAGTTTGCCAATCTGCCTTCCAGATTGTTTCACATTTTCTTTGGTCAACCGCCTGTGGAGGGAAAACAGCACAAGACAGGAAAGAGCAGATTAAAAAACACAAGACGACACAGAGTGCTTTAAGCAAAGACTGTCACTTCTGTAAGCTTTACAGCAATTGGAAAATGTTCTTATGGTTGTCAGCTTAACATAACTGTCTTCTACAGCATAACAGTGTTGGAATAATGACTTGCCCAACACAAACAGACACACAAAATACAGTGTACAAAGTCACGTATTTAATTTTTACACTGATGGCTAACACAGCCAACACTGAGATGCAAAATATTAATCCATCTCTTAATAGTAGTAGTACATAGGATACCTTAACAGACACCTAGTGGCTGCAGGTTTAACCCATTCGTTCAAATTGTACTAATTTTTAATCAATCTTGTAATTGTCTCCAAAACAGAACTGGTCTGAATTAGCTGGTAAAATTAATAACAGATTGAACAAATTAAAAAAGACATACACAACAGGGGAGCATGTGCTATCAGTACATTGGGTTGTGCAAAATGACTTACTTCATAATGTATTTGGCCCTTTCCACAGTCTGCGCTTTGACTTTAACCAACAGCGGATGGCTGGAATATGTCTCATTCTTCCACTGTCCATATAACCGGTACCTGGGGGAGTATGGGCAGAGAACACACAATTAATGAGAGGGTTTGGTTTTGCTGCACACAAAACATTTAAAAGGACTGGCATGGAAGGACAACAGGAATGTACAATTTAACAGCCCAGTAAGCTTTAGGGAAACAATTTTAACATCAACAGGACATGTGACTTTGTACATCTAGCAATTCAAAATAGTCTTTGAAAAGTAAAATTTGTAAAATAAAAAAAAATAAAAAAATTGTATTTACACAGTATGTATAGCTCTTTGCCTGACAAAGCAGGGTAGATTGCTTCCTCCTTTGCTTTTAGCGACCGGCTGAATAAAATGGACTGCTCCTCGATGATTAATTTACCCGTGAAAATCACATAATCACATTTTGATTTACTGTACTCATTGTGTATGAATATGTTATTGTCTAAATTTCTTGTATTTTTGTGCTGCTGTTCCCTTCTACCCATCTACCTATATAGAACCCCTCAACAGAATACACCGACGGCAGAGAAGAAATTTATTCAGTCATTTTTCAGTTTATATCAAATCCTCTCTGTGTGAAATTATCAACAAAGTGCTGCTAACTTCAGTAATAAGGAAACTGCATTATTAGTTGTGACAACCACAAGGAAAACAACACCAATGGGAGTGTGGAGCGTCATTATTAATCAGCAGTGTGCCAAAATACCCCAACAAAGAATCTAAAAATAAAATCCTCGTGTTGCCCAGGAGCAGAAAAGATGGTTTTCCAAATGCCACAGAAAAATGCACTCCACACAATCAAGCATGGTTTGAAGACCTGAGTCTGGCTTTCATGACGGCTAGTAAACACCGCCCTGAAGCCTTGCCTGAGGGTTTTACTATCCAACAACTCAATTACAGAGTGTTTCATGCAGTGTGTGCAACTCACCTGTGTTGGTAGGGAAAGAGTTTGAAGAGACCCCACAGTTCCTCAGACATGCAAGCGTTACACTCCATCAGGGAGAGTGAGGGGAGTAGAACCTGGTCTGCAATGCTCAGGAAACAACTCAGCAATGTGTCCTGCAATAACAATTTAATTAACATGAATACAATCCTCAGAGTAACATACAGTATACTGCAGAGATAACCTGGAAGATCCACTTGTGCCACTTTAAACATTAATCAACTGAAATAATTATTTCCACACTCACCAGTTTGTCTTTGACATCAGGTCTGCCATCACTTTGGTACTGGGAAGTTAAGGAAACCAAAATTAGTATGATTTTAGATTTAAACTGCAGATTTTTAGTACCACAGTGGTTAAAGTTTAGTACCTCTTTCATGAAGCCCTTGCCCAGACGCACGATCTTAGCAAAGAGGATGGGGTCATGGGAGAGGTGAGGGCCCAGGTAGCAGAGCATACTAAATGTGTCCCTGCGTAGGTCTTCAAAGCTCTCTGCAGGCCGAGGGGCTCGCTTGTTCCTCAGTGGTTGTATTACACATCCCCTTGCCCCTTTTGGGACACCAGCCCTAGGAGGAACAGACAGACAGTGTGTCGGAGCTTGCACTTTACATTTCTTCTTTTTTTGAAAGATTTATACAGATGAAATATTGGCAACGACAGGACATCTAACATCTAACCGTGGAATGAGAGGTACTAGCGCGTGCTTTTTGGTCTGACTACACGTAATGGCCAGTAAGTGATACATGACAAAATCAGCACCTTCTGTAAAGAGGTTCCACAGTCAGGTGCACCAGCTGGCAGAGAGCCAGTGCAATGGCCTTGTGAGAAGAAGCATAGAAGGAAGGCATCTGGTCCATAATACTTTGGGCGTGTTGCCAGTCTCCAATTCTAAGCAGTGCCTCCAACAGACCGAGCTTCTGGTTATCAGGTGGCTGTGTGAGCACAAAAAAGAGACGCAACTTAATGTCAGTGAATTATTAAACATGCCAAAGTTCAGTAACATTTAATCAGGTAGTTAAAGTAGTAGCAAAAAACGAACAGCTGCTCTAATGCTCCAAAGTGATGCATTTTTAAATCTATTCCTATGTATATAAACTGAAAACATGATGTTGTACATTATAATACTTATGCAGCACCTGAGACATTGAGGACAGGAAATGTAAAGATAACTTCTCACAAGTCATTTAATTTCAAAACATTTCAAAGCTACATGTTAATTTGAACTTTAAATAACAGACATTTCTCTCTAACATCCATCCAGCCTTCCTCCAGAAAAGGCTGGTATGAAAACTATACCTTATCGTTCTTTTCCTCCTCCTTCTCCTTCTCCTTTTCTTTGTCCTCGCTCCTCTCCGAGGGCAACACAACCATCACCAACTTGCGGGCAATCTGCTTGGCCTCAGAGATATCTCGTTTGTGTTCCTCTACAATGGTGGCATCTTGTGGCATAAGCTGGAATGACAGAGAGGCGACAAAACAGCACAGGCTTCAGTCTAGGAACAGATTCTACTACAAGAGTTTTCACTTTGATGTAGGAGACCTGACACAAAATTTTGCGTTTGATCCTCAAGACTTTGCAATACTACAGTCAAAGGGTTTCATACAGAACTTATATTCTGACTGATGTGTGCCACACAAACTGAACGGTGATGTCTTTTAACTTGTGCGCCTCTAAGCTGTTTCTTTTCCTTACATGTACGTAGAGATCTTCCAGCTCTATCAGGTTGTGGTGAAGCAGAGCAGCAGCAATGTGGTAAAGTGACTTAGGTGTTTCCTCGTTGGGCTCCTGAGCAGACACATGGAAGAAAAAATTAAGTTTAAGTGTCAAATAAAATATTGTTCAGGCTGTATGCTTCATTTAAGGATTGATGTTCTCACCTGGCAGAACTTGAATTTAAAGCCCAGAATGTGGCAAAGAGTGAGTGGCTCGCACATGTACGACTTAATGAGAGACAGGAAGAACTCATCTTGGTCAGATCGACTCTCGTACACCTCCAGGATTATGTCCAAAACACGATTAGGGTCAAGGTTGAAACATCCTGCAGGCAGATGAAACAGTACTCAGCAGACATCAGAACACAATTTGGGGAGTGGGGGAGTGGGCAAGTGACTGTTTATATAACACCTTCAAGACAGTTTCAAAGGGCTGATCAAAAAACAAGACCGGGTCAAAACCTAGCATGTGTCTGGACCTCCTGATTTATAACTGTGATGTCATCCGACAGAAATATCCAAATACAAATCAAATAATTATGCTACGTAGACTATGGTTTAGCTCTCCCCTGAGCAGGGGTGGAAAGAGTGACATCAGTGACATCGGCATCTATCTGTCTGGCAGCCTAAAATGTAGAAGTTACCTTGAGACCACAATAAACCATAAAAACCCATCTGAATAATTTCATAATTAAAGACTGTACAGGTTAGTCATCACTTCTAAGAACAGATTATCTCAAAGCCTCTGCGCTATTGAGGCTTAAGTCCTGTCAACTCATGTTCTCAGTATGAATGAGGCTGCCAGCAGTCTTTGGTGCGGACATCAAAAAGAATGGCAAGCAGCATTTGAGGAGAGACTCTCTATGATACACAGGTACCTGGCAATGAAAAGCCCCGTATAAACATGAACACAACAGAGTGAAAGCTGAATCTCAACAAGAGAACAATAAAAGGGGACCAAATCAAATGGAATGTGGTTTCTGTCCGAAGTGTTGGTGAAAATCAATAACCTAGTGTCAAGATAAAAACAAATGCCAAAAGACTTGAAATAGTATTTGCATGAGTACAAGATAAAGATACAGATTCAAGCAATGACAAAAGACTTGTCAAATACCTATGAGGGACTTGATGCTCTCCAGAACGAGGTGGCTGGTGATGTTGCCTGACAGGTCTTGGCCAAGCTCAGTGATTAATTTGGCATAACCCTCGTTCTCTTCCCTTAGCAAGTTAAACTTCTGTTGCTTGTAACTGCAAAGAGAAAAAATACTTTATGAAGCATCCCAAGTACACCCAGTTGACATATAGGATCCTATATCTCTACTCAACTGTGCAGTTTACTTACAATAGTTTGGTCTTGATTTTTACAATCTTCTGATTAAACTGATGGGCTTGTTTTATAAGTCCAAGGGATTCAAGGGTTTCTGGATCCAGCCTCTCTTTCAGGATGGCCTCTGGAACGAAGAACTGGAAACAAACAAACTTGTTATTCACTTCCTTTGAGTGGCTCTTTATAGGCCCACGTAATGAAACAAACCATACATAATGACACTGATTGACAAAGATGTTGTAAAATTTGTTTGTGTGTATCTATGCATCAAACTGAAAATGTCACAATTAAGTGTAAAGCTTAATCACACAAGCTCTCCTGTTTTGGCAATAAAAAACATATTCACCCTTTGTGTTAGAATGGTGTTAATAAAGATATATGGTTCTTACCAAACATGCTCCCACCAATTGTGTGTAATGATCACGTTTGTTCTTTTCTTCCAGTGCACCAGTCTCTAAATCTACAGGAAATATAATCAGGAAAAAAATATTATAATGGAATATGCCATATAGAAAAATATTAAAGAGCTAATATTTTTACAAACTTACCTAGTATACTGAACACATCTGCTAAAATTGATGGCATGTCATCTCGGAGTTCCTGAGGGAAAAAACAAAACCAGTTTAGGATCATTAACAATGAATTTTCAACTGCGCCCTGAAGTTGATATCAAATCAAAGTCTATGTTTACAAACTCAAACACACAGAGACCAAAAAAACTTTTACCATCATGTCCCCAAGGACGCTGGCGACGAGATCCAACTTGAGGTTCCCCTGTACAACTTGCCAGCAGAGTTCATATAAGGCGGCCTGTATATCTGCAGGGGTAAACAGACAAGGAAAAAAGACAACAGTTCATCTAAATGTGAACTGACAGAAAAAGACTGCTGAACATTAACTTTGGGAATTAAGATCTAAAAATTGACCTTAAACTAGATATAAAAATAAAACATGAAAAGCCCTGAATGAAGTGTGCTCTCCCTTCAAGTATTTAACAGATGTATTGCTGACACCCATTCAAGCCTTGAATGTTAATGGATAGGTCAATGTGAATAATTAAAACTATTGCAACTGCCAAGACGGATGTGTGTCTGTGCTTTACAGGGTAGCTTGAACCCATTACGAGACAATCAAAAGAAGAGTGTAAAACAAAACTGTCACTGTCATTTCCAACTTACCTCTAACCTCACTTCCATGATCTGTTTTCTCTGTTAGGTCTTTGCAGAGTTGTACACTGTAAAGTAAAGGGACACAACTCGTATCAGTTAGAACACAACAACCACATATACTTAACAGATCTTAAAATGTATTCCCACTCTAGGAAAATCATGTAAAAGTTGGTTACAATAACTGTGCACACATTTCTGCTACATCTGGAGTACATATGCATACCCTGTCTACAATATCCCACATAAAACAAGACATATGGATGATAAACAGGGAGATTCAAAAATTCTTCGGAAACTAATCAGACTCGATGTCACCTCAATGTTGTCCATTAAAAACTACACCAAACTTACTAGTCAACACACCAAAACATACTAGATGATTATCCTTGCCACTGATTCGATGTGCACAGTTGGCTTATGAATGTGATAAGTAGAAAGTACCAAGTGTTAAGAAGAACTACTGGACATGTAATGGTCCGTTAGAGATGGGCCTACTGGCACCAAACTGATTGCTTGGTATGACAGGGCCCTCAAGTCTAAAACTGCTTTGTTGTTGATATTTTCATGAAGCTCACAGGCCGTCACTACTTCAAGCAATAAATTGCATCACTAAATGTTGCATCACTAAATGTACATATACGGACAGATTAAAAAGAAACAAAAAAAGTTTAGATAGACTGTGAAGAACATCTGTAGGGCTGGCTGAGGTTGGACCTTTGACCTAGACTTAATGGATTTACCACTACACTATGCAAACCTATGTTATAATCAAGTATTTATCACTTGTGTGAAGCAGATTTCTTTTTAAACAGACCACCATTTTTTTTGGAAGTTATGTGGCTTCTGGATTGAGTGTTGCATTACAGCTTCATAGCAGCTCTGCACAGAGAACATATTAAATATATGAGATGTTTTACAGTCAGGGCAAAGGGAAGATGTGTGCCACAGTCAGGCACAGTAGAAAGAGAGTATAAATGCATAATTTAAATCCGTGCCTTGAGTTTTATTCTTTTCTTTTCTGTAGAGCAACATTTTACAGCCCTTGGGAACTATCTGGAGCATTTTCTGTCAAAATGCTGTCAGATACAGTGGCAGGTTTTTTTGGGGTCCAGGATGAAGTAGTTTGACTTGGTGCATCTCACTGCAGGCCTTTCTTTAATGCGCAAGGCCTAGACCCACTAATAGCAGCTAGCACTACGGACGAGCCTATTGTGTCTCTGCCTGTTCGTGATGGTGGCGCTCAAGGAAATGAATGACAATTACATTAAAGCAACGTTTTTTGCTTTCACAAAGCCAGCAGCTGCTTTCTGCCCTCACTACTGATGCCCAGATGTTGAGAAGACGCTTCCGTGCTGCTGCTGCCAAAATGAGTGGTTTTCCATTGTGACATTTAAGATGATGCTCCCTGTCCAGATATTACCGATTAGCACCGAGTGCATATTTGTAAGGCCAAGTAAACCGTGTGAATATAACACAGTAAAATATCTATGCAAGTGTTGGGTCTCACACAGTATCTGGTGCGAGTTAACTTAGCAGATAGCTGACAATACTTGGCGTTAGCAAGTCGTTAACCACGTTACGACAAGTCTTCCAACTCGACAGGTTTTGTTTCATCATAACGTAACTTTTATCCAACAAAATCCTTACACACTAGTTTTATTTGTCAAAATAACACGTTTTAGCGGTAAACAAGCCACTCGACAACAGTTATATCACGGCTAACGTTACAGCTAACTCTCTATAACGTTATTTAACGTCGTTTCCCTCCACTCGATTATTATCATCCCCGTGAACAGTCAACAGCGACAGATACGAGCTGGTTTCTTTCACCACTCGCCGTTTTGAGTTGGGACTGTTTATTAACTTTAAATTCTGACACACACTTTATTTTTATTGTTTTAAAATTGAGAAGCTAACCAGCACGAAATCGATGCGGCACAGGAGTCAAGCTACAAGGGATGCTAACTAGCTTAGCTTCGATAGCCATCGTGTTTACAAACTAAGGAAGGGTCTTGCTGGAGTGGTAGCATGTAGCTAATTTTAGCAGGTTAAATTAAAGTGGCGCGTTCACTGTATTTAAGAGGATATATAAACCGTATTGTATAATGCAAAAACAACACAAGCGTGTTTGTTTTCAAATAATACAGAAGAGAAAGTTAGCAGGCCATTTTTAGCAGCTAGCTGTTAGCCTCAGAAGACACTTGACAGACTGGCCTTGAACTGCATCGTAAGCTACGTAATTTTTCCACCAGCTATCAATTCACAACTGTTTAAAAACACCTTAAATCCTTCACTGCGGTGTTAAAAGCCAGAACTAACTACTTACAACTCGTGTTTTCCTGATTTTTCCCAGTTTTTGAACCATTCACCAGGGAGGATAAGTGTCGCCATCTTCCATACAAACAGCCCGGATGTCTAGTTCATCATGGCACACACAGGGTCAAATGTGGTGGTTGGTTGGTTGGTTAGCCGCCGCTGTTTCTGCTGCTGCTGCTGCTGCCGCTGTTAGCTCAGGGCTGCTGCATGGTGGGACACTGGGCTCAGTCTGGAGGCTTTGTTAACAGGGAACTTTATGTTCTCAATGGAGCTGCTCGTGTACTATTAGGATCTTTGTGTTAATTCTGGTCATTAACACAGTTCCCGCACAACACAACGATTTAAAATGCATTAATATGAAGGTACAACTGCTGTTTTTTGTGCGTTTAAAATAGCTTAAAGGTTTAATAATAGTAATAATAGTGTAGCCATTTCTTCAACTAAAAACTACCTAATTTATATCTATGAATGATTTTAAGTGTATTATAAAGAATACATTGAGGGAGGAGTGTCATTATTTTTCTGGTGTGAGTCTATGGGTGTGAACTGTGTGCGTATCTGAGTTTTTGTTTTATTGTTTATTGTATAATCTTGTATGGGCTGATTTTACATGGCTGCTACCTTGGCCAGGTCTCCCTTGTAAAAGAGATTTCCGATCTCAATGGGATTTCATAGTTAAATATAGGTAAATAATAAATAATAATAATATTACCCGCCCACCCCAAATCCTGACAGCACTTAAGTTTCATTTGGACAAGCAAATAATTGTTTCCTGGATGCATGTGTGCGGACATAAAATATTAAATATAACATTTGTGAAATACAAGCAAATGTTAGAGATATTCAATTAAAAATTTAATTATTCAAATGATAAATTGAAAGTGGAGAATGACAGGAGTGTTATTAAATCATCACATGGTTGCAGATGGTTTATTCTTTCATGTTACATCTCCAGACATAAATACAAACCTTAAAAGGATGCAATGGGACTTTGTAAATAGAATAAAAACACAAATTTAATATACACAAATATTTAAATATGTGTAAACATACAGATGTATGCACATTATCAGCAGTTCAATGCAAAACAGAATAGATCCCAAATGAAATGATTGTTACTTTACAGGCAATTCTAAGATGTAATTTTCTCATCTGCCTAACATGAATTGTTATGCATGTATATGGTAATGTATAAGACCGCGTAATCGGTTTCTCCAGTTTATAGTGAGATTTTGAGGAAGTTAGGGATTTGTTTGTAACTACAATATCAATGCACCCTTTTCCATCAAATCTCAGTCTGCCAGCCAGGCCAATACACAGAGGTAAAGGAATATCGCAACAATCCACTGAAAGACAAACAAAACAATGTACTGTAACGTATACTTGTAAATTAGTAGGTTAACTTTGAATAGTTACATTCTATATCTTTAACCTTTCCCTAAAATTTCAAGCAAACAGAAAATGCAAATATAAAATGAGCACCAATTCACAATATATTACACACTTGTAATTGTATAATATACAATTCTGATACTATTAATAGGAGACTAAAGAATTCTCAAACTTTGTAATTTATAATAATCCTATAACTCTTATACACACACACACACACAACAGTGGTTCACCAAATAAATGCTTTTTTTTTCTTATTTTTTTGGGAAAAAAATCCTCTGCACACTTGCAAACTGGAAAAGAAACCAACATAAAACAAACAACACACACCCTCAACCATTTTTCATATCCTTTCTTTTAAAGATCGCAATTATGGCATGTCTGTGTTGTTAGATATAAGATAAAATACAATGGAGAAAAATATTTAAGATATAGGAGAGATTATAATGTTTAAGGTTGAGTCAACATTTTATGATGTGGTGAATCCTCCAAATATTAAAAAATAATTTTAGATGTAGCCATCAATTTGTCAAAGTACTACATTTCAGCTACTGTAATTAGCGATTACTTTTTCACCCATTTGTTATAGAGATGAAAAGAAAATACAAACACCTGGCCATATCTATAGTAACATAATAATTTCCATTAAAAAGGATTATTTCAGCATCTATGTGAAATAACATGATTAGAAACCATTAATTTACATTTGATTGTCATTACAAAATATCTATAAATCAAAGTCATCTATAAGGTATAAAAGCAGAACACATACATTTCTAAAAAATACCATCACAAAGAAATCTGAGAATGCCGTATATCATCTGTGGCAAGGCCTTTGAACAGTATGAGACGCCAGTTCACATTATACTTTACTGTGTACATGTTTCAATATATGGCTACATGCCATGCCAAAATCTACAGTTCAAGAGTACAATAGGTGAACACAATATCAATAACACCTTTACAATGCAGTCCAATTCAATAACCCTGAAGTTAATGTTTTCAGTTTCTGTTTAGATTGTGTCAGCGAGGCGTTGATTGGAGCCTTTGATAATTTTTTTTTAAAAATATGGCTGTAAAATTACCATAGAGTTGAATTAACACCCCTGTGACAAAGTGCAGTGTCATTATAGTTCTCAGCAACAAATCAATGCTACAAGCATCATAAAGGTAGTCTCATTTTACAGGGCTAAAATATCTCTATCGACTAGTGTTCCTGAAATTGTGTTCACTTCACCTGTATATTGGCCACTATGTATTTACATCAGACAATTTTTGTCTACTGAATGAAAAATATTAAACGTATATAATATTAATTTGAATTTTAGTCTGTTACTGTCCCCTCACCATGTTCCTGCCACATAATGTCTGTACTGGCACTTTAATTAACCCAAACAGTTTCACCGTAGTTAAAGCTAACATCAAGTTGTTTTTCGGGCAACTGAAGAAAAACAGAAACATTTTTCCTGCAGAGTGACAGAAGTCTGGTGTGTGAAAATATCAGAATTAAATTCAAATTCAAGCTCTCCCTCTAAGTTTTAACAAAGTGTTGAAGAGGCAAACGTTGGTGTCTCGCAAACCATTTATAGTAGTCCATTATGCTCCGCTCTGATTTTCACAGATAACAGTCATACATCTCATCTTCCAAGGATCTTTGATGACACATTGTCCTTCCTTTTAGTACATGGAGACATTGAGAACCTAAAAACAAACACAAAGTATTTGGTAAAAAAATAAAAATAAAAAAGATATTACAAACCACAATAAATCACCAAATTAATATTCTTGACAAATACATTTGATTTGATGTGATTTGATTTTTTTCATACTTTGTGGGCGGCAGTGGGCCAACTGTGTTTCCTTTTGTCAAAAAACAACTGAGACTTTTGTATTTTTTTTTTTTTTAAAGGACAGCACCCCCACAAATGAATAAAGGACTGAGCAATAAGAAGTATTTCAGTTTTGTATATACTGTCTGTTCTCAAAGTAAATGTTTGAGATACCAGTGATTTTATTGACATGTGAATAGATATCCTCACAGCTATTTGACATTAGGGCATAAACACTATTAGTCAAGGTGATGATTACTGCTGTCCCACAAGATAGAGAGAACTATGCTTATTTCAGAGCCACCTTCAGTTGATGAGTATCTGATAAACAAAAAATTAAAATTTGGCGAAGAATTCCTATAAATTGTGATGTCCAAGAGTAGTGTTTGTAAGTCTTCAAGTAATGAGTCATTATCATGAGAGAACTGAGCTACCGTCGAGATAACAGGCTTAAAAAATGATCAGTAACAATTGGAGCTCATCTATAACAACAAATTAAAAGATGAAGTAAATAAGTGAAAAGCCTTACCGAGTCGTCCATGATGGAAGATGGATCAAAGTAGTCTGGCTTTAGTTCTGTTCTTTCTCTGCGATTCTTTGATGCCGGCTGAAAAAATAACATCTCAGTGAGAACAATACAAAATGTTTTTTGAGCTTCATTACTAAAAAAAAAGAAAACCATGAAAAATATTAAATTAAATGCTAAACATTTACGCATGTAGTATGTAGTCATTCCCTTTTACTAATGTGAAAATCCTAATAATGTTACTTTCTTATATTTCTATTCTGCTGTCTTTAATTTGGAGAATACTTGCTTATAAAACTTATAACCACTAAAACATGACCAGACCAGAATGGACGTTTGACTTTCACTGAAAGTTAAAATATGGTTGCTGCTGAGTTTGTAATGTGTACGTACTATACATTTTCATGATGTGTTGCATTTCATTATAGAAAGACCAGATTAACATTTCTTAAATTACCAAATCGATGTCCATTGTATCAAAATCCATGCCCTCGTTGATGTCCTCCAAGCGGTCCTCCGATGACATCATCACATCCTCCACTATTGGCTCCTCATCATCCTCCATGAGTCCAGAGCCACGACGGCTAAGGGATGCACAAGGATTATTAGGAAGATTGTGTTTTTTCATACTGTCCATTGGCTGAATGTTACATCAAAAACCATTTAACTCTCCAGTTAGTGGAGAAAATTTTACTCCACATCTTACATTGCTTGCTGCATGTGGTTCCTCATCTTGGCGTAGTGCATGCTGACCCGCTCCTGCTGCTGACGGGCCTCAGCTTGTTGCCTTTGTGTCAACATCCAGGTGACCTGGGTACTGTGGGACAGTGGGCAGTATTTAGCATAATTTCAATAAGGCCCATTGTTAAAGAGAAATAGCACAAGTTACTGTTAACACTTGCAATATTTGCAAATGTTCATTTCAAGGATTTTCATTTCTAATATATTTTCACATGTGGTCCCTTTGTCATTAAAGCAGAAGTAAGCGGAATGTTTGTGTTAATATAAGTCTTAAATAGTTATATCTTCCGACGGCAATCACTTACATAGAGTGTTTGGTCTGAAACACGGGTCTGTCAGTCACTCTGCTCTGCTGTAAGCCGAGGAGAAAACTTTCCTTGTATCCTACAACCTTTATCCAATGAGGAGAGAGAACGGCATAAAGGGGCGGTCCTCTCTGTGTGTGCAGCCAAGGGATGCGCGTGAATGTGGTGACGTAGGGACGAGGACCAATAGATCCATGACGAGGGCGGGGGCTGCTAACTCCATCGGCTGACAGGAAGTTAGCTAAAACGACCGGATCGCTTACTTCTGCTTTAAATACTGGGGGTAGATTCATGGGTAAAATGGAAATGTTATCTCTCTTAAATTTGAGCTGCAACACAATAAAGGTGAAAGGTGGGGTGGTCTGAATATTTTCTGAAGCCACTGAAAGCAGAAAGGTTTTTTGTACTTGTAATCCATGGCAGCCTGGCTGTGATGGTGTGGCTGCTGCTGTGTAGGCACAGGCTGATGGGGATGCTGCTCTGCTGGCATGGTGTATGCGGCTGGGTAGCTGTCCTCTGGCCTCATCTTCTTTGGATCCCTCAGCACCGTGGACGTGAGGTGGGGCGAATGCATCATCACTGGCGTCTGCACGTTCTGCTCACGGTTCATCCAGGCTGTGTCACTACTGCTGCAGCTGTTCTCCTCTGCTTGAGAAAACGATTTCTTACACTTCTTGTATTTTACAGATGCAGTGGCTGTAATAATGTATGCACTGGGTCTGGCAGGGATTGATGGCAACTCATTTAAAGGAGGTTTGCACTGGATGCTCCTTCATGTCTAAGACACTTTGTTAAATTGCTCACCTTCAGGCAGTTTCCTTTTGCTAGCAGTGGCTGGTTTGGACTTCTTGCTCCTGATGGTGGACCCCCGACTGCTGATCCCACTGATGACAGACATGGTGTCGTCGTCTCCTCCAGCCTGCAGGGAGTTCCTGTAGGAGATGAGGGGCAGCCAGCAGTCCTCCCTCTGCAGGGCCATCTGAAACGTCATGAATCGCTCCAGGTACATGTGCCTGCAGAAATCAGAATGACAACAGTCAGCACGTTTTAAGAGTTCCTGTGAGCAGCTTTGTGCTCACCACAATCATAAATCTCTGCACACGCCATCTGCTTCCAACTTACACTGTTCTCTTGTCCTGGCGCATTAATTTGCTGGAGAACTCGCTCAGAATGTCCAAAAACGCCAGATTAAGCGGCGGACTCCCCTCTCCTTGGGGACTTGGCTCTTTGAAAGCAAATTCGATTCCGTCCCTATTATACAGCAGGGAAACAATGAATGAACAACTTTCTTCATTAAAACATACACAGCATTTTGAGAGCTAAGCTGCATGCCAAGCTGTAAAACCACATGGTCTTGGATCAGGATTGTTACTTACTTATGTAACATGGCAATAGCCTCCCTCGTCTTTAACTGATCCAAACCAAAAGTTAATGAGAAGCGCCGGGCAAGCTCTTTAATGCCGCAGAAGGCTGATGAGGAGCGGTCGATATTGAAGCCAAGCTCAGACAACATATCGTTGAATAACTACAAAAGGAGAAAAAGAAAATATTATATTTCTTAACACGTGGTTTCACATCCGAGGGATCTATCTCTTAGACTAAAGGCTTCTGTGACATGTGGTATTTTACTGTCAATATAACTACCGTATATAAGTCAGTGTAGATGTGGCCACAACCTTTCTGTTTATGTACTATGAAAGCACACAAGAGGAAGCTGTAAAAGTGATGCTTTATTGATTTACATAAAAGTAGATTTTGTTTTTATTCTAAAATTTGGTAGCATCACCTACTAATCTATCTAAAACAAATGATACAAGATGCCTCCACACGGGTCAACAATCTTACCTTTTGCAGGCTCAGTATGAGTGTCTTTGCACATTGTATTTTGTCGATTTGTCTTGTTTTACTCATGGTTTCCTTGATGATATCTCCATAGTCGTTGTAATACTAAGGAGGAAAGCATGCAATACAGTTAACAAGAGGAGCAGGGTTGTAGGAATTCTTTATAATCACTTTAAAAAAGGGGTTGAAACCTACCCTCATGTACTGTTTAAATATGTCTGCTCCAGTGTTAATTTCCACAACGTTGTAAATGATTAATTTGCAGTAGGCAGCCAGAAGGTTTCTTCGCTTGTGCAGGGCTTCGATCTTGCTGGCTTCATCATCCTGCTGTCCATCTGAAAAATACAGCATCATTCAATTATTGAATTTTTTTTTATGTAACTCTAACTCTTCATTCCTCACGAATTTTAGCATGGTTGGGTAACACACTGTGCTTGACTCTTACCTGTGCTGTTGCTTTCATCATCCTGATCAATGAACACATGATCCAGGATGAAGTTGAGCAGCTCTGCCTGCAAAGAGGAGTCTGGTGTATAGACCAGAGGCTCCAGTTGTTCCCGGCCTGAAGACATAATTTGGTGGCTGAAGATCAATAGCAGATCACATAGTATGGTGAAGGCCTGGAATGAACACAACATCTCAGCATTTATGACCATAGTGACGGACCATATTTTCATCTGTAGTCAAGAGCGGCGGTGTAGACGGCGCATCAGGAACTAACAACAGTCCCGTCAGCATAATCCCACCTGTTCTTTCACTCCAGTGTTGATGCTGTTAAGGTAACGCTGACACATCAGGGCGAAGGCTCTCATTTGCTTTCTCAAGGTCACCATATCACCCTAAAAGCAGCAAACGGTTAGTTCGACAGTCCTGTAAGTGACGTTTAAATTCATTCTTCAATCACTCACTGCCAAAAAAATACATTTCTTTAACAATTTGTTGGCAAAGAAAAAGCTCTGTTAAGTTTAATGACCAGTAACGTGTAAATACCTTTAACGAACTACCATCTGAAACTTTTGCCAGATGCCACAGGACGATGTAATGTGTGCACTGCATTGCATGCATCACAATCTGGGGGGAGACAAAACAGGCAGATGAAGGTGTGACATTTCACTCAGTGACTGAAATCACTGCTGTTACTGATAGTATAGAGGGGTCTTTACTGTTAGGGCCTTGATACCTGTTCAGGCATATCCCCGTTCTGCAGACCTGTGTTGAGTAGTCTGTAGTTGCTGGTGAAGAGATCCCACTTGGAGAGGTCATGTGCACTGGAGGGAGAAAAATTTTAAATATTAAATTAGAATATGTACATAATTTACATTAATGCAAATAATGTTACTGACATTACCTCTCACTAATATACAAGAACTATGATGAATTAAATCATAAACACAATTGCATCTATTTCTTTACTTGTGGAAAGCGCTGATCTTCTTGAGTGTAGATAAAACCTGGTAGGCATCATCATCATCTGGTTCTTCACCCTGACAAAAAAGAGATCCAACGCATGAAATCCAGCAGCATATTGAAAAAACTATGAGCATGTTTTCAAATAATCCACGCACAGAAACATGCAACAGCCCCCACCTCTTGCAGGAAGTCGTCCAGGAGTCTAGTGAACTTGTCCACGAGCTCATCAAGAAGCTGGGAGCGGGTGATGTCTACGCGGTTGAAGATGGTGAACTCTTCGTTGCAGAGATAGTGGTAGGTGGTAGAGCAGGCCTCCAGGACCTCAGTGTCTGTGTGCTTATCTATCACCTCCCAGATTTGCCGCAACAAAGCATCCAAATGCTGCGTACGAACATGAAAACACACAACATTGTCTCAGTGACACTGAGCTATTTTACATGTACTGTCAATTTAATTTTGCACTGTTTAAAACAACTGTGAAAACTGACAAACCTTTTCTAATCGGCCTGTTGTGTAGATGTCAAGATCAAAGTACTTTGGTATTTGAAGCAAGTTGGTCACCTTGTCGATATCGACGCAGTACTGTGACAGAAAGGAAAAGACGGCAGTTGAGTGATTGATTGGTGAGAAATCAAACATGCTAAGTACATATACAGGCTCATTCAGCTGGTTGGCTGTAGTGCAGAATTCACCTTGGCCAGTAGCAGAGGCAACGCCACGGCAAACATCTCTGTGATCCGTGTTCGATCATCCAGCTGTGTTTTCTTCTCCTTTGCAGTCAGGACCTTTTTCATGCACAAAAACAAACCATGTCAACAACATGAAATCTTTCAAGACATACAGTACACTGAGTCCACTCTATGTAAAGCCAAGTCAAGTGGCTTATTTTCTCTGACATTTGCCAGGCTGCCATAGTAAAAAAATAAAAAATCTTCTTCATGTTTTGCGAGGTAAAATAAAAGGTAAAAGAAAAGAAAAAAAAAAAGAAACGATTACAGACACTCACCCTCTTCCCTGAGCCCCTGCCTACTGGAGGGTGGCATTCACAAGCCTGCCGAATAGCACAGAGCATGATCTCAACCAGAGCCGTCTCCTGTCGATCAGTCAGGGCTGAAAATCACAGACACATTACGTTAATGACAATGTAATGCTGTCTTGCTAAGAGAGAACCAAAAAAAAAAGAGAGTTTAAAACGTCTCCTTAACTTCACACTGCAGAGGAGCATCTGAATCTGAACAGAGTTTTCTCTTACCCTCCTCTCCGGCCATGGGCTCGTCCAGCAGCAGGCTGATCATAGTCTCCCAGTCCTTCAGCAGTTCTGACGCACACTCCCACAAACTATCCACCAAGTAGGCCCCATGTTCATGGAGCTGTGAAACATCCATACATTGTTATTCGATAAAAAAACAACTAAACAACAGACTATTACACATTTATCTAATCCCATTCAAAATTTAAGGATTTTAACACTCAAAGCTAGATCGACAGACTTTTTATGGTTGATATATTTACGATGCACAGCACAGTGTTGCCGTCTGGTTACCTCGCTCTCCAAGAAGAAGAAGACAGTAGTTTTGATAAGGCTGCCATTGAGGCTCTGCCTGCCCCTCCTGGGTAACCCCTCCTCCTCTGGACCCCGATGGCTGAAGAGCCTTCAATCAGCACAAGACAAAAGATTGTTCAAAACGTCTGATGAAGGAAGGTGAGATTAATGTCTGCAGCCACGTCTGGAGAGTGATTTGTCACTAGATTTTTCCTATTGGTCTCTTCAGATTGTTATAGTTAAGATGCATGTCAGGTGTATAGTGTATTTTAGATGCATTATACTGTTAAATTAGATTATTTATTTCACTTGGCTACACAACATGTTTTTTTGCAATGAAACAAGGTCACTGCTGTGAATCCAAGCTGACTACAGATGCCCTCCTTTATAAAGGAGCCTCTTTCCAAGCCCACACAGACACAGAGGGTGAGTGTAATGAAGTGTAGTAGAGTAATATTGCTTTAAGTGCTTCTATGTATGTGCCTACGTTACAGTTCTGTCATGCTGAACGCAGGACTTCTTGACAAAACACAGCCTCAATGAGACTCAGGTGAATGAAAAATACCCACGAGTCATCGAGCCATTGCTAAAATCAGGCAAGTGGAAAAACGACACTCAGCTCGGTTGCACCATTAAACAACAGAACACTTACTTCTTGAACAGAAATTCTCCTGCTGAAACAGCGATGGGTCGATGTGCCGAGTAAACCAGGTGATAAACACTCTCACAGTCCTCTGCTGTCAGAACTTCATCACTGCTCCTGTTTAATGAAATGTGAATTTTCTCAGTGACAAATACCAGTCGAATTTCAAAATAATCTTACCCAGTTCAGAAAAAGCAAAATTCACCTCAGAAACAACAATGTTGAACAGTGAAACAAAGTGTATCAAATTAAAATTGCAATCTGGTGCAATCATTGTGTTGACTTTAAATTATATTATTACTATACATTATTACATGACACACTTTCATAAAACAAAAATAAACACAGGGGGAGTTGAGGTACTCACTGTAAGACGAGTGTCAGAAGTTTAACGGCTTGTACTGCAACATCATACTCCTTATCCAGAGTCATAGACACAATGCGGTCCTGTCAGTGAGAGAGAGTTTATGTCTCATCATCTTTCCATAACATTGGTTGTCATATCATGCATGAGTGTAATACAACAGTCACAACAGCATGATTATTTAATGATGGATTGGCAGCATCTGACTGGACTCACCTTGAAGCGACTCGTGAAGAGCTCCAGTCGAGTGCAGAGCTCTCTGTTGTAGAAGAGGCCTTGCAGGGCGGTCAGGCACTTCAGTCGCACCTCACCTTGCTGGAAGCACACAGTAGAAATACAATGAATATTAACCACATAGAAATGCAAATATGTAGGTGTTAATGAATAAAGGGACACGACAGAGAAAACAGTGATCAAACTAAAGTCGTGTTGTTGCTTTTCAAAACTTTTGTTCCCTGGTGACTGCAGAAAGATTTGTATTGGTTATTTTAATGTCAGGTTAGAAGTTATAATAATATAAACAATGTATATATTGATTCTTATTCAAAATTTCAAGTTATTTTAGTGTTTTTTACAGGTTTTTCTTTTCACTTAATCATACTATTCAAGTGATTAATTTGGATTCATACAGCTACAGAAATGAGGTATTTTATTTTGAAGATAGTTATTGGTCACTTCACATGATATTGTGACAAAAATGACAGAAAAATTACAAATACTGAAAGGATTTAGAAATGTTTAATGTTTAAATAGTAATATACGGGAGTATGGGAGTGTTGGTAAATCATATTTTTAAATGGAAAAATTGCTCTTGGACAAAAATCTGGATATCACATGAAACACAGATGTTCTATAAGCTCACCTTGTCATGCATCGTCCAGCCGACGTACTTCAGGTAGCTGTCATTGAGGAAGGCGTCGCTGTACAGCTTCATCCAGACTCCAATCTCCTCGATGCAAATAGCTCGGATTTCTGCAATGGCATCACTGGCAAACAAAAGAGAAGTGATTTACATTAAGTAAACAGAACGGTTCAGAAGTGATTTCAAACTGTAAAACACAAACATGGACTCATTGATGTGGTTGCAGTGATGTTACACTAGAGGGCACCAAATAGCAAAAAATATTCATTTCAAGGTTCCTCCTGTTGAGATGAGATTCAAGTGTTAGCGGCACCTCAGTGAAATCTCACAGACAACACAGAGCAGGAAAGTCACTGAAGGATTCACGTACCGATATCTGTGAACAAACACTCCTTTGAAAATTGCATTCATCATGTTCTCAATTTCATCTTGATTTTCTTGAAGCTGAAAGAAAAACGCGAAGTGTTACTTTCTAAATAATTTGCACAAAAATAACCAAAACAAAATCCAGTTGTTCTGCTCTGTTTGTTCCCCAACATATAAAATCTGAAAGTATGAATTTCAAAAGGTTTGTGGGAAGATAAATCATTTGAGCAGGGTTTCGGGTTAAAGCTGGAATTATTATTTTTTTCCCTTGACTTTATTTTTGTTTCTTTTAATCTCCTTCTTTTCAAGAAATTTCAACCTCAAGATTTGGTCAACCTCAAGACGTCTGGTTCCCTATGAAGAAGTAGTTGGCATTAAGCGTAGAAATGGGTTGCAAAATGCTGAATTTAGTTTCACGTTATTTCCTACTTTGTGGTGATGAATTTCAGAAATGTATTAATACACATTTGGTTTATTTACAGCAGCAGGATGGTGTAAGTGGGGCTACACAGGGGGAGTGGGTAGGTAATATTTCAACAGCATAAAATTTGTCATTAGTTTTGGTTTTTAAATCGGATTTTTTGACGTTTCACTTCAGCCTGTGCCACATGCTCGTGAGAAGGTGTGAGTTTATGAAATTTCATCACTCAAAATTTCAATACAAAGAAAACCACTCTGTTCCATGTGTGGAGGCCAGGGGAATGTCACCATAGAGTAAAATAATTTCATACAGCAGATTCATTCAGAAGTGTCAGTATAATCTACCGGAGAAATGAAACCAACTCGAAAATGTGGCGTGACAGAAATGAAGAGGAAATGACTTAACATATGATAAATGATTGCTACAGAAAAGTGACTAATGTAAGTGGGAGTCAAGAGGACGAAACAGACACGGAGGCATTAGATGAGAGAGTATTGCAGCCTGCAGCAGGTGATGCTACGCTGTCGGTTCAGCAGAGGATGACACCAGAGAGAAAGCTGCACAAAGAGCCTGAGGCAGCTGTCGGAGTGAGACGCTTCTCAGAGCAGCTACTGCACTGCATAAGCTGTTGCCATGAAATGTACAAATAAAATCGTAGTCCTGTGTAAACTCTAAACCTCTCTAAAACCTTTCTCATGAAGCATTTGCAGATACAAATATTGAGTATAGGATAGTTATGACACTCATCATTGTTTACTATATGAAAAAGTTGGTTGGTCCTCCCTTTCTGACAGACGCAGGAAGCACTGGTTTATGTTCATCTTCAAGGCCCTTACTCATAAACAGCCCCCCTACATCTCATCTCTATTAGAATGCCGCTCTGGATCTTATTCTACTCGCTCTAGTGGTTTATTATTTCTTAAGGTTCCTTTTGTACATTCAGAGCTTGGTAAATCTGCCTTTTCCTTTGATGCTCCAAACTCGTGGAATATTCTCCAACATACTTTGGGGCTGGAGAATATTCCCTCTCTTGTTGATTTTAAACGTATGGTGTCTGACTTTTGTAAATCATGCTGCAATTGTTATTCAATGTAATTGTATTTATGTTTTACTACTGCTTGTAAACTCGTCCCTGTAAATAAGAGAAACCTCAGTGACCAACGAGTTAAAATAAAGGTTTAAATAAAATTAAACAACTTATTTCTCCTCTCACCTCTTTACGCTTCTGTAACAGCAGTTCCAACCGATCGTTGGCCCTTTTTGCAATGACCTTGTTTCTTTCTGCCTCATACTGTCTCTGTGTGTTGTCCATATTGATGCTCAGGTTGAGAGCGACGTTCACCAAGGCTGTCATCAACTTCATGGCTGGCAGAGACGACAGGGATCAGATACACAGTACACCTGAGGCAACAACGGCTTCTGAACGATTCTACCGAGAGTGTGTGGAGAGAGAGAGCCGTGGTGCAGAGGTGCAGAGCACTGAGCTGCACTTTACACTCACCTGCCAGTGTGCTTGTATGTCTGAACGCTCTGACCTGGGAGTCAGACAGGCCGGTGAGCAGTGAGATGACCGTGTCCATCATGTACTCGTCGTAGATGATGCTGTACTGACACTGACGCACCAGCACGGCAATGAAGTCACAGAAGCTGATCCTGAATTTCTTCCACAGCGGCCCTGACATAGTTAATGGATAGTCCCCGCTGTCCTGTTTTAAACAGATAATCAGATTCAGGTCGGGAGCAACACATTTGTTTCACACCGGCCCTGTTCAGACCTGGTATTGACGTCCAATCAGAGTAATCAACTCCGAGTACGCCTGTTCACACCTGCTTTAAAATGCGACTCGAACACCACTTGTGATCGTCCGGCGGAGAGAAAGAGCGTGAGCCGGAGGTGTCGAGTGAATTAATGCTCTGTGCACAGCTCTTACAATGAAATTAACATGTATCCATTGGAAAAATAGTGACATATTTCCACTTCATCATGAAACGGTGGTGGATCTAATTAATCTGAGGTAAAGGACATCAGTAGACTAGAGTAGAGACAGAACATGTAGACACGTCTGAGTGCGTCGTGGATGGGTTGAGTTCACGTCTGTACTTTGAGCTGTCCACTTGGGATTGAATCACTTGAGACAGTTTGAAACCAGGTCTGAACATTTCTTTCCTAGGCTCATCAATAATTCAAATCATCTGAGCTTTTATTTTATTCTAAGTTACTTAAATTGAATTAAAGAAAAACACAGCCTGCTGCGTTACCTCGTCAAACTCCTCAGTCATCTTTCGAATGATCTCAGAGTTCTGCATATTTCTGAACATTTCTCCGCTTACGCCACCTGCATGAAGAATCACGCACAAAAATGTCAGTAAAAAATGATGCGTATTCATTTGCTTTCATCATGTCATATACATACCTTTACAGCCAGAGCACTGAATGAAGAAGTTGATTAAGTCCAACAGAGCAACGTCCCTGTCATTTTTGTACGCCTCGATCCAGTCATCAACGACAGACTGGAAGTCAAAACACGACCAAAAATCATTTATTCATGCATCAAATCCAAATTACATTTTAAAAACAAACCTAAGAATATGACTGATGCTGCTATGCCAGACACAACACAGTTTAATTAAAATCCAAATGGCCCACAGTTACCAAACCAGTGTGCACTCACCTGTGTGGCGCTCTTGCCCGTTTTAACCACCTCGAACAGGGTCGTGCTCTCCATCCCGTTCTCCTGGTGATGGCCGTTCACCCAGCCAAGACCAGGGGTCCTCCCCCCTCCCCCTCCCGCTCCCCCTCCCCCTCCTTTGGCCTTGTCTCCAGGCGCCTTCCTCCCTTTCCTGGCTGCCTGTTGAGGACAAAGATATTTGATGGACCATAACTCTGAGTGAACAAGCATCACATGTGTATGTCGACTGAATATCTTATGTGATTGCTGGGAATTTAACGCAGGACTAAATTGTATTACAGACATTTGATGCACACAGTGATACAGTATTAAAGCAGAAGTATGTGATATATTTGTGTTAATTTAAGTCTTAAATAGTTATATCTTCCGACAGCAATCACTTACATAGAGTGTTTGGACTGAAACACGGGTCTGTCAGTCACTCTGCTCTGCTCTGAGCCGAGGAGAAAACATTTATCGTATCCTACAGTTTTTATCCAATGAGGAGAGAGAACGGCATGCAGGGCTGTGTGTGCAGCCAAGGGACGCCGTGAATGTGGCGAGTAGGGACGAGGACTGTTATGGTGCGTTCAAGGAAACTCGTATTTTTCCGACCGTGAAGTGGTACCAGTTCGATCTGGTACGAGTTCACCGGTCGGAAGTTACGAGTGGCCGTTATAGTGACTTTCACCGGTAAAACAGGTCGGAAAAACACGAGTGGGTTGCCTGGAACGCTACAAAGTCGTAAGTTGTGACTTGAAGCTGTAATTTACGATTTCAAAAGCCTGCCTGGAACGCAGCATTAGCGAAAACGACCGGACCACTTACTTCTGCTTTAACTTTTTTTTTCTGATCGGGCACAGCTGCAACATAATATCACACTGTTTCTCCTCTGTGTCCGACCTGTTATGAACCAGTCCAGGGTGATGTTCAGTTCATGTTGGGATTGAATGAAGCCTCCCTGTGACCCTGATTACTGAGATATGAGTAAATGGATAAATTAGGATATAAGGTTTGAAAAAAAACATACCACGCCCTTTCCCGTCTTTGCATTTTTGCCATCAGGATCCTCAAGGTCTGTATCTGAAGACAACTGAGAATCTGCCTCTCTGCGGACGACACGTATATAGTCAGCACAGACTTCACAGAAATGACTTGTTAGTTTCTAGGGACATGAATAAAACATTCAAGTTTAATTTGATCATAAAGTTTGCTGCTTACTGAGGAAACTGAAACTCTGTGTGCAAATCCTGCGCTGCTATCATTTCTTTAACATTTTCTGGATCGGCTGGAGTTACAGTATGTGCCTCTACTGCTCTGGAGCTCAATCGAGAGGGGGTCCCTTCAACTGCACCTGGAAAACAAGACAAATCAGAGGAGGTTTGTTCATGAGAGTCGACACTGACGCAAGCTACAATAAGTCAAAACCAAATCTAGTTCTTAGGGGCGGTTCAGTTTCAGGACAAAATGTAATAAGTCTCATAAATAACATGTTTGCTTCTTTGGTGAGACAGAGCACATTAAGCTCTATGATAAACGAGCCTGACACTTTGGCTCTCAAACACACATTATTATGTAGGGTAGTAGGGTTTCTTGTTGTCATTTTCATTTGTTTTAACCTTTTATTATTCTATTTTATTTTATAACCACCGTACATTGGAGTATCTTACATACGTTCTTTGATGTAGATGACCATCCATCCATCCATCCATCCATCCATCCATCCATCTATCTATCTATCTATCTATCTTCACTGAAAGCAAACCACTACCATCTTATGTAAATGAGTCATGTACCTGTGAACACAAGAAATCCCTGAACAGTCTCTGTTATAGCTCGGTGGTGGTTTCCACTAGTTGCATGGAAACTACTCAGAAAAAAATGCCTGTGTAAATGACTGATTTCCCCCATAGATACAACAGGTTGTGAAATTTTGCCCATGAGCTCACCACATCTGACATCATCTCTTAACTGTAGTGGTAGCGTGTGGTTTCTTATTCTTCACCACTAACTGGCACAGTGGCTGCATCTCATAGCTTTAAAAGAAACATTTGCAAAGCCCCCAAAAAAGCAAAGACATAAATAATGAACTGAAAAATGGCTGAAACCCAGTCCTAGTGTTGTGCGTGTTGGCTCTGTCTAGCACACTGGCACAGATGAACAGAACCTATCCAGAACTATTGTTTATGTTAATAGTAAAACTGCTATTACGATTCCCTACAAAGCCAAATGTCTGATGTGGAAAAGGGGCTTGGCACAGAAAATTAATCAACAATTTTGATAATTATGTTCCCATTTAAATCCATTCTCTGTCAAAAAATGATTCATATTTTCCACTCACAGCTTCTGAAACGTCAAGATTTTCTGCTTTTCTCTGCGGATGCCTCCCTAGGGTTTGGGATAATATGAGGCATTATTCATTACTTTTTCCCCAGTAGAAAAAAGTGATTGATTTAACCTCAACTAAATATTCAAAGAAAATAGGATCAATTGATAGAGCCCTAATTCACTCTTGTCATGTTCAGGGCTTTTCTCAACAACCAAGCTTTTGTAACAGGCTTTAATGGGGATGATTTTTTCTGTCATTGCTTTTACTTTCACTCTTCATTCACTTACGTATCACACAAGAACTCACAGATCCAACTTGTCTGACTGAGGAGATAAATCTGAGTTTCCACATTTGCTTTTCAGTCCCAAACTGTGCAGCTGAATTGACATTTTATTACAGTTTTTGTCATTCTCTGCATCACAAAAGGTTACGTTCCTGCAGCGTATTATTACTACCTAGTGTTTCTGTAATTTAATCAATTATATGAACATTGCGTTTTGACATATGAATAACATAATCATGCATCATCAATGCATGCTTTGCTTAATTCATTAAACAATCTGGGTTTATTGGCTGCAGCTCAGAAAAAATAATCAGTCTGACAGCATCCGTTTGGACTGAAAAATGGGGGGAATCCAGTAAAGCTGAACATTTTTTGATAATCAGCTTTAGTAATGGAAAAAGTCAGTATTTGTACATGGGTTTTAAAACTGTCCAGTCCAATACAACAATGAAGGTGCATGAAAAAAGCTCAGTTGTAATTTTTGTAATCAAACCAAATTTAGGAAGTTTTTGCAACTGAACAGTGAAAATGTATTGACTTTTTTTCTTTTCTTTTTTTATAATTAAATGTTTTCTTGTCTTCCTTACAGTTAGGGTGTTGCCACATAAACACATCAGGACAGTGATATAGTGTAGTAATAACTTGGTAGCCACACTGGCAAGCAGGTGATGCGCCTTTTAATCCTCTCTTACTATTAGATTTGTAATGAATGACCTCTGCACCCAAAGTTGAACTCGAAGTTGAGCAGGACAGACTGGTAGTTTTCTAATGGTTACACACACACACACACACAACCAGCCTTTACAGAGCAGGATGGCTGCTGCATTCAAGGACCAACACTAGATTATACTGCATGTAGGCCTACCATTCACTGGGTTCTTGCTGGTTGACACAAATGTCAAAGGGAAATCCCTGACTTCAGCATATAACGTTACTGTAAACAACATGTCCGGGTTGTTTCTCTTACTCTGAACTTCTTAGAGTCCTGACACTGTTAATAATGGGGGATGGACACTTGACTTTTGCAAATATAAAAAATTAGATCCTTCCTTGCACAAATACTATAGTTAATCTCACGTGTTTTTATGTGTTTATTTGACTTTAATTCGTCTTCTAAACGAAAACAAGTCGATCCCCAAAAACAGATCCTAGCATGCGCAGTTGTATACTTCCGAGCTACAAACACCAGCACAGATGTTTCCGAGCTGCCGCTGCTCGTTCCCATCCACTCTCATCTCTTCCCGACGTGCCGCCGTCTCTGCTACGACGGCCAAGCAGCTAAAAACCAGCTGATCTTACTGATATGTGATATTAGCAGAGGCATTATCTAGCTACCTGTAGACCCCTCTCCTTGGTACTACTTTGTTCGCACCGAGCCACGAACCACTTCAGGCTCCTGGTGCGTTTACAGCCACAGATTAGCTGCTGCTGCTGTGTTTTTTAGCTCCTGCAGCTGGTTTATACACAGACCACGACTCGACACGAAGGTTTCAGCCGAGCTCGCACCCTGTTAATCACGCTGATTTAAATGTATTGTGATAAAAGTCGCGCATTTCTATGTTACTGACTCGTGTCGACATTAAAGTCAGGCGTGTGGCCAGCTAGCTAAAAAAAAAAAAAAAAAGGCAGCATCAATGACAAACTCCCTGGATGTTAACGTTGTAGCTATCCGCCATTTTACAACTTACCTCGTTTTAAATCAAAGACGGTCTAAAAAAGCAAATCATCCAAAACGTTGCGGACTTTGTAGAGAAGACGCTTCCTTTAATTTCCTGCACGAACTGTCATTTCCCAAAACTAAAAAAAAATAATGGTTTTATTTGCTAGCTAGCGTTGGGAAGCTCGTCGGTGGCTAACACATAGCAAAGGTACAGTTTGTGTTTTCGTTGCTGTGAACGCAGCACACACACCACCTGTCGGCGGCTCGAGGAACTGCCGCCGCGAGGCGCCATATCCTGTCTGCCAGCCTCCCCGGCTCCTCACCTTTCTCCTCCTGACAGACTACTAAAATGTTGTTGGCTTGGCTGGCTGGCTGGCCGTGCTGGAAGGTATCCACGATATCCGAGTCTGAAATGTCTATTAGAGAGCAGAGGTAAAGTAACTCTCCCATGTATTTGTGTAGGCTAATTCACACAGGCCTGAACATCTTACATTTCACAGATAGCCTAAGTGGGTTAGATGGCTCTATATTGAAAACACATTTTCCCACACTTAGTTGAAACCATGAGAATAATCTATAAATATTAATAACAATTAAGTTTATTTATAGGCATAGCACTTATAGGAATTATAGGAAATTATTTGTAGGCGACAACTACCTGAGTGTTGCTCACCTGCTCTGTGGGCCTGCAAGCCAAGGGCATCACTTTGTGTTGAAAAGTGATGGAAACAAATTCATATTTTAACATGTGATATTAGGCAATGTAATGGGGGTGTGGTATGAGGTCAGAACTGATATAGCAGGGAAAAAAATGAATACATGTTCCATTAAAACATCTATTGCATGTCAGTTAGCCATAATTACAACCACTATCCCTTTCTTACACAGCATCGCAAAGTAGGCTACATAAAGCAAAACCAACGTTTTAAACATTTTGTGATTTTATAAAATCAGTCATTTCAAAATGTAAAGGGGATATAATAAGCTTTCCCATAATTTTCTCAAGGCACAAAGCAGTAAGCAAATGTATATTTCTGTCTGTATATTTCAAAAGGAATTAATTCACTGAACATCCATATGTCTATATCATGACCTGATACATGGTCCACTGTTTTTACTTGCTCTATCAATTATATGTTGGCTAAAAGGCAAACTGACCTCATTCTGTGTACATTAATACACAACAATCTAATGTATACAGTTTAAAGTCAGATGCAAGTTTCATGCAAAAATTGCAGCACTAATGATTTAGAAAGATTGACAAAGCTGCCTTTTTGAAAAGTTTTTTTTTTTGTTGTTGTTTATACTGCACCTTTTTGTGCACCCTATTTTGCTAGGCTACTGCTTTTAATTGGGCAATACATGATTTATACATTGTGTTCATTTCAATATTCTTTCCTCTATGACGTGGAGGGAGTCAAAACATTCAGTTTAATATTCATTGGAAAGCTGCTGTGTCAGAATTACTTATATGATACAGGAGTTTGTATCAGTTCATAATCGTTTAATAGTGTTACTCATTGCACAGCTCCAAAGACCATAATACCAAGAAAAAAAACTGCAATGTTTTTTACTGTCGCTGAAAACTGAACCTCGTAACTCCTTGATCGTTTCTTATTTCTCCTCATATCCATTTATTTATTTATTGCTGCTTTTAGGTTTCTCAGTTCTCAAGTGTTAGTGCTCTGTCATTCCTTGCTACACTTACATAGACTGTCCAGATTTTAATGTTGATAATCTGTAAAAATCTGCGATAATCGGACAAATTCAATTACACTGATATTGGCAATGATTAATACTGATGTTATCATCACTGTAAGTGTAAGACATAATTTTGCTTAGCTGATATTGCATTTATGAGTTGCACACTCCTATCAAATGATCCGTGATTGTAGAGTGTACAAATTACTGGTTTATCTTTGCCCTTATGTGAGTTTATCCAGTCATACAATGCTGAAATGGTTTCTGGCTGCAAAATGATCTTGTTCAACACCCTGGAAGGGAAAAAAAAAGCTCTTTACACCTTTGACAGCTTTGACATTTTATTGTTCCATTAATCATATCTTACAGGTTTTGTAAGCAGTACCAACTTGAGAAGCCACCAACTGTTAGTAATTATGACTACTTCTATAATCCATGTCATATCTCTTCCCTTTACACCAGAATGTATGTATATGATTCATTCAAAGCCATATCTTCAAAGGGGAATGGAAGTTGTGATGGAGACAGATGTCATGCAGTGCAGTGTCACACGATAACTCGAGTCACACGTGAAAAGGAGAGAAAGGTCTAAAGTTCTGGCAGGCCACACTTGGATAGGGGTTTGATTTTTTTCTTTTTTTTCTGCTGGTGAGGATTCGTCTACATGAACTCGTTCAGGAAACTGTTTACTGTCCCTTCAGGTGTCTCCTCCAGAGGCTGTCCCAGGCAAAAGGAGGGCACCACCAGGAGATCGGGATCCTTGATCTCCATGTCGATCTCCATGTTGCTGCAAGAAAGTGGTACAGAAATTAGACCAATCCTTTTTCGCATCGTATACTTGGACTGTTTTTGTGTTTTTTTTAAAACACCAACCTGATTATGAATGTTGTGGACTCAGTGAAGTACAGTGCGGACACAGGCAAACATCCCATGGTTACAGACATGGAGTAGTGGCCTGGAAAATGTACACAATGACACTTTTCAGAACTGAGTTACCAATGAAGGACAAAAAGATATTTTACTGGGTGTGTGTCGTACCTTTCGAGTCTGGCAGTGCTCCTGTCCAAACATTGACTTTCAGTCCCTCTCCTTCAATCGATGCACTCCCAGTGTGCATCAGAGAAAGATGTGAGGCATCATCAGGAACATCTAGAGGATGCATTGTGCATTGCAAGGCCTTTTTCTCGCAGCTCTGGTTTTTGGTGTCAATCTCGTAGAAAACTCCCTGCCAGATATAGACACAGGTTCAAAGGTTGAGGTGCAAAAGAGTTTTAAAGTAGAATTGTGACATTAACTTAAGTAGGAAATAACCTACCTCTTCAAAAAACATCAGTAGATCCAAACCCACAGAGGTGTTTGTGGGGTGGCTTTCGTTTGATCTGAAACGTAGTTTGTGGCCGACTGAACTATAAGTGAAGGCGCCAAACGCTTTCATCTCACCTTTTTGGGTGGCCTGAAATCATTCAACAACATACGATCAGAAAGAGAAAGAAAGCTTTAATATTACCAATTCCATTCCTACTTCTAGAAAAGGGCCAGAAAAGTGAAAATGAAAAAATACTTACAATGGACATGAGTCCTGTCATATTGGGTGAATCTGAAAGACAAGAGTCAGTTAGACACATGTTTGAACTGATAAAACTTGTTCTTTACTTTTCTTTAGTGCTGACTGAAACAGCAAAAATGAATTAGCTTTAAAACCTCCAAATACAAAGGCAACACATAATCAAAAAGAGATGGCAACCAAAATGATGGAAATACGAATTCTTACGACAAGGATGATGGTGCTCCGCATGGCTGCTAGCAGTCAGGCACATGAAGACGAAGAGCGTAACAGCTGCGTACATTTTACCGGTCCAGAGGCAGTCACAAAATCACCTTCGAGATGGCAAAAAACAACCCTAAGCGCATCTAACTCTGAGTGAGGTTGAAGCTGCTTTTATAGGGCCACGGACTGGTGCAGCCATTAAGGATTGCGTAAAAAGGACCCAGGATGATAGCCCCCTACATCTCAAATATCAAGCTGTCTAAACATATTGGGCTCTTTCTCAGCTGGTGGCGACCTCATGAAAGGACTTTTTTAATACGCCGTCTTTTCTTTAGTCGTTGTCCTCAGATGTTCTTGTGCATTGTTTATCAATGTCGGGCCAACACTTTCCTAATCCCTTCACAGAGTGTTATATGAGCAGCAGGTGAGAGACGTGAATGAGAATAGTGATGGAGGATCGAGAAGGCTCATGTGAGGGAAATATTGATCTCTAAGTATCAATTTTGTGCTTTTTAGAAACTGTTTTGTTCAGTGATAGCAGCTCTCCATTCAAAGTGATGACAGCTTATGTTAGCAATACAGTTATACAGACATTTCTAAGGGCTGTGTCTGTAAAAGCTGAGACTTAAACAGTAATTCGTCATGTTTCTGTTTAAAAAAATGTCTCCTCCTGACTGTCATAATTTAACAATTAACTTTTTTTTGTCATCAACTTTACTTTGATGTTGGTGGCCCTAAGCTTTACTGTACAACTTTTAATTGTTTTCTAATTGACAGTTTTTATGCAACTCCTCCAGTGCGATCTAATGATATCAGATAGATCATGGGTGAACAGCTGCATGAAAGAGATTTTACCATGTCTACTGACTTCATAAAGTAAATGAATAAGTGTAAATATATGTAGCACACGAAAGAAAGAAAGAAAGAAAGAAAGAAAGAAAGAAAGAAAGAAAGAAAGAAAGAAAGAAAGAAAGAAAACAACCCTTATTTGTATTCACAAAACATAAATAATGAAGAAAAACATCCATAGGCCTTCTAAAGTGATCCAAACTAAATAGAGAGCCTGTGGTGTTTACACCAGGTCAAGCGCATGAGCCAGGCCAGAAATGTGTTGTTGCCTCAACTACACTTTGTACAGCTGTCTTTTGTTCTTCTGCACATCAAGACGTCCCTGCTGCGTCAGGGCTTTCAAGCAAACAACTGAGTGCACAGGTGAAAATCATCATTACCTCAATGACTTTATCTCACCATCTTGAAATGATGGTGTGGTTCATGAATGAGCTGTTAAAAAAAAAAAAGAAGAAGAAGAAAATGCAGAAATTACTCGTAAACCTAGGACTCACATGACAGTTCATTTACAATGAAATGACTTAGAGAAGTGAATTTTAAATGTAGTTTATTCAAGAGGCTTCCGAATGGGAAGAAACTGCATAACAAAACTGAAGGTTGCCTAAAACCACAAATGTGAATGAGACCGTAAATAGAGAGTAAGTAGACGCGTCATGAGGGAAATTTAAGGTTAGTGTATGCAGGGAATATGGAGCGGCCGAGCGGGGGCGGGTTATGAAAATGAGGGAAGCCCTTTATGCAACCCTTCCCCTTCTACTATCCATATTGTACCACTTCACAACCAGCATTTTCTCTTTCTAAGAGGAATTGGGCTTATGAACCATGACTCAACCACTGACCCACAGTTAATCACTCACGTCTCACTTCATAAGGTGTTAGTTCCTCTTGTAAAGTACCATTCCAAGCTGCTGACTGTGTGGATTTTGATAGTTTCTCCCTTTGAAGATTTAATGACAGCATCATATTATTAACATAAAGACTAAGTAAGTAAGTAAGTAAGTTAGTTAGTTAGTTAGTTAGTTAGATAGATCAATAGTAATTATGCTTTATTTATTTATTTATTTATTCATTCAGTAAAATTTCAAGAAACCCCAAGCAATGAATGGTGCTACCTGTGGTACTGTATACTGCAGTTGTACACAGTGTTTCCCCAGAACAAAGGTGAAAGGAGGAACTAGCTCTCCTGTGGTCTGGTTTCTTGGTTTGTCCACTTTGAACACAGAGCTCAATATCCACAAACCTGATGTCCATCTGACTTCTTTTAAATCGCTGCAATAAATTGAATGACTTTGAAGTGAAAGGTGTCCTGAGCTGTAAGAGCAGCAGCATCAGAGTAAGGCTATAGTACAGTAGGCCTCAAGATAGAAAAGTGGACTGAACTTCTTCTAAACTTTTCTCTTATAATGCAATGGGCATTTAGAAAGATGTCTGCAAGTTGTCAAAGGCAGTGAGTGTGGCCCGCTCTGTCTCAACAGTTGCACTTAACTCATCACTTACAATTACCCAAACAAGTTAAAAACATCAGCCAATTGGGGAAATTACTTACAAGTAGCCCAGTTCTCATAGTCATGTCTTTTATAGTATCATAATCAACACTATATACATTTTTATTCATTGATTCACAGTAAATAGGGTCAAGTTTATTACATAACTTATTATACTGTACCAGTGACAACACAAGAAGGAAAAAGGAAGATGTAATGTAGGTTAAGCTAATCCATTTGGTCATAAATGTAGTGTTACAATAGGTCAACAACAACAACAACCAGTAAGTAATAAACTGTACAAGATATGATTATAGCTCAGCAGGCCATGTGAGCTTTGAACCCCCATGAGCATTTACAGTAACAGACAATCTATAGAGCTGTATACTTGAATACAGCACATGACTTTCCTGCTGCCAAACCAAACCACCGCTGCCATGCCAGGTAGGTTGAAACCACCATCGGGTCATGTCTCTAGTGAAGAGGAATTTTCTTTTTTCAAACCAAACATTTTCCAAAAACTTTGAAACAGGTGTACGGGAAGGAAATGTAGTCCTGAACTTCAGCTCTAAGATCAGAGCTGAATGTTTATGTAACACACATGAACTTACATTGCAATGATTAGTGAGCCCAGACAGCATGCAGGCATACCGAGGGGGCTGGTGGTGTGCTGGGGGTCATATTATAATGTTTTCCTCTTGGTACGCCACCCTGTCTGTGGTAAGAGATACTTAGGTTAAAGTCAGGTAAAAGGTAAAAAAGAGGAAGCTGATAAAAGAACACAAACCCATTAGGAGACTCACAGCACTGGTAAAAATTTCATGGATTTTTTGAACGGTCGCAGAGATTTATGCCAGTATACCTGATGGACAGTACACCATTGTTTTATATCTAATTACAGGGCTTTTCTTAGGGAATGCCTCATCATTTGTTTATTTTGTCGTCGTACATATTACATTCAGGGAAGAGACCTGAGCCTCATGTAAGTGATCTAGGGTTTTCGTTTTAAACTTCAACTACTATGACAGTCCTGTTTGCTCCTTTTCATGTTTGCTATTGCCAAGAACAGCATTTAGCATAGCTTCAATACATAGGCTACATCTAATATACTTGTTCAATATGTTTGAGATTTAACACTTGGTGTAAGTAAGGCTCTATTTAGGACAGTGTAGGGTGGCGCATCAAATCCTTTTAACATTTTAACAATATCATATGATAGTCATTATATTCTCAGAGAATGTACATGGCCTTTGCTATGAGTGCTCAGTCGGGGGCGAGTAGGTGGGCGTATGAAAAAAACAGCTGAGTTGACCAAACTCAAAGAAGAAGAACTGTTTTTTGCATAAAAATGAAAGAGTTTTTTGCAGCGTTCATCATATCATGAATATAATTTATAGAACCGCATATCTAAATGATGGTAACTGAAGTAAAAGACCAGAGCTTGTTCCTCAAAAGTTCTTCCTCAGTCAGTTCTCCTATGGTTAATGCAGGAATGTTAAATCAGCAGCAATTGTTTAGGTTATTTTCAGCTTATACTCACAAACTACCATCATCCAATTGCACATGTCTTTAATGGCACTGTCCACGTTTCAAAACTGAATTTCTTAACCGATCAATAAATGAAAGCATTAATCTTTGGAGTATTCTGCTCAATTTTCAACATGACAACAGAAGATCCCCGAGTTGTCATTCTTATGAATGAAAGGTGACTTCCAATTTAGTTTACATTGGATTTATCATTGGTTGGGAATTCACCTCCAAAATAATCATTAACCATTGGATGGTTGCAAATTTTCTGGAAGAGAGAGTTGTTCAAGAGGAAGAAATTTACACTTTCAATAGCACTTTCCATTACACTAACAAGAACACTGGTCTGTACAGTCAAACCTAATGAATCTAATAAGACCTAATAACACGTGATTGAAGGGATCAACGTGAAATTAATGTCAAAGTCAAATGTTCTGTAAAAGTTGTGATGAAGCTCTTTTTGATTTCCTTTTGATGACTTCGCTGTGACACAGCAATGATGGGGAAGCTGCTGCAGCGGATTCCAGGAATCAGCTCCTAAACCCAAAGAAAGGCAATAAAAATAAACTAAACAACAACAATAATAATACTCATCATCATTATTTGAAGACAACTGTCAAACAAGCAGTAGTACAAACCAAAACCAAAACCACCAATAATGAAAAGCAAGTGGAAAAATGTTTGGTTAAATTAAGATATTAGTGGAATAATATATAAGAAATGAAAAGATTAAGAAAAAAACAAGATCTCCAATGAAAACATTTCGAGCTTTAAGCAAAGAATAATGTGATTGTGAAGAAAAATATCTGTACATCCGGGCATCATTTAGCTTGGAGAGTAGAGCAGGTGCCCAACATGCAGAGGCCTCGCCATAGTCCTCGCCACAGTGGCCCCAGTTTGATTCCACTGGTGGCCCTTTGCTGCATGTAATCCCCCCTCTCTCTGTCTCCCCATTTCCTGTCTCTCTACAGCGGTCCTATCAATGAAAGGCACAAAAGCCCACAATAATGATAATAAAAAAGATAAATATATCTATACAGCATACAAAAACTCACATTTGTGAATTGTGGAATTACTCTAAAGGCATCGTTACTGATCAAGAAATGTTTAATAAAGAAATGTTTTATCCATATTTCATTTGTCATAGTAAAAACAATATTGCAATAACCTGATCACACACATCTGCCTTTAGGTACTCGCCCTTTCGAAGTAAATCACTTATTTCTGAGAAAGAACCTCAACGACAGGGGCCTCCTTAAGGTTTTCTCTGTTGTTTTCTTAAAATTCTGAAATTTTGCTTTTGTCATTACTCATCGTCTTCATCATGAGACTCGCAAAATACTCCCTAAGGATGCACAGTCAAGACGGTACTTTGCTGAAGTTTCAGATTTTAGTCACTTTTCAACAGTCTTGTCACTTTCGCTGTCGCAGTTGAACGACTGTGACATTGCACATTAACACAGATTCTTGTAGATATATATATACCAGTGCCACAGCTTCAAATAATAACAATGACGAGAGTAAAAATATGAGCATGCAAATTAATAATAAAGTTCAATATTGTTCAATGTGAAGATTTTACACATAGGTTTCTGTTTCCTTTCTCATCCATCTGACAGTTTGTCTGTGCTGGCAATTTTTTTAAATTTATAAATAAGGTGATGCATCTTGAATGCACAGCCACTTAAAGGACCTAATTCCTTAATCTTTGAAGAGCTGTTTATTACATTAAATAAAAACATCACTTTAAGCAACATTACAGTTACCAACCAGGGAAACCGAAACTTATCCTGAACAGTGATAATTAAAAAAAAAAGAAAGAAAGAAAGAAAAGGTCAAAGTGCATTTTTTTGGTATTTTGACGGACATCAGCCACATATAGGCCAATCTACTGTAATGCTCATCAGGTTTCTTGCAGCCCAACTTCCTCACTTCTGCTTGAATCATCGGTGACCACAAGATGCTGAAACAGTGAGTAAGTGAGAGACAGAGTAGAGAGGAGAGGGGGGAGGGAGGAGGGGGGGAGGAAAACTCCAGATTGCTTTGAAACCGAAACAAAGATCACAAATATATAAAAGTGTACGTGAGCGTCACTAAAGCATGTATGTATTCTCCTCAGCGTGGTGTTCACTGCTCCTCCAAGGTAAGCACATCTTGTAAACACTTGAGCGTTTGTAGGAGAGTTACTTTGTTCAGAATCCAAACAGGATTAATAATAACATCAGTTTATTCTTTATTTTTGAAGTGTGTATTTAAGTGCATTTAAGAAAAGGTTTGTCAAACTGTGGCAGTGATTCTTTATTTCTATCTGCTTGCTGGTTTATTTATGTAGAAGTGAGTGAACTTTCTCTATCTAGGCACCATGAGATAATACTGACATTTTTTTAGTGATTAACAAACCTGTTGACTCATCACCAAGAAAAGTGTGTTGTACCAACAACACATGATGTAACTGAATAATGTCAATAGAAGATTTACTTCTTTTTTTCCTTACAGATTAAATTTGACAGAATCAGGGAAGCAGACTTTAAGACTTGTAGTTGTGCTCCTACAGCCAAACAGTGATTGATGTTGTATGTGTTATCATCTGGATATTAGATCCAAAAGAATGTATAAACAATTTAGGTCACAACTTAAAGGGAGACCATGGTGAAACAAATGCTTCCTTCCACACCGAAACCATTTTGAGGAATCAACACTCTTCTGTAACCAGACAACCAAAAGAAGTGTTTTTGAATTACATAACAGACAGCATTTATGCCATGTGTGGTCTGTGGGATGGATCTTCTCCCAGAAATATGAATAGATTTCCGTTCACATACTTATCATGGAAAATGACTCTTACTGTGAGTTTCCATAACGAGAATCGGTGGTTTGTGTTGTAAGTGTCAGCGCAGCTCAGTCCCAGTGTTGTACACGAAACTAACGTTACAACATGTGGTTTTTTTTTCAGATGACCTTTTGGTGGCAATCTCTCGTCCTCCTGTGCTGCGTCCTGAGCTGTGTGGACTCGGCTCCGTCCCCACTCTCCCACAGGAATAAATACAAAAACTCCTTCCGCCTCACAAGGTGCAGCCGAACCCGCGTCCAGCAGCTGCTGAAGAAATACGTGAGTACTGGATTAAAAACCTCAAACTGGCCACCTTTCACCTGGTCACCTCTGTACACATCCAGCATGGACCACAACATCTTCTTTAATCATGACTGTGTTTACTTTAATATAGAATGAGCAGCTGCTGGGAAATAGGCAATTTGAGGACAGAAGCCGACAGCTAAAGGACCTGCCGGTGCTTTCTACAGATTTTGACAGCTGGTTGAAACTGACGGTGAGTATCTTTGTAAACAATTCAACAGAAGATCACACTGGTTATTATTCTGCAAAACACATGCTCAAATTTTTCTGAAAATTTCTTCTATTGTTTTGAGAATTGTTTTTCATTTTGTAGACCCAGCCGAATGTTTGGTATTGCAGAATATAAAACTTTATAAAAAATTTGAGTGGAATTCCCCTTCTTAAACATCAAACTTAGAAAGAAAAAGAAGGTGTTGTGCAACATTCCCGTGATATAGTCATCTGAATGTCATCTGAATGCCCTTGTGCTGTTGTGTATGTTCAGGACTGGGAGCGTCTCTCTGCTGCTTTCCGGGACATGCAGGCCTACTGGAATAAGCTGGAGTGGAAGAGAGAGGAGCTGGAGAGGGACCAGAGAGAGCAGAGTGCAACCTCCACCAGGTTAACTCAGAGCATCAAGTACATCCAGCTGGATCTGAGGGACCTGATGACCCAAATCAGCACTCAGGTATGCCCCCGTTTGAAATCCACCGATATTTCGTAGCCTTTTTTCTTTTGCTCACGCAGACTTAGGAGGAAGTGACACCAAGCCCAGTCTGGTTTTAAAAATAAACAAATAATGTTATGCTTTCTCTACCAGATGAGGTACATCAACAGCTCCTGGACGAAGCCGACCTCTACTCGAGTCGGGACGCCCCTGGACCAGGAGACCAAAACAGTGTGGGATCGCAGAGTGGAGGGTTACATCATTCTGAGGGATCTCGACCTCTACCTCACCAAGTTGGCAAGAGACTTCCTCCTTCTGTCAAACGAATCGCACTGATGACTCAAGACTGAAGTGCTCTGTTGCCCCCGCCAGCGCATACGTGCACACAAAGAAAAAAACAACAGAGTGACAAAGCTAAACTGACAATGAGCACTTGACAGAAACTTGCAATAATAGTGATAACTTTAATTAGGCCATAGCAGTGCTGTCTGCACTTTATGTGTGTTATGTTGTATTTAAACAAGTTTGCTTTTTTTTAATATTATGTATTCTAGTATATTTGAGGCCTTTTTGGGAATTTCCCACAGTTTCTGTGTCACCTCTGACTGTAAGTTAGCAGTTAGCGCACAGAACAGAAAAAAAGAGTATCCGGTCTTCCCCTCCTTAATTTACTGGACTTTCCCAACATATATTTGCTATTTATTGACTATATTTATTAAATGCTATTTATTTCAGTGGTTTATTTTATTTCTCTTACAATACAGAAATACAGTGTTTGTTTTTCATTAGACATTTTATGGTTGATAGATAAATATATTTCTGTGACTGACAAAAAGAGACAAAGCATTTGATGTGCTGACTTCTTGTAATGATTTTCTAATAAAAAATGATCAGTATTCATTGCAACATTGAAAACATTCTTGTGATAATGATGATGAATATGAATCGATACAGGATCTTCTTCATGTAGAGTATGTTGTGTATGCTTGTGGTAGGCTATCTTCCTGCTTGATGCAACCTTACAAATAACAAGTACTTCTAAGCGGCAATCTTCCGAGTTTGCCTCGCTGCGGTTTTCTGTTCCTTCATGTGGTGTTGTTGCGAGGGACGGTCTGCAGAGTGAAATCAGATTGAACACAGTCAGATGGCTGAATTTCTTTTTTTTTTTTTCTTATATCAAAACATCGCTCCCTCCCCGCAGGCGCCCCACATGACATTAGAACAGGCACTGACTCACCACTAGCAGATGTCCTCGCTTGCCTTTGGCCACCTTCATCTCTGAGCCCCTGACAAAATCAATGATTCCTTCCTTGCCACGAGCCACAGCAAACCTAATGCTGCACGCCACACAGGACAGGACACAAAGAGAAGAGCTGTTGGACTACCAACAACTATGACTTCCGCTGGTTTAGACGAGCAGTCAGACAGCACTCACCTGCCCGGGCTGATGTTGACGTAGTCGATCTTGCTGGCCATCATGGCTAGTTTTGTCACCAGCTCGATCACATGGTTGCACTGCAGCACAGCATCCGCCTGAGGACAGAGGACAGAGGACGGAGCGGATTATCAGAGGCTGCGTGGTTGTTTACCGGAAAGTTATGACCGCGGTTTCCCACTGTACCTTCTGCTTGTTGTCCTCAGTGGGCATGTGGAGAACAAACATCCCATCGCTGAGAGAGCTCACAGAGATACCTGTTTAAAGAGAAAACCTGGTTTGGACTCACTGAAGTAAAAAACACAATCAAAACAAATTAATCAGTAACCTGTGGCCAAGAAAATGTACTTTGAAAGAATTACTGGATCAATGTGTGTCCCAATTAATTCATCCAAAACCTTTTATCCTGATTTGACTTCACTGTCTAGGCTAAAAAAAAATATATTTTTGGAAGAAGCTTTTTCAATTTTCAGTCCAAAGGATGACCAGAACCTTACATGATGATAGCTGTTTGTGATTGATATCACCATATATTAATTAATATGCACGACTTCAGCAGTGATCAGGGATTCAAGGATATTACTCCATAAAGTAATATATTCTGAAATGTCTGCTCTTCCCCACTGGTTCTCACCTCTCAGAGCCGTGTAGTCAATCCTCTGCTTGATCTTGGTCCTGTCCACCAGCACAGCAAAGGTGTTGGTGAGGAGCAGCTGGCGAGGACGAGGCTTGAAACCCCTCCTGTCATACTTTGTGACTGACGCACCATACTAAGGAGCACAAACATGCACATTACTGCCAAGCAACATCCATCATGATCATGATCATGGTAAAAAAAAAAAAAGAGTTAAACAAGAGTTAAATCCCACCTGCACTTTGTCATTGCCAAGAGTTTGGACCACTTTGAGGTTGATTTGCTCACGTTCTACATAAAGGAACAGGAAAGTCCCTGTTAATACAATCTACAGTTTCGCTTTTCGTATGTAGTGTGGTTATCAATGTGGCTATGAGCACAAACCAAGCCGGGAGTCCAGAAACAGCCTGCCAACACTCTGAGGATAGCTGTCTTTCTGATCCTTGAAGATCTCACTGGCTACAACTTTCTGCACCATCTAGAAGAATGAAAAAAATTGGCAAAGTCAAAAAAAGGTTTATTAGGTTTATTATTCTTTGAAAGAGCTGCATTTCCTTTGTATTCACTGCACCTGTTTCTTCCACTCAGGCTGGACTCTCCTGCAATACTTCATGACCATGTTTCTCATGTGTAGCACCCGAAGGTGCTCAGAGGCCTGCAGGGCACAATGAAATCACACAGATACTTACTTGTATGTATTATTACTTTTATGTGTGTAAAAGTATCAGTCACTAAGAATGATGCCCTGCCTATAAAAGATGTTAGTACCTCAACAATTAAGGGAGAAGATGTCGGCCAGCTTTTGTCCAAAACGCTCTTGGGCAGGTTCTTGCGTAGATTCTTGAGAAAGGAGTAGCGCACATGGTCCAGGAAATACTCGTTCTCAGGGCAGTATTCCTCATGACGGTAGATGAAGCCTTTTATGAATCTGACAAAAGAAAAATAAAGATACAAGATAAAGAACGAACTACACATGCAAAAAGCAGAGTCAAAAAACTACATCCAGAAACAAACAGTGACAAAGAACCAGTCAAGCACCTGCGGATTAAGTCAGCAGCCTGTCGACGCCTCTTAGCCCTCCTGCGTGCTTTCATCCCTCGCCACCCAGACTGGATCACTATCACTACATATACACACACACACATGCATACATTAACACCAGCTTGGATACTCAGGCAAGAAGAACACCCCAAGGTTAGTGTAGTACTGAAAAAGCCCAAATAGACATAGTTGAAAAGTGAAATAACATAAAATCTACACAGAACGCGACCATGTGCATTTAGATAAATACATGAGCTGGAATGATGGAGCTATTTATCGTATTAAGATGTTGTTGTATGCCAGAATAAAATCTTCCAATGAAGTATGAACCGCATAACTTGTCCAAACATAAATTTCCAAAAAATCAACCGCACAAGTTCTGTGAGTAGTTGCTAGTAGTTGTTCTGACCTGCATTTCTGATGCGTTGGTACTTGGCCCTCTCCCTGTAGCCTCGCCATGATGTCTGCAGAGTCAAAGCTGGAAGGAAGCAAAAGTCAAAGCTGGATGTACTGTATGCTTTTTTCATCAAGGTGTTACAGAGGAGCTGCTGCGGATGCCTCAGCCACAGAAAGTCAATAAAGTTATGCTTCACCAGGCAATGTTGTGCATGGATTATAAATCCAAAGTGAGCCAAGGTTTGAAATATATTGATTGTGCCCCAGAAGGTTATGTTTGCATTGGGATGCTTTTTTTTTTATAGATGTGGGCACAGTAATATGAATATAATAATATCTAAAAAACAACTTTACAAAAAACTGTTGCCTCAAAAGGAGGTGAATCATCATCACTAATGCCCTTTTTCATTTAAATTACGACATCCCAGTGTTTCTACGCCTTGCCATGGTTACTTACCTATCTCTGGCTTTTTTGCTTCTAACGCATCCTCAGTGTTGAAGAGAGTCTTTGGGAAACGGATGAAGATTTTTGATCTGCAAAGAGGAGGCAACATACATATGTCATCAACACAGAGGTAATGGTGCACATATGTTTCTTTGGTACACACATTTAGTGTGTGTCGTGACAGTATTGATGAAATGTCATTACTTCACCCACAAGCTTAAACATTTACCTGCCCAGTTTGTACTCTTCTGGTTTGTAGCCCAGGTGGTTGACCAGCGTGGACACACCATCGACGAGCTTTCCCTGCCAGTTGGGCCACGTCTCAGGACACAGCGGCTTATACCTGATATTGATAATAATGTCAGACAGCTGAAGACATTGCAAACAGGGTGAACAGTCACTGAGGCTGTAGAAAGGTGGAGGTTGGTCACCTCTGCAGGAAGGCTTCAAAACGACGTCGATAGGCAAAGCCTGCTCTCCGGACCCTCAGGTTCTCCATCAGGCCCAGGTACTTCACCTGGTGTCTGACCAGAACTTCATCAAACCTTCCTGCAGGGAGAGATCGTATTCACAGCTGACTGAGGTACTTAAGACAGAGGCATATAATATCCTACATTTTACTGAACACTTTATTATATATATCACAGCATACATCACTTTTTTTTTATATGTTAGTGATAACTCCTCTTGATTTCCATACATATTTCAGATTTATTCCCTTGCATGGGAGAATTTATTATGAGACATTGGTAGAAATGGATGAGCCACAGAATGCTCCACAACCATGGCCAAAAAATAATCCTACTCAATTGGAAAGACAGAACAAAACTTTCACTACAACATTGGTACAATCTGCTCACGGGACATTCAAATTTGGAAAAACTTACTGTACATTCATCACCATGAAAGATAATATCACCCACTACAATAAAACCTGGTGACCATTCATACAATTTGTCCAGAGCTGATCCCTCGAAACACTACCTTACATTATTCATCCCCCCCCCCTCTTTCTTATTCCTTCTTCTTTACTTTATCAACCTCCTTATTCTCTGCTTTTATTTCCAACATACCCAATATGCCTGCTCAACACCCCCTCTCGCAATTCCACCCTCCAGACTCTGGTTTGTTCTGTCTCAGTTTGTTTGTCGGTTTGTTCTGTAATCGCCCTGTGTCTCATACGGTTTTGTACATGTCTAACTGTCTGAGTAATTGTCTTGTAATGTGTCTTGTGTGTTTAAATGTTCATTAAAAAGTAAACAAAACAAAAAAAAGCAGCAGAATGCAGGAATAGAAATGATCTAAACTGATTAATTAATTAATACCTGAGAACATCTCTTTAAGCAGAGGATAATTTGATTTTTTTTTTGTATTATCATAACTTACCATGTGAGCCATTATAGGACAATTATATTTTCCTAAGCTACCTCACTTTGTTTGAACATGTTTTTATTTAAAAATAACAGCACTGTAATACAGAATACAGTAAATGTGATGTGGTTGAGTGTACCTGGCTGCTTGGCATCATTAGGCTTGATACAACGCACATACGATGGCTCTTTAGACATGAGGATCTCCATGAGTTTCATCAGGCTGTTTTTAAACTGAGTGCCAGCCTACAAGACAGAAACAAACAAGAGACTAAATTTTCTCGACATTTTGTCGACACGTTATTTTTTGAAGGACAGAAAGCGAGAAAGAGTACTGTATGTGTGAGAGTGAGAGTGAGACATAGAGAGAAAGCATGAGCATTCGTCACCATCTCTGGGCGCTTCTGGTCCATCACTTCCTCTCTGCGGAAGCAGTGACTTAGTATCTGGTTGTCTGACTGGCACATGACCTGAACAGAGACAAAACCACACAACCACATGTCAACACAGTGCTCTCTCCTCCTCTTCCTCTTCAGGCAGTAATGGCAAGAGACACAGGAGTTTTAGAAACGCTGTGGTGAGGTCATACCCTGTCCACTTTCATTAAGCTCACCTCTTTCAGGTTCCTGCTCAGCAGATCATTGTTCTTGTCTAGAAAACCTGAATGAGACAAACAGGAAAACTGGAGTCTGTCATTAAGGAGTCAGAGGGTTAAAGGACTTGTCCTGTAATATATGTCATATAATATATAATTATATTGAATTAAAGTTTACCATTGACATTGTAGTTCACCTCTCCAGCATAATGCAGCAGTCTGAATTCCTCCCTACTCATTACCCTGCGAGTTTTTCCATTTGCCAACTTGTGACTGAAAGACACACACACACATGGAGCTGTGTTGACATTTATATTTCTGTATGTGTGAGTATGTGTGCAGCTGTGGCATATAAATGATGCTTACGTGATGAAATGGGGATGGCCGCCCAGTGTGTCCTCCAGTTTCTCTAAAAAGGAGATGTCGCAAGTCTCCCCAGGTCTCAGACACTCTTCATCCTGAGAGACACTCACACTGTTTAACTTGAAATACAATAACAGATTTCACAGTATCCAGAGGACATTATCTCAGCTATGAGTTGTTTGTTTGTTTTTTACCAGAATGGAGATGATGCCTTTGTGCTTCTCTTCAATCAGGTCACAAATGATCTTGTTGTCAAAGTACTGCACTGTCTCCCACTGAAATTAGTGAGGAACATGAGGGGAAGAACAATGTCAATGTTACAAGATATCGCAGACTTAAATTTGTGACCACCCAACCAACACATGGACTCACTGCAATTCCTTCAGTCTCATACTCCTCCTGCTCAGATCTGAGGGTGAGCTCAATAAAAAGCTGCTGGAGCTTCTCATTGCAGTAGTTGATGCAGAACTGCTCAAAGCTGTAGGCAAATATATAAGGGAAACCAGGTCAGCGTTATGCTATAGACTCACGTGGGGCAGAAAAGGGGAAATGAATGTAACTCCAACCTGTTGTGCTGCAGGACTTCAAAGCCATAGATATCAAGGAGTCCTATAAGTGTGGAGGCCTTGCTGCTGTGGTAGATTTCATCCTGCATAACATATTTAGTACACACAATGCAATTAATAGTAAAATAAAGCAACAACACCACAACATGATGATGTAATTTAATTTCTATCATCTTTGAGTCGTGAGCTTCACCTTCAAAGCCAGCGACTGGTTGATCTTCTCCACCAACCAGGTGAAAGTACGACCGTACACAGCCTTGGCTAAGGCGTCGCGGGCAGACATCGCCTGCTCGAAATTTAGAGGGCCGATCATCTGTAATGGAAACATATATGTACAACACCAAATTGTAAAAAACAACAACAATCACCAAACAGCTGAAAACGAGAGGCAAACTGGAAAACGTGTCACCTCCTCTCCTTTGGCAGTGAGTTTCTTGTGAGTGAGTGCTTCCGTCAGGGCTGAGCCATCGACACCCAGCAGCTGGAAAACAACAACACATCTGCTCAGTGCCTTCATGTGACCCTTTTTGCATATTTGAACAGTCAGTAATACTAGTGGGACCTTTCTGACCTTCACAAGATTTGTTATCGGGGTCTCGGTGGTGATATAAGTTTCTCCCTCCTCGCCTTCTCCGAACTGAGTGTTTCCCAGATGGAGAACACCGGCAATGATGTTCAGCAATTTCTGAGGTCAGACACAGACCAAAAAAAAAAAGAAGTTCACAACAACCTCATAGATAAAACCATCTGTCTTTTAACCACATGGATGTCGGGGCGGTTTGCACAAGAGATGCTGTGCAGATGATAACGAATAAACAATCAGAACCAGAAGTGAGAGTCAAAACAGTACAATTTAGCAAATAACTCTTGAAACAGCAAGTTGTTGTAAATAATGCTGTATTGAAAGCATTTTTTTTTTTTAAAGGATCTGGAAATACTTAATGAATAAAAGTAAAAGTAAACTAAAAACAAAATTTTAAATTGCTAAGCCTTGAGGATACAAACATGTTTTTGGTGATAAACAATGGAAGCAAAGAGAAGTTTCTTTTTAATTAAAAACTGCACAAAATCCTGTATTCTAAATTTGTAACACTATTTCTGTATTTAAAAAGTTGTCCAAATGTTTGTATTGCGATAATGAATGCAATGTTTGGCTGGTAAGCGGAGAAAGAGTGGACATATTCATGACTGCAAACAACATTCCCAGTATGATGCAAATTGTAAAAACATTGCTTGTTTTGGACTCATTCCCATGACTACACAGTTTAATTTGTTCCACTTTAATTTGGTAAATGTGGTAAACCAGACAACACGGGCGAGAAATGAAACAGCAGTGCTGTTGCTCGTAGAAAAGCAGCTGCCATTCATCGCTGCGGTTGTTAGTTACCTGCACTTCTTCCTCGGTGAAGCCAATAACAGGCAGCGCCTTCATCACAGTCTTCCAATTATTCTTGTCGCTAATGGAGCTGACTCTGGGGCAGTTACCCTGAACAAGACAATTAAATGTTACACCGCAGTTGATGCTGTAATGTGCATGGACCTCAGTTTGAAAACAAGTCAGTCATCAGACTTCTTCACCACACACACACCTTGACCAGGTACTGGTAGCTCTGGGGGTTTCTTTCCAGGTCCAGTGTCCTCAGCAGGTCGTCATCTCCTCCATCCAGAAGCTGATAGAAGATGTGGAAGTTCCTCTCGCCGTGGTTCTGGTGAACTACACGAGATTTCTCCAGCAGGTAGTTCAAGATGTGACCGCCCACTGGTACCCCCTTGGAGAGATGACAGAAAGAGATGGGAGATGAATTCTGATGGTGGATTCAACATTAAAGAGGTTTCATTGTTTGAGTCTCTATCTTTGATATACGTAACTGCTTGAATATGTAAATGGTTTCAGTGTGGTACAGTATAGGCACATATGACTTATATATACAGTAAAATGAGAAAGCCATGGGGGGGATCCTTTACCCTGAAGTCAAACTGAACATCCATGTACTTCCCAAAACGGCTGGAGTTGTCGTTTCTCAGTGTTTTAGCGTTGCCAAATGCCTGCACACAACAAGGGAGCCAGGAAATTAGAGGGAGGAAGTGAAATTAAGGGCAACAAAACAATAACAACATCAAACAATCTAGATAAAGCAGGGTATTTCAGGTCAGATATTATGGAAAGACATATAACTCCACATTCACTGTACTTTTTCTTCTCATACTGGTTGTTCAGTTTAAAAGGACAAAGGTCAAATACCTCCAAAACAGGGTTGGACTGCAGGAGGCGGTCACCGAGGGCAGCCATGCGGTCATTCGTGGGGCAGGTGATGGCGTAGTAGAGAAGGATCTTCTTGGAGGCCTCGGTTTTACCTGCTCCACTTTCACCTGATATGAGGATACACTGGTCTTTCCTCTCGGTCTTCATCGCTCGATAAGTGTTGTCTGACACGGCGTAGCTAGGGTGGAAAACACAGATGCTGTGTCAATTACAGTCCAACTAGAGTTGAATCACTGAGATGGAACATAAATAAACACCAACACACAACAGTGAAATTAATTAAATGGGAATTGTGTTCAAATGACAGCAAAGGACTTGGGTAAAAAATAAATATCTGTCTGACAATGAGGTGACTCACATGTGAGGCGATATCTCGTAGAAGCTGACCCCTCTGTAGCGCTCCATCTGCTGCTTGGAGTAAATCTCCAGCTCTTTGTAAGGGTTCACTGACACCAACACGGAGCCAATGTACGTCTGAGCCAAAACATTAGAAGAACAGACAGTACATTCGCATGTGTTTTCACCACACCAGCTGAAATGTTTGGGAACATTTGAAATGAAATTGGCTTCATTACATAGATGAGGTTTTCTCTGAAGCGGCGACGCAGGTTCTCTATGAAAGCTGCCTCGCTGTTGTAATTCTCCAGCAAGACAAAGTCCTGCACGCCGACCCTGTCCCGCGCAGTCAGGGCGCTCTCCATCACGAGCCGCACTCTTCCCTCAATGTCCACCTCCTATAGAAAGAGAGAGACATTAAAGAGGGTCTCAAAGGTGAAGCACCTGACTCAGTTATTCTGGTTCACCACTATAGACAGGCTGCCTCCTCATAGTGAATGAATTTCTGTGAATTGCATGGGATACATTATTCACTCTATATTTGAGTTGAGTTTCCAACTGGGAAAAATGATTTCAGTCCTCACTGATCACCCTTTACATGGTGTAGTTACACTCTATTGACAGGTAGGGGGCACAAAAGGTCTATTCATAATTCATCTGATGTGCACACCATTCACCCAGTTCTGCAAGAATTAACATCTGGTGCTCAGTATTGCAACAAGTGACACTTAACATATTAAACTATCTGTTTATGGAGCAAAAGATCATGCATTTACAAAAGTATCCTGAAAGTATAACAATGAATGACTCCAGACTTTTGTGACACTCTGTAAAGCCTGAGTAGGAACAGTCCCACACGGCCTCACCAAGAGGAAACAATAGAGACATTTAACTAAGGTATCCAAATGATAAACAGACGTTTGACTCTTCTATGTGCTAAGCGAGATAGTGTATTATGATGTATCCACAGTACACACGGCTCTTTATCACCAGACAGGATTTAATCATTGCTCTTGGCAACGTGTGTGTACATGTCAACCCCACTGTGATGACAGACATCATAGTGCAGACAGGAAATGAGTATAGCAGTCACCAGAATGAAATTCTTGAACAGATTCTTAGATCTTAAAGTACAAGTCATGCGTACATGTATACAAAGACACAAAAATGTCATAAGTCAATACTTACTGATCATAAATATCCAGTCACACATAAAGAAGCATGTAATCAGTGTACTACACCCAAGCCCAACCAGCTGCACTCTGTCTTCAGCAACAAAGATACATTTAAGAGAAAAAGCCTGTTTGTTTCATAAAGACAAGCTGAAAAGTGGAACAAAGGGGTTAGACTTCCACAGGACTTTTGTTTTTCTTGAATACAACAACCTCTCAAGGGTCTCATTTGGCTGGTTAATGCCGGTAAAGGTCATTATCTCTGAGCACTAGTCGCAGGAAAATCCTTCAAAAAACAAGCGGACAACAGTGGAAAATAGCCAAGAAGCAAGAGCAAAGGAAAGCCAACAGACACTTCCACTGCAGCCCCCTCCTCTCTGCTTCACCTTAGAGTATTGTTCTCCCACTCCTGCAGGTGGGCTTCCTTACAGATAGTAATTACAGTTCACAGTCAGATTTTCCAGAGGATACAACAAAGGAATGTGAGGGTCAGGTTTGGGGCAAGCGTTCAGTGGATATCACTGAATGTTTCTCTACTGTACATGCTTCAAACACTGTGAACACGTAGAAGCCGGCGTGAATGAGCTACCATTTCCATTCACAACACCCACGAGGCAGAGAAGTAATTAGTAATACAAACATAAAATTATCCCTACGCTGCCTGAGGATGCAATGAAGGTACAGCTGTGGCCAAATTGAATGTGCTTTGTAGTTGCGGTTATGCAGGGGATTTTTTTCACTTTATCAAGGTGGATTGCACATGAGTATTTACACACGCTTGAGCTTGACTTGCATGTCATATAATATAATGTCATATAGCTTAAGGTGGGCTTTTACATGTCTATGAAACAGCACACACATCAACCTTTCATAATAAAAGACAATGACACTACTCTACACTGAACTTTAATAGATTTCTTTTGCCCAAATCTTTCATTCCACCTTCCTCAGGTCTCGTACTTTTTATGTTAATCTTTGATGGTGGTCAGTTGCACAGCAGCTGCTATGCTCAGGGCTCCAAACTAACTTTTTTGTTTTTACAAGGAATACAAGGGCCCCTTACTTAAAATTGTAGGAGCACAAGCAGAAAATTTAGGGGTGCACACTGTAAATCCACTTGCAAAGCAAATATTCACATTATTTCCGTTTCATTTCATCATCCCCACACACATTGGCCTGACACCTGTAATGACAGAATCCAGATTCTTTGAGTCGCCCCTTCTGTATTTCACTAGTGTTTTAAAAAAACGGCAAATTTACTGGTTGCCTGTGCGGAAGAAGATGAAAAATTTACTTGCACTGTCTCAGGTTTCGGGGGCAAAATTGAGGCGTGGTCTGGAGCCCTGATGCTACTGCTACAATGTTTACCCATCCATGTTTGTGTAATGATTATGATGATAATGCTCAGTTCAGTTGATCCTTCTACAAATGAAAAACAGAATTAAACAGCTGCACTGACAAATATTGGGCTTTCCAAGTAAGAAAACAATGTTTCCTCTGATAACTCCAAAACACAGCAAACACTGTTTACACTGGTCCAGCTCTCAGTCATGGGTTACATTTTTCACTTTTATCCCAGAAATTCTGTCATCACAACACACAGGGGGAAAAAAATATCCTTTTTATTGGTTAGATGCCATGAATCCAAAACACTTCTTTCCCTCCAAAACACAGAAACACTGCTGTCGCCGTGGTTACATGATCTCAGAGGAAACTTGAAGGAGCCTGAAAATATATTTTGGAGACACCGTGGCTGAGATACTGTAAAAGCTACAGTTCTGCAATGAAGATTTAAGCAGAATATAGCGTAATCCTTGCAGCTTTGCTATCAGTGAACTGACCTGAGGATTGCTTGTTACAGCAGCAAGAGTCTGAACTGAACTGTCTCCCACTGTGCTCGAGCATTTCATGTGGGATTTGACTCCGAGAGCCGGGGAGCTTCACTGAAATCTGCAGGTTTGAAGGTGCAGCTGCAGTGACAACCAGCAAAGATATTAACTTAACAGTGGGACTTGGCTCCGGGCCCTATGACTAAGCTCTGCTGGGTCGACTCCTTTCGGATTGTCTTCCTTATATGGCATACCCCACCACTCTGTCCCAGGGCGAGCTGCTCTGGTACCACAGCTGGCTCTCGACCACTGATGTGCCAGTAATGGATATGGTGGAAAAATACCAAGTTTATCCTCTTTGGGCTGCTTGAGTTAAAGCTTATACAAAAACCAAAATACACACTGACTCATGCACAAGCAAAAAAAAAGGGAAAAAAAGGAGAAAAATCTCCAAGTGACTCATTGTTTTGTTTTGCTTTTCCCTCCATGAGTGAGGCAGTGGACTGGTAGATTGGATCTTGTGCTTTACTGTATAAGCGCAGATAATGTATGCACATGCACACACTCACACACACACATATTAAATCCACTTAGTGAACATGAAAACACAGCAAATAGCATCATGGCAGTCAGGATCTTACCCTGCCTTGGTACCTCATCCTGTCCTGTTGTTGCTGGAAGTAGGCTGAACTGGAGATTCCCCCCCCTGGTGCCCCTCCTCCTGTGTCAGGCAGACTCCGTAACTGTAACCTCTCATCCACCTTTGCCCATTGGCAACAGATTAAGTTAACGTTCTCTCTCCTCCGTCCGTCACTTTCTTTCTCCTTTCCGTCTGTCTCTCTCCACGTCTTCCACGTCCTCCTCCTCCTCGTGCGGCTCCCCTGTGAAGACGAAAGCAACAAGCACTCAGGCCACAACACCAGCAGCTCCTCTTGTTTATACCTTCAATTCATCTTCCCTTTGACAGGTCAAAGTAAATGTCCGCCTCTCCTCAAGCCCCCTCTCCTTCCCTCTAAGCTATACTGCATGAAACAAGGGCAGGAACTCCACTCACACGTCACACAACTGGACTGGGAAAAAAAAGTTGAGGGAAAGTATGCTGTTGGATAATGCAAAAAAAAAAAAAAAGGGCTCAGAGCGTTTGGAAAATTTTGCTAAGAGCTCCAAACTACAAACATGTAATCACTCTACAGCTACATAAAAAAAAGGAAAAAAGGAGAAATCACATGATGAGATCTCAGTACATTCTTTCTTTCCTTCCCTCCCTATTTAGTTCGCTCCCTCCCTTTTCTCCCACAAGCTGAGACAGATTCACAGGGGATGTGAGTTATGGAAGTGTTTCAACAGCAGTCTGTTTGTCTCCTCATGGTTGACTTCCAACGCTGATGAAATAACGTAATCAAAATATCACTTTCATCTGGTCTGTTGTTGATCTGATATTAGTCAAACTCGTCACATTCCTCCGCTGACTATTGGTTTTAGTGACTCTATTGCAACAAATGCTACTTTTTTTTTACTTTGTTATTATTGAACACATCATTTACTGTCTGCATGGATAATAACATTTCTTTTATCTTACTTTCTGTCACATTTTGAGGCGTGCACTGCAGACAAGGCCACACCGTCGCTGTGAGAGAACAGCGCCCTCCCCTGGTTTCCCTCCCTTCACTCTTCTCTCTCACCCCATTTCCCCCCATTCTGTCTCCACGCCTCACTCAGCCTCTCTCTGTTGCCAAGCATCACCAATATCCAACACTGAGGAATCTGAATAATGCTGCCCAGATGGATCAACCCTCTTACTCTTACCCTTACTCTTAATCTCTGGCTGTCACACTTAGAGCTTAAAAGGAGAAAAGAGAAAGAAATCTTCCTTCTGCCCCCGCCCTATCACTCTCATCACAAACAGGGGAGAAGTGATGCTGCCAGTCTAATTTTGAGGTTTGAGACCCCTGTTTCCTTTACTGTTTATAGACATCGGTGAACTGCATGTGAACCTGCCAGGTTTGACCATAAATGATCAGTCACTGCAGGTCGGTTTTGTATAGAGTGCAAAAATCAAAAGGAATTCAAACAATGAGATGACAGTTGATCATTTAGTTGGCACAGAAACGTTGACTGTAGCAGAATGGTAAGTATTGTTGTGTTCCCCTATCAAATGCAAACAGTGCAGGACGAGAGGCTGTGTGTGGCGACACAACAGCTCCTATATGTGTTACAGGTGGAGATCACAGGTGGGAGTGGCTATGATTTATTCATGAGACAGGAATTGTCGAACACATAATTATGTTGGTTTTTTTTTGTTTGTTTTTTTACGTTTAAGTTTAATTTATTTATATAGCACCTTAAAAGCAAAGAGCATTTGCACCAAAGTGCTTCACAGTCAACAAGTCACATAGGAAAAAACCAACATCAATACAATGCAGCAACATCATACACATCAATTCATCAAAAGAAGAGATAAAAATTATTAAATCCCGGTTTTACTTAAAGCGATTATTTGTTTCTAGGAAAGGAGGAGAAAGCCTCACAGTCACAACTTGAATGCAATAAAACTTGGAAATGTATGTTTTTCCACATGTGGCCTTCTTCTGGATGCTGAAGAAGGCAAAAATTAGAAAAAATAGAGTTATGCATTTTGCAGGTTTTAACCTTTCTTGGACGTCTACCTAAAATCCAGAACTGCACAAGAATAAATACACTTTTCCGTCACTTTTCATATTTTCTTTACCTTAAACATTGTGCATCTGCAGCTTTGAATTTAACATGAGACAGGTTTTTAAAGCTCAATTTCTCTCAGAGGGGTTACCGTACCAGCAAACCAGTGATCTTCAATACAATTACACAAGGTGAAAAACACAAGTATATCAGCATGTTTATGTTGCAACATAATTATGTTGTTTTGAAATAACACATTTGTCCCTCTGATTGGTAATAGCTGTAGTTTCGGTTCACAGAGGGCTTGTTTTCGGAGTCCTTCTAAATTTAGTTGTTTGGAGTCATCAGAAAAGTCAACTAAAGATGTGCTTGAGTCACAAAAAAAAACATACACAGGTGTCAAAAACACAATACACAGCAAACAGATTGCTGGCAGCATTCCTGTCTTACTTTTGAAGAGCATCCAAAACATGCTAAGCGCAACCATGTGGAAAACATGAGGGTACTACTCTCTCACATCTGGTTCCTCTACCATGCACACACACATAACGCATAACGGCATCTGGCAAAAACCTGACTGCTAGAAAAATCGATAGGATGCTAAAGTCAACCGGCGAGAATGTCCATCCTCACTGCTAAAGCTACACTATTTTCCAGCTGTTTTTCAATCAGCTTTCCTATCTTTGTTTAGCAGTTCCTGTAAGAAGGATTTCCTTCCTAGCTGTTTCCTGGTGTTCAGGATCTTCCTACATGACGATTTGCTTGCGCTCATTTGTCATATACAGTATCTTTCTAGACATTTGCTCAACGTCCTGTACTGTATGTGTACATCATTAATCTAAAGAAGGGGGGGACCTCAACATGTCCGTAAAAATGTAGATACTATTAAGGTGTGGCAGGACTGAGCTGATTTATTTCAACTAACTTGCTCTACATCCATGTTCTGTCACTACACACACACTTCTGTTCAAGTCGAAACCAAAACACACTGGGAAAAAAAGCAATAAGTTGAAACCTTGCAGAAGTAGCCTATCAGAAAGTAAAGTTGAGCGTGCCTCTCCCTTCTATTAAGGACTTCATTTTTGCAGCAACAGCCCTCTGCCTGACTTCAATTTCAGATAATTACATTAAAAAAACTCAAAAACTAATGCTGAACATCTGACATATCATGGAAGAAATCCAGAGATCCTGGCACAACCCTCCTGTCATAAACTGTCTGCCTGTGTGCACAGCGTTCGAGGCTGAGGTACAATAATGGTTTTTCCTTATTTTGTATTTAAATTGCTAAGGTTTTCCGATTCAACCTAACAATGAATCACTGAAGAATGATGACTTATTTGGGCGTGGTGGAAATGGCTGCTTCTCTCCTCTACCTCTTCTCTCCTACTCTCTCTTTTGCTCTCTTTATCACACACACAGAGGTGATGGAATAATAATGAGATATAATACTTAGCACCTACCTATAGCTTATCTAAATCTTACCATGCTGACCCTCAGAAGCTTCACATAGTCTCTTTCTTATCTCCTTCCTATCCTTGACTTGTTACGTTTCATTATTTATGCTTCAGTGTTGAGCTATTGTGAAGTTCATACCTAAACTAGCTTCCCCTTCTGTTCATTATGTCCATGGTATAGACACTGCTTGTCACCTATTGTCCGCCTGTGCTGAGCTCCTTCAGCACCCATCTGCTGTCCCTTTCACCCTGTTTTCACCTCTACTGCCTATCATCCCCCAGATCCCTGTTACACCACAAAGGCAACTTCATAAATTGAACAAAGCGTAAGGCAAAACCCTGCATGTGAATCAACAGGCCATGGAAACACATTTGTGTTTGTCGCTGGAATAGAGAAACAGAAAATGCAAAAGGAACAACTATCAACTGGGGATGTACAAATCTTTAGTCTGTTTTCCGTCAACATGAAGATGAGTAAGAGGTAAATAATGTCACTTCCTTTGCATGGTCACTGGGACAACAACAAGCATGAGCTGATCACCACATCAGCTTCTCTTGATGCTCTGAGTTATACGAAGGCTTAGGGCTCTTCCTAGTGGTAATAATATCAATTACACTGAAGTGGCTCCCATTGCTCTGCTTTTGTAAAAGAGATGGATAGCAATTAAATATCATTCCCAGAAGATGAATCCTAATGAGTTTATTGACTGCCTGACTTTTCATCAAGCATCACAAATGCATGAAAAATGTCCTTGTCTTAGTTTATAACAGGATATTTATAAAGGGACAATGCTCCCATCTGCATGTAGGATTTTTTATTTATAAATTGCATTGTTTCCTGTGCTGCTTTTTATTCAGGCAAGGGAACTCTATATTTCATATATCACCTTCAGGCAAAAATGTAATTACTGAAACTCGGTACAAGCATGACAAGAACATTTCATGCATCTTGCACATCAAAAACACGCAGCAACTCATACATACATTATATATAAATGTGCCTACCTGCACTTAGTTAGGCATCAGAGCATATACTGAACAGTTTGTTCCGTATCCCTCTCCAGAAGCAGCAGCAGTCTGGTAACGACCACAGTTTCGGTTATTTGTACAGCTGAAGGTGAAGCTCCTGAACTACACACTCCACTACCAGGCTGACTTTCTTCAGTCTAAACGCACTCCCACTCAGAACCGCTGAACCCAAACGGATAAAATTACAGCTCAGCAAAGGTAGGGGCAAAAAAAAAACCTCAAGTCTCTCTTAGAGGGTAAAAACTGAGACCTCGTGCCTTCATTGCAATGGTGAGAGATTTCATGCAGATTATGGCCTATAAATCCACTAGGAGGCGACAGAGATAAAATTAATAGTCCAACAAAAGTAATCAGATATGATGCTGATGTCTGCTTGTGTTAAAGGTGGAAGAGCTGAGTGGCAGCACAACATCTGTCAACTTGTACAGGGACCCCTATGAGTATATCAAACTAAAGGTACAGGTCTACATCCACTTCACTCTCTTTATTTGCTTTAGACCTTTGAGAAAGGAATCTGTTTGAGTGTTTGTGTATAGGCTACTTATTAATTCACAAGGACTTAAACAATTTTGTCTTTATGATGTGACATTGTTTAGCAACTTTATGCTGTGATATATGCTTTTTCATTATTCTAAACAAAGGATTTCTATTGCTAACCTATGTAGGCCCATGGTTACAACATGAAAGAACACAGGGCCTTGTTGTCGATTTATGCCCAGTCGATCTAGGATTGCTCAACGGCTTGACATTAAAGATTTGCATGGGTTCTGAATTTACAAAACAATTTATATTAATGCACTTTAATCTACTTAAAAAGTTTTGTTTTTCTCTTTCAGGGTTGTAAACTATATCTATCTATCTATCTATCTATCTATCTATCTATCTATCTATCTATCTATCTATCTATCTATCTATCTATCTATCTATCTATCTATCTATCTATCTATAGTTTGATGTCAGCACTTTAAAGTTAAAGCAGAAGTAAGCGATCCGGTCGTTTTGGCTAACTTCCTGTCAGCAGATGGAGTTAGCAGTCCCCGCCCTCGTCCCTACGTCACCACATTCACGTGCATCCCTTGGCTGCACACACAGAGAGGACCGCCCCTTTATGCCGTTCTCTCTCCTCATTGGATAAAGGTTGTAGGATACAAGGAAAGTTTTCTCCTCGGCTTACAGCAGAGCAGAGTGACTGACAGACCCGCGTTTCAGACCAAACACTCTATGTAAGTGATTGCTGTCGGAAGATATTTATTTATATTAACACAAACATTCCGCTTACTTCTGCTTTAATATTACACTAGCTAACCCTAATGTCATATTTTAGAGACCTTCAAACTACAAACATTATCCCAAAACATTGTAGCCTAATAATTTAAGATATGCTACAATAATTGGCCTACACCTATAGGCCTAACTATTTAGCCAGTCAGCTACACAGTCGCCTTATTTCTCATTGAAAAACACATATTCACCTAAAGTTAGTTCAACTTCGTGAAGACTTACTCTCTGGGTGAACATTTGATAGGCCTACTTTGCTTTACCTACAAGTCTGTATTATCAGAAAACATTATAAAACACAAACAAACAAACAAACAAACAAACAAACAAACAAACACACCCCTGAAAGCTCAACAGTGGCCTAACTTTTCCTAATATTCAGTGATATTTAGCAGTTTTTATCCGGTGTAATGGGAAAATAATTCACAAATTCAAAAAAAGCTGGCTGCTTTCAGACGTGTACTGAGGCCAAAATTGTGGAAATAGATAGGAAATATGACCGAGAAATGGATTACTCGTGAGTAACGAGCCCTGCAATAGGCAGCAGCAGCAGCAGCAGCAGCAGCAGGATACTGGTGAGCTCGCAGCAGCAGCAGCAGCAGCAGCAGCAGCAGCAGCAGCAGCAGCAGCAGCAGCAGAGCACCGACCTGCTGCAGTTGTGTGAGGGCGCCGCTGGGTGAGTCCCTCTCTCCGCTGCCTCTGTCTCCACAGCACAGCTCCCTTTTCCCAAAGAAAAGAAGAGGAGAACTAGGTCCGGGGAGGAGGAGGGCCGCCGCCATTATCGGAAAGCTGGGCAGAAATACCACTTTCACACACACACACACACACACACACACACACGCACGCAATCTGCTCATAAATTGAGCAGGACATGAACAGATTTCGCTTGCAGTAGAAGCATATTTCAGACGAAGCACCACGGGGATTGCAACAAACTCACCGTTGTCTCGTGTGTGCGCGACCGGCCCAGCATTATGTGGGCACAACAATGGACAGAATAATTATTGAAAAAGCAACGTGGTGAACCGAGCAGAAGACGGCTAAGAAGATTTTTTTTTTTTTTTTACACGCCCGAATTTCTCATGAGGAAAAAAAACTCGTGCAAGAACAAAACTGGATTGTTGTATTATTTGGGATATTTATTTCCTTCCTTTCCCCCCGTGTTTTAATTGCAACGAAAACAGTAATGTTTAATACGAGAATCCAGACGTGGGTAATTGATATTTAAATCGAAATACCCCATTGGACATTATTATCAGTATTATCTGTGGACTTGAGACGAGCCATAGTGAATTCTGCGGCTTTATGCTTATGCACATCAGGCGGCGAGGGCTGCGGCAAGAGCTGGCCTGACAGATGCAAGAGGAGAAAGGGAGAAATGCGTTGGTATGTACCCTACAAGCTCACTCCTCTTCTTTATGGGCGATTTCTTAGTGCAGCTGTCGAGTGCTACACCCAGACACCTGGGTAAATAAATTCCCCTTTTAACATTGTCTGTCGGTGTGGAGAAGGTAGGCTAACCCTGATTTCGGCTCTAATTTCATTATGTAGACAGCAGGCCTGGCGTGGTCAGCCCCTCTCTGTGCACCCTAAAGCCCATGTTAACTGTTAATCCTTTGCAACATATAGCGTTACAAAATCTTATCTGGGTAAGTAGGTTATGTAAATGGGTTTGCTTGAAGGTGTGCTTTGGTGGACTGTGTGTTTTTGATGATTTTAGACAGGGCGTTTTTTGGTTGTTTTTATTTGCTGAGAACTTGTCTGTTCATTTGGATATCAGGCCTGGCTCTGCTCAGCTGAGTGGTGTGTGGACTGCCGGTTGCTTTTGACCCTGGTGCCAGAGCTGTTTGTTTCTAATGTGTGATCACTTCATGTGACAGCTTATTTGTGTCATCATCAGTCTGTAATTCCTCTTTTTTCGTCGTGATGTTTGACTCCAGCGAGTCATATTACACACGAGTGAAATTCTGCTTGGTAATTTCCACCCTTCTACAGAGACCATGACTATGAACTGACTATTAGACCAGAATTGCATCAGTCGCTTAGTACAATAATGGAAGCACCAATCAATGCTGTAATAAGTTTTAGCATTAAGGGTCTTAACAGGATGGGCAGATGCAGTTTCCTTTGGCATGGATTGTACATGTGTCTGCGACTTTGTCAGCAAGTGGCTCTTTCATTCACTGTTTTTGGAGGTGGTGCTGATAGCTGTTGTTTCATTTGGCTGGAACAGGTGTTTAGATAACTGAAAAATGGAGAGTGAGGTGATAACAACAGTCATTTTTATGCCTGTCACCCTACTCACTGATCAGCTGACATTGTCATTTAAAGAGCACCACTCCCAACATGGTCTCTGCTTGCTTGAGTTAATAGCTATAAATCTTTTGATCCTAGATTGATGTTATCACAATAACCCACTGCTGATAAGTCCCTTTAACAATGAATTGATTGATGTAAGAATTGATTAACATTCAATCAGAGTAATATTTAAATAGATGAAATATTGAAATAATTCAATTCAATTCAAATAATAATAAATATTTACTGACCAATTTTTCTGCGAAGTAAACTGAATACCTGTGGGTTCTTATGGTTTTCTAGGCAGATATACAGAAAGATGTTGTGTATTTTTGACATTTTTATACAAAGGATTTGACAAAATAACCAACTCAACAATGAGAATTATAGTTGTAGTTTCAGAGTGGATAATAAATCTGCCTGACAATTTAATGAAACTGGTAAAAAAAAAAATCAGTGTGCTTCCTTATTTGAAATTGAGTTTACTTGTGAAACTGAAGTTTATGACCTCTCTTAGGAGGTATTGTGACCGGTTGCCATTAGTGGTTCTGTAACACTGTCTTCATCCTGCTTTTGCTGGGGGCTGGACATGTTGGCTAAACTACAGCAGTGTTATGATGACAACTTGGTGTGTGCAGTAATAATATTAAAACTGTGATTTCTCATATTAGTTAATATCTTTTGGCAAATCATCAGACCTCACACATGATCGAGGGCACACTGGGCAGTAATTAGATCCTAATAACCAGTTGATGTCAAAATTAAAGAACAAAAACTAGTCGTGCTTAAACAATATACATACATAGCCTTCACCATCAAGTGGTTACATTTCTTCAATCATGTTGGTATCCAAAGGAAATTAACACTAAATGGAATAAGATTTTGTAAACAAACATATTGTTAATTACACTATATGCCATTACCATATAGTAGTGATGTTTTTGTTTCGTTGTTTAGTATGCCATATGATTGAGGGTGTGACATTTCCTTTCAAAATGTTTTTTTGTTGTTGAATGCTCAGTTTGTCTGATTTCTTTTTTTGTTTTTTGTTTTTCTTCGACAGGATCAGATTCATATAAGGATTGAATGAAAGAACCCTCTGCTGATCTTACTGCGCCGTTATTTATTAAAATCGAAGCCCACCCCAGAAGAAAGTGAAATCTGATCTCCTCTGTGGATCAGCAACTTTATGGACAAACATTCAAGTGAACTCCTTTATACAGTGCCTGTTTATGGCAGGATGATCGTCAGCAGACTATGATGGCAAAAAAGCAAGATGCGCGATCGCCCATTTACAACCTCATTGTGGTGGGTTTGTCAGGAACGGAGAAGGAGAAGGGGCAATGTGGGGTTGGAAAGTCCTGTTTGTGTAATAGGTTTGTGCGACCCAGTGCTGATGACTTCTACTTGGACCACACGTCAGTGTTGAGCACCAGTGACTTTGGGGGTCGAGTGGTAAATAATGACCACTTTCTGTTTTGGGGCGAGGTGTCACGGGTCCTGGAGGAGGGGCCTGAGTGCAGGATGCATGTTGTGGAGCAAACCGAATTCATTGATGACCAGACGTTTCAGCCACACCGTAGCACTGCCATGCAGCCCTATATCAAACGGGCAGCTGGAACCAAACTGGCCTCAGCAGAGAAGCTCATGTACTTCTGTACAGACCAGCTGGGTCTGGAGCAGGACTTTGAGCAAAAACAAATGCCTGAGGGGAAGCTGCAGGTTGATGGCTTCCTGCTTTGTGTTGATGTCAGCCGGGGCATGAACCGCAACTTTGATGACCAGCTGAAATTTGTCACAAACCTGTATGGTCAGCTTAGCAAGACAAAGAAGCCCATTGTGATAGTCCTCACCAAGTGTGATGAAGGAGTCGAACGCTACATCAAAGATGCACATACCTTTGCCATCACAAAAAAGAGTCTGCCAGTAGTTGAGACATCTGCACGCTCAAACATAAACGTGGACCTTGCCTTCCTCACTTTGGTTCAACTTATTGATAAGGGCAGGGGCAAGCCCAAGATCATCCCTTATTTTGAAGCCTTGAAGCTCCAGAGTCAGCAGATAGCGTCTGCCAAGGATCGCTATGAATGGCTTATCAACCGTATAGTAAAGAATCATAATGAAACCTGGTTAAACACCAGCCGGCGCATGAACACCTCCCCAGAATATAAAGAATACGTCTTCTTGGAGGGAACGGCTAAGTGCAAGAAGCTTTTTCAACAGCATGTCTACCGTCTGAAGCAGGAACATATTGAGAGGCGTCGCAAAATATACTTAAGCACTCTTCCTTTAGCACTTAGTTCTTTGGTGCCTGACCTGGATGAGATAGATCAGCTAAGCTGGTCTGGGGTACAGAAGGTCCTAGAGTCTAAGCAGCACTTTGCCCACTGGTTCGTTGTTCTGGAGGACTCGCCATGGGAGGATACGTCTCACATTGACAACATGGAGGATGAGCGAATCCCCTCAGACCTGCTGGAGACCGGTGAAGCGGAGGACATATTTAATGCCCACCTGGAACATCTGCGTAACGAGTGCAGACGAGCAGAGATGAGGCTGGAGTTTAAACACAAGTTGGCTTGCTCTCCCTTCGTCACACCTGGTAAACCATGGGAGGAGGCTCGCAGCTTCATCATGAATGAAGACTTCTACCAGTGGCTTGAGGAGCCGGAGTACTTGGACCTGTACAACCGCCATCAGAAGGAGATCATTGACCGGGCTAAGGAAGATTTTCAGGAGCTCTTACTGGAGTACTCTGAGCTTTTCTATGAACTTGAAGTAGATGCCAAGCCAAGCAAGGAGAAGATGGGGGCAATTCAGGAAGTTCTGGGGGAGGAACAGCGGTTCAAGGCGCTACAAAAGCTTCCAGCTGAAAGAGATGCTCTGGTGCTGAAGCATATCCACTTTGTCTATCATCCTACAAAGGAGACCTGCCCCAGCAGCCCTCACTGTGGAGACTCTAAGATCGAGCAACTCTTAGTGTCACGTTTCCCCACATGTTACCCCTTTTTTGATGTGAAGGCTCATTTTGGAGACACGAAGGCCGACAGAATTAACCTCGTCATTCTAGGGAAGGATGGACTGGCCAGAGAATTTGCCAATGAAATTAGAGCTCTCTGCACTAATGATGATTGGTATGTGTTAGATGGGAAGATGTATGAGTTAACACTGCGGCCTATTGAGGGAAATGTACGTCTTCCAGTGAACTCCTTCCACACCCCCACTTTCACCCCTCACGGATGTCTGTGTCTGTACAATTCAAAAGAGTCCCTGTCTTATGTGGTTGAAAGCCTTGAGCGACTTAGGGAGTCAACTCTAGGGCGGAGGGATAGCCAGCTGGCACAGCTGCCAACATCACTGCTTTTAGTCACTAAAAGAGGCGTAGGGTCATACGTGGACATCGGTGGAGAAACTGCCTTAAACCTAATAACACAGGGACAGCAGGTTGCCAGGAGACTGCAGTGTAGCTTTTTAGATCCTGCCTCTCCTGGTGTGGGTTATGGCCATAATGTCAATGAGTGTCAAATCAACCAGGTGTTGAGGAGCCTTCTGGATATAAGGAGGAGCACATCCTTTAGTAGCAGCTCCCCACCCCTCCTCCCCGAGCCTCAAGGTCTCCGAGACTCTCCCCATCAGCCGGCCCCGGAGGCGGACCTCCGTGTCGTCATGTGTTTAATGTGCGGAGACTCCTATGACATCGAGCAGCTCCTGTCTCCTTTCCTCATGCATCAGCACTGCAGACCCATGTCTAATAGCGGCACCTCTGTGCTGCTGGAGCAGACAGTGGGTGGACACAAGCTGGCCATAGAGCTGTCTCTGCTTTCCTACCACGCCTCCTTCACTTTGCGCAAGAGCAGGTTAGTGCACGGCTACATAGCGGTGTACTCCGTCTCCCGAAAAGCCTCCCTGGAGACCCTGTGTGCGTTCTTATGCGAGGTTCAAGACATCATCCCGGTTCAGCTGTTGGCAGTGGGAGACAGCCAGGCAGAGCTCACCGACAGCGACTACGCCTGTGAACAGTTGATCCAGGGGGAGGAGCTCGCCCACGAGATCGAGGGTCGTTTCAACAGTGTGGTTTGTGGATCCGGCGGCGTAGTGGGAGGCCTGCACAGGATAGAAATGTTCCACTCTTTCCTGATGGAGGTGGTGGAGAAACGCAACATCGTGGAGGCCACGCACATGTATGATAATGTCGCCGAAGCATGCACCAATGAAAATGTGTATTCGCCACGCTGCAGTTCTCCCAGTCCCGTCACCATGTTCCTGGATTCAGAGGATGACGTAGACCCGTCGCCACCGTACTACGACGGTACGCTCACGTCTCATAGTGGGGGCTATAACCTGCAGGACTTAGATTCCAGTGACATCTCTGTCATCTCGGACATCAGAGACTTTGAGAACAAACTCAACAACAAAGTAGCCCCCCAAGTGAGAGTCAAACCAGGCGTCACTTTTGACTTCCGGAAAGTAAGCCGTAACCCGTACATCGATACACTAGGGCATCGTCGCTCCCTGCCCTCCGCCGTTACCTGGGTTCCTGGTGGCGATGTGGGCTACGACCCCTCTGACTACGCTGAACCCATGGACGCCGTTTCAAAACCCCGCCCTAGCAACGAAGAGATCATCTATTCCGTGCCGCACGACAGCACACAAGGCAAAATCATCACCATCCGCAACTCCAACAGGATGCACTCGAATGGAAATGGCTCAGACAGCGAGGCGGACAGCAGCTCTCTCGAGCGAAGGAGGAAGTTCTCGGCGGTGGGGGTGAAGCCTCGTCTCTACCGTGACCGCTCCAAACGGCTTGGCAAGTTCAGTAGCTTCCGCACAAGCTTCATAGGCAGCGATGACGAGATGGGAGCTCTGCCCAAGTCCAAGGAGGACGACTATGGGACCCTGAAAGGAGAAAGTCTTGTAAATGAGGAGAGTGAGGACCCGAAAAAGAGGAACATTCTCAAGAGTCTCCGACGAACAGCCAAGGTTTGTATCACACCATCTTTTAAAGGCCAATGCTCATCAGGCATAATTAGCGCATTTACTTTTCATTGCCCACACTGTCATTCAAATGTTACGTCAGTTATTATGATGTTTTTGTAATCTTATCTTAGATAGTGAAAGTCTGCAGTAATTGCTATACTTGGCTATCATAGCACTATGAAGTCAATTTGCAATATGACCAGGGAGCAATTTAGATATCAAACTATCTGACTAGATGTGAGGAACTCCAGATTTGCTGCTGATTAGGAACATCACAATTAGTTAAAGGCCAGTGAGTGACATTTAGTATCAACATAATTATCCCTGTTTGAGAGTCCTCCGTCTTCCTCTCTCCACAGAAAACAAGACCAAAGCCCCGTCCAGCTATTCCCAAGCCCGTAGAGAGCTGTTACTTTGGCGTGCCCCTTGTGAGCGTGGTGTCTCCAGACAGACCTATTCCACTCTTCATCGAGAAGTGTGTCCGCTTCATTGAGACAACAGGCAAGTTGTTTTGTCCTTTTTAAAGGGCCCATTTGCAAGTTGTGGCTTCAGCCTTCATTGTGGTTACAATGTAAAAGGTTTCACTCTTCTATAGGGCAGACACTATAGTGACTCAGTATCAGGAAGCAATGAGATGGTCCAGAACTAGGTGGTAACATGTGAACATCAGTAGAAGAAATAAGCAATAGAAATAGAAGGAAAATAAATAATAGAATAAAATAAAAAAATACCTACACAATTGTAAAGGGTTCCTGATAACTTCCAAATGGCTCCTTCAGCCTTTGTATTTGACCTACGTATTCTTTCTTTCTTTTTTTTAGATATTTGTTTATTACATTTTAAAGCTAAAACAAAACAAACATACATTTGGCTCACATGTATATTCAGATTCATATTTGTACAGGTGAGAGATTGAGGAGTCACATCCTATACAAAGTTAAATAAATTGAGGGTATATTGTTATATATGATATATTTGCATGATCAAGAAAGGTATACAGAAATAAAAATGTATCGACTAGATGGTAGGGTGTCACTATTGAAGTAGAGCATTAGGATCTATGATACAAACCCTCTTGCGAGAACGGTGGAAATATTCAAACCAATATTTGACAGAAAGGGTTCCCATGTTTTACGAAAAGCATCTGACCTGTGTATTCTTAATGTGTTTTAAAATGTTGTCATGACATACTGTATAGTGTATACTATCAATGGGCCGTTATCATTCTCTGCAAGCGAATGTCTGTCTACTTAAAAGCTCATTGTCAGACCTCTAAACCCGTTTGCACCTGTTGATGCCCACAATTGTGAAACGATGTGAAAGTAATACAATGGTTTACTCAGTTTCAGTTAAGCAGTCCTCCAGAAAATGCGAGCATCTGTATTGTCATGTCTGTTTGCAGTGGGGCTAATGAAGTGTTTGTGCTTTGCTTGTTTCCCACTGTGCCCCCCGCCCACGTCTTCCCCCTTTCTTCTCTGCTGCGCTCTCACTCTTTTCCTCAGGCCTGAATACAGAGGGATTGTATCGCGTAAGCGGCAACAAGTCGGAGATGGAAAGCATGCAGAGGCAGTTTGAACAGGGTGAGTTGCTCATCAGACTTGTTTGAACCAGCTGTTTGACGTGTAATTATGTGGCTGCCTAATCAAAATATAAACAGTGTCACCAAAGGAAAGTAATAGGCAACTGATTGTTCGGTCCTGATGACAGCTCGCACTGATGGGCTTATTTTCACTGATCCCTTTAACTCTCTCTTTCTCCTCGCGTAGACCACGGATTAGACCTCGTCGAGAAAGACTTCTCCATAAACACTGTGGCTGGAGGCCTCAAAAGCTTCTTCTCTGAGCTGCCTGAGCCCCTGGTGCCTTGTGCTCTGCAGGTGGACCTATTGGACGCTTTCAGTAAGCAAACACTGCTGGGCTGGGAGGGTCTTTACTAGAACATAGAAAGATTATTTCTTTAGGGGGGAAAAGGGAAGGGGAAGGTTGTTGCGGACCTGCTTTCGCTCTGTTTTAGGTGTTTCACTACTGATTTGATGGTATAGACAGACAGACAGACATTTTAGCTTCATCTTACTGTGTGCAATGAACGAGGCCTCAGACTTAACAACAACCTGTCCGTGTGTGCAGAAATCAATGACAGAGAACAGAGGCTGTACACGATGAAGGATGTCCTGAGGAGGTTCCCCAGAGAGAATTATGATGTCTTCAAATATGTAGTGAGCCACTTACACAAGTAAGTTCCTGCAGCACTGTTTCATCACTTTCATGGATTTGTTGGTCTTCTGTGATGGATCTCCATCTGTCTTTTTCTTTTTCCTGCACCATATGATGAGAGTTAATAGTTGTTGTGTGATCGTGTGTGTGTGTGTGTTTTCCCCAGGGTGAGCCAGCTGAGCCGGTTGAACTTGATGACCAGTGAGAACTTGTCCATCTGCTTCTGGCCCACTCTCATGAGGCCAGACTTCTCCACCATGGACGCCCTGACTGCCACACGCACCTACCAGACAATCATCGAGAGCTTCATCCACCAGTGTGCATTCTTCTTTTACAACCAGCCCCTCCTCGACTCCCCCACCGGCCTGGCGGGCCTCCCCGCCTCCCCCACCACCACCCTCAGTGGGAGCTCTGCCTACTCTTGTTACCGCTCCTCTCCTCCCCACACCACCACACACTTCAGCCCCCTGCAGCAGTCCCCACCCACCACCCCCCAGTCTCCCCTGCAGTCACTGCTCCCTCCCCTCCACCAGCACCCCCACTCCCACCATGCCCCTGCTGAACAAGAGACACTGTGAGAGACAATGAAACCACGTGTGCCCATGATGATGCTGGAACTTATCACCAACACGCACTAAAAGAAAAAAAAAAAAAAGAAGAAAAAGAAAGAAAAAAAAAAACGTGCACTTGCACATCACATTTCTGATCATGGACAACCTAGGTTATGAAGAATGGAGATAGGAAGCGTCTGAGAAACTTCTCCAACCTGCCATTTGTATCCGTACTTGTGTGCATCGGGGCGGGCTGCCTGTTAGCAGTGACTCTCCCTCTGCCCTCTGTGTCCCTGGTCTCCTGGAAATTTGACATCAGGGCAGAAGTGGAGGACGGAGGACGGAGGTCGCCGTCACAGCAAGCCTCTCTTCTGTCAACAGCCACCACTTATTCTACACTACCAAGAGATAGAAACCTCTATGCCAAGCTGGAAGAAATGATTTGTGACCACCATGTTTTTATCTGTGTAAAACTGTTTTAGTTTTTTTTTTTTTTTCTCTCATGAAAGTACTGCCACTGGATTTATAGACTGTTCCTCTTTAGGTCCTTTGGGCAGCGGTCTGCTCCGTACAGCAGAGGCTCCTCTGTCTGCCTTTTGGGGGGGTTCTCAGCGGCTCTATTTGAGGGGTCAGCATGGGGAGGGAAGGGGGAAGGTACACATCCAGGGATGCACTTTAATGATCACTGTTGTTTTTCCCTCAGAAGGGTTTTTTTTGTTTTGTTTTGTTGACATACTGTTTTCTTGTGTGTTTTTAATTTCACAGCTCAAAACAGCCATACCCATTGCCTCTACAGAGCTCTGGCAGATCAAACTTTGTTTACATCAAACTTGTTTTTGTATCCACAAACTTATCTGAAGCACTTTTTGATAGTGTAGTATTACATTTGAAGAAATGCCACATTGATTAATTGTCGATATTGTTTGTGTAGTGGTTGCGTGTGGCATCAGTGCAGGCTTGTGAAACAAGATCCTTTTGTAAAAACTTATGTTCATTAAAGTTGATCCAGAGGTCCCATTTTTAGGTCGATGGGAAATCTGAATCGGCTCATATTCCTCATTCATCCAGCCATGTGAAAATAGTTTTCTTTTAGTTTGTCCTCTTTCTAGCTGTTGATTGATCAGAGTGGATGTTTAGGGAAGTTTGGTTTAATTAGACCATTATATAATATCAGAGATCAGTCAAGTGAAGGAGAAATTTCGCCATTTTTGAATGTGTAACCTAGTCATACCATAACTCTACATTGCCATCTGGTGTCCATGGGAACCAAACGCTTGAAACATGATCGGTTGCTGGATGTGTTGCTGTGGCTGTCTATCAAACCAAGCTCTTTGTATTCATCTAATATTAAGGACCTTTAACTCAGAAGGTTTAGTATTCTCAACGCACTGTTACTGCTAGTCCTGCTATACAATACAATGACCAGTAGAAGTTAAATATTTGTGAATGAGACACATTCAGGAAGCACCACCGGCCGTTTACCTGCTCTAGTGAATTAGTTTTGTGGTGGCATATTGTCCTCCCTTTCCATGGAAAAACAAGCAGCACATTTTCAGTGGTAGCACTGTTAATGGAGACCTGATGATTTTAACCATTAAACTTACGAGAGGAAGCACTGTCTTTTCAATGGGAGCGAGTAAAAGTGGAGCATCAGACATACAAGTTCTGGATGATTGTGGCTCTGTTACGGTTCTTGGTTGCAACGATGACCGGACTCGTTGGATCATTGGTTGTATTAGTATTTGGGATCATCACTTGTGGTACTTTTGGAAATTGCGATGCTGGTGGAAGTCAGTCATTTTGTGTTCATCAGACATATAACAGAGGGCTCCTATCAAACTGCTCAAAGCTGTAATCTGTAACATTAAGACTGGCACAGAACCAACCAAGCAGCTGTTCCATTATAACACAATTTTTGGGAGTATATAATCTTTACCGCAACACAAACTTGGCAGATCTGCCGTTCAATGAGCAAAAAGTGAGTGCATACTACTCTATGATGGTTGTTTATTTGTATGTTGGGGAACGCCACCCTTTAGTCAATGGTAGAAAACATTTCTAGTGTGTATTTCAATGATTGAAAGTCCATTTTTACAATTTTTGTGAATGGTTCAAGGCCACTTAAGTTTAGTGCATGATTTAAAAGACACACACCAAGGGAGAAGGATGAAAGCCTCTCCCTGTTTTAAAACATGAAATTAGTACAAGAACAAAACAAATACTAAAGTGAAATAGCTGAAACGTGAAAGTTTATGTACTGTGCACCAAGAGCAAAACCATGGAATTTGTCTGACTGAGAATAGTGTTTAAAGATGAAGGCCTTATGTGAACTGTATAATAGTTAATAAATTAAATCTTGTAAAATTGTCCTTGGCTTTCTTGTGGTGTGTGTGTGCATGTGTGTGTGTGTGTCTTTGATTGATTCTTGAACAATTTGAGAGTTAACAGCAACAATTACTGCCACAACTTGTGAATTTTGGATTGAAATAACATTGGAACTGAATTTAAAAAGTTGTTTTCTGATTAGATTTTACAAAGTCGCTAGATGAACACTGTCACAGCGATCAACCAAACCCCGTTCACCTCAGACAGGCTACTATTATCTGCTTTTCACTTTATAATAGTGGAGTGAGGATTTAACCACAGCACAGCATGGATATATGGCCACTGCAGTATCAGATAATCTCTATTGAAATGTAACGTGAACAGCATATTTTCTCCTCAAATTACCACAGAGGTAAATCCTTGTTAAAAAAAAAAAAAGTGCACTGAACACCCATCTTATGAAAAGGCTAATCCGATACTGTACAAATAACATGAAAGAACTCTGCTGGAGTAACTAGAAGCTGTAGTGTGTAGGCACAGGTGCAGGTGACTCTGGAAAACATCAATTATTCACAGCATATCCGTCATGAGTGCCTGCACTCTTTTGGCAGACCGCTTGTCGTCACAGTATCTGTTGACGTCTGTGGAGGGAGTCGGAGGTAACAGTGATATGAGGCCATCTTGTGGCTGCAGAGCTGTACAGCTATGAGGACATGGCTTTTTGTGTCCATCCCATTACTGACAGTAGATTCACATGTGGCTTTTAAACATTATGTCTAAGATACAGTCATTGTACTCTCTGGTCCGGGCTTTACAGCTCAGATTTCTCTCTCTCTCATGACTCGTCCTTACTTGTATGCTTCACCAGTGCAAAACTGAACTGTGGTGGACTGCAGTGGGAAAGGCAGCTGCCCAGGGAACCCAGTCTCTAAGCCCCCCAAAATATAAAGGTTCAGTTCACTATTTCTATGTACATTTGATTAATCACAGCTTTGTTTACAGCTTGCACGCCTGCAGCAGAATGTGAGGTCTTCCCTCTCGTGGCCCTGACACTTTTGTCATACTTTTTATCATCAGCGACTGTTTTCTTTTATCTGTAAAATGTCAGAAAATGGTAAAATATGCCAATTTTTATTCCCTGGAAACAAAACCCTAAAATTTTAAGTTTACAATGATAGAAACCCATGAAAATAGAAAAATATTCAGATTTCTGAAGCTGGGACCAGTTCAGGTTTTGCATTTTTCCTTAAAAACGACAACAGTTTATCAAGTTTCATAACTGTTGCCCTTCATTTTCAGCCAATCAACTGATCAGGTCAAAAGGTGCCCATCAACAAAGTGTTGCTTGTGACCACCTAAGAGGTTGAAATGATATGTAAACAAACCTGTTGAGAATGACAGAAGCCGTGACGTATGAAAGATAGCTTTATTGCACAAGGTGTTAGAATGATCTTTTTAGTTTTTGCTTTCTTTTCATAGAAAATGTACTTTTGAACACAAGCAATTGCTATAACAAGCAACTCAAACAAATGTTTGGGATACCCTCAACATTTTTTTTTTTTTTTTTTTTTTTTTTTAGCTTTTGATTTTCATACATTTTTTCCTTCAATTTTTCCCTTTTAGCAAGCATGCAATGACTTTTTTGAGGATGAACAAAATACAAAATAATGATAATAAAAAAGTAAATAGGACAAATGACAACATCAAAAGACCTTTAAAAAAGAATAAAAATTCAACAAATTAGTATCAAAAACATAAAGGGAAAGAAAAATGTTTTTTTGCCCATTTCAGAAGTAAAATATTTTATTTTTGATACTATTTCAATTTTGAAATTGGGGCATTCAACCCTGATGTGTCCCCTGATTTATTCTGACGAAAATAGCTCTTCATACAAAACTGTGTTTTATGTACAAGACTTAAATCTATAAACAACACTGACAAAGGTAGAGATGATGGATCTAGTATGTTTAGGGTGGTGAATTTTTACGTTAATTTATCTGAGCAGGGGAAAAGGGCTGGAGTCTGAATGCTTCAGGTTTACAGACCAACTCCAGTCCAGTATATACACAATACAATAGTAGTTTGTGTGACCAAAAGAGCTACAAGTCCCTGATTTCACTTGGCTGAACTGGTTTTCGCCACAGGCCACATCCCTTAATACTGTTTGGCCTCTGGAACCAAAATTTTGACAAAATCCCAAATAAAAGTGAAATGAATATTAAAACTCAAAATCAACAGACCGACAGATACCCCCTCCCCTAAACAAATAAACAAACAAAGCAAATGGATAAATAAATATAAACCACAAAAGACTATCATGGAGATGCTTCAGAAAGACATTCCAATAGGTTCTTGTGTGAATGTACATTAGCGCAAAATGGAGGGGTATGGTGGTAAAGAAAGAAGGACATATACAGTACTTCAGACAGGGCAACAACAAAGATATCAATTGAGTGAACATTATATAATTTTCAAAACTGAACTCCCTGACATATAACATCTCTCAACATTATATTATTTTTCATTCACATCATGACGGGGATTCCCTCAGCTAGTTGTCTTTCTCTCTTTGAAGAGCGAAGGTGGCTGAGCGGCCGAGTCGGCCTCTGCCGCCTGCGCCACGAACGGAGGCCTTGATACCGTATCGTAACTCAAGTCTCTGACAACTTTACAGCAACGTTTCAAACCAACATAAAAACCTATCTGGGGATCCTCTGTGATACTGGTTTGGCTTCTTAATGTTGTCGTATCAACCAACATGCTATAGGCTCACAGCAGGCTTACAGGTCACAGAGCCAATATTCCCATGAGGAGGCTTTTCTGCCATGACCGAACATCCACAGTCAAGTAGACGTCGGACACCAGGGACGTTAGGATCTGTTCACCCAGTCAGCCAGTTCATCTTTTAAGGAACTGAAACTAAAACCAAGTGGACTATCTTACTTTTCCCATCTCAACACGGGGCTTGGATGGAAAGACCTTCTTTCTTTTCATACAGGAGCAAAACACTCTTCTCTTAGTCGGTCTACAAACAGTAACATACAGAAGATCCCGTATATATACTAAACTTTTTCTCTTTCTTTAGTCCAACCTTTTTAAAATTTCTATTTTTTAAATTTCATGATTGAGCGATTGTCTCGTTCTTAAATTTGACATTAACATTTAATTTCTGTATGTACCACAACACTATTGCGGTGCACACAATTTATACTTTGTCATAATTTAAATTAAATGTCAATAATATACCTACATAGAAATATATATGTAAATTCTTTATAATACCAAATATTCTCTATTTGTAATGTGAGAAATCATAGCTGGATCATTTGGGTTGTCATGATTTGTTTAAAAAGTTAGACACTGTTCAGCTGGAGAGATTCTGTCACATTAACATGATAGAAGTTTTTTGTGTACCTGAATCATTTTCTTTTGGAATCACCATTAAGAGAAACTCTGCCAATAGATATTTGGGACTTTAAGAGACACATAGAGGGTGAAAGATACAGTAAGAATAGGGAACTTAACTGGAAGTCCTGCATATTGACAATAATACTCAAACTATGGAGGACAGTATGTGTGTGCGTGAGAGACAGGATGGCCACACAGCTTCATACTGGCTATTGTAGTCTTCATCATCATAAACACAGAGCTCTTAGCTCCTCAATTAAAGTCAATATTTTCCAAATGACCACAGAATCGCTTCCTGGTTTTTTCTTTTGCTGTGCAACTCCTGTGAGAACTGAGCGGAGCTGAGCACCAGGCGGCTGGAACTGTTAGTTGGAGTTAGTAGTCCCAGGTGAACATGAAAATTAGGGTTAGCTGGGTCTCTGTCTGGGAGAACACCTATCCCGAGGAAAATTAGACAGAACGCTGGGCAGTTCACCATTAGTTGGGTGTAAAGAAAGATGGTTGCATGCCCTTTCTGGCCCAGACTGAAGAGCGCCAGAGTGGGGGCTGGCTGAGGAGTGGGACAGCAGTGCATGTCTGTGCAAGAGAATGGACTACACCAATGTGTATGACTTGGAGTAGGCCCCCACACTCTGTTTCTGCAGTCTCCCCAGTGCAGAGGAGCTGCTCTCGAGCAGCGAGTCTCTGGAGCCCCCCACCTTGTTACTGTTGGTGGGGTTGCTGCTCGTGCTGGAAGTGGAAGCTGTTGCTGCAGTGTTGGAGCTGGGCATGGTGAGAGTCCTCTGGGGTAAGGTGGCCGTGCCTGAGCTCGAGCCCAGGCTGCCCAGCCCAGAGTGGCCCAGCGTCAGGGCCTGCTGCTTGACAGGGTCTAGAGTCTTGTGGCGTCCCTGGGTGTGATACGCCCGCTGCGTCATGCTGCGGATCGAAGCTTCCCGCGGTGGCACAGCTGGGCACGGGTCATGCAGCTCCCCTTGCTTGCGGAAGAATGGGTCTGTTTTCATGTAGAGGGGGAGGTTGCAGAATTCACCTGAGAGACAAGAGAAAGGTTTGATCAAGATCCCGACACGAATTAAGCCATTTGAAATTAAAGTCACATTTGTGTCTTTTTGGCTGCTTCAACTGAAGGATGCTGAAAAATGATTTCAAAATTCATAGTAATGAATATATCCTGGGTCTTTTCTGCATAGTAGTTAGTTAGTTCAACATTTTGGCCCATTACCATGATCCCTATAGTCATAGCAGTAGGTTCGTTACCTTTAATTGTCAGTGCAAGCTATTTTTAGAACGGCGGAGCAGATCCGCGAGCTGCTCAGAGCTATGCTACAGAGGCTAATGGGATTTCTTGGTTTCCCTCATCAAACTCATCAAATACACAATCCAACAACTCCAAAACCTCCTTGTGGACAAGTTGTGACCTGCACATTCACCACGCTATGAGATAATAAGGGAACGTTACGAGACCGAGTTGTTTTCAAGGTAAATTCATGCAAAACCGCTGATGCACGTTTCCGTCGGGGACAGTTTTTCGGCGAGCAGTCTCTGCATTGCCTCAAAAACAACTTAATGTTCTGTATATCATAGCGTAGTGAATGTGCAGGTCACAACTTGTCCACCAGAGCGTTTTGGAGTTGTTGGATTGTGTATTTGATGAGTTTGATGAGGGAAACCAAGAAATCCCATTAGCCTCCGTAGCGTAGCTCTGAGCAGAAAAAAATGAGCTAAAAATAGCTTGCACCGACAATTAAAGGTAACGAACCTACTGCTTGGCCTAGAAGGGGCAATGACATGACATCTATAATGAGTATCTTAACTTTAATTGAATGCAAAAGAGAAGAGTTCTCGTCTTTCATACTTACTTTTGTTGGCGCGGTGGGGAATGGGCACTGCCACATTTTTACCGCGGTCATAGTCCTGCGGTTTGGGTGGTGAGGCGGTGAAGCGGCAGATGCCCGGTTCAGAGGGCGTGCTGAGGGAGGTCATGCTGTCCGCCGGGTCGTTGGTGCCCGTGGTCATTTGGTCAGATGAGCTGTCGGAGATGAAACACTCTGTAATGGTGAACTTGGCGTGCTGCAGGTGCTCCTCCAGCTTGGCGTGCTCATAGGCCCTCGCCAGCTCCTCGTAGGTGGAGGAGGCGCTCTCTGTCGACACCATGCTGTTGCGGCCTTTATCTGGAAAAACAGAGAATGGGTAAGTGTGGCAACCATTTATTGAGACACTGATTGATTAAATCGTCCATTGCTATTTTGTTGTCTTCTTGTTGTTATTATTATATGTTTCATCATCTTTAACTTTTTGAAATAGTGTATAATATCGGTGTTGATACTAAGCCAATGCAATTATAACTATAGAAAGGGGCAGGTACCATAAGCTTTTCTTCATCCTGCTCCTTTTCATTTATGGTGATTATGTGTACATCATGTGCAGTCATGTGAAGTATGTGAACCATGAATGGAATAAATCGAAATGAAATAAAATGTATGTTTTTTTTAGAGGTTGTAGAGGTTATAGATGGAGTAATCATTCTTTCTCTTTTCCTCCTTTAATTTGGTAATTTGACAATGCTTTTTCAGGTCTATACTGATCATCTGCCTCAAGATTGGTCTTAAATTAAACCATAAACTAAAATCTGAAATTCCTCTTAGGGCAAAAAAAAAAAAAAAAGTAGATGAGATAAAAGCACTATTAGCACAGAGAGTTGTGGTTTCATTGTGTAGCACAGGCCGAGATCGCCCCACCTGTGTCTTGGGAGAGGCTGGCGCTGTAGCTGTCGCTCTCGGTTGCAGTGATGCCATGAGAGCCCATCGTTCGCCAGTCTGAGGTCAGAGTCCGTGCCGAGGCCGTGGACTGACTCTGACTCGGTCGGCTCAGCGTCCACTGGCTGGAGTATCTGTTCCTGGAGCTGTGAGCTGATTTGATACTCTTCCTGGACACGGGGTCTGAGAGAGAGGTCACAGTGATCAGAGAACTGCTTTGTAGCCCAGAGTATGACATGGACATGTGATAAATTACAGGACTAGTGTTTGCATTGAGATTTACCTGCTCATTCCCTTCCATGTCATGTCACTGTGATATCTATTGCAAAAAACCTTCATGCTCTTCATGTTTAAGTTAAAACACAACTCACTTGTGCCTGGGCGGATGTCCGACATGTCAATCAGAGGCCCTGAGTTCTGGATGAGGGCCTGGTGGTGCAGAGACACGCCGGTACAGAAGTTCTGCGGATTCACAGACTGGCTAAACTCGGTGTCTGTCACTGGCACCGCTGCTTTGTCCTCCCCTGTTGCAACAATTTAACAAAAACTGTTAATTACTTACTCTAAACTAATCCGTTGAATGACAGTGGTGTTGTTGTGCTGCTATGTACCGATCTGTTTGATGCCTTCCTTGTCCTCAATGAGCAGCTGAACACGTGGGATGTCGATGTGGAGCCTCGGCCCTTGAGGAGGGCCCTTCACTGGAGTGTCTATACTGCGATTGTTCTTGCTGCACACGGCCACAAAGAAATGACACATACAGTTAAAGAGGTTTCTCTTATAAGGTTTTCCAGAAGAATAGATGTCATATAATAACTGGAGCTATTCCCATGCAGTCTGGCTCTTACCTGATAAGCATCTCAGCAAGGCTCTTAGCATCTATAAGAAGACAATAACTTAATTAGATTACAGTTGGCTGGGAGATAATCGTTTGAGCTTGTCATTCTCTGTTACATTAATCCATTACACACAATAACATTGATCTCTCTCTGAACTCTCTCTTTTCCCATCTCTCACCCCTAAGACGTTTAAGCCTCTTCTCCTTGCGTTTCTTGCGGATAATGAAGAGCAAAGCAACACCCAGAGTAACCAGGATGACGGGAGAGCCAATGGAGAACAGCTTTTTCACATCATCGCCCTCTCCACGAGCTGATTTGATGGGAGGGATTGTACCTATGGAGAGAAGAGGAACAAGAGAAAAATAAAGATCGTTTAGAGAAACATTAGTGTGAACGGTGGAGGCGCGAGAAGAGCGATGAAGAAATTTGGGATTCACTTACTACCATCGTAGTCAGTAGTGGCAAACTGGGAGCTCTGGTTGCCACACCCTGCGCTGTTGCAGGCCTTCATCTTGAGCTCGTACCAGGTGGCCTCCCGCAGCTCGCTGAGGAAGAGCTGAGTGGTGGAGTTGGCCTTGAGGCTCTGCCAGGCCCAGGTGCCTTTGGGTCTGAAGTCCAGCATCAGGTCCGTGATGGGGCAGCCGCCGCTGGTCCAGCCCTGCAGGTTGAGCCCAGCATGGGTGGAGTTGATGTGGGTGAGCAGCGGCTGGTCCTTATTGAACACCGGCTCTGTGGAGGAGAGGAGGAGAAGAGGAAAAGCAGGTTAGAAGGAGAAGAGAGCAGTATACTGTATGTATGTATGTACCGTATGTATGTATGTATGTATGTATGTATGTATGTCAAAGTCAAAGACAAAGTCAAAGTCAGCTTTATTGTCAATTCCACAATATGTACGGGACATAAGAGAATCAAAATTGTGTTTCTCTCAGACCCTCGGTGCAGACAGTAAATAGACATACAGACAGTAAACATTTAAAAAACAATAAAACTATCTGCGAATCTAAAATACCAATCTAGAATAAATATGAATAAAAAACTAAGCTAAACTAGTAATAAAAAAATAAGTAGAAGGCACAATAGCAGCAGTAGTTAAGTGCAAAAGACAGTAGCGACTTATTGTCTTTTTTTTTGTACTGGAATAAAGTGTATGTAAAATGTATGTATGTATGTATACAAATGTATATAAAATGTATGTATGTATGTGTGTATATATATATATAGGCATTTTATGGTTGGATTTATTTTTTTGGTCACAGTAGAGTAGTAGGGTTTTCGCTTTAATATAAGATTTTAGTATTTAGTGTAACAACTCAGTGTGTTACCGATTCTGATGATATTCTCATTTGATGCTGCAGCAGAACAACAAGACTATGGAGCCATTTTGTGTATTCATGTTGCATTATTAAAATTCCTTTTGAGAAAATTTTAATATTTTAATATAGGATTAGGCAAATGGAAAACAATCAACAAAACCCCTCCTGTTATTTCTCAGCTTCTCTACAATTATACATGTTTCCAATGCCTATAAACTGTGACGGGCAGCAGGCATGATTCATATTGCGTTCTTTGCACATATGGAAAATCAGGTAAAAGTGAGATGTAAAATTTCTATTTCTCAGAGTCAGCAAAGAAAGGTCAAAGTTAGACCAATATCTTTAACTACATTATGTCTTTCCACATGTTTTCTGCTTCACTCATGTTGACAACACTTTGGTTTCCTCTCCTCACCTCTCCCATGGGTCTTTGCCTCAATGATCTCGCTGATGCGCCCTGAGCCCACGCTGTTCTTCGCAGCCAACTTGACCTTGTACCAGGTGCCACAGCGCAGGTTGTCCAACCTGAAGGAGCGCTCGCTGGAGCTGATGAACACATCCCTCCACTCCTCTGTGTTGTCCACAGAGTACTGCAGCACAAACCCTGCAGAGTCACACACAGCACAGCTTCATGTCAAACACGAACAGCTGCTTTAAATAAATACTGACAAAAAAAATGTTTTAACTATGTGGCTCCTCGATGCTGTTACAACTACCAGACACCAGGGGGCGACAAGCAGCTACAAAACCGCTCTAGTTTGCCCAGAAACATTAAGCTTGTTGTTTACACTGTTGTATGCAGCATTAGTACAACTGACAGCAAGAGGGAGAAGCACAGGGATCTGGATCTGTCACAAAAACAACCAGAGTGTCTGGATCATACCTCTGATGGAGCTTCCTCCGTTGTCCCCGGGGATCCAGGCCAGGGTGATGGAGGAGGTCGAGGTGGTGGAGACCGTCAGACGTGGCTGGTCAGGAGGAACTGGGTGTAAACACACACACACACACACACATAGTGACTTAACAGAGCAGAAACATCGCAAAACAAACATGTCTTTCACTCATCCGTCCCACTCTAATACATCCTCCGCTCGTTCTTTACCTTGCACCACCAGGTTGACTATGATGGTGTCAAAGCCCAGTGTGTTCGTGGCCGTACAGGTGTAGTACCCAGAATCCTCTGCTTTCACTGAACGTAGCACCAGGGTGCCGTTGGATAGGATCTGCCGCTGGCTGTCGGCTGTGACTGGGATGGCAGAGTCCTCACTGACAAAAAGCACAGAGAGGCCACGGATGTTAACACCCTCATCCTGCAGCAACTTTAGTTTATTTGTCTGAATTTTCTGAATGAATCGTGATGGTGACGTATAGATCGGTATATGAGATGAGCAGCTCTGACCTGTCTTTGGTCCATTTAATGGTGGGAGCCGGCTCTCCCACTGAGCTGCAGGGCAGGCGCACTTCCTTCATCCAGGGTGTGGTCACTGTGCCCCCGAAGGACAGGATCTTAGCCGGGACTGCTCACAGAGACACACAGAAACACAAAACTTTGTCACACACTTTCACATTCAGATGATGGCAGACACAATAAGACAACAAAAATCATAAAAATGTCTCTGTTCATACTTGAGGTTGTCTACCTGCCTGTCTCTGCTGTTCGCTGCCCAGTTTGTCTGAAAGGCCTAAAACTTAAACTGCCGGGGGAATAAAAAGCTGTGGAGCAGTGTTTTAGTGAAGCCCCTCCCCTCGGCTTCAGTCTATCTTTTCTCCATAGATCCTCCCCTCTATTGATTCTCTCCTGCTACTTCTCTCCCCAAGGGTCATTTTACTGGATAGGCCCTGTTCATCACCACATAATTAACAACAGCGTTTCTTGCCACATAGCCGCCGCTCAATCAATACTATGGCTGTCAATCAATAGCGGAGAGAGCAGACAGAGGAAGGGGAGCGGAGAGCGAGAGCGATGAAAGTGATATATAAACAGGACATCATGTTGCCGTATCATAGCCGTCTTTAGAGAGCTCTCCCTCATAACCTTTACAGAGATCGCTTTACCCTTCTCCTCCACTACAGGCTCGCCCGGAGGACCCACCTTTCCCAGCAGGCTCCACTGTGACCTTTGAGCTGATGTTGCCACGGCCGGCAGTTGTCACGGCTGCAGCCCAGATGTGGTATTGTTTGCCACGGGTAAGGTGCGTGATGCGGTAGAAGAGCATCTCTGGGTTGGCCTCGTACTCGCTGGGCGCCTGCGACAGAGGGCACGCAACATCGTGTTAGGAAACGACCACGACACAGTGACACAGCAGGCCGGGTGGTACGGGCTCTGATAGACGGAAATATGGATTGAAACAATCCGTGTGCATTGAAACTTTTCTGACAGTTTTTTCAAAGCTGAAATTTTACAACAGGGAAAACACAGGTAAGATGAACGAACATGCGAGGGCTCGGCTGTGTTTAAGTGTCTGGTGGCATTTTGGGTTCCAGGAAAAACATTTAAGGAAAGGACAGGAAAAGTCTAAATTTTAATCTTTTTGTTTTAGATTTTCTCTATTGTATTTTAAATCCCTGACCTCACTGAGAAACCAAGATGAACATATAGAAACACAGATCTCATTAGGAGGCTTTTAAAAATATTTTGCATGTGATGTTTAAGTCTTATATATGGAACAAGATGCATTACTGTATTTTATTATCTTATGCTCCCATAGGCTTTCGTAATTTTTGCCTTGTGAATCTGCATATTTACCTTTTTAGACATTATAGTCTTTAGAATTAAAATTTTTGATTAACCTTAAACATCATATGTAACAATTTTATTTGCAGCCTCAATGCTTCATTAGAATTTAAGCATCCAGTTGTTTTTCCTGTTTTCTGTTTAATTCAGTGTTTCTTGCCTTTGTATTTTCTTTTTCTCAGTAATGTTGTTATCAGAGGCCTTTCTCACCATAAATGATCTCTTTATGGACTCCACTGCCGGATTTATGTGGATTGTCCTGTAAACTAAGTGATTTGAAAAACTAAATATGACTCTCAGAAGATTGCTGACACTAATCCCGAAGTAGGCACTGATAAGAAGTATTTACATTTTCCTGACTGAAAGATAAATTATAGGAATGTCACATTGCACGGATTTGCCTGTTGTTGAATTTATTTACCTTTGATGTACAAGTTAAAGGTTTAAATTCTAAATTAATTGAATTATTTCACTTTATAAAGATGCAGATACATTCACTGGATTATAAAAAAAATAACAATTGTGTCTTTAATTCGAGATTAAATGACGAGTTCCTGTGAATATTTCCCAGACAAGCACATCTTTAAGACGACATCCACACACGTGCACCTGCACACAAACGCCAACGCACACACACAAAAACACCAAAAACACTGTTTTCTCTCAAGTCGAGCCTCTGTTCTATCTCTTTAATCTGTTCATCTCTCAATGTTCATCTTCAGTTCCTTCACCATTTGCTTTTCCCTCTTTCCCTCTATCGCTCTCCGTCTAGCTCAGTGAAGAGGAGAGGATGGAGGGACAAGGGGAGGGAGGGTGTGTGTGCGTGTATGTGTGTGTGTGTGCGTGTGCATGTGCATGTGTGTGTGTGTAGGGGGTGCATTCGTACATTCCTCCGGCATAGCGGTGGTGTTGTGGTGATCCAGGGAGTGATACAGGGAGATAATGAAAAGACGGACAAAAGCACTCTCATCTCGATGTGACTGATACCCTCCTCTGCTCCTCCTGCCTGTCTCTCACTCTCTCCTCCACTTCCTCTCCCCTCATCCCTCTCTTTTTCTCTCATTTCCCCTTGGTCTCTCCCTACCTCTAATGGTGTGTCTCTTTCTCTCTCTCTCTCTCTCTCAACCTCCTTTCCCCCTCCCTCCCTCCCTCCCTCTCTCCTCCCTGCCTGTGCTCATTTACATGGCACTCATGCTCAGAGAAGGAGGAGTATTTGTGAATAATAAGAAAGTGAGATTCGAGCCTGATATCACGATTTCACCGCGCGCTGGTGTTTGTGGTGTACATGATCTAACCACAGCTGAAATGCCGCACATACATGTATAAATAGAAAATATTGAAATGTGATGTCTGCATGTGTGTGTGTGTGTGTGAGTGTGTGTGTTTCTGATGCGGCAGTGTGCATGTGTGAGCTTGTTCTCTGCCTCATTTGCATATCTACGTCTCATCACGTTGCCAAGACAACCTCATCTGTTCATCTGGGAGGGCAGGAAATAAAGCGATGGTGCAAACACAGTGAAAGAGAGACACGCAATGATTCACACACACACACACACACACACACACACACACACACACACACACACATACGTGCACACTTACAGGTTCAATTAATAAGAGTGGTTACAAATTAATTGTTTCAATCTGCAGTTTTTTTTTTTATCAAGTCCAATCACCTGGAACATTTTCTACTGGGCACTTGTGAGTCACGCCCACGGAGCAACAGAGACTTACCGGCTGGCCCGACCCCGGGCTGGAGCAGTAGATGGTGTACTTGCGGATGACACCGTTTGGTTTGTGCGGAGGTAACCAGGACACGACCACACTACTTGGAGAAGAGGGAACTGCTTTGATGCCAGCTGGTGGTCCGGGAACTGGGGAAGGGAAAAAAACATATGAACACCATCAGAATGAATGGTGGTGGGAGACATATTGTATATTATATACATGTATGAGCTTCTGCGTGTGTGTGTTTTTGTGCACACACATGCTGGGTGTTAAGTGCCCATTAAAGTGAGCAGGCTTGTTTGCAGATTGGTGGTGTTATCCCTCACTAAGCTGCTCGGAGAGGACTTGGAAGAACTCCCTTTGGGTAGACGGGCCGTGACATATGTTCATTCAGACATTGGTCAGCGTTTCTGACTCTGTGACACCCAGCCTTCTCTTAACTCTCCGACACACACACACACACACACACACACAAACAGATTAGACACTATCGTCTGATCCTCTGCTTGCCACTTCAGCTTGACACTGGACACCGCTTAATACTCTTATTACAAGCTAAAGCATGAGAAGAAGGGGTTTGAAATGGAAGCAAATGCACACACACATCAGGACACTGGAAGCTGTTTAAAGTGAACAACGACGCTTTTGTCACGTCGGCTCCACAGCGAGAGGTTCACGGTGTCGAGTTTATTCAGTCGCCCACATAAATATACTTGTTCCTGACAGTGGGCCTCTACAGAAGGAGGCTACCACAGTGTAAAGACCCAGCCCTGTGAATCCATCCCCCCTTGTTCCTCCTTTTCTTATACGTGAGGCCCCCCCCCCCCAGAGTCTTGCCATTCAACCCACCGCTGCCCTCAGGCGTCCTCACCCTGCACTTTACACTGTCAAGGAGGAAAAACAACACAAACTCAGAAAAGGGTCGATGTAGTGAGGCAGGTTTTAAAAGAGGGAGGCGGGGATGGCGAGAATGATACAGTAGGTGCAGTTCCTGGGGGAGAGATGACGATGGGATGTTCGGGGGGGCACCATCATTATCATAACTGGACCTCCATGTTAAAGTAGGAGTGGCGGTGGGAGGGTGTGTGTGTGTGTGTGTGGGGAGGGGAGTTAAGTCCCATCTGGTGCCCAAAATCTGCCCAAATTTTGCTGACAGTCTGCCGCACAGCCAGCACAGCCCACAGCGGTGATGAGGGCGAGAGGCACAATGGCGCTGAGCGAGCGGCTCCACCTCCATGAATATATTATGCACCGCTGTGCCAATCAGAGGAGCATGTCACAGCAGACGGCTAATACACATTTCACCGATGACATTTCTATTTGGTCTTTTTTTTCATCTCATTCAATTTTGTCAGCCAAGAATAATCCGTGTGATCACCTTTCTATCTTTCCATCTTCAACCCCGAGGCCCCTCCTCCTTCCCCCTCCTCTATGAAGAGACATGGATCTGGCTGTAATCCCGCCTCCAATGGTGTAAGCACAAAATTAATTCTCTCTAATCCAAGAGGAGTTAATCCTTACGCCCATGGCAAGAGGTTTGGTGGAAAAGACACAGACCCAGGCTGATGGCTGATTCTTGGATGCTATATGGTCCCAAAGAGCAGCCCCCCCCTCCTCTCCCCTCAGCGTCTCCCGCCAGCCGCCCCTTCAGCCTTGAGCCATAGACCAAAGCCTCTTAATTCTCATTAGCACTGCTAATGGAGCTTCCCAGCACAAATGAGCTTTTGTCATGGGTTTGAGATACGGACCAGCTCCCTTTTTTTTATCTGCCCCCCTATTTTACCCTCAGCGCATACACTTAAATATAAGAACGAATAAATTAAACACTGAAATATTTCAGTTTCTGTTTTTGTTCCCGTGTATACTCACGATCTTCGCGGGTTTGGATATACAGGACGTTGCTGCGGACTCCATCTCCAGCCTGTGTGTAGGCCAGCACCTGAACGCTGTAGTTGGTGAACTTCTCCAGCCCTCGCAGCTCCACCTGTTCGCGAGTCGTGGTGATATTCTGCATCTCTCCCCACTCTGAGAGAGAACAGGAAGGAAAGACTCGCTTGAGAGAGCACTGGTGGTTGTCGGGAGGACAGGCAACACAGACCAGCTCTTGCTTCGCCAGAAATGTTTTGAAGGAAATGTGACTACAGCCTGGATTACAAGGCAGCATCTGAAGGGAGAAGTTGGTGAAGGATATTAAAGCAGAGACTAGTTTGTATGCTATGTCCCGTATTTAGTTAGGTTTACTAAAGCACTGGGTTAAGATTAAAGCAGGGGTGTCAAACTTGAGGTAAATTCATGCAAAACCGCTGATGCACGTTCCCGTCGGGGGCAGTTTTTCGGCAAGCAGTCTCTGCATTTGCCTCGAAAACAACTCTGTCTCGTAACGTTCTGTTATTATCTCATAGCGTGGTGAATGTGCAGGTCACAACTTGTCCACGAGAGCCTTTTGGAGTTGTTGGATTGTGTATTTGATGAGTTTGATGAAACTAAGAAATCCCATTAGCCTCCGTAGCGTACTGTAGCTCTGAGCAGCTCGCGGCTCTGCTCCGCCATTCTAAAAATAGCTTGCACTGACAATTAAAGGTAACAAACCTACTCCTGGGCCAATTTGCCAAAATGTTGAACTACCCCTTTAAGATGTTTAGAGTTAGTGAACTATCCTTTTACAAAACATTATGAACATCTTGAAATTTCGTGAGAAAAAATTTTGCAATTTCAACAATATGATGCCTCTTCTGTCTTTTATATAGTTTTCACACTTGGCAAATTCATCCCACGGGCCGGATTGGACCCTCTGGTAGGTCGGTTTTGGCCCACGGGCCGCAGGTTTGACACCCCTGAATTAAAGAATAATTGTAGTTTTCTGGATCACATTTCCCACAAAACACACTTGCTAATGCAAATGAACATATTTTTGGGAGACAGGGTTGAACAGTCATAGGAGAAACACAAACACAGTCAACCACAGCACTGTCATCTCAGCGACCACCATCAATACTGACGGAGTTTAAAGATCCAACACGGACACAAAACAAGGGCAAACGAGAACCAATCCAAAGACGACACCAAAAAGGAACAGGAAGTGCTTCATGAGGAAGGTGCGGACACATATCGACACATCAGGACGCACGGCACCGACAGAGAGGTAAGTGGCGGGTGGGAGAGGGTGGGGAAGTTTAGAATGAGATAGGTGATAATTACTCTGCATCGGCCAATGGGCCTGGCCCCCACAGCACCCACCTCCGTCAGGGAAGAGGGACCAAAACACAACGCGGTAGCCTTTCAGCACACCGTGCAGCGTCAGCCGTGGAGGCTCTGCCCATGTGATCACCGCCTCGTCCGACGTCACCGAGATGGCTCGCACGTTCTGCGGAGGCTCGCTGGGCACTGGGAGAAGACAGGGGGAGATAGAGAGTCAGCGTTGCGAGGCTTTTTTTAGGCTGTTTCCAAAGACTTCACCTCGTCCAAAAACCCTTGTTATTGCTGTCGCTAAGAAGACCTGACTGATCTAGCATGGCGACTGAAGCACTGATAATTAATGACTACTCAACACCACAACCCAGGGGCAATCTCTGCTGAAATAAATCAGTCAAATAAGCTCAAATTAGCTCTCAATAGCTCCTCGTTCACTGGTAGCTTTTAGAGCAGCGAGGAGAGAGGGAGAGGAGGTGTGGAGGTGTGGAGGGGGGGGGTTGATGGAAAAAGAGGAAGAGCTCTGAGAGAGAGCAACATGAATAGTAAAACAGCCACACCTTAAGGGGTTAAAATGCAGATGAGGTGGGTGGGCTGAGCGGAGATGTGGAGGATAAAATCTGGAGGAAGACAATGTTCATCTTGAAGGTAATTGCCGTTGTAGGGGCAGCTCCAGACTGCAGATCTGGACAATTACCATTACTGTTACTGTTACCATGATCAGGGTGTCTATTATTACTGTCCACACAGGGAAAGGGAGGGCCCCGTGGAAAATATAGAAAACATAAAAATAGACATGTGGAGAGATGAGGAGGGAACCGACTGGAGGAAGAGGAAGATGAAGAAAAAGGGAGGAGGAGAAAACGAGGTAGAGTGGGCAGACATTTAGAGAGTAATGGGGTTCCTTGTTCCTCTCTCACTCTCTTCCAGCCTAATGAGGGTGCTAATTAAAGTTGAAAGAATAATGGGGGATGTGCTGAAAATTCATTTCTACCATTTTGTTTGAGCATTTGTGTCTATATGTGTTTGTTAGCTTCCATAAATGTATGTGTCTTCCACCCTGTTTTTGCACTGGAGTCTGTTTACTTATTTATTCATTAATGACAAATCAAATCGATCGATAGATAGAAAAGAAGCTGGCTGATTTTCATTTCTTCTCCATTCTGCCCTCACACAAACTGAGCACTAGCAGTTTACTCTCCTCCTCCTCCTTCATCTTGCCATCTACTTTTCCTACCATCTTCCAGCGTTGTCGCGTTGATCTCAGTACTGGAGGGGCCGGTCCCGGCTCTGTTGAAGGCCTGGACCACTACTCCGTACTGGGCAAACTTCTTTAGGTTGTCCAGAGTGTACACCTCGCTGTCGCCGGTCGCCTTCATCTCCACGATGCTGTACTGGCCGTTGCTGCCGGGGCCGTTCTCTCTGTAGCCGATCTGGTAGCCTCGGATCACCCCGTTCTGCAGCTCCTTCTTTGGAGCCTGAAAGAAATGTGGTGATATTATATTATTATGATATATATAGACACAACTTATACCTTGTTAAGCTGCATTAAAATTTCAGATGAAATTTCAGATTTCAGATGGTGAGCAAGGGTTGTAGGATTTAGCAGTGATGTGTTCAGTAATAGAGGAAGAAATAAAACACAGTACAAGTAAAAAATAAAAGATTTTCAACTGTTTCTATGCTGATGATCTGAGTTGTAATTGTTATCTTATTTTAGTTTACTTTTCATTATTTGTCATACGACAGTGACTCAACTTAAAGCAGAAGTAAGCGATCCGGTCGTTTTCGCTAATGCTGTGTTCCAGGCAGGCTTTTGAAATCGTAAATTACAGCTTCAAGTCACAACTTATGATTTTGTAGCGTTCCAGGCAACCCACTCGTGTTTTTCCGACCTGTTTTACCGGTGAAAGTCACTATAACGGCCACTCGTAACTTCCGACCGGTGAACTCGTACCAGATCGAACTGGTACAACTTCACAGGTCGGAAAAACAGGAGTTACGAGTTGCCTTGAACGCACCATAACAGTCCTCGTCCCTACGTCGCCACATTCACGGCGTCCCTTGGCTGCACACACAGCCCTGCATGCCGTTCTCTCTCCTCATTGGATAAAAACTGTAGGATACGATAAATGTTTTCTCCTCGGCTCAGAGCAGAGCAGAGGGACTGACAGACCCGTGTTTCAGTCCAAACACTCTATGTAAGTGATTGCTGTCGGAAGATAGAACTATTTAAGACTTATATTAACACAAATTTATCACTTACTTCTGCTTTAACTCGTTTAAAAATAAAAGTGAGGAAAAGCTTCAACATTTGTACCAAAATCTCATAACTCCACCTTAAGTTATAACTATTAATCATAAGTTAAATGTTTGGGTTTTCCTAGGCCAAGGAACATCTAGGTCGAGACATACACAACAGTTTAAGGACAGTGTGGTTGATTTTGATTAGTTTATTCAGATTTTGATTAAATCAGAAATCACTGTTGATTATGGCTGATAAGTAATAATAGAGTTTACCCTCCATGTGACCCGGATGCTCTGGGATGTCATCGGCTGGAGGACTACATCCATCGGTGGCCCGTCAGGTGCTGTTGATACAAGATGTCAGTAGAGTCTTACTGTGCATAGGCCTGATCCATATTGACAAAATACAGGACAGACGTAAAAAGGAAATGTGAGGATTTTCAGAGGAGGACCCAGAACACTTACGAGCTTCCTCGGTGCTGATTGTGAGCTCTTTGCTGGGAAGGCTGCGGCCGATCTTATTGTACGAGTACATGCGGATGCTGTAAACACACGCAGGGTGCAACTCCACAATGTTGGCTTGGTTGTTGGTGGGTGAGATGTTCCTGGTTGTGTACATGTGATCCCAGGAGTCTGTGCAAATGCAAGAACATCTCAAATTCAAAAATAATGTATCTTAAAAAAAAAAATCTGACATGCTCTGTTTGATACATGCGATACACACCTGACTTGTTCTTGTACTCGATGTCGTAACTGGTGATGATGCTGTTTCCATCAAACCTTTGGATCCAGCGCAGGTTCATGCTTCTGTCCTTCACCTCCCTCACTTCCAGCTCTGGCGGATCTGGCGGCTCTGTGTGAAGAGTGAGACAAAGTGAGCTCTTCAACCACAGGAGATAATGCTGCAACATTTCCTGTAACATAACCGTTTAGCCCTGAAGCTTTAGAATAGAGTCATGTATAAGATGTGGATATATAGATACCCTGCACAGTCAGCTGGATGAGCCCTCGACCTTCTCCATAGGAGTTGATAGCGTGGCAGGAGAAGAAGACAGAGTCTCCTCGCTCGGCTGGGTTCAGCTGTGGCGTAAAAACAAACAGGACGGGGGTCACAGTGTGTCTAGAAAAATCCACAGAAAATGCACCACAGCAAACAACAAACATCTTCCTTAATAACACACCACATAGACACCAATATTGTGCCTTAAAATCTGACTCTGTGACCCTGTACGCTCAATATGGAGCTGCCTTAAGGAGCCAGTTCACCTGTCTTACTGGTACAGCCTGCAAATGAGGAGAGAAATTCCTAAAATGGCAGAACTGAGAGATTTTATTCATTTATTTATTTATTTGATTTGCCTGGAAGAGGTACACATTATTTCCCTGGGCAAATTATTATTTTTTTTTTACCAAAATAAAAGCTTTTCATGTAGCTAAATGTTGGGCATATTGTGAGTTCATGGACTTATTTTTACCAGATGTGTCCAAATCTCTTTGGTTAAATTTTCTCTACAGCATCAGACTGCCTGTATATTAATCTGTTTTTAAATGATGTGTACCTTTTATAGTATTATTTTAGTGACCTGTGCCTTTTTGTTTTGTATTGTACATTCCTTCAAATGGACCATGAGTCTGCAATAAAGATATGAATGAAAAACTCAGTCTGTCTCTGACCTTTAGGGTGGAGATGACTTCGTCCCCCTTCTTGTTGATGGTAATGGAGTAACGGGGGTTTCTCTCTGCGTCGATGACGGTGTCCCCTCTCTCCCAGCGGATGATGATGGGTTGCTCGCCCCGCGCCGTGCAGTTCAGCTCCTTGGTCTGGCCCTTCCTCGCCATGGTAGTGTTGGGGTGGCTGGTGATCATGGCAGGAACTAAGCAGAATCACAGACACATGTCAGTGTGACGAATAGTATTATATGCAGTAATGAGATGAGGGAACGGGGATGTGGTATTGGAAACCCAGGATATATTACAGATGTATAGACATCTCTATTTCTGGCCTTCGTTCTCCATTTTCATTTCACGCTTCAAGCCCCGCTGGATCTCTTAGACTACCTCCTCCCTGTCTGCCCTCTTCTACCCCTTCTTTCCAAACTCCTGCCTCTCTTCTTCTCCTCATTTCCTCAGACATAGATTATTGATTGAAGGGGTTCCTGTGGTTTTGTTTTCATCACTAATTCATCAGCCCCTTTTCCCCACACCAAGCTTCGGGAGCACACAGACAGCCAGCCAGAACACATCAATCAATATCAAAGATAGCCCTGGTTAAGGACGTGCAAGACAGACAAGATTTTGTGGGGTTCCACGCAGGCCGCACTAGCCCGGGGGCAAAAGTGCATCTTAGAGGGGCTGATCCCTCTCCAAAAAGACACGACTTATCTCTGTATACAGTACACAAGCCAGGAGATGTGGTTATATGAAAGGAAGTGTGTTGAAGCCAAAGAGAGAATGATTGACACTTACTCTTGACAGTGAGGATCATGCTCTTACTGATGTCTGAGCCCACTCCATTGGAGGCCTGACAGAGGTAGTAGCCTCGGTCGTCCTCCAGAACGTGTCGGATGAGCAGAGAGCCATTTGACATGATCTGGATGCGGCCGGTTAGCGGGACTGGGTGGTACTGCTGAGGGTTTCCTACGCCTGCAACACAAAGCAAACGCGTGTCACTGTATTTATTTATTTCTCATTCTTCGTGTGAGCTTTGTATCAATATCGTAGGGATGATGTGCTGATTTTTACCTTTGGCGTGTTTCCACATGACCTTTGGAGGCGGATAACCCTCCACAGAGCAGTTGAGGACTCCAGCTTTGCCATAGATGCAGTCCTGGTTGTTGGGCTGCACAACAAAACGTGGTGGAACTGGGAAACGAGAAGATGCACTGAAGTCAAATAAAAGCTTTTACAGGACGAAAAAAAAAAAAAAAAAAAAGGTTGGATGTTGGATGTGTTCCTAAAATAACACGTTCAATTCCAGGCTCCCACTGCACATTAGCTATCACATCTGATCTGACCTAATTCATTATCACTGTGCCACTCTCCTCTCACTCCGGTCCCTCACCAGTGACAATCAACTGTCTCTCCCAGCTGACGGTGGCGGCGGCGTTGCTGGCGATGCAGGTGTAGTTTCCGTTGTGCTTCAGTGTCACCTTGGAGATTTGTAGGGAGCTCATGAACTCTTTGGTCTCTATCGCCACGCCAGAGGCGGAGCCTGGCACGATGAGCTGGCCGTCTTTGTGCCAGGTGATGCGTATGGGCATGTCCCCAGATGACACCACGCAGGCGATGTACATGAGCTTCCCCACTGAGGTAGAGGGGATATCAAAGGGCTGGATGAGCGGCGGCACTGAGGAGGAGAGAGAGGAGGAGGAAGAGGGAGGAAGAGCGCAGAGAGTCAGTAGGAATAGAGGCGGCGATAGATGTGGAAGAGTGGCGGCGTGGCCATCTGGAGCAATGCTGAGAGAGAGAGAGAGAAGGTCATTGGCCAGTGGGTCTCCCCCCCTTCAGCCCCCATCTCCTGCAGCCCATAATAGCTGCTCTGGTTAGAGTCCAATTGGCAGGAGGAAGTCATTCCGTTGCCATAGTAATGGAGGTTGGGGTGGGGGTACTACAGCTGAGACATCTGGGGGATTTAATCTAGGCTTCATTATTATTCATCTAATTAAATCAGAGACACACTCACACGCAGGCGGCACACGCGCTCACACCCTTAAACACCTCTGCAGCTGCCCCGCTGCCATCGTGACCCGACTCACAGACCAAACAAAATGCAGACGCAAATGTAGCAACACATCTATCCTAAAAACACAACATCTGTCATAAAGCATTAGTGCCTCTCCACAACTTTGCACACTGTTCCCACCAAATGGCGGTGACTGGAAATCTGTATTTGTATCATCTGTGAGCTGTACAAATTATGCTTGTTTATGTTTTTTAACCAATCCAGTCTGAATGTCAAACTAAGAGCTGGTTAGACTTTATTTTTTTGGACAGATTACTTTCCCACTATGCATAAAGAAGTGAAAGTTACAGCAGGAATACTTGTTTCAGGTGGAGCTACAGTACATTAAAGGGATAGTTCACCCAAAATTCAAATTGCACTCATCATCTACTCACCCTCATGTCGACTAAGGGCTGGGAGAAGTTTCAGAGTTATCCGTGGCTTCTCTGAGTTACAGGGGGTCTCGGCGTAGCAGTGCATGTCCATATAATGGTTGCAAATGGATACCACTTTTCTTCGTAACAAAAAGACACACCACAAAACATCCAAATAAATGCGATTTGCGCCGGCATCAGTAATCATACTGACGCCGGCGCAAATCGCGTGAGATTTGGACGGACCAGGAAGAGGAGCTTCGAGAAGCTTCCGCTACAAACAAGCTTGAAATATAGACTTATTTAATTTTTTTCGGAACAATTTCGCATTTAGGGGCTTCAATACAAGACGGACATTACATACGAGCAGCATGGAGGTATTTGGATGTTTTTTGGTGTGTCTTTTTGTTACGAAGAAAAGTGGTATCCATTTGCAACCGTTATATTGACATGCACTGCTACGCCGAGACCCCCTGTGACTCAGAGAAGCCACGGATAACTCTGAAACTTCTCCCAGCCCTTAGTCCACATGAGGGTGAGTAGATAATGAGTGCGATTTGAATTTTGGGTGAACTATCCCTTTAAATGTGACAGGGATCACTGTAAAATGGGATTTTTAATATGTTTTTTTTTAACTAAATCAAATGTCCAGTGCATTTTTATCCATCTGTACCAACTCTTCATTCCACGCTCACCTTTGACAGTGACGTGGACGGTCTGATTGATCGACACCTGGGGCTGGATCAGCACGCTGCACAAGTAGGTGCCCTCGTCCGCACCCTTCTGCACGTCCGTCAGCCGCAGGGTGCCGTTCTCAAACACCACTTGACGATGATTATCAGGCAGCTGCATCCCGTCCTTCAGCCACTTGATGGAGTAATACGGGTAACCAATCACGCGGCATGTAATGTAGGTGTTCCTGCCCGCCACTGCGGTGATGTCCCGCATGGGTCTGATTCGAGGTGGACCTGGAGACACAGGGAAGAGAGGGAGGGGATGGAGGGGAGGAGACAGAGAGAGACACAGAGGTCGGAGAGAGGGGCAGATGAGGTGAGGGAGGTCATGGCAGAGTAAGGGAGCAGCCACGGAGACAGGAGGTGAAGAGATAAAGGTTGAGGGATAGAGTGATTGGGGCAAGTTGACAGGTGGAGAGGGAGGTTAGTTATGCTCCCTTTACTAAAATCTGATTGAGGATATTTGTTGATTGTAGCCTAATCAATACTGTGTATCTATGTGATTGGTTGTACTTTTTGAGGTGACCCTCAGACAGACAGATAGATAGATAGATAGATAGATAGATAGATAGATAGATAGATAGATAGATAGATAGATAGATAGATAGATAGATAGATAGATAGATAGATAGATAGATAGATAGATAGATAGATAGATACAGTAGACAGATCGATAGACAGATCGATCGATAGACAGATAGATAGATAGATAGATAGATAGATAGATAGATAGATAGATAGATAGATAGATAGATAGATAGATAGATAGATAGATACAGTAGACAGATCGATAGACAGATCGATCGATAGACAGATAGATAGATAGATAGATAGATAGATAGATAGATAGATAGATAGATAGATAGATAGATAGATAGATAGATAGATAGATAGATAGATAGATAGATAGATAGATAGATAGATAGATAGATAGATAGATAGATAGATACAGTAGACAGATCGATAGACAGATCGATAGACAGATCGATCGATAGACAGATAGACAGCTAGATAGATAGATAGATAGATAGATAGATAGATAGATAGATAGATAGATAGATAGATACAGTAGACAGATCGATGATAGACAGATAGACAGATCGATAGACAGATAGACAGATAGACAGATAGACAGATGTGAAATCAGTGTGATCTAAACTTCTCTAGCCCCTGGGTGTCTGTATGGAGTCAGGTGTAGAGTGCATTTATATTGAAAAGCAGACAGGCACCTCTTACGTTTATGCGCGCTTGGTACTCGGCGCTACCGGCCGAGTTGCGTGCGACGCAACGATAGACCCCCCCATCTCGAATGAGCGGGCTGCTGACGTTGACGTGCGACACCGTCAGGCCGTCCGACTGGGTGTACTGGCTGGTCTTGTAGGTGGAGTCCCGCACCACAGGCTCGTCGTCCAGCGTCCAGGTGATGGAGGGGGGCGGGGCTCCTTTGGCTGCGCACATGAGGGAGAAAGGCTCGCCGGGGTTGACCACCCGCTCGCTGAAGGAAGACACGATACGAGGAGTACCATCTGAGAGGAGAGAGGGAGGGATAGGGAGAGGACGAGAAAATAGGGACCATTATTTTGAAGAATCATCAAAGTTCAAATTTGGTTTTCTGTCGTTTTGCTGCCATAAAACCAGTGGTGGACAGTAACGGAGTAAATTTACTTGAGTACTGTACTTGAGTACACATCCAGAGGATTTGTACTTTACTTGAGTATTAGATTTCTTTGGTACTTATTACTCTTACTTGAATACATTTCCAAGACAAATATTTTTACTTTTACTCAAGTTAATTTCTAGGAAGGCTGAAAAGTAGTCGTTACTTTCAGGTCTGATCTCTTTTTTTTCTAAAATACTATTGAACACAAGCTGCATTTGTCAAAGAAGGAAACCCTAACCCCTAAAAGCAGCACATCAGTGGAGGTGGTTTCAAAGAGTTAATTTTCAGAAACAAGAGTTAAAAGGTCCTTAAATTCATTTAGAAAAAAATATAGTAATTCATTGATAAAAATAAGAGATTTACTCTTATTCTTACTCTTACTTTTACTTAAAGTAAATTTAAAAGCATGTACTTTTGGATACTTAAGTACCTTTAAAAGCAAGTCCTTTTTTACTCGAGTAACATGTCGACTGAGCTACTTTTACTTGTAACGGAGTAAATTTTGACCAGCAGTATTTGTGCTCTCACTCAAGTACTGGGGTCGAGTACTCTGTCCACTTACCCTCTAGCAGAATAATGGAAAAGTCCTGAGCGGTGTGGCCCTTTCGGGAGGCGAAGCACTGGTAGGCCCCGGAGTGGAACTTCTGCGCTGCAGTGATCTGCAGGGTGTCGTTGTGTTGTCCCTGGATGGAGATGTGCTGGTCGGGGACGATGGGCTCGGTGTTCCTGTACCAGGTGATGGTGTATTCTGGAGAGCCCTCCACAGTGCAGGTGAAGAACAGCGTGCTGCTGATGCCCGTTTTCAGATTCTTCGGAGATAAGGTCACGCGGAGTGGATCTGAAGAGATAGATGCACGCAAGAGGTCAGAAAACATGTCCACGCTTGTCTGAGCACAGATGCACATTGGTTTCTGAGCTCACTAAATATTACAAATATTTATTGCTGTATTGTTATTATTACTTATTACTTATATTATGTATGTTTAGGTATGTATGTGTATATGTATGTGTGTATGGATATATGTGTGTGTGTATCTATGATATTGCGATTTTTTTTTTTATAACTTATTACAATATATTGAATTAACATAGAGAGAAGGGGTGGGATTTAATAAGCTTTGGCTTCTTCCCACTCCTTTTGAACATTAGTGTTAAGTCTTGTTGTCATTTTGTGTTGTTGTCTTGTATTTATTGTCGTTTGTTTCTTGTTTTTATTCTGTTCTTTTTATTCCATGTTCAAATAAACTTTCATTCATTCATTCATTCATATTGTAGTTGCTCCTTTTGGCTTCTTGCCATAAGTGCATAGGTTAAATGACACTTTATCTATTCACAAGTTATTTATTACTTATTACATATTCATTACTCATTCATAGAACACAATTATTTATCCATTGGTGAAAATACAATATTTAAATCTTTTATCGTAAAAAATGAACTAATATCAATTAACTGGATTCAAAACGTGCTACGTGGAGTCATACACCGTCTGTATTTACATTCACAGAGATGTGGAGGAAGAGAGAGAGAGTACAATCAGCGGTGGTGACTCAATCAGTTTGACGCACTCATTAAAAAAGCAGCTGGAGATATCTCTTCACATCTCTGTCCACTTGTGTTAAGTGTGTCTGTGTGTGTGTGTGTGTGCGTGCTCGTGTGTGTGTGTGTGTGTGCAAATGTCAGTGAGCAATAAGGCAGCTGGTGGTGTATGCTGGGGGGCATCGCTGTGCCTCCCAACCCCCCCCTCACCCTGTCAGAGTCACAGAGTGTGCTGCCATGATGTGCCCACTGGCGAAGCCTACCGCCTCTCTATTCTCTCCCCCTGTCTCGCCTTCTCCTGCTCTTTGTTTCTTTGTATACTTTACACAATGTGCATTTATCTCTGCCACTCGTATTGTCCTGTTATTACATTGTAGATAATGTCATTCCAGCACTGTCTGGATATCTGATCGACCCCTCTGTGACCCGTCGTCTTTATCTCCGTCTTCTTCGCCCTCTCTCTGTCTCTGTCTCTCTGATGGTGAATGGTGGTGGCAGCTGTGTTACGGATTCAGTCTCAGTGAATTAGTGCTGTGCTTCTCTTTTCGAGACTTGATATGATGGGGCATCATACAGTACAACTCACACATGTTTGTTACAGACACACTTTAGGTGCAACTTAGATTTGTGCCTCAAAGCAGCGAGAGAGGCGTTTGTGCATGTGTTGGCCTGCCAGACTTGTTCACCAAGGAGACAGCGTGGGAGCGTGTGTCTATGTGTGTGTCTCTGTGTGTGTGTGTGTGTGCTTGATCATGCTCACATACCTATAACGTGAAGCTGTCCAGACACCTCCTTTGAGCCAAAACTGTTGGTGACCTCGCAGGCGTAGCTGCCACTGTCCTCCTGCCTCAGGTCGCTGATGGTCAGCCCTGTCAGACGCCGTGTCCAGCGGGCATCCGAGGGCAGCGGGCGACCATCCTTCAGCCAGCGGACGGTGGGGCTGGGGTAACCTCCCGCTGTGCAGGGAAGCTCGATACTCTGGCCGGCGTGCACCTCCCCTGCTTGGAAACTGTCCAGGATGGTGGGCGAGGACTCGTTGGGGTCTAGACGGTGGGAAAGGGGGGCGAGACAGGGTTAACTTCTGACAGGACAGGGAGAAGAAATATCAAACCAACATGAGTTAAGTGCCAGGAGCGAGCCGCTCACCCATCACGGAGAGCCTGGCTCCATTGCTTTGTCGCGTCTCGCCGCTGTACTTGTGTTTGGTGATGCAGCGGTACGTGGACAGGGCGTCCTCCTTCTGAACGTCAGAGATGTAAAGAGCTCCGAAGGAGGTCAGAGAGAACCTGTTACCTGAGGAAAACACATTGAGTAAAAAAAAACAAAAAAAAAACACACAATTAATTAATTAACTCTTGACAGACAAAAACATACAGTATAAAAACGAGACCAGGATGATGATTCTGGTACAAATCCTTTGTGCTCATTGTAAAAACCGTATTGTGCTAAGAACAAACAGCTGCCTGAACAGTTGGCACTACCTGCCTCATAATGTTGCCTCCCAAAACTTGGCACTCAGTCAAGGCCTGGAGGACACGTAGCGGTCACTTACGCCACCCATAGACAGAGCCGAGGCAGATTTATTGTTCCTTTATGCACAATGTAAAACTCTTACACAAACCCCTATATCACCAGCAAACTATCTAAATGATCTTTCGGCTCCGGTGACACGAAATCAGAAACCCCCCAAGATGGAGAGCGCCAGGATGAGATCAGAGCGCGTAAACAACCGTAAGCTTTCCTTTGGTGTCAAGAGAAATGATGTGCAGAGGTTTTCTCTGTTGCATTCAGGTACACACATGCTCACACATTTGTTTCTTTACATCAAACATCGCCATGCGGTTCATTTGCCCCTTTGTGTACTGTAGGTATCAAAATCAAAATGGTTGCTGCCAGAGAATAAGAGGTTACTGTAGCCTCCATTTTTCAACACTGACGATCACCTGTCTGGTTCAGGATGCAAGCCAACAGCTGGATATGTTGCATCCACTTGCACCTGTGTGTTTATCATCATCAATATTTCACACGCTCAGTGTTTGCCGGGGTCTTGCGGAGGTCTGAGTAGGTACGCCGAAGGTAGCAGTTATGAACTGTGCATGTGTTTGCATGGAATATACTGTATGACCCGAGAGGAGACACAGGCTGCAATTTCACTGCAGCCTTTGTTTGCCCCCAAGAATGAAGCCTTACAGGATAATGAGCACTTTAAGACTGCTACTCCCACAACACCGACGACTCGCCTGTCACAACACTCTGACATAGGCAGGGAGAGAGAAAGAGAGAGGGAGAGAGGGAGAGGAAGAGAGGGAGAGAGAGTCAGCTGGATCTGTCAAAGCCACACTTTCTCTCTTCAGCAGGGGGCTGAATCCATCCCATCTGCAGCCTCTGAAACAATACTGATTACACAATACACATCACATTATTTCCCCCACTGTCCAGCTTAACTCACTGGTTTGCTCGTTGTCAGTCTATCTTTACTCGACTCTCTTTATCTCTTTGTATAAACCCTCTTATCGCCCGTCTCACCCTTTTTCCTCTCTTTCGCTCTGAGCCTCTTGTTCTCAGTCTCTAAGCAGAGTGGCAGACAGAGTAAAATATTAATTACTAAATCACTGTGCTCCCTCAGCTTTTATTCATGCTGACTTGACTGGATAACGAGAAACAGAGCCAATGTGCATCACACACTCAAACACACACACACACACACACACACATGTGGACGCAGCTGCATCAAAACATGCAGACATGCATGCATGCAGGCGCTCTGAATAGCAAAAGGGTGTAGCAGTTGGCGTTGCATAATTTTCTTTTCTCCAACTGTGCCACCTTCATATGATATTCTAATGTTACAGTCTCTCTCTATGACATTTGAAGAAACCAGTAATTTGTTCACTGCTTTGGCTCATCCATATTTAAAAAGCTTCTAGGAATATGTCTTAAACATGTGCATGTTTTTTTCTTCTTCTTTTTAATCTAATCTGTTGGAGATGCTGGAGAAAAGACGTGTGAACAAACAAACTGCCGCCCCGCTGGAGATTGCACCTAGGATTCAAAGCCGGAGCAACTGCTGCTGCTGTGTTGACCTGTGTTTCAATAGTGATCTTTTAATAGCTTTTAAAACTATCATATGAACCAAAGAGACCATTAGATAAAAAGATGGAAGCACTCATAGCTCTGAAGGAACCATTTACGGTTAAAGTATTTTTTCTATCAGTGGTTCTTTCACGCAGAAAGAAGCGCTTTAAAAGAAAAGCTGCATTTTGCCTAGAGGATGGCGACATTGTTGGATCTTGTATGAGTTATGTAGAGACTCAGTCAGATGCAGTCATGGAAAAAAAATCTTTCCTGGATGCACACAGAGTCCAGAGGACTATTTTAATAAGAGAAAATGTTAGTAGTGAAACCATTAAAAGTTATTCTCAATCTTTAAAAAAAGAAGAAAAAAAAAGAAAAGAAGAAGAAGAAATACATGACTTCATAAAAAAGTTATAATTTGATCATATTTCATATCAACAAAAATAAGATTTCCTGCCTGAACCCACCCATACAGTTAATTCATTGCAAGGATTTCTTGGATGAAAAGGCAATTTTAAAAGCTCTGGTGCGTTGCTTTTTCATTCACATGTGCACACACACATGAGTACAAATGGAAATGTTCATATTCAGCAGATTCAGATCCACAGAGCAGCTGAAAAGAGGGGAAGTACTAAGGCAATGTCACCTGTGAGCAAGGCACTTAAAATCCAGCTGCATTAGCGACTGCTCAGTGGTTATATACAGCTACCAGCAGAAACGAGGCTAACGAACTAACTCAAACCAACCGCACTGTGCTGTATGTCCTTAGCAAACCTCTTCTGTGGAATAAAGGTTTGAAATTGTTGTTTTTTTTATCCAACAAAACGCCTGCTGCCTCGCAGTCACAACAACAGACCAGACCCACTGCGATGACAAATTCCACAGAGGAGAAAAGAAAAGGGAAAATAATGAAAATATAAATGTGCGGGAGAGAATAGCTAAAATAAAAGCTTGACAGTTTATAAATAGGATATATACTGTAGCCTGTGCGGGTGAATGTGTATATATGTGTGTGTGTGTGTGTGTGTGTGTAAATGTGAGTTAGTGGCAGCCTCATTTTCTCACATGCAAATGAAGGCGTCGGCGCAAAGATAACGAGGCCCATATTTCCACCTCCTCAGTGGGGCCATTATTTATTGATGTTCTGCACCCCCCCCCCCCCCAACACCCCTCCCTCCCACTCTCACGCTTTCTTCATCCTCTCCCTGTTGCTAGGGTCTTCTCACTGCCATCCTGTTACGAATTTGGTGTACTTTCAGCAATTATTAAAGCGCAAAAACGTGTTTACAATCATCAAGGACGGAGCAGTGAAACCCTCTGTGTTGTGTGACTGCAAAAAAAAAAAAAAAAAAAAAAAAAAAAAACCCACAGTAGCGAATAGGTGTTAGACGTCAGTGAAATTAATAGAGGAGAAAATGGCACCGGTACGAAGTTGCTAAATATAGCTTTTCAGATGCGAGTAGATTTCGTGCGGGATAACAAATATTTTACAGAAACATACGACAGTGTCTTCCTTTTTTCCTGAGCCTCAGTCTGAAGTTAAGTCCCGCTCGGTGTCTCCAGATAAGGACAATAAGCTCTTAAACCATCAGGGCTAAGACGTGTGTTAGATGTCACCATGAGGCTGTGAGTCTCACCTACTCTCAGAAAGTCGTTGGAAAAACTCGGGCCACGTTCATTAGCAGTTTTATGTGCAGTTCAGAAACTAACTTGGACCTCTCTACCCTCAACAGGAAACTAATTTAGCTCTTGGAAGTGACTCTGACCTACATGCTTTAGAGGGCCACACTATCTAGACTAGGCTATTTTAGGAGAGAACCTTTTTCCTCTCTTAGCAAGAATTATCTTGTGACACTAACCTGTCTGAAAGTCGGCTCATCCTGTCTACAAAACAAAAACAAAAAAGAACGGTGTGAACATTAGCTCAAAAAAAAAAACAGAAAAAAAAAAACACTGCTGGTCCAGTGGGAGCTCCCGGTATGGAGCCCATATCTAATCAGTTTGGAAAAGGCTAATGAGCTATCGAACTCACATCCCTGCATCCCTTCTGGCAGATCACTGCAATCTTCTCCCTGGTGTCTGCGTCTTATTCAACAGTGTTGATGGTCAAAGGCAGTGGTTCCTTGCCTTGAAGGGGTTTCCCATGCAGTTAAATGGTTAGTGTATCTTCTCCGCTCATTACAGTGACTATAAGCTAACACAAGGAGAAAATGTGCCAAAGCAGCCGAGGGTCAGAGGTTTCACTCCTCCACAAACTGACATCCTCTGAGAAAAGCCTACAGCACAACATGTTTGTCCATCACAGAGATGTGATTGGAAATCATAAGACAAGAAGGAAATTGATGCAAAAATTCAAATCTTGATGCTTACTCGTGAAAAAATAAATAGAAGGCTGTTGCCACTGTCCATTATTGTATATATCACATTGCTGTAAGGTTTTAAATGAAAATATATGTTTTATTACATGTCCACACATTGATTATAAAGCACAAATATCCAACAACTTTGTTTATAAAATGCAGTTGTTTCAAGTTTCAATCAAACCTCCACTGTTGTGAAGGTTCCTGGCCTGGAAACTCATTTATTTTGACTAATAAATCATAAACCTTCAAAGATAAGCATCTTTGACTCCTCAAAGATGTAACTTTAATGATAAAAAAAATACATTTTTTATCAGTGTTTTTCATAAATGCAACACTGAATTGATGAAACTTGATGATGGAGAAGCATTTTGCTCCATCAGATCTTCCTGTGCGGTTGTGAAAAGGTTGAGGTCCAGGTCGGCAGAACAATCCCACACAGTCAAAAGTTTAGTTAGTTTAGTGACAAATAAATGAATTATAATCTGAGATTGAGGTTAAGGAAAAAAAAAAGCATTGTGTGTGTGTGTGTCTGCCTTGTATCCCTGCTCTCGACGGCAAGGTGCAGAGAAGAATTTGAAAGAAGGTGAGAAGAGCGAGAGGAGGAGGAGGAGTGGATCAAAGACTTGTGACTGTCACAGAAAGAAGAAGAAAGAAAAAAAAACGCAGTATATTCCGGAGATATTCTCTGCAGTGCTGGAATATGCTTGGTGCTCACAGATGCAGACATGCCAGGCGCACACACACACACACTCAACACACACACATATACACACAGAAACACGCAGGAACACCTACCAGGCTTAAAATAGGACAAGAAAAATTTCCCTGCTGGAACAAAAAATAATAAACTATGCGTTAAAATTAGCAGCGTGGAGTCAGTGAATGGCAGTGGTCCAGTTATGCAGCAGAGGAATGTGTTAAAGCAGAAAATCATGCAACACTGGACTGAATGACTTGATTTCGAGAAGGAGATGAGAACGGAGAGAGAAGACGGAGAAAAGACAGTAAAAGGCGGAAAAGCAAAGGGAAAGATGGAGGGCAAACTGTGGAGGAGATAACAGTCAACGTCTGTGTTCTCCCCTCCTTTCAAACCTTTATGCAAAAAAAAAAGGGGGGTGTTGCATCTGTATTCAAAGCGAGAGCCCACTCAACCCTCCCTTTGCTCTCTCCCCTCTCGCTGCTGTGTACATTAAAAGCCCAAGCAGAAGCAGGTGTCGGCCAATTAAATATATACACTTTCCTGGCTTTTATTCTGCTCTGCACTTACTTAACATCTATGAATGGCGCCCTCTTAACTCCCTTCAATTCACATTCAAAGCAGGTTTTATTGGCACAACTGATGTGCAACAACTAATTGTGCAACGGGCGCCCACCCTGCTGCATCTCCACCATAAAAGAGACTTTGTTAACCCGACCAAACTGTTCAGACGGAGCACGAGTCACGCTGCTAGTTAAGACTAACACTGCGTGAGCGATATCTGAATCTCGCCTTTTCTTTTTTTTCACCCTCTCGCTTCTTCTCTGTGGCTTTTTTTTTTTTTCATTTTCTGGAAGGGGGTGGTGGAGATGCAGGACGTTGAAGAGAGGAGGAGAAGGAGACGAGGATGAAGAAGAAGCCACAGCTCTGTCATGTTTTCATTAAAAAGCCACGCTCCACTGTCTAATCCTAACTGCTGTCCTCTTTCCTAACCAATTCTGACTGCTTACCTCATCTTTCAATCATGCTCTCTCTCCCTTCCCTGACCCTCGCTGCTGTGTTGCGTCGCACACCGACTCACTCGTGAGTAAAGAGGACGTTAAAAAGTTGGGACGCGGCGGAGGGGAGTGGGGGAGAGTGGGGAAAGGGACGGAGGTGAGGAGCAGACACAGGTGAAGGTTGAGGACAGAGGGAGGGATGAGACAGAGCAGACAGAGTCCAGTTTCCACTGCGATGGGACCCACGTCTCTTCTGCTCCACTGGCTGCTCTGTCCCAATTTGCCCTGTGTGACTTTAAACAGTAAACACTGGGGGAGGGGATGATGTGGAGGAGGGTGGTGGTGGTGGGGGGGAGTCGGCCTATTGAGAGGCTGAATGGACAGTCGGGTACAGACATAAAACCGATCGTATGCAAAAGACGTCGTTTGCGTAGATATAACTCAACACAACGCTGCGGAGACGCCATGTTCCCCCCCCATAAAGCCATCCTAACCAGACAGGCCGACGATGCTGCATAAAGCTAAATGGACCATCTCAGATAGAGACAGCGCTGAGGAGATTAAGCATCAGTAGATGCATCAGAGGAAACGAGGGATGGAGGGGAGAGAGAGGCTGGGAGGATAGGAGAGAAATGAGGAGAGATGTAGAAATAGGACTCCATTATTCATGACGTGTGTTTCATGTGCTTGGTGACATCTGGGACAGCAGTGATAATGAGAGTCCCGGGAGACAGAAACCACATACACACACATTCGTAGTTACACACACACACACACACACATCTCGATGCACTGCTCCATAGAGAAGCGTGCCACCACCATGGTCCGAAAACACACCCACCCTCCAATGGGAAAAGCCCATTAACTCCTGTTTAACTGTTACCTGTTCGTGTAACTTTCACAATTGGCACCAAGTGAAACTAAAACATCCGGCGGCACAAAAAGAGCTCCCGCCTGTCCACCTTGTTTTGATTCAGCAGCAGATAAGAGACGGACTTGGGTATATGGTGTGTGTCTGCCATCATGTGTGTGTGTGTGTGTGTGTGTGTGTGTGTGTGTGATGCGGTGTACTCCAGCTTAGCCCATGGCCCGGGGCAGTGAGCTGCATTAGTGGCACTGAGTGAGCTGCCTGGTCCCTCCCTATTAGAGTGCTGGTGGCAGAGGAGTGTCACTGCCCAGCGTGGAGAGAGACGGAGAGAGAGAGAGGGGGCTTAACTGCTGCTACACACACACACACACACACACACACACTTACAGTGTTTACCAGAAAAGGACTGTTGAAATCCCTACGCGCTAAATGACTATAAATACACTCAAAGAATCACATATCACAGACTCACGTGGAATGAAATGACACAACAGCGTCCGGCGAAAGCGATGTGAGAAGTAAAAGGTAGAAAAACACCGATCTGCAAAAACACATGTGACCTCCACGGGTTTCTGCCTCTGCACAATAACATAATAAAGTCAGCGTGTACAGATCTCAAATCTTCCGACCATAATCATCATTAAAAACCCTCACTTTTGGGGCGGTGCGTGGCGCAGTGGTTAAAGCGGCTGCCCCATGTAGAGGCTACAGTCCTCACCGTGCTATCAAATAAAGGCAAAAAAGCCAAAAAAGAATATACTTAAAAAAATAAAAAATAAAATAAAAAAAACCTCACTTTAGTATGTTAACATGTGTCTAGATCAACATTACTGAGTGCAGACTCCATTGACACAAACTGAGGCCGGTGTTCCTCCATCACATCATTGCATTTGTTCAATACTGAACTAAAATCATGGAGCGAAGACCCCATCATTGCACCCAGACTGACCCTCTAATGTTATTGATCCACAAAGCAAATAAATTCTGCTATTAGCTCTGTATCATCCCTATGGTACAGCATGTTGCAGTAAATACACTGAATGCTGAATTGGTGACTGAGTGATTGAGTTTTACTGTACAGAGAAACAGACAGTCACATGATGCTGCAACCGTGTTGAATTATTGACTTACACATCCACAAACAGCAGAGGGACAACAGCGACACTTTCTCCTCCTCAGAGCAACGTTTTTTTTTTTTAATCCATTCACTTTTTTTCCCACCTCCTGCAGTCGATCACTGTCTCCGATGTTGATCTGACCTCTGCGTGTGTTTGGACAGCGAACACTGAGCTGGATCAATAGGTCTGATTGAGAGGTCATGTAGGAACATGGCACTTTGACCACCAGGGATCCCATTTGATCCTTGATCATGTCTCCTCATGGTCCCCTGACAACCAACCAGCGGGGAAAAAGCAATCAATCCATCAGTATTATTATAGTGTAAAACCATAACCATAGGGTACGGGGGCTACACTTTCACTTATCTGCCTTTCTCTTATTGAAAAACATTTTGATTTCTAACTAGTTGTAAATAATCCCATGAAGTCTGATGATGCTGATGATGCTCTTCACCTTTCTCAGACAAACAGAGAAAAAGATGGATGGGAGAAACTCAGACACAAACTTCCTGCCGCAGCTACGAGCCACCGAGTAAATAAGCATTTCCTTAAATACAATTTCTTAGTAGAGTGTGCTGTAATCTCCGCGCACTAATCCCTCTTTCCCTGGCCTAAACAAAAGAGTGGAAGAAAGCAGGAGAAAATGGGTAAAACCTCTTTGCTTAAATCCTATTTCTTAGCCCAATCCAGGCCATATAAACCCTCTGACTCTTTTCCTTTAAGCCTTGACACAAGCCTTCCCGCTCTCACTTTCTTTAACGACTCAGGATGAGGTTAGAAGTGCGGATTAACACCTATCCTTCTTAGAGCCAGCGAGGAGACATCATTTAGTTACGCTCGTCTGATGAAACACTAAAAATAAAAACAAAACAATGTATAAGATAAATGGTCAGTTATTTGCTGTGTTGGTCTGAGGAGGTTGAACTTTTGGATTGATGTCATTTTTGTTGAGTATATTCAAAGAGACTAATGTTGGCGCGTCAGTAAACTCTCAGATATGGAGAGACTCATGTCCATTGTCATGACACCAAAATGACAAAAACTAAAGATAATTTGATTTGTCTGACGAAGATGCTTTCGAAGGAGAAGAAATTTGTTGATTTCCATTTCAAATAATTTGAGGTTTTCTCAATTAGACTCAGGATTATTGTCATCTAAGCAATCACTTATGTTTTCAACGGAAATCAAGGTCAAAGCTGCAAAAATGAACTGTTATCATCAGTTAGGTGACATGGCTGATCCGTCTCTCGGTCGTCGTTGTGCTCTAACGCGGCTCGGCTTGAAGGGTGAGACAGTGGCCAGCTTTCTGTCAGAGTGACGTGCTCGCAGGGGCTTTCCCATCTCTCCCTCTTTCACTGATTGACACTGATACACTGATGCACTGTAAACATGCTCATACTGCACGTGTGTGTGTGTTTGATGAAGACACAAAGCGGGAAAAAAAAAAGGGTGAGCGGCGGCGGAGATGGAGACGTGTGTGTGTATACATTTCTGTGTTAAGTGCATGTGAGCAGGCGTGTGTAGTAGTGTGTAAATAGTCAATAATAGTCGACACTTGTCAGCCCTCTGCTCTGTACACACAAAGCCCGTGGTCGGGCCATTGTTGAATTTCGCCTCTCCGTGCCCCCCCACCCCGCCCCGCCACACCAAACCCAACCCACCACCCCCTCCCACCCCCTAACTGGGCCTCTCAAGCAGAGATAATTATGCCTATTGTGCCCCCTTGCACACACAGGCAACACGCACCCACAGACCCACACATACACACTTGTTTGTGCTAATTAACACACCCACCCACGTGCCTACTCAACCTAACTGAGTAAAAGATGGCTGCCAGCACCCCATCTGTTCCTGCCATGCTCTCAGACACTGGCAGCACACTGGGGCAAATGTGAGAGAGGGGCAAAAAATATCCAGAGAAAGTGAAAGAGGAACAGACTTTAGGTGAACAACCTGCAGAGAAGCTGGAATCGGGAAAAAAAGCTCATCATGAAGACATCTTCACTTGGTGTTGTTTTGTTTGGTCATTTTCCTCCTCTGTAAGTCATTACGCGCAAAAGCTGCTCATTGTTTTGGCGCCATATGTTTGCATATGCATATACATAATAACAGCGCCTTCAGCTGTATTATTTGGTCCCTCGCTAACCCCCGTGGCCTGCTGTGTGCCACATGGGACAGAGGCAGGAGCAGAGGAGGGGAGAGGTGAGGGAGGGGAGGGATGGTGTGAGACCAGAGGGTGGGGGGTTAGGGCGGGGGGGGGGGGGCAGAGTCGATGGGGTTATGTTCCATGAGCCCTGGGGACGCCACGTGCTCCCCGTCCTCCTCTGTCACACCACGTCCTGCTGCACCCGAGCAGCCCGAGCACAACAACAGGACAGCCATCACACAGCAGAGCCGAGCAGCGCAGCCTTAATGTATCCTGAGTTAATGTTTAATGAGTTGCTCCATATTCAGCCAGGTTCATGCAAAATCTGAAAATGGCTTTATTGTGTTACTTGTGAGGAGGTTGAGTGAGTGTGTGTGTGTGCGTGTGTGCAAGCTTGTACATTTGTAGAAGTGTGTGCATTTGTGTTAAACCGGTGTTTACAAGAGTCTGCGCTGTCCCAGACAAGTGCATCTATTAATGTATTCCTGCTCTGAGTGCACAAGCACAGATTTACAAACAGACATTGTGTCCTTACACACCACTGCTCTCCATGAGGTCCCTCCGCCTCCGTCACCTCTCTCCTCGCTGCACCTGTGTGAAGCCTCACCACACTAACTTTGTAATTACTGAAGGAGAAACGCTGCGAAAACAGTGTCCGGTATCTTTCAGCTTGTCACCGCATGACTCTTTTTCTGCTGCTCAAGTGGAGGCAAATGATGTTTTTCAAGAAAAAGATAAATAAAATAGGTTGTCAATCTGCTATCAGGCTCTAGTTGTGATTACAGCAGCAAGGTGATTGATCAATGAGATTATTGACAGAAAATGAAAATGAATAGGCTAATAGAATTAGAAAAGAGTTGAGAGCTGCTACTTTTGTTTTAAGTTATTGTGAACTGAATATTTGGGGATTTTTTGGAAAATAACAAACAGATTAATTGATAATGACAATATCCTTTTGCTATTATTATTATGATGTAGTAATGTAATCTTCTAAACCTTAGTGGACGGAGTGAAAGTGTTACCAACTTTATCCTCTTAAATTAAATTCAACTTCCTTATTCCACAAATTAATCAACTAAACTGTAATTTTCCAGCGGTTCACATCACAACTAACCCTGATGTGTGTGTGTGTGTGTTTATGGTTGTGCATGTGGTGCATTATGTCTCTGTTGAACCGCCTGACTCACAGCAGGGACCCCAGGGGCAGAGGATTGATCTGTAACGTAGCCTGTAAGTGACCCCGCCACCCAGCGACGCCCATTAAGACCCACGCTCCCATTAAGGCCTGAGAACTCAGCGTTTACACACTCGGAGGTTAAGCACAGGTTAAGTCCACCTGACTTTCAACATCAAGGAGTGAACTACACCACGTGTGATTGAGTATTGTTGTACGACGACGTGTCTGTTTTAAACTGGATCGACATCCTGCATGGAGACTAGAGGGTGTGTGAGCTGGAAAATGATGTGAGTGTAAAAGTAAAAAAGAAAAACAGAGCACAGAGGGTTTAAAGTGACGAGAAGGTGCAGCATTAATGTGTTTGTCTATTCTTGTCTACTCACTCTAACTTTTCTCTTCTATTGTTGTTGGGTTTTATGGCCCCGTGCATCAAATTACTGTGCAAACACATAAACATGACCAAACTGTGTGGCAGGTGGATTACATGGAGCATGGTTGGGCATCTTCTGTGGACCACCATGTGGTCGCAGCCATCTGCTGGTCCAGTCTCTATTCATCGAAGCCACTCATTAGCTTTCTGCTGGTTAGACCGACGGCCTCGATCTGCAGGATGAACCCTCTCTGTGTCCCACTGTTGTTTTTATGTCTGTCCACAAACTCTCCATCTCTCTGTCGCGGCTCCAGCTCTCCTCCTTCAGATCACTGCTCAGACTAGCTGGCCTCCATTGTCTCACACACACACACACACACACACACATGCACGCACGCACAAAGCTTAGCTACAGGCTTGGTATGGGACAGGAAAGTGAGAGGGAAATAGGTCAGTCTGCCTGCACCCCTCCCCGCTTAAACCCCCCCACTGTCCTGGCTGGACAGGAAAATGGGGCAGGCAAGAAGGGGACACACATACACACACACACACACACATATGCACACTCGCATCACACACACACACACACACACACACATAGACACACATTGCTCCAGATGGGGAGCATGTGTGTTTGACAAAATGGAACCTGTTGGGGCTCAGAGGGCACGGCAGCGTTGTGTTATGTCATCAACTCAACCTTCAGACCAGTATGTGATCATGATACTGATCAGAGGCTGCACATTATGATTCGTCTGCGCAGAGACTCGTCTATAAAGAGGAGTGAAGGAGGCGATTAAGACTTATTAAAAGGACATTTGTCAGTGGAGTCATTTCTGTATTCTCACTACCGAGATAGCGAGTGGAGGGAGAACAGTGGTGGGATTCAGCCTGGGGTCTGCGGATGAGATGCTTTGAATGTGGAGGATTTGAATGCATCATTTCCTCTAGAAGTCAGTGGAAACTATAAGGACGTAAACAAAACAAAAAAAGTATTAATGGAGAGAGGAGCCCAGATTTGGACAGAGGCATCTCCAGCACTCCAGACATCTGTGGCTTTCACTGCTGGCACCGATAAAAAATGGGCCAATCACAGCCCAGGCCTGAGACCAAACGTTGTTTTTGAAATTCAAAAAAGGAGTTCAGTGATGGTTGAACGCTTTGACAGGCTGTTTGCAGTGGATTTCAGCAGACGATGTCCCACTTTATCAATACAACAGCAGATAACATCCTAGGCAGAATACGTGTTACCACGGAGACAGCTAATGGGAATCTGAGCGAAATGAGTGATGAGTGTGTCTGTTGTTTGATCATCTGGCAAAAAAAAAAGAGAGAGTCCAGGGTGTTTTCCTGTCCTCTGCGATCAATGTTTCCGATTAATTTCAACTGGAACTTCCCCTGCTGTGTTTCTTAAGCCGAGCAGAAGAAGCAGTGACAAGCAAGACAAGCAGCCGCCCACTCGTTCTCACACAGAGGGCTTTCAGTCACAAAATCAATTTTAATTTTCACATCTTCATTAGACTCATCCAGTCAGTCCCTTTGCTGGTCAAAAAGAGAGGAGAGGGGTAATTTCAGAGAGTTTGATGTGAGGATAAGAGATGAAAAGATTTGGAGATTAGTCTCAATAATGTTTCTTTATAAAACCACATGACGTTCTGTCTCTGTCTATGGATATTCACTACATGTGTCCGTGTGCATGACCGCGTATCTTCTGTGCATCCACGTGACGGCGCAATCACAATATTCAGATTGTGAGCTGTTCTGCAGAGGTGTTGTGTTTCAAAGTGACGACGTGCTGCAGATAGGTGACCGTGCTGATTGGCTGCGGCGGGGGTGATGAGGTCACCGCGTTGTCGATCGGAGAGGAGGTCGGGGTCAAGGTTGAGCGCCATCGCACTGCTCGTTGTGTTTGTTGTGTTTGTGTACAACGCAACACTGAAACAAATGCTGAGTTCAGTGAGCAGCTCATCATGTTCAGCATCTGATCCTCACACTCACTGCTCATCAACTGACCTATATACCCCTAATTACACACAGGCTGCCTCATGACTGTATACACAGCAACACCCCATGCACAGAAACCATAAATACATCCACGGAGAAGACTGAAGCATCCAAATACTGCCACTGTGAACCAAACTCTGAGTGAACGACGAGCCAAACATAGGAAAGATAAAATAAGCTGAAAACAGCAAGTGAAAAAAAATAACAGAAATAATGGTGGATGACTAGATCTAAAATGTCATCTGAAAATAACAAAGAACAAAAACTAAAATCTCTTGCAATAACTCCTAAAGAGAAACTTTTATCCAGGAATTTGCTGCTGTGTGTACAATTCCCATGTGTTTAACTGCAAAACAGCAAAATAAGAAGTTAATGTGGGGAAACATTGGGGAAACAAACTAATCTTATGATAAACATTAATGTTAGAAATCAATCAGTTTTGAGCATGTTTTAGTATTTCCCACAAATTATGCAGCTCCTCAGTGTAGCAGCTTTCTGCCGTGGTTATCGAAGACAAAGAATTAACACACTATATTACATGAACATTGAAAATTAGCCAAGAAACATGCTGCAATGTCTGACAATAACAAACTACTGCAACCTTGGTACATGTGTATGTGTGACACACTGTCTCTGTGTTTTACATACATATAATATAAAACGCCATCTGCCAGGACCTGAGGCCGTTCTTGCCCTACTACCCTCCTTGCTTCTCCTCCTTTGGTTCATTTTTCTCCTCTATCCCTCATCCCTTCCTCCTACATTGTTATTGTCTACATTTTAAATGCTGAGAATAACCATGCATTTATCTCGGACACACGTTGCACTTAGTGTCTAATAACCACATAAAATACACATAACGTCTCTACAAACAACGAGGCAACAGACACAAAGGGCGAACACTTCATGTCTCATTCTCGCTCTCTCTTGCACATACACTCACAAACACAAATGAGGTTAATGAAGATGAATGTGCAGGCACAGTCCTATTGACATCGTGGGTCTCTAATTGTGGCACTGTTCTTCAAGGACATGGTGCTAAGACAAGCAGGGAGAGGATGGAAATAGATCTGATGAAGAAAAACCGTGGAGTCGTCATGTGACTCGGAGGAGAGTGTGCCTAATGTCGTGTCAATCACCATTAAAAACTGTACACGGAGTGATGGAGATGTAAAGGAAGTGAGAGCGGGGTGGGAAAGAGTGAAATGTGTGAGAGAGAGAAAAAGGAGAAAGACAGAGGAGAGTGATGGAGGAGATGTGTGCAAGAAGGAAGGAGGAGGAGGAGGAGGAGGAGGAGGAGGAGGAGGAGGAGGAGGAGGACCTGGTCAGTGATCCAGAACAGTGAGCAGACAGAAGACACAAGTTAAGAGTTCGGTCAAACATAGCGCACAGCGGTGCAGCAAGCGTCCACACACACAAACACACACACACACACACACAGGAGATGAAGACATACCTAAATTCAGCTGTGGGGAAATCAATCAATCAAACCGCCACCACCCAAAAACGTCCAAATCCACCCGTGCGGCCGTCTTACCTGGGACGATGGAAACGGTGTCTCTCTCCCAGGACACGACGCTGACGTACTCCTGCACGGCGGCGGGGATGAGGCACTTGAACACAGCTACGTTGCCCCGCATCGAGCGTTGGTCTGCCACCCGCACCGTGTAGGGCTCCCTGAAAACTACACAGACACACAAACGATGAAACAATGACATCAACCGCAACACGGTTTCCCTATCACTGGTGACACGCGCTGATTGACAAGCTTTTTCCTGTCAGAAGCCTGTGGTATCGAAAAAGTAGTCCCACCACGCAGGGGGGGGGGGGTCATGACTTGCTGTTAAAACGTCGTGAAGCATTCTGGATTTACAACTTACAGACTCTGTCACCTAGAGGTCTGAATGATGAGTTGCCTCTTCATGTGTGTTTGTAATAATTTTGACATGTTTCTTCCTAACTCCCCTCTTTGGCTTAAAAATTGTTAAGAAATGTGAAGAAATTTGTAGAAATGTCTAATGTTTATAGTAAATTAATTATGTTTGTATTTTCGATATTTTCGATATGATATGATGTGATTTTCGATGTGGGTGATGTCTTGTTCGGTCTCCTCACATGCAGGCCTATTTCAGATTTGTAGGCTACTTAAATCGTTATCAAAGATGTTTTTCTAGAGATTTTTTCTATATTCTGTGTCTCCCCGAGTGCCCCTCAGGGTCTTAAAAAATCTTAAAAAATCTTAAAAAACCTTAAAAAATTCTTAATTATTCGATTTTTTCCCTATGTATGAGATTCTGTAATGTAATGTGTATTTTGATATAATGTGTATATTTTGTTGACACTGTGTGTAACTTTTTTTCTCTGGGGTGTTGTCACGTGAGGACGCTGATTGGTGCCGAGGTTATTTATACCGCCTCCTCCCTCACACACACCTTTAGAACCTGACGAAGGTCTCAGGACCGAAACGTTGTTCAATAAAACCTCTGCAAGTGATGACAGTGTGCGGGAGCTTTTTCTCCTGTCAGAAGCAATAAAATACATTTAATTTTTTCTTTTTTTTTAAACAATAAAAGAAGTCAAATTTGATATTGTTTATTCACACAGAACATGTTCAATCATCTATGAGGAATGATCTGTTGACAATGGATGAACATCGTGGTTATCTCATCACAATGTGGACAAAAACTCTAATCTGCTCCTGTTTACATCGCCAGCCTTTTCATCAATTACCACGGCTCTCCACATGTATTCACTGGAAATGACTTCTTGTGTTGTGTATTGTTTGAACTCTTCTAATCCAGCCTGCGCTTTCACCATAAATGGTGCGAGCAGCCATTAAGCGGGATAATCATGGAAATTATTTTCGAGCTTTGGCGTGACATCATCATCACGAAACACTGATCCAATGTTTTTGTGCTGAACTTCATACGGAGGAGACGACACAGTCAGCAGCAGCAGCAGCAGCAGCAGCAGCAGCAGCACATTCAAAACAAACGCTGGGGCTGCTGCAGCTTCGGTTTATGCAGGTTCATGCAATATTTTACACTCTGTTGAATGAGCGGGGACTCATTAGCAAAATCACATGAAAGCTAGGACGTATCCGAAGGTTGCTAAGAAACTGGTTAGGAATCCCTTCCCTGGTAACAGACACGATGACAGCATGCATACATTCCTGCTGTAAGAGGGACACACACACATGCAAGTGCAAGGAAATTTACATCTTCTTTGAATAGATGAGCAGAATGAAACACATCTCTGAAGCTCTTTTGAGATAATAATATTGAAAGAGCCGCCGCTGATGCGAATCATGTTTAGACGTTGAGTCGTTGTGGGGGTTTTTTTTTTCACCGTGACACAGTAAAGCTGATTCAAATGAGGCCCGTGTCAATCACTGTTCAACAACGGGCGAGGGCGAGTTCAAAATCAATGAGCCCGCAAAATAAAATAAAAAAAGTGGTGTGTGAGTGTAACCTGTGCACCAGAGCTGCCAGGGCCCGACAGAGGCCGCTGGCTGCAGGATGTTTGGTTCATGCTAATCCCTCATCTCCTGAGGCCAGGCTTTTGGGTCATGTGGGAATGAAGGCAGCAACCGGCTGGCATGCAGCTCAGGGTCCTGGCTCAAATCCTCAACTTGGCGCTAGTATTAGTATTAGAATGAATATGAGTATTAGTTCAAGTCGGTGTTGGGAGGCAGAATATGAAAACAGATGTTGATGGCAGGAGGGAAGGGGGAGGGACCGACTGGCCTGAATGAACGATAGGAAGTGTGCGTGTATGTGTGTGTGTGTGTGTGGAGGGAAGGAGGGAGGGAGGGAGGGATGGGGGACAATAGATGTGGCCCAGCTGTAGCTTTGTTCCAGCTGTGGTTTGATGCCACTGTTCTTTGGTTGAAAAAAAAAAAAAGAACTTTCTTCTCCATGTATCTGCATTCGCTGAAGAGCTGGAGGAACCCGAAGTCACAGAAGTACTGTTTTACTTTAGATGAGGTCTCGCTTATTAAAGCAGCCTCGCACGGTCTAATCAATGGAAAGCACCAATTAGGTTTGTTAATGAGAGATAATTAAAGAAGTGTGCTGTGGCTATATTTAGCCTGGCACAAGAGGACATTTAGAAGAACGAGGGAGCAGGGAGAGGTAGGAAGACGGGGAAGAGAATATGATGGCAACAGAGGCAGCTTCTGGTCAAAACGTCCCAAAAATAGGCAACCTACAAAATCTGATGTGTCGATCTATTGATTCTTCACTGAAAAATAACTTAATCTCCTCGGTAACTATAAAATAACAATCACTTGCAGCTCAAAAAGAGGCCTGAGGGTGCTTTTGCAGTCACAAATATAAAATCTAGCAGAAATAAAAAAGTGGTGATGAGGTCACCGACTCTGAAGATCAAAAGTCTTCGATATAAAGGTGGAGATTTACCTCCAAACTCTAAGAAGTGCTAAAATAAGAAGAGGCTGTGAAGTTCCTGGAGGCTTTGGCTGTCCTGACCTCTTATAAAGTGAAGGGCTGTCGATGAGGATGAGCCTGTAAAGTGATATAACCTATTGTCACACATCCTTCCTCCTTAGTTGAACTTGTTATATCATACCAAAATCACTTTGGAGTCGCCACTTAAGTCTAAGTGCTTCAGGGGTTGTGTTTTTTTGGGGGGGATTTCATGGGACCAGATGGCGTTGTGTGCGGTAGGCGAAGCCGAAGAGGTTATGTCAGTGTAAAGTGCAGCGGCTCATCACCAGCTCAGTCAAATAGGTGTGAGCGAAGGCCGAGGCCTGGTGTAGTGTATGTGATGCAGATGTTCTCTCTGTAGACTGTGTTCTAGGTCAATCTGTGTTCAGGTCGAGACGGGCTATTTTAGGGCAGGTGCTCCTGTGTGTGGGTTGGGCTTTTTTTTTGCAGCTGCCAATCACATCTGCTCTACTTTATACGACAACAACTGTCTCATTCTGCTCCGTTCCCCATCATGTTGTGACCTTTCGCTCCGTAGCCCCTTCTTTTCCATCTCCATCTCCCCAGTCTTGACCTTTACTCTAACGTTGTCCACTCCCTCCCTCCCCTGACCCCGTCTGTCTTGTCCGACTCACCGGCTTTGATGCGGATGTTGGGGCTGCGGATCTTGCCAGCCTGGTTTTCGGCGGTGCAGAAGTAGTCGTTGTCGTGGATGTAGCTGTTGTAGGCGGAGGGCGAGAAGGGGTACAGTTGGAGGGTGCCATTGGCGTGCACGTGTCGGATGTGGGGCACGTCGTAGATGTCGTCGCCGGTGGCCAGGTACCAGCGCAGTATGGCACTGGGGGTGCCCCCTGCTGGACAGGGCAGGGACACCCCCACCGAGCTGGAGTAGGTTACCCTCTGCAGGGAGGCATTCACAAAGTACAGCCTGGTAGAGCCCACATCCTCACTGTGTACTGCAGGGACAAACAGACAACACAATATCACTTAGCGGGGCCGAGGTGGAGGTGAGAGGCCGACGGTGAGCACCTGTTATGTGCTGCAGACACCGTGCAAACACAACAACACAAGTGCAAAAATAACCCAACAGGATCACAGTCATTGATGCCATTGATTTGGAGCAATCGGCATCATATTAATGGACAAAAGATGGACAGAATGGGAAATGTCCTTCAAAATGCGTCGCAAAATAATCATAACAAATGTATGTCAAATGTCCAGCTGCAAACATCAGTCATGTGATGCAGAAAGCCAGGGATTTGGGCTAAAGCCTGTGGTGGTTTAGGTGGATCGGAGGGGGGGGAGGAGCCTGTTACCTCCGTACAGTTGTGTACTGTGCACACATACACAAACAAAGACAGAGAGAGAAGAGAGGGAAACGCTGATAGGTTATGTGATTGGAATTTCTATGCCAGACACAGAGATTTAAGTCTATTTAATCTCCTTACATATTTAACACACACACACACACACACATGCACGCACAATCACAATCGCACACACACATACAGGAATGTTCTTCACTGGCATTCAGATTAAACACATACAGCTCCAGAGTGAGAAAGTGCAGGGTGGGTGTGGGTCTGTCAAATTTGGGGTCATTATAGGAAAGATTAGAAAAGAAATAAGTGGGGGGGGGGGGGGACACTGCTGACCGACAGATGTGGATATTAACCACCACTGATTTCAAATTATGTCATCTAATACACACCATCCATCCATCCATCCACCACATGTTCAACCTGAACGTCTCTCAGACATCATCAGAGTTAGATAGTGAAGGAATGAGTTGTAAACTGGACATAATTAGCACTCAGTGTGTTGTATACTTATGCAATAATAACTTTTGTTTTATTTCATTTTATATCAAATCAATTTTTTTTCTTTTTGCTTGTTGAAATGACTGAAATTTCTAAATAAAATTCCTATTGTGCTTTAAATTCATGGTTTGAATTCATAAACGGGATTCAAATTAACCAATTAACAAACATTTCTTATAGTGTAACCTGCAAGTTTTGATACAGTGATACATCATCTTTTTTTTTTTACTTATCCATTAAATGCATTTACAATTATTTAATGTTAAATTATGTGTTCATTTTTGTGCCATTTGATTATGTAACAAATCACATTTGACAAAACTATTGATCTATTTATATTTTGTTGCGAGGTTAAAACTTCTTGTTACAAAAATAATAAGTGAAGAGACTCAGATATTAAAAATACCATGGAAAGTAAGATTGGAGATTTTTCTTCAAAATGTATAACAGAAAGATAATACAGAATGAATCTGTGATATAAAAACAGGTGATGCAAATACTAATTAATGGCCTTGCTGGTTAATTAATCAGTTAATCAACTAATCTGCAGACTGTGCTCTGAGCAGATGAGTTATTTTGAATGAAAAAATGTCCTCGCTGTCATATATTTAGTGGTTTTCTTTGGTAAATTTTATTACAATTTTATTTCAATTCTCACAACTGAGCAACTACAACCAGGGAATATTTGGCATTTTTGCTTGAGAAATTGAGTAAACAATTAGCTTATTACGAAAACAGATGGCTGTTTTTTCTCCGTCAGCTGTTTGATGAGTGGTTAAAACCTACTGGAGGAATGAAACAAGTGTATAGCAACAACAATTAGTCAGAATAGCCAATCCAATCCAATTTGATTCAATTCAATTCAGAAAGGCCACAGACAGCAGCACTGCAGGTAACACACGGCTCATCAATCACACCTGCTCCCTGCCTACGCTGGGCAAACTAAACAGCCATCATGCTCTCTGACGTTCACCGTCTGCAGATCCAAGTCTCATAACTTTATTTGTCACACACGGAGTTACGTCTTCATGACCGCGCTGTAGGACCATGGTGTAAAGTTGAGGAAACGAGGAACTGGAGATCAACCCTGTGTGATGTTTTCGCAGGTGCACACGGCAGCACAATGGCTGTATAGTTGCAACAATCAAAGGCAGTTGTTTGAACAGGGAGTATTAAGTTATTGATTAATGATTAATTAGTGGCATTGTCAGGGCCTGTCTGAAGCACCACGACAAAACGAGGATGAGAAAGCAAGTGCTGTATCTGATCATCATCTCTCTTTGATGAAGATGAGGAGATTGTGACGTAAAAACAGATTAGAGAAGGGTGCAACTATGTTTTCTTCTATCCACTGTGGTTAATCAACACTTCCTCTGCTTCTTTTCAAAGTAGTGCTGCTGTCCCCAGACCACAGATTGATAAAGCTGGGCAGCATGTTACAGATGGTATATGAAAATGTGTCTGGCAGTCCAGTGGTGGGCTGCAAAAACCAGGTCAGACTCCCTCCCCTCTGCAGATTACTGATAATGGCCCCTGAGCATAAAGCCCATATTAAAGATTGCAATATCTATAATCTCCCAATGGGGGGACAGGACTAAAGTGGAGGAGTGAGGGGGTCACCCTGAGAGCTCAGGCATGGGGGTGGGAGGAGGGGGGGGCTGGGCAGCAGGAGAACCTCTCTCGCACAGTAGATTATATGGCCTGGGGGCCCAAGTACTGGGGGGCTTGGGAGCACTGGGACTGATGGAGTGGGAAGTGGAATAGAAAAGGGATCAGAGCAAACTCCCACCAATCAGAGCCTGTCAAAACCAGACGTACCACACATGCACTCACTCAAAAGACCCACACCCTCTCACACACACACACACATACACACACACACACACACACACATGCACACACACACTCACTCCAAAAGCAGCTCTCAGCGCTCAGTCACACTAGGAGGAGACAGAGTGGGTTGCCATGGTGGCGCTGGCACTTGAAAGCTGTGACTGAATAAAAAAAACAATGCAGCAATTTAACCTAACAACAGTGATCCACTGAAAAATCTAAATTTAGAAACTTTAAGTCACAGAGCCCCAAATTTAAGTTCGACTGTTGAACTGTTGAAGTGAGAAACTATGTTCAAATATGTTGCAATAAAACAAACAACACAACAAGTTATGCGCTGCCAGCAACAGAGAGTGTTTCTGTGAGCGTGCTGCATGCACTATAGACAGAAGTGTGTGTGTGTGTATCACTGAATGACACACCAGTTAGTGACAGGATGACAAACTGCTGTCTGGTTAGGTGTGGTCAGGCATAGCATCACTGGGTGCACTCCAAAAAACTCAACTGGCACGGTCCTGGTTTTTGCCGGACTGGCACAGTTTCCACTCCATTTAAAAGCAGCAGATGAAACATTACATACCACCTGTGCCAACCTGTACAGACAGCTTGTGTGGCAGGAAAACAAAATGCCACATGTACCGACAGTGAATTAGGCTACATGACACTGATGATGACTGCATGGTAAACATATCGATTCAATGTCGCACTCGACACTTTTTTTTACGCATCCTGCAGTGGACACACCGAGTACAACTCTTCCCCGAATGTGTCTGTGTTCAATAATAGCTCAGGTTACATATAATGTATGTTCAATATGTTTTTCATTGTTATTGTTGCCTTTTGTGGTGTCTACTTTTTTTTATTATGTGTAATGTTGTATTGTTTTTTAACTGTTTTGGACAGGAACTAGCATCCTGCTATAATCCGGCATATTTACATGTTCTTATGTCCATTAATGTGCACTGTCCCATTCAAATAAACAAATAATAAAATATGAAGGCGTTGATGATCATTGCTGAAGTCAGGTCAGACATCACAAACCACAAACCCCCAGATTTGACTGTTTAAACTGATAACACCACACAGTCACATTTTTGTAGTTACACTACATTAGAACACCAGCCAATCAATGTTATTGATATGTTCAAATTCCACCAGTTTGCATTTCTACATTGCCTGAAACCTGCATCTTGGCCTAACCCTCCATTAAAGAAGCAGATCTCTGTCTAAAAAGATGTTTGAAATGATTTCATGAATTAATTCTGAAGAGCAAACCAATCAATAGTTTCAGCTCCACATTAATGGAAGCTCATACATACTATATAAAGCTTGAACTATATGCCACACGCATGGCAGGTGTCCTTGTTTATTTTGGGGCGACACCCCCTCTTTAAGTGATGCACGCCCATGGAGATGTAACCCCGGCAGCTTGTGGACAGTCAGTGCCCTGGTAGCAGTGTTGACCGCAGCTGTGGGGTTCCTGCTGCTGCTGCAGCTCACCTCCACCCAGGAGGCTTCATCAGCCTCGTTCAGACACGGCGCCGGTACGGAGAGAAAGGCCTCGCTGGAAGGTGTTGGGAGGACCGGCGGCGTTGCTGGGGCTTAAAGCTTATGCTGTCAGAGTTGCAGCCACTATTTTATACATCCTGCCAGAGAGCTATGCATGAATATGTATGTCAGCCAGGCAGAAGTCATAACCTATGCAAGGTTTCATCATGCATAATGCAGCTGATCTACGCCTCTCCAGGATGTGACTGTGCACAGGAGTGTACGCACGCACACTCTCGACACTCAAAACTGTATTGTGATGAGGAGGTAAACAAACCCCACAACCCGCAATGTTTCACATACACCCAGAGCTCCCTGCGCCTAACCAGAGGCACAATACCCCCACATGTTCTTCCTCCTCCTCCTCCTCCTCCTCCTCTCTCACTCATCTTCCCATTGTAATAAAATCGTTTTCACAGCTTTTGGACTTTACTCCATTTAATGGCGGACGAATGGTAAAGGTCAGTAGTAGAATTCATCTTGACAGAGAAGCGATGCCGACGTGCACATCAGCCTCGTGATCCATCACACACCTCTCCTTCATCACTCACAACCTCCAATCGGACTCTAACTCCTGTGTCCACTTCCAAAACAGCCCCTCCCCCCTTTTTTTCACCATCGCTCAGGTGTTTTTAGGGCAGAAAGTTATGAGTCGTCGTTTCTGACGAGGAGGGAGATGGGGGGGGGGGGCACCAGGATTGTAACTGTGTGGGGAAACAAGGCGACAGAGGGGGAACGGAAAGGAGACGCGCCGTATGAAGGGGTGCGAATTGAATATTAGTGGGACGCAGGGGTTGTAAAGATAGGTGTAAGCTTATGGATAATCCTCAGGGGTCCGGCATACATAAGTAGGTGGGTGGGTGGGTGGGGAAGACGCGGGGCGAGGTTGTCGGGGTTACATCTAATCAGTGAAGGGGTATCGATGCTCCCCACCCACTGTCTTTCTGTACACCCTGTCCCCAACAATCTGCTCCCCACCCCACCCCACCACCACCAACAGACCCCCCTACACACACACACACACACACACCTCCCCACCCCCGGCCTGTGCTGTGTCAGTAAAAAAAAAAGAAAAAAAAAAAGTGTGCTACTTCAGCAGTCCCCTGGGACCTGCTCCCCCTCACATCAAAGCAGCCAGTTTCTCTCTTAATGTGAATATCAAATCTGTGGATCACAAGTCCCAGCACAGTCTGCATAAACTGCCCCTCCCCCAACCTTTAATTCTGCCTAGTGATGAGGGAGAGAGAGGGAGGGGAGTTACTGCTAGAGGAAGTGATGGAGGGAGGGAGAGATGGAGGTAGAGAGAGAGAGAGAGAGAGAGAGAAAGAGAGAGAGGGAGAGAGAGATCCAACAAAAACAACTACTTGCTTCGGAGATTTGACATTTGCTGAACGCACCCTCCCTCCAAAAAATGTGCAGCTCCAGCATCCAATAAAATTTTGGAGGAGGTCCGACTCAATTTAGCATCAGTGTGGTGTTAAGATAGAAATCTTGATGGAAATAAATAAATAAATCCCCACAGCCGATAGTAGCTCTTTTGCATATTTTTTTCCCTTCTTTTTGTTGTTGTTGTTGTTGTTGTTATTTTTTTCAGTAATTAGTTGTTATTCAAAACCTCTGGGATTCATGACAGATTTAAGGGACGAATGGGAGACGCCAGTGACAGAGCTGTAACATCCTATTGGTGAGAAGGGAAGTGCAACGAGCTCCGGCGCACGCACACCAGCTCACTTTACTCCTCCATTTGACAACATTGATCAAAATTTGAATGCAGATTTTTTTTCTTTTTCTTTGTTAATTTGTGCGAGATGTTCTACACTTGTGTTAGTTAATTAGATTTAATTGCTCTTTTAAAGGCCTAAAGGTGTGGAGGATGTAAGTCGTAAATAGTTTGTTCAATAATCAGATGTTGATTATTTTTAATGTAAAAAAGAAAAGGCCACATCAGTCAGGGTTTTAAGACGTTTTTACACTTTGTCTCTTATTTAGAAATAAGAGGAATCTGAGTCATGAACCTGAGCCCCTCACATTTCATCTAATTGCTTGTGATTTCTGCTTTAACCCTCTATACAATGGGTGTTTTTGCTTTCTGAAATGTAAAATTAAATAATGCCAGGTTAGAGCTGGTTAAAAAATGGAGGCCTGTGCCCTGTCTGAGTAATGATTGGCACCCCTGTGGACCACACAGCTTTGTCACTGAGTGGTGCCTATAGCTCAGGTTGCAGCTTTAATTGTGTAGCCTTGCAAAGACAGCACAGGGAATTGGACTGGAGAGGGAGGAGGGGGGGATTTTTGCATATATCTATTAGAAGGGGGTGAGAGGTGTCGAGAGGAGGGGGGGTCACCTTACTGCCTTACACACCTCAAATTTCAATCAAGTTATGTCATTTCAATGTTACACAAATTTTCTTTTTATTTGGTTTCATTTATTAGATGCTAAATTTAAAGCCCCAAACAGGCCCACAGCAGGCCTGTATATATTACACTTGATTTTATTCACTGCTAATTAATCAACAATTACAGCAGCTAAACAGAGCCTTTGAATTTGATTTAAAATGATAGCTAGAAGAAAATGCAAGTTTTTGATTTCAAATCACCAATTAAAAATCACTATAACACCCTTCTTTAATAGTGTATGATATTTGAAATTAGTGAAAGAAAATTGAAGACATTTTTGCTCTAATTGGTTAATTCTTATTAGCCTTCAAGCATTTTTTCCTGCATCCTGATTGCCTCGTAAACATGAGAGTCTCTGACTTCATTTAGCGACATTATTTTTAACATAATGATGAACGCTATATGTGTTTGTTTTTTTTCCTCTAGTAAAGGCCCCTGTAAATAAATAAAAGAGTTGACTCACAGTTTAGCAGGAATAACACAGTGTCCAACATTTAACTACAAAACCAAGAGGGGGTGTCCCCATCACTTCCCCTCCACCGCGCGCCCATCAACACACACACACACACATACACATACACACACACAGATAGGCTACAGAAGCGCGAGCCGTGACGCACGCGCTGGGACAGGCGCGAGCACGTCCGCGGGGTCCAGGTGGGCTATTAGTGAGGAACATGACCGGGCAAGTCTATAATCTGCACCCACGCCCCTGGAGTTTCTCATTTGGTGAAATAAATTTGCGCATATTAATATGATTCCGCAGAAGCGAGAGAGGCTCAGAAATCACATCTGAATTATTGCTATAAATCAACAGCAGCAGCAAACAACCGACAGATGCAGAGAATTTAAAGGAGCTCAGTAAAACACAACACGAACAACAAACACATGTAGTTTGCTATTTGATTTTTTCTTTTTCTTTTTCTTTTTTTGCTTTAAAAAAAGAGGCTAATCTAATGTTATAAAATGCCTGAACTTAAAATGGCAAATGGAGCGAGGTTAATGGCCTATTTTAGCTGCTTTGCATTGAGAGCAGCCATATCCCTCCCTGAAGCCAATCCACCGCATCTCAGACTTTTTTCCATACAGCCTAAATATATTTACACCTTCTCAGGGCCCTGTACTAATAAGGACAAAACTAAATGTAAACATGGCTTCAACAAACAGACAAGGCTGCACAAAGGCCGGGGAAAATGCTCTTATGTGGAGATGGTGTTGAATTTCTGTTATTTTCGACGCAGATTTGTTCAGGATTATTATAATGCACTGTAATAGCAGAAGATCAACTTTGCAATAGGGTCAGGGATTTGCTGCATATACTGAACAAGGAAGGGGAAAATGAATCCATTTAAACAAACACTCCGCCTTTTCTACATTTAGAAACAAAATTGAGCAAATTAATGAAATAAGGAGGAGAAATCTGAATTCACTAATTATGGCCTTTATGTGGGTGTAGACCTATTAAAGTAATAAGGCCGTTGCAGGGACAGGGGGGGTTGGGGTGGGGGGGCTTTTATTTGTCATCTAATTTAAAATGGCACTAATTTGTCATTACATAGAGGAAGAATTAAAAGCCCTAAAAAAAATCTCTCCTCCTGAAAAACAGGAGCATCTTTGCGGAAGGGGAGCGCTTGTGCTAAACACAGCCCGTGAAAACAGCTGCAATTAGCAAAGGCTACACAATGAGAGCATCAAGATACCAAAAATCCACAAGCATCCTCCTCAAAACTTTACAGGCTGCAACATTTTCTGCGAAATTCTTGCTCAAATTGGTGATCAATTGGTATAATTGAAGGCCGATGCATGTTTTCATTTGTCTCTCACCCTCCCTCTGTATTTGCACCTCATTCTCCCTATTCAGCCATTTTACATATTCATAACTGGAGTTGGTAATGCGAAAACAATCCGTGCTATCAGCACCATCTGAAGCACCAAGGTGCCAAGCTGCAGAAAACCGCCACAAACACTGGGTCAAAATAAAGAAATCACTTTTTAACATCTTCACTTTCAAAAGATTTCTACCTGTTCAGCCGCAGCAGGTTTATACATTTTTTATTCAAACAATTAATTTCAGCCCATTCCTCATTACAAGCCACCCAATGATATATCCAACCACAAGCCTCACATATCATTCCTTGTATAGCCTATACTTATCAATGAAAAATAATTTCGATCATCACTTTTCATTCAACTTAAAAGCACTCAGTGTAGGCTACAGGGTGAGGAATATTTGCCAAGCATTTCTTTTTTTCTCTTACCTTCTTGGAGAGAGTACAGCAGGAGTAAAGTTACAAGCCACATGCCATAAATAGCAGGTATATTTTTCAGGAATATCTGGCAATCCTGGCAAGTGTGAGGCGCGGTTTTTTGGCCAGGCGGGTCTCCGTGCTGGACTGGCGACTGTGCTCCCCGGAGGTCTCTCCAGCCCTGCTGCCCCGCTAAGCATGGAGGGGAAATGAGAGGCGCCTCGGCCCCGCCCATGTCCCCTCCTCTCTTCTCAAGACTACCGTGCATACAAATCCATCCTCCCCAACACTAATCAAAAACACCGCGGAATGATGGGTCACGGCAAAGTCGAGGGTCGGTTTGAGTTGCACAGTGGATTTTTTTTTTTCTTTTGGTCCAGTTGTCTCCAAAACTGACGGTGCCGCGCAGACGGATCTCTTGGCACCTTGGAGAGCGCACCCACCTGTGCGCCCCTGATGACCGCGTTTCTTTGCGCAATATGGATCTACTGAAGCCGCTCAGTCTGCCGCTCACACCCTAAACATTTTTTTTTTTTGCTCTGATCTATCCCCTCTAAATTTTGGGGCTTTAACCGCGGGGACGTGGAGCTGCAGCACAGACTACGAACTGCTTTTCTTTGTCTTTCCGACCCATGAAACGTGCGTAGACATTTGCGCACAGATATGCACTGCAGATAGAGATGAGGGGAGAGAGGGGGAGAGAGACAGAGAGAGAGAGAGTAGCGGGGTGTGGGGGCATGACACCTCTACACAGCAGGTAAAACACACGGCAGGTCCATCAAACCAATTATAACAGACATCGGTGAATTCTTGAACAACTTTTGCTGCCGGTTTCCCCTCATTTCCCCTCATTTCCCCTCGCGCTCTTTGTTGCTCCTGGTGTGGAAAAGCTCCGCTGCATGAGCATAAATTAGCCAAGCAGAGGAAGTTGCAGGGCACTCCCAGTTCATGGAATATTCAAAGTCACTGTGGAGAGCAGCGGCGGATCTGGAAAGTGATCCTGCTCTGCAACAGCCGCTACAGGTCCAAGTGTCCTGAACAAACCCTGCGCACAGAGACCAGTGAAACCACCAGCCATTTAAATGATTAATAAAACGATTTATATTGTGAGTTCATTTAAAAAAGTCGACGTGAGGAATTATTATAATTATTTTATTACTATATTCATGTGCAGGCAGATTTTACTTTCAGACCACTAACAGACATAATCAAATTAACACCTGAGATGCTTTTACATTTGGTTCATAACCAAAAGAAACTGCCATGAAACTTTGAAACTATACATTTCCTCTTATATTTAATCTGTTCACAAGTCAAAACGGTCAGAGCAGCTGCAGCATGGGAGGAAAAACGTCCTCACCCTGCTCACATCTAGCAACACAAGTCTGCAGCCTCAGGAGTTAGGCTAAACGTGAATATGTGTGTGTGATAGACGCTCAGGGGTCAGAGGTCACTACCTGAAACTTTTTCTGTCTTTGAACTTCACCAACTTGAAGAAAAGCTGAGCAGCTCCTCGTCTCCTCCTCCTCTCTGAGCTGCTGCTGCGATCTGAGCCGAGCTTCAGCCTCCCACTCCACGTGCAGGTCGCTGCTGCCACCTGCTGGTTGAGCTTAAAACAGACATGAAGTGAGCGACGTGAACCCATTTTACGATGTAGTGTTTTATAACCCTGCAGATGCAGAAATTATTGTTTGTCAAGTTGCACTTTGTCGTAGAGATGTTTCACAGCGGCCTTAGCAGATGATGGAAAACATCCTTGAGGATAGTTTTACCTCAGCACGATAGATACGTCTAGCCTAAGGTAAATTAATAATAAAAACAATAAAATAGCAATGTACAAAATCAAAACTGATGATTTACTTATTGAGTCATCATTTCAGAAAGTTTTCCAGCTAAGTCTGACTTTGGTTTAGAGAAGAAAATGAAGTCTGGTTTGATACTGCAGATCATGAATGAATGTTTTGAATTTATTAGTTATTTATTATTTATTAATAAACCAATGATCAGATTATCTCCCTTTGTATGGGCTGTTGTCAGGGTGAAGATTGACCAGTAGATAGTAACAGGAAGTATGAGTTCATATTACAGACAAGGACTGGCAGGCAAACAACTGAAGGTTGAAAAGAAAAGGATGTAATGACTATTTAAACTAAATATGTCAAGTAAATATTGTCTAGGTGTTAGTTTTATATTCTAAAAAGCTGGACACGGGCTTATAGTAGAAAAATGACAACTCAATGTTTAGATATCCTCACTTTTAGTCCCTGGTGTGGGTCAAGCTCCATAAAATACCACTCTTCCTATGCAGCAACGTGTCAATTCATTTCATGAGACCATCCCTGCCTGAAAATACCCACATCTTTCAAGCTTGGTTCGCAGTGAGGGCCTTTTCTAGTCGGTCCATGACCAGAAAACTGATCTAAAATCAGTGGAGTGCACCTTTAAAGTGGACTTTTTTTTTTTTTTTTTTTTTTAAATCTCCATCCTTTAAAAAAAAAAAAAAAAAACTGCAAAAGTTCCCCTTGGTAGTAATCAGCCCAGCAGGAGGCACTGCTGTCACCGATCCTGTGTTGTACCGATAACAAACCACAAGACAGGGCAGAGTTTTTATTCAAAACTTTATTAGATTTCATGTTTCTATAATAAAGAGATCAAGAGCTGATATGCACAGATGAGAGGCTGAAAATGGGGACATCATCTGAGGACGAGCCAGAGCATTATAACTGTATATTTGTGTGCAGAGAGCATCAGTGGAGTATGACTTGGTGAGTCTATGCGCTCTGCAGGGTCTAACTGAGTACAGGGGCTCCAGTTCACTACACGCTCCTCTCTGGATGCTCCCCCATTCACCCTGCATCTCTCATCACCACAAACCCCTGATCCAGGACCTCTCCTACAGTCGTATTGCTAACAGAACAGTCACAGTAACTCAAAGGTGCAGTGTGACAAACTGTCACTCCTGTTGTGGTTTGCATAGAGTTGCTTGTCATCATAAGGCCCTGACTGACACAATCTCAACCATGAGCTAAAGTTGTGTTTCCTCATTAAGTCAGTGCAATGTTAATTCAAACAAATCACATCAACAACCGGCAGAGAAAACCTTTTTTTTTTGGTCTTTTTTTACACTGAAGTTATTAGTTTTCCAATGATTTGATTTCATGGTCTTTACGGTTTCAAAGTCAGAGCAACAACAGTTTTCTCGATAACACACTTCACAGTCCTGCTAAAGCCAGACAACACACACTTAAAAGGATCTAAAGGATCCCATGAAATGTGACGATGAAGCCATTAAAAAAAGCACTTTTTTTTTTAGCACTTTTGCCTCCACACCCAAGTTTTTATCAAATCAACGGCGTAGCAACGAGAGCTACGATACTCTGAGTAAGTGGCGATACCATTTCATGGGACCCCGAAGAATCTCCTGACTCCTTCGCCGTGTGTGCTGCTGCTTTGTTTCTCCATCACGTCTTATTTGGATGAACACAGTGTGACAAACCAGCTCTGATTTGGATCACACACACACACACAAACACACAAAAATAAAGTGCTCTTTGTAAGTGCCCAACACACCCCCACTTTATAATACTGTATATTGCTTCACACCAGCTGTTAAAGACTGGAGGCACATGATTATTGACATGGCAGAGGTTTTCAGAAAACCACCAGAAACTCACACCTCACCGTACAGTACAGTCATGTAACACCTGTTGCGACCGGAGAGGTACATTTATATCTGTCATGACACAGTGTTTACTCTGCCCCACTCTTCAGAGGTATTTCTTTTTTTTTTTAAAGCCAGACATTCAGTGTCTTGAATGTGCAATAGATGTAGATTCACTGTAAATGCAGCTTCAAAGAATATATCACTGTCTGAGTTTGATGCAGATACATTCATCTCCTGATGTGATGCTCAGTTTGTGGCCACACAAGCATCTTTACACTTGAACTACAGCCCCCCTACTCAGCCTGCGGTCTGAGACCTGAGCCCATGATCATTTAAACATGGATGAGTATATGGATCAGCACCTGCATGCATGGGCAAGGTAACCGGGGCGTATATCGTTTTCACTGCAGTGCAGCAGGTGAAAATGATTTATTGCAAAGAGTAAAACACTGACCAGGTGATTGTTTGTCAGTGTGTAGGAGAAACAAGCCATTTCCATGAAGAGGCACATACTAACCAGAGGAAATATGTAGAGTCTGATCCAGCTCCAGGTCCACATCACCCAGTAGTGCTTGGCCTCAGCCAGGGTTAGCACGATGGAAGCAGCATGGCATAAAATGGGATTTACAGTTAACCTCAGCGCTGACGCTACCAGAGTTAGTATAATAGAACAAGTTTTGTCTTTTTTGTTTGTTTTTTTTCCAAAAAGTATGCACGTCTGTTTCTAACTGTGTCTAAAAATCTGCCCCATGTTGCACATGCTTAAAATGCATTGGTTATTTGTCGTCAAAGCAGCATCGTCAGAGGCTCATTCATTTTTCTAGAGGGCGGGGGAGGGATCGTTTTCGAGGGATTGTCTATCATTCCATTGAATAAGCTCGTTGTATTATGACTGCCTGCAGAGTTTTATAAACCGTGTTGCAAAACGACCGAGGAGCAGAGAAGCACTAACAGGCACCTGTGTTTATATCAAGCAAAGAGAAGGTACAAGATGAAGAACTGGGCTGAATCCTATAGTAGCTTGTCAGTGTAGCCTTTGGGCTGGTACTTCTATTTAAATCACCCATCGTTATACTATGTTTGGGTGTTTTGTGGAAAGTAGCTACAAATGGATCGGTAGATTATCCAGCAGAACGGCTGGACGTCATAGGACACCACTGTGACGTCAAAACCAAACACTGGTTTCGACACACTACACTATGTTATTGAAGGACTACTGTGAATGTTGTTAGTTAAAGAAGGATTCAGCCCATTGTGTTATTTCTTATTTCAAGCACTTAAACAAAAAGGAGAGTCTGTTTGCTGTGACTTCAAATGAAAAGCAATCAGAGATTAGTTATTCAATCTACTCTGGCTGTGGAAATAGACCTTTCATATATCATGGCAACAAAGTATTTTAAACAGTACACAACTGCTCAGTGACATACAACTACATTATACATTTTAGTGATTATCCCGCACACAATACTGGGCACACATTACCCCTTAATCACATAAAACAAAACCATTGTTTAATAAAATGTGCACATAATTGGCTTTCAATCTAAAGAGTTCAATAAAATACATCTAGTAGAGATATATAACTCTGATGCTGAATAGGCCTAGCTCACTGTATCACATTGTCAGTATATTAACTGCTCCCTTGTGTGTTCAGTGCAGTCTATATCAGGTATGCATGCTAATACTCAAAGTGATATCTAATGGTCAAAGTACAAACATAAACCCAGAGAGTATGAAGGACATGCTAACAGTCAGTTTGTTTAACTGTTTGCTTGGAGATGATGCATCAGGTGGTAAATGATTAAAATGGTCAAATATCCACTAGTAAATCCACAGATCTGCTTGTGTAGACAGAGGCTGCAGAAACTGTGGGAATTAAATGGTCCAATTAAACCTTGTGGGCTCTCTAACAGTAAGTAAACTGTAGATAGTTAAACAGCTGTCTCCTACCAAAGCAGCGAGTTTCCCACAGTCCCACAGTCAAAGCAGAGATAAGTCCAGACAAACACGTGGACTTTGTAAATTTGATATTCCTGTTCTGTGTGACAGCTGCACATTTGATGTTAGATTAGAAAATAAAACAATAAAAGTGAACATTATCATCATTTTAGTAAAAACTGTAATCAGTCCTATTACTGGTTTCCTTTTGCTTTCTCTTCAAAACACACATAGACAATAGTATTTTTCTGCTTATGTGTTGATACGAAAAAAGGGGTACATATTAGGGAGGTGAAATATATTTTTTGCATTTATCATTCAATGTAAATGCTTAAATTATGTGCACATTTTATATAACTATGAACGCCCTCAAGAGTTGCTCGTTCTTTAGTTGTATATCATCTGTGTGTGAACTGTTTTGTGCATTCCCACAGCCAGGCAGAGTTTTTTAAAATCCCAACAGAAATTAAGTGGTATGTGTCCAAAACACATGCGCATATCCAAATATACTCAAAGAAGGTATATAAATATGAGCACTCCCGTGGCTTAATATACATGCACCTTCTCATTTCTTTTTTGGTGTAGGTTTGGAGTCAGCTTTGGATCCTGAGAGGCCGTTTTCTGTGTTGTCAATCCCTGATGAAGTTACAAGGCACTCCTTACTGCAGCCGGGTTGGAGGAGAAGAGAAGAAGACAAAGTTGACATCAGCTCAAAGACACATTAAAAAAAAAAAAACTACTTCAGCATGTACAGTATCTGAGCTATTTGAACATGCAGCCAACCACCACCGATGTGCTCTGATGAAACAATGTGAAATGGTTGCACTGCCGATAAATACCCAAGTGGATGCGAAAACTCACTTTTTCTCCTCGAGCTTGGCTAGAACAAAGAGAGTGAAGTTTTTGAGCAACATGAAGCCCATCAGGAACGCAATGGCGCCGCCCACAGCTGAGGCTATCATGATGGTGAGCGTGTTGTCCACCACCCTCACTGCAGACAAGGACAGAAGACGACAGGAAAGAGGATGAAAAAATCGGCATAAATCTACATTATTTAAAAAATGAACATGAAGATATGGCAGCGCGGCGAGGGAGCCCCGACTGCCTGCTGCGCTGTTACAAAACCCTCAAACTTGAAACAAGCTGCTACTTCCACATGAGATTAGAGCGCACACACACACACACACACATACACACAGCCGCTGGTTCTTTCAGACTTTTATAGGTACTGTTGGCACTTTCCCAGAAGCATTTTAATGATATTTGGTGAATTTGTTTTAAATCCTGTCAGCCGTGAGTGGATGGTGGATTATTTGTGCTCATTTCTCCTAAATTTCTCCCTGCAGATTAAAAAAAAATTGCAATGCTGTGTCAATTTTAGACCAATTTAGTTTTTTTTTTTTTTCCTTAGCATTGAATTCATCACAGATTATTTGCACATCATTTCTTTCATCTCTGTCACTTTAGTTTTTGGATTCATGTTTTTGGGATGCTGGGTTCATTTTTTCCCCCTCAGTTGACCGATTTACTTTTTATACTCAACATAAACAGGAATGCATTCTAGTCTGTTTTCAGTTCAGTTTGCACTTTATGGTGGGATATAAAGTAAAGGAGATGTGTTGTCAGATTGGGGCATTTTTAATATAATTGGGCTCAGTGTAGTTGCTGAAAGGGGTGGAAGGTACAGTAGATGAATGTGTAAATAATGGGCATCCTTTTTAAAGAGTAAGAGGAAACAGCTTTGTGCTTTACTACTATAGAGCCGACATCCCAAAGTACATTCACAATAAGAGGAAAACAAACCAGACTGCACCCTTACGTCATGCATCTGTAGTAAGACTTTGACCACTCACACTCGTCCACCACCACGAGGGTGAAGATGGCACTGTGGTTCTTGTACTTCTCTTTAGGGTTCTTCCCGAAACAGGTGTACTGGCCTCCGTCCTCGAAGGTGATGTTCCACAGCAGGATGGAGATGTTGTTATGATGGTTCTTCCCTATAAACTCCACCCGCTCACGGAATATCTTCACATCCGGCTTCGATTCCTCCGACGCTATCGTTGACTCGCACACCTGACAGGCGCAGCAAGTTATTAGAAGTCAAGCAACGCCTCGACATGAGACTGTTCTTCTCTCCGACACAAATGGGGTTTTTACCTTTTGCATGGTGCCGTTGTCATTGAACTGCCAGTTGAAGTAGAGGTTCTCGATGCCGATGCAGCTCGCGTACGTGCATGGGAGCATGACTGTGCTGCCATTTACGGCCTCGAGGTAGGGGATCTTTCCCACTAACATCTCGAGGGCCTGAGCAGACCACGCACCTGGGAGTAGAAAAAACACAAGATAAGAGATGTTACGTCTATATCAACTGTAGCTGTAATTTATTTTCGCTGTATCAGTCTTCGGAAATGCCCTGCAAGAAAGCAAAGAAGCAAATTCCCTACATTTTGACCTACTGTCCTGAATCCTAGGCAATAAAGCCATATTATTTTCCTCACTGACATCGAATGCATCACTTCTGTCTGTGCGTTCAACAAACAGACGAATAATCCAGTGTCATGGTAGAATAAAACATTATAATTATCATTATTCCCAAAGAAAGAAAACTCATCGACAGTCTTTCCTTTAAAGGCGTTCAAAAAGCCTAACACTGTGTCTGAGCTTGACTGTTGCATAAGCTGCTCACAACACAGTTTGTTATTCTCAGTCAGTGAACAATGAGAGTGAGTGAAGAGACAATAAATCTGCCTCGTACACACTAAAATACTAGAACACAACAGATTTATCATTTCTCTGCACTGTAGCACTCGTGCTGCTCTGCTCTGCACACTCCCTGGTGTACAGCAGAAAGCTCTGCATGACTCATTTAAGGAAATCATCCAATTATTCAAACATTTTAAACGTGTGCGATAGAAAAATATTTGTGTGTGTTTAAGTTTCATTTACTAACACCTTATAAAATGTCTATTTTTAGCACTTGATGGAGTCAAACGCAGAGTAAAACAACACCACAGAGTCCTTGTCGTGACATCACTGTAAACAGGAGAGGATGCAATGTGCTGCACCTGGTGGAAACTGTGACGCTCCACCTGGGAGCACAGCATCACAGAGGACGCAGGTTCGGCTTTATTATTATCATTATTTGCATTTTACGTTTTGTTTTTGCACAATTACTCTTAGATTTTTGTAGGTCGTCCACCTCCAGCTGCACGGTCCTGTAGTCAAACATGTGTCAAGGTCGCAGGTAGCAAATAGCTGCAGTAAATAATCAGCAGGTCAAGGACAGACTGTGCTACAACACTTTTTTTTTTTTTTTTTTTACTCCATCAAAACACCTTGTGCTTAATGGCGCCATCTAGTGTGTGAGCTGTGAACTACATGCTCACTAGGCGCTGTGCAGAGAGCTACAGTGGTACAAACATGCAGAGGTTTACACCCAGACAATGTGACACTTTAAAACATATGATTCATGGTCACAAGAGCAGCTGTAAAGGTTTCACGCAGCCTTTTCTAACGTTCACCCGATCCTGCCCTCCTGTTTTCTGCAGACCGTGTGACGCTTTCTTCATAACATGCTCAAGGTCAGCGTCTGATGAGACGGGCACCATTGCAGCAAATAAGAATTGCGTTGCTCAGAATTACAGACAGGACCGAACACAGCTAAGAAAAGGGGCGAACTGTATGTGGGAATGTTATTGATTCAATCTTGTCTCACTCTTCCTTTCTCGTAAACTCCCTCGCTCCAGTCTTTTCCTCAGCTGCTCCAATGCAGCACAGTGAGCTTGCAAAAAACAAAAAACAGTAACAGAAACAGTGAGAGCAACAGCATCACTCCCACTTTCCTGTTTCCTGATACACATTTTCCAGCAGTGTGACTCAAGCTTTATCGAGCAATATTCCATTTGAAAATATCTTAAAATATTTACTTTTCATGAGAGTTTCCTGTTTCTGTCACTATCATTACTGGAGCTACAGAGACCTATAATACCAGTGTCACTTCTTCTCCAACAACTTTTACTCTCCCGTATTTCAGTAACCTCTAAAAAATATTTTCTAGTTTGTTTTGTGAGTTGTGGTGGTTCAGATAAAAGTAGAACAGTGGTGCTCCAGTTTCTAGCCCACATATGTCAAGTTTAGAATAACGTTTTCCTGTGCGTACACAAATATATGCACTTGACATTATTTTAAAAGCTATGTCAGAGTACCAGAGAAAAAAGCCAACTGATAATAAATGGATTTCTTTGGAAAATGTGAAAAACACAGAAAAAACACATGAACATGGAACAAAAATTAACTCCAAAATGTTGCTTTTCCACCACTGTCCAGTCACGAAAACTCATGTTGGAAACAAACTACAGAGACATGAGTCGAACAGCAACATCTCTGAGACAGAGCTGCTTCCTTCACAGGTAAAAACCTCCTTTAGTCTTTCTCATAGTCACTCTCTCCCTCTGTCCCATGAAGCTTTTATGATTCAAGTGCAATAAACAGTGTGGTGCCTTCCTCACCACCTCATAGTGCATCACCAAAATTGATCATTTAAGATACTGTATTGGTTTCTATGCTACTTTATCACGTTCATCATCATCATCACACTTACAGTATCGATTCCACTATGTTGTTATGGTTAAGAGGCCTAAATGTTTATCATTAACTTCATCAAATGCGCTTCAGCTTCTGAAAAATAGAGTGAAAGTAATCATTATCATTGGTAATCAAACAGGGAAAGTTCAAATGTAGTTTGGAGCCTTCAATTGCGTCGCATCATGTTAAAATTCAGGTTTAACTTTCTGTGTCTGCTGCACTGTTGCTGCACTGATGCTCCACACCCATCAGCAGGTTAAAAGATTCCAGGAAGTATAAATGTGATGGACGACGGAAAAATGTGGGGAAATTGTATTAAGACACATTATACTCAACGGTATTATAGTTCAAACTGTTATGGATATAACTGGGAAGCTATCATTGCTATCGTTATAGCTAATTTCCTGTGCATTTCTGTAAAATTGTTAATAATTTCATTTTCTGGTTGGGTGTCATATAAGTCTTAGTGTAATCTGAACTCACAGCTTTCACTGTGCACCCACCACACCTTCATCCACGTCACAAAGAGGCTAATCTGTGTTTGAATTTGCCTGCAACAACAACATCACTTCCAGATTCCCACTGTGCTGTTGCTTACAGTCTCTGCCAAGTTACTCTTCAGTCTCCCCCTCTCTCTCTCTCTCGTGTGTACAAAGTTCATGACTCAAATAAAAACAAAAAAATTAAGATGGTTCACCGGATGCGTGGGCCTGCTGGCTGCTCTGTTACTGCAGATGCAGATGCACAAACAGTCCAGCACAATTTGCTTTGAATGGCAGGGCCTGACACAGCTGTTCCACCACAGGGTCACTTTTATTCTAAACCGGGCTCACAATCACAATCCTAGTGCACAGATACAGTACAGGGGGCCATGTACGTCATACCAAACTGCCTCATCATCACTGAAACCTTCTTAGTCTTGTCCTTTCTCTCACGTGAGATCATCTCTTCCAGCCAGACAACCAGTCCTGCCACTGATGTACGAAGCTGCTGTAGCCGCACACACACAGTAAACACACTACAATGCGTAGGTCAGACGCAGAAGGTCAATGCCAGAAAAGCTACAGTATCACAAAAACAAAATGTTCATACACTGATCTCAGGCCCAAGCTGAAGGGACAACAACAAATACAAAGTTTTCAACGAGGAGAAATGAGTGTGTCACAATAAGCACGGAGCAAACGATGGAGAGGAGACGTACTGTACAGTACAGAGACGGACATTACCGAGGAGTATGGAGAAGATCAGGCCGACGGCTGTGTGTGGAGGGCCCGGCCTCGGGGGTTGAACCCCAACACTCAGAACCTCCATGGCAGCCAGATCAGCTCCAAAACAAACAGTGCTGCAGGATCCAGCCCGGGTTTAAGGACGGCCGGTAGAAATATCCCCCTCAGCACAACGTCAGTGCACTGGATCAAATCTTAAAAAGCTGCTGTCTCGGGCGTCTGGACCCCCACAAACGAAGCACGTCCCAATGTGTTGCACCACCAGCAGCAGCAGTCCTGGTGAGACTAGTTGCCAGCCCCAGCAGCACTCCTGTGGAAGAGACTGTAGGTTAGACAGAGGGCACAGGAGGAGGAGGAGGAGGAGGGGGAGAGAGGAGCAGAGAGAGAAGGGGAGAGGGGGGAAAGTGAAATCTCAAAAACAGTCAATATGAAAACACACAGTACAGTAAAAAAAAAGAAAAAAAAGTGTGCGTTTGCTAAGAGCATGTACGTCTGCACATGGTAAACGGTGGTATACGACTGACAGAAGGAAGACGATGATGTGATGGTGAGTACAGTTCAAGTTTGTCATGCCTACCTGCTCGGGCAGCCGGTGCTCACTCAGAGGCTGGCAGGGCTGCTCGGCTCGCACAGCTGAGTCAGTGTGGACAGGACAACGGCGGAGCGGCAAACGCTCACTGCGCACAGTCAGGGTTCACTCAAGGAGAATCTGCCAGCCAGCACTTTCACTGCAGAGACAGCCACATTGCAGCGCGCCGGCCGGGGATGAGAGACAATTAGGGGAGGAGAGGTGGGGGGAGAGAGAGCGAGGGAGAGAAACAGAGAGAGAGAGACGGACAGGAAGACAGACGGACGGACAGTAATGGGGAGAGACAGATGGACGGGGGGAAAAGCTGATGCTCTCGCTCCTCCTCATCCGAGCCCCAGTGAAGCCGATTCCTCTCCCTGCCCGTCCCTCTGGCTATTTCACAACTTTTTCCTGTCCTCTCCATTGGCTGCATGCCACCTCTCTCTCTCTCTCTCTCTCTCCCTTCCCCATCCCTTTTCTCCCCCCTTCCTCCCCCCTCCACACCTGCTTCCACATTCCTCTACCCCACCCCTCCGGTACTCTGCTACTCCCACCTCTCCTTTCCTCTCCTCTCCTCTCCTCTTCTCCCTCCTCCCCATCTCCTGACTTGGGGTGTGTATGCAGACTCAGGCACTTTTGTCAGAGTGTTTGTAAAGATCAGAGAAAAGTTCTGCAGTGCAGGTTGAGGGGGAGGTTGTGTAATGCAGCCCCGGACGCTCAGTCCCCTGTGCTCCATTCATAAATGGACAATGGAACTCTTTCACTGCTAACGTCACATTCGAGGTACCAGACCTCAGTATCACAGAATGGAAGTGGGAGGAGAACACACTTTATTTGTTTTTCTTTGACTCTCCTCTCCTCTCCTTTCCTATCCTCTCCTCTCCTTCCTTCCTTCTCTCTCCTCTCCTCTCCTCTCCTCTCCTTTCCTCTCCTTTCCTATCCTATCCTATCCTCTCCTCTCCTTCCTTCCTTCTCTCTCCTCTCCTTTCCTTCCTCTCCTCTCCTCTCCTCTCCTCTCCTGCAGGAGGACTCATATTCCCCTGCCTCAGGATAATCTACATCCACAGCCACCGGTGATGTGTGTATGCATATATGTACGTGTGTGTGTATGTGTGTTACATGGGTCCTGTTGGGATGCCTGGAAGGTCAAACTACCTTGGATATCATGAGGCATTCATTACTGCTGCGAGTGCATTATGGTATGAGATGCAGTCATTTTTCACCACAGGACAGCTACTTTCTCATAAACGTACACAGGCATCAGTCAACAGCAGCACGCCGCTGCCTCGTGTCTGCACTGCTCACTGCAGGACACGACGGAGGAAATGCTTAGCTCAGAGTTTCCAGATTTGATTAGTCTGTTTTAGACCTGACTAATGTTGCATTTATAAGCTTAAGACCATATGCCTGTCAAGCACCATCCATTACTCTGAATAGAAAGCGGCTGCATGGTGGTAATGGCTTTTTGGTGTGAGCTTATTAGAAAAAAAATCAATGGCTAGTAAGTAGTTAAATTGCCTGGAGTTTCATTCTGGAGCAAAGGAGGATTGTGAGAGGTAAGGATGCAACTGAGACCATGTGACAGAACGTGCCATCTGAGCTCAAGGAAACAGTTGCACAGGCAGAGGACACAGGGACAGCTGCACATCCATTTTGGACCTCCTGGCTGTTTTTTGCACTGCTTACAGAGCTGGCATTTCTTGTACAGGCAGAGTGAAGGTAAAGTTTGCAACCCTGAAGGGCTGCGACTCAAATTTACATCAGCAGATTAAACTTGCGTGCATTTTGCCTTACTTCTACTTTGCAAGAGCTTTACTTAATGCAGTAATCTATTATTCATCAAGCAGGTTATCATGGAGAGACTGTGGGGTGATGTGTGGTGTTTTTTTTTTCTTTACAAGCTCATGCATAGTTTGCATTACCTATGTGTATTGTGTTATTCACATGGAATTGAAATAGTAAGCATTCAGCTGCGGTGCAATTGAATTGAATTTTTGCATCAGGAGGCAAAACTGAACGCAGTGTGAAGTGAGTCTATAGCAACTGATGTAATTTATCACCTGCAGGATGTGAAACAAAAGCAGCCACAGGGTAACAAACATACTCCTACAATCACCACAGATATGGACCACTGTTCTACTTTAGGTCTCCATAATGAGCACATATAGGCAGGTGAAGTGGGATGTGAGGGGTAAGATCACATAAACAGAGGTTTGTTTCATGGGTGCAGAGCTCTAAATGAGAGACTCTCTCTCTGGCCGGGCTGCAGGCTCTCTGCTCTCCTCTCCAGGCCCCTCCACTGGAGTATCAATGCAGCAGCAGTGGGAACTCTTCCAGAACTGCAATAAGAAAAAAAAATTGCTGCAGAAAGACAGGGAGCTGCTGCAGACCTGTGCAGGACGACTGTAACTACGCAGACAGCACGTCATACTCCTCAATCATAACAACCTCACACATGCACTGTGCAGATATTCATCATTTCATGTCCTATTAGTGCTCATAGGCGCCATGTAGGTGCACACACGACTTGAAGCACATAGGTGTCATCTGTCCTTACTGCAGCAAAATGTCTGCTGCCCCACAGAGGCAAGGACACACATCTCATCTGGATGAATAAGTGAGTTATTGCACTATGAGTGTGTTCATCAGCATAATGTACTTAAAACATAAAAAGCACGACCACTGTTTCCATAGAAAAATGCCCTCTGTGACTCAGCTTTATGCAGTGATGCATTAGCACATGAAGCCTTTTACAGTAACAACTGTATGTCCCTAGAGCCCCCCCCCCCCCCCTTCAATGTAAAAACAGCAGTTCAGGGGATTGAAACATGTCCTGACCTGTATTTGTAAATATTACAATTAATTTCCAACATTTCATGCCTGGAAGAATATTGTACAATGGCTTAAGACAATTCAGACAAACAAGTGGATCACACCATTTGCTTTTCCTTGATGGCAGCTGAAGGCCCGCCTGCCTCACCAATGTAGCTAGCTACATACAGGTAAACAGTAACGTAGGTAAATGTAAGTGTCAGTGAGGAATGGCTAACTTGTTTGATGCTGTTTTACTTCACTTTCTTAATCTTAGAATCAGACCATGTCGTGTGGACGCGTACAAACGCTAATTAGCTAAAACAACAAACAACAACAACTTAAGCTAACTGACGTTACCTAGCTAGCATCCTTCAATTTATAGCAAACTAACAAAATGTCACTTTAGCAAACACAAATCACAACACACAACACACATCTGGTTTTATCTCATTCTTAACAAACGTTTGTTTGGCTGTGGTGGTTTTACCTTACTTTACCTGACATCTTTACTTTCATGGCGACGTCCTTGGTGCCATTTCCACTTGTTTTTATTTCCGGTACAGAAAGGAAGCTAGGAGGAACTTGATTGGTCAACCAGCTAAGGCCTAAAATACAATGAGGACAATATTTATTTCCTACAAATACTAACTATATCCTTACAAATTACTTAGTAATTGTCATTTGAGCCAGGACTTATGGTCTCACGTGCACAGCTCTGAATACTTTATTTAGTTCAGTCAAATAATAGGCTACTTCTAGTAGGCTAATATAAGCCAGGCATACAAATATTTGATCATGATGGAAAATGTCAACATATATGGGTGGTTTGTTTACATTCTGGTGCATATTTGCACTTCAATAATAATACATACAAAAGAAACCATAGATTAATTAAACTGAAGTGAAAGTGTGATGTAGGCTAAAGCCAATTTGCATAATGAGAGAACATTCCATCGGCTCATTGTGACACTGACGGAATCCTGCAACTGAACAACGTCTACCCGCAGATCAGCCTGAATCAGCCTGCTGGCACCTCTCAGACATTTAGCAGCTAGAGAAAGTGCAAGTTTTTGTTTAGGATTTCTTGACCTGCACCTGGATTTCCATTCATTCTAAGGTAAGTTTCCAGCAGAGCTGCACACCTGACACTTATTATATTTGAACATGTTGCAAACTTGATTTGGCTTGTGACAGTGACATCAGTGACATCTTCCACCATTTTCCAGCCATGGTGCGAAGAGGCCTTAGGCTGTTAGAGGCAGGATATTATAGAGAAGATGGAACTCCTACTGTTTCATACAGGGAGACATTACACAGGTAAGTTACTGTAGTGTTTGTGTGCACTATTTTCTGTATGTAAACAAACTGGGTGTGTAGGCTACTGTACACCAGGGGTTCTCAACTAGTCTCACTCTGGGACCCACATTTTCCCATGGTCATTAAGTCGCGACCCACTTTTATTTATTTTTTAAGCCTTTAAAAACTAATTTTGCTCTTTATTGAGCAAAGTGCATTTCAGAGCACATGAATGAAACTGAGGAGGACCATGACAACTGCATGTACGGAAGTGAATAAAAAAATATCAAACTGCACAAAACGGAGACCAACAAAATGATATATTTGACTTCTAATGCATCAGAGCATGTTCACAAAAGTGAATAAATATCAAATTGCACAAAATAAAGACCCACAAAACAAAACAAGATTCACTGCATTCAGGCCACATTAATAAGAAAGTAGCCTAATATCTTTGCATTCAGAGCAAATAATAAGAAACTGAGGACCATTACAACTGCATATGTTCACGTGACCCGTGCCTTTCAATATAAGTTATTTTTCAAAATAAAAGACATGTCCAACATCAGATGTGCATTAAATATTATTTACTTTTTTGACCAGCTGTCCACGACCCATCCAGAACGGGTCCGCGACCCACTTTTGGGTCCCGACCCACCAGTTGAGAACCACTGCTGTACACCACACTCTATATCTTCACACATAACAGGCTTTTCTAACTTATATAGCATCTTTAGACATCACCATCACCACAACATGGAGTAGGCTATGTAAGGAACACATACACCGTGACAAAGACACCAAACACTGCATCACATGTGACTATATACAAACAAACAAATGACAGTAACAACAGTAGGCTAAGTATCACCATTCCCCTGTCATCAAGTTTCTATGAGAAAGGCCAGTTTCAGATGTTTTTTTAATAGCATTATTTTTGAGCTCTTAACAACCTGTTTGTCTCTGTCAGCAATCGAGCACAGTTTTTCTGTGTGGAATGTGGGACTATTTTTTCTCTGCTTCCTTTTCGTTACAATACAGTAAAACCAGGAACTCAGAGGTTCCTTGTTAATAAACATACATGTAAAATGTCTAACCTTCTAGTTTTGTATCCATCAGGACTGACAATTATGTACCTGTCAACTGAGAGTCACCCAGCAGGACATTAACTCACTTAAACTGCTGCTGGTGAACGAGTAGGTAGTCTTTACCATCTTCATTTCAGTCATGTCACATAGTCATTAAGTCACATACACTCCTATAGAAGGAAATATTGTACTTTCTACTCCTCTACTTCTGACAGCTTTAGTTAAACAGGCAATATAATGTAAACACTGCAACACCTCAGTCCATTCAAGCACATGCCTGCAAGACGCAGAAAGTCCCTTTCACCTTAGAAAAAAGCTAACCCCCTGAGAGTTGTTATATAATTCACACTCTGCTACCCAGGATAAAGTAGCAGTCAGTTTCAGATTTATTGGTGAACTTGGTAGAGCATTAAGCAGCTAAAGAGACCAGAGGCAGAGCTGAAAGAGAGTAAACTTTGACAAAATATGGTGGACCTCACACAAACTCACAGACATCTGAAGCATCTCCAGTGGCTGAGAGGTATGGCAACAACTGCTGTCAGATAAATGTAGAGCAGCAGTATAAAATAGCATAAAACTGAACAGCTTATGTAAACTTCAAGTGGCTGTAAACTGAGCACAGCTACTCTGGACCAGTGTAGAAATTATGAAATAAGAGAAGGATAGATCAATACTAGATTTCCTGTCCGTCCATGCCACGACAGTTCAGGTATTTGTCTTTCTCTTCTGTAATGAGGGGGTAAAATAAGTCATTAAATCATCTCCCATCATATTCCTTGAAAATGTACAGTATCTGTTAATAGCATGCGACTCATTATTACAACAAAAGAACCAAAACAGTTCAAACAAAGAGCAATGTCACTGTAGACTGAATGAGACCTTCGCTGTGTTGAATTGTGTGGTTCGTGCGTCATCAGACAAGTTCCCACATGCAGCAGGCCACAGCCCCTCCCCTACCTGACTCGGTAACCATCAACTTCACACTTCAGTGTTGTTAGTCTAATCTTAAGAGGGTGGCTGTGAAAGCATGGGCTGTGTTTAAAGTCAACAGAAAAAAACGCTTTGAGTTAAGGACCATGAAAATGGAAGTTTGTTGTACCATCACATTACTGTGTCCTTTTTGTGGCTGTTGTAGATTTATACACAACAGAACTGGAAAGACACTGATTTTCTAGTGAGTAATTTAACACCAGTGCCTGTGGTTTTCGAAGGATCGTTCAGTGGGTGTTAATTGACCCATGAAGATTAAAAAAAAAAGATTATTTCAACACATTTCTAAAACAAATTAGTTGAAGACAGAAGCAGGACAAACTGTTGTATCAAGATGCAGATTACTTACGCGCAGGGCCGTTGCTAGGAATTCTGGGGCCCTTGAAAGAATACTAAAGTGGGCCCCTGACTTTTCCACTTTTTTTCTTAGACTACGTATGTATTATAATTTTTTATTTAGCACTTTGTTTTGATGCTAATGCAGCATTACTATATTAGTCAGGGTCTAAGCAGAATAATTCAGTAATACAAAGATTAGACTACTGGGTTTTTGTGGTACCCCTGGAATTATCATCACCTTTCTCCCCTATACAACGGCCCTGCTTACGCAGCTAGATTAAAACATTGAATTCAGATGTTATTTGGGCCGGGAAATGAAACATGTGCCACACAAACCGGTGGTGATGGTTTGTTCGGTTCCCACACTGAGCAATTCTATCAAAAATACACTTCATGTCACTTAGTAATTTCAAAAACAGTCCTTTTATTAAAATTGCTAAAGTGAGATACACTTGAAAACATTTCAAGACTTGATTTAAAAAGTGTAAAGCTCTGCTTATCTTACACTATGTACATTATTAGAATAAAAAAAAATCAATTGCATTTTTGTCAAAACAGTAAACTCAGTTTGTTTATCGCTCATATATAAAGACCCAGTCGCTCATTTTGCCATGAACTATATTCAAAACCCTCTGTAAAGACACATTACGGTACAGTTAAAAAGAAGCAGCTGACTAGACAAAACTTTAGTTTCCTCAACTCAGCTGCTTCTAGTAGGAAGTGACTGTTTGTGTGGCAGCGGAGCAGATAGAAAAAACTATCAGGGTGTGTTGGCAACAAGATAAATGAAAAATCTTTAGTCCATTTACTTTACACGAAAATCCACACATTTTTGCATCGATCTGAGGCAGCACAGTTCCAGCAGCAGGTGTATGAAAATGTAGTCAAATTAGTACAAAGGAGCAAGGTTGCAGTGGTCATGTAAAGACGTACCGATAAAAAAGGCAGAAATTAAGGGGAGATGCATAATAAAATGTGATGCTAGTGGAGTCTGTTAAAAACAATTGAGTTCACCAGGCCTCTGTAGCCCACTCCTCATTTCTACTGGAGATTAGCAGTCTACAGATACGTTAGCAGCTACTAGCATGGCACACCTGAACGGCCAACTGAACTGTCAGTTTTTGAATTGTATGTGGCAAATGTGGGCTTCAAGCTATTACAAGGAAGAAGGAAGCACAGGAAAAATAAAGAAGTAAAGTTAATAAATAAAAGAAGGCCCTGCTGCATCAAATTTGATCCTTATCTTCAGCATCCCAGTGCAATGCTAACACCAGTGAAATACTTTTTCATTTTTTGTTACTCGTGCTGTAAATCAGCAATGCTCTGAAAAAGTACAATAAATTACACCTGATCAGTTAAAACCTTGTTGATACCAAAAAACAATGGCGATATAACTGGAAAGACAATCTCAATCAACGGATCTAATCATCATCATCATCACCACCACCGTCGTCGTCATCATCATCGTCGTCGTCGTCATCATCATCACCTTCAAGACCATCGTCCTCCTCGTCATCACCCCCGCTGCTGGGCTCCGACTCCTCGTCTGAACTCTCAACTTCTTTCTTCACCTCCACAGCTTTCAGGTGAATGGCTTCTTCAACCGTACTGACCCAACACCCCGTGAAACAAATTCAGTCACACACACACACACATCATGCACCCACACACACACACACACATAAATAGTGAGATGGGCCACTGGTGGATGGAAATCGCAGCAAAAAAAACAAATGACCCGCACTGGTTTACAGAACAGAGGAGGAGGCTTCAAAGATACAATACCCCAAATCCTTAGGTTGAACCACACCCAGACAGAGTACCAAAGAGAATTGATATGTCGCTTCTTTCAGTGGACAAAGACGACCAAAGACATCGGATCAATACCATTTCTCCACCAAAAACCACCGTAGTTCTCTGGATTAGTGAAATTCTTCACCTGTATTCACAAATCAAAGTAACATTGAAGCAATGAAGCAGCACTTCTCACAGAGAAAAGGGAAGATTTTGCCCATAAAAAGTTCATCTGCTCTTATCTGCCATTACCTTGAAAAGTTAACCCATCTATAGCAGGAAATAGAGAGGATATATGACCTAATTCACCACAGCAGTGTCATGTCTGAAGTGCTCTTGTGCTCTTTAGAGATAAAATTATTTCTATACAAGACTCACTTTCAATCACAGGCAGAGTGTGGTCTTGTAAAACATGCAATAAAATGACTACGATTTCTTTTTTTTTCTTTTGTTTTATGTAAATCAACTCAGAAAAAAAGACTAAGTGCAGGCAGCATTGCTGTGGTGAATTGAGGTTAATGAACACGTTTAAAGATCTGCATTAGTCAGAAGGAAATATCCATATTTACAACCCTTAGAGTCTACAGTTTAAAAACTTTGATAAATTTAGTTAGTAGTTACAATCACTGGCAACATCTAAAAACATATTAAAAGTGTACAAAGAACTGCCATTACAACAAATTGAATGGGTGGTAGGTACATAATATCACTAATACTGCAGTGAATGAACTGTGGTGATATCTGAGAGGTTCACATTGGAGGAGCAAACATGGAAGAAAAAAAGCCACCCTCCCACCCTCAGCTTTCATTTGTCTCTTCCAGCAGAGTGGAACCAAGCAGCCAGTCAGACTCAACACCAGTCCAAAGACAAGAGAAGCAGAGGGCTCCAGCTCCTCACCACTCGGTCGGGTCCTTCCACTCGCGCACCCGTGGCTCCATCTCAAATTCGCCTTCCATTCTCCTTCTCCTGCGGATCCTCACTGCCACGAAGATGGCGAGGAGGACCAAGATTACCCCGCAGGAGGCCCCGACTATGATCGCCAGCATGCCGATCTCCGAGAGGGACACTGGGAGCAAAAATCAGTGATAGGAGTGGATGAAAGCGGCAGCGGAGAACACAATAGAGACAAAACACAGATAATACATTTTTTAAGCAATCTGTGTACTGAAGTCCAGTTGAGCCACTGAACTCCATCCTGCTCCAGATGTGACCTCTGACCTTCCTGTTGAGAGGCACAGAGTTTTTCTACCAGAACCAGTACAGTACAAGACTACTCTTCTACATCTAACACACAGATGTTGTGACAAAAAGTGAAAATCAAAGCTTCTTCAATATTTTTAAATTTCCTTTTGTTGCAATACATGTGATGCTGATGAAATATGACAGACTTGTCATCTTCCAAAAAGTTACTGAGTCTTCCAGGTCTGCAGCGCTGCCCGTCTTACCTTTGTTGACGACTTTGAAGTTGATCTCTCCGTTACTGCCGTGCACATCTGGACGGTTACGCACCTGGCAGATGAAGGTACCGTTGAAGGTCGGAGGCACCTCATGCAGGGTGATGGAGGCGTCCCGTCTCGTTATATCTCCCGACCACACCGCACGGTCTTTAAAACGCCCGTGCGTGGGAGGGTATGGTGTCTCGTGGTAGTAAAACACCTGAGACACAAACACACATCCATAAATACAATAAAGAGTGGAAAAATCCAAACTAGAGTGACACCCAGGAACACATTTGCCCGCAAACATTCAAAGATATCAATAAAACCACGAAGGACACACCATGAACAACTCACTCATTCTAAAAAACTATTCAACTGTTGGTTACAGTTCATGTTTAAAAGCCACCAAGAGCCATATTTACATAATATTTCATACCATACGTGTGTTGTGCCATGTCTGCTGGAAGCCTTTTGAGATACATCATGTTTTGGGTTAGCCCTTAGTTTCCAGAACAGGATACATCTTGTGTTATATACAAACATGACATAAAGCACTGAACTGTAAGTGTTACCACTGGCAAATGCTGCTCTCTCTGGATATGACATGTATGCATCATTTTTTACTCTTTGTGTGTTTTGGCCAGCTTCATTCGAACTTTACGTCAGAGCTGCGAACAATGGAAAACAGCTGTTCAAAGAATTTTAAATTTACTGACTATTGAGACAAGAATGTACTGAAGCCCTGAGAGGCAAGTCAAACAATCGTATTGGTGTTTGTTTCTGTAATACTAATTTCAGTCACAAGAGAGTGAAGTGCAAGAATTCACAGACTGTGAATTCAGATAGACGTAGCATCTGTGCTGTGAGAGTGGGCTGCTGCCGGTGGTGACCGACTCTGCCCAACTCCAAGATAATCAAAAAACAAATAAAGTGTGGAGGAGCCGATACTTCGGTCACCCACTTGTCACTCAAAGCAATACACCCTCAATAATCCATAACTTTAATTACAAGAATTTAAACAAGTGAGTTTAAAATATTCACCCTGTCTACAGTTGTTGTGGAGGGGGAAATTAGCTTCAGAGAACAAAGCCATTTGTTGGACCTTTTAAAGTCAGGTGGCCATTCAAACTGCAGTTTTAAGCTTTTCAGTTTAATTGAGACTAAAAGCTTCAATGTTTTTTTCCAGGTGATTTTTCACATTTACTGTATGTGATATTTCTTTGTGTACTCTAATCAAAAAGGTATTGTGAGTTGTTATGACATACTGTTGTGTCTTTTGGCTACAAAGTGTTTGTTCGTTTTTTTTTGTCTTTGTGCCAGAGAGGCTTCAGGAAGTTCGGGAAAGATATTATGAAAAGAACATTTAATGAACAGGTCACAGTGGATGTATATGGGTTAAACATTGTACTTTTACCAAGGAAAATGGGTTCTGAATGCTGTTACCAATTCTTGTGTTATTTTAATGTCATTTACAAATCACCTCTGGGTTTCATTAAGGAAAATGTTAAAACAGGATAAAAATGTATTTTCAGAAAAAAGGCACAGTTTCTACTCACCGACTCATCTGACCCTGAATTAACAGGGCGGAAGTTCCAGGACACTGTGACGGACTGGGGCGTCACTGGATGAGAGGAAGTGAAGGTGCACTTCAATCTCACATTTGTCCCGTTGACCGCTTCCACCTCAGTTGGAGTATAAATTTCTATTGCACCGACGTGTCTCACCCCTGTGATAATGAATACAAGAAAGTGAGAACAAACAAACACTCACTCATTACTGTGTCAAACCTCAGTCCTTCACTCCAAACACAGTCTCTACTGTAGTTATCACCGCTTCCTAAACAGAAACATCCTTGACATTTGAGAACAAAGTGACACTTGGAGATATCTGTTGTTTATTGTATAAACTGTATCAGTTTCTGGTGCTGCCTGAACAATCTTCCCCGGCCGCTGCCCAAGGCTGTACGACCTGATTCACCACTTATCTGCTTCACTTGAGTACCTCAGTGTGATAAACAAGAGAACAATTCATTGACATACAGTATTCAAAAGTGGCTGCACAGACCTAACACAGGTTAGACAATTAAAACAGTCTGCAATTTATAATCCATCATGTTTCAAGTGCAGTTTGGCAGCTGTTCTTTTCCATCAAGTGCGGTAAAGTTTACTGTAGCTAAACCTGGATCACAGTGTCGGACCACAGTGATGAGCAGACCTGCAGACTCTTCGTGCGGATTAAAACATTCCTTCTGATAAACCAGTGGAGGAAGCCAAGAATGTCCTGTGATCCTGCACAGGCATGATATGAAATGTATGCCTCAAGATCAAAATTACAATAATAAAGAGGATAACAGCAACAGGATAAGACCTGTGTCAGTGGGTGAAGAAAATAGACTATATCATACAGCGGTTCATATGGTTTATTACGCTTCAATCTAAAAAGTCATCTTTAAGATCTACCTCTTAAAGAAACTGAGAAAATAAGATAAAAGAAAAACAATGTCTAATTTGGTCTAATTCCTGACACCTTTAACATTATCACATTGGTTTATAATTGTGTGATTTATTTTTCCATACATAACAAACTGGGCAGCAAAGAACAAATGGTAAATGTGCATCACGTTAAACCAGCACTGGCAGGGACAGAAATATGAAACATTTGTTTGCACACTTACATTAAGGTGCAAGTTTAGGGAGGAGAGGGGTGTATTTTCCTGCTTTTAGTAATCAGCTACAGCCAGTTTTTTGGGTGAGAACAATACAGAAGCCAACCAGGAAATCTTAGCTCATCCTTAAGCCTAAAGAATAAAAAGTCTTATAAAATCGAATCTACTTTAGATCATATTTATTATAGGCTGAGTTATCACGTTGTGTTGACACTAATGCATCTTGCTCTCAGATTTCTCACCGATTCAGTATAAACTTGATTTAACTCATGTGTTCAACAGCAGATGACGACCATGAAAAATGAAAGTGGTGTCTATGGAATTTGGCGCCATTGTCTGTTTTTGGAATAACTTAACTTCTTTTTGTCCATTTTCTGAGACTCGCCTCTCCTTCAACCTTCACTCTTTTATTAAAACTTCATTCATGAAAGGTTTTTCAACCCTTCCCAAGGCTCTGCACATGAATCCTGTTGATACACTGCAAATTAAACAGGCCTGTGCTGCTGTGAGACCAGTCACAGTTTCACTTCCATAACACACTGGGAAAAGCCTGGGAAACAAACCCTGCTATCCATGTTATCAGTCTGTTGTGATGTTATACATTCAGACAGCTGTCCTACAAATCATTCAACATTAAAGTTGAAAAGTCTCTGATCTCTGATTCATTTGTGTTCTTTTCCACCATTGACCCATAAACTCAGGCATCTCCAAAATGCCAGGTCTTTCCATGCGTGCTTGTCCAAACAGCTCCTCCATCAACAACATTTGCAGTGTGTTTGAGCAAAACAAAATCCAACCTCAACACAACAGAGAGACGTTATCATGTCTCCCTACTCCTAGGAGCCAACATAATGCATCTGAATATCTTACATTTTGCTATACTGCAGGATCTGTGAGGGATGTGTTTAGATTAATAGTTCCCCCTGAATAAGTAATCCATGCCCTTAAGTTACAAAGCAATTCCTCAAACTAATGAGTGCACTCAGTTTACAGTACAAACTTCATTTCCTACAGTCAGTGATTTTAATTTTTAATTTTTATCCAGCAGCCCATCAGGTCAATCAGTTACTTTTTATTTGATTCAGACAAATGCCGTCTGAAACTGCAGCTGTGCACTGTTGTTTGTTCTCATCACTTGTTGAATGACACACAAGAACCTTAATATTGTGCAAAGGTATTTGTTGACTGATTCATAAGAAGTTGGCACATCTGACCACGTTTCTGTGTCAGAGGTGTTGATTCAACTCAGTGGTAGTTTGTGTTGGCCACAGGGTTTAAGTGTTTTTAGGCAAGTATATATTAAAGCCAATGCTGGTGGTGAACTCTGTGCTGAAACAATCCAGAGGATTTTGCCAAAAACGTACGTCCTCAACATGTCTTTGTGTGTATGACAATTTAAACAATGTTATTGTCAATTTTTGTTTGTGCTTTAACCTGTTTTAACTAGTTGTAGTGTTTTTAGATGGATATTTGTTTCCCCTAAATGTTCTGTTTTGTTTTGTTTCATTTTAGGAAGCCTTTGTAAGGCCTGACCAGGGAAACTGACCAGGGAAACTAGCCTTTTGTCTAAATCTGGCATGTTTATTTTTTTTTATTTTTTTATGCTCTGCCCTTGTCAAATAAACAATTAAATAAAAATAAATAAACATCTTTTTAAATTATTGACTTGTACAGCAGGGATTTTTAGTGAAAGTCCCCATAATTAACCTCTATAATCAACACGATGTTTCATTAAAGTGAAATTAAGTAGTGTTAGTGGATCACAAAATGAATCACCTTTTATCAACATGAAAATGTGATTACTGACAGTGACCAGTGTGTCTGGGTAGAGGGAGGGCAGCAGGTCCATTAGCTACTTATTTACTTTATGTTAAAAACTAATGGTGCATTTCGTGTGTTCCTCTATCTTAACATATTATGGACCATATAAAACACAAGGTAGGCTATAATCTTTAATCATATCAGCATGACAATAATCCATGGCCCCAGAAGCTGACGCTTCTACATTTAACTCTATGAGGTATCTGTATGACACTCTGTCTAGTCTATGAGTTCAGGAATGAGCAACTATTCATTCACCAGTGAGAGCAGCTTTGAGATTATAAAGGTCGATCTCTGCCAACTGCAGGTAAACAAGCTCCAAACACACATCAAGCTCCTTCTTGTTCTGCAGTGAAGTTGGTTCATAACCAACCTCTTCCAAAAAAAACCCAAAACAAAACAAAAACAATTGAACGCACTGTTGCTGCTTTGTTTGGGGGGAAATATGAAGTTATAGCCTGCTAATAGCCTACTACCTTAGGCTACCTACTAACTCCAGGAAGTAGCTGCACTCACCTGGCACCACGAATCCTCCCAGGAGAAGCAGAGGCCATATCCGACACATAGGATAAAACATTTATAGTTGTCTGCTGCCTCAACTCAGGCGGTTTGTATTAGCCTACTCTGTTAAAGTCCCTCACCACGCCAGTTTAATTAGGAGAGTCATGAACGTGAACGCACCGCGGACAGGCGAGAGAAAACGTCTTTTTTGTTAGTCCACACTTCAGTGAGTCACAGTCGACCTCCGTACACACCTGATGGGCGGTGTTTAGTTTATTCACTCTACGTCTTCTTGCATAACCTGAATGCCGAGCTGCCCACACAACCTGCAGCCAACACCTGTGTGTAGTAGTGTTGGTGTGGTTGTCGTTCCCACACGAAGCCAAGCGGTTTGTATCTACAGTCCAACTGGTTGTGTTGACAAGTCATAAATAAAATAGGCTACAGCAGGTTCAACTTTGAATGATAAAGCCAGTTCTCTACTGACTTCTACCACCTTGTGGCCATGGTGAAAAAACAGTCACTTCACTCATAAGTCAACTGTATGTGCTGTATTGTGAGTGCTATCTGCAAATGTAATGGAAATAGAGTAGTTAAAAAACACCAATGTTGATATATTGGTTCATTGGTTGGTTATTTTTGACATAGAAGCAATACTTTTTTTTTTCTTTCTTTTTTTTAATCACAACATATTGCATGAAAAGTGCCACTAACTACACTACACAATGTTGCTTGTTTTCCACTAAATATCCTTGAAGAAAAAATATGCCTACACTGAATTACTTAATTTAACATTTATTTGACTTATGTGTATTGTGAGTATTTGCAGGAAACAATTGTTATGGCAAGATTTTAAACTTGAGGCAAAAATATCTTTGACATTACTTGAACCAGCTGTTGCTCATAAATATGGCACAAAATGCTAAAAACTCATGAAAGGATGATGGTGAAAGTTTTTGTAGTCATCATCTCCATCACAAGGCCTTCCACACCCAGAGACACTTTATTGTGCCCCATCAGCATTAGTTTTGTTTATCATGCCTTTCTCATGGACTTTGACTTTTGCCTGCCAATTTTTCTTTGACAATCCTACTGGCTGTAGGCCTCATCACTATTTTCATTATAAACGTCCTTCACTGCAGCTGCATACCTGCTTATCTGCATTAGGTCTGACTGGGAACAGATGTAAAAAAAATAAATAAAATAAAAGTCACAAAAAATGTGTATAAAAAAAAACATAACATACATAGAGGCCATAAGAAATCTCCAGTACACCAAAAGATCTAGTTTTTAATGAAATGTAAAATGTATGGTGGGAGGTTGCATTCATAGAGGATGTGGGATATTCAAACTTACCTTGCACCAGGAATCCTCCCAGGAAACCAAAAAGCAGCAGCACCTGATACACTGTATACATAACATGCTGAGTTAATTTAGAGTAAATTAAGTGGATAATTCATAAACACAGACCAGAGTAACTAAAAGGTTGTGATGAGAACTAATGTTGCAGTTCCTTCTGCGCAGAGCAGCAATCGGTCTATGAGAGTATTCAATGGTAACCTCTTACTGTACAATACCTTCAGTGGCTGTTATACAGAGCAAGAAAACAGCTGAGCTGTTTTGGCAGATTAATGCCCTCATACACTTGCACAACTCAAATGAGGTAATGCAAGACATATTTTAGGCATCTGTAACATTTATTTAAGATGGTCAACAGTAAAACATAACAACATTTAGATAAATTGACAAGAAAGCATGCAAAAAAGATGCATAGCCTATTCAACTGTAATCCTGGACATACAATAATTTCTGCATGGCACAGGTAAACCCAAAACAACATCACAGACACAATACAGCATTACCGAAGTAAAAATGATAAACCAGGTTATTCTATTTATCTATGTAATTTCAAGGCTACTGTTAAGTCACAAAAATGACCACATCATTATATAATCAAAACTGAATATTAGTCTCTGCATAGAAAAGTAATATAAATTGTGTAGTGTCAGTAGCTGAATGTAGTATTGTGTGTGTGTTTTTTCATAGTTGGTGCTGGTGTGCTTGATCCTGTTCCGAATTTGGTTTGTAAATTCAATTTTTTTCAACCAATGTAAAAAAGTTAAAAAATAAATAAATAAATAAAACGTCAGATAGCTATGACGTGTATGCCTCAGGGCGCTGACCTTGAAAATCAGTGCTTGCCATGTTCAACCACTAGCCTAATACTGTACTTTCTCCAACAGCCAGAAAATGGGAAGCTGATGTTTCCTGTGTTTCCTGAGGAGCTGGAAGGCAGCAATAGGGGCTAACGTGACCATGATGCATTGCGATCAGCTGACCCAGAGACATCTAGGAACAAGATTGGCCACTGGAGGAGGTGACAGATCATTCAACGGCATGTCACAGCAAACATGTCGGCAAGCTGAAGTGTACCCTCCCTTTGTCATGTTTTCCCCCTCACAACTGGTTTCTAACATCCACATAAACTATTTCACACAGTGGAGAAGAATTTCGTCGTATGTGGATCCAAAATGTGATGTTTTAGGCTGTTTCAGATGTTTTAATGGCGTGTTCAAAGAATCCAGCAGCCCATGATTCATTGCGCGGCCAGTTGTGTTGATGTGTATTTTAACCCTTTGTTTGACCTTTCAGGAAAAAGAACATGTAGAAACTGTGTGACCTCTTTAAATGAAAGACGACATCAATATTTAGATTTAATTTATAGACAGCTAGCTCTCTAGAGGTGGCCGTGGTAAGCGATTGAGACTTTAAATCTGGAAGTTACCGTTGCCTGACAGTCAAACTTTAGGGTAAACCACCCTTTGTCTTTTGCTGCGTTCGCGGACAACTCGCAACTCGGAATCTCCTAGTTGAAAACTCCTTTCAATTTTTGCATATATTTATTTTCTGGCTCTTTATTGTTCATAATTATCCTTACGCATCCAGATACATTGTATTTTTAATTGACTTATTTAATTATTTATTTATTATTTCATTTACTTATTTTTGTCAAGCTCTGCTATAGCCTATGTATTACGTACTCTGCACTTCAGTGTTGTTTCATGTGTTGTCATGTTTGTATAATGTCATGTTTGTATAATGTTTCAAATGTGATAATAAAGTTTGTTGAAAAAAAAAAGTTGAAAACTCCAAATTCTGACTTCAAAACGTTCGAGAGGCAACACGCCAGAATAACATGGCGGACCGGGACAAACTTTGCATTCAAAGTGCTTCACGTAGAGCAAAAAAACCAAACATTAAAACTGGCACCAAAACTATTTAAAAAAAAGAGAGGTTTAATATATTTTGGCATTTTAATGCATTTTAATTGCAAATCAAGTAGATAGGTTTGAAAAATCCGAGTTGTCTCGAACGCAGCATCATTGTATCGCTCCTCCGCAGTGCCCTCCGCCGGTGTGGGAGCAGGTCGGCGCTCTCCTCGGCGAAGAGTCTCCGTGGTTCCCCCCTTCTTGACACACCTTTTGTTGTCTCGTCGAGCTGGAGTCAGCTAACGGTTGCTACAGAGCATCACCCGCGTCGAGCTCCTGAGTCCGACACTGGTGTGTGAAGTGAAGCCGGGGTAGAAAAAAAAGTGAAGCCGGGGAGCTGAGAAGTGACAACCGACAGCCTGTTGTCAGGTAGAGACTGGAGCAGATTCTGGAAATTTCCGCATTAACCGCCAGGCGCGTGTCAAACGTTATTGTACCAGAGAGGCAGCAGCGATAACTAGTCTCCAGTCATTAGCTGGCTAGCTTGGTGGCTAACAAGCTAACGGCAGATAAATACTATCCTAGCGGAGTTAATGCGATCTGCTTTGTGATCAGTAAGCACCCGCCTAGAAAGCGAAAGTAGCCTACATCCGTATTAGGACAGTCTGTCTGCCTGCCTGCCTGCCTGCCCCCGTAACGTTAAGCTGCTGCTGCGGTGCTTTCTGCTCTCTGGTGGAGCTGGTGCCCCTTCCCTCCTCGCTGTAGTCAGTGGGCTGCACCAACCCTAAAGAAAAAAGAAAAAAGAAGAAGATCCCTACCGCCTCCTCTTATAGCTGTTATGTGCATGCATAGATATTAATTCTGTTATGGTGTTTATATCCGTGATTAAGTAAACCGCGGCGGTGTTTTCCTTTAGGATGAGTGGTGATGAATTGAACCCAGCTGCAGTGGCTCAGCCGGTGGAGGATGTTCAAGGAGATGGCCGGTGGATGTCACAGGTTGGTGCTGCTGCTGGTGGTGTTATTATTGGAGGGAACATTCAGTCCCGGCGCCAGTGTGTATCATGAAATAGATACCAGATTTGTTCCACATGTTTATAGGCAAATGAAAAAACTACTCCTCAGATGATTACTTTCATTTCTGGGCTTTCACATTGGCATCGATTACATCACATCATCAATTGTATGCATGCTTTGAACACCTTTTAAAATGTAATTCATGGTTGCACTGATCTGAGATTTTTTTATTTTATCTTGCTTGCTCTAAAATCACAGAATAAACAGATAACATCCCACTGTGATGTCAGCCTAGCATTTTCACATACAGTATGAATCACTTCACTTTCCAATTTATGATTTATTTATTACTTTATTTGTCTAGCGGCCCCTGTGTACTCCACAGTTTATAGGGCAGCAATAAGACATTGTTGAAGCTTTTACCATTGATGTTGATTGTGTTGAGATCCAGAAGGAGGTGACTGTTGTGTTTTGGTACTGTAAGGACATCTGCACACATTTTGCCACAATGTTTGAGTGTAATTTTGCAATAATATTAGTGGCAGATGAGATTGATGTAGTTTATGATATGATTTGATTCCCAAGACTTGTATTTGTTTCAGACAGTCACTTTTTCCAGCTCTTTTAGTCGCTCCTCCTCGCAGGTCTAAGCAAGGTTAATCCTCCCAAGCTAATAGGACTGAGACAGTCCAAGCCCTCTATCAGATGGGGCACCAGACGTGATGAACTTGCAGGATTTTTTTTCTCCGACTCAAAAGCCTAATTAGTATTATCCTCCCGCTAAGAAAGCTTATAACACAAAGGTTTTAGTTCAGACTGAAAGGCCTAATGTTGGACTGGACAGATCATACCGACGATGAGACTGTGTGTTTTCTTTTACAGCACACAAGATTTGTGCAGGAGTGTAAGGATGGTGAGCCGGACGTGCTTTTTGTGGGCGATTCTATGGTCCAACTAATGCAGCAGTATGAGGTGAGATACATGGCAGCAGCAGCATCCTCTTTTTCTTCTGATGCTCTATATTTTCACACATTACTCAAGATACATTATTTAAAATGTGCTTGTTAATCTTCAATATTTACACAAATGTATATTGTTGCATTGTATTTTGTTCCTGATTATACATTATTAGACATCAGTCACCAAAATAAGAGATTTCTGTTTTGCTCTCCACAGATCTGGAGGGACTTGTTCTCTCCTCTTCATGCGCTCAACTTCGGCATCGGAGGGGACACCACCTGTAACGTGCTGTGGAGGCTGGAGAATGGAGAGCTGGAGAACATCCGTCCCAAGGTAAGAGAGGACGCGGAAGATATTTTCTTATAAAATAATTTGTCTATATATTCTTGTATTATTTTTCCTGTTTACACCGTCACAATAATAATTTTTGAAATGAAACAGTCAAAATGAGATTAAACTGTAGTCTTTTAGCTTTTTTGCATTAACAATTAAGGAATAACAATTATTCTCACCTTAAAATCAATAATCTGAGGTTGTTACTTTATACAAAACAAAATGTTGGCTGTGTGGAAATTTAACAAAGTGTGTGACACTGATAAGACAGGAACACATACCAGAAATGACTTTCACTGACTTTGGGTCGTGGCATCACGACTAAATGTAAATATTATTTTCACTATTTGGAGGAAAATGCTTTGCAGTCAAAGCCTGCCCGAAACCAGTTACCTATGAACTTCACCTAATGCTGAGTTTGCTCCCTTGAGATGCTTTGTCAGGACTTTACTGCTGCCTCGCCTCGCTCTGTTGCTGCTTGTTGATTGGTTTTGTCTCTGCCTTCAGTTTGGTCTTAACTAAGTGAGACACATTCTCAGTTTGGTTGAGATCAGGTGACAGTGACACACGTACTACGCCCAGAGTGGACTTGATTTAGGTAGATGTTATGAAGGGGGGTTTTTTTCTCGGAAAATCTGTTATCATCCACTCCAAATGTCTTCTCTGGTTTTCCAGGCCTTGATGTGTTGGTCAGCTTGTCAGTGTACCACCATTTTTAACGAATGCACCAGAGTGTTGATTTGGGCTCTCCTAAAGTTTCTGCTTTCTTTCTGAGAGGTTTGTTTGGGCTGCGACGTGCTGAGAGAGCAACTATTATTATGCAAACTCAGAATTTCTGTAATCAACTCCACACCTTTCATCTGTTAGATTTGTCCTGTATAATGAGGGGACTGACACACTTGTCTATAAAACTACTTGTCAGTCAGTTGTCCAGTGACTGTCGAACTTCTGTAAATGAAGGAGTTTGTATAAATGTGTCACTGACTGTCCAAGCGCTCCTAGACCTGACTGTATGTACTGTAACATCTCCGGTTCAGATTCAGAACAACCTTTGTACGATATGCATGTCATTTCTACAAAAATTAGCTTAAATAGTCGTACCTCTCTGACACAGAAACTTGCACATGCACCTTTGGTCCCTCTTATAGAAATGTACAACATGTCCCTGATCCCCTCATCTTTTGAATGTAGTAGGAGAAGGTGGCCTGGTTGTCTGTAGTGTGAGAAAACAGCATTTTGTGACTGCAGCAGCACTCATGTTATTTTAGCTGCAGCCGCCTTAACGAAACACTGCAGCACACTGTGTCTGTTTGATCCCTGGCTGTCGACACCTTATACACTCTCTAGGACGAACTCACAAGAAGTCGCTTCGTTTTTTCGAGTCGATGCGGTTTTGACAACAGTTCACTGTGATATGTGAGCTCAGTGAAAGTGAACACCACATCCGTCTGTGCTCTTGTCCAGGTGGTGGTGTTGTGGGTAGGAACCAACAATTACGAACACACAGCGGAGCAAGTTGCAGGAGGAATTCTTGCCATTGCACAACTGCTCACCTCCCGTCTCCCGAAAGCAAAGATCGTTGTACTGGTAAGTTCTTTGTCTTTTGTTGCACTTTGGTTGTTTTAACAGGTATGTTGACAAGCATACGTCCTCATTTTCTCTCCTCCTTTCTGTTTTCATCGCTGTCACACTGACACAAAGCAGCTTTTAAGTGCCACTGAAACACTGACATGTTGGTATTTGGTTTAAGTTACATTGTCCTTTAATGTGATGAACACTGCATGATTGAAAAGTATTCAAACTTGATGTAAAACACAAAAACTGTTGACAAGGCACCAGCTGTTTAGTTCCAACATGTTAAAAGACGGGGTCAGAAAAAAATCACACATTTCCACACAATTAAGAGGTTAAAAATGCTTTGAAGTTCGATCATTTCTTCTCTCAAGTTAAGGCAAATGCACGCAGCTAACTTGTTCTCCATGAATAAGCACTTTTTTTTTATCATTTAAATTTTATTAGGGATTATATAATACACAGACAAACTAAGGACAATACAATGCAAAACACTACAATACTAGGACAGTTTACATAAACAAGACAGACTCAAGATGGGGGGGTGGGGGGTGCAGTACAATACAGTAAGTGTACAGTATGTGCAAGCAATGTAAAGGTCTTGGCCTTACACACATGATATTAAGCAAATTAAGATGATGACATAAATAAAAACTGTCTCTATCTCTATGCTTAGGCGGCTCTGCCAAAAGGCTACTGTACTATAAAGACGAATAACAACAAGAGTACAAATTAAGTTTAGGTAATGGAATAAACACTAAGAGCTAAATATGTCAGCTTTGTTTGATCTGTGTCTGTAAATTTCAGTGGGAAGTGGGGAGAGACCTGTAAAACGCGATGGCCCAGTTTTAGAGTTCAATTTGGTTTTTGGGTTTTTTTTATCCTAAAGGATGTTTTTAAAAAACAGCTTTACAGTAAATAAATGAAACAGAATATCAAGGTTCAATAGTGGGTTTGATGAATAAGTTGACTATATTTGTCTTCTCCTCAGGGCCTGTTGCCTCGAGGGGAGCGTCCCAACCCGCTGAGGGAGAAGAACGCCACCGTCAACGGGTACCTGCGCTCCTGGCTGCCTCGCCTGGGGCCTCAGGCTCAGCTGCTGGACGTGAGCGGGGAGTTCGTCCACTCCGACGGGACCATCACCGTGCAGGACATGTTCGACTTCCTCCACCTGACGTCGGCGGGCTACCGCGCCATCGCCAAGCCCCTCAGCGACCTGCTGCTCCAGATACTGGAGGAGACGCCGGAGGAGAGACGGGCGTCGCTGGTCTGAGTGGCGTCCGTGGCTGAGCGGCGAAATCTATCCAGAGGCATGTCTCACCCGCTGCTTTGGGAGATGGGGGAGACCTGCCCCTGGGGACTGGAGGAAGAAGGGCTCACTCACAGGTGGGGGGGTCGACCCTGGTGTGAGTGGGCCCACTTAGGGGTGTGGGATGACATTCATGAGTGGAGGGTCGGGTGTGGAGAGACCTCACTACAGACGTAGACACTGTGATCGCAGTAGAAAGCTCTATTGCAAAAGGATTTACCCAAGGTCAGACCACTCTGAGTCACACACAGATACACTGAGATAATGTGGGACTGCAGTGGCGCACACACACAGATTAATCTCGGCCCCTTGGATAACGAGAGTGTCGCCTTTGCCACGGATACATGACACAAAACAGAAAAACACAATCTAATTTCTGCCCTCATGTTCTTGCCCGATTTGTCCGCAAATGTGTGTTAGCTGTGCAGCCTCACTATTAACACGAGAAGTCCAGCGCACACACACACACACACACACACACACAGAGGAGACAGACCGTCATCCAACATTGTACAATGTTATGAGTCTGACCAGAGCAGTGGTTCCCAACCCAGCAGAGACCAAGACAAAACTGAGGTATTAGAGGAAGGAAAAAATATTTCTGTGAATCAAATAATGTTTATTTTTCTAACATCTATCTCTTCTTTTCTCTTTGAAATCATGAAACACTGGAAACTTCTCACCTTCTACAAATGCTAAACATCCAACTAAAATGTTATTGTATGTAAAAATCCCTCCCTGTTGTCACATGAAGTAAAAAAAAAGGTTGGGAACCACTGCTACAGAAGCACTTCTGCTGTGATGCATACTATGTGATGTGAGCAGTATTTAAAAGAAATAACACGTGATTATATGATTTTATTTTATTTTTTGCACACAGTGTAATCTTGCAACACACACAACTGCGTATGAAATAATTTATACACATTTATCCCAGTAGCTTTGTCAGTCCAGTTCTTAATGTGTACTGTTTCACATACTCAGCCAGACAGGGAGCACTTAGTACTAAATATTCACTTTTAAACTCAGTGTGTAACTATTTAGATGTCTCTACAAATTGTTAATCGATATAAAAAATAATAATAAAAAAAAAAGATCAATGGATATCCAGAGAGATCACACATACAGTAAACCACTACTTCATTTCACTGAACTAGATGTTCAACTCAAACCTGATGTTGGTGTACGCTGCATGCATGTTATAAGGTGAGCCTCAGCTTTGGTGTAGAAAAGTCGGCCAATGCTTCTGTATTACATTAAATATACATGAATTATTTATGTACGTTAAATGAGTGAACGTCAGCCAACGTCATGTATCCATACGTATCCATTAGTGATGTCGCACTGTTGAATCTGCTCGTTCAATAATCTACATACGTCTTCCAAACACCCTTAAACATGCAGCTTACGTGCGAAGTTTAGGTCACACGTTTTATTTGTAGAATAGCGTTTCAGCCATGAGGTCCAAAAAATAAAAAACATGACTGTGACATTTCATCTTAATGTCTAAAAAAAAAAGAAAGTAGTTTAACAGTTTCAATTTTGTCTTTGTATTCACTACATCCTGTCAGCTTCTTAAACAACCAGCCGCTCCTCGACTGGGTCCTGTCTTTTCAAGGGACATTTTTTTCAAAAGAGTAAAATCATAATTTCAGGTCTTGATATTTTTCTGCTCAGATTTAAATTTTCACAAACAAGTAAGAAATCTTGAGTCAAAACAAATTGTCACGTTAGCTCTGGTCCTGACTCCACTTCACTCTGCCCATCCTGAGTTATTCCAGATGAAAACAGACAGATGTGGGATGTGCACAGTTTCTTCCAGCATCCATATCTCCCACTAAATATTATCCAAATATCCACAGTCAGACTCTCAAACTTTTAACTCAGGCTGGCTCTCTCTCCCTTCTTCATACGTATGAATATACAGAATTATCTCTTTTCTGTTTTATTTTTTTCTCACCACCTCTTTGTTTCAGTTTCTCTTGTATTTGTAGTTGACACCAGCCACCCTGGGACTTGACATCTCTTGTTACAGATTTTTTCTTCTTTTTTTTTTTTTCTAGGGACATAAAGTTGTCACATGGTTAAGCTACTGAACACAGCTAATACTGAATCTCGTCACGCTACATGCTAAAAAAGCGAACACAGGTCATGTACATAGAAGCATTCGTCTGTGAGCTTAAACCGTAGCTTTTTTCTCCGTCGCTTCAGTTTGTGGCCGAGAGTCTCTTCTTGTCGAGCATCAAATTATAAACTGCTGTCTTAAGCTCTGCACATTTTTGCGTGCTGTGTTAAAATATGAATAGTGTATGTGTGTGCCTTAAGTGTTCATGAGGATGGTTGTGTACAGTATGTCTGGTACTGATTGGTGTCAGTTGGATGTGTGAGTGTTTAGAGGTGACCCCAGCTGTGCAGAAGACAAGTGAAGTGTGAGAAGAAAGATGGTGCTTGAGGAGGGTTCAGATTGTGGGAGTCTGTGTTTGGTGCAATACAGTATTTGCACTGTTTTGACTCACTGTCACGTTATTGCGTTAAAGCATTCCAATAAAAAAACAAAACAAAAGCAACGATCTGATCATGTGTGAGTGTCTCTTCTTTTTCTGCTCGTTTCTGTGTGTTTGTGTGTGTGTTAGTGCTACACACTGACTCGCCAACAGAGGGAACCATTTCATAGAAGATGAAATTGAGGAAGACTCGCTGCTTGTTCCACGCCTCTGCTCTTCCAGCTAGAGAGTGTGTGTTACTGCCTAATTAATTTGCTTTCACCAAGTTTATCTCTCTAATGTTGTAATAATTCACCAACAGCACCCGGAGGTAAAGCAACAGAGGCAATCTCCCTGTTAAAAACGTCCTCATTAAACATTTACATGTAGTTAGGCATGCTGGAGTGTACATGATTGCTGGGAAGTTGTAAAATACCTATTTAATAAACCATTTGCTCACTTTTGATGCTGCTTTCATTAATTTTAACTGTGACCCAAAACTGTCCCCGTGTAGCAAAAAATAGAGCCTCCATTTGGAGGCCCACACTGGAGGCTGGGTGTGAAGTCTGAAACTATCACCACACCGGACGACCTCAAATGATTGTCCTTGGATTCACGTCGTGAGTTCAGTTCACGTTTCGGTGGAATAAAGCACTTTAGGAATTTTTCAATATTTGAGAAGCTTTCAAAGTAAAAGCACACAATATGTCACATGAATGAGGATTACCTGAAATGGTGAAATGTTTCCTACATTTAACGCAGGAATGAAAATAAACACATGAACACATTCAAATACCCACTTCATGTTTTTATAAGGCTTTAAACTGCCTGTGCAGACTGTAGATAAATATTCCGCCGCTCCCTCTATCAACATGTGTGGAAATGGGAAATGATAACTTTCTAATCCCAGCAGGCATCAGCAAACGTGTCACATACAAGTGAGCTACACCCTGATAAAACCTCTGGCCTTGCACATTAATCCTTTTTTTTGTTGTTGTTTTTTTAACCTTGTTTAGCATCCAAACAGCCTATAATAACCTGGGAGGCAAGAAGAAAACATTGAATATACAATAATGAAGTTATTTTATGTATGAACCTCAGAGATATAATACGATGCCAAGTGTGAGAAATAGTGCAGTGGCTCCAACATGCATCTGTGTAGTGGACCCATGTGTCATCTGCTGCAGGCTGTAGCTTTGATACTGTGTCTAATAACTCAGCATGGAGCATGGAGACTCTGCTGTTAAACATGTGGCCCAGAGTGGAAATAACCAGTGGTACATACATACTCTGAATAGCTGCAGTCACCAGTCATTTACTGATGGTGTAATTCTCTGTTTGACAAGTGTCCCTTTCACCGTCTCTGGCACACTTATGAATGAAATGAGAGTGTGCTCTATACATAATTGCGGTGATTGAATTTACTCCTTGGAAAATAAGTGACTTTGTGCTTTGTTTCGTCTAAATGAGTCAAATTCCCCTTGCGCGCCTCAGTTTCCTTTGATCGCCATGAGTTGCGACTGTTTTTTGGAGGATGCCATTTCAGATGTCATGGCTATACTTCTTTGTGCATATTTGTGCCAGTGCCATGTGCTGTGTGACCCTTGTGATGTTGCAGCAGTCCTTGGTGCTAAATGAAAATAAATCTGTCACATGTTTTAACTTCGTTTTAAGATTTTATTCAAGAGGAAATGAAATACAGAAGTTGTTGTCAATGATTAAAAGCAGAAGTTCAGAAAAACGCAGTAGCCTCTCGAGAAAGCTCTGGGTTATTTTTGATTTCATGCTTAGCAGCAGAGCAAATGTTTACATGAGGAATCTGCCTCTGCTGCCGTCTCTAAGACACTGCAGGGTTTTTTATTTTTCATGAGGAACTGTGGTAGTAACCTGCATCAGCCAGGTGAAGGCCCTCATGAGCCCTGTCTAATGCAGTAAGATGCACTTCACAGCTTCACTGCAGCAGCTGATGTGACAGGATAAGGTGCAAGAGTGTCCTGACTGGTGATAAACTGCAGATCTTAAGGTGTTGGCAGGTTACAGGGAAAAAAATCTCCATGGTTTAACCTGGGCAGCATTTTCTGAGAGTGAACTTTGAGGATTTATCAATATAGCTTGTCTCTGTGATTTAACATAACCCTGCATATGGTTTAAAAAATCGAAGGGTCATCTTTCACTATCTGGCCTCGGACCGACACTTTTGTGGGGAAACGCCCACTTCTTGACGCACATTAACAACCGTTTACACCCAGTTGCTCCTGTGACCCAGATTTCTACACATCTTTTGACACATGCAGTCGTACCACAGCACCTACCTCTTGTTGTTCCTCGCCAACCTTATCTGTACCCATGACTCATTCACATACACATACAGTATTCAGCGTTCACGCTCGCCTCAGCCCGGAGGCTATGTTTATCATATCTGATGTGACATCCATACTGCTCCATTCACAGTCTCAAAAAACCTGCTGTATTTCATGAACAAAGCGGCCTGTCAGTGTCTGGAGAATCACACACTCAACACACACACACACACACACAACAAATCACATCTCCATGAATATGGGAAATGTAGGAGGGCTTGCAGTGGAAAAGCAGTTTCACCTGCATTAAGGCTCCTGTCACGCCGTCTCTGTGTCACTTGAACAGTGCAGAGGATTTCTAAAGGCTGTTTCTACCCCACGACCAGGTCATCGAAATTCATTTATATCCATTGATTTCTGCCCTGCACCTCTCGATAATTGCCTTGGTTCTTAAGCTAATTCAGCAGGTCTCAGGTCAGGGTCATCCTGTCCTATTTACTTCTCTTTCACCCAGGGCGATCGTTCCTCCACTGCAGCCTTTTTTGACATTACTTTAACACATTAGACTGACATCACCCTGCTGCACACAAACCAAAGCAGCCTAACATTGCTCCTGCTGTCAATTAAAGCCTGCAAATGTTTGTTAAAGACAAAGACATGCATTTTTCTTTTTTATTTTGGGTCCAAATTATCAGCAGAACAGAATGTCCTTTGGCCCGTTTGAGACAAAGAAACCAATCACTGCAGCTATTTAGATAGCTGCATGCCCATTATCTGTTTCTCTTTTGTCCCTTTTGTTTACTTGATTTAGTGACGAGCATTGTGACTTTTCAAGAGTGGGTGTCACTCATAACCTCAGGCTTCCTGACATTGTGTACAAACTCAGACACGCCTATACCAACCAAATTAAAAATTCATTCCTTTCCCATCCACGTTAGGATATCTATTATAAGACAAGATTATTATTGTCAAGATATGCATGATATGAATTCAAGGTTTCCCCAAAATAGAGATTTATCTTGACAAATGTGACATTTCAACAATGTTTTAGTGTAACTGAGCTGAAATCCAAGACTCCTGTTTGCATCATTTAAGGACTCTATTTAAACTTTTAGGAAATCTGAAGCAGTTTTAGAGCTCTGAGCATGAATATTAACGCTCGCTGTACACAGAGGCCTTAAGGTAGCCTACCCTTGGCTTCAGGTTTAATTTGAGCCCATACCATGTGTTTGATTGAGGTGGGATGAGACAGTTCAGACACATCAACCAGTAGGCGTCACTGGTGCTGCATTAACAACGTGATCCTTCACCGGCTTCCCACCCAGCGACTGCCAGTTACATTCATCGTAGCCAAGCCAAGAAGAGCTCCACCGCTGTGGATTGAAGCCATGTCTCTGCAATGGTGTGTGACAGGTTTTTCCACTGGGTTGTTCGGTGTCCTTACTCCACCTTACTGACTTTACCAACGGTAGCATTAGTTCCAGCCTGATAATCAGACTCAATGGCCACTTCATCTGCTTCAGTCCTGAGGTCTGGAGCAAGACGGCCTCAAAACCTTGTGTCCGTCATGATGACTCAGTTTAATGAGAATTTATACAGACGTATATGCTTCCTGAATGTTGAATCATCAATCTCATATGTCTCATACACACTCACGAGCTGATGATGCAGCATCAGGGACAGATACTGTAGAGGTTCAGGGTCTTAAGGACGCAGGAGGACACGTTCTCTGGGGGACTGAGGGATCGACTCTCATGTGGCCTTTGGCTGTGATTGGAGTCGGCCCTCTACCAGAGCCACCAGAGCAGTGAGGGCTCCACCCCGTGTCTTTTTTCAACTTTACGGTGGTTAGGTGTTAAAGCAGGAAAAGGTGTTACATCAGTTTCCCCGCTGGCATTTTCCCAGACAGCCTAAAGGTTCAACCTGGTTTCTCTCCAGTCACCTCTCTAACCTCAGTGCTATCATAACCCCCATTATGCCCCTGTATGGCAGCAGGGTACATTCCTCTGCATGAAGCCAGTGACGTGTTGGTGTTTCCACACTTTCATTTAAATCCTGATGGAATGAAGAAAATAGCTCCTGTGTCAAAAAGGCCAGACACCAGCACTCTGCTCCAGTCTGGCTGCAGAAACGTGCAAGAGATTAAGACCGCAAGATAAGGATCAGAATTTTGTTTGCTTTAGCTTGCTTTGGGAATATTTCAAATGTGACAAGTGGCTTTTTACAATCTCATTAATTATGTTGCCATGCATAGTAGAGTGGCCGCCCATAAGTGAAATGAATTTATGTGTTATGAAAACTCAACCTCAAAGTTATTGTGTCATAATTTCCCCTGCATTTACATAGTTTCCTCATTCTCCAGAGCAGAACGAATACAACCACAGACTTGCCTAACGATAACAGAATATAAAAAGAAGAGGGGTTTGTAGTTTTCCTTTGGGCTTGTCCTCTAGCCCTCTTATTACAAACCAGCTTCAGCAAATACTGTCACAATCACTGTGTATCTATATGCTTGTGGCTCAGGAAGTAAAAGCACATTGTGGACCAGTCAGGAGGTCACTGGTGCAATTTTCGGCTCATCCAGCGTGTCAACTTAACTGAATTTCGAATAGCTCCCAGTGTAACATTGGATAGTGAGAGAGTGTGTGTGACAGAAAAGCAAAGTATGCATAGAAAATGCACTGCAGTAAATGGGTGAATGTGGTGTGAAGTGTGATGTAGAGGTCAGTTCGAAAAGCACTCTCTGTGCACAAATGCCGTCCGTGACAGTTCAGTCAATCTCCTTCACTCGTTTCACGCAGATTTACTGAAATGACCTATTAAATGAACCGTGAACTGCTAATGAGTCACTTAACTCATTCATAAAACAATCAGTATTGAGTTACACTTCACTGCAAACAAGACCTGATAAGATTTGCAAAGTCAGGGAGTTAATTATGTGTGATAACGTCTGCCAGCTCAAATGAGGATGAAGCAGTTACTTGCAAATTTTAAATTGTCTGTTTGGACGTTTTTAAAGACCATAAACTGAAATGATGTAAAACCTTCAGTTGGTGCCACATATCAACTTTCTGTAGATAAAGACGCAGAAAATGATCAATTCAAAGTTTCTAAAGTTAAGATACAAATGAGGAACATAGGCTACTGTGTAATGGAGGGAATGGTAAAAATCCTATAATGACAGCAAAGGGGCTGATAAAAGGTCAGAGAATAATTTTAAGAACTGAATCTAGTACAATTCGCTCTGCTTTACTCAAGTAGTCGGACCAGCTTTGAACATTTCATGAACTATATTTGTGTCTTGAGCACACAGCCGACAGTGTGTCAGTGAGGCGTGGCAAACAGCAGGAAGGAATCAAGAGTCCTCTTATAAAAGTGTCTTCTGAGCACGTTATGGTCATGAACCCTTGAGATAAACTAGTGCTGATGTATTGAGTATAATGTGAAACGCTAAGAGCTCACTTGCGCCAAAGCAAACCAGTCTGCTGGTGCTAAAATAAATATTAGTGTTGAAATAATAAATACTTTCTGGCAGTTCTAATTATCTAAACGACAGCTGAGATGGCAGCTGCTGTCCCGTAGAGACTAATGTGCTGAGTCTCGTCAACACTACAGTTTTAAAATTAAAGACATTATTAAAAAAGAGCTTTATGATGATATCAAAAGGGAATTTGTTTCTGTCTAAAGTCTTTCTGAACTGTTTACTGAATATGTTTGGCTGCACGGTGATCAAGCATGTCATAGATGCAGTTTGCAGTTTTCTTATGCTCTTATTGTGAAAATGATGGATGAGAAAAATAAAAATGACACAATGAAACACAAGAATATTGCACCTCGTCGACAAACTGCATATTTACTGTATTACTTTCATTTGCTTTAATCATTACTTGTTTCTCTTGAGTACACAGCATTATATTTTAGTCTTGTGTGCATACATAGCTTCCTGTTATCAGACAATGAGTAAGAAGGAAGAGGAAAAGGAAGTCTTTTTGTTTGTCCTCGCTTTGCAATGATCAGTCCTTTTTTGGAGCTCTCTGCTTTCTTAAATCCTGTTCAGTCCTGACCAGTACTCTTTCTGACCCGAACCACCTTAATCTCCTGTGCCTGACTCCTTTAGGACATTTCTTGTCTTCCCATTTCCTACTCTTTTTTTTTTTTTTTTTTTTTACAAGTACCTCTCCCTCTCCTAGCTGTTGTCTCTCTATTATCTCTTTCTCTCATCAAATCTAACTTTTTCTTTTACAACCCTCTCTCCCTCCTGCCTTTCTTCTCTATCTCTGCACTTTTTCTGAGTCAGTTCATGCTGAACAGTTCAGCCTGTACTATAAAAAAAAAAGCAGCATAAACAAAACCTTGGCAGGGGATACAGATCGTCCTCTTCTGAATCCCCCCTTGTTTCTCTCACTCCATCCAACCAGAGAAAGCTCCACCAGAAAAATCCAGGTTTTATCCCCATCCTTCATCACTCCCACCGATCGTTTTTCTCCTCCCACCTTTGGGCAGATTGCCTTTTTTTTCTTTTATTTGCAGACTTTATCACAGCCTCTTATCTGTGTGGAGCACAGCTCAGGTTTAAAGCAAACAAAAGTAGGTGTAAGGCTACAGTTACCTGTAGAAATCTGATGGTTGCCAAGTGCAAAACATGAATCCATGTCTTTTACTGTTTACCTGGTGCCATGTTATCAAGAAGGGCTCAGCAGTCAGCACAGTGTGTGATCAATAGCATCACCAACAAAGCTCTTAGTCAATCTATTCATCACACAAGAGGCTTTGTTACAGTAAAACCAAACTTTATTTCAATATCGTCCATTAACCTCTAAAAAAAAAGGTCCAACATCAATTAGAAATGAGTTAACAGACTGTGTTATGGAGCAGGTAAAACACACACAACTTTTTTTTTTCTTTTTTTAAAAAACATTTTAGGCAGTTCATTTTCTAAACTAAACATGTGGGTTTGCTTTGACTTCAAATTTTGTTCTAATTAATTAATTAATTAACTCTAAACCACAGCACTCCTTCCAGGCTGCTACTTGTTTCAGTTCACTCCAGTAGCTACTCAGACTTCATCATACTCATCACTGAATAATTGATCTTTGGCATTCATGTTTGAGGACACCCTGACGCCCAAGAATTGCTTCAGCTACTCCGGCAGCTTGGTGAAACACAAACAGAGGCACCGTGAAAAATAAATATGGATTTGATTATTTCATGCGTCAAAAGTTTTTGAAATCTCAAATGTCTGAGTGTCTTTGAATGCACCAACAGCAAGAGTTATGAAAAGACTTCCTGAATGCATTACCCTGTTTCAGCCTGTTGATTTTTTATAGTGCAGGTAGGTACTGAAATGAACTGAAACCACTAAATGGCTGGAAGGTAAGACTTCTAAAATCTTATGGTTGAAAAAAAAAGCACATTTGATGTTAAGGTTATGAGTTAAAACGTGCCAAACAACTGGAATGATTCTTAATGGGGGAAAAAAAGTATTATTTACAAGGTGGCCTAACAGAGTGTAGTTCTAACAAATACGATGTAAAATGCTCTGTTTTATTGTCTATTCTCTATTTCTGTGTGTTTCCTCAACATAGAGTGTGTCGTGTTGGTGCACATGTTCTCGTTGGTCCCTGTTCTGGTCCAGTTTTGTCTTGAATGCAGTCAGGTCACATTCTTCCTAATGGTCAAGGTAAGAGTCAGAGATTTTCCATCCTCGCTGACTGGCCGAAGAGAGGACAGGGGGAGGACGGTTCTGGGGGAGCGTTTAACTACCGTTCGGGTTCAGGGATTGTTGTTGATAATCTGCCGGGGTCGTCCGTAACCCGTCATGCCGGCTTGAGATGCTCCTTTGTTTGTTCCCATTTGCAGGCCGATGACATTTCTGCCTTCGGTCAGCTGTTCTTCTGAGAAGTCTCTCCTGTTCTCTTGGGCTTTCCTGCACACACACACAAACACACAGCTCGGTCCAACATGTCCTCTCTCTGAGCCCTGAGATGAAACCTCCTTTATTTCGACATACTAGTTCCCGTATGAGGGAGGGGGATTTCCATACTCACTTATGGAACCAGCTGGGGTCTCCTTTGTAATTCCCGTCATCCTTTGTGACTGCCAAACTACCCAGAGCCATCAGGGTCCTCTGGACAGCAGCCAGGTCTTTGCCTGAAGACATGCAACAATTTCAAATGAATAGAGTCCACACAAACGTCCAGGGACGAGGCGCCTACTCTCCACCACCCACTTCCTCATTTATAATTGTAATGACAAGACTCAGATGAGTTCTGCAGGTTCTCTTACCTTCATAGAGGTCTACAGTCTGGAACATGTCCGTTTTGGTGACTCCATAGTTTTCCGCAGCTTTGAGGAACATGGAGATTTGCTCCATCTGCTTGAACGCCATGCCAGAGCTCTTGATGCTCTTGATTGGCCTGTTGGCTCCATGCAGGCTGTTGATGAGTTCACACAGCATCTACAGGTACACAGCAGGAGCAGATCAGTCTAAATACACGCTCCAAAATGCAAGTTATGATGCTGTAAAGAGACAGAAATGAATCCAACACTCACACATCCGTCCTTCAGCCAGTTTTGGAAGCCCATCTTTCCCGCCTCAGGTTGGCCGACGCCAGAGCCGCACTGAGCCATGATCCACTGCACCAGCCGTTCCTCCAGTTCCGGGTCGTATTTCTTATCAATCTTGCTCTGAACCTCGCGGCTCAAACCGTAGGCAGGACCTTTGTTTGCCATGCTGATCCTGTTTGGGAGGGAAAGTTGGCGTAAGATAGGCAAGTAGCTCAGCAAACTTTCCTCCCTGGCAGCCTATTATGATCTTTTCAATGCGGATATTTAATGGATGTTACGACATTCACATTGAAATCCCTAACCCTGCACACACCCACGGTCCTGGCCAGTAGTCAGAGCAAATACAAGTTTAGTCGCTCTCTTCCTGATGTGAGTGAAATGTGTTGTGTTCAGTTGTGTGCTCTGATGTTTTGTGGGGATTAGGTTCCTGTTCATTTCAGACTTTCAGAATGAGTAAGAGATGAGAAAAGAGGCAGATTTACTGTACAAACTGTGGTAAGGCGGGGTTAAGAACTAGGTTTTAGCCAAGGTTACGGTAGGTGCATGTGGTGTTGGTGGTTACCAGATCTGGTTCAGAGTTAGGTGAAAATATTAGAGAAGTTCATAACCGTGAAAGGTGAAATATGAGGCAAATTAGTTTAGCACAAATTAGCTTAATTTAACACAGAGACCACCAGGAATAAGGGGAAACAGTTAGCTAACTCTAAAGTAACATGTTATATCCATTAAGTGTTATGGTTTTGCATAAATTTGATAAAGTAAGTAAACTTTGCAGATGCTTGTTGGTGTTTTTTTTAAATTTAACTTAAGATTCAACAGACAGATATAGGCTACAATCTTTTCATCAGGCCTAACTCTTTACCATAAAAGCTCCACCCACCCACCCACCACTAGTTTAAGGCTAGAATCAGTCAAGGACAGTCGTCAATAAAGAGTCAAGGACAGAGATACTGAAATGCACATGTGTGTCTGCCTCTCTAAAATACAGCAGCCCACAATGAATCATCTGCTTTCTTAATCTTAATGATATAACGTGGCCATTTTCTCACGTAATTTAATATTTTGCACATGGAAAAAAAAAAAGGGACATACCAAAATGTCTGGAGGAATTACACTCCCGCTGTTCACTGTAAGAAATTATGGATGGGCTGTGTCACTTATTAATGCAGTATGAGTTTCCTGTTAGCTGCAGCCCCCCTCCCTGCATCCTGTTTGCTCATTCGGCTGTCACTTCCTTCCTCCCGCCCTGACAAAGGTAGCTATGTGTATACAGGACTCTAAACAAAACAACACATTGCTGCTCGCCATGGCAACGACCTTTAAGCAAACAATCCCATCAAGTCTGTTAAACAGTGAAAGCCTGGGATGGGGACGCCTTAATAACCTCCATGATGCGGTTATTGCTTCGACTGATCAGAATCACTTAGTTACACATTCCTGTGACATTTGCGAATGTCTAGGAAAGCAGATTACATATGAAGATGTTTACCGCTGATTGGACAAGTAGATAAATCCCGCTGCGTTTCATTTTCTTCACTTCCTGCCCAAATACGTGCACATATTTCATACAGTATGTTATGTCTTCTGCAAATATAGAGAAAATGTATAATTTTTGCACCGTAAAAGACAAACTATTTTTGGAAACACCATGTAGGATTGCGTGCATCCGTGCAAACCGCATTAAACGCAGGCCATAGAGTACATTTGTCCCTCCAGGCCAGAATGGCACACCTACTACATCCCTTGCAAAACAGAGGCTTGTCAGTCTTACACAATATGTGTTGATAGTTTGACAAATCATCACTGTCTCGCAGCTTCACACTGCAGCCCTAGCTGCCATAGATCACACTTGTGTCTCTGTTTATTGTCTGAGGTTGCACTGGTTATGTAGGCATGTGGATGAGAAGCGTCTTCCTGTCCATTAAGTCGTTCCAAATCCAGTTTGTTGCGGCAACAGGAGCGAAGTAAATACCCTAGAAACTCTTGAGCAGTCTCTGTCTCAATCAGAGGAGTTGTGTTTGTGGTGCGGTGGCGTGGCCAGCTGCAAACATCAGGACTTATCTCTGCATGCAGCGAACACAGAGGGATGATGAAGTCAAGAGTCTGCTCCTTCAGATTAACCCTGAGTCTGACCTGCACTTTGAGCTCTGAGCGACACATGTAAACCACTGACAGGATGTCACAAGATGAAGTCATGCCTCTGTCTCTTGGCCAATTCTAGGGCTGATTTTGTGAAGTGGCCTCCGAACAGACGCATCTGGACCTGGAGCTGAGAGGGACTGGGCCACCAACGCTCTTTAGAAATTAACGGGGAGCGGCCTGGTAGTTTCTGGAAACATCTTGTAATCATAAGAGTCACAGCTACTCGCCACAAAAAGCAGGAGGGCGATAATGGGTGTGGGCTGCTGAGGTTACTGAGGTTACTGGAGTGATTTCTATCGTGCAAACATGCTCTATCAATGTATTTCACCTTGGCCATGTTCAGTCCTGTAGTCATTGAATTACATAATTTGCATTTTACATTGTCTCATACAAAGTCTGACTGTTCAGCTGGTATTTGTTTCAAGTCAAACCATCTCAGCCACAGAGCAGTACTTTTTTCTTTCAATCTTTTTATCATTCAAGCAACAGTAAATAGAAAATACAGCTGCGTGACTTAGTTTCTACAACCTTGAGTGGCCCAGGAGTCTGAGCACACATGGGCTTTCCCCTCAACACTCTGCTGCGACACATTTTAATAATTACATTCAAACTGCTTCTCTGAGAAAACCCTCTCCTTTTACATTCATTCACTGATCAGCTCTCGTGCGCAGTTTGAGAGTTAAGTGTCTTACTCAGATGCGACTCCAGTTGTTACTGTTATATTAATCATTCACATCCCACGCCCAGATTCTTCTACTTCTTCTGCATCATTTCAATTGACGGAGACGTCCGTTACAAGATGTTTCACATCTTGCATGCTGTTGCAACCAGGCAGCATAAAACTACGTCATCAGCCGTTATTCCTTTTTTTTTTTTTTTTTTTTACAGTTTAACACTGTCTCAACTCACTTCTCAGATCAAGAAAAGATGAAAAAGTTGCTCTGAAACTGTCTGTGATATGAACAAACTGGACCTAAAAGTGGTAGTTCACACGATTATATATATATATATACGAGTATATGACCATGTTTCCCCTTAGTCTGCAAAGACCTGAGCTGCTGCTGAGCCACGCTGTTATTTCAGTGCTCTTTAGTTTACCTTGTCAGTCAGGATAGCAGGAGCAGCCCCACCGCTTAAAGTCAGTTTTTAACCCATGTCACAGTCAGAAGCACAAGCTTGCACATAAAACTTAACGTTGGTCCATAAATGTCACAACACGTGCTACAGACACATGCAGAGTTTTACTGCCGTATCCTGAACAGACTGGTGTTCAGAGCATAAATTACAGTGAAAATGACATGTTATTAGACAGCACAGGCTACATGCTGAAGAGTCTCTGATGTGAGATTTGTCAGAGGCTGAAACTGTGAGGCCTCACATTTTGCTGCAGGCACTTGTGAAGGGAGCTGTGAGCCGAGAGGTAGATAAGAGGGAGGATTTCATAACACAAGAATTTACAGACTGGTGGATCACTCACTCAGAGGCTATACAGTATCTACTCCACTCACACACACAAAGAGCTAAACTTTAACCAAGCTTTTAGCCTGTTTAGTCTGTGCATGATCAAACCTGAGCAAGAGAAAAGGAGCCAGGAAACAAGGGCGGGGTGTGTGATACATTATACTTGTTTTTTTCCTCATGTTTCCTGCACAGTTAAACCCACAAGCTCCACAAAACTGCAAAAACATCTTTTCCCCCACCAGTGTAGAAGCTAGAAAACTGTGTGAAGTCTGTAGAGAAGTGTTTACTTACTTTGTGTGTAGTAGCTTTCAGGTGAGCACAGGTGTGTCTGAGCTTGAGTCGCTGTGATCCCGCTCTTCTTCTTCTTCTTCTTCTTCGTCAAAACTCAGTGCAGAGTGCACTGTAGAGGAGTGCCAGAATAAATACAGCAAAGAACCTTGTCTGAATTATATGACTTCACCAGGTTCAACAGAAAGAGGGAGCAAGAGAGAGAAACGCCTTCAGGTCCTCTTATTTCACTCCACGGCCCGCCCCTTTCCCTTTTCTCCTTTTCCTCACTCAAATTGTAATTCCTTATTTAGGAGAAGGAAGGGAAGGAAAAAGAGGCCATGTGACTGAGGAGAGTTTTGGTGTGGTCACTGAAAAGAATTCTCCAAATTTCTCCCTCTACCGCTAAAGAACAAGACAGGATTAGGAGGAAAGGAGGGAGGGATGATAAAAAATCCTGGAGAACAGTGAAGTTTGTAGGAGCACAGGAAGGGAGTTGTAGTAATTAGAGAACAGTGAAGCACATGTGGGAGATAATTTATTGCCTTAATTCAAACGGGTGATGTTTGCGGTCGATCAAATCTGTCTGAAACTGAAACAGGCGGCAGGCAGCTGTGGAATGTAAATCCCCCCCCTCTCCGTCTCTGTTGAGCTTCACGTCAAAGCACAATGAAGAGGAAGGAAAAAGCACAGGTCATAACACACACCGCACAGACATTTTTCCAAATGGGTGAAATTGTAAAAGTCGTGACAAATGCGAGCGACTCCGTATAGCCCTTGTGCACAGTTTTTCACACACACACACACACACACACACACACACACACACACACACATGCATTCATCAGGTTCCTATGACAGCAAGTTGAGACATGTCATGTCAGCCCCGTTGACAGCAACAAGTCAGGACCTGGCAGCAGTTTGAGATGAAGCCATGACATCAGACAAGATAACACTGTGGGGACGACTAGGCAACGCATGAAGTCATCAGACATCAGACAGGAAACTGTAGGTGTTCAAAACTACTGGGGAACGTTAATGTCATCAATGTTTTGTGTAATTCCAGCAGGGGTAACTAGCCACCAGCACGTCCACAGGGTTAATGAACACAACCTGAATGTGGTTTTTCTGCAGAAGAGTATTTCCTCTTTCATGCGAATGATGTGGCTAAATGAAAGTTCAGCCGCCGCAGTTACTGGGACTACCGTATATGATTGGATTTTCATTCATATAGAGCATAATCAGATTAGATCAAAATAACACAACATGCAGAAGAACAAGGGCATATATTGATGTCTTTATTCACTTTTTTTAAATCTGTCTGTGTCCTCTTTTTTGTATGATAGATTAAAAATGAAGAAGTGCATGGGAGCAGTGCACCTTCAAGGTTTTCTGAGTAGAAAGACTGACATAAAATCAAAGAACAAACTAAAGACAATGAGTCAACTAAATCAATATATGTAACAGGGTATGTAGAGTCAGGGTGAAGGTCCTGTCGGTGTGTGATTCATATGTCACTGTCTCACCTGATTTCTTAAAATGTTCCTGCCAGATAAAACATGTCTGACTCTGACCCAAAGAAAGAACAGAATAGAAAATGTTTGCACAGCTGAAAAGAACGATCCTGACAAAAAAAGGGGATTGCCTTTCCATAATATTTCTTTGTATGGGCTTTTATAAATTTAGACATTTCAAATCTTCCATATTTTAGACTTAAGCCTTTTTAATCAATCCCAGTTTTTGTCTGCTTTTCTACTTAAGGATCAGTTAATATTCTCCACAGGTCCTTTTCTTTTCTTTTTTTTAATACCAGAAGTCATTTGATTTATACTTTCAAGGTTGCTGTATGATTGAAGCTATACCCAACAATAACATGCATTTACTGTATTCACACTGTTATTTGAACCCAAGGCTTGTGCTTGTAACGGAGTATTATTGCACTCTGGTATTACTGGTTTTCATGGTGGGTGGGGAGTCAGAGGGGTGTGACTTGGAGGAAAGTTGATGTTTAACCAGATGATAGATAGCTGTGTGTGTATGTGTGTGTGTGTGTTTGTAGGTGTGTGTGTTCATGCGTGCGTGGGAATATGGGAAACATTATCCAACAAACCTGTAAATGGTGAAGATTCATACAGATGAAAAATTCCACATGTGAGTGAGCTCTGATTGAGGAGAAAGCCCACTCAACATTTCTTTGTTTTTCAGTCTGAGAATTTGTTTGTGCTGAAGTGATGACTCATCTTTTTTTTCACCAGGCCTGAACTTGATGGTGTGATGCCATACCAAAAAAGAAAAAGAAAAAAGAAAACAACTTTTTGTTTTTTCTTGTGTTTAATTTCCAAAATGCTGTGCAGGGAGGTAGAAATTCAGCTTGTATCTGCAGCCACTTCAGCCGACGATCAGCCCCCCTGTGACTCTCTACGTGCTGTTTCTGCACCACAGCAACATCTGGTGGCTCAGCCAGCTGCTGACATCCACCCGTCGCCTCCTCCTCCTCCTCCTCCTCCTCCTCCTCTGTGGTGTGGCAACTGAACTCCAACTGCAACCGCGCGCACAAGCAAGCATGCAACGTGTTAAATGTGATTGTGTTCAGTGGGAGGACACACGTTGACATATTATACCCACTGTCCTCCAGACTCAGCCTCATCCTGAGAAGACACTTAGCAGATTTAATTTTATTTTCATGTCGATGGACACACCGCTGGGTGTTGATGGCCCTGCTGAGAGCTGCTAATTGAAAAAGAGCTGCCTGGTGGACACAGAGCTGTGATGTCATCAGGGTGTAAAATCTGAAGCTTTTACACAGAAAAACCAACTTAACAGATGGAGAAGGATAAGTGAACACCGAGGGAGACCACTAAAGAAAAGAGGAGGGGATTTTTGTTTTGTTTTCTGCCTCAGAATGAATAATTCAACTACAAACCTATTTCAGGTCCAAAACCCAAAACAAAGCGCGATGGTCGATGAATGCTGTCTCGGTGCTGTCTGACTTTTAGAGAGTTATACATATTTAATAACACATGTAGAGCGGGCCATCTGTGGTCACACAATAAATAGATAAATAAAGAGATTTCAGTCATGCTGACAACTCCAGGGACGGCCCATCACTTTGTTCCAGTCTGAAAATATCTCAACAACTGTTGGTGCAGATATTATTTACAACCCTGAGGATGAAGAGCACCAGTTTAGATGATGCTCTAATGTTGCGTTCTTGTTTGTGACCTGTTAGTTTGTTATTGTGTCTTGCGTAATTATTTTTTGTTGATGTTGGTGTTGCTGCTTGACGTTGCTTCGGTTTTGTCTGTAGTAATTGGCTTTGAGCTGAGTTTATGTTAGCTTGTGTGTGTAGCCTACGGAGTTTTGCATAGTTTTCTGCCTTTTAATCTTTATTCAGATTTAGCCTTTTAATTCTTGAATGTATTATTTGTATGTCAATAACTAAATCATTTTATTCTCTTTTAGGGTGACTACATCAGTCCAGGGACAAATTCTGGCATTTGTTTAAATGTTTTTTTTAATGTGCATTGTCCCTGATTATTAAACCTTTAAATAAATAAATAAAATTCTGGGTGGATTATTATCATATCTGATTCATCAACTGAAGGAAATGCCATCAACCTCAGCAGATGCTATCATGCTAACATGCTGAGATGAACATGGTAAACATGAATGCCAATGTCAGCATTGAGCTCAAAGCACTGACCTCCGTGTTGCTGTTGTGAGTCGTCAGACTGGACTCGAAACTGTTTTTATAAAAGCAACTTTGATTTGTCCTTGACTTTATATATAGTGTAAATTTTATCAGCTAGAATTAACCTTAGTCTTTTTTTCAGTCAACCTTAACCTATCTGTCTGTAAAAACATGTTTTGAACATTTTAATCTTTACGACAAAGAGAAGGAAAAAAAATCTGATTTCATCCAACTGATTTTATCTCTAAAGAAAATAAAAAAGTACACTGTACTAATTTCTAATAGGTTACATATTACTTTATTTTATAGGCCAAATACAGAAATATAACATAGCCTATGTAGCCTACATATTACATTTGTGTGTGGGTAGAACGGGTGTCTGAGCTGATATGTTATTAGCAATACATCCAGACACGAAAGAGGATAAAACAACATCAGCAAATGTGGTGCAATATAATTCATAAAATATGATTCTGTCTTTGAGAATCCAGAAAAGATTAACCCACGCATGAGAGATGTATTCATTTGTAAAGAGAAGAGATTTAGTTACAGTTGTTGTTCGACTATCTCATCTTTGCTATTGCTATTGCTACACTATTTTTAATAACAAAATGAACATTGCCTTTAAATTACATTATGTTAGTTTTTTTTGTGTGCTTGTTTCACTGTCCAGTTAAAATCATAAAATCTTGATTTTTGGAGCCAATCCAAGGATGCTGCTTAATCTTTTAATCCTTGATAATATATTGGCTTTATCCAATGTACTGGGCATGGGACCGAGTCCTGATTATGTTTTCAGATTTCCATAATGGCTCCTGTGAAAAACTAAATGCTAATGAAATTGTGAACTGTAGGTCCTCGAAACTGGGTCCCTGAGTAGTAAGTTGAAAGGGATTTTTTTTTTTTTTTTTTCAGTTTTCCTTTATTTATTTTTTCCAGAACATTTCATGCATACAAGATGTCATTCTGTTCTTGTCATCAGGGACATAAAATGAAGAAAAAAAGAAGAAAAAAAAGGGGAAAAAAGAAAACAACCATCAGGACGGATGATGAAGAAAAGCTCACATGTACAATGTTGTATTAATAAATGGACATTTGGAACCATATGTGCCGGATCTCCACAGATCAGAGGTAAGTGAGCGGTGGGAGGTGTGATGATGAGACATGTGGATGAATAAAGAAGTCTAGATTAAGACTGCGGGTGGTTCAGCAGTGTCTGACCCTTTGGGACAAAATACCTGAGGGACACAGCAGGAGACATCTATTTAAAGTCCTTACTTATTCACAAAACCTTTTCCCCATTTCAAACCGTGCCAGGCGGCCACTGTACAGTATTATTTACACTGTCTCTCCTTTTACAAGAATAATAATTAGGCTACACATTAATGTCATCTTTGAAAATACTGTGGCGTTTGATCTGAGAGGAATAACATCTGTACACTGCGACCTCAGTACAAGAGAAACTCCGTGAACCTGATTTTCACATGTGAGGAGTCGGACTGCAGTGTGGGGGTTGTTCCTCCGTGAGGCGCTGTGTTTCAGTGTAATAATGCCCACTGAACGCGCTGTTCACTGTGCTGACACTCAGCCTCTACACTGTGACCCCTAAATGTCCATATAAATCTTCTGCTCTCCACCTTCCCCCTCTAATAATGCTATGAGACAGCAGCCAGCTGTGCAGAAAGAGAAGGGCCTGCCCTGCGATGGATGTGTTCATGGTTGAGATGTTGTGTTTATAAACACTCAAAACAGTAATTTTCTCTAATTACTTGATTACATTTGCGTCCAAATCAGATAATTGCACCCTCTCTTCTTTAGAAATATGACTGCATGCCTTGTTTTTTTTGTTTGTTTGTTTTTTTAAATATCCCATTTTGAACCTGCACTGGAAAAATCTGCATCCTCTGCTGTTCTGCTACTTGACTTCACTGCACACTGCTGATGGATGCCAACTACATGCTATCTGGTGAAATTACGAAATAAGATTAGACTTCTCCTTAATTTATGTGACCTCTGCTTATTGATCCAGGAGGCAGAGGTGCATAGGTGGGGGATGGGTGCAGAAAGAGGGGAGAACTGTGAGCCAAGGGTGCACGCCACGGCCAACCCTGTTTACACCAACGCTCTTCAGAGTGTGTGTGTGTGTGTGTGTGTATGTGTGGTACAGTTAAACGTGGAGTACTCAGGGCATTGTGTGCATTGCTGCATCCACCTCTGTGCTGGTTTGCTGGATCCCTCTGTTTCTAATCGGATCACATACACACAATGTGGAAAAACTGAAGCCACTGAGTGTTTTTCATCAAATAATAATAAAAACAAAAGACAATTTTTTTTTTATGCAGCCAAATGATATTAAATGTCTTTGAGTTGTTGTTCATATAACTCTGTCCCGGATGCAGTGGATGATGTTAATCCATGCTACAGTATATCTGGCCATAGGGGGGAACCTGGTCTATTAATAGAGAGTTTTAAATTTGCTAGTGGCCTTTTCTCGCTAAATCACCACCTCAGGAGACAGGACCACTGAGACAGATGCAGACATCTGCTCAGCTCAGGTAGAGAAGCCTGACTGTGTCGTACCGACACTAAGTATTTCCTCCAGAGCTTTTTAAACTGCCTGTATAACTATGATGGTTTCAGCATTATAGCAGGATTAGCTTTCCTGCGATTTAACAGCCGACGTCAGAGCAAGGCAGGACCAGAAAAACAAAAAACAACACCTCACGACTCCACCTCTTCTCACATCATGAGGGATTGTCATGTCACAAACAGGAGGTCACACAAACAGAGTCTCTGGTGTCCACACTTGCTGAGTTTTTAACTGTGTCTATTTTGGGCTCCCAGTGGAGGATTAAATGTTCTTAAGCAGGATCTTTCAAGATAGGTGGGGATTGGTTTTTATGTGCGTGTGCATGTTCACACATCATTCGTCAGCTGAAGATATTTTTAATTTTCTGCTGGATGGAGAAACTCTGACTTATAAGCTGCATTACAGTCTTTATCTGTTTTTTAAATTTTGTATGTATCAGCATCTAACACATTCAGTATTGGTTTTATTTCCCTTTAGCAGAATACAGTCCTCAATTCAGATCATGAAAATTTCGTTTAACCCCCTTTTCTAAATTACAAAAATATATCACAGAGTTGGTTGAGGGGTTGCAGAGTGTATTTCTGAGATACTGTCGGACATTGGTGAGCTATATATACATACATATGATTTTCAAGGTGTCAGGCCAGCAACAGCAGACGTATAAAAGGAGGTAATGAAAGCTGGTGAGCTGCTTCGAGTCTCAATTTTTCGTCAGGGCTCACTTTAGAGAAAGCGCCAAAATCCCCTTTGGTGAGAGAAAGGGAGGAATCGAGGTCAAAAACAGTTTAGGAGAGAGAAGAGAGTGGGAGAGTGGGGCTTTTCTGAAGTGCAGCAGAAGACTGGATTTTACTCTCAGCATCCTTGACAGATGCAGAAAAGTGAACACTGAAAGAGAGGGAGTCAGTGTTTGATTCATGGGAGAGGCAGGTGGAAAAGCCCATGAAGATCTTTTGGATGAGGACAGAGAAGGTCAGACGAAGGCAGGAGGGCAGAATAAAAGATGAAGGTGGAGGAAGCAGTGGAAAAGGGAGAGAGAGAGGGAAGAAGTCATGGTGGAGGAGGAGGAGGAGAGGACCAGATGGAGACAGAGAGAGAGGAAGGGCAGAGGGACTGTGCCAAGCAGGGATATCACGAAAGGAGACCGAGTCACTTGTGGAGAGCAGAATGGAGACTGACACAAATTGATGGTCCAAAACATTAAGAGGCTGGAAGCAGAGCAGGGCCCAGAGAGGAATAAGCCAACTCCAATTTCATCTTTATGAATGAGTGAACAGCCAGAGAGGGAGCTATCCAAGGAACACAGGAGAGGAATAATGAAATGATCCCTCTGATTGTGCTGTCTTATCACTGGGATAATAATGAATCAGCTGTGGAGGGAGGGAGGTTGCACGGCGAAATGAAAATTTGATGAGGATCTAAGAGTGAGTGAGTCTTAGACGATGCAAATGAATCAACGTTGATCACAGATACAGTCAAAGTCGGCGCAAAGTGAGATCAAATAGATCTGCACCTGTCCAGGCTCCCTGAGCTTTACACCCACAGAGACGACAGATCTGATGCACTGCATGCGCTGTGGGTCGGATTTATGGAGACTGTGATCACGCTTGTGTTTCAGAGATAAGATACCAAAATAAAAGTCACATCTGGTCGCTCTGTGAGTGACAAAACAATCTCCTAAAATAGACTTAAATAAGTGACACTGATGCCGATACTGTGTCTGCTCAAAGGACAAAGAGAAATCAAACTGATAAAGTAAAATCAATGTGTCAGGGACTCCGATATCAGCCTATACTCCACCGATGATGAAAGGAATTAGATTTTCCTCCTTCGTGCAAGTATCAGTATACTGACTCCTCTAAATGATGCAGATGCTGATATCGTCAAAATACTGGGGCTTCTGCAGTGTTTTGGAAAGGTTGGAAAGCTACCCAGGCTGCTGTGAGGTACGTAGGACAAATATGAGGCAGCAAGAACAAATTTGAGAATGTAACCAAAATATCACAGTTGGATTGGGAAAATAACAAACAACAGCAACAACAATAGGTTTTATGTGAGAAGATTTGTAGCTGAAAGTGAAACAAAACAGATGAAGTGAAGTCATTTCTCTGCACAGTCTGACGTGTTTGTGGATACCCTGCTTCTGACTCACAACACTGCAGACCAGCAGTTTGGATAATGAGTGTGCGGAGCCAAGCAGCTCAGATCTGACAGGACAGACACATCTGAGCTTTGATCAACTTGTGAAATACACACAAGGATCACAACAACAGCAATATGGGGATTCAACGTGATCCTGGAAGTGACCTGTTGTGATGTTTTTGTTCGTCATTTTTACATTTTGTATTGTGAGTTTGTTTGGCTTTGCTGATGTTTCAATGTGAGTTAGGCAGCATGATTGTCTGACATGACGCAGACGCGATGTGTCATAGTGTTATGCTGCATAGATTCACCGCATACCCGCACACAAGCAGATTGGAAAAATGTTGCAGTTTTCATTTCATCCACGTTAGTGCAGAGCAGAAAAGAACATCGGTAAAAAAAAAAAAAAAAGACACAGAAACTCCGGCTCTCCAGGCTCTTGATAAAAAAAAGAGTGGAAATGCATAAAGGAGAACTGAAAAACGATTATTGTACAACTCATAAATATATTCTCTAACCCTAACCAGTGGAAAACATTTGAGCTGAAGCCAGAATATGGCTCATGTGTTGGTTTCCACCATCTTGCCCTTTCATATTCTGCTGGACAGTGCACACTTGTCTGTTTTAGATTAGGTAGTGCAGCAGGTCAGTGTGTGTTTTGGGGCATCTTGTTACCTTTGCGGTATACCTCTTTTCTTCTGTTTCTCATTTGTGCTCATTGCGTGTCAGAGCACTCTGTGTTAACTTTCTTATTTGAATTCAAAATTCATAAACCTGCAGCGCCCCTAACCATTCCTGAGATTACACGCTGAGGTAAACCAGCCATTTGCATGGTTTAATGCATGAGTAAGCAGGGACGATGAACTCCTAAGTTGTAGGCTACTTATGCAATTTGCTATTCTTAACAGACTGCCCTGAATGCACCAATGTGGAGGTATGTGGGTGCTGAGTGACAGCCGGATTTATAGCGATGATCTCAGCTCCCAGCTTAGAAACACCTGCATATCTCCTCTTGTAGCAATCAAGTCGACTCTTACTCTGTTCAGGCCTGAACACCAGACACAGTAATACACTGTCAGCATATAATGTATTGTCATAAAGCTGAAGCGGAGAGAGTGGCAGGAGCCATAAAAGTTTCCTTTTAAACTCTGCGGTGCTGTGGCACTGCACTAATGGAAGGGCATGAAGTGCATTCATTTTATGTAAGCAGTCTGAATAAGTGCAGTAAAGACGCTATATGAAATAATTAATATTTTCTAATGTATTAAAGAGACCCAGAGGAGTTTGCTTTTGGTTATAAAAGAGTCTCATATTAAAGCAGAAGTAAGCGATCCGGTCGTTTTGGCTAACTTTCTGTCAGCCGATGGAGTTAGCAGTCCCCGTCCTCGTCCCTACGTCACCACATTCACGCGCATCCCTTGGCTGCACACACAGAGAGGACCACCCCTTTATGCCGTTCTCTCTCCTCATTGGATAAAGGTTGTAGGATACAAGTTTTCTCCTCGGCTTACAGCAGAGCAGAGTGACTGACAGACCCGTGTTTCAGACCAAACACTCTTGATTGCTGTCGGAAGATATAACTATTTAAGACTTATATTAACACAAACATTCAGCTTACTTCTGCTTTAATGTGGATGAATCTTCATTACCCACACTTGTTAATGGGTCCATTTTCGATAAATATATCGAAGGTTTTGTCTTTATAGTTATTTTGATATTATTATTTAGTGGTTGGCTCGCCCAGCATTTCCTAGTTTCGGTTTCCTGGACGCTGCCCGGCGGGTCATGGGAATAACGCCGCCGGATCGCCGTTTATGGTCCGAACTACGACGGTATCAGATCGTCTTCGAACTTTCGACTTTCATTCTTGATTAATGAAAACATTCTGCAAATGTTGAGGTTGAGGTTGAGCAAATGTTTTCGCTTTTGTCCGTCTTGCGCCAGTCAATTTCACCGTGTGCGTGGAGGCTCATGGGAAATGTAGTGTGAAAACTCCTTATAGTCCCTTTAAATAATATGAATTACTTGTAGTGAATCATGCAGCTAAGATGATTGATTTCATTTCTCATTCAATAATGTTCAGAAATACTTTTTAATTTATAAACTTTGAATAAAGTACTCTGCAGGTAGAAAACTCAGCTCTAAAAATGGCATTGGTTGCTATGCTCACTCCCAGAGTTTGAAATCAAATGGCAGATAACACTGTGATATTAAAGTGCTGCTTTGTAATTTAAGGCACCTATAGCTTCTGCTGCGTTACCCGTTTTTTCATCAGATTAGTGCGAGTGATGATTATATTATTACATCTGAAGGAATCTTACTGTCTGTACCTGTTATTTAATTCATACTCCTGCTGCAGTACCAGGGGAAAAATCCCGGCGCAGCGCGTTTCTAACTTTCACCAGGAATGAGTCTAAACTTGAACGTGTTCTGTGGGTTGACGAGCTGCTGTGGAGCGACAGCAGGAGACACGGTGCTGTGCTGTTTCTGCCCTTCAGTGTCTCTGGTGCTTAACATCATTACTGCCCTCCTGTCACCACAGCAACCGGCCTGTGGTGTGCGTGTTTGTGTGTGTGTTTGTGTGTATTTGTGCATGTGTGTGTGTGTGTGTGCTTGTTGATGTATATGTACATCACACACAGCAGTGAGTCAATCACAGCTATCCTCATGTCAATAAGAACACAGTGTGGCATCTAAGTGAATGAAGAACCACAACAGGATTCATTACTTTACATCCTATCAGACAATCAACTTTATTAACACACCGCTCCATCACCCTCGTCTCTCTTCCTCTTCTTCTTCTTCTTCTAGTCCCACTATGGCTTCTGTTGTTCTCCTCCAGGACACGGCCACACTGAGGGTTTAATAACACTAAAAGGTTTGCCGCCCCCACACCTCTCTCTTCTCTCCCCCGGTAACCTCACTCATTACTGAAATGAGTGATCGAGCCTCCAATCAGGCTCGAGTCAAGTTGAGCCTGAGAAACAAAACAACAATGTGAGTGTCACTGTGTTAAAGTTCTCAGGGTTAAATGTAGTTTCATTGAAAAAAAAAAAAAAGTCTTTCCTCTGGAGTTTTATGTCATGAAAGTGAACAGGTTAAATCTCTATAATTTAGCAGCAGAAACTCAGGGAGTGCTCTAATGTATCTCTCTGAGATGTATCGTTTCACTGTGTTCAATAATAAATGTTTCAGCAGATTTTTTTGAATCTGAGCAGCTGAGTGCGGTGCACTCTGCACTCTGGGTTGTTCACACCCACAGTCTGTTCTATACGTCATGAAAAGCTACAGTATATATGTCATGTAATAGTAATACTCCACTGTCATGTACAACACCAGTGGTGGACAGTAAAGAAACATGTGTTACCAGAACTGTCTTTAAGTGCATTTACTTGTACTTAAGTTCAGTATTTCCTTTATCTCATTTTCTATAAGTCAGCTCCACTACACTGAATTTTGAAATTTTATACTTTTATTCTCTCAACTTTATTCATGAGTTATAGTATCTTTGCTGATAAATATTTTACCCACCAAACATATGATGAACTTTTAAAATGTGACATTTTTATTGCTTTAACAACCCAACTGTGTGTCATATCGATGTCATTTTCTCCACGCTGAGCAGCAAATACAGTAGAAGGCAACGGAGTCCAATAATGTAATAAATCATAATTTAACTTGCACAAAAGGCTTTTATCTGCATTATAACTGCTTTGACAGTACAGAGAGTTCATGCTTTCAAGCAGCAATGAGCAAGTGCTGAGTGTAGTGTTGTGGTACAGTATTTGTTTCTCCTGAATGTGTAATTGTGCTATAGCTCTCAACAGCCTGGTCAAAGTCAAGTGGCAGCAGTAACACAGAACAGCCAGAGTCACTGTTTTGCATAATAATTTATTCACATATTATTTTTTTCACATACTATATATTATTATTGCTGCAGTTCTGGAGCCTTTCAGTGATTCACTTTCAATATTCCCACAATGGGATTCTATGATATCTCTTTATATTTTTCATCTTCATGCATGCTGAGTATTACATTTCACAAGAGCAGGATGCAAATAAATAAAACAGTCTCTTTTTAAGTACATGTCATAATCTATCCATTCTATTAATGCTTCAGTAACATGCCTTTTTCAAAGTCCATAGGGGGAAAACACTTTTCGGAACATATACTCTCCATTAGAGGGTGAAGGCTTAACAAAGAGCACATTAATAATACATATTGTTAAAGCTGGCAATCTATGATTAATCTTCATTACCACCCAAACCCCTGTTCCCCCCATCCAAGTGAAGCCCATCTACACCGCACAGGGAAAAGGCTAACTGTAAGTATTACATTTCATCTATGTACAGTAACTCTGAAATATGGCACCAAATCTGCTTTGTGAAAAAAAGCTTGAGGTTACACGTTAAAATATTTGTGACTACAATACTTTTCCTGTTTAATTGAAAAAACCTTTATGTAACTCTGTTTCTGCCCTAAGACAGCGATCGCACTTTACAAGTCGAAGTGGAGACACTGGCACACATTTGAGTGGTTTCTGAGAGTAAACAGCATACCTCGCAGGCAGCAGGAGCCCTGCAGTGCATTACACAGTGTTGAGAAAAAAAAAAAACTAACTCGTCCTCTTTGCACCATGTGTCTCACTGTGAGCAAAGCTCCTGGGCAAGGTCAGTCTGTGGTCTGTCTGGCACCTTATACAACAACATGAAGAATATTGACATTTCTAAAAAAAAAAAGAAAAGAAAATGAATGAAAATAAAAATAGCCTGTAACACCGACGACAAACACTGTGATCCAGTCAATGCTCAGTGTACGTTTCTTAGAATATGTTTTAAAAGGTGCTTGTTTGTCTGCTGAGTGGCTTCACTCAGACTATGGACAATGAGAAATAACACTATCTTTCTCTCAGTAGCTCAGATTAGCTTAGCATTCAATTTTCTCTCTCAAAGTCAGAGATTGGCTTTTTTTTCCCACACACACATGCGTATGCATGCACACGCTTAAGCTCTTGCATATGCACGCAGCTGGAAACTGAGGGGATTATTTCTGACCTACAGCAAAGGCAAATAATGAAAAACTTCAGATAATTCAACCTCAGACTATCTTTACAGTATTTTAATTTAATTATTAGTAATTGCTCAGTTTCATCTGTTGGGTTCTTTGAAGGCACCTAGTGTCACCTAGGCAGAGAAGAACTCTCCAGCGTGTAAGCTTTAGGTGTAAGCTTTGTTACGGCAACACAGTTGCCTTTTGAGGAAGGTGAGTCTTCTCTCTTCAAGTGTCAAAGTTTGTACTTTGTGAGTTGATGCTTCATTATGACTACACACAGTCTGTCTGTGCTCCTGAATAATAATGCAGTGGTGAGTCTTGTGCCCTAATGATCGGGGGTCCGGGGCCATGGAAAAGCTCTTCTCCAAAATGTAAGAGGTCCTGGAGCCCCCAGGCAGAGGAGCCTCTGTCAGACGTAGGCTGACTCACTGGACTGGGTCCTGCCCAGGTTGGGGGCCTGGGACAGGTGTGAAACATCCTTCTTGCGCACTTCACAGATGGACTTCCTTCGGGCCTGCACCCCTCGGACGGCGGTCTTTATCTTCCTCCAGCCAAGGTGGTTGAGCTCAGCCAAGTTGAGCAGCACACAAATGCCGCTCACCGCGAACATAAAGACCAGAAACACGGTCTTTTCTGTGGGGCGAGAGACGTAACACTCCACCTCCTTCACGCACGGGTAGCGATCACACTCAAACATCCCAGGTACGTTGAAGCCGTACAGGAAGTACTGGCCGGCCAAAAAGCCGATCTCCAGCACGTTGCGGAAAACCACCTGGATGACGTAGAAACGCGAGATGCCCTCCTGCCGTCGCACTTTGGAGCTCTTGTGTGTCTGAGGGAGCCCTCGGGGTCCGTTAGGGATCTCCTTGACCTCCAGGCAGTCGTGGTCCTCCTTGCTGCTGTCGGGGTGCACCAGGATGCCGTTGATGTTGCGAGAATGGAGCTTGCGGGCGTGATGGTCGTGATGACCTCGGCCGTGGTGACCGTGACCGTGGTGATCCATGTAAGGGTGCAGGAGCGAGTAGCTTCGGTCTCGTGCTTTGGCCGACTGGTGGACAGAGTATGTGATGAAGCACAGACTTGGCGTGCACACCAGGATGATCTGAAAGACCCAGTAGCGGATGTGCGAGATGGGGAAGGCCTTGTCGTAGCAGGCCTGGTTGCAGCCGGGCTGCATGGTGTTACAGATGAACATGATCTGCTCATCCTCGTACACCTTTTCTCCCACTATGCCTACTATCAGGATACGGAAAATCACCACCACAGTCAGCAGGATCCTGCAGAGAGACAGAGGGAGAAGGAAAGGGCGGTGAGGGGAGGGGGTGAACGGGAGAAAGACAGAATCAGTTAATGAGGAGCAAATACGCAGAGGTTCAGGAAATATCTGGGTGGGACACTGACAATGTAATGATCGCCTTGGTTCAGTCTAATCTAATTGGTGATTGGATGTGGAGTATTTGAGCTTTTTCACCTTATACATGTCAGAGGGAGTCGCACCTACAGTATATCCATGTGTCTGTATGTGTATGTGTATGTACATGAAAATGTGTGTGTGTGTGTGTGTGTTGCCACTCAGCTGCCGTCACAAAGAGCACCACAGGATCGTGGAGATCCAGATAATGTGCACTCATGGGTTCACTGATTATAAAGGACTGAAGCAGGAGGGGCTGTCAGAGGAGGAAGGTGATTACATACTCATCATCAGGAAACGAAGCACTGCATTCAGTCGTATCAGCATATCGTTGCACATAGACACTTACATTGTGACTGCAGTGTTGTCAAATGCACTGGTACAGTAGCTGCACTTTTCACAAATTGTTAATCCCTGGCTTTCATTGTATGCATTTCTTTACTGTTGCAAAGCTATTGATTTAAATATTGAACTTTTATACACGGTTTGTCCCCAACTTGGACGTCAAGTGATTGAGGAGGAGTTGGTGAGTCAACAGTGTCACAGCTGCAGAGCTTTTAGGGGTTCATCATCTGTCTCACAAGATTAGATACTAAAAAAAAAAAAAAAAATCAGTTCCCTCACATCTGCAAAGACACAGTCAGCTCCTGCTTCGGGGGGCAGAATATGGATATTAGTTAATAGCAACCCGATGCTGAACCGTACAGGAGGCATCTCTTTAAAAACTTGGGGGACTTCCCATTGAGAATCGTTAGTGCGCTGCTGCAGTAAGAGAAAGCTGCGTCTGAGGGGACATGTAGGAAGAAGAGAGGAGAAGAGAGCAGTGCAGCTGCTGCTGTTCGAGGCCTCTGAGAGACTGGTGCGCTGTAGTGCTCTTCTTCTGGTGTCGATCCAGCACAGGCACTGCGGAGGAGGACAGAGGCTTTGGGGCTGCACCGTCAGCTCTTTATAATGAGCGAGGAAAGCCTGCACATCATGGGGCTCCCCGGTATTTATGCCACAATGTTAGTGGATGTGCATGCTCCCTGCATGGAGGAGCCAATTACCGAGAACACAGTTGTTACCAAGCAGCCGAGGGCCACACAAGGCAACTACAGGGACAAATAGATGTGAATGGATGCGACCAGTCGGGGTAAACGGCAGCTATGACAACATAGAGGTGATGTTAGGTGCTTCATGTGCATTTTATATACGTGCAGGAGAAGTTGGCCTTTGTTCTGTTGCTTTTATCATCATGTAAAAATGAGATTCATTAGTGTATCTTTTAGTGACTCAAAGATGCCCACATCTGCCTGCCACGGCCGGTTACCACAGCAACCAGCAAATTACTGAAAGGTAAGGTTGTGTGAGTGCAGGGAGAGAGAAAGAGAAAGAGGAGGGGCAGCGGTGGGCACAGAGAAAAGTTTTCTCATTCCTTAGGGAGTGAAAAAATAAACGTCTTTGAATGAGGCGATCAAGGAGGCAGCTTGTGAGATGGGTCTGAAGGTAGAGAGGGAGAAGCGGAGAACATGTGTTAGTGTGTGAAACAGACTTAAAATAGAGCAGCGTGCCACTGCAGGACTGTTACTGCTCCACCTGCGAGTGCAGTGCACACCCACCGTGTGTGTTTTAGTGTGAGAAAAGACAGACACGAGGACACGGAGACAAAAGGGGGGGGAGGTATAGAGTCAGCCATGTGTGTGGCTTGTGCAAAATGGCAAACGTGTCCGGCCGTCTGTGCTCGGAGCAGCTGCGAGCAGATACGCTACACTGACTTTCACTGGGCTCAGAAAATCAGCAGAATAAAGCTTCTCTGCACCTTTGGTCTTCCAGAAGTGAAATGCAGGGTCGGGTCTGTGATTTAGGTAAAGACATTCAGTCACTCTCTGATCCTTCGCTGTGAGCCCCGTGTATCCCCCTTCATTGGTCTTTTGACAGCAGTGGATTTGACCCGAGGGCTGTTATTGATGGCGCTCTGCACCACGAGGAGTCATTGGAGGCGTACTGCGCACTGAGACAGAAATCTGTAGTCGAGGCCGCACATTTACATGCAAATACGTGTTTAAATAACATGTGAAATATGAAACTAGCTCATGTTCAGTGTCAGTTTGAATCTGGGGAGCTGGACGCTGATTTATAACAATGTTAAAGGCTGCTAGAGAGCGGCTTACAACATGGCTGCGCTCACTTTCTGCTTCTATTCAAGGTCTGCATTTTCTCATGCCAGTGATTATTACTACACCATAATAGCATTAACTAAATGTCAGTAAGTCTGCCTGCTATCCACATCTCTGTGTAATGACACAAGCTCATACACCGAGAAGACCTTCCCTTCCATGGCAAAAAAGTAATTAAAATTCTCTCAAATATCTTTTTTTATCATCCAGACTAACAGATGGTTGTATTTAAAAAAATAAAATACAACACCACTGTCCAGTAAAGTGGCTATTCTTTATGTTCTGTGGAGAACAATGACTCATCCTAATGCTGTATACCACTGACGAGACTGTAGCTACTGTACTGCAGGCTTGTTGCAATCTGCACACATAGGAGGCTTGTCTCATTTTAGCCAATTTCTTTTTTTAAACAAACAAAAAAAACATTTTAAAGTGTCGTTCCTCACATGCACGTGTGTGTCCACTTTTATCAACACAAACTCTGCCAGGGACCCAAAACACACACAAATAGATTAAAAAATGATGTTTGATGTGTGTAAAAATCAAAAAAAGAAAACTGTTGTGATAATCAATAAAATTACTACAGTTTCATTAATTGATGATAATCAATGATTGTGCTTAAAGCAGAAGTAAGCAATCCGGTCATTTTGGCTAACTTTCGGTCAGGAGTTAGCAGGCCCCGCCCTCGTCCCTACGTCACCACATTCACGCGCATCCCTTGGCTGCACACACAGAGAGGACCGCCCCTTTATGGCGTTCTCTCTCCTCATTGGATAAAGGTTGTAGGATACAAGGAAAGTTTTCTCCTCGGCTTACAGCATAGCAGAGTGACTGACAGACCCGTGTTTCAGACCAAACACTCTATATAAGTGATTGCTGTCGGAAGATATAACTATTTAAGACTTATATTAACACAAATATTCCGCTTACTTCTGCTTTAATTCAGATTTAAATAAAACAAACAAATTTAATGTGGTTTCATCCAATCTCTTTCCCACTGCCACTAAAAGCATTATTAATCCAAGGTTTTAAAATAACCAACGTTAATGAGATGCTGTGTGAAAGGCCACACCAGCACACTTGGTTTCCTCAGCTTGTTTGTCCATGATGTAAAAATAAAGTTATTACTTGAAATGAAACATCCTCTGTGTATTCACCACCAGACCAGCTGGGACCACCAGACCAGGACTGAACCTGTGTCTCCTCCCTGCTGCAAGTTTTTGATGCACAGCTTCACAGGGATCAAAAGTAATGATGCATCCAGGCACCATGTGTTTATCAGCATGACACTGCTGCAGGAAACAGAGCGTTTTGCTGGGATGGATGTTGATGATTGAAGGAGAAGTGTAAAAAGTTAATCATGAATCCACAGAATCACACTTCTTTGCTTTAATTTATGTAAATGCTTGTGACAGACTGTGTCGGTTTAACAACATAGGCCTACAGGCTGTTAATGAGAAGAAACAGGCAATGTATGTATTTCCCCTCTTAAATCTTCCACCGATCTTTTATCAGCCCACTTTTATGGGATGTATTTACAAGTAACCGTTGACCACCTAAAAGCACAAACCTAGTAAAACTGACTCAGCTTATGTGCTAATTTTCTAAATGGATGAGTGGTGGTGGACTGATTGAATGTTGAACACAAAGAATTTAGGTTTTGTTTCTCCAGAGAAAATACGACACGTCCTGTGACTGAAATTTCACCACCTGCTGACATGAGTGAGTAATAATCTCAACCAGAGAGAGAGAGAACTATAATTGCCCACTTGCGAAAATACTTATGGTCTTCTCTTAGATGGGGAACTTTTTCAAAATACTGCGGATATCTGTCCACACTTGTTTGTTGAGCAGTTTTATGTCGTTAAAAAAAAAAATCAAGACATTGCAAGTATTGAATGTTGTGCTTGTTTGTGTTTGTGGGCATGTGTGTGTCTGTGTGTGTGTGTTTGTCTATGTGTGTGTGTATGTGTGTACTGGACTGCTGGATAACAGGATAATCAGCACGGAGCAGATTGCTGCATTAGCAGAAAGCGGTGGACGAAGGTTATCTGCAAACATCAGTGTTTTAAGTTCTGCAGAGTAACGAGCCAATACTGTACATTAGAGCAGATTGGGGGCAGGATAGCCGCGAGGCCTAAACCTGCAGAATATTTAATAACATCCATAAATGATGAAAACGATTTTAGAATTTTTAGCGTCTCAGACCCTGAGGGGGGGTGAATATGAAAATAAAACCAATCAGAGAGTTGATTCAAAAAGGACAACATGGAGAAGATGCAGGCTCTAAAAAACGCTGCACTCTCTTGTTCCTAAAAGTTCCCTAAGTGGGGGATAAATTGTCTCTAACATCAGTCACCACTCACCGCCTCATTTATCTGTCGGCTTCCTGGAGGACCTCCACTCCTTTTCTGAGACCTGCTAAATCCCCAACACCGAGCCAGAGATTTCATGAGATTTGAAAGAAAATTAATCTGTCTTTGGCTCTGACTTGGGCTCACATGTGAAGCTTTTACTTTCTTACGCTGCATCACTGACGAGCTGGCAAATTCTTTAAAAACAGCAGCTCATCTGGAGGAAAACGAGGTGAGGGAGGTGGTGCTCCACTCTGTCGGCAGCTGACTGACCTGTAAGATTGTGTGTATAATGTAACGGTAGCTGCTCTTCAGCTGGTGTGTCGGCTGGACATGCAGGCTTCGTCTTTCCCAGAGGCTTTCACACACACACAAACAAACACACACACACACATACGTTCATTCATAGAGCAGCTGCTGTCCCCTGCCTCCAGGGATAAAAACGACCCCGAGCACAGCAGCAGATGCACTGGGAAACACACACACACACACTTTACTCTCTCATACACACACACATTATGAATACAAATCACTCTTTACTTTATCTGAGTCTATAGTGGCAAACATGCAAAAGGTGTATCTGCATATACACATGGCATGCCTACACAGACAGTCCTCTGAAGGACCGAGTGGAGTTTTATCTGTGGAAGGACCCTGAGTAAAAATATTCCTCCCGCCCATACACTCTCAATAATAAGCTCCAGTGATTGCTGATGGCAGCACATAATGAATAAAGACCTTACCAGGCAGAGAAATTAGGCAGCTTAATTACCAGAGTGCAGACATTTCTTTCCTCCCGCCCCTCATCTATTGCTCGTCCCTCAAACTGTTTTGGTTTAAGGTCTTGCCCACGTATCAGGCAGACGTGCATGACCGCCTGAGGAGCCACTAAGAGCCGGTGTGACGAATACATTAATATAAGCCAAACGCGTGTGTCTTCATCTGCGGTGGTCACTTATTTCTGACGTCCTCTTCAAATACTTTATCAGGAAGGTTCTCCTGAGAGAATAAACCATGGATAGTTTCAGAACAACTCTTTGGTATTTGTGATTTTAGATTAAAAAAAAAACATGACTGTATTTCATTTTGTAAATGTCTTTTGTGCCACGACAGAGTCAACATGTGCAAATGTAATGATCTCTTTCTCTCAATATGTCTGAAGGAAATGGCATCCAGCTGTTTATGGAAAAACAAAGGATGTACAAAAAGTTAAATGGGCGGGGAAACTCTACAAGTAACTGCCCCAGTTGTCCCTAATCTGACACAGAGGACTTGAGATATGATAATACATTAACACAAAACTTCAGATGCCAAAGGTTTCTGAACTCTAACTGGAAACAAATGGACAACACAACAACTGTCCAAAGCTGAGAGACGTTGTGTTTGAAGAAATCCCAGACAACTTTTCCATTACAAGTCACCGCACGCCCGACCATGCACGCTGATGATAATGTAGTCTACACCAGATGCAGCCTTCCTCCATCCCCATTTGTCTTGATGCCATCTAAAATTAGCCTTTCATCTAAAATTGCGCTTTCATCTCAATTCCAGCTAAGACAGGCAAACATTATGCAGAAGTGTTTCTATCTAAAACAACTTGAGAATTAAAAACCTTCAAATGAACGGCATCAGCGTTTTTGCTTTGGTTCCTATAACCACCAAATTTTGCTGATCGCATCAATATATGATTTTAGAATATTCAATAAATGTATCTGGAGCAGTGAACACTTCTCCACAATTAATGCCGTTTTCATGGTAAATATAAAGCAGGATATGGGTTCTAGTTCAGTGTGAAACACCAACCCGAAACACAAAGCATTAGCTAGAGAAATCTTATCTGCAGAAAGGATCTATTTTCACTAACTCATTTTCTCTATACACCTAACTTTATCAGCAGTAAAGACAGGCGGCCCCTCACTTGCACATAGGCTTTAACACTGTATTACATCTCCAGTTCTGTAATAAGCCCCTTGTTTTAGGTGCAGTTGTAGGAAAAGAAGCTGCCTCTCAAACTGAGTTCATCAGCACAGATTTGTTTGGCGAATCCACAATGAGTGTAAATGGAAGGCTATATAGACCTATTAGAAACATACACATCTGAATAAATCTGAAGTTATGTAGTTTAATATATTACGGCTAGATAGTTTCCCCCTCTCTTAAAGTTGTGTTTAACTGGAGTTACATGTTTAACCTGATGGTAAATTCATTATGTCTGCTGGAGTTGTCGCCATGATTTATTAACAGGTTTATGAGTCATGTGACCGAGGCTTTTAATACGTATGATGATGAACGCCGTGTGGAGTCAGTGTGGCGCAAATCTGCTCCCATAAAGATAATCTGATCATAAAGGAGACAAGCAGCTCATGTGGTGTTTGATGCCGCAGTCAGACTGGCAACAGCGAACCAGGCGCTCACAGAGCTGACACGACTTCTCCTCCTCAGCCGTAATGGTCACTGACTCGGCTCACTAGGCATTGCCCCACTTGGCCAACTGGTGCAGCACGGAGTCAAAGATGGAGGATTCAAGGATGTAGAAATAAATCTGACCTGACATGAACAATGAAATGTTCATAATTGTTTTTGGTCTGAATGAACGTTTCTTTGACCAGTCGCACTGAAACGCTGGTTGTTTTATGATGATTTTCAAGTCCACATGTAGTTAATTTCAATTCACTGTAGCTACTAGCACGTCCTTCAGAGAGTAAAAAAGTGAAAAAGATGAATGACGTACATGTACATAAATGTAACTAACCATGGCCACCACAAGGTCTCATTTCAGCGTTTGTCATTTCGCAACAGCCAGTTTCTTTTAGTACTTTATCTGTTCTGAACTAATCCCAGCATCTTTAACCTTCAATTCCACATATAAGTATTTAAAGAGATGTAGGCGTAGATGTCGAATATGAAATTACATGTCTAAAAAGGTCACTATTCACAATTTCCACTAATGTGTAATCTCTATATGAAGTTAATAATAAAAAAAAAGTGTGGCTGAATAAGTAATACTTGTGTTCTTCTGAGGCACATTTATTCTATTTTCAGCCACATGTAAGAAAGCTGTTAACAGAACTGTGATCTATAATAATGTGATTAAATTAATATGTTGCAAACGGTTGCCTTTTTCACACATGTGCACAGATTTGTGGTCATGAAATGTAAAAAAAAAAAAAAAAATTGAACACACTTCTTTTGGTTCAGTTTTTGATCTCCACCAGCTCTGTAGCAGCTTAATGCTCAATTATGTTATTCAGCTGGTCACTAACTTTATCGGTCTGTTTACAGAGAAACACACAGCACAGATGTGAAAGACAAGCTCCATAGATATGAGGGGAAAAGCAGAATCAGGTTTTTTTTTTCTAATTTAGTGAGGCCTTCAGCATCATATGTAGTTTTTTTTCTATCCTCTTCGTTATACAGCTTTAAGAATAAACACCTCCACTACATGGCCCATATATAAATGCCATTAGATAAGCTGCGTATTTGCTGCTGTAATGACATCGAGGATCGCATGTCAAAACATCCACTTCTGACTGAAGTGCAAACGTCTTAAGGCCACAACAACAACAACAACAACAACTTCTCCTTCACTTATGATACTCACAGACTTTTCTGGCAGATTATTCATGTTTCTTCCGCTGTGATTAAAAAAAGAAGAAAAAAAAACCTGGCTGTCGCTCATAACTGTTGCCAGAACTTTCTCCCTGGCAGCTCATCTCTGCTTCACCATGAATTAAGTTTGACACTTTTAATTCCATCATAGCTTGAATTTGATTTGTCACCACACTTCAAGTGTACATTTGAATCAGCAACCTACTCTGAAAAGCACTCTGACGCTAACACCATAAAGACAACACATCACAGCACTCCCCATGTGTAATGGTTTACTGTAGTCATGCACTATCATTATGAGGATAGCTCACTGTAATTAGTGTACTCCTTACATTAATGAACTCCCTTGGCAATTCAGTACAAATGTTTGCCTTTGAAGTACATCAAGGAAAACATAACGCTCAGAAAATGTCACGAGTAAGTTGCTGTACATTCTCTATCTTGCAAACCAACCTTTGTTTTCTCTTAATAAAATAAATGTTTGTATTAGTCAATGCATTTGACTCTAATGAAACAGTGTGGTGTTCATTGGACTATATTAATCATGTTCCCATTATAACACACACACACAGCTCTTCACTTCAAAACCAAAGACTAAATAACCACTGAGTGACTCAACTGCAATTGGCATTATAGGAAACATCTGGATGTATTTCTACTAAGAAATCCACAGGTTTAAAACATATTATATTAACTTAAATGCAGCTCAAATCATGGCCTCAAATATACCTGTGGATTTGAGAAAACTTGTCCCAACCTAAATAAATAATTCCCCCACAATCATTGTAATAAAAAACATTTAAGCTATGTATAGGGAGACATTACACGCCTGGTAAAGCGCATACACACACCATCGATGTGTTGCTGAAATGAATAATAGCCTGTGCTGAATGAAAGCTGAGGTCAGCTTTACTGGCTAAATCCCTCCCCGTCAAACAGTTTAATCAATAACATTCAACATCGGGGATTGCTGCACAAATAAACTAATGACAACTCTGGATGCTCAGAAAAATGGTTTAATTTGAAAGACAGTCCCGCTCCTCGCCACAGGATGATGGATTACTAATCCTGTCGGATGCTGAGATACAGCCGCCTTTGTTTAGCTTCGTAACACAATCTTCCCAGACGGTATAGATTTTATCCAGGGAGATGACCATTAATGACACATGAAATATACTCCAGTTTACTATTAGAGAGCGTGATGCCCTCAATTGAAGTAGAGTATTTCTACACGTCAAATTATTTTGGGAGAAGTAGGGTGCCCTTCTCAAAGTAGGGTACCTCCTTCTTGTGGATATCCTGACCTATTTAGGAAAAGTGGAGAGAGCACAAATACGTGCATGAAAACTTCAGGAGTGAACAACTTCGGGGCAAAGGAGGAGCAAACTGTCATTTCGTCTTTACAGCCAACAAACAGAAGCGTAGATATATTTGGTTTCGTCAAGCCTTTCAAGTCTGTCTATTCTTGTTCTGTTTTTACTTATTCATTTGTCTATTTTTATTCCTGTACCATATGAGCAGAGTTAAAGACCAACGAGGTATTTTATGTATATAAATCACATCCTCTGCTGCTCTTTGTCCACTCCATTAAAAGGCTGGTCAAAACTGCATACATTTTTGATGAGTGGCTTGAAATGGAGCACAACTTAGAACAAGGGCCACATAACACCCATTAAGATTTTATGAAGTATTTACAATGTTCAAGCGGGGAGTGATAGGTGTTGAATAATAGATCGTTTAACTTTGTTATGCTGAAAACATAAACTGATGAGCCTTCATTCACCATAAATATGCGGTATTTCTTTTTTTTTTTCAAATCCAAATTCTAAAAATCACTATTATTCTCATAGAAGTACAACTTACGACCTAATGTGCTTCAGTGTGTCTCTGTTTTGTAAAGGTGCTGTTTATTCAGCCAAACCTGCACTGCTGTGTTTGCATTGACTGCATGTAATTTCTCAAAGAACAGCAACGCCTTCACTTTTTAGGAGCCACAGCGAGGGCGTTAGATTCAGATGAACATGAAATTAAGGAACACAAAAGGTCTTGTGTATTTTTAGAAAACCATCTCAATGCAGCACACACATATCGAGTTTGTATTGTGTGTGTGTGTGTGTGTGTAGACAGTTTCCTCAGCAGCAGGGTCAGGCAGCAGCTCCAGAGGAACGAGCTCTGACACAGATTCTCCTCTGAACCTCTGCAGAGGGAAAACTTCTCCCTTCCTTCCTCTGTCTCCTCTCTGCACTGTTTTTGATCTGCCTCTACAGTTGACATCCTCTCCTTCTCTATCTGTCCATCCAGCAAGCTTTATTTTATTTTATTTTTTATCTTCCGTAGATCACTCTAGTCCTCCATTATCTCTGCCTCTTCTTTTTTTCGCTCTACTTGTCTTTGGCACTGACCTCACTACGGCATTGCAGTGTAGGAGAAGATGCATCAACACACTTCCTTTCTCTCCTCCTATACCTGCAAGGTGAATAACTCAAACCCAAAGGCTTCATCCTCTCATGGTCGAACACTTAAGACTCACACTGGGACACACCTGTGGTCTGAAAAACATCTGAGCCCCGCACGAGATGTGTCTGTATGTGTTTATGATTGACTGCAGTATGTTGTAAGTGAGCATCATAGAGAAATGCTTAAAGTAGAAGGCAGAGCATTTAGATTTTCATACAGTATCCAGGGGAGACTGAGAAGTTGAATGAAAATGTATATATCTTCATCAAAATAAAACAAAAGTGACAGCTCGTATGGCAAGAGCGATAAGTCACAAAGACAAATGGCCTGAGATACTAGAGAAATGCCACATTGACTTGTTTGCAGCATTTTGTGGACAAATCTGTTTTGGACAAATCGAAAAAAAGTACAAGCGGGTTATTTGTCCAACTGGAACAAACATGTCATATTTGCACTAGAATGTATGTTGTGGAGGTGTTTGCAATGCTGGGGGACACCCGCGGAGGGAAACACTATATGAAGAGGTGGAATAATTGAAACGATTTGTATGTGACGTTGTTTAGTGTTGCACCACCAGACCTACCAGACGTGAACATCTCTGTCTTTCAACACTGGAATTACAGTATTTATAGTAGCCTATGAAGTATAAATAAACGAAACTTTGAGACATATAAAACACAACTGCAAACATTATCAAGGCTGCTGATCAGTCATATATTTTACACAAAAAATTGCTGTATATCATCAGCATCAAAACAAAAAATGTGTGTTGACGACATAAATCAGGGATGTAAAGCTCTATTGATATCACTGCATGTAATTCTGAAGGTGCTGTAAAGTGAAACCACAGTATCTGCAGAGAAATATTTGTAGGAAAAGTGCAAATAAAAATTCTGCCCAAAAGTCTTTGTGAGGTCTTTTAATTAAATGCACCTAGTATGAAATTATAGGCTGTGTCATCACCTGTTAGCAGACTACTTCTGTCCAGAGCAGAAACATGATTAATTTACCTAATTAAGACCCAGAGTGAGAAAGATTGTGATACTACAGTGATACAGGCTGCACTAAACTGCTGGTTATCCAACGCTGAAAACCACAGGGTCAAGATAAAACAGTAAAAAAAAAAAATTAAAAAAAAGGTAAATTGGGTTTGCGCTGGTTAATGAGGTCATTGCAGCCTTGACAATGATTTCGGTCACTGTATAGTCAAGATTACAGTCATTGGTTATCCATGCACACACCGCACATCACACAGTTAGAAGACAGGCTCATGGAAATCACAATACACAACATTAATCTTTGAATGAGTCATATTATGCAAGCCACCTGTGGTTAGTCAGAGGCACAGAAGCAACTCTCAATTTGTCTGTCTCTTTCATAGACCACAATTAAGCTAACCTATGCCACTGCGTATTGTCTGTCCATTTCTATTTTTATCACTGGTCTGTATTCCTAGGCTAATTATCTGTCCTATGCCAGGGCATAGGTTAGCTTAAAACCTACAATTAAGAAGGAGCTTAATTGTAGCTGGATTAGACAGTCTAGACATCCAACAATGCTATCTGACAGTGTCTCATGGTGGAAGTACATTATCCTCACGTTGCAAGAGAGAGGGTCGGCACTCAAACAGATGACTGACATGCAAATCGGTTCCAAAGTTTTGATGCAGGGGAGACTTTTCAGCCATGGGGAGATTTCACTGTTCTGTTCTTTGGAACTTCATCCTTGGAACTGCAAGCGGACACATGCAAACTCTTTTAAAAGACACTACACAAAGGCTGAACATCCTAATTGTGATGCCATCTAGCAGTTGCTGCATGCTCCGGCCACACCCTGTGAAGTGCAGGACTTCACAATGCACAACAGTGCAACAGTACATCAAAGTTGGTTGTGTTCACAAGTGCATTAGACCACACCTGACCGCACCCAACAACGCAGTTGGGTGTGGTCAGTGGTGCGACAGACTTGAACCTTTCAACCCATAGAGGTCAGTGCAACAATTTTGACTCCATACTTGAGTTAGTGTGGAGTTGCTCGTAAACAATCTAGGAGGCACCTTTACAGCACAAAACTGTGCCTGTGGTGAACAATTCTCCAACTTGCTGGTACATCCAAAAACATCATTCTGATTTAATGTTAAGTGTCACTGATTTCCTGACCATGCAGACACATGCTTAGGATTAGGAGTCAAGTCTTTATCTTTAGTAGTTTTTTTTTTTTAATTGCTAAAATTGTCTATGAATCTGACATCTAAGAATGGCTATCTACAAGTAAAAAGACAAGATCAAGACCACCACTTAATTTTACATGGATACACCCTAATCCGACGCTCCTCTGTCCACCAAACTGCATAACAATTCTCCAATACGTTGTTTTTAGATATCCTGCAAACAGGATAGCTAAAAGGCAAGGGTAAAAAGAAGTTCGGGGACCTAGATCCTAAAATAGCCACTCACGAAATACTGTGCAAACTGACTCCAAAGACAAGGTTTCTTGGCTCACATGGCATAGACAAGCAAAGTAGAAGAAGGGAACCTCATTGGGAAGCAGCTAATGTTACAGCTAATGCCCTAGGGTCAGCTAGAGAGACGTGTAGGACAAACACAGTCTGAGGGAAACCAAAACAAACAGGGATCCTTTACAGAGCATTTCACTGTAGTCGACACAGTAGCACATAGCTGTGGGCATCATAAAAAAAACTACTTCCTGTATGATCAAATGTCTTTACTTGGTCCAGTTAGGCTATGTCTAAAAAAATCTAATTTCATGTCATTTCAAAAGGTGGCAAATTCAACTAGTAGCCTATACTCTATCATATGGTGAACAAGAACTGGTGCATTAAGGACTGTTTCTAAAATGACCCGGAAAAGCATTGCTCATTTTACTGAATGTATTTAAGATATTCAGAAAAACCCTTTATAATGTTCAGCCAGCCAGCATGATCAACAAACAGCTCAAATTAAGCAGATAAGAGGATGGCGTTACCTCATTCACTATGACTTTTGAAAGAAGTAGCAGACAAATTGAGAGTTGCCTCTGTGCCTCTGAAAAACTGTAGGTGGCTTACACTCAATGAATCCTCCAAAGATTAATTTCCACCATGTTTTTTGTACCCTGTGCTTCCAGGGTATTGATACTGATTCAGCTGCCAAGACTGGATTTTAAAGCTGCATTAAGTAATTTATGACCACTAGGGGGCGGAAAGACTCCAGAACAAGTTCAGAACAGTTAGCAATTAGCTTATGGAAGTTGTTATGGCTAACATGTTAGCAAACAGTTGCCTACTTACATATCCAGTAGAAACAGAGCAACACGGACATCCCTTTGGTCTCCTTTTTCTGGCCACCTGTTGAATGTAATCCCAATATTCACTGGCATTTAGCCCCTGCTTGGTCTCCCAACTCATGAGAAAAATATGTTTATTTTCGTCTTACTAAAAGTCAGACTTTCTTCATGAGTTACTTTGGCTCTTTGCCATTTCACACTGCGTAGTTTTTTTTTTTTTTTAGCTTCTGTGCTGGGAGTAGCTGCCAACGATCATCATCGAAGCTAACATTGTTTTGGTTTTATCGCTCCGGGGAACCAAAACAATGAGCTGATAATAGCTGAACGTGGGATGTTGATTCTCAGTGGGAGCAGCGTCACTTCCTATCCCATAAGTAGAAGGGAGTCGTAGCCTATTTTAAATGGTACAAAATATCTAAATTGCTTAATGCATCTTTAAATCAAGTCAAAATGCTCCACTATATGCAGGTTTTCTTTCCGCAAGACTAGACCAGGTGATTTCATAGGTTTGCACACTTTCTACCGCCGAGGAAGAGCTTACTGAAATGACTTGGTGTAGTGTTTGGTTGGAAGGAAAATCTCCATCTTGCATGGATTTCAGATTCACAGGGTTTTGGCATTAAGTTGGCTCACATCATCTCTGTCGCTCTGGTGCAATTACAGTGTTGCTGATTGTGAAGGATATAGCCCAATCGCTCTGTGCAGTCAATGAGACAGTTTTCACTCCTTTAACATACACGCACACACGTACACACAAACACACGCGCACACACACACACAAGTTCCTACATATGCACACCCACCCACACACAGCTACTGGAACAGAGAGGTTAGGCCATGCCCTCGCTGCAGACTACCTGTGGTCTGGGGTAATGAGCACAGCAGTGCAGTCAAATTCATTGTCTCTGCAGCTTTGTGTGTGTGTGTTTTCTTTCTCCAGAAAAGTAATTTACAAATCAGAAATCTATACAGCCAGGTTTCACAGGCTAAATCATGTTGACTCTTCAGTTTTCCAAATGAGCATCCCAGTGGGACGTTTGGGTTGTGCTTAATGGGTGGAAAATTCCACTTTTGCTTTTAATTAATCACACAGAGATGATGTGGAGCATATTTTTCACACAGATTTTACAGCGTGTCTCCATGGCATGTCTCCACTGCTGATCAAACTAGAAGCTCATCTGTTCAACCCTCCACCACGAACCATTGTCAAACAAAATACATGTAAGTTTGATGATCAGAGCGTTACTGTGATGCAAATAAGAGCGTCTATATTCGCTAAGAACGAATCGAATGAACTTTGTTTTTTCCTGTAATTTTTCTCTCCAGTTCACACAGAGTTCAGATCCATTTACTCCCCTTTGATTTTAACTTCCACACCTGCTTGTTCACCATCCTTTCATCTACTGCACCTCTGCTATCCCCCTCACTCCCACTCCCCTCTCCTCCTTCTGTCCTATTGGTCTGTGGCCAACAGCATCAAGCGTAATCTATCAATAGCGAGGCTGTTAGGTAGTATCAACACAGGAACCTCTCTGAATTAACTATAATGCCCAGTAAAGCCTACTATTGATTATGTGCAATTAGTTTATCCCTTAACTAATGATGGCTGTGGAGGATAAGGGTGAGGAGAGCAGGGATGAGGAAAGGACCGGGGAGGCAGGAGTCACTGTGGGGGACTGGAGAACAGAGGAGAGCACTGGGACAAGTCTGAGGAGGGTGGTTTCTGACGGGATGCAATCAACTGACACATACAGAATTAGACACATATTTACACATATATATACACAGTATGTATGTGTGTTTGTGTGTGTGTGTGTGTGTGTGTATATGTGTGTATAAGGCACAATAAAACATCAATCAGCACATCAGTACAGAAAAGCTTGGATTAACAAAAGGAAGAAAAAAAAGGACAGCGACACCTTTACACACAAATCGATCAGTGTCTTACCTTCCAATCATAGTAGAGTGCTGCTGGACCGCCGCCTCCAGCAGCCTCTCCAAAATGGTCCATTCTCCCATGGTGATGGAGATGTGGCAGCGCTGTCAGGAGAAACACGACCCGGGGAGCTAACCCCTCTTTCACTGACAGACTCCTTCTTCTTCTTCTTTTTCCTTTTCTTCTTCTTTTCTTTTTCTTCTTCCTCCCAGGACCGGCCTGCGTTCTCGTGGACCTGCCGGCCAGCGGGGGTACACCCGGCACCCCCCCTTCACCCACCCCTGTCCCACACCAGCTCCCTCCTGACCTCTACACACTGACCTGGACGCTCGTCAGTGCGTCTTTGACTTTGTGTGTGTGTGTGTGTGTGTGAGTGAGTGAGTGTCTTCTCCCGGGCCTGTCCCGCTGCTGTGCTTCTCTTCCTGGTGGAGGAGAGGTGCTGAGCTGATTGCCTCCCCCTCCTCTTTCCCTCAGTCTCTCCCCCTCCCCTATGCAGTGATGCTTGTCCTCCCCCTGCCGCACCAGCCTGTTCTGCGCTACAGCATATGCTATAGCTCACCATATGACAGCCATGTTCACCCTCTCTTTTCCACTCGGCTCTCTTTGTCCCCTTGCTCTTCTCTCCTCTTCCTCCTCTGTCCCTGCCTTCGTCCTCCACCCTACCCCCAGGGCACTCCTTGTACTTTAGCTGCACTCCCTGCCATCAGTGCTGCTCTGCACTCGTCCTTGCATTGTGCAGGATCTTTTGCCTTTGCTGCACCCTTGCTCCTCTAACCTAAACACACACACCACATACAGATGATCCTCCTTGGCTCACCTCAGCAAACAACACCGTAACCACACACACAAACACACACAAACACACACACACTTGTGCTCGATGACAGCTCTGAATCCCACTCTCCCACTTCCTACTGAGGACTGCAGATGCACACCAGCACACAAAGCTCCTGCCTGCTGAATGTCATTTTACGACTGGAGGAATGGTCGCTCCCACAGCTCCGAGCGCTACAAGAACCCATAAAAACCTGCACACACACACACACACTCGGAGCTGCACACGCAAACACACTACCACCCAGCCCCTCAGTAATAAATCAGCTGCCTTGCTGCATCCAGTGAGGCTGAACCAAGGCAGCGCGCTGCAGACCTGCTGTCCTGTGTTGTCCCCCTGGCTAATTTCAGCACAGTCCAGTGCCCAGAGTCACGTCTGCCGCAGAGAGCAGGGATGAAAAGCTGTCCTGTGAAGCCTATTTCTGGGTTCCATCATCTTGCATCCCTTTTCTCTCTCTCTCTCTCTCTCTCTCTCCTCCCCTCTCCTCCTCCTGTTCTCCTTCAACCTCCACTCTCTTCCTCTCTCGCCTCCTTTGCTCACGTCTGTGTGCAGATCTCAGTGCTGCCAGCTACCTCTGTCTCAGTGTTCAGTCCTCATCTCCGCTTGGTGCTCCCTCTCCCTCTCTCTCTCCCTCTCTCTGTGTGTCTGTCTCTTTCTCGCTCATGAAATCACTCTATCTCTGTCTGTGTGAGCATGCAACAAACCCCCCTCCACTCCTCCTCCTCCTCCTCCTCCCCCTCCTCCTCCTCTCATAGATCTGTTCTCTCTCTTCTCCCTCTCTCCCTCCTTCCCTGCCTTCCTCCTCTGGTAAATGTGCTTGGATTGCTACCCTGATCGCTGCTTTACTTGTGCTTGCAAGAACGCCTCCCACTGTACTGCTGTGTCTGTTCCTGCCTGCTGCTGCTGCACAGTAAGAAGGGATTTGAGATCTAACCGTGCCTTCTGCCCTGTCTCCACTGTCATCCTTTGTTCCAGTCTGGAGGCTCGGCGGTGTTTCCCATGCTCTTGCTCTCTTTTCTCACTCTCCGCCACACATCATCCAGCCCATGCTTCCAGTAGGAGGATTACAGGAGAATCGTGGCTCTGCTGCTCCACCCCACCCCCCACATCTATCTCCTCCCTCTCTCCATCTTACTGTATTGGTGATGACAACACACCTATTTTACCCTGAGCCCAACCCTCATACCTTTTTTAGTATTTCCTCTCCCCATCTTTTCTATCTCTTCCTCGTTCGCTCCATTTCCCCCCCCTCTCTTCCATCACAACCTCCATGCTCTCTCTCCTCCTCTCAGGAGAGATCAGTGCTGTATTGTACTTTGCTGTGACATTGAAAGCTGCATTCATTAGATTTATATTAAGGTGGTGAGGAAATGGGATGGTCTCCCTCCATTACACACAGATACAGGAAGATGTACAGCATGAATTTAGTACACGCTCTTACAGTAGAAAACCCCCCATGTACTGTTGTCTACATCTAAGACCAGCAATGAGATAAACAACTAGAGAAATGTGAGCCCCCACATGTTTTTTTCTTCAAGAGATGAGTCACAGAAAGGTTTTCCCGTCTTGAGGACTGAGTCAACGTTTGCAGAAGTAAATGATGTAGTGCCGTGACATGAGACCGGCACACCAGAATTAAATCATGGCTCTGGGTGACAAGTTCAGTTCATTTGCACTGCGGTTGTTTTTAGTCACACTTCTTTGAATTCAGATTACATGCTTTTCTGGTTGACAGTTTCTTTGTTCTACAATAAGGTGCATGCCTTTGGGGCGCTTTGGAAATTCTTATACCGCCTTAACAACCTCAAATCCTGTGCTACTGTATTCATGAAAAAAAAGAGAAAAAAAAGCGCAAAAAGCATTGAGGTGAGCAAATTCATACTCACAGCCCTTACACAACAACCTCAACAGTGCATTAGAGATCGATCCATCTTGTTGTACACGTGCATGCACACATGCAAAATCCCTCTGTTGGTGTGAGTGTGCGAAAGAGTGGGGGAGACAGAGAGCAAAAGAGGATTTTGTCAGTTCAGCATCTTTAGTGGGGGGGATTTGGGGTCTTTCCCTCACCAAGGGCATATGGTGTAGGAGTGCTTTTGAGGAGAGGAGGAAGGCGTCGAGGCGGGCAGCGGGGTGTGATGGGTTTGGCGATCGGATCGAGGCTTGGGTCGCAAACAGAGCAGCTGAAGCGCTGGCATCAGCCGGTCGGCCCCCCGAAAGAGACCTCAGAGCTGGATGGCACATGAGTGAGAGAATGGCGCAGGTGTGTCTTCAGTGACCTAGAACAGCCGGCCCAGGCGTGCAGAAAGACCCACACTGTACTCACACAATCACAATGCATCACCACATACACTTACATGAATGGTAACATTAATGTAATTCATACTGGTGCAAGTGGGAGGGTCCTGATGCGGAAAAACGCCAAATGTGTCTTTCTTTTATTACTAGTGCAATTATAATACCTGATATACTTCTATTTTGTATATTCAATCATTTAAATTCAATACAATTCAATATTTCTTTTCTTTTCTTTTTTTGGCCTAATGTTAATAAGGGTTATGTAAGAGTTAAATATTCTCCACACAATCAAAACAAGGGCACTGGATAAAATATGGAAATCAGAAGTGATTAATAATAAGTGTGAGTATGATTATGATGGGTCATGTTTTAGTATTCAAATTAATGCAAGTAAAGAGAGCGCCTAACACAGCTTTGTCAGTTATTTAAATAAAATCCCTACCACCTCAGCTCCTACTGGATTATTTTTGTCATGAGCTAAAGAAACACCAATAGTGAGACAAGTGTTGGAGCCATGTACACAACTTTATAAATGTGCAAACTATATTTTCTAACATTATTGATCTTTATTGTATGAATTAATATTCTGAATTCCAGTTATGTAAAAGGAAATCAATAATCTGTGAGACATGGATTATTGAAATAATGTATTGATTACTGATCAATATATTTATCAAATTAAATCCTCACACCTGCATTTTAAGAAAGTAAATTAAATCAATGTTGCTGCAGAGCTTCAACCTTCTGGGCAGCAGCTGTCCAGTGAGCTGGAGGTCGGGGGTAATTGAATAGGTCCTGTAAACATTACACCATGATACCATTTTTTTTTTTTTAATGTCTGACACAATAGACCTAACAAGTTGGGCTGTCACTTTCACACCTACTACCGCTACCAATAACTGTGATTTTCATTTTCAGATAATTAATGCCAGGAAAGATAATACAGCAAATAGTATAAGACTGTGCATGTGCAGATTCCTGTGATGTCTTAAAATAGAAAGCCTGAACAAAGAGAGGTGCCATTCTTTCATCATCAACAAAATGGCCTAATACTGTCAAGGGAGAAAGCTTAAGCACTCCTGTCTAAGTATTAGCTTTTTTAACACTGGTATAGAAAAGCCCATAGTGATGTAAAAGAATAGATAGATAGATAGATAGATAGATAGATAGATAGATAGATAGATAGATAGATAGATAGATAGATAGATAGATAGATAGATAGATAGATAGATAGATAGATAGCCTACTGTAGCACCCCCCACTACTTCCAATATAAATAAAATACAATGAGGGAAGCTGATCGAAAAGCTCATGCTTATTTTGCTTATAGGCTACCCTTTTTACACACAAAAAAGAAGAAAGAAAAGAAAAAAATCTTCAATGAGGTAATTGCAAGGAGTTACACCATAGGTCTTCAGGACTAATGTCTTACAACACTTAATCTTACAAAAGTCAGTAGGCCTATTCCTCTTCTTCATCATACCTGATTTGTACTTTGGTTTGAAATAGGCCTAGGCTACGTTTTTAAATGATGAAGTTGAACTACACATTTTTTATTCATCACCACAGCTAGATAGATAGATAATGCCAGTCACTGCTCATGTAGATAGGGATGTAATCTGTGTAATCTGAATCACTTTCAGACTCATCGGGATAACTAATTGAGATTATCATAAAAATTGCTTAGTAGGTGAGATGTGCCGGTGTGGTGACACCGCCCTCTCGTGGGTTTGTAAAGACACAACAACATTCATTCAATTTCCCAATCTAATAGCCTAGTCTAGTCTGCTGGTTTCTGTGGTTTAATCTTTAAACCCATTGTGTTGGATTTTGACACAAGGAAGGAAATGTAGGCTATCATGCAGCCGGTGTTAAATTTGTGTTTGTGTGGCCCGTCAGCCCGTGCGTCTACCTCATAGACTGTAAAAAGAAGGTCTACCTGCGTGTGTGTGTCCTCCAGCGGTAGATGGCAGCATAACAATACGGTTGTGTTAATTTAGCCCACGAAGAGGAAGACGAGCGGCTCGGAGGAGGAGGAGGCTAGTAGGTCCAGACATGTCAGAGGAGGATCGGCAGTGACGCTAACTTGGCCGCAGTAGAGTTAGGGAGTTGTTCAAAAGTGTCTCAGAGCTTATTAAAGGTCTGATTTTGGAGCAGGAAAAACCTCGGCAGCTGACCTGAGTAGAGGGGTCGGCAGGCGGATGACAGGTTGCGGACCCAGGACATTGTAGTAGCGGGCAGCAACAACTGTGGTTAGGTTAGCTTAGCTTAGCAGCAGCAGCAGCAGCGGTAGTAGCTGGGAAGCTCCCGAAAAAAGTGACGCCAGGGGCTCGTCGTTGTTTCATACAGTCATGTCTTCGGCCGGAGACTTCGGAAACCCTTTAAGGAAATTTAAATTGGTCTTTCTCGGGGAACAGAGCGGTAAGTCAAGACTTTGAAGCTGAAAGTTTCGTCGGATGTCGAGTCGACTGGTGGCAGTGAGTGAGTGAGTTGTGCTCCAAACGGAGGCGGTGATTAACGTTAACAAGCTAACAGGCTAACAGTAAGTTAGCTGCGTAACGATAAACTTGGCTCGGTCGGAGCATTGCGACACTGACACTTGTTACCGAGTCATAATTTCACGCTAGAGTCACATAAATACAACTTAATCACTTCGACGTGTGAAGTCTTATCTGTTGAAACAGCATTATTGCCTGTCACGTAGCTAAGTTACGTGGCGATGATGATGAAGAACAACGTTAACGGCGACAGAAACAGCAATATAAAGTTATAGATAGATAGATAGATAGATAGATAGATAGATAGATAGATAGATAGATAGATAGATTATGAACATAGTTTGATAATAACTGAACTTGTAAAGCTGGTAGAAAGGTGCTGTGCAAAGTGCGACAATGCAACTTCAATGGAGAAACAGGTTGGCTAATAAACCTAAATGGATTTTCCACTTGTAAACATCACTTGTATTGTAACTTAACTATTTGCTGCAGTGTTCAGAAAACATCTCGATTCAAGTCTACAAAACATTACAACAGATTACAATTAGTGTCTACCCCAGGTGGGGGGACGGGTGGGGGGCATTTCTGCAGAGAAGTTATGTTACCCCAATTACCCTAACCTGCCCAGTGGCATTCCTGCTCTCTCCCTACTCATTTCTCCCCCTCCTTCTCCATTTAAACTGAACACAGGCTTTACTTGTACTGAGAGCCCAGAGGGGCGGGAGGCCGTGGAGTAGTCTTGTTACTGTGTTAAAAGGAAAAGGTGTGTGGGGTCGTTGATTATATAGTTCATGACAGTGTTCCCATGGTTTCCCACTGTTTTCCACATCTGTGTACTGTGTTGACATGCCAGCTCAAAGCTTAAGACGTGTGTAAGCAAAGCCAAGTCTTGAGCTTCATGTTATAGACCGGGGGATGAACTTAAAAATTCATGTCTGTAAGGCAGCAAGAGGTGAGGCTTTGGTCTGGTGCCAAAAACAGTCAGTCACGTGTCATAGATAGCAATAGAGCTATTAGGAAATAATATGTGATGTGGCAGACATTCCTAGAGAAAGTCAACTTAATTTGGATTTTCTGGTAGGTTTAATCTGTATGATTATTAGCTCAACATCAGCAGCACTACTGATCCAGCTGAGTTGGTTGGTGCATCACAAGAAAAGGCACAGGAGGATCCAGTCGTGTAAAAAAAAAAGAAAGAAGAAAGGCAGCAATTTGTTATTTGCTATTGCATATTTTTCGACAGGTATTGTGTCAGGTATCATGTGACCCTTTGCTCCCGTCAAGATAAGGCAGACAGTCTGAGATCAGCTTTGTTCCTTGTGGACTTGTAAACAGCAGTGTTGGCTTTGGCCATGTCATCATCACTGGATGCACGGTGTAACTGATAATGTAACTGGAGCTCAGCAAAACAGTCTGACGCTGAGGAGGAGGAGGAGGCCTGTGCGGGAACTCGAAGCAACTGTACGAGTGTAAAATATCAGCATGGTCACAAGGCATTTTATATAGACCGCTGTACAGCTGCCATGTTTAGATAATTTGACCTAATTATATTACAGCAGCCAAAATATCCTCATAGTTGACACAGCATGGCCAAACGAGATGATTGGGGAGCCTGCTTCCCAACCCTTCCTGTCCCTCGACATTCCTCAACCCTCCAACTTCTATATAATGCGAATGGATTGTGCACCACACCCGCTGTGGATGGAAAACCGTCAGAAAGAAGCTGGAGTTGAATGACATGCAGCTTCATACCTTAATATTTATTCATAATGTTGTAGTGTTGTATTTAGCAGCTGATAATCCATTCCTTTATTGTGTTATTTGTGGTAATTTCATTATCAGCAACCACGTCTGACTACTTTGAATTTGAGGAAGTGTACAGTAATATATCACAACAAGCTAAGAATAACACCTTGCTTATAAATAGTGAGATCTGTTTTCTCACAATCAGTTATCAGTGAAGGGGTTTTATTTAGCTTCCCCATTGGTGTTCAACAGAAAATAAATTGGAAACCATTTTGATAATGGATTATAATTGGCTATCAGCCAAAAATGTCTGTCACTGGTTCCAGCATTTCAGGGGGAGCGAGCGAGTGCTGCTTTTCTGTGTTTAATATCACTATTCAATGAATATCTGTGGGGTTTGAGCTGTGCACCAGGTAAAACAAGCAATCTGAATTTGTCAGATTAGGTGTCTAAGAAGGAAGGTTTTACTATTTTATTTTATTTTATCCAGCCATATATACATATATATAGAAGTATATTTTTTATACTTTTATATTTTTTTATACTTCTCTTAATATCTTGGTTGCCCCTATATTTATAAATGTCTATATTTATATATTCTTTTTATCAGTCCACCATAGTGTGCATGGCATGTCTGAGTGTGTTTGTATGTGCTGCTGCTGTAACTCGTGAATTTCCCCGTCGTGGGATGAATAAAGGCATACTTTACTTTTCTTAGTTTTTATGGACTGAACAATTGATCATTTCTTCCTCAAAAATGAAAAAAAGAATAATATCAGTCTTTATCTGATATGATCACGCTATTTCGGCACCAAACCATAATTGTCTCTGTTTGTCTTCCAGTGGGAAAGACTTCGCTGATCACCAGGTTTATGTATGACAGCTTTGACAACACTTACCAGGTGAGACGAAGGCTCCATTCATAAGACGAGGTCACCATTCATAAATTCCACATTCTTCAGTAATGTTGATTGAAGATGAGTATGATTATTAACCTGTGTCTTACCTATCTCCAGGCCACAATAGGAATAGACTTCCTGTCGAAAACAATGTACCTTGAAGACAGAACAGTAAGTTTTATTGTCATGAATAATGGCGTTTTATCAATCCACACTGTGTTGCTGATTATGTTCTGTTGTTCTTTGTTCAGATTGGGGAAATTGATTGATTGATTGTAGGAGTTGATACTCACATACTGATTTCTAACACGGCTTTTTGCTTGTTTTTTTGTTTTTTTTGTTAACAGTTCAGTTATGTTGTTTTTAGCGAACACACACTGCCCTCCCAGTGTGAACTGGATGGCGTACTCCCTGGACCGTCCTCCTCCCTTTCTCTGTTTCTTTCTTCCCTCAATACAAGTTTTTCTTCCTCTCCCTCCTACCCCTCCATCTCTTCTCTTCATTCCTGTTTTGAAACACCTTACTTGATCAAGAGAGGAGGGTTGATTACAAGTGAAGGGTGATTATTTCTCCCCACGGGCCCAGACAGCTTGCTCTTTCTGGTGGTCATCCACTACCTGCATGCACTAGGTTCTCTCTCTCTCTCTTTCTCTCCGGCCTCTCTTCTGTCTTTCCTCATTCATCTGACTTCATTTAGTTTCCTTTCAATTTACTTTTTTTGTCACCATAACTTACCTCATTTCTGACCTCGGTTTTTCTTGTTTTTTGTTTTCATCCCTTCTGTTATTTTCTTTCTCTCTTCTTTTATTTCTCCTCCTCCCATCCTTTCCCCTTCCTGCCCCACAGATCAGGTTGCAGTTGTGGGACACGGCAGGACAAGAGCGATTTCGTAGCCTCATCCCCAGTTACATCAGAGACTCTGCGGCTGCTGTCGTTGTTTACGACATCACAAGTATGTGGACTACCTCTGCACCTCCCTGTAGTCTGTTTATGGGTCTTGTGTTTTTAATAAGACATAAATTAGTTTTTGTTTTAATCCACTTAAGTTAATTGCATCATGTAGCTCAAGCTCACTTTCCTTCCCCCCTTTTTTTTATCAGACCTGGGACCATTTACACAACATGTAGTTTTATTCCTTACGGTCCTTCTGTTACAAACTCACCCATTTTGACCTTCTGAATACTGATCTGCTTCCTGTTTCTCCATCATCCGTATTTCAGATGTCAATTCCTTCCAGCAAACCACTAAGTGGATTGATGATGTGAGAACAGAGAGGGGAAGTGATGTCATCATCATGTTGGTGGGGAACAAGACAGACCTTGCAGACAAAAGGTAATCTGCTCTTCCCATCCTGCCTCTCCTGTGCAGTCGGGCTCTCTCCATTAAGGTCATACTAATGAAGTCATTGATTGTTACTGCCGGCCCGTCGATACTGAGTTCCTCAGCTCTTCCTGAGGCAGCACTCAATCACAGCGAGTTATCTCTGGCCCCTTTGCGGATCTCAAAGCTGTGACTGTTTTATTTCACACTTGATTTCCTCCTTTTTAGATAGTGATTATTTGGTCTTTAACCAATCAAGCTTGTATGTGAAATGATAGTTGTCAGCTGTGTTGTGTAATGATATTACATCTTGAAGTATTTACTCTGTGAACCACTTTATCTGCCTGTTAAATGCTGCATTGTATTTTGGCTGTACATCTTTTAACCCCTTTATCTACCACAGGCAAGTATCTATTGAAGAGGGTGAACGGAAAGCCAAAGAACTAAATGTAATGTTTATTGAGACTAGTGCGAAAGCGGGCTACAACGTGAAGCAGGTAAGAGTGAGTGTGCGTCGTGCTCTCCAGTCCTGCTGCAAATGCTGTTGCCTTGGCTTTTTCTCCAAAGGTCACCTGTCAAAAACAGATGTCAGGGCTCTAAATTAGACATATTGTCATTTTACCAGCTGTTCCACCACATAGATCTTGAAGTCCTCGTTTATCTTCCTTCCATATTTCTAAAGGAATAGTCCAACATTTTGGGGAAAAAAGTTTTTTTCTGACAGTTTTACAGACTGTATGGTAAATAAGTAGTTCTTAGCTTAACATAAGAGCTGGAAATGAGATGAAACGGCCTCTGTTTAGTCAAAGATAGAAAAAATATGTCTACCAACAGTAACACTTACTTTTACTTTAATAAGAGCAGTAACTCCATAATTATACAGTGGAAAACATCCCTGAAAACATCAAAACATCAAATTGAAAAAAGAAAACTTCAGATTTAAAATAAAAACAAAACATATGCTGTGTATATGATGTGCACATGAGAGATGGTTGTGCATGGGTTTGTCAGCTTTGGACAGGACTGGGCTACCCCATTTGCCCCCGATTCCACTCTTTATGTCAAGCCAAGGTAACCAGCTGGAGGTTACAGCTGCTTATTTACCACACACACATGAGAGTGGTAGCAGTTGTCAAATCTAACTTTGGAAAATGCCCAGCTATTACATAATACCCCCTCTTCCTGTTGAAGAACTCGGCTGACACGACAAACAGCCATGAGCTCTGTTGGGAAACTTTTGGTGTTGAGCAAAGGTGACAGTGGCAGCAGGAAGGGGCACGACTTGTTAATCCACTTCAATATAATCACAGTCTGTATTTTTTTCCCCCCCTTTGTCGTCTTGTCGATGTCTGTGGCGGTATGTGCGTGTCCCTGTGGGTGTTTGTGTGTCGTGTACGGTGACTCGTGGCTCATCACAGACAGATAACCACAGAGGAGGGAGAACAGAGAGCGAAAGACATGAATGTTCTGTTTATTGAAACAAGTGCAAAGACAGGCTACAATGTCAAACAGGTAGAGCGTGTGCACCGTTTTGTGTGTGTGTTCGTAGCGTGCTCATGCTCTCTTCTGATTGGCTTCTCTTTCACACACGCATGTGTGCATAAAGGTGTGCTTCAAACATCAGCTTTCTCTGGTCATATCTGAGATGTGTGGGTTTGTTTTTCAAGCTCTCTCCCACCTGCAAAATGAAATGATTTGCATTCGCCGAGAGGTGGGTCTGGGTTTGCAAACCAAAACTCCTCACTCCGCTGATTAACACAGTAACAGTAATTTGTTACTGTGAAAATCTGCATGTGATCAAGCCTGGTTCTACATGATGCTGTTTAGTGAGGGGGGGTGGGCATAATGAGCATTATCATACATTCAACACACTTTTCTTAAAATTCATGTGAATCCATCAACCACTTCGAGTCCTCCAAGTTCTATCAGTGGAAGGTCTCATTAAAGGGGTAGTTCAGCATTTCCCTATAGTTTTAGGAGTAGGTTTGTTACCATTGTCGGTGCAAGCTATTTTTAGAACGGTGGAGCAGAGCCGTGAGCTGCTCAGAGCTACGCTACGGAGGCTAATGGGATTTCTTGGTTTCCCTCATCAAACTCATCAAATACACAATCCAACAACTCTCAGCAGCTCGTGGCTCTGCTCCACTGTTCTAAAAATAGCTTGCACCGACAATTAAAGGTAACGAACCTACTCCTAAAACTATAGGCATTATGGCAATGGGCCAATTTGCCAAAATGTTGAACTATCCCTTTAAGATACAATCACAACTTCTTTTCAAGCCACCTCTGTAGTGCAGGACTTTGGCTTTTTTGCAGTACTTCAAACACATGCTGCTGACTTCAAATCACATTTTGTAAAGCTCTGTTTGGGAGTCTTCCTCTGTGTGAGCTTCAAGTGGTCTTTGCTGAATCATGTAAAAGGAATATAGACAACACGCCATCTTGATGTCATGCTGCGAGTATATTTCCTTTCCTGACAGAATACATCTGGTTCTCTTTCCCTCCAGCTTTTCCGGCGTGTGGCAGCCGCCCTCCCTGGCATGGACACCACGCAGGACAAGAGCAGAGAGGACAGTATCCTTTGTGTTAGTGTCTGTCATAGTGTCATGACAGAGGCGGGTCAGGAGGTCTCCCCGCTCTCCTGTCATGCCGCTCTCAGGACCAGAATCTGGTGCAGGGCTGTTACACTAAGGTTTTATCATGTTACCCATGTGTTCTCTGAGGCTGTCTTTACACTGCATGGTTCAAGTGGCCCAATTCCGATTTTTTACTCTCAAGTGGCACAGATAGGACCTGTAACATGAACGTGTAAACACATGGAATCGGATATTTTCAGGTCAGATTTAGGCCCCCGTCATACGTGGAAAAAAATCATATACAAATCGGATATCTGCCAATACGTCTGTAGTCTAAACAGACAAAATCAGGTGTTTCCTGGCAAAGCGTGTAGTACATAATCAATAATAATATTAATTCCCGTGCCCACACGTTTCGCTGAACCTCTGTAGCCCGTGATTGACACGTGGGGCTGACCTGGACTACCATGGCCAGCTGTGGTCACTGTCACAGAGATTATTACAGTGTTTCATTTTCGTGATGTCTGTGCGGCTGTTTTTTTTTTCTCACTAATTTTTGTTTTTATATATCATTCATTTATATCCAGGGCAAGCGAGGGAGTGTGAAAGAGAGAGCATGCGAGAGAAACACCCGATTTCATGTTTTTCTACCAGCAAAAACTGAAATGAGCCGATTTAACAAACAAACAATGTACACATATACTGTATGTGTCCAAGAGGCTTTGTCCCATTCTCACGATGTGAGCAACGGAGGATCGGATAGTGGCACAACTGTCACTGTCAGCTGCACATCTCACAACTGTAACTTTATTTTTATTTAGACAGACTACGGTACATGTTCAATTTGTAAACAGTGACGTGTTGGATATAAACTCTGAGCACCAGACTCGCATTCGCTTATAATTATTGTGGAATTTTAATGTGACCCAATAAATCTCCCATCTTTAAAAAGGTTCACTAGCTTATTTCCTCTTCAGCAGGTTGTAATCAATAAGTGTCCTCACTATGACACAAAGGTGATACAGTTCTTTACAAAGTACAAAACCACTAAATGTTATCTCCATTCTCGCGTCTAGAAAACAGTTTAGTGCTATCAACCCCTCATCGGCATTTCTGACATGCATTTCTTCCATTCTTGATGTGATGTTCCTTAATTCATATCCCCTCAGTGATAGACATTAAGTTGAAGGAGCCACCGGAGCAACCCGTCAGTGAAGGAGGCTGTTCCTGCTAATGTTGGCACATGGCTAAAAATTACTTTTACTGGCTTTTTCTCAAACCCGGTTCTGTTTTTTTTTCTGTATCTGTTCCCCTCACTACACCTGCCTTTGTGCCCCATCCTGAAAGTGAACACTACATCCATTATCCCCGCCGTTGTGGAAACGTTGCGCTCTCATCGGGATTATCTGAAAGTCATAAATCACTTAAATTGAATATTTACGCTGTAACACATATATTGAAACAGTTTACACAGCTTGGAGCTCAGGCTTCTTCACTGAGCTCCTGTTGTCTTTCATTTCAGATGAACACAGTGGCACGTTGCTGTAATTTGTGTCTAGAAACGACTGTTTGAACCAAACTGAAAGAATATGTATGTTTAAAGATATCAAATCAAAGTATGTGTGTAAGAGTGGGAATATTCTTTAAAAAGTTCAATATTGCTTTAAGCTTAATAAGCACGATGTGGGTGCTATGTGCATTTGCTAACATCATTTGTTGTGTGTATGCAACAATCCATTCATGAATTGTGCTTTCTTTGTCTGGAATAATGTGTGGAAAAGGTTTTCGTTAAAGTAAATTAATAACATTTTTTGGGAGATCTCAGTGTTGACGATTTTACTGTACACAAATGCAGCTGAAGTTGGAGGTAGCATGTTATTGTTATGTTAAACTGAGTTTGTGCTTTGAGGTGCCTCTACCAGCAGAGTCACAGTTCTCCCACCATGTACCAGCATAAGTCAACACATTGAAACCACACAGTTACAAACCAGCACAAAAACTCAACTCCTCAAATAACAGCAACACTAACACTTTACTATCCACATTACCGTCCTTCCTCTTTTCCCATACTTATCCTTTAAGGTGGGTTATTTTTACACTGGCTTCCATTTTCTATTATCTTTTTATTTGGATAGATTTTTTTTTTCTAAAGACTACAGCTTTCATAGATTGAAAGAATTTATTTTATAGTTTTTAAGCATTTTCTCATAATCATGAAACCCACCATGAACATTAGATATGGGGATATATGCATTTTTTGAGTTTAATTGTAGAGGGCTTCCGTTGCTTTGGGTTTATCTAGTTAAGTTTGGTATGACATTTTACGAACAATTTAAAGTTTTCTTTTTGCTTGTTTTTATTTTTTGGCATTGATTTTGTTAGTGATTATTCTAAATGTGTATTTAATCCACAATGACTTGTAATATTTATTTCTGTTGGATTCATGTTTCTTTTTTTATGGCTGTTAATATCTTCACTTTTGGTATGAGTCCTGAATAACTAATAAAAAGAAAAATATGCACCCATCTGGACCACCTTTAACAGAACCAGCAGAGTCCTCTGTTCCCTCCACCACTTCTAAAAGGAAATTTGATCATACTGATTAAACTGTGCAATTTTTGTGTGAACTTACGGAGGAGAGTCTGATTTGTTTAGCAAAGTAGTCCTTAACGTTTCTGTATGGAATGGTTTTAAATGAAAGAATAAAAATACATTTGTCACCGCTGCTGAAACTGATGTCTTATTATTTGACAGCTGTAAGATATCCGTTCAGTGATTGAATGGCATGGTGTGTTATGTCATTATTTCGTGCTCAAGTGCTGCAGACATCTGGATCTGTTTCTGTTATGTGGACTGACAGGCGGTCAGTAATCTGTCTGGTTATCTCTCCTGCAGGTGTGTTATGCTGGCGCTGAGCTAATAGGCTTTTTTCACAGCAGACATTTTTGACTAATTGCAGAGAAGGTGGAACAATGTGGAACTAATGGTACTAATGAGGGCTCCAAAATATGCCATGCCATTGAACCAGAATTCATTATACCAGGGCTCCTGAACTGTCTGGTGCACCTGAATGGAGCTTAGGCAACAATCATGCCTGAGCGTCTGATGATGTGGCACATTTTCATATTAGGGGAAATATTAAAAACTTGTAGCAAGACAAATTCTGCCTCAGAGACCATGGGCCCAAATACTTTAAGTTCACTTCATGTCAGTGTTATCATGTGATACATTTTCTAAAGGAACAAGCATTTTGATTGATTGATTGATTGATTGATTGATTGATTGATTGAAATGTTTATTTCGAATATGAAAATAAAGTAATAAAAAAAGAGATTATGACAAAACATTTAAACATGAAAAAAATAGAATACATATTCGAAAAGGAGTGAGAAGAAGTAAAACTTATAAACTCCCACCCCCTCATAATTGCATAATTGGGATTTAAAAAAAAAAAAAACATACATACAAACTTACATGATCCTAAATAAGTAATATAGGCTAAGTAAAAGGGCAGGAGGCATGAACACACAAGCTGGTGCAGCTGTCAATCAAACGCAAATTCTGAAACTACAGACAGGGGTCAAATATTTTTTGCAAATCTCGCGAGAGTTCCCAAAGCAGCTGTTACCCTGGAAACCAACCTAAACAACCGAACCGTTGCTCTCATCACTGTTTAGGATAATTTTGTCAATCACCGATCCTCATTTAGATTTCTTTGAAGTTATTTATAACTATTTCATTCCGCGATGGGTAACGATTACTACGACGCGCTGGAAATAAACAGAAATGCAACAGACGCAGAAATAAAAAAGGCGTAAGTTAAGTCTTGTTGAACTATCAACTGTCAAGTTTATTTCGAAATGGCGTTCAACTAACTTACTGGAGCTAAAACAAGTAACAGGATTGTTTTCGCTGTCATTACTTTCCTCATTTCCTGTTTTTCTTTTCTTTCTTTGGCCCCAGATATCGACGTCTTGCGTTGAAGTTTCACCCGGCCAGCAACAGAGAAGCTGGAAGCATCGAGAAGTTCAGTCAGCTCGGTGAAGCCTACGATGTTTTGAGTGACCGTAAGTTTCTAAAATAAATAGTGAGGATGTTGTTGTGGCAAAAGGTGATTAATTAAACGATGTTAATTGATGTCACAGTCAGATCCCCTATCTGTCCTTATATGTCTCAAAATGCAAATATCCTACAATACATTATGAAAGCTATTGATAGAAACTGACCAAATTCTGCAGAAATTAATAAAGCTTCTTTAAACAACAATAAAAGCGTTCACATTATCCACCTTTTACTAGCGTTACCATATCAACTTTACCTGACTGCTAGTTCATGTCTATGCATTTTATGGTATTTTAAATAATGGTATTTTTTGTTACAGCACTTTGGTCAACTTTGGTTGTTTTTAAAGTGCTCTATAAATAAAGTTTCAGTTCAGTTCAGTTTAGTTGAGTCCATATCAACATCTATTCTCCTTTTCTACAGCTCGAAAAAAGGCAACTTATGACAAGTTTGGTGATGAGGGACTAAAAGGAGGCATCCCACCTGAGTATGGTAGTGGTGGGGCTTGGTCATCTAAATACACCTACCATCAGAATCCGGAAAAAACATTCAAGCAGTTTTTTGGAAGTGACAACCCATTTGCAGGTGAGAAGAAAAAGTCAATGAAAAATTTTATGTGCTTTTTCAAATTAAATAACTCCCTCAATTAGAATTTATTTATATATTTTCTTAGATTTCTACACAAATGATGTCCCACTTCAGCTTGGAGGCCTGCAGCCAGGAGTGGTGAAGACACAAGATTCTCCGATAGAGAGAGATCTGCATTTGTCTCTGGACGATCTCTTCCACGGATGCACAAAAAAGATGAAGATATCTCGCAGGGTGAGAACTTCTGTACATGGGATAAATATCTTCTCTCATCCTAAAATTCATCACTGTGACTCATGGGGTTTCAAATGTCTTGACATAAAAATATTTACATTGAACTAATTACACTGTGTGAAATATATATATATCATCCTTGTGTAACAGATTATGAATGAGGATGGATACACATCGAGTATCAGAGACAAGATCCTGTCTATAGATGTGAAGCCTGGATGGAAAGAAGGCACAAGAATCGTTTTTTCCAAGGAGGGAGATCAGGTGAGAGTGTGAGATCATTAAAGTCAACTGCAATGACTGTCACAGACAATTCACCCAGTCTGATATCTGAGGGAATATTATAGAAGTGTTTACTCGTTAGTCAGTATGATGTTATATTTTTATCCTGTTCACTATGCATGTGGTTATTTCAGCAGTCTTCTGTCAGTGTGACTAATCAGATTGAGAGGGACTGATTGGCATTTTACCCAGTGCCAGTGAAAGCGAATATAATTATCAATATTATTATTAAATAATAATATTATTAAAGTTTATATATGGAGGGGATTTACCGTATGTTTGATTCATGGTGCTGTCCCTGGTGCTGATTTACTCGACCCTGTGGTGCCTCAGACATACAGCTGGATTCTTAATATAATATATAACAAATATATAATAATATAACAAATTGAGATTCATTTATAAATAATACAGACTACTGGTATGATGTGGGATTTAGAGGGAGGTCTCACAAGTGACAAATATACCAGTATGTATATTATGGATGAGAATAACTAGACATATTCCTAAAGATGAACTTTTTTGTTTAAAATCATGTGAAGAATATACATTTTTACAGATTATATAATAATGCAGCATTGTGTAAATTCATTTTGGACAATCAACAGCGTAAGACAAGTGAGAATATGTGAGAATAATAACATAGGATTCTCTATTGGAGAAGGTTAACTATTTGGGATAATATTGTTTCAACCACAAGGGAAGTGCCAATTTACCTAATTATTCATTGGACACCTGAATGTGTCATTTTGTACTACATTTTTATATCTGATCAATTTGCTTTTATTCCACTGGTCCGATTATAAATGCTCTTAATAAGTACTTGAGTACAGTATTGGTAACAGTTGACCACATAGTGCAGGTGTGGACAGGTGTGTTTTGAAATGGAAAATAATTTAAGAATGAGGTAAATGTCGATATGAATGGGTAAGCAATTTATATTTACTTGGGAAATTCCAAAGTTTTATTCAATTGTTCTGCTTATTGCTTATTGTTCAAGTGCTATAATGCTTCACTGTCACCAGTAGGTGGCCTCAGCAGATCCCTCTTTACTGTAATATGAGCAAATTATAGTCAATAAGATTCTGCGCTTGTAAAGTGATGTCCACAAATGATTAAAATGTTTGTATGGATATAAAGCAGAAAAATGTCTATACATCTAGTTTCATTTCAGTTTTATTGATTTGCAACAACACATTTTAGAATAATTTGTGAACATCACTTTACAAACTCAGAAGGTTTTTTATCCTACATTGAGCCCATACTCTGTGTAGATGTTTGTCAAGCACCTCAGACATTCTTTTATGACTGTAATCAAAACTATATATAGCAACAAATTATAGCTGAGCTGTGTTTTGGTGAAACGGCCCGACTGCAGCACAGTCATCTTGATGTGTTTTACCTTTAGGGTCCGAACAGCATCCCTGCAGATTTGGTGTTCATAGTGCGACAGAAGAGTCATCCTGTGTTTGTAAGACAGCTCAATGACCTGATCTACAAGGCCAAGATCACTCTGGAGATGGTGAGTCATGTTGGAGAGTTTCAAACTTCAAGATTTGAGTAAAGCAGAATAAACACTGAAACAAGAAAATCTTGCCCACAGGCCTTGACTGGCTTCTCTGTGGACGTGGAGACACTAGATGGCAGGCTGCTCAATATTCCCATCAATGACATAGTGCAGTAAGTGCTTTCATATACTGGAGCCAAGATGGAATGATAACAATATTCATTTTTATAACACTGTATTTTACAGTTTTAATTATTCGATATTCATCTAAGATGCTCCAAAAACTAAATGAATAATCTGAATATACATTAAAATTGGAGCAGAGATTCGCATTAGAAATTATAGATCTGTAACTGTAAACTGGGGCATTTCTACAGCGATATGATTTGGGTTTGTGCATCATCGTCATTGATCAATATATTTTTTTCTAATTCTGATTTGTTTATATTAACACCTCAGCCCCGCGTACAAAAAGGTGGTGACTGGAGAGGGAATGCCGCTGTCCCAGGATCCTTCACAGAGAGGAAACCTCATCATTACCTTTGACATAGAGTTCCCTGAGAAGCTCTCTGCTGACAGAAAATATCTGATCAAACAAGCTCTAAAATAAATATAAGAGCAATATTAATATTAATTATTGATCACATTTTAATACATGTCTTGCTAAATTATTACATTTTCTTTTGTAATTGTCAGTTTGAACACAATTTGCATAATTTTGATACTTTGAGTTTGAGTATACACTGGGAGGTAACAAATGGTAAAGAAATATGTAAACAACATCACTATCAGCCAGTAGATTACAGTGTCGTTGTACAGTTGTGATTTGCAGCCATCATGGCCCGTTTCAGCTGCTCATACGTCACGAACATCACTACGTTCCACGAGCCCAGACGTAAGAAAGATGGCATGAACCTCAAGAAAAACAGGAAAATAGTGTGATTGATAGCAGTCCATTCATAGCTATAGCTGATGGTTTGTTTACAGTACATTGGTCTTATCACCCTCCTTTAATTTATATAATCATCCATTAACCATTTTAATATTCACCGTGCAGTCTATCTTACCCCTTATAAAAAGCACGTGGTCCTTCTTTGGTCATCATGGCAGCTGCACAGTTGAGGACACTGCTGTACTGGCCGAGAGCAGAGTTCATATATCTTGTCTTGACCACATCAACTGGAGAGGCAATGATTGTTGTGCATAATCCTGCACCGAAGGCTGACACAAAGTGGCAGGGCAGATTGTCTGGACGATAAAGGTTGAACGTTACTACACCAGGAAGGAAGACAATGGGGCTTTATTTCATGTTGGCGCAGCCATAGCTTTACCTGTCAGGGGAGTGGACTGAAGAAGTGTATCCTTGATGAAGTCGTATGTCACCAGTTCTGTGCAATTGACAATTGCATTACGTGCAATGTTTGGAGCAGTACCTGCATGAGAGTAAGAGACAAAAACATTTATCATGAGAAATTAGGAGAAACCTTCAACACCCACAGAACCACATTAAGCTCAAGCTACCTTTCCACAGCCCACGAACGCCCTCCTCCTTGCCGATGGTCTTGTAAGCATCAATTGTGCTGCAGTAGCGTCTGCCGTGCCCTGAGGATCTGGCCTGTGCCTGGAAGCGGACTTTAACCACATCTGTGGGCTGTGCAAAAGCAACTGCCATGGCACCTGTGGTACAGCCAGCAAGCAGCCGACTGCCGATGCCCGCGTCTGAAACAGAACGGAGGGAGGTGATTGGTGCAGGACGCCCTCAGCTATAGACTAACAACTGTAATACAGTGATGGATATACTCACGATCAGAGCCCTTGGTGTAGAACTGTTTTACAGAGTCATAGAGACCAATGCGGACAGAGGCAAAGCTCATCTGCCTCTGAAGTCCTGCCACCAGTCCGCTGTAAAGACTCCTGGGCCCCTCTGTACGCACCATGGTGGTGATGGTGCCAAATACCCCTCGATACTTCACTGCGGACCCTTTCTCAGTGATCGCTGAGGCTCTGACCTCCCCTTGGATCTGTGCAGGATAAAAGTTAATAAAGGTTCAGCTAAATAAAATGTCAAATTCACATAATGTGCACATGTAAAATGAGAATCTGGCACCTAATGGGAAGTCAACGTGAAATATTTGCACATTATTTGCTTCTCTTTTTTTTCTATACCTGCAGTCGCACTTTAGCTGTGTCCAGGGGAAAGGTGAGCAGGTCTGCTATACAGGCTGCAGTTCCTGCTCCTACAAACTTCACAGCTGCAGACGGGGGCACATCTGCAGGTCCAAATCCAACCATTTTTCAGGATTATTTTAGATCAATGTGAGGACTGAAGTGCAGCTGATTAATGTGGACAGAACAAGAGGCTCCTCCAATATCTGAAGAAAAAACAGACCCAGAACACATCTCATCTAAATATTCATGTATTTCGCATGAAACTGAGTCTCTACAAAGTTAGCACATTACAAAATACCAGACATTAGAATATGTTTTATTGAAAACTTTTTTTTTTACTTGATTTTATGTCCTTTGTGTATCTCTTTACACTATAACCGCTGGGCAGCTTGTTTAAAATTCCCATAAAGCAAAGGGTAGATCCTAAAGAAGGCAGCTCTTCAGTACAGGAAAATGTTGTGTGAGCTAAAATCTTTTTTAGCAAATTTAACAGCACAAATAAATAATTATTTTAATTTTAATTCCTGAAATCTGAAGTATAGGACATTAAATCTTACCTTTTTGCTGGTTTTGGGCAGAAACTTTAGAGATCAGGATTCTCTAAAGGTGTCCCTCTGGCTGAACTTTGTTCCAGCTATAATTTGGTTTCCTTGTTTTTCCATAGAATATTTTTCAAAAGTGATGAGCCTTAAAATCATACTCCAAGTCCTGGGGGAAAGGGAATAAAAATGACAACAAAGTAATGTAACAAACTTTTGTCAAAAATATCAGTTTCTCCAGAAGAAAAAAATCATATCACAGAGGTTGATGGTACCGTTATCTGATTTGTAGAAGTAAAACTTCCAGGTAAAAAGTGGGAGCACCCGAATGAATTGCCGAAACTGAGCAGATGAATGGATGGGATGCAGCAGAGCGTTGAACAGAGCTGCTTCTTTAAATACTGCCATGTTGCTGTTACATCACTGCATGGCATGTGTTGCTGGTAGGGCCCCACCCCCAGTCTATCTATATGGGCTCCTGCTGGTCCCATGGGCAGACTGTAAACGTGTCTGTGTGACAAACAGCCTGTGGCTACATATGTCTGTTTTCTCTTTGTAACTACTCCTGACTTCGTAGATAACCTTCCTCTACATTACATTACATACTTTAAACCACCGGCATCACAACAAATGGTAAAAGTGACTGTTGTGATTGGTGAGACATCCTACTTTGTGGAAATAAAAGTTGCATTATAAAATTGGATTTCCTAACTTATTATTTAAAAAATGATGTATGTAGGTGAATTATTCACATACATTCAATGTTTATAACCACTCAAAGCACTTATTACCATATTCACACATCACATCCACACACTGATAGACAACTTCAGTATCTTGCCTGAGGGCACTTTATAATACAGACTGGAGGAGACGGGCACCAAACCGCAGACCCACAGATTTGTGGATGATCTTCTCGACCTGAGCCACAGAGAGCACAGACAACAGCAGAGCGAAGGCTTGCAAGTGCAATTAAGTGCTGAGTCATGGTGAAAATACAAGAACACAAAGTACAGCAAACGGCAAATCAAATCCGCATGTTCAGACCTATTAACCATTCTACCACAGCTTTTCATGAAAATGCAGTATCTCATGACCATGTTCCTGCACTTCACAGGGCTGTTGCATAGGGCAGAAAGATTATTACAATTGTAGGGGCCCATAGCCTAGTAGGGCCCACAAAAACCCCAGTAGCCTGATCCTTCATTGATATAACCCTAATACTAATGCATACTACACTGCATCATCAAAACAAAGCCACAAAACATAATGAATATTCATGAAATACATTTTATTTTCCAACAGTGACAGTGGCTGCAGTTAACCCCGTATGAATAGAGTCTTATCCTGTGAAACACTTGTAAACTGCAATGTCACGAATGAATGGCTTGGGTACATGCTGTCCTACATTACGTGCAGCTGTACGCGTGCCAGTGTAAAGTGTGAAACAGGCACCAGGAGCAGGTGACGAGTCCAATAACTGTGCTGGTTCATGGGGGACCAATGGGATCCTCGTCTCACATTAGTCATCAAATTATAAAAAATAAATTTCATTTTAGTGTCACATTTACCTTTGAGACTTCCACCATGTTATAAAGCAGCTTCATATTTTTCTATTTCACCCCATGATTTTTTTCGCCTCCACTTACCCCAATATTTTAACTGTTTTTCAGGGATTGTGTGATACTGTATAAGAAAGACACAGATTTAAGAAAGTTTCTTTTTTATTTATTCATTATAGCATTATTTATCATTGTCTGCTACATATATTTCATTCTATTGTATGATTTATTGACCTGCAATAAATCATGCTATTTGGAATAAGCAGTACTATAGATAGACCCATAGATCCCTGACCACATGCACCACAAGTAATGGTAAATACTGTAAACAATCTACAGAAGACAAAGTAAGAAACATAAAAGTGATCACAGTTTAGGTCTGTGCCGATCCAGTCGGTCTGTTCCTCTCATCGAAAACCTGCTCTAACCTGCCCATAACGTCACTCATACGAACTCCCTGTTCCTTCTTGTAAACATGAACATCTTCCCTCAAAGTGAACAGTCGGCTGACAAAGGCTCGAGTATAAATAGAAACCATAAACCCATGGAATTAGCCTTTCACAACTGTCCTCTAAACCTGAATAAATACTTATAATTGCATTGCAGTTGTCTTTAAAGTTGAATCCTGAAATCGTTCTGGTGTTTCAACAATGCCCACAGAGTCAGTCTCCATTCAGGAATTCAATGAGGCAAAGAGCCACAACTTTCTGGGGTCAGTCTGCACAGCGTGAGCTCTCAATGTCCAACTCCATGCCACTTTGGCATCGTGATCATGGAACGTCCGAACCATTTCAAGCTTTCTTCTCTACAGGTCACCGCTGCGTCGTGGTGACGTCAAGTCCAATATCTCTGACGAGCAGAGGTCAAAAAGGGGACTCCCAGTACCGTTGTGCGTTGGTCATTCCCCGTTTGATTTGTTCATACGTCACAAACATCACAATGTTCCAGGACCCCAGTCGCAAGAAAGAAGGCATGAACCTAAAGGAGACAAACGACAGAGAAGTGAACAAGTGTTGCAAACGCATTATTTAATTCCTATATGGTTAACTGTTGCATAAGTGTGTGTTTACCCTTTATAGAAAGCTGTGGGTCCTTCTTTCTTCAGCATGGTGAGAGCGCAGTTGCTTGCGCTGCTGTACTGACCAGTGCTTGAGTTCATGAAGCGTGTTTTTACTACGTCCACAGGAGAAGCCACAACTGTTGTACAGAAGCCTGCACCGAAAGCAGCGGTGAAGTGACAGGGCAGGTTGTCTGAGGGGAAACAGAAGCAAAGTCACATTCATTCACAATAGTATTTGATATTTTGTTGTTTGATATTGTTTGTGTAAGAAGTTGCATCACTTAGAGAGAGATACCTCTGCTTTTTTTTTTTTTGCCTCACCTGTCATCAGGTCATACTTGAGGATGAGTTCTTTAATCAGGTCGTAGGTCACCAGCTCAGCACAGTTTACAATGGCATTACGGGTGATGTTGGGCATGCAGCCTGGAAGAAAAGCAGAGGATGGTTCAAAAAACAGTGGAAGCAGTTTTCATGGCAAGTTAATAGAGGCCATGTTTTAAATTTGTAAATAAAAATCGTTAGTACCTTTCCAAAGGCCTCTTACTCCCTCATCTCGTGCAATCGTCTTGTAGGCATCCAGGGTGCCGTTGTATCTCTTCCCACCATCAGCGAGTCGTACCTGGGCTTGGAAACGCACCTTCACCACATCTGTTGGTTGTGCGAAGGCCACGGCCATGGCTCCGGTGGTGCAACCCGCCATGAGCCGAGTTACAATCCCAGCGCCTGTGAACAGTGTTTTGCGTCAGTCACGTTGGTGCAAGCAAGAAGATATTGCTCACGTAACAATGACACCTAAGTTATGAAACGTACTCTCTGTGCCTCTTGTGTAGAATTGCTTCATGGAGTCGTAAAGACCGATTCGGACGGAGGCAAAGCTCATCTGCCTCTGGAGTCCTGCCACCAGACCATTGTAAAGGCTCCTGGGCCCCTCCGTGCGCACCATGGTCTTGATGGTGCCAAATACTCCACGATACTTCAATGTGCTGACCCCTTCGGTTTTAGCAGCCTCCCCCTGAATCTAAATGGGACACCATTCAAAGCTTGTTAGCTGCAGGTTACATCACAGACACTTGGAACAAAACGTAAAATATGTCAAGGCCTCTTCTTGAGCAATGATCATCTAACCTGGAGTCTGACTTTGGCGGTGTCCAGCGGAAAGGTAACGAGGTCAGCGATGCAAGCTGCCGTGCCTGCTCCGAAGAACTTGACAGCCGCGGAGGGCACCATGTCTTTGGGTGTCGGGCCAACCATTTCTACACCTGCTTTAATGACACAGATGGAAAAATTTGCTCTTAATGCCATTTGCCCAACACCTCACTGTGTGTCATACAGTACACTGAACAAACCAATTAAAAATCATTACGCAATTCAGCAAGACAGCAAGATAGTATTTTTCCACATTTAATCAGTTGGGGATTTTTTTTGTTTTTTTGTCAAATCAGAGCATGAACAAGTGATTTTTTTTTTATATATTGATTTTGATTTATTGATTTATTTATGCATTTATTTATGCTTTTTTTTTTTTTTTTTTTTTTTACTGGACATGCACTTACCTGTAAATGAGCAAAAAGATAAAATAAAAAAGTTTCAAGTTTTCTCAAGAAGAACACTGGTCTTTGGAAGTGGTTCTGTTGTAGAAATGCCTGTGGCCATAAACTCAATGTGAAGGGAGTCAGCCAGCATACCACCACACACTGAAAAAAACAAAACAAGTATTTTTCACCCACATGTGTGAAGAAGATTTTCCTTCAAGGGGAATTTTGCATGTTGGTTTCATGTATTTCATCAATGGCTTTATCATAATAATTAATACATTGCACTTCAGACATACAAAGAGACATGCAAAAATAGTGATTTAATATAACAAATACTTATTGATAATATATTAGGTTTATATTTTAAATAGCAAGTGACATAAGCAGAGTCTGAAAAGCTGCATTATTTCTTTAAAAAAATCACTCCTTGTTTACCTGAAAAGTCTTCCAGTAAAGTTATAATCCAGAACAGTGGTGGGAATATAGACTCCTCTGTAGTGTCTTCGTGTCGTGCTGTGCACTTACTGTTGCAGTGACGAGGAAGCTCCTGAATTTATAGGCACCTTTGGCACATGACCGCAGGGCAGCCTGACAACATGAACACACCTGTCATGTGAATCCCGTGTTTACCAGAGTCTGCGAGACGCAGACGGATATTTGAGCACTTGTTGATCTGCTCAGTCTCCTATACGGCAGTCAGCTCCTGACTCACACCCTATGAGCGCATATCACATTTAAAATTGCTCTACTGTTTCACAGCTGATTTCACAGTCAAATTCACTTACTGACAATATCATGTATATGCATTTAAGTTGCATGGAGCTTACATGTCCTTTAAACTTTGATATGTGGAGATATTAGCTCTGTGATGCATATAACACATGTACATGTAATATATATTTAATGCATATTACACTGAATCAAGCAGCATGTCCCATGTTTCTATTGGTTGATATTGCAGGTCTACATGTGGCCAATCAGACAGAGAGGCCTGTCTGGATTCCCTGAGTGTTTTCATGGGGCATTTGACTGGCTGACGAGTTCTGTAGTGGATGACATTTGCACTACATCCTTTTCCAAGTCCCCTTTCCAAAGCCCCTGGCCCATTACAAAATGCAAAACTAGTGAAGGAGCTCTAGGAATTCCCTCCTCCCTCCGCCCTGCGAGTAGTAAAGTCACAAAATGTTCCAAGCTAAGGAACCGCCATGCTTCTCAGCCAATCCATTCAATGAGTGAGGGTGGGTGGATGCACGTAGCATCTGTATCCAATCATGCAGCCATTCATTGGCATCTGTTCAGACAAACTACAGCACCCAAAGAGGGGACTGGATGTTGAGTGGAAAGTGTTAAGAGGCGGGAGACAAAAGTGTTGGAGTTCTGGACAGTGCATGCCTGAATACATGTGAGTTTCCATTGCAGCTCCAGGTCACGACCTCAGTCAGCTTACGTCAAGACCTGGTTGACCATGCAAAACGATGTCCACTCTTTCACCTGTTGGTTTATCCTCAAAACTGTGGTGCTAATCCTCCTCATTTACCACCAGTGTTTCCCTTGTATACTGCTCTGTAGATCCAGTTTTCTGTGGTGTGCACGGGGGGGGGGGGCAATTGTTGTGCCCCCTGGGAGCCAAAATGCGCGTTAAAGTGACCTCTTGGAAGCCAAAACGTGTGCTAAAGTATCTTCATGGGGGCCAAAACGTGTGCTAAAGTGCCCTCTTCAGTGGCGAGGACGCGCTATATGTGCCCTTTTTTTCCTTTTCGCCCCTGCCCTTCAAAAAGTCTGTGCACGACACTGCCAGTTTGTGTGTCTCTTCACAGACACACACTGCTGTATGATGTTGCAATAATTTAATAAAACGTGTTAAGTTTCTCATAAATCACAGGTTGTTTTTGTAAACAAGGCTGGGGAAATGCCTTGTTTACTAAAGAGCTGGAAAAGATCCTTGACCCATGACACACTTTCTGCTATTAACAATAATTCTTCTTATTATTATTGAATTAAAGTGTCCCAAGTGTCCAGGCAATGCTGGTAGCATGAGGGATAAAAGGCAATAATACATTTAACTTTCCTGCTGCAATTGAAAGTTTAGATTCATACATTTCCTGAAAAAATGCGAGGCAGCTTTTTCCGCCTGCTTTCTCGCGCTGATGCTAAAAACAGGTTCTTGAGAACATAGCGTGAGTAACCTTTGACTGACCAGTAAACAACTCACTGCACCAGCTTCAACCAGTCTGCAGTGACCTCCCCTACAGACCATGAAAATGAAACCGAGCCGGCAGCCCTCGTCACCACTCTGTTCTCTCTTGAATACCAAGAATCTTGTATCAGCTAATCTCCACGACACTATAAATACAGTCTATTATTAAAGTCAGCCACTGCGTCACTGAAAGGTTAGTAGAGCACAGTACAGCTCTAGAGCCCACCTTGCCTTTTTTGTTCATTTACAAACCTGTTCATATGTGAGCTTTTGTCTTAACTTTAGTTTAACCGATTATTTAGTAAGAGAGGAAGGAAGATTTCTTTGACTCAAATGTGCTGGTCAAATGTTTTTGGGATTCAGTTTTGACACAGCGCACAAGAAGAGCTGCAGCATTTCACTGGGACAACAAATGAACCCACATGCCAGGGATGACTCAGCTGTTTGTAATTTAGCTGGCCTTATTTTTGGTGATACTATACAACAACACTGCAGAGTCTGATATACATCCAGTATGTCACAGGGCTTCAGGTGGCTGAGGACATACAGTAAATGGGCCTCTAATATCAGGATTAGAGACAAGCAATCTAGCAATCTTTAAGCACATATAGGCCTACTAAACATTAAAGAGAAATTATAGTAATAATAATAATATGATATAAAAAATAATTAAAACGGAACATTAAAAAAATAAAAACATAAATGTCACCTAAATAATACTACTACTAATAAAAATAATAGAAAAATAAATAACAAACAGGGTGAAAACAAAACACTTGATCCTATTCCATGAAATGTTTTTCCAATTTTCGGGGAAGACACATGGTTCTCATGTCATCTGTGTAAAACAGACCACATGTTTCATGTATGTTTCACACGACTGTTTGCATGTGTGTGTTTATGTCTGTAACCATTACTAGAAAGTCATTTACTCAAGAGTTGGTTAGAAAAAAATAGATCTGAGCTAAACACATTTTAATAGAAAATGAATATTATCTATCTATCTATCTATCTATCTATCTATCTATCTATCTATCTATCTATCTATCTATCTATCTATCTATCTATCTATCTATCTATCTATCTATCTATCTATCTATCTATCTATCTATTTGGGAAAAAACTACTTAAAAAGAATAAAATGATGAACCTGCTCAGACTTGTTGTTCGATACTTTTGACTTCAAAACCACAATTTGGCATTGAACCAGAAATCCCATCCAGGTTAATCGCTTATTGATGTTCACTGGAAACACCTCCCTTGTGTTTTGTGAATTTGCACAGCATGTGTTGTCAAAAAGATGAAGATGTTTTCTTGCAGCACATGTATGTGCATGTGCATGTTTTTTTCCCAGGCTGCACTGCTCCCTGGGCCTCATTTGCAAAATGTAACTGACAGCAACCACAAGAAAGCACAAAATGGCTGCAAAGAGACAAAAGTCAAGGCAAGGCAAAACTAAAAGGAAAACAATGCAAAGATGTATAATTACTCCATGGGAACAAAAAAGAGGGCATTTGTACATGTCTCTATGTTTCACAGTTCACCCCTGATTTATTGTTCGTTCTTTCTTATTGCTAAATTGATTGGTAATTTTTGACCATCATCCTGTTTCTACTGCTGTGATTGAATAAGATGCTTATCACCTGCAGAGCCATCATCCTCACTGGGGACGATGAAGGCATCTTCGTCACAGTTTCAAAGGGAAAACCATTGTCGCCTCTTTGTGCCCTCCTTTGTGCCTCTCAAAGCCACATTAATGAGTCTGCAACTGTAGACGACCAGCTGTCACAACACACCCTCACACTCTTTATGTAACTGAATTCACAAGTCTCTCAAATGTCTCCCATTGAATAACAGTGACTCAGAAGATTTAAACAGCGACTACAGAGCAGTTCCCAGTGATTATACCCGCACTCTAATGACAGCAGTTTTTAGTGCCACAGGGCTTGAACTCTGTGCTCTGGCATACTTTGACCCAGCAACTCCATTTAAACATTAAAGTGTGGACAGGACACAAGTCGTGTCTATTGATGTGTATTTCCAGATTTGATTTTATTATTATTATATTCGATTATAGTTTCTTCGGAGAAATTTTGAATTCTCACTCAGTAAAGTCTATAAGCAAAATCAAGAAGGCAACCTCCGAGGCCAGGCTGACACACAGATGTTTAAAATCTGATTATTAGGAACATTTAGGATGTTTGTGGTGTTTATCACTTTCTTTACTGTCACAGTCCAACACATGCACACACTCAAACAAATACACACAGACAGGTTGGCAGCTCCATCATTGGTGTTTTTTAAAAAAGTAGGCTATTGAACTCACATATTGACTTTTTGCCCATAGCATAGCATTTATTGTTTTATCTTTTCTGACAGCCTGAATGGAATTAACCACAATAAATACAAACTTCACTGATGGAGCGCCCCTTCAAGTAAACCCTGTCCAAGTTACATGGGTAAAGCTCTTAGTGTGCACTGCTGCCACCTTGTGTTCAAGAGGATTGTAACAACATGCTGTTGTGTTTTTGTATTCCTTTATGAATGTGAAAAATACATAAATACATATCAGCAAGAGAAATGTGATCAGGTACTTGAATTCCCTGAGGTGGCAAAAACATGATAAAAAAAAAAAAAACATTTGTAAATTTGTATGGAGATCAAAATAGCATAAGGGGTCCAAAGAAAGAAAGAAAGAAGACAGAAGAGGCATAATATTGAAATTACATGTATTTTTCTCAAGAAATTTCAGGTTGTTTGTAATATTTTGTAAAAGGATAGTTCATACAATGTAAACATCTTAATATTTGCACTAATTCAAAGGGGGAAATGTAGAGTTCTTGTTATTTACAGGTTTTTATGCTATCATTTTACTGGTCTGGCCTCCTTGAGATCAAATGCATGTGGCCCCCCTGAACTAAAAAGAGTTTGACACCCCTGTCCTAAATGTTTCACAACATAGGCTATACATAGACTGTATAATAACTAAACTAGTGTGTTGTTGTTATAAGGTTTGGTCAGTAGGTGGCGGTAATAATGGAAAAAGGTCTAAAAAGACGGACCCAAAATAATAATCACAGCAGCTGAAGAAGAAGAAGAAGCAGAAGTGGAGCGACTGTAGCGTTAGCTCGCTAGGCAAAACGTAGTTAGCATCAGCTGATATTTACTCCATGTCTGACTAGTGTCGGCGCCGCTTTTTAGAAAAAAATAAATCATAATAAAATAAATCATATGCTGCGAACGAGAGGGGGAAGGTCCCGTTGATAAACAGTCGCTGACGGACAGAGACCGACGTCGCTTCCCACAACATGGAGAAACAGTTGCACCTGAACCTGTTAGCCTCCAGACCTCCCATGGCAGGGGGGGGCTTCCAGTCCGGCTCCAAGATGAAGATGGGGTGAGGAGTTAGTTAGTTAGTTAGTTAGTTAACATGTAATAAATATCCTTGTTGTCTCGCTGCTACGTGTAATATTCATTTAACCCCCCGTCGCTTCAGCTGGATAAACCTGCAGCTTAGTGCTAGCTTGTGCTAAGTGAGCTGGTGGTGCAGCCGGAGTTGAGACCATTGCTGGCGGATTAAAGGCTCCACACTGGTTGTATAATAATAATAATAATAATAATAATAATAATAATAATATTTATGAGCGTTATTAGTGGTAGATACGCATTTTACAGGTGTGTCAGTGCGATCTGGCATCATTGATTAGCTGTGATGTGTCATTGTGGACAGTACTGGCCATTCATGACAGTGCACCTTATGCAATGTCTATATAGATGGTTATATATCAATACAAGGTTAGGCTGGTTTTATATTTTAATGACATCTTACTGCAGAGTTTTGACAGTGTAGTGTGTTAGAGGAGGTCGGGGGAAATTGTTTGTTTACATTGAAGCAGTTGGGAAGTGAAGACAAGGTTTTCCCCTTTTTATTAGAGGTGTGCTTATGCTGTAGAAGCCCATATTTTAGTTTCAAGGGTGTTGAAGCTGTCTGGAGTGTATTGGAAAGAGTAAAATTTAAACAAACAAACAAAAAAAAGATACAAACTTCTAGTTTCCAGTCAGCTAAATAGTCATCAGCCAGTACATCAAAATCAACACATCATGTAGAGGTATGAGCATTTGTAAATTGAGTTAAAGGAATAATGTAGACTTACCACATTTGTATTGAATTTCAGAGTTTGTTGTTGCTTGCACTACTTTTAAATTGCCCTGTCCCAACATTATTTGGGTAAATTAATTTTACTTTAAAGTTGCAGAATATCACCATGACAAAAAAAAATGTATTAGAAATGACTATGTATATTTAAAATCCTGCTGCAGTATGAGATTGGTTTACATTTTGCTTGTGTGTGTGTGTGTGTGTGTGTGTGTTTGTTTTTTAATGCAGACCTGGACGGAAGAGAGATTTCTCCCCACTGTCCTGGAGTCAGTACTTTGAAACCATGGAAGATGTTGAGGTGGAAAATGAGAATGGCAAAGATATATCCTTGACTTGTGCTTCTGTTTGTCTACAGACAATTTACTGTGAACTGTTGAAATGCTGTGTGTGGCAGTCACCTACACAACAGCATTTGAATTATATAATTTACCAATTTACTCCTTAAACCCTGTACTGTATGATTAACTTGAGCGTGCTACAGAACATTTGAAGATATACACATTTTACACACGATATTTGTTCTTCATCAAGCAGCGTCTACTGCAAAGCCCTGGTTTGTGTTTCCTTGACTTCTTTGAACATTTTTAGACTTTACTGCAGTGGCTCCCATGGTCCGGTGCTGCTCCTGCTCCATGGAGGAGGCCACTCTGCACTCTCCTGGGCGGTGTTCACGGTGAGCATAGTATCTATTACAGAAGCTCTTCAGTCTCTTTACTCAGATAAAATGAGTCCCACAAAGTGTGTGGAATATTCATAAAGATGTGTGTTTGTGTGTATCGTACATTATTCACTGTGAATGTTTTCATGTATGTGTCTTTGCAGGCCGTCATATGCAGCAGGATTAACTGCAGGGTGGTTGCTATGGACCTTCGAGCTCATGGTAAATATATATGTAGTCAAGTCACATTCATCATTTCTTACATATTTAATTCACAGTTTGGGATAAATAAGATCTAAGGTCTCTCAGTGTATTGCAGTGTTAGTGAATTCAAAAGGGGAAAATCCGTGACTGCAGTCTATTTGGATTATGTCACAATGTAATATATCTGAAACACTCTGTAGTTTGTCCTTGAGGCTGTTTGTATCAGGGCATTTTGATGGTGTTTCCTACTCATCTATAATTAGAGGCCAACGCCAACATTCCCCACATTGTGTTGATTTATTTCATTTGATTAATTTTTTTTCTGAGCTTTTATGAAATTTCATCTTCTCTCTTCACCTGCAGGCGACTCCAAAGTGAAAAATCCCGAAGATCTCTCTGCAGACACGATGGCCAAGTGAGTTGCTGAATGTGCATTAACCTCTCAGCTTTTCATCAGAGAGAGACAGTACTTAAAGCAGTTTGTAGCTGCCAGACCGTCCTTTTAAACTTTAAAAGAAAAACAATAAACACAAGTGTCACAAGTTTCTCATTTCATTGTTTAATTATCAGTCTTCTTGTTTCTGACCTGATCTTTAAGCACTCTTGACACCTTCATAAATGGAGCAACATTAACAGGTCATCTTTGTTTTTTCTCTCAACAGGGACATTGGCAAAGTGGTGGAGGCGCTCTATGGAGAAAACCCTCCTCCAATCATGATTATTGGACACAGCATGGGCGGGGCCATCGCAGTTCACACAGCCGCCGCCAATCACATACCATCCCTGCTCGGCCTCTGTGTCATTGACGTTGTAGAAGGTGCGTCTCTCAAATAATTTATCTCTTTATGCTGCTTAGTTCACCAAAGAACATGCTGATTTTATGACAACTTTAAAGAAGTAGTTGATTTATATGATAAATATTCCCAATGAATTGAAATCAAAGTACAGATTTACTGGGCATATTAACAACAAATGCTTTTGTTAATTGCATCCAGGCACAGCAATGGACGCTCTGAACAGCATGCAGAATTTCCTCAGAAGTCGACCAAAGACGTTTAAATCTCTGGAGAATGCCATTGAGTGGAGGTAAACATGAAATCATTTGATCAATTTGTTTTAAATGTTTTGGTATTACCTTCATCAGTAGAAGCTTCTTTGAATTTTTTTTGTACTTTGTTTTCACATGAACAGTGAACCTTCATCCTTAGCTCTTCTGCTTTTTGGGATATTTCTGAAAATCTGTAATTTCATCTGAAGATGTTCGAGCGTATAATGGAGTGACGATTTGGATGTGAAAACGTACAATGTTTCAATCAACTGGCGCTTGCTAGGTTTGACCAAATACTGGGGAAAAAAAGATAGTTGTGGCAGATCCTTCAAGGTGAACTGATTTGTTCACCTTCACCATCAGTGGGTTGTGCACCACCTGTTGGCCGCAGAGCTCATTCAGCTCACTATTGGAAAACTTTGTGAGACAGAGACTGAGTGCACGGCTGATATATTGCATAGAGAATGAACGAGCAGAGGAGTTGTGATTGTGGAGAACTTCGCAAAGCTCACAACGACTCAGAGTGGCGTTCAGACAGGTGTGTGATTGTTGTAATTCACAGGAGAACATAAAGTGTTAGCCGCAGCCACTGTGGAGTTTATGTTGTTTACACATCTCTGCCTTTTCTACTTCTTTCTTTATTCTGCTGTTAATTCTACTGCACAGCTAAAACTGTTCCTTTCTCTTTGTCGCCAGCGTGAAGAGTGGCCAGATCCGAAACATCGAGTCAGCACGAGTGTCAATGGGAGGCCAAGTGAAAAAGTACGTCTGCTCTTTCTGTCATCTGCGCATTTAGCGCTGCATGGATTTGCGTGTTGTATTTATGGCCGCTCTGACACCCACAGATGTGAGGAAACCACCAGCAGCCCAGGTGTCCCTAACAGCATCGGTGAAGGTATCATAGAAGAGGAGGAGGAAGAAGAAGCAGAAGAAGAATCCAACAAGAAAAGAATGAAGGAAGACGATCAAGAGGTTTGTTTAATCTCCCTGTCTTTGTCCTGTAACATCATGGTGAACGTGTGGGTGGATTGAAGTTGAAAATGATCTAAAAAGGTTGATTTTCACCAATACAGATAAAAAAGGAAAGCATCTTCACCTGGCGAGTGCAGCTGTCAAAGACAGAAAAGTACTGGGATGGCTGGTTCAGAGGACTGTCCGCTCTCTTTCTCACCTGCCCTGTGCCAAAACTGCTTCTGCTCGCAGGTTAGATCTCTCCCCAGGACGATTATTTAATGTTTCATTCATAACATGTACCTGTATTTGAAGTTTTACATATTATTCTGCCGTTGACTGCACAATTTCACCTTTGACATGTTCTCTTGCACAGGAGTCGACAGGCTTGACAAAGATCTTACTATTGGACAGATGCAAGGTAAGGAGGGTCGATGCAGATTGTATCATGTGCTGTAAAATATATATCATGCACTGCAGTCATATCCATGATCTGACTGTTTGTCTGCAGGAAAATTTCAGATGCAAGTCCTCCCTCAGTGTGGTCACGCTGTGCACGAGGACGCACCTGAGAAAGTGAGTGGCATTAACCTGAACATACACTGTGCTTTCTGTATTGGCCTATTATTTGGTTTACAATTAATATTGAAAGAAATTGTGTTGATATTTTTTAACTTTAGTCCTCTGTCACCTGTTGTTAGGTAGCAGATGCTCTAGCAACATTTATGGTCCGGCACAAATTCACTGAGTTTAAGGAAGGATATCTGTGGTAAGTGCCCTTTACCATAAACACCACATAAGTATACAAGTACATATAGTAGAGTATACAATTACATTAAATGAAGGAACTGAGGCACACTGTCTTTTTTTTAACCCACTGTCTTTACTTTGTTTTTCTGCAGCTAATTTCCACTTTTCAGTTTAACAATAGCCAGCAGCCATGGACGAAATGTTTCAAGAGTCATCAACATCATAGTAAAATTTAACAGAAAATTAAGGAAATTTACCCAGCATTATTATAATTATATTATTATTATTATTTCTATGTTGCTTTATGTAGATACTTTGCCTTTCAGCTTTGCCTTATTTTTATTTCAAAACACTGGGATTTGATTGTACTTTTCCTTTACAGTATTTTTTATTATTATGATTATTATTATTTCTGAAAAAGCAATGCTCCTTCTTTTATTGTTATATTTTGAGTGAGTGCATCATTGTTCATGTGTTTGTAATTCAAAACAATAATTAAAGGTGGATGCAGCAAACAAATTCCACACATGTTTGTATATTTTCTTTTGTAGTAAGATAAGATGATTGGTGTTTAACTTGAGTGATAAATCAGTATTTATTCTAGTTTTCTAAGATCTTATACTTACCTGTGACCATGCACACTGCACAGCTTTGAAACAGCAGTATTATTATGTATTACGCTGTTCTTGTCAGACTTGTTTCTACAGAGTATCCTGAAGAAGAGAAACAAAAACTGCAGTTAGTTGAGGTCCAGCACAAACAGGAGTGGAAGAAGATGTCATTTTCTAAACTAAACAAAGCCAAACATGTTTTTCTTCATGTGCCTGGTGTGCTCCAGGGAATGAAATGCAGGTTTTAATTGTCCCTCCACGGATCACTGTGATACAGTAAGAGTCTGTAAACAGCGGCGTGTGCAGTAGTGAACAGACGTTTGTGTTTGCATCATTTTGGGCCGACTCCACAGTGAGGTTTCAAGTCCTTCAGTGTCATTGATGCTCGCTCAGGTGACCCGGACTGGGTTGATCAGACATTTGACATTTCCCAGCAGCATTAGTCCACTGTACTTCACCCAAAGCCACATGGACTTGACTTTCCCCGTAGTAGCCACTGTGTAGAGTGTAGACCTTACACAGTGAGAGGCTAGCAAAACCTCTGCACCCTCCTTTAATAGTAAGTCCACAGCAGCTTATCCTTCGAAACTGATCCACCAGCATCGTATCCACATAGTCTCAGTCAGCAGGCGCTGCTGCATCAGTCTGACGCTGAGCTTAAACCCTACACAGATTTCCCAGGTTGCAACATCAGTGATGTGTTAACGCTAGATCAACTCATGAAAAAGAAAAAAAATCGAACTTTTTTGCAACGCAACAATGAATTTATTACTTGTATATTCAGAAATAATGAATTAAAAGATAAATGATTGCAATAATGACTGAAAAAAGAAAGAAATCTTGAAGAAATACTGAATAAATGAATGAAATGATAATGCAATAATGTTGAAATAAAAAATGTAAATAGAACAAAAATAAAATGAAGTCTTCCTCCTACACGCTGGGCTGTTATTTGAAACCAATTACAGACACGCTGGAGTCGATTCCTTCTCTGAGTGGTCACCTCATCCTGCACCACAGTGACGGCAGCAGGTTCATCAGTAGGGGTCAAGAAGAAGAGGTGGTGGATGTTGGTCGAGTGCAGAGCTCTGGCTCTTGCCCTTCTTGGTGCAGCTAAAACTGGATGGCAGTGTTGAGAGGTTCAGCTCTTGGGCTGAGGGGAGTCACCGGAGAAGAAACAGCAGCACAGTCTGGTTCTCTGGTTGGTACTGTGTCTTCTTACAGATCAGACTTCTCAGTCAAATGTTAAGAGAGGGTGGTGACAGTTTCTGCATCTTCTATCACATCAGCTGGCTTTGTGCAGGCCTCCTGTTCCTTCTCTGTGGTCTTCAGATCAGGAGGCAGCTGTATGAGTCTCAAACTGAGGGTGAAACAGTGCACCGATGCAACTTCAGTGATGTAAGTGCTGGCTGGAGGTATACAGGCCATGCAGGACTCTGGGGAATACCTTGAAGACTGCATCCTGTGTGCCAAGCAGCTTGACACCTCCTGCTGGGTGAGATATCCCTCTGTTGCTCACCGATCTCCCGTTTTTTTCTCTGTTAAGGATTTTCTTGGGAGTTTTTCCTCCACCGGTGTGAGGGTCTACGGGCGGAGGATGTTGTTATGATGCCATGTAAAGCCACTACATGTATCATTATTGTTTTGCATTATTCATTCATGTACTGTATGTATTTTTCCTTTCTTTCCTATATTACTATATAATCACTCAGTTGATTGTTACTTTTTTCTACTTATTTTTCTTTATCATTTAATTATTCCTTATTTTCTTATCTTTACTTGTAACAAATTTGGTTTTTGATTATGTTCTTCATGGGTGAGGTTTTCATATACGCCCTTTTGGGTTTTCATACCTCCCCTTCGCACATCCCAATCATAATAATTGTATTAATAATAATAATAATATTCTATTTTAAATGATATGTTCATGCAAAATAAATAAATTTTTAAAAAGTCCTTTGAGACAAACTGTAAAACAAAATGGGCTGTACAAATCAACTTGCCTTGCATTGCTGATATCTCAGAATCCTGAGCCCCACGAAGGGTTTTGGATGCTGGAAACATGCAGACTTGACCTCTGGAGAGTTTAGTAAGTTGGTTGCTTCAAATTGAATGTGTCTCATCTTTAAGTGCAAATGTTTACTTTTCACACCAGCGAGAGAAGAGGCTTGGCATCCTTGTCATTGAAGTCTTTAAGTTCTGAGCTGTATCTCCAACCGTATCTCAGGGTGCTCTTGCTCTTTTTTTTTTTTTTTTTTTTTTTTTTAAAGTATATTTTTCGGCTTTTTGCCTTTATTTGATAGTGATGACAGTAGAGATAGACAGGAAATGGGGAGGCAGAGAGAGGGGGAATGACACGCAGGAAAGGTCAGCCCGACGCGGGATTCGAACCGGGGACGCCTGCGGCGAGGACTGCAGCCTCCACATGGGGCGGCCGCTCCACCCACTGCGCCACGCACCGCCCCAGGGTGCTCTTGCTCTTAAGATGATTCACAAAACAGGATCCAGGCAGCAGAAAATGAAGTATAGCAAAAGTTATAGTTTTCTAAACTCTATGAAAAAGGAAACATGTTTTTCTTCATGTGACTGGTGTACTCTAGGTAATAAAGTGCAGGTGTTAATTGTCCCTCCATGGATCTAAATATGTTAGGCAATATACTGTAAACATTTGAATTATTAATCAGCTGTAATGATTGTCCTCTAAAGAGCTGTCGCTGATGTCACTCTTATGTAGCTACAGTATGAACAGCTCTGAACAGGGACAGAGGCTTTTTGGTTGCATCATTTTGGGCCTGATCATGATTTGAAGATACATCCGACGACACATCCTCAGTGATGTTTCCATTCGTAATCGGGTCTTTCTTTCTTTCTTTTTTTTTCTTTTTCTTTAACCTTTATTTAGATCTCGAAAGCCATTGAGGGTAAACCCTCATTTCCAATGACGTCGAGAGCACATCAAATCAAAACAACAATCACATAACAAATACAGTAATCATAAAAATACATCAAACAGCAATACGATCACACATTATCAACAATTTTTAGGATTTTTTTGAAACAGTTGCATTCAAAAGCGTGCATATTTATGATCATGTTTTTAAACTGGCCTGGGGTAACAAATGACTTCATTTTCAGAGATTGTTGAAGAGAGTTCCAGGTATGAGCAGCAGAAAAACTGAATGCAGTTCTACTGAAAGCTGAATCTGTCCGAGGAACCTGGAGTGTTAGATAATCATTTGAGCGAGTTAGATAAATTTGACATGGCCAGTTCAATAAATTACTAAGATATGTTGTTGTGAAGCCAGTTAAGGCTTTATAGATAATGTATGTCTCTTCTCAGGGCCGGCCCCTGGCATAAACACTATGCGGTTGTTTAGGGCCACAGCCGTTAGGTGGGGGGCCACATGATCAGAAAGGTACCGGGGTTCATTCAAGTCATTTAAACATCCTGAGGTCTGCACGTGGACGCTATGAGCTTCAGCTTCTTTATCTCACATTTGAGACATTTGGTGAAAATAGAACGGCAGAATGACAACATTTGTGCTCAAAAAGCAATTTTACAAAATTTCATTTTAGACTTGTTTTCTACACTTATCTATTACTGTATTCATATCCTATTTCAAGCACCAAAACAGTTCATTCTCATGACTGAAGGTGTGTTTTCACAAGGGATTTGACATTTTTCAAAAAGCAGACCTCAAATTTCCAGCATTTGGCCTAAATTATTTCTTTCTACTGTGTTCTAGGACAAACTGGCCTCAGTGTGCTTACAGCGGAGGTTCTAATATTTAGACATAAAACACTTTAGTATTGTTACATCTGCAAGTATCTTAAAAAGATCAAAAATATGTAAAAGTCGAGAAAATGGCCTCAAACCTCAGAGGGCATAAACACGTCTGTATTCAGTTTTAACCAGTGATTTGGTGTTTGCGCTTAGAGTGTAGGCCACAAACAAAAATCTTGTTTAGGGGCCACATAAATCCTAGGGCCGGCCTTGTCTCTTCTGATTGATAAAGGAGCCCATCCTCCTTTCTTCTACAGTATGCAGTGATGGGTAGAATAAGTGGATCCTGTGATAAATCTGAGAGCAGAGTGAAATATTGAATCGAGTGAGGCAAGAGGAGAAGCAGATGCATGCTTGTAGATAATATCACCGTAATCCAGAACAGGCATCAAAACGGCCTCTATTATACGCTTTCTATAAATTAATGGAAAGTTCGATTTGTTTCTATAGAAATATCCAAGTTTTTGTTTTAATCTAACTGCAAGGTTGTCGATATGATATTTATATGTAAGTTTTTGATCCAGCCAGTAAGTTTTTGATCCAGCCAGATGCCTAAATATTTTCGGCATCACGCTCGTATCCTACAATTTGTATCCAATGAGGAGAGAGAACGGCATGCAGGGCTGTGTGTGCAGCCAAGGGATGCGCGTGAATGTGGTGACGTAGGGACGAGGACTGTTATGGTGCGTTCAAGGCAACTCGTAACTCGTCTTTTTCCGACCTGTGAAGTCGTACCAGTTCGATCTGGTACGAGTTCACGGGTCGGAAGTTACGAGTGGCCGTTATAGTGACTTTCACAGGTAAAACAGGTCGGAAAAACACGAGTGGGTTGCCTGGAACGCTACAAAGTCGTAAGTTGTGACTTGAAGCTGTAATTTCCGGTTTCAAAAGCCTGCCTGGAACGCAGCATTACCCAAAACGATCGGATCGCTTACTTCTGCTTTAAAGCAGAAAAATGCAGGAAACTGTTTCTGCAGTAACTCTGTCTGCCAAAGTCATTTTGTGAATTTAATACAATAGATTTGATATAATAAATGCAGCACCTTATGAATTATTTTAAAATGTATATCCTGCAGAAAATAATAACAAATCTACAGTTTATTTGTGAATGTCAATCATTGTCACATATACATCCAGAACATGTCGGAGCTGTCCACAGTGCTGTGGTGCTGAAATACTTATCAGACATGACTGAAGTGGTTAGAGGCAGTGGTCACAGCAAAGGGGGAAAGAAATATGAGACAAACACCCCAGCTCCACTTTGAGCTTGATTCAAAGAACACAAACATGTTTTCTGCAGATTTCTTGTAAATATAGAATACATGACTACTGAACTGAGCCTGACTAGCCACATGCGCAATCGATAAACTGTTAATAAACCATCAAACTATTTGTGGGGGGGAAAGTGGCCACTCAAATTACTTTACAATTACACTGATGTTCGTTGTCTTTTGGGTAGCTTCACTGAGTTTCATTGTTTACCAAAGAGACAGCCTCTAAGCTCTATGGTCACTCTGACGACTGAAACAGTAAGTGTCTTTGTCTAAAATCTGCCTTTTATTGGGAACTGCTCCCTCAACTTTTCAGACCTTTTTGTATCATTAACTTTTTTACAGTGAAGACTTTCTGCTTCAGCACAGAACTTCTCCTTCAGGGACCCATAACCAATGCAGATCTTTGACTGGCTGGTTAAACTGACTCACTGAGGTGATGATCTCAAGACACAGATTACTTATAAAGAGGCGATGAGCAGCTGGAGCTTGATTCATTTTTCATATTTGTCCACCAAAGCTTCTTTATCAATTCAAGTCAGACCAAAACGGTGGCATGTAAGTATGTACCCCAGACAAACAGTAAATGTATTTATCATGCCTTTAATTTTGTACACTTAATATACGTTTATGGTGATGCTGTCTAATTGTTGTAATATTTTAACTCCCATTTATTGTGGCTTTTTATTTCAAAGCATAATTCAAAATTCAGCTGTTCATAATGTTGATGGTCTGCCTGATGTGTGCCTGATGCCTTTCACAGACACTGCATGAAGCCGTGGTGATGAATGACACAACAGAAGTAACCAAGGTAGTGTCATTTCAGACACCTATCAAAGCCTTGCTGTCTACGCTGCCTTGTTTTGTCTTTCTGTACATAAACGGAGTCATGCTGTTCGCCTTGTTGAGAAAGCCTTTTTTTCTAGAATCGTCCCGTTACATCCTGTTTGGTCATTTGCTTCTCGGTGACTCTCTGCACCTTCTTATCGCTATCTTATTGTACATCTTTGCCTTGACCATGGTCAGAATGATCAGTTACGTTTGTATTATAGTGACACTGGTTGCAGCTGTCACTGTTAAGATTTCTCCCCTTAATCTGGCTGTGATGTCTTTGGAGCGGTATGTTGCTGTCTGTTTTCCATTGAGACACGCTGAAATCGCCACCACCAGGAGAACGGGCATGGCCATCGCTGTTATATGGACAGTGGCCTCTTTAGAGTCGTTCACCCAGCTTTTCTTGTTTGTCAGTATTGAGGACGCAAGCTTCACTTTGACAAGGTTCTGCAGCAGGAACAGTGTTTTCCGCCTCCAGATTTATTCAACTTTAAATAGGGTCTTTATAACTGTGCATTTTCTAGTGGTGGGCGTGATAATCGTTTGTACATACATTGCTATCATGATTACTGTGAAGTCATCCTCTTCTAATAACAATAACACCAGTAAGGCTCACAAGACAGTGCTGATGCATCTGTTTCAGTTGTGCCTGTGTCTCATTTCTACTCTGTTTAATATGATTAACACACACGGCCAGTTGAACTTAAATCCTGCCGTGGCCATTCATATTCAGTATGCTCTCTTTTTAGGTCTTATAATTTTCCCTAAGTGTTTGAGTCCACTCATATATGGCCTCAGAGATCACAGTTTTAGGCACGTCTTCAAGTACTATTTTACCTTTGGCTTTACCCCTGCAAGGCCAGTTTCTGCAACTTGATTTTTTTTAAATGCAATGTCTGTCTTTTTCTAGCACAATAATGAATTAGCAAGTTTGTTTTTTGTGTCATTTGTTTCAAAAAGTCATTACTTTTTGTCTACAAGCCAGTTTCATTTTTTGGGCAAAGTGTGTAAATACAATAAAATGATCAAACATTTGTTGGAAATCCCCTGAATGAACTGTTAGAGTGTTAGAGTTGATCATTTAAGCCACAATACAATGAATGAATTAATGAATGAGTCACATTTTATTATTGTGTCATGCATACACTGTATGCTCAGCCCACATGGGCTTTACAACGGCAAAAGAAATCACACAAACCAGAGTGTGTCATCAAAACATCAGAAAAAGAAGATAACAAACAAATGAAAATACAATTAAAACAGCTTTCACACAGATCCTCAGGAGCACCATCATTATCAGGCATATGTATGGTGTTGTTTAAATAATGTCAAAGTTATAACCAATCTGAATACAACATTTAATTTGTTCCCATTGTACCTATTTTATTATTGTCAAGAGATCCTTTTATTTGCATAGATAGTGTACTTGACCTTTGGACTGTTATCACTGAATTAACTTTTATTCTGACCATAATGCCAAATTGTCCCTTGATGTCCATTAGTGTTGGTGCCTCACCCAGGTGACCCAGGGTTAATCAGGCCGCAGTTTGTGTCCCAGCAGTAACGGCCCACGGACCACAACCCAGATCCAAACGCATCTGATGCAGCGTCTATGGTTGACTTGATGATTTTCCTAGATATCAAATAGAGCGTAGACCTTTCACAGTGAGTGGCAGCAACGCCTTTACTCCCCTTTTTAATAGCAAGACTTCAAAAAGGAGTGAGACTCCCCTCCTCAACACCATGGCCCTATATTTGACAGGTTTGGGATTCATCTCGGTGAATTATCTCAGCTTCTCGAGAATCCACCAACCACCAGGTACTGACTGATGAAGTGGTGACAGTGAGGTCGTCCATACAGTAAAAGACTCTGATGCGTAAAACCAGACTTGATAGAGGGCCTTTGCACTCAGTTTGATGAGCCTGTAGTAGTTCAGGATGAGATTCTTGATACAAATCACTTATCCAATGTAGTCCCAACCTGTTAATATTAATATGATGAATAAATAAGATTCTGAATATACATTTTCAAACATAGGTTGAACTTAAAGCAGAAAAATGCAGGAAACTGTTTCTGTACACACTCTAACAAATGATGTGCTGGCTCAACGTAAAAAAAATTGAGGTAAGAATTTCCATGGATATTTTTAAAGCAGAAGTAAGTGGTCCGGTCGTTTTCGCTAATGCTGCGTTCCAGGCAGGCTTTTGAAATCGTAAATTACAGCTTCAAGTCACAACTTACGACTTTGTAGCGTTCCAGGCAACCCACTCGTGTTTTTCCGACCTGTTTTACCGGTGAAAGTCACTATAACGGCCACTCGTAACTTCCGACCGGTGAACTCGTACCAGATCGAACTGGTACCACTTCACGGTCGGAAAAATACGAGTTTCCTTGAACGCACCATAACAGTCCTCGTCCCTACGTCGCCACATTCACGGCGTCCCTTGGCTGCACACACAGCCCTGCATGCCGTTCTCTCTCCTCATTGGATACAAATTGTAGGATACGATAAATGTTTTCTCCTCAGCTCAGAGCAGAGCAGAGGGACTGAGAGACCCGTGTTTCGGTCCAAACACTCTATGTAAGTGATTGCTGTCGGAAGATATAACTATTTAAGACTTATATTAACACAAATATATCACTTACTTCTGCTTTAAGTTATTTCAACTTAGCTAGTATTAAGTACATGCCACAAGACTTCTCTAGTTAGGTCAACTTTATTACTTAAGTACAAGCAACATGATTTCCCTTGTCCTCTACAAGCTTATTTAAGTCAAACCAACTTAATTTTAATTGTGTTAAAATTACCCCTTTTAGTTATTCTAACTTATTTATTTTCATTTCATTCTACTCAGAAATGTCCATGGAAATTCTTACCTCAATTTCTTTTAGTAGTAACAACTTATTTATCTAAGTCAGAATATATCACACATTGAACTTTCAGTTTGATCTTTATTCAACTTATACAAGTCAGCATCTCACTCTACAGCAACAGGACTGAGTGTATATGATTTTTTTTTTTTAAGTAGCATTCATAAAATAAATTAAGAAAGAACACAGCATACAATAAATTAGGAAACTTACAATATAAAATAGCCCTTTAAAACAGTCTTTTGAACACAGCATACAATAAATTAGGAAACTTACAATATAAAATAGCCCTTTAAAACAGTCTTTTGAACACGGTCTGAACATTTTGACAGTCATACTCTTGAGACTGATTTTCCCATGAATGTTGACTCCAGGGCAGGCTGACAGTGGTGATCTGTCTTAATTCTTGGTTTATCTGAATAAAAAGAAAAGGCACAAATAAGCACAACATGCTAATTTATACAATTTGCACACAAACTACTGCAAAGAAATGGCAGTGCACACTCATGCTATTCTAACAACTAGCTTATAACTAGTCCTGTGGCATCTCAACAATATTTGTTTGTCAACACAGTTGACAACTGCTGACAGAGAAACAGCATCTAGTGGTGAAAAATGATTTCTTGTAGCCTACTAACTGTACTGATAGCTGTTGTGAATAAAACGAGTCAAGATTGTACTCACCAAGCTGTAAAGTTTGCAAATGGGTGTCTCCAACTCTGTGCTCTGGTCACTGGTGTCTTTCCAATCCTGTGCTTCCAACAGGCATGCCGCATGGTTCGCACTAAACATGTACTAGCAGGTTAGCCTTGTACTCAACTTATAACAAAATACAGACACAGATTTTTAAGTTGTGCTAACTGAATACACCTCTATGTTAAGTTAAGGCAGAAATATCTGTTCAAAATTCATGTATTATTGAGTTACGACAATTTTATTTATTTTCATTTAGACCAACTTATCAAATTAAGTTATCAACTCATTATAATGTATATGCATAACAAACTTAATTTTTTAAGCAGAAAAAGCTCTTGATTTTGAGCTATACAAACTAACCCCATGAATCACTTTTTAGAGTGCAGTAACTCTGTCTGCCAAAGTCATTTTGTGAATTTAATACAATAGATTTGATATAATAAATGCAGCACCTTATGAATTATTTTAAAATGTATATCCTGCAGAAAATAATAACAAATCTACAGTTTATTTGTGTATGTCAATCATTGTCACATACATCCAGAACATGTCGGAGCTGTCCACAGTGCTGTGGTGCTGAAATACTTATCAGACATGACTGAAGTGGTTAGAGGCAGTGGTCACAGCAAAGGGGGAAAGAAATATGAGACAAACACCCCAGCTCCACTTTGAGTTTGATTCAAAGAACACAAACATGTTTTCTGCAGATTTCTTGTAAATATAGCATACATGACTACTGAACTGAGCCTGACTAGCCACATGCGCAATCGATAAACTGTTAATAAACCATCAAACTATTTGTGGGGGGGAAAGCGGCCACTCAAATTACTTTACAATTACACTGATGTTCGTTGTCTTTTGGGTAGCTTCACTGAGTTTCATTGTTTACCAAAGAGACAGCCTCTAAGCTCTATGGTCACTCTGACGACTGAAACAGTAAGTGTCTTTGTCTAAAATCGGCCTTTTATTGGGTGTCCTTGTATGTGTATTTACTGTATGTGTAACCCAGTTGCAATCCTATTTCCCTGTAAGGGACAATGAAGATACTTTGAACTAAACAAAATAAAAATGAAATGTTTTATTGACAAATAACATCTATTGATGTTTTATCCACCCCAGTGAGTCTCAGTTCATGTGCAGTATTGTTCACTCAATTTAATGTGTAATTGATTTAATCTTTAATTTCAGCCTGAATACTGTAAAGGTGTCATCTGATCATTGATGATTTACGATGATACTTAATCTTTTTTCTTCTTTTTTTTTTACTACCAATGATAATGTTACACACATACATTATAAAAAGTACAAAAAGTAAATGAATTCATCAATTGACAAAATTGATTAACACTTTGAAAGTGTAAACTAAATATGAAGAGTTCATTTGCAAAAGCAGATAAGTGCCATTTTGAAAAAAATGAGCTGAGGCTTTGTAATTATTCTTTGCATAGTGTTGTTTTCAATAAAACTTTATTTTTTTGAGATATGTCTGTTTTGTTACATCTCAAAGTCACTCAACTTTGGTTTGACTGATATCACCTTATGTAAATAAAAAATAAAAAATGAAGATTCTAGATTTTTTTTTTAAACGGAGTTATCTGCTTTTGCAAATGAACTCTTCATATGTAAATTAACCTTAAAATCTTCATCTATCCAGATCCAGAAATGCAACATCCCTGTATGTAAACATGTCATATAGTCTGTTTACCAATCGATCCAGTGTTGTTCTCCAATAAGACACTTTTTGAAATGTGCAAAATGCATCAGGTAAAGTCAGATTGTGCATGTTTGGCCAGCAGATGTCACCTTTGCTCTGTAAATACTTACACAGGCCAGGACACACTGTGCAGCCCTTTCAATATACACTGTAGCAGGTAGGTGTACAGTACCCAATGTAAGGAAACTTCTTTGAGGTTATGAAAAATAGGCATGTCAGCTGCAACATGCAACCGTTATTACTGATGAAATCCCTGCCCCCTCATCTTTCTCACAGTCCAGATGGACACTTGTGTAGGAGCAAGGATGGAGACAGAGAGAGGCCAATTTATGTGGGTAAACAGGGAGGGAGGTGCTGACCCGCAGAATAAAAGAAGCGTCTGAGCAGGAGGTGGACTAATTTAACCGATCTTTACTCCGCCACAGTCCTGAAGCCCTCTCAATACCTCTCCTGCTTTCACCCAAGAGCACTTGAGGGGTTGAAAAACATTCCAGAGAGAGAAAGTACCTGGAGACAGAGAGCAGCTTTCATGTCCTCAGCCAAGAAAATGGATTCGCTGGTTTTGGTTTAATAATAGACAGTTTCATGAACACACACAATCAGTTTTAGTCACACACTAGTTATGTGGTGGTGTTTCCTTGGGCGACTGCGTTCACAGGGAGTGCATCCAAAATGTTTGAGCCAAATACATGAGGGAAGACAATTGATCTCTGTGTTTCCTAAATAACTGAGGTATGATTTGAGGGAAAAGCCCTAAGACTTTTTTTCTTATAGCCTAACATGTTTAAGCAACAAGTATTCTGTTTTGTTTGTTTTGGGGCCGAGCAGCTGCTCCCTCAGATAATCACATGGGAGTAATGACACTGAGAAGATCATCTTTTTTTCATCTGTCTCTAGGAACTCACAAACAGCTTTGTGAAAGCTGGCATCTCTTTACAATTACACTAAAGAAAAGAGAGAAAAGAGAGAAAAGAAACAGTGAATGAACAATTCACAGACTTTCCTAAAAAAAAGTGCATATATGTGGATTATTGTATTAGATTGTACAGTACATGTGCCTTCGTTATTTCGATGTATTAGTTTATACCCCCCAAAACAAAAAACAATTGACTGTGTGTGTGAGACAAGTTTGAGATATATTCATCATCAGTTAAAAAGAAGTAAAGTTAATTAACAAAAAAGAAGAGAAAGGTGGAGTAATGAAAACTTAGTTGCGAGGGACAGTTGTGGAAACATCAGGGGGAATCTTTATAATTTACCAACATTGTATTATGGCTGTGATTTGAGAAGAAGCATGTGGTGAATTATAAAGTATTTAAGTTTACTTCTCTCTCTCTGTCTCTCTCCCTCTCCCTCATCACAAATTCTTTGTCACAGCAGCATATAGCTTTCAAGTTGATGCATTGCTCTTCAGGCAAAATACTATGACTGAACTGGAGAACAATGAGAATATTTGATGCACTCATATTTGATGCACTCACCCACTTCAAGACAGATGTTTAAAAAAAAAAGAGAGATACATGCTCGCGTGCACTCTCACGTGCACTACACTCTGCGCTGTCGAGTTGTACATGAATGGGATGGTGGGAGAGTAATTGTATCCCTTGTGGCTCTCCAGAGGACAGCGCAGAGACTCAAATTAAAGCACTGACCTGGTTAGCTTTCTGCCAGCAGGAGGGGGTGCTGCCCCGCAACCCCCCCCACCACCACCACATCCCATCCCACCCGCGTTAACCGCACAGAGATTAACTTGTTGACTAACTGAACTACAGGCAGCAACTCACGCTACATATGTCTGAATATAAAAGACCCATGAACTTCTGAGAGAAAATGTTTCAGTCCTCAGCAACCTTGAAGTGTCACTTGAAACAATCAGTGTTTGATGGTCATCATCAATTCAAGTGTAAGTCAAGTAAGAAAAGTTAGAACATTTATTATATTTGAAAATTCAAAGACCATAATTTAATGATGTCATTGTAGATTTGAAAAACCATCTCCATAAATTGAATAGTGCTGACACATTATTATGCACAGGGCTTTAAATGTCATGATTTTTTTTTTTACAAGGGCACGAACAGAGCTTCTTCTTTTTTTTTTACTGCAGACATTTTGACTTGTCTTCGCAAGAAAAACACTGGTGGGAGCAGGCTAATAACAGTAACAAAGGCTCAATTCAAATTAAGAGTCCCAGCAGGCCATAAAATGTAATAGGGCCACAGAACTGGCAAAACTAAGTGGGAAGTTGTGTTGACACTTGTGCTTTTCTGCTATGGTATCTCATCTTTAAGGATATAAAGTTTGAAAAATCATTGTTAATCATGCATTTCAACGGGTGCAGTTAGATAATGTGAGAATTATGGCCACTTTTCATCTAATATGGCACGTTGCTGTGCCTTTACAGGGTCAGTCAACTGTGTTATGTGCCAAAGTATAAGACTGCTAGATTCAAGTTGAATATGTGCTGGAAAAAATATTTTTTCCCTTGCATCATTGTCTGGGGATTGGACGATTTATAGATGGACAGGACAGAAACTGTTTCCATCCTGCAAAGTTCAGTAGTCACAAGAGTGAATGCTGTTACTGAAATATTCTCATGATGGCTTTATGTGTTTTTAAATAGATTCCTTTTCCTGATTACCAGACCTCACTTTAAAGCACATTTTATTTCAACATTGGCCTATTATGTTTAATAATTCCACATGTGCTGATACTGATTGACTAACAGAAAAAGAAAACAGAAAAGAAATGGCGTAGAAAATGTCAAATACATCTACAGGCGGTATGAATATGTTCCCAGTCAGTGACTATCCGCCAAAGACAGCGAAGAGAATAAAGTGATTAGATGAATCAATATATGTCGGGTTATCAACAGAGATGACGTAATGTGTATACTAATGGATCCTTCCTCCGGTGGGGGGGGTGCTGCTGCCGTAGGACCTCGACAAATGATAGTTAACTTCCATTGTCAGGTGAGCTCCGGGCCCCCCCCGCTCCGCGCCGCCAGATGGTACAGTCCGCATGCAGCTCGGAGTTGTTGCTGAGGAGCTTCCTCCGCTCCGCACATACCGCTGAACTGGCATGCAGCCGACGCCTGGGTCCTGTGGCAGGCGGCGACTCTGCTTTTCAACATGTTACCGTCCTCTCACCGGGGCTACCTCCTCGGACAGCACGCCAAGGTCGCGCTGTTTCACCTTTTGTGCAGTATTACAGGTGAGTAAACCAAATTTCTGTGCGGTGTTAGTTTTATTTTATTTGCTCTACTTAACGGCACACAGAAGTTTTGAGAGGGAGAGAGAGCCGAGTGCATCGCGCATCGTGGTGGTGGTGGGGGGGAATCAATCTCAGTGATGATAACCTGCGAGCTTTGAAGGGGCATTTTCAAGTTTGAAGTTTTAGCAAGTTTACCGGGTGTCATTTAAAGACTAAAAAAAGGAAACTTGGTTGCAAGTTCACTTCAACAGCGTTAGCTAGCCCAGCACCGCCGCCGCGGATGATGGTGCGACCCGAGGCTGCCATAGAAACAGTCCATAGAAACCGCCGAGCAGCTCAGGCAGTGATATTCAGTTATATAGCCTATATATATACACACATACACACACACCCAACCAACCTACACTTGGGTCATTGCAGAGTCAGTGGCAGGCAGCCATGTTAGCTCCAGAAACATTTTCATCTTTAAGTCACGTTTTGGCTACGGTAAGTCAAAGGGAACTGTTGGGGAACTTACATTTGTGTCACCAGGGAAGATACAGCTAAATGTCAGCGCCTCCCAGGTCGGGATGAGGGTCAGCCTCCATGTGCCTGCAGAGGAGCCTCAGCTCATTATGCTTTAATCAGCGGGGTGGGCAACTCACCAACTCCCCCTGAATTACTCTTCACTAACTTGGTGGCCTATGCCCTATTGTAATACCATACAATGTGTACAAAATATGCAAAAAAAAGCATGAAACGGCACACTCAAACTCTCTCTCTCAAGTCTGCATGTTAAGTTAGAAAATGCATGGGTGAATATTGCAATAGTGATTGGATATGTTTCCTTTTAAAAACATATCTAAAGTCAGAAGTGACTAATTCAAATAAGAAACCAGTTAAATTAAGATCATTTTATGACTCATGATGCCAGACTTCGTGAAATACATTTTGGGAAAATTACACCAAATTTTAAGTTTAGAGATAATTTAGTGTCCCGACTGCAGCCACGCATAACCCTCGCTGAGTCATGAGTGAATCAGGCCTGAAGATCTCTGTTTCTCCCCCACACTTTTTCTCTTACCACATCCAAAGATAAGAAAAGGTCCCCCTAATATGCTGACCGAGCATTTTTCTGTGTAATGCAGCTCAATGCAAACACTATCACAAACTGCATCCAGAAAAATCCCTATAGATCAGAATGAACTAGCATCTCACAATTTAAGGGGGCACCCTGAATGACAAGCACCCACTCAACCACAGGCACACACACACACACAGAGGGATGGTAAGCCCCCCATAAGCCTCCTCTCAGCAGCAGACCCGCGCTGCCAGAGCTGGACGGTGCAGGCTACTACATAGACGCCGTGGAAGTGGAGAGAAACTAGAGACCCTGGCCTGTACCACATTATTTATTTACTGCACATCCTTTCATTCTGTCCTGCTTTTACCAGGATCCTTAAGTCCACTCCTAAACAGTCTGTTTACCCACTTCAGAGAGTTCAAGTTAAGGAGCAGAGACAGGTGTCCATTTCACTAGCTTCAGTTTTACTCTGCCGTGTATGTCAGTGAGGGGTTTGACCTTGTACCTTTGCTGAATGCAGAGTGGATGCACACATTCTTATAGCTACTATGTCTACGTATAGGCCTTAAAGGGAAACTAGCACTGTTTCCTCCTAACACTGTATGTGTCATTAAAGCTGCATTTGTATTTTGCATTTTTAATCTGTTTTCACATCCAGCAGACACGGGACAATGTAAGCATTTGTCTAGAGCGGGGTTCCCAAAGTGGGGGTCGGGACCCCCGGGGGATCGCAAGATTATTTCCAGAAATCAAATAACATTTGAAAATTATTAGAAGTACCGCAAAAAGATAGAAGTAGTAGTTAAAATTTCAAATAAACCCATGCAAATAAAATTTCCTCCTCATCTTTACACGTTTACAGACCGCATCTAAACATAGATGATCTCCAAGTGGCCGTCTCCAAAACTCATTAGGAGAGATTCTCGCTGAAACATACAGTAGTAATTCCCAAAATGTAAATTTGCACAGCAAGATGTTTACTCAGTAGCCTACTACGGTTTATGGATATTATTTTGACTGAGATATTCTTCTTCTAAAGCGAATAGCTATATGAAATCATATCCTTATGTTGTAAGGCTGTTCTGTTCTTTTGTGTACTGTAGTCGTAATCCCCATGTTCGGATTCGTCAATGGATGCGTGTGTCTGTGCGCAGGTGACGTCACTTTCGGGGACAGTGGGGGTTGCCAGTCCATGGCACCACTATTTGGGAGGTTGCAGCACCCTATAATGTAATAATTTCCTGAAAATGTAATAAAATTTGCACTTAACTGTAATAAAAAAAAATGTAATAAAACCCAACAATGTAATGACTTCACCAATAATGTAATCAAAATTATCTGACTGATATTGTAATAACATTTTTACAGATAATGTAATACCTTATTACATTATTGGGAATTTACTATATTTTTAGGTGGGTCTTTTTTTTCCAAAACTGATAATGCAATTATCGATCGAGTTACGTGCAAATTTTATTACATTTTCAGTCACGGGCTGAAAAGTTTGGGAACCCCTGGAGAGCAGAGGTCTTCAACAGGGGGTCCGTGGAGGCACTACAGGGCGGTCGCAAAATGTTTGGTTGATTAGCCATATTTTTTTGTTTCCACATTTATGTTTAAAATAAAAAACGTCAGTTCATCATGTAGCTTGTCTGTTAATATTGGCATTGGTATCAGTTAACAAGGTCTGTTTATGAATGGCAGTACAGCCCCCTACTCACTGTAGCTGCTATGTTTAAAATAAAATCTATATGAACCTGTGTATTATGTGAATAGCTTAGTATCCAATGCACAAATCTGTGCACAGTTTAATATAAAACACAATTTCATACAATATAATCGGGGGTCCCTGCTCCATCTCTCCATCAGTTTGGGGGTCCTTGGCCTGAAAAATGTTGAAGAGTCATGGCATGACTGAGAACAACTCCAATACAAGCATTTGGAAATTGTACTTGTATTAAAACAAAAGCTACCTAATCCCGGCTATAGAGCTGCATACCGTTGATGCCACGTTTTGGCACTATTATCTTTTTTTAAACATCATAAAATGAATATGCCCAACATTTTAATTGGATATTTTAGTCTCATTGTTCTGAAAGTCTTTCATTTCACTGACACATCAGATACTGTAGTGGACCTCCCTGCTCCTTTATGGACTGCCTGTTGCATTCATAGCAACGTGTGACACTATAAAACACACACACGCACACACACACACACACACACAAACACTACTCTGCACTTACTTTAAGATTTTTATCACATCAACCATGTGATTGTGTATCTTTGCGCACTATGAAGTAGATCACAAAAGGGGGAATAAAACACATCAGCTCAGCAAGACATTGCTCCATAGCGCCACTAGTGGTGAGAAACTTCCTGGTTTACCTTTTACATTTGTACATAACTGCTGTGTAGATTGACAGGTCATTGGAAAGGAGTTCAGTTTAAGACTTTGTCTGAACGACTTCAGAGCAATAAGCAGATATGACGGCCGTATAAAACCAATCTGTCAAATGACCATCGAGTGCTTCCCTGCCCGGCTCTGCACAGCTGGCTTTGCCACCTCCACCCTAACACCATCCCCATTTATGTTCTGATTTCCACTTTTAACAAGACATGCTGCCCTCTGGCAAGACACACATATTAATACACTTGCTGCCACATAAGTGGTGCATGTGAAGGTAATATTGACTAAAGTGAGAATGAGCAGCAGTGTCCCCAGGGAGCAATGTGTCCTTGATGCCAGGATATCTATAATCTGTTTTCTACTGTGTGTGTGTGTGTTTCTGTGACATATTGTGTCACATTTGCAAACCAAAATGAAAGTGTTTACACTAGCCGCTCTCTTTGAGGATATAAGGATAGCAAAAAGTTGAAGCGGTTTCTCTTTTTTTTTTTTGTCTTTGAAAGCACAAGATGAAGCGAGAGAACACTGTTACTGCTATATCAAGATACGCTGCATATAAGATCAGATAGACTTTGCCCTTATTCGCATCACTGTTTTTACTCTGAGTTGGAGAAACGAGGGCACACTTATATAAGCTTGTCTTCGTGTCACCAGTAAAATTTTATACCGTCCCCGTGCCTCTTCCAACGTATACACTACAGGTCAAATGCTTTCTCCTCTTAACTGTGCTATTATTCTTGGCATCTACCCCACATCACTACATCTTGTTAAAGTGGTTTTCTGCTTTAAGTAAAGGCTCACTCACAGCATATAGTGCACTGGTAACCATCTGTATTAAGGTGTGGCATTTTGCATATTTCCTTTTCATACAAACCTTTTTTTTCACAAATAGTATGCATTGTGTTTTCATTCAGAAAGTTTAAATCTTTTACTGTATCTGTGTCTGTTGTAAATTATTTCCAAATAATTTTTTTAAGAAGTGGCTGTTAAATACCTTGCTAAGGGCATTTCTTCTTACACGCACAGTCTGAGCAATTAAGTACTAGTTTTATTCAAATGTGTTCCCAGCTCTCCGTCTCCTTATGTGATCACCTGACTTCATGACTCATATTGAGATTACTGTTTGGGGCTCACTTGCTAATTAACTTGAGCAACGGAGCCAATAGCAAACATTAGCTCGGGGGTATCCCTTTATATGCAGAGCAGCTTCACTCCTCCTTGGAGGAAGTTGTGAGCTGTGTGTAGTGTGAAATTTGGGATATGGGAGTAATTAAGAAGGAAAACCTCCACATCTTTCAGCTTGGCTCTTCAACTGGTGGCTCATTCAAACCATCTACTTTGTAACTGTTGGTTGTCAAATCTATAAAAATGCGAAGACTTGTATAAAGGTAGATATTCATGTCTTTTTCATATTGTAAAAGCAGGTCTAAATTCTATATTGTGAGCCTTAAAGAGGAACTATGCAGGATTTTTACCTTTACCTTAACTATGCTACATTTTTACCTTTAACAAACAGCTTTAGAGTAATTGTCATGTTTAATAAATGACTTCTAACTTGTTACGAGGGAGAATGGAGGCTCTATGCCTTCCACATAGTGTCTCTTGGCCGAAAACCAACCTTTCAAGATCAGTGCCTCCAACCCGGTGTCCCATAACCCGTCTTGTTTATGACAGTTAAATATACACATCCTAACATGTATGATAAATAACATTATCCACCATTATCCACTGCTCCATTGATTGCTTTCTCGTCAGCTTCATTGAAGACAAATGCACATGGCCGGGAGGAGGGTTAGCAAAACAGCGGAAAAGCGACTGGACTTGAATAGTTCACCTTTAAAATGAGCTGCCAGGAACTCTGCATCTTTGTGATGTCACAACAAAGCAGCTGTGCCTCAAGCCCCGATCATCTGGCCTTTACATCTAGCCTTTCAGGATTTTGTTTCGATAATCTGCTATGTTTTTATTCACTGACCTTTTGTTGCTAGAGCTCCGGAGAAAAGCAGATCCAGATTGGTCCAGATTATAGAGGGTATAGCTTCATCGTAGTTTGGTTTGACAGAGAAAACTAGCTGGTACATCTCCAAAAGCAACTTAGCAGCAATATTGCCTTCCCAGTAATAAGTGAAACCCTTGTTGTGCTCTAGTGGAGGCAATAACTTGAAGCAAATACATGAGGCAATGTATTAAAGAAATGGAGGACTTTTTATGAAACTAATTCCCCATCCACACTGTATTTGATTCACCATTAGAAATGAAAGTGATCATTGCTTCATAGGATACTTTTCCTCATAATATCTTAAAACTACAAGTCAAGTGACGTGTACACTGTACCAGTCTATGCTCGCTTTAATGTGAACAGACTGGCCATTAAAAGATCCTTTTCATAAACGTTTCAAATACAAATGATTGTGGGTGCAATCCACAGTCTTTGCTCTGAGTAACACTTTAGTTTATTTGAAGCTAATATGAGGCTTCAGCAGTCTGAGTCAGTCAAATCAAATGAGTACCTTCAAAGTTTATCCTTTCAGTACAGCACCCTCTGTTCATGTTTCTTCTGTACTGATGGATTATAACACAGAAAAAATATACCAAAAAGAAACTTTTGAAGATATTCACTTGATATCCAACTCAGACTGGGTAAACTTTGAACTCAGTGCTGACTTTCTGCAATCAGTTTATTTGATTTACAGAAACTCTGTGTGTGTTAATTGTCCTAATATCGCATAAAATCTGGATTAGTGTACCCCCAGCCTCCAAAGCCAAACATGTCCCTGCTGTTGCACTGATGCTGTTGCTTCCCTTTCTCACTATGAGCAACACGATGACTCATGACGCCTGCTCTGCCAAAAAAAAAATGCTATCAAGACTTATATCCTCAATTAAACATTTGTCGTGTGTGTCAGATATTTATTCACAGCCCCATCTGGGCCAACACATAAAACGTGCTCAATTATTTGCTGTCTCAATCACTGAACTGTACAAGTGACTTAATAAATATTTCAAATATAATCTACAATATTTATTCCAAAATTTGGCACGAGTCCCACTATAATTGGTTTAGCTGGGACACTAATCTGGATTTCCTTTTATCAGTTGTACTGTCGTTGTCAACAACTGTGATAACTAACCTTGTAATTAACCTTTGAACCTAACGTTGATGAAAACTGGGGAAATAAACGATAGGCACCGTCGTCAAATAAGTGTGGTGTTCTCACAGAAAGCAGTTCAATGGCAGTACAGATAAATAATTAAATAAAGACTAAAACAAATATTAAAAAAAACAGACATTTGTTCTCCATACTTTTGGGGTAGGGAAATTTCCCTCTACAGTATTAATATTTGAGGACATGGCCTTTCAGAGGGTGATTGGCCAGAGACAGAGCTGTTTTTGGCAAAACAACAATAGAATATTTGAAGTCAGTTGCCAAGCAGCACAGCAGGTTTTGATTTATGATGATGTCTTCCTGCTGGCAGCTTGTTGCAATTAGTGATCTGGTTGAAGGCTTTGGCAGTCTGGCGGTGTTATATTTTCTTTTCTAAATCAGTAACTTAATTCCTCTGTTTTTTGTTTGCTGGAATCCTGGACATACATTTCCTCTCACTTGCGTTTCATACGTGACTTTGCTCTCGCCTCTCCTCACGCAGCCCTCTTTTTCTTCTCTCTGCGATGATGTCATCCTCATGTTAGCATATCTCTTCCCCTCTTTTTTTTTTTTTTTTTTTCCCTGCCGGTTGCAGTCTGTTCTCTTCACATCCCTTTGACTTTCCTCAACACGATGCTGAGCTCCTGCTTTCAAGACATGCCACATTTCTGACAAGCGCAGGTGACAGAGTGCATGGGTTAGTTATATTTGGACAAAGGACATACAGGCAGCCTGCTTTGATTCCTGAATTCAGGTCAGGAGGAGGAAAGCTTAAGAGACAAAACAAATTCATCAATGGAGTACAGTCGCACAGTCAGCTGTGCATTATTTGTTCATGAAGCTCAGCCCCCTCTGTGGTGGTATCAGGCTCCGAGTCGAGTTTGAAACCCACAGATGTTACTGATCTTGCACAAATGTGAAATATTTTTCATTTTTTAATAATCCAATCTGACATTTTAGTCTTGAGTAGAATAAATCAGTACTTACTTATTGCAACCAGAAAAGATATATTTGTCTACCGTGTAAATTGGCTCTGTACCGAACATCATTTTTCATCACATATTAATCAATTATTTCAGTTAAATCAATTAATTGATCTAGGAGCCTTAACTGACCTCATTCTATGTCTCTAATACAAACAGTTACAACAGTATGACAGATTAATTTTAAATCCATCAACTCTCAGTGCTTTTTCTTCATCGCTCAATACTTGATTTAAAAAAAACTCAACCTGTAATTATGTAGACTTTCAATTTTTAAAAATTAAAATTAAAAAATTAAAAAAGGTCACTAAAATGATTTTAAAGGTGTTTCAAAAATATAAGGTGCAATGAATGTGCATTGAATTTTCCAACCCTATTGATTAATGGTGTTAAATGCTCCCAAACTTTTGCTAATAAGCATCATTGCATGTGGCTACAGTCTTATTTTGTTCTCTGCCTCTCTGTCAGGCGTGTGTTGCAGTCAGGTGGTGGTGCCTCAGAGGGTGAGCGCCGTGCTGGGGAAGAACGTGACGCTGGAGTGTAGGGTGGAGGTGGGCGCCAACCTAACTCTTACTCAGAGTTCCTGGGAGCGCCGACTGCCTTCAGGCTCCGTTACAGTGGCCGTCTACAACCCGAGGTTTGGCATCTCTATCCCTCCAGAGTTCGGCCATCGCCTGTATTTTCGCTCGCCCTCCTCTCACGACGCCACCATCGTACTGGAGAACGTGGGCTTTGCTGACGTCGGCATCTACACCTGCAAGGTCGCTACATTTCCCCTGGGAAACAACCAAGCTTCCACTACCGTCAATGTACTCGGTAAGTGTATATCAAGTGTATATATTCATGTAATGTTAAATATTTGTCAAATGTGAATATTTTGCATGTCTTCTGTGACTTAAATTGAATATCTTTATTGTTTGAATTGTTTGTTGGTCAAAACAAGACATTTAAAGACATCATCTTGGCTCAGGGAAATTGTGACTGGCATTTTTCATTATTTTCTGACATTTCATACACCACAGTGAGTAATAGTTTAATAAGAAAATAATTGACAGATTAAATTATACTGGGAATAAAAGTAGCAGTGGGATTGAAGCAGATCTGGGTCTGGCAGTGCTTTCTGTTAGCTGACAGGGCTGGACAATATGTTGAGATCATCAATCACAGCACTGATATCAATATTCTTTTGAGATATCATCAAGATATAAATGTATTTATGTATGCACAATCATGTATAAATTATAAATAAACCTGTGAGATGAGAGACTCCATAGCAGTGGAGGGAGAACAGTCAACGTTACAGCATAGAAAACATTGATTTAGCCTGTGTCTAGTATTAGTTCTTATTTTAATGGACATGTTGATCAATTTTAGTGCAACAGCAGCTCCCTGCCCCGTATTTTCAATTTCACTGAAGGGACTACACTTTTTATGTTCGTTTGGATCACTGGTTGAAAACTGCTGGCTCATAAACACAGGGCATGTGTTTCTAACCACAGAGGTTCATAGAGCTGCTAATGATGGCTCAGACTTGACTGTAGTGGAATGACAGAGCTGAGGAAAATGTGGTTAAAGATGTCGTAAAAGGGTTTTGGTTAAGAGAAAATTGCAAAAAATCTTGAAAGACTTTAGTATTTATCCGTCCATATGTTTTCTTTCTCTCCCAGTGGAGCCGAAGGTCTACGTGTCTGCAGGTTCAACTGCCCTGATCGATGGTGGCAATGAAACTGTGGTGGCCACCTGTATCGCAGAGCGGGCCCGGCCTCCTGCCGAGGTGTCCTGGGAGTCCAACCTTTTCGGCCAGTCAGAAGTGCAGCTATTTGACGAAGTCAACGGCACCACCAGCACACAAGTGCGCTACCTCTGGCAACCCACACGCCACGTCCAAGGCCACACACTGACCTGTGTGGTCCGCCACCCAGCTCTGCAGAGTGACTTCAGGATCCCCTACCAGCTCAATGTGCAGTGTGGGTAACTTTTATAAGTGCTTTTGTGGAATATTAACATGTTAACAGCTGGAAGACTTAGTGAATGTGTTGATTTATAGTGATTCTGTCCTGCTGTGAAGCTTTTATGTAACACTTCAGTGAAACAACAAGCATTAGTAATGGATGTCTGGGCATAAAACATTTTAAAAATTGTTAATTAAGAAGAAAATACACAATTTAGACTGATCACATCAGAATAAAGTTGCTGTGGAGGTCCAAGCCCAGCTGTCATATGATGAGGCCAAACACTATGCTTCTTTTCTTTTCTTTAAATGCATTAATGTTCTATTTATCAGAAAGAACAGGAAGGAGTATAGGTATTTGTTTTCCAGCAGCACACAGCTGAAGATCTTTCCTTTCCAGTGTAGATGTTTGATTTATTTGAAGCAGGTCAACAGTTTAAAAACGGCTCAATTAACAGAGATTAAATCAAGAACTATCCACACAGGCTCCTTACAGGTGTTAATTGGGGTGTAAGACAGGATGACCTTAGTGTGTTCCCTGATTACTCCTCCTCTCTTCAAAGTGTAAAGGCTTTCTATGTCAGCACAAAGTCGTTTGCACCCCTAAAATGTCCAATGAAAATGTTTTCCATCAGTAAGCCCCTCTAGATAAATAGATAGAGTACATGTCTGTACGTTGTGGGACACAAATTGGTCTCTTTGTATGAGCTACAAATAGACTGAGAGGGGTAAAATGACCTCCTTGAAAATGACAGATGCATTCACTTTGGTCTGACTTGCTGTTTTGTGACAGATGGTAACAAAGGATTTTATGCCCATTCCCCATTGTATGCAGCAGCAGCACAGCAAAAAAAAAAATCTTTGTAACATAAAGTCTACCAAACTTTTAGCCGTTGAACAGGACCCTGCATTTTGTAATAGTGTAGCTTTCTATGAATAAATAGACCCTATCAGAGGATATAATGCCTGTGAAAACTCCTTGATAACTAGGAAATGAAGAGTAAAGAAGATTATAATTGATCTGATTTGTAATTGTACGGCCCATCATAGCATGAAAATGATGACTGCGTGCTTTTCTACAGTCTGGCAATACTGTATAATTGTGTACACAGACTCGGCAAATAGTTCCCTGTTTGTTGGTTTGTTTGTTGATGGAAAGTCCCTGTGGGAAGGATCAGTAGTATATCACAGCAGAACTATTTTTAAAGCATGAAAATCCACCTATATACCAGGTTATGACCTTGTTGTGGTGGTGAACACAGAGCAGTGTGTGTGTGTGTGTGTGCAGCTCAACAGTTTTCTACGGTTGTTAATTACTGTAGGTTTCCAGTAATGTTGATTTTCCAGCAATTGTTGTTTTCTGTCTTTCTGCAGTCGCTCCTGATATTACAGTCGTGGGCTACGATGGAGACTGGTATGTAGGTCGGGAAAATGTTCAAATGACGTGTAAAGCCAATGCAAACCCACCAGCTCATCACTTCAGATGGATCAGGTGTGTATGTCTCGCTTTCTGTTTTTCTTCCGAGTTTTCACTGGTGATCAAAGAGAAGATAAGCGACTGTACTGTAAAGTACTTTTAGCTTTACTTTAAAGCTTTTATTGTATTTCAAGTGCGTGTCTTTGAGTGTCTAAATGTTTGTGTCTCTTGTGTGTCACAGGTTGGACAGTGAAATGCCAGAAGGGGCGGAAATAATCAACAGCACTTTGCTCTTCCTGCGTCCCCTCCAGCGGAACGACTCCGGAGTTTACAGGTGTGAGGTTGCCAATGACATCAACCTCCGCAGTCGGGACGTGCGCATTCTCATACAAGGTGAGCGGAGTACGCACACGAGAACACAGCTGACTCCTATTGCTTCCTCTTCCCTTAGGAAGCGATGTGCGTGCACGCACGTCATAGAGGGTATCGCTGCCTGTGACATTGTCCTTCAAGCTGAAATGTGACACTGTATCACTCTCGTCCAGTCTGTACATACTGACAGTCAAAAAGCAATCACCCGTGGCGCAGGGTGTAGGCAGTGATAATATTAGGTTCAGTCTTAATTGCAGGCTGATTAGCCCTGATTAACATTAGGTCTCCAGATGTTCAAAGGGGAAGTTCCTGGGCCAAACAGCTGCAAATATTTAAGGCCTCTTCAGACCTCAGTGCACTGCCTCTGCTCTGTCCTCTTGGCTTGGCGTCTTAAGTGTGTGATGTGTCTCTGTGTTGTGTATGATGAGCATGCTCTTCTGGTTTCATAAGATCCGTCGCTCCCTGAATGATGTTCTGATTATGATGTGATTTTCTTTTATATCTCTCTCGCTTCCTTTCTGTGTTTCTTTTATTTCTGCATGTGTCATGCAGTAAGAGGCGAAACCCTGCAGCCTGACTGTGAGATGATGTCCCAGATTCATAAAACATTAACTAGTTCTTCTCAACTCCTATTTATTATTTATCGTCCATATTTCATGTTCCTTTGAGAGGACCTGTACGGGCATGCATAAGCTTACACGTGTTGGTGCGCCCGTGGTTGTGTATGTTGCTGTGGCTGTGCTCACATATGTCAGTTCACTGCCTCTGCATGGAGCGGGACGATTGATACACTTAGAGCCCACAAACCTTTGGGTTCATGTTTTCCATCTCTCAGCTGTGACTTTTTCTCGCATCTGGCCTGGCACTGAGGTTACAGTGGCAGAGCAATTTGGCAGCACCATTAGAGCTTTTAGATTCTTTCCATTACTTCAACTCCTGCTGATTATGGGCTTTTGGCCTTTGTGTTGTGTGGAAGTCACCTTTAAAGCCACTTCACTTTAAGCCGTTCCAATAGAGGTGGAGCGACACGGTGACATGTCTCTACAATTAACTTCAGTTCCATATTGTCTCTCCTCATGTTAAAAAAACACAATTATTTCACTCCTCACAGTTTTCATTTAACCCTTGAGTATTTTTTGAGGGTGTTGTAATGTGTCTATAATGTGACTCTGTAATGTGACCTCTTTGTGTGACATTTCACCAAAGATGATTGATTAAAGCGATAGTAGCATTTTTTTAAAGTGGGGTTGTATGATCTACAAATAGCCCCCTAAGTACTTTAATTGCAGTAGAAGACTCTCTGCAACGCCAGCCCATAGCCCTGCCCAGAGATTTACAACATACAGTGTTGTGAACAGACCATCTTTAAAAAATATACAACCCCACTTTAAAAAATGCTACTATCCCTTTAAAACATAACATAGATATTAACCTCAATTTCCTTTTTGGGGGTAGGTGATTGATAAGGACAAAAACATATGTAATAGTTTAATTACTGAACAAGAACAGTGGATATGGAACCAAAGTTAAACAACTGCTGCAGTTGAAACAAATCATACATTTCAATTGACTTACATGTAGCCCCCCCCCTTAGATTTAGACTTTTTTTTGTGTCCTTGTTGTAGGTGCTCCCAAATCCATTCACTCTAATGTGTTAGTTTTGTGTACCATATGCTTTGTTCGGTCTTTGATTTCCTCAGCGGCCTGTGGTTTGCTCTTACTTTTCCTCAAGACCTCCAGAGATATGTTGTTGTCTTTTAGTGTAGTCATGTCAAATAAAGGAAACTGACAACAAAACAGTGCCTAGACACCTGAAACTGTGCTCAAATAAAATTTCTGAGAATATTTAGAGAAATAAATGCTAATGCAGCACATTTGGCCTTTTTTTTAGGGATTTGTAAAGATTCCTGACATGATGTTGTTGATTAGTTGATCTGAAGACAACATGGACAGTTTTGACCAAAATGAAACGAAACGTGTATTTTGTTTTCAGAATTAAAATAGTCTTTCGAGACGTTTTAAAGTGGTAATTATTGCAACTGGTGGCTATAATCCAAGGAGAATATTAGAAACTATGATATAACAAGATGAAAATTTGATATTAGTTGTGACGACTTAAAAACATTGCTGGTAATCTAGTGCTGTTTGTTTTAACTGAAGCCATGCCGCTCATGCTTGTGACAAACTCTCTCATTTGTCCATCCTCTAAAATAACCACTGTATTAACGCATTTTACTAAAAATGTCTAAGTTTTATCAATCACTGTGAATGACAGACGTGCAGCTACAAGTTCTGAAGTGTTAGAGTCGTGCAGCACTGCTATGAGCATGCACTGTACAGTTTAGTATGTGTGATAGTTAATTTAATGTTTTCGTCAACCTGTCCCTTCCTAGTGAAATCCTAATGTAGTTGGCATTGACATTATCTGCTTCTCTGTCTGTTCATCTCTCCCCTCCACTCTCTGCTCCTCCCTCACCCTCCTCCCCCCTCATTAGATCCTCCCACCATGCCTTCCACCATTACTGCTCCTGTCCTAACTGGCTCTGCCTCCTCCACCTTAGTGGATGATAAAGGCCATGTCCTCCTCAGCTCCCCCACACTTCAAGCCCTTCCTGAGAGTAATCTTGGCTCCATAGTGGGCGGGGCAGTGGGCGGGGCCTTGTTCCTTCTGCTACTGCTGTCTCTTGTTGGTGTCTGTTACCTACGGAAACAGCAGACCTTCCACGGGAACTACTACACCAAGCAGTACCTGGGCCCCAGTGACCTCCAGAAAGCCCCCACGCAGCAGCACGAGCTCCACCCCACCAAAGCTGGCAGCAGCTCCTACCATCGAGACCACGACCGGGAAGAGTGGGGCGACCGCCAGCTCAAACGAGAGCGTGACCGCCGTCACCATAGCGACTATAACGGAGAGGAGTATCCCTCTAACGGCTACACTAGGGCGATGAGGGAGAGCAGTCAACAACACAGCCATCAGCAAAATCAGCACCGTGAACACACAACACAGTATTCTAGTCCACGGCAAAACAGATACCCTCATTCAGCCAAACCGCGGGGAAACGGTTCCCCCTACCTGTCAGACGACTGCTACGATAGCGGGCCAGAGGGAGACTATGTCTCCCACACAGACGGCTCAGTCATCTCACGTAGGGAGTGGTACGTTTGACAAGCTCCCTGGCTCTGCAGGAGCAGGAGAACAACAGTAATCAGAGGGTTTCATTTGTTAAATTAGGAAGAAACACATCATTTCTGTTCTGTACGCACATGCACACCTCTACTAATCTCAGTTCTGTAATTACATTTTTTCTTTCCTTTTTTTTTTTTGTTCAAGCGTCCTGGTTGACACTTGATGTTTCTTTCTTCATTGGGGACAGACTGTGGACTGCACAGCTACATGCCTAAGAAGTGGGCATGTCACTAGTTTGTGTGTGTAGAGACTAACAAAAGATCATGATGTGTGTGCAGTCTCTGCCTTACTACACGGACTGCCGATTTATTTCACATGAGTAATGTCTATGAGTCGACTGGAGGCCCTGGGGGCTTGGACATCACATATGGTTGTCTTACAAGACAGTTTTTTGTTTGTTTCTAACAAGTCAACCTCATTTGGACGCCTGTTTATTTGTATTTGTATGTGTTGATATCGATCTTACCGATTCATTTAAAAGACCTCTAAATATGATTGGCCGATACTCAATCATTGTACGGGACCTGGGTCGGAGATAAATCCATGACATTCAGATGGTCACAGGTCCTTTTTCTAAAGCTGAGTTGTGTCAACTACACTCCCTGTGTAGTGACCTCTCCACACTCACGGTCATACAAAATATTGCACTGCCTTTTGCAAAACTTAATGATGGGCAAACAGATCATCAGACCGTTTGTCCTCTATTAGAAAAGTCTGCCCTTGATGTAAATGATCAAGAAGGCAGAGCTTTGGACTGGAGGATGACCCCAGACCACTGTTGTCTTAGCAGTGTCCTTTAAAACTGACGGCCTAGAGTGGGGAACTGAAGAGCGTTTCTGCTGCATGTCCTCAGCTCATCCTTTATCCTCAGGAGGGAGGGATGGAGAGCGGGCGAGCAGGGAAGTCTGCCTGCATGCAGGAAGCAGCAGAATCCACTGTAACAACAGACTGGGTTTGCCATACAGTCAAGCTTTGATATGCAAATTTTTCCACAACACTCGAGTGCCGTCGAGTGCAAGTTAAAAGAAGTCGGGATATTATTATTTAACCTTTTTAAACCTGTTTGTGTGAGTCGCTGATGTTTTCAGGTTAGTCATCCTTTTGTTAGCCACAAACACTTTGTCTCGTCTGTCAGTGGATGTTTCTGAGAATTTGCACTCTAGCGTCAAACCAGGGCTCTTGGAAATTCAAGAGTATTATGAGCAGGGGCATTGTTTAAAGTAGGCTACAGTATGGCAGCCACCATGCACTGGCCTCCTAGTCTGAACGTACTTTGTCACACAAAGAAACCATTCAAGAGTGCAGCCGGTACACGACATGGACTAATTTCACGACCACTAGTAATCTGTAGAAACAGGAAATGGTTGCAATGTGAGGCATTAATAGGCTTATTGTGTCTTATCCATGTGTGTGTAACTGCACACTTTAATCATGCTAACCAGTTGTTTTTAACTGAAGCATTTATTGTTATCACAGTAAAATGTACACAATGCAGGCAAATCAGGTCTTTTGTGACGGATGAGTCAGCGCCGTCACCTCTGGTTCCACTCAGATTTTTTTACCCACAGCCCAGTGCTGACTCACCAGAAGGGACAGACAATATTTTGTTGCACTGATCATTTAAAGTATCGTTTTAAATTATCCTTAACTTTGCTGTAAAATTCTACAAAAAACAAAAAAAAAAGTTTCCAGGCTGGATTTCATAATTACATCTGTACTCATCTGTAACCAGCCGCATGTCGTTGCCAGTCAAGATGCTCAAATGTTGCAGGCGATTGACCTGAGGTGAAAGTGTCACTGGGCTATGAAGCACCATGAGTTCAGGAGTGGCACTTTTACATTTATAAATTATGAGTTTTAAGTAAAATTCCAGTTTTTGTATGTGATCAGGTACACACAGATAAAACCTTAAGTATTTCAACACATGCAACTGCTCACCAGACTGCATGGAGGAGATCAAACAGTTTCTTTCATGTACACTAGTGTTTGTGAATACATGCCAACTTTAACAGTCTGGTCACCTTTACAGTATTTGCTGCCAGATGCCAAATATTTGTTTGACTTGTATGTATAAATATGATGACAGTGTCTCACATAAGTATTACTGACTAGCTAGCAACTGATTATTAGCTTATATTAATGACTAACGTATCACTGTTGTATACAGGGTCTTGTAGCCTGAACTAGAAATGAAAAGATGCTTTAAGGCCACTTTAATATTACAGTAAGAGTCGTCAAAATGGGAATTAGTTATATTGTTATGAACCCGCACTAATTATTTGTCAGGGTTTGGTTTTTGTGGCGTGAATAGGCTGCGATTCTCATGGTGAGATTTAATAATGTGCCACTGTAACTTGGAAGCAGAGAATGTGATCCCGACACTGCAGTTCATGTTGTTTCAAATGCTGGTTCGGATGCTGTGCAGTAAAATGGGACTAATTTATCTCCATGGACTTCTGACTTCCCAGTCCAATAACTACCCGAAGTTTCGGTTCACTCCAGTACATTAATTTACTGTCTGCTAGAAAGGTTTGGTTTGATGTTTCATGGTTTTGAGATTTCCCACTGCTACAATATCCTTTACCTAAGTCACTCTGGATAATCTACACAACTATTTCTTTTGTAGTTCAAGTAAAAAAACAAAATGTTTACTGTGTGGATCACCCAAAGAAACAAGGACAGTATTTTGTAAAGGGGTGGAAAATTTAAAATCTCAGCACCACAGACAAAATCCCATCCATCTTCACTGTATTGGGGAGGAGTTTTAAACCTCAGACACTATTACAACTGGATTAATAAATGCTTAAACTTCACATAAATGAGAAAATGTGTTTTTGGGTGAACTGAACCTTTGAATGGTAGCGTCCAAAATGAAGTGTACAGTTGGCTATTTGTGAACCACAGAACCTCATTTGGAAAATAATTATGTTTTGGGGGTTGGGGGTGCTGCCGACACCTTTTTTCTTTCTGTGTTTCTGGTGACTTTTTCATAAATGCTGGGGATAACAGGGAGCACAGATAGATGCCTAACCCCTTTTTCCTGTTTGCCTCTACGCACTAAGATGGAAATCCCACTAATCAACATAATATTTTTGCTTCACTTGTCAGTTTGCAGCCCTGCACCTGGATTATTGAAGTTCTTTTGTACTGTGACATTTTGTATAGAGATCAGTCATCAGTATCTTTACCTTGGGTTGAGAAATACAACTAGTGCCTTAGATACCTAGAGGAAGAAATATAAGTGTTTTCTTATTATTATTGTTTACTTCTGGCTGTGACAACTGATTTGTTGCTCTATGAGATTCATTTGTTACCTTTTTGTTTTGATTTTTCACTGCATACTGTGTGTTAGGAGGACTCCATACTAGTGCCATATTCACTTCTCTGCCCTTGTCACGACGACAGTTAATGACGCAGTATATTTGCAAACCTAGAGGCATTAAAACACACACAAAAAGTCAATGCTTGAATGAATTTTGATGTAAAAAATTAGTTAAATCTCTACTTCATAGGTATTTGTCAGGGGTTTATGTTTTTGTAGAATCACTGTTGTTTGAAGGACTGAAGAATTGACTTCAGTCTCACATGATCAATTAAATGCACCTTGTGGTCCTGTTTGTTTTTGTATATACAGAAGGAAATGTAAGTTTCTGGAAGGGGATATAAAAAAAAAATATTTATGTGGGTGACAACAGTGGAGCATTATTTTGTCAATCTTTTTGAGATACTTTAGTTCAATAAAGCACCTTAGCACCTGTGAGTTATTTTCTCTGGAGGTTTGTGAGCTTGCCATTACTCTCAGACTGTTCAGTCTCAGCCTCTTTGTGCTTCTATAAATGACATCATCTCCAGCTCCCTAACGCATAATGCTGCAAAACCGTCCCCCACCCTCCACCTCCCTCCCCCAAATCCAGTGCGCACATGTGGGACGCCGTACATGACGTAATTCAAAACCTCGTCTCCTCACTTCACCTTATCTTCATTACTCTTGAATATCCATTGGAGGTTAATTTATTGCTTCTGCCGTTTGATTAATTACAACAGGACAATACTGAGCTGTCTCTCTCCAGTGGTGTGTTTGTAGTCGGGGGGTGGGAGGGTGTGTGTGTGTGTGGGGGGGGTCCAGCACCTTCTGCTCTCTCCGTGCCCCCTTCACCAGTCCTAGTTTGCTTTTGTTTCAGGACAGAAAGGCCCTCACTCTCCCCTACCGCTCCTCTCCTTTGTGAATTCAACCCCCCCTGCGTCTTTCTCTCACTGTCTACCAGCTGGTAAAATTAAATGCCGAGTGTTTATGTCTGGCCCAAAGTCCCCACTCTCCAGCCCATTGACTGTCCCCATGGCAACAAGCTCATCTGGAGCTGCTGATGGAGACTGTCTTCCTCCAAGCTCTTACCTGGCCACAGAAAGAGGGAGGGAGAGGAATGCTGCGTGGAGCAGAGAGGTTAAATGTGCTGCTGTGAAAAGGCAAAAAGACAGAAAGAGGGAATTAGCCACTGGAATTGAAAACGGCCCATTATGTCCCGCTGCACTGCAGACAGAGCGCTTCTGTGTGGCTGTAAGGACGTATCACACCGACGTGACCTTGACTCTGTTAAAGCGTGGACCCCGGGTCCTCATGACAGACACGCTTCCCTCTGAAAGTCTTTATCGGCGCTGACCTCTCTGTCTTCTTCAGATCTTATCATGGTCACACTGTGGTTGTGGTGTCATTCTGACCTTGAAACGGGGCATGCTCAGTCTGGAAACACGCGGCGGTGGAGCAGCTCAGTAGCAGTAATGATGTCAGCCAGCAGTGCTTGAATTTGTTTGAGACACTTGTGAAGAAGATCAGTGGATTTGCTTTTTTTTTTTTTTTTTTTTTTGCCTGCTGCAACACAACAGTTTCCAAGGATACTTTTCACAAAACACAAAAGAACCGAGCAAACGTCTCGGGCAGCGTGGAGGGGATGCAGCACCGACGCCGATTTATGAGAGAGAAAGAGAGAGACTTTGATATCAACTCCCTAGTAGTAGTGGGATCAAATTGTCACCATTGAGCTGAAAATATTGTAATGACACAAAACCTGCAGCTTTAATCCTCCTTTAGTCCCACTGGGGAGGGGTGTAAGGGTCTCTTGCCTGACCCTTGACCCCTTTATTGTAGTTTTAGGGTGTGGGGGTGGGGTTGAGAGGTGCCGGGGTAGCCATCACTCGCTCCCTCACTTCATTCGAGGCGACCGAGGTGCTCTGCTGTGTTTAATTCATGAAGAGCACGTCCACTACTACGCTGACCTCGGCGAGCGTCAGCATGCACTTCTTCCTGGCCTCACAGCAGCGATGAGTGTGTGTGTATGAATGTGTGTGTGTGTGTGAATGTGTGTGTGATGAAGTGCTAAAGTTGGAAGAGACGCCGGAGCCAGATCCCAGTGTGGGGACAGTTGATCCACCGCTAACACCCCTAATCCAGGCCCCCTCCAGAGTGGATGGTATTTAAACCGATGAAATGTTCAAATGGGAGAAAAAAATATCAAAACACAGCATTCATGAATATATTTATGCACATCATTGTTCCAAATAATCTTATTTTTAGCAACTTCTAAAAGCATGTAAGAAACACTGGGTGATTAATAATGTATTTACCCAAGCCGCACACCTCAGTTTTGTCCATTCACAAGACTTTCATACACTGAACATATCAAGTAAATTGCTCCTGTATGATTCACTCTTATGAACTGACGAAGGTGCTTCTTGCATGCAGAGTTTAAAGAGCTTCTTATTTCTTGTCACATTATGAGCGTCTGAGAAATCGTCTGTCATCAGGCATCAGAGCAGGCAGCTCAGCTCAGCGCACTGCATTTTTAAAGGCATTTTGAGCAACTCGAGAGACTCTTGTCATAGTTCAGCAGCCATCAAAGGTAATCGAACGGTTATTAACTGTTAGAGGACGGCATGAAGGCAGAAGAGAGGAGAGGGGGGAGGGGAGGATGAAGAGGAAGAAGTGGCTTTCAGAGGGAGAGCTCAGAAGTCTCAGCTTGTTCAATCTGCATCATAATTGCACTGTTATTTAGGATTCTCATCTCAGCACATTATTGATTTTTTTCCCCACCTCAACAGCTAAATCAACTGGAATTGACCATTACACACTTTTTTTTTCTCCTCCTGTCACCTTTTGTCCTCTGTTTCCTTCAGTGTCCCACAGTCACAGTTTTACACGTTACTGCTGATTGGCCAAAACGCGCTCTTCTGTGAGTTTAATGCATCTTAATCACAATTAATCCTAATCCCCTCGGTGGGCATCTTGGATCATATGCAGGCATATGGTCCTAACAAAGCTAATTCAACAGACATTAACAACTTCATCTGCAAGTCCACACACACACAAAGCACCAAGGCAGGACAAAATAGAGATGGATGAGGGGATGGATAGACGGGTGAAGCTGAAGATGTGTGAGGACGAATGAACAAATTATTTTCAATATGCAGGAGTCGGACCTCCAACTGAATTCAGCCACACATCCCTATTATGGACACAAGCTACAGTTAAACTGAACATACAACAAAGACTTGGACAAAACAAGAAACACTTAAAGCTAAGATGCTAAACTACAGTCACACAAAATAAAGCTCAGACTCGGATGACAATGATTGCACTCAATGGTAATTTTTAGGGCATACTGTAGTTTGTCATGTTTTTAACTGGTCAAACTAATTGTTAAGAAAGATGTTGTGAAATATGCTGTTTTTTTTTCATGCTAAAAGTTCATTAACAAACAATATCAGACTGAAATCTGTTAAACAAGCAATTAGCTTATCTTATGTTACCTTAAAGACTCTAAGCAGGAGGGATCAGCTAGTCTGGCTCTAATCAAAGGTAATAGGCTACAATTTGTCTAATTAATTAACAAGTCATATCTTGTTGGTTGAATTTATGCCGAAACTTGGGTGCAAAGTATAAGTAGTGGTTTTTATTTCCCTGGTCAACCACAGCGACTACATCAGAGCGTGTTCATGTTCATCAGGTTTTGATCCTCCACGAGGGTGAGGTGTTGGGTTGGTGTCAAACCATCTTCCCCTCTTTCTGTGGATGTATCAGTGTAGCCGTCTCTCAGGCAGGGCCGTTGCTAGGAATTCTGGGCCCCCTGTAAAAATACTGAAGTGGGCCCCCAACCCCTGAGAGCCCCCAAGAGGAATTTAGTAAAAAATAAAATCAGTCTTTTGTGGGCCCCTAGAATTGTCATTACTTTTCTCCCCTATGCAACGGTCCTGCTTTCAGGACTGCGGACATGTAACACTCAAACAGAAAAAATAAAAGTTAAACTTCACAAATGGACACGCCCTAAAAGATGTGGCTGTTCCTCTCTTTGCCTCTAGGGGACAACACAACTGTGGATCAGGAACTGGTTGTTTTTAAGTAAATTCCTTATTTTGTTAAAGTGACTGACTCACCATGTCTGACCTTTGAGTCTAATGAGTGTCTCCCTTGTTCTCTCTCGTTGATGTTGTTGTGTTTGCGGTCGCTCTGTCTCAGACCAGTCTCAGGCGGAGAGGTCAAACTCCATCGCCGTAGCCGGAGCCGTGATGGGCGCCGTCCTGGCTCTCTTCCTAATCACCGTCTTCATCATCGTGATCCTCACCGCTCGCAAGGCCCCACCTCCAGCCTTCACCGACAAAGTGTAAGTGTGACAAATAATTCATGCTGCAGAGAACATGCTCGGCTGGTTAATTAATGACACGATACCTCGCGAGGTTGACTGAAGCCCATCGCTGGGTTCAGGGAGTTGCTCCTCACTCCTGTGGAGAGAGCTGTGGTGGTGCACACCCCGGAGCAGGGAGAGGGTGTGGGACAAGGTTGAGGGGTGGCAGATAATTGGTGTGTTGGCAGAGAGCCTCTGTCCTATTTTGTTCCGTCTGTTCCTATAGCGCAGCAGCAGCACTCATGTTAATGTTAGAGCAAAGAAGAATAACTTTGAGGTTAAATTATTTACAGAAGAAGCTGGGTCACACTCTGCCAGAATCCTTCGAGTGTGTGTGTATGTGTGTTGTGTGTGTGTTTGTGTGTATAGGAACTACTCATGTTGTGGGGACCTAAATCTATTTACACAGTCCCGTTCTGGGGACATCTCTGCCTTATGGGGACAAAAGCGAGTTCCCAGAACATGAATCATTTAATGTTTTAAAGTTATGTTTAGGTTAGGTGAGGGGTTATGCAAGTAGTGGTAATGGTTACGGAGGTTAGAGTGAGTCTCTAGGAACTGAGTGTGTGCGTGGGTGAGTGTGCGTGTGTTTGCTCTTTGCTCTTTCTTTTGTCTTCGTCTCTTGTGTCTGTTCTAAATAAATGCGACAGATGGTAACTTACAGGACTGAACAGGATCTTTTATGTGCAGAGGGATGAAATCTGGAGGCTTTATTTTGATTGGCTCTGCTTCTATTTATGTCCACATAACAAAGCAAATGTGTACTTTACATATCCATTCATATACCCGATATCCAATACTGCTGATCAACCTACTCCCTCATATCGTACAGTCATTACTTCGAACCTGTGAACCATGTCTGCAAGGTTGCAGCTTGACCCCCTCATCCATCCTTGTTAGCGTGTCATTGTGCACAGTCACTCCAGGGAAGTGCAGCTCTAGACTTCAAGTGTATCTCAATGATAATATTAATTATTGTAAATCATCCGCAAAAAACTGCAAGTAAGTCAGCTACAATACACAACATGTTCACCTCCTTTGAATAATGCATCCCAGCTCTAGCGACGGTGCCCTCTTCAGGGAGCTTTGAAAGACATTTCCTGTGCATGTTTCAAAGTGAGTTTCAAACTGACTGATTATGTAACAGTAACTGGTGAAAATAGCTCACCTGCAATTACCACTAACTGTCTGATCACCAGTAGAAAACCACGGCCAGTAATTGAAGAGCAAATAGTTAAAGGGATAGTTCAGCATTTTGGCAAATTCGCCTATTGCCATAATCTCTACAGTCATAGTAGGTAGGTAGAGACGCGAGTTGCTCAGCGAGCACAATGGAGGTGAACGGTACAGGTCCCCAGTCCCTCATCAAACACATCAAATACACAATCCAACAACTGCAAAACGACTGCACATTCACCACGCCATGAAATAATCATGTAACTTTACGAAGACAGAGTTGTTTTGGAGGCAAATGCATAGCCGTAACTACATCCCAGACACGGCTGCTGGGATGAGTGATTTCAAAAGTGCAAGTAGTTCTGAGTATTTGCGTCATGTGTCGTAATGTTACATGATTATACATAATTATCTCATAGCGTGGTGAATGTGCAGGTCACAACTTGTCCACAAGAGCGTTTTGGAGTTGTTGGATTGTGTATTTGATGAGTTTGATGACCTGTACCGTTCACCTCCATTGTGTTGGCCGAGCAGCTTGCGTCTCTGCCCCGCGGATCTCAAAACAACATGCACCGATAATTAAAGGTAATGAACCTATTACACCTGCGACTACAGGGATTATGGCAATAGGCGAATTTGCCAAAATGTTGAACTATCCCTTTAACGTCAGTGCATGCACGGGTGTGGGCTCTGCCTCACAGTGCTGACACTACAGGGCAGTACATCCAGCCGTGTGTTGGTCTGTGGTCAATGCCATGACAAACTTAGCATCTTAAGTGTGACCGTGGCTGGAAGTCCCAGTGGGACGACAGGGGAGTGGGGAGTGGGGAGGGGGGAGGGGTTTGGGGGGAGGCGGGGTGTACACACACACACAGGCCGCGTCCCTCTCCTTCATCACACTCAGACGTGAGTGTAGGACAGCAGGTCACTGAGAGCTCTAACTGTAATCTCTGACCACTTCTCATCCGAGGTATGAAAGAGAAGCACCGCATCAAGTGATATACAGTGTTAGAAAAATCAATGCCTGTCATGGCATCGTTTTATGAATGGCCAAGGTCAGTTTCTGGGTTTCAGCTTAGTAGTGGACGGGGAATTTTAATAAACGGGAGAATGACTCTGACTTCGGCGTCTTGCAGCGGTTTAGAGGACCAGCTGTCACAGATGTTCAGATGTAGTATTATGTATGAGCGTCCATCACCCTGATCCCCAGGTTGTCAAACATCCTAAACCCCGCTGATTTAGGCGTGACGCCATTAGTGTCACAGGATACCACTGCTTAAAGGGACACTCGGCTGATTCAGTAATTGTATTTCCATAAAAGTTGGCTGACTTACAAGGGACAGATGGTCAAAATCAATGATACAGGGGCTGATGCAGCGCTTTTATGTCATAAATTTGTTACAAATTACCAAGGCCAAGTCAAGATAACCTGGATGACATCACTATGACATAACCCAGGTGATTTTGTTGTTTTTTTAAAAAAAAAAAAAAGCAGCATTTGACTTTAAAGGTCGACTTTTAAATTGTTGTTTCTTTCAGTTTTAGTTAGTGATTGGTTTTGTACCCAGCAGAAATAATCAGTAAATGAATCATTACATTATTATTCTGCCATTTAAAAAAAAAAAAATCAATTGTTCTCTCAGGCGTCTGTGGAGGCAAACATCTCCGGTCACTGAGATTTCTGTTTCCCTTTCTCTCTCTCTCTCTCTCTCTCCCCCTCTGAAGGATTGACCTTCCTCCGACACACAAGCCGCCTCCTCCCTACGCCGAGAGAGCACCGGCTGTTCCTCTGGGTGTCCACACATCACAAGTGGCCTGGCTCTGTCAGGTAACCCCCCCCAACCCCCATTCACACACACACACTCACACACACACACACACACCTCGTAGCAGGATATTTATGAGTATCTGAATCATCACATACTTAGAACACAAACATTAACACCCGGGAAGCTAATGAGCACCACTGAGTCACAACAGGAAGTAATAACAAACATGCTGACCAGTGTCATCAGTTTTTAAGTAGGAGGCTTAATGGCTGTACTCATTTAAAATGGAAGATAGTTTAAATAATTTGTGTTCTCAGCTCAACCCAAGCCTTCATAAGTCTGTAGCTACTTTTTGGAGTCTCACTCAAAAGACGCCTTGAAGGAAAACTATATAATTGACATGAGAAATCACTGAATCATAGCCTGACAAGCCAGACTATATCATTAAAATGTATAGTCTGGCAACAACCGGTAGACCTCGGCTCAATCCAGGGGGCGGGATGAAGGCTGTCTTTCAAACTGCCTCTGCACGCAATAAGGCAGCGCTACGACTAATCAGAGCAAAGAGCAGGATGACGTAGATTATACTTTTCCCATATCCCAAATACATCCTTCTTCGAAATGAATGACTTCAGTGCAGTTTCTTGCTCAACTTTTAAAGAAAATGACAACGCCGATTCAACGATTCCTTTGCCAACGCCATCTTGTCATGTTTTTCACCGTCGCAAGTATGTCGTCATCGCGTTAAGCCCGCCCAGCGACTCTCTAAACAGATAGAGCGCTGTGATTGGTGAACACAATCGGTGTTCGAGACTCAAAAAGTTCCTATGGCTCGTTTCTAGACAGGCCTGCTGAGCAAATGTATTTGCTGTCGCTGGGGTGTGTCTAGATTTACTGAATAACTGAATATGAAACTATTTTGTGACACTATAAGAACAGCAGCTGGATGTGAATGATACCACTCCAACCTGTGATGATTTATTTTATCTTTTTTTTTCTTTTTCTTCACGTGCAGACTCGTAGAGCTGACCGCAGGAATGAGCTGACGGACGCCGGGCAACAGCCTAACCCCAAAACGAGACCCGGTCCACAGAGGACACAACAGGGCTCCGGCCAGCAGCAGCAGCTGTCCCGCCTGGAGTGGGTGTGTCACCAGACTGGGACAGACCGAGTGTTCATCAACCACCGTGAACACTATGTGTGACGGGCGGCGGGGCATCCTGCACACTGTGTCCGCCCAGCAGCTGGTAGTAGTCGCCCACTCTGACACTTGATTCACTGAGACGCCAGGACGACGTCTCTGTTTGCAGACAGATATTATAAGTTATCACAACCTGTTACATCGAACTGTAAAAAATCTTATGTCTTAAAGGGACAGGTAAACTGTTCTGAGAAATACACTTATTTTGCTTAGAGCCAGTCATCAGCTGCTTATACCTTAGCTTAGCACAATGAGAGGAAACAGGTGGAAACAGCTAGCCGGCTCTGCTTGGTGGGAAAAAAAACGTTCAAGAAATAGTCCACAATATGATAGTTTTATTTTTGTTCAGATTAAACAAATGTTAAATGTCATTTATCTTCTTTATCTTCAAATGTAGCTGAGTTAGCTGTTTCCACCTGCTAATATGCTAAACTAGCTGCTGGTAGGCTATTTCTACTTCTGACGGTAGCCTAATAAAGCGAATAAGTAGGCTACATTTCTCAAAATCCCGAATATTACTCAGTTATTCAATATTTATCAATATTCAGTGTTTGATATCACTTAGGATACAAAGATGAGGCTTTACAAATCACATGACTAAGAGTGCAAAACTCACATTAGAGTCGTCGTAGTTGTCACCAAAACCTCAACCCACCATTTTCTTTTCTCCCCTGTCAGGAATGACACCACGAAGCATAAATTTGAGACTCTGTATTCTCAGGCATATCACTAGACCAAAACACATCAGATCCGAACTGCTGAGGTCCACCGAGACCAAATGTACTAACTGCAACACAGACCATGAAGGGATTAATTAAGGTATTCCTGTCTCAGGTCTGTGATTTGCTGTTGTAATATTATGACACTAAGCTTTTTTTGGCAGCAGAAAGTGTAGATTTGTAGCGTCTGTGTCACTATAATTAAGCAGAGTCATAATCTACTAATCAGGGAAACAATAATGTGAGACATAACCGATATCAGTGTTTTTATATAAACTGTAGAAAATGCACTTGTTCTGTGTAAACTGAGGGAATGGGGCTCCTGTTGAACAAACTGTGTCTGACTTTTATTGTGAAGATCTGGAGAACTAACTGTCATAAGTGCCATTTTGGGGGCATATACCCTCTAAATACATAGTTTGTTATAGTGTTCATGTTTCTCCAGTATGATTAGATAGTCATGAGATGGTGTCCTGTTTGATTTATGTATTAAATTACAAATGTAAGTGGCCTTACAACTAAAAGCCATGATCTGTCCTTACTCCCACACGTCACATTGCACACAGAGGATAACAAGAGACACAAAAGGAAAGAAAACCAGAGTAACCAATCTACCAAACTGCTTTGTGAAGTCAGATAGCTCTGCATGAGGGTGTTCAATAACCCTGTGAAAGTAAACAGTCTCAGAGACAGAAGCTCTGAGTCACCACTCGTGGAAACAAGAGAAAAGTCCTTGTAGATTCGAGAGAGAGTTTGAACTGACGTGTGGAGGGGTTTTTGAGAAAAATCTACCTCAAGGTCACAGTCACATTGCTGCTTCCACTGTGATTCTCACAACAGGGAGAGAAAAAGGTGCTTTTATTACCAGGAACATTTTGTTTAAGATGGAGCAGTGTTTGTGTTGCGCTCACGCTGCATTTGCATCACACTGATGCTGAAAAATGTTTGTCAGGATTCATTTATTTCTTCATACCAGTCAGTTCTCTGGGCTTCTGCTCTGACTTACCGAAGACAGGGTTCACAGCTGACACTTTCTCAGAGTGACACCTAGTGGTCCGAGGCGTCGGTGCAGCCCCTGGTGGTTTGTGTAATCACCATAACTGAATATACAAACGAAACTGTGACCTTTAGCTGCCCCTGTGTTGATTGGTGGAGGAACTGTGTCATTTGATCATTATGTTACAATTACGTCAAAGCTGGATCCGTTCATTTGAAAAGTTAATACAGATCACTGTTTGGAAATGGAAAATCATGTTAACTACTCTCACTGGGCTACAGGAATAAAGGGAAATTTAATTATCTGCTGACAGTCTTGCAAATACGAGTATTTAGCCTTGGGTTTATTTAGCCCAGCTTCAATTTTATGTTGTGTGGATATTTCTTGTGGTATTGTTAATGGAGTTAACATAGGCAACAGATAACACAGTGATTGAGGTTTGGGTACAGAGTGCTGAGGAGACTCGCTCTTATTTTTTAAAATATCTTTTTTTTTTTTTATTGGGGGCTAACATAGGAAAAAAACAATTAAAAAAGAACAAATACCTATAGAAATAAGTAAACCGAAAACAAAAGGTAACAGTGACGACTAACAGACCATTTCTCAGACCACACTTTTGGTTTGTCGCACATATGACAGTTGTATTAAGATTATAAAGATGCCACCTTCACATCAACAGCCAAAAATAGACAATAAAACTAATATTGCACTAGTACTAACGTTGCTTTAGAAAGGTGAACTGGGACTACACTGAGCTGTTGCACTGGTGCATCTTTTAAAGTTCACCCAAATACCACACAGACATTTTTTTCACTTTTACTTCCAGCACTGGTGTTGGTTTTAGGCTCTTGGTTTTTGTGATGCATACCTTTACTCAATTCAACATTGATAGCTTTCAACTTTTTCTAATGATAACCAAAACCAAAACTACAGACCTACATCATCATTCATAATTTGGATGCTTTTATTTTGATTAAAGGCCTATTATTATTATTATTATATCAGCAGGGGTCCGAACGCTGCTAAAACCTGGGATTGTAACGTGAAATCACAGTAAATAACTTAAGCTCATTAAGACATGTTAGTATGAGTGCAGCTCCATATTTTAAGCTCTGAAACGACGACCACTAGAGAGCACCACGCAGTCACCGACGACAACAACCTGACAGGCTAACAGTAGCTCGGTGGCTAAACAGCTGCACTGAAGTAACTGCCTACAGTTTACTGGCTCAGGTTCGGCAGCGAAAACTGTACAGTTCTTAGATCAAAGAAAACATTATCCAATATCACCTTTGTGTCAGTTTAAAGACATTTTCAGCAACTTTACACCGTAACCCAAGCTGGTTCACACCCAGAGTTCATCTGTCTGCAGCCAGTTGTTGGTCTTTCAGCTCAGGTCACAGCTGAAGTGTCCTGAGTTACAGTGAAGAGAAAAGGTTCATCATTGACTTATGAAGACGTTCTCCCATTGTTTGGTTGATTTGGAAAATGTTGATGTGGAGTTGTGAGAGACAGAGAGCTGTATTAGAGACATTAATCATTATATTATGGACTGGTAATAATCTAAAAGACTTCGTTTTGATTCTGGATTTAAGCATAATTTTCTCATCGCATTATTCTCCTCAGGATGTCGAGCCTTTCTGTATTTACCGTTGACCTTCACCTCCTTGTCAAACTGCCCCTCAAGCGCTTCTCTCCTCTCAAGCTGTCAGCAGCATTTGGTGATGTGGCTTAATTTGTTAGTTTGTTTTTGGAAGCGAGACATGGCCTTGAAAGATAAGTCTGGTGACCCATTTTTGTCTTTCCATGCTCCACCTAATTAACCAGCTTTTTTAAATGTGTGATGCCTGGTGACGATGATGATTAATGTTTTATAAAGGGTACAAATGCTGTAGTTTTACCTAATGAAATGTCCTCTGATGGCAGTTTGTTTGTTTGGTAGTGGTGGTAATGTTATGGAGTTGAGTTATCTAAGACTCAGAGGTGAAAGGTGAGAAAAGATACAGGCGAACACAACAATAGACTAGTAGCATTTGGTGTCCCTGAAAACGCAACTTGAGAAATAAGCGATTTAAGAGCAAAGTAAAAGCCATCTGAAAGCACTTGATGTGTAACATACTTTTACTATTCTCTGACTACAAACCCACAGAGTTAATTGAACATTGCAGTTGGACTTTTAGCACCTTTTTTTGGCTCATTGTTTTGGTTCTAGTTTCACTTTCATTGTTCTTACAGTTTTGTTTTCAACAGCTGCTACCTGCAAAGTAAAAAGCTGCTGCTGTGAGCAACGTTAATGATTTCAAATTCAGTTGGGAACGGTGCAGGACAGCTGAGGTCCTTGTTGCTAAACTGCCCCCGAGAGCAGCAGGAAGTCACTGTTGCCTAATTAAGTGCAATTTGTATGAAGAGCAGAGGTACAGTAAGTCTGGTGAAGGGTGTGAGCAGCTGCTGCTGGGAAAGTTTTTGCCCGTAGCTCAATGGCAAAACTATTAATGGTACTTGATGAAAAGTGACGTTAACGTAAGCTTTTTGTTTTGGTTCAACTCAAAATGAATGATCCTAAAAAATGAAAGCAGCGATAATGCTTCATGGCTTTGTTATAAATAACTCTGCAGCTGAGCAGGAGCATAATACAATAAATATGTAATCAAAGAAAAAGTAACAGTGATATTCTGTGTTATCCCTGCTATGAGTAGATGACTGTGTGAACTGGTTTTTACCAGCGAAGCATCCCAGTGAATAAAATTCCTCTCCTCATACACTTCCCCATCCTGTCCTTGAGTGAATGGCAGCTTTGTTTCAGCTGTCAGCATCGATTAAACCTTGCTCCCGTAAACAAACATGGCGGTGCAGAGATGGAAGAGAGCTGCTCCTCCAGCGGCCTCACAACAGAACCAACCACTCCAACATTTTCCAAATCCCAAATCCTGGCTGCTTTTAACGATAGCGACAGGCAGAACAAGTTATTTTGACTTGGCTTTCTGTTTGGCTGCAGCCGCTGCAGGGGCAGGTTTTGAGGCAGGGGCGGGGTCAGGAGAAGGTCTCACTGAATTAGACACACTGAGGAACCTGCAACAAAACAAGGGCATCACATCATATGGAACAATGTAAAAAAAAAAAAAAAGACAGTGAGTTTCTATTTGTTTGCGTGTTATGAAGACCAGTGTAGAGAGAGCAGGTTACTTACATGTTTTTGATTCTCTTTACAAAATTTCTGACCAGTCTAAGCAGCCTCCTTGTCCGCACCTGTCACAGGAATAATAGAAGGGTCAGTGAATTTTATTTTAATGCGTTAATTTAAAGCGTTTCTGGATTTACTGAAAGAAATCTTTATAACATACTATGATAATGATTTCTAATGAGGTTTTTCACTCAGTCGTCAATATGTAAATCATAAATAAAAAAGCTATTTTACACACTGCTCATGAATGTTACAAATTACATTATGTTTATAATGGTGAAAGATGCGTTATGTAACACATTAATAATGTTTTTGGGTTTTTTTACACATTACAATAAGACTCACTTTAGTGAGCACAGTAGTGACACATCAGTGAGATTAATTAGTGGTGATTGTGTTGTAACTTGTTTATAATTCTATTTGTGTTAACAACTGAGTTTTCAGTAACCCTTTAATTTACAGGCTGTCAATTCCATGATAATGCCAAGAAATAGCCAAGAAATAACAATTAATTGCGTAGTAATGTCAAGATATAGCCAAGAAATAGAGATACATTTCATAGTAATGTCATGTTTTTCATAAAGGCAAAAGATTACACATGCTTTCATGCTTTGAATTTTTGGGGAAAAGCCAGAATTTTTCTCCACCAAGTCCTTGCAATTGACCAATATTTCTGGGCTATTTCTACGCAATCAATTGTTATTTCTTGGTTATATTTCTCGACATTACTATGAAATTGAACGTTATTTCTAGACATTATGACACAATTAATTGTTATTTCTTGATATTATCATGTAATTAGCCTGTAAATGAAAGGGTTACCGAATTTTCCTTTATAACGATAATCTTTTTGTGAAGAGGTATCTTATTTTTGTTGCATCTCATGCTTCACAAGTTTCCTGTATGATATTGTATTACATTCATGCAGGTTTGTGATGTTGTAGTGTTTTAAATGTGGCCCGGCGCACAGTCTCACCTGCTGCTTTTTGTACAACAGTGGGAAGGAGAAAATAGTGATCACAGCTGCAAGGATAAAAGAAAGAAACCTGGTTTGGATCATTTGAATATATAGGACTTAAATAACAAGTAGAAAACTTGAAATGAAGGGCACTTCACAGCAAACTGTTACAGCACCGGAGGGCGGTGGATGTGGGCTGTAAGAGGTTGGAGTGGATGGATGGAAGCACAGAGCAGTTGACTCTGGCCTCACAAAGATGCTGAGTGAGCTAATAGAAACTTGAGTTAATGTGAGGACGGAATAATTTCAACTCACCGGTTATAACCAGGGTGAGTCCGTTGGTCATGACGCCGACGTAGGTCAACAGATACAGCAGCACAACGAACTGGGAGAGGGAGCAGAGGCAGAGTGTGATTTGAGGACAGCTGATGATTGTTTGTTGCTGTTCATACAGTAACTTAAAGGTCCAGTGTGTAATAATTGCCCAGGTTTATTGGCGAAATCTGAATATACTACCCATGAATATTGAATAATCACTATAAAATTTAATTTGTTTGGTTTTCGTTGCCTTATAAATATTCTTTTATATAGACAGGGTCTTGCTTAAGAGGGTGTCGCCATCTTGTGCCACTGTGTTTGTACGGCAGCCCGAACGGAAAATCCAGCCAGCCAGAAAGCGTTTCGCGAGTTTCGTGTCATAAATAAGCCATCAAAGAAGAAGGTGGAAGAGAAGGAGTAGGAAACAGCAGACATCGTAAAATGATTTAGATCTTCACCTCATCGCTCCATGCTCCTGAAATACTCCCAGTTGTCCCAGTCGTGGTTAACAAGTTTTTTTGTCCTTGGAGGCCACCGTCATTTTGCCGACGGGAGGGGTGAGTGCGAGCGAGTGAGCGAGCGAGCACTGCAAACTAGAATCTGAACGCTAGATATCACGGTTTTACCCCCATTTGACACACTGGACCTTTAACTCCTGTGTCAGTTTTTATTCTATCATCGTACGTGCTCAGACCTTGACGGAGTCGACCATGCTGTCGATGAAAAGGAGGCGCTTGATCTCTGTAACTGCGAATGCGATCAGCAGCACCACCTCCTCCACCAGCATCACCGTGTCCTTATCTGTCAGAGAGTTGTCATAATCCAGATGTGACCTGAAAGCACACACATGAACACACGCAGTCACAAAAACAACAAGAAGCTCTATACATTGTGTGAAGTGAAACCGATCCACTGAGGCTCCACATTAGGCCGAAGGTGCCACAAGGAGCCTCCGTCTAACAGACTCACTGGAAAGGATGCAGCTGCTCCGGGTTCCAGCGAAACAGCTCCAGCAGCTTGTAGTAGAGACGGAGAGGGAAGGTGACGCACATGACGCCCAGACAGATGTGGGCGATCACGGTGATGGCGCTGAGCTGGAACATGCTGGCCAGACCGATCACCATCCCCGTGAAGACCACGCCGGTCCTCCTCATGCTCCTCCAGTACACCAGATCCACAACTGCAAAACAAGGTGGACACTTGCTAGAAACGAGAAATTAGATGAGTTATACTGTGTGTGGAGAAATGTGAGTTTTATGGATAATCAACTCCATGAGACCTCAACTAGATGGATGAGATAGGCTAGTGTAGCCCATCTTTCATAATATGTTAACTCAACAGATGGTTTTAGATGCATCGTCTGCCTCTGAAGCAGCTGTGTAAAACATTACGTTGCAGATATGTACATGACTGATGAGTAAAGAGAATCACAGTCAGGCCTCGTTAGTAAAAAATCCACAAAAATACATCAGTGTCATATGATTTGATATCGTTTTCTAAACTTCTGTGAAAGAGGAGTTGGTTCAAAATGCAGTGAGTGGATGTGATTTAAGTCTTAACAACCCAGATCATCTTCTTTTTATTACCAACAAATCTGCTGCTGCTGCTGAGGGAAATGTGACACACATCCCTTCCTCTGTGCCAGAGAAGTTTAAGTTATGTGAGAGACAAAATGGAAAAGCTATTTAAAAACAATAAGCAAGAAAAGGAAAGAAAAATATCTAAACAATTCACCTATGTAGACAGTCATTTCCTAAAATCTGATATTTTAGGAAAAACGTCTCTCAGAATGAATGAATTCCTTTAAATAATGAATGAATAAGAATTATACTATGAGTCAGAGTCTGATATTAGCTTTGCAAACACCAACACATCAGATGAGCCTCCTAACTCCAGTGTTAATGTCAAAATAATTATCTGATTAAAACGAATCCTTACACATAAACACACACACACACACACACACACACACAAAACAACAGAGTTGTGCATTTGCACACACATGTCCCACAACTAAACCAGAAGCAAATGAGTTTTCCAGGTGATATAAACGTGTAAACACCTCGCAGATTTTCAAGCTTTGAGTTATACTGTAAACACACAGAGACACTCGCTAATGCTATTACACATATGAAGTCATTTTCCAAGCTTGGCATGATTATAACCTGACTCTCATTCAATAACAAAAGAGTTAAAGCCTGAGAAAAGCAGTCCTGAGAGGAAAACAATTATGTGTTACGGGATAATTTGGGCCTTTGAGAATGAAACAAACAACAGCATTCAATCAGCAACAGGCTCTCATTTAGCTGAGTCCCATTCTGTCCATCTGTCCACCAAATGAAAGACATGTCAGACTCGGTATTTAACTTGCCATCCTGTCTGGATTCACACCTGCCCAGCAGAAGGGAAAAATAAATTCCCTCTTCCACTCAGCAGCTGAAGTCTGACCAGTTTCCTGTCTGCTCTCATCCACATTACTTAAAGCTGTCACACTTTATTTCCTTACGTTTTGTGGCCATTTCAGCAGCGGTCCTGCTCGCTCTCCTCTCCTCCTTGTGCTTCTCCTGTTGGCTTGCACTCCAGGCTTTTTTTGGCCACCCGAGCTCCGTCAGCAATATAAGGCCTGGCTGGCCTAATTTTATCCTGTATTGGATACCCCCTGTTTGAATTCACACACACACTCTCAACTGGGGAACCTGAGACATCAGCATGTACATGTCCCTCAGCTTTCTGAGACGCTTGCGGATCCTCAGCCAGTTGGTGGCCGACCCACAGAGGCCTTCACATGCAGTCACGTTAGGGAGGAAACTGCTTTTAATGTAACACTGATCAACAATCATGATCAATGAGAACAAGGGATGTAACACTGTCAAAATCTCAAGGTACAAAAAACCCTCGGTATCAATGGTACAATATTTATTACAATATTTGTTTAAATAAATAAAAAAAAAGACAATTAAAGACTTGGGGATGTAACATGCAGAAAAACAATTGAAATTTGAACAGTACAATGTGCAAAAAGTGCCGTAGGTGTGTACTGAAATAAATGATTGAACAATACAAATGCTCTAATCACAATTAGAGGGAAAAAAACACAGGTATGGGAGACCAACGAGTCTTTTTTATAGAATAAAAAATGCAGCAGCTGGATCATACGAACAAAAAGTCACACTCACAGTATAACATCCATTAGTTTTTGTAACCTTCTTTATGCTACTACCTCGTAGATTAGGTGCAAAAAGTCAAGCTCCAACATTGATTGTGCTCTTATTAAGAACACAGCAATCAATGTTAGAGCTTCTGTCTCCACCAGCTGTCGCTTCACTCCAGTATTCATTGATTTATACTCACAACAGGCAATACAGCGTATTCTAACACAGAAATGATTTGCTCTGCCTCATTTATCACATTTTAATTGTATGCGAGACAGAGCAGCAGACATTTTTCTGCAGGGTTTGTTGTCTGAAAATTAAGTAGCTTTTCATTTCAGCTCCCGCCGGTGTCTCTGTTGACACCTTGTAGTCTTGAACTGTAACTCACACCCTGGAGTTATGAAGATACTGATTAATGTTCACATTTGGTTCTGAGGTAAGATAATTTAAGACGATTGAAGACAACATAACATAATATAATATAACACTGATCTCCCTGCATTGCTGAAAGGGAAGAAAATAGAGATATGAGAGAGATGAGAGAAAATAGAGGGATGACCTAGAAACCATATCTGTTTTACAATAACTTAGATTATATAAGCGGAGCAGAAAAAAAGAAAAGACTATATGCTGCATGCATGAACTGTTATATACATGAATATGTAGGCACATAGAATAGATACAATAACGACATTATGTAATAAAGTATGGTTCATAATGCTGGAATCTACATGGCATTCCTCATCTGTAATTCATCCAGATGAGTTATTTTGCATCAGAACATCAGCTGCTTGCTTTTTTTTCTTTCTAAATGACACTTTTTGCAGGTGCAAAGACACACCTACTGTGTGTTTGGAGCTGCGTTTGCATTGTGTGCACCTCTCTGACAAGTTGTTTTCACTCCATCATGACACGTGAGTTTGAATGATGAAACAGTGCACATCATTGATCCGGCCGTTTCTGGGAACAGTATAGAACGACCGGCCCGAGTGTCTGCTGCAAAATCAAAGCATGTTGAGAATTACAGAGCAGTGATTTCATCCCTTCTGACTCCACAGATTTAAGCAGTTGTTCAGGGAACGGAGCCAAACAAAACCACTGTAAATCATGTTGTGGTGACATGCGTAATCTTGCAAAACCAAAATCTAGTGTCTGCCAGGTCAGTAGGAACATGCAACCCTTCTTTGCCCCTTAATCTCTTATGAAAAGTAACAATTTGCTAAAGTTCTTCTCTCTATAAAAATAACAGATGTGTGGCAACCACTGCTGCTTTCTTTGCCATTTTATGTCAGACAACCTTGAAGCAAAACACTGACCCATCAACTGCATCTAGCTCTACTGTTACAGCTCTACTGTTATTAAGACTAAAACCTTCATATTTCCACTAATTCAATTCAGAATTAGGGTAAAAATGCAGCTCTGGATGATCTTGACCTGCAGTGATAGATGCACTGTTACTATGTTTAGTGCATCTAAATACAATAAGCATTAAGGGATCAGTATGAAAAATATAAAGTATTATTTCCCTTGTGTCTCTTCTTCCCGCCATCAGTCACACACTTTGTGCTAAATGGCCGACAGTCCAGTAATCCACAGCAGTGGAAGCCCATAATCCCATCTGATCAAAGGTTGAGATTATCACAGATGTGGGAGGGGCAGAGCTGCAGATAGGAAGACAGAGAGAGAGGCTGAGCTCAAGCTTGACGGTGAGATGCAAGCCAGGCAGGGATTGGTGCACACAAATAGCCGGCCAATCACAGCAGAGGCAGGGAAAATAACAAGGCAAGGGGAGAGCTGGTGAAAGAGGGAAGAGCTATGAAAAAGCGAGGGAGAAGGTGAAATCACAGCAGCACAGAGAGGAGACCAAACAAGAAGGAGACAGGAGGCATGAGTGGAGGAGAGAGCGCTGATCACTGAGGTCTCCAGAGAGGGAAACGGAGAGAGGAGATGAGCAGGAAGAGGGGGGTGAGCAGCAGCCAGCACAGGGAACATCCATCAGCTCAGGCTCAGGCAGCCATGCTCTGAGCCCTGGAGCAGCAGGGCTACGCAGACGCTGCACAGGCCCAGTACCAGGCCTAGCTCAGCCACAAACACCGGGGCAGGGACAAAAAGAAGAAGATTCCCTACACATCAGCTGAGCACAGGAGCCATGAGGACGGCCAGGAAGGGCAGCGTGGAGATGCCTGCGTTTGTGCGGCAGCTGGTGAAAGAGACAGAGAAGAGGGTCAGCTCTTTCTTCAAGGGGAGCCGTGGAGGAGGAGCAGCAGAGGGGGAGCAGCCCGGCGAGGGGGGGGAGAAGGAGGAGGTCATCCCCAGCCCCTACCTGGACCGGCCGGTGCTGGACAAGCTGACGGAGGAGGGCTGCGCACGCTGGGGCCTCACCTACGCCCTGGGGAGCATGCAGGGCTGGAGGGCCAACATGGAGGACTTCCACAACTGTGTGCCACAGCTGGGCGGGGAGCTGGCCGACTGGAGCTTCTACGCCGTGTTTGATGGTCATGCAGGCAGCACGGTGGCACAGCACTGCTCCCAGCACCTCCTGGGTCACATACTAGCCACAGGTGAGAGATCTGGACTTAAAATGCATGAATGAATGAAAGGAATGTAGAAAATGATTCATGAATTGATACAAATGACTGATTTAATATAATGATGCTCATCTCTTTGGTTGTTTTTCTGCAATGAAAAGCTTTGTCTCATGATGACATCTTTTTCCCTTTGTTTGTGTTCTGCAAATATCTATTTTCTTCCATGAAGTGATGTGTACGTATACTAAAACACTATTATCTCCTAACATGGCTCCTCTGTTTGCCAACAGGTGGAATAGGGCCAGAGGACAACCCCGAGAGGGTTAAAGGTGCCATCATCGAAGGCTTCCTGCAGACAGACAAGCACTTGCACTCTGTGGCTCGTCGAGAAGGCTGGGAGAGAGGCGGCACCACTGTGGTGGCCACTCTCATCTCGCCCTATTACATCTACTTCGCCAACTGTGGCGACTCGAGGGCCATGCTGTGCCGCTCCGGCCAGGTTTGCTTCTCCACTGAAGACCACAAACCCTACAACCCTCTGGAGAAGGAGCGTATCGAGAGTGCAGGCGGCACCGTGTCCCTGCAAAGGATCAACGGCTCCCTGGCGGTCTCCCGTGCTCTGGGGGACTTCAGCTACAAGGGGGCAGAGAACCGGACCCCCACTCAGCAGATGGTGTCACCAGAGCCAGAGGTGTGTGTGGTGGAGCGCTCACCAGCGGACGAGTTCCTGGTGCTCGCCTGCGACGGGGTGTGGGACATTATCAGCAATGAGGAGCTGTGCGCCTTCATCCACAACCGGCTGCGTGTCTGCACCGACCTGAGGGACGTCTGCACTCAAGTCATTGACCTCTGTCTCTATAAGGTCAGATCCAATATTATTATAGCCCCTTTTAAAGACAAAGAGCTCCAGTTCCTCCACATGTAGTTCAGCAGTTTAAAAGGCAAATCCCTTTTAGTGATTATAAACACAAAACACAATTTCAAACTGAGTTACATCATTTTAATGGGCTCTAGATTTTATGTAATAACATAATTCCTCAAACTGTGACCGTGTTGAGTTGGCTTGGCTTGATCCGAAGCCTGTCATCCGTTTTTTCATTTGGAGAAAACAGCTTTTCAAAGGTAACTCAAGCACAGTTTCTGTTTGAAACTACAAACACTCAATTAATCACAATCAGTCACAATCGATATGTCTGTTGCCTATTGACTTTTCTAATACCTAACTTTTCTTACAGCTTTGATTAGACATGTAATACAAAATATTTGATACTACTACAACTAAAACTTAAACTGGGCTACCTCCTTTAAAGGATAAGAAACATTTTGTGGATGGGGAGTGCCACAGGGAGATGTACTGGATCCTCTCATTATTCTATGCATATATTATTATATATATGCTTATATAGGCTATTCAAATCTGACTTGTAGGTCTGATTATGTAATTACAGAACAACATAACTTGTTCATTAAGATAAAAACGTTTTGAAGGGTGAAGATCCTTGTTATGGCAGGGTGGATGGTTGTGTTGTGTGGTTGCTGGAACAGGGATTTGAAAATCCACCTGTGTGAAGACTTTAGCTATTTAGTCAGATATGAGCAATGATATATTGAGTCTATTAATAATTAAGTAGCAATGGGTTACAGTAGATTTATGTAACATGATACTGAGCATGGTATTTCATAATGGCACTTGTCAGGTCTAGCCAGGTTTAAATCCCCTAGCTATTAGGAACATGCTGTGAACATTTTACCTCCTTAGAGTTGTTTTGGTACATTTCTGAGCAAATGTTTGCTTATGTATTCATCCAACAGAACAAAGCAACACTTTCATCTGTTTGAAGTCATGTTTTGGTCATTTAAACACACTCGGGGGGCAACATATACATAGACTAAAAAATAAGCAGTGACTAATGCTCAGGCTTTGGTTCAGTCTCTCACGGCGGCTGCTGTTGGTCCAATAGTCTGACAGACCACCTTAAAATAGACCACAGAGGTGTCAGAACAGGTTACATGGGATTATACCAGGTTCCTATGAGGACTCATTTCCACCACTCTCTGAGATGAGAGTGTCACACGGGTGAAGGTTGATGTTCAAGAACATAGAAAAACATGCATAAAGCCTCATTTCAGACTAATGAGGAGGAGTTATTATTCTATTACAATCAGCACTTATATAAATCTATAAGATTTATGCGTGTTTGGTGTAGAGTAATTTATAAAGGAGGTAGTTTTCATCATAATTTAATTGATACCTAAGTTCCTTCTTAGTAAGAAAAACATATTCCTTCATTAAATTAATCCTGTTTAAAACCAGGGTCCTCAGGGCAATTAATAAAATAAAGTGGTCTTATTGTAAATTGAATTCTCTTTAGATTTACAGACTCATATGGGGATAAATATGGGCAACATGTGCTCTCTGTTTGGCCATCATATCACTCTGTTATGTAACAGGGCTTCAGCGTGGATTTGCTCAATGACCTCAAAATGTCACAGCTTCTTCTATACTCCATTTACATTTTCCTGCTCTGCTGCCTCTGTGTGACACTGGTGTCCAGACCTTGAGGTGCAAAATGATCTATTTCTAAAACAGCTTTCCCAGGATGAAATAATGCCTCATATGTTGACATTTGTAAGGTCAGCCATCATTACTCACCTCTGCTGACGCCGCTTCGCTCCACAGGGCAGCTTGGACAACATCAGCATCATCCTGCTGTGCTTCCCTGGAGCCCCCCAGCTGTCGGCCGAGGCACTGCACCAGGAGGCCGAGCTGGAGGACCTGCTGGAGTCCAAAGTGGCAGGTGTGTGCGTGTGCGATTACACAAAACATTAGATATATTATACCTTGATTTTGTCTTAGATTCATATTTCATGATTTGTCACAGATTTTGTCATAGATTCATATTTCAAATTATTGTCAGCTCTCTTGTGGTTTATAGTTGGCTTTTTAACAGCTCTATTTCACTAGTTTTCCATTTCTCTTGCCGTCAGTGTTGTCAGTGGAGCTAAAGTCTGATCTAATGAATTCATCTATGACACAGAGCTCCACTGTTAAAAAAAAAAAAAGGAGAAGAAGAAGAAGAAAGAAAAGAAAGAGAAAATATTATAATTTCGTCAATGAGTCACACCGCTGCAGTGGGTGTTCCTCATTTGCATGAACACATTCACCATAGTTTATTTTGAGTCATCCCAGTATTCTTGATTGAAGGTTAATGTTTAAACACATAGACTTACATACATATGTGCAGGCAGCTTGATGTATCTGAAATCACAAGTTTTTCTGACGTATGAATAAACCCACAGCTAAAAATAATCCCCCTAAAAAGAGCACAATTTGTTCCTGTTTGTGTAACGCCTATAAAAATCTATAACACCAAACTGTTCAGGGAAAATATTCAGTTTTTTTTATGAAAATAAAATGTGTTTATTTTTTTTCAGGGAAGATAAGGAAGTCAGCAATTATTAAGAGATGGACTAATATGGTGTTGTTTTTTCAAGGCTGACAATGTTAATCTTGATAAAGTGCCAGAAACCCTCTTCATTTGTCTTGATGTGTGACAGAAATCTATGATGAGCTGTGTAGCAGAGGGGAGGACCCTGACCTGCTGTCCGTCCTCACCGTCCTCGCGTCCACTGTCATCCCTGGACTACCACCAGGTGGAGGCATTCAGAGCAAGTAAGAGAACCACAGAGTGTGATTATGGGTGTGAGCATCTATACCAGGGGTGTCAAACATATGGCCCGCGGGCCAAAATCGGCCCGTCAGAGGGTCTACTCTGGCCCACAGGATGAATTTGCCATGTGTGAAAATTACATATGAAGAGACATAATATTGTTGAAATTGCATGTTTTGTTTTGTTTTTTTGAGAGATTTCAGGTTGCTCATAATGTTTTGTAAACTGATAGTTCATTAAATAAAAACATCTTAATAATGTACCTGCACCTCTTTGCACTGAAACAAAGTGAAAAAAAATTTGGTTCTCGTTATTCATAAGTTATAATGCTGTTATTTTACTGGTCCCGCCCACTTGAGATCAAATTACGCCGTATGTGGCCCCTGAACTAAAACAAGTTTGACACCCTTGATCTATACACTGTGCTGAAATTACACCATGTTATGTCTGTATGTGTGTGTTACAGAAGAAACTGTATCATTTCTGCATACTATCAACAAAGAGAGACGCACAAGCCCACAGTACCAAACGTGAGTATAATCTATATATCTGTCCAATTCTAACTATTGCTTCAGCATGCAAATGTGCAGGTGCATCTCAATGAATTAGAATATCATGGAAAGGTTTATTTATGTCAGTAATTGAATTCAAAAAGCGAAAATAATACATTATATAGATCCATTACACATAGAATGAAACATTTCATGTCTTTATTTATTTAATTTCTTTATTATGGCTCACATTTAATGAATATCTAAAATTCAGTATCTCGAAAAATTTGAATATTACAAAAAAACTATTTTAAAAAAAAGCATTTTTAATATGGCAATGAAAAGTATGTCCATCTATAGGCACTCAATACTTGGTTGGGGCTATTTGAACTACTGGAAATTGACCTTTCTATGATACTCTAATTCATTGAGATGCACCTGTAAATGTAAAAACTATGTATGTTTATCGTTATTTCTTACATGATCTGTGTGTTCAGGGCCTCGGAGCCTCCTGAGAAGCCCCACTGGATTTTATCTTCAAGGATCCACAGAGGGACTGTAATCAATGTTGATATTTACAACTGTTTTCTTCATGTGTGCAATTTGACAAAAAAAAAAAGAGAGATGATAAACAGACAGGGATGTTTGTTTACACCATGCTAACAAGTAGCATCTTGTCACAACAAATACAATGCAAATATAGATCTAATAAAGCCTGATACGTTTATATTTATACAAGAGGGACGTTTTGTAAAACTTACTCAGAGACAATGACCCAGCAACAAACCTCTGCCTCATATTCAGTGAACAGAAAGTACAGATTTCAAATGACAGCCTGTAAAACTGAATAATAAGCAACTGTGAAATTGTCCGTTTTTGTTTTTTTGGATAAAATAAGACGCGTTAGTACATGTAGGGTCGTATTATAAAGATGATGTTCTAAGAATAGATAGCCTATAATAATAAAAGGATAAGTTAAATTCTTTCCGCTTGCCTTTCATCTCCAGGAAAAAACAAATTGTGAAAGATTGTACGAGGTAGCCAAAAAACTGACAATATTTGTAAAATGCTGAGTGGGAGTGCACAAATGTATATTTTTTTCCCTTTGAAGTGACAGGCAAATAAACATTGATTAAATATTTTATTCTACTAAGTAAATAAGTCTCAATACATACACATGCACACACATAAAAAAATACATTTCACATATGATCTCAAACCCTTTTTGAAGAGGTGTTTGCTTTAAGATTTGTTTTTTGTTTTTTGTTGTTGTTGTTGTTTTAAATATATAGAATAAGATCCACTTGGATTGATTGTTGTTTGGAAAATCTGTTCTTTGTTGAAATAAAAGTTAGATTATTAACAAAAGAGTTATACAGCATGTTGCGTATTGGTGACCAGAAATGGAATAAAAGTATCAAAATACCATAAGATCTATATTTACTGACAATCAAATTTTATTTTACATAAATAAATTCTACATGTGTACATTCTGTGTAATTCTTTCTATGTTTTAAACATATTATATCTAAACACATTCTTCAATACAGTGTATGTGAAATGTATTTTTTTCATAAGTTGAATGACATGTACTGTGCTGCCTTATTCATCTTTTTTATAGTTGATAAAGCAAACAGCATAAGAGATGGGTGGTTTTGTCTGTATCATACTGATTTATCTCATGATTTCTGTGAGTAATTATGTGTATCGACATTACATGTTAAGGTCATGATTGTTTTAAACCTAAATAAATATTTGACTGACAACGTGCTGCAGTATTTTTACCCCCTCTAAAGAACTATCGTCCTCATTGCTTTGAAAATAGAAACAGACAAAGACAATTCATCAGAGCGTGACCACTAGACTGGCTGATTTTGTTCCCTGTAAGATCTCTAAGGAGGAAGCTTTTCTCCACACACTCATCACCCAAAGAGGCGCTGATGAAAATCTGCCAGAGAGATGATACAGGATGACACAGGATGGATTAAATGGGTTTTCTTGCATAGTAAAGGATCTCCTCCAGCTGGCCAAGGAGAGCCCGAATCCTGGTCGCCGCTCTGTTAATGTGATCCCGCCGGCTATCTGTACAGCACTCGTTCACATGAGGATGTCCTCCACAGGCCCCGTTTGATTAGATGTGCTCCATCGAAAACCCTGGATCTCAGCGCTCTTTCGTGATTACTGTGAATTTCAATGACGTCGTGGGCTGATGAAAGAAGATGGGTGACTTGTGAGCAATCAACAAATTAAAATGTCCCTTCATCTGAGCTCCTGTAGTGGGTTTGAGAGGCACTGTCCATCCACAAATCACAATCCAAATGTTTTATATATGCAGCTATCTGCTACCTACAGTAAGAGGAGACGGTAGCTACATGTCTGTATATGTTCTCTAATACCGACGACTACCTCGCATACAACCATATTTGTAGAGGAGGACAGGGGACGTGTGCAACACTCTTAAATCAGCAGCCCCCTTTAAGTGCTCCTTCACTGCTTCTTTCCTCTGATTGCTTTTGTATGAGCCAATCACTTCAGGACATCAGACCCCTCTTCATGGCGATGTTGAATTCTGTAAATTGCGTTCATCTTCTTGCTATCTTTCTCCTCACAGAGCAAAAAATGCAAACAATTATTTGGTGTCCAGAGTCCATGCTGCAGGTCTGCTATCATCTGCATAGACTTCCACTAACGTTGCTCTAATTAGAGGGAAATAAGTCTTTTCTCCCAGTTTTGTCTGTGTTGTATTGTGAGGGCAAATGATTGACTTTCTTGTTATCACTCAGTGAGGAAACAGGTTGGATTAGGACTCTGATGTTACACAATGTGCTGCTACCTATCCACACTAGTTTCTTGTAGGCGATTATTCATGATGGCCAAGGCCCCCACTCCACCAGAGAATCCGTTTTGGTGGCCGTAGCTCGGTCGCGGCCCCTGATGAGCTGTTTCGCTCAGCTGCTTCTGCAGCAACGCCAGAGACACCTTATTGGACACCATGAACTCATTGACCGAGATCATCTCTCCTGACAGTCGACGCCCCACATACACCCCGTCAGCCACCGCACCTGCCTCTGTCTCGCTGTCACACACCGTCTCCACGGAGCCGTCGGTGTAACGGTGTCTCCCCGCAGGGCAGTGAGATGAGATGGGCTGCACGGTGTTGCGTTTTAGGCGTTTTTGCCTGAGGTGTGCCGGCAGACGCCTCTGGGTGTGATTTTTGTTTTGTAGGCAGCGGCAGCAGAGCCCCCAGCAGCCGGGTGTGCAGCAAGAGCAGAGCTGATGCTGCCCCGAGCAGACCAGCTTACCCAGAATCCAGTTGAGCGTTTGTTTGATGACAATAGAAATGACATTGAAAAGCGAGTAGATACAACATACTCCCATTAAAATGAAAAGGCAGTTCCCGAGCCGGTAGGCTTCCTGGGACTCGTACTGCTGTCTCTGGCTGCTCACCAAGTCCCCGAAGCCGATGGTGCTGAAGGCCACGAAGCAGAAGTAGAGGGAGTCCACGTAGCTCCAGTTCTCCATGGAGCTGTACAGGGTGGAGGCACTGCATGCAATCACAATGGATGCTATTCCCAGGATCAGCATAACGTAGTAGACGGATGGTTTCCAGCCCTCCAGACTGTCCTCCTCGCCAGGCGTCTCCTCTCTGCTCGACATCACCCGAACTCCGCCACACCTCAGCCGGCGCTCGTGACACCAGCGCATGATGTAAGCCAGCATCGTGATGATCCTCTCCAGGAAGAGGTTGAAGAAGAGGATGGTGGCGGCGCAGCCGATGAGGCCGTAGAAGATCAAGAATATCTTTCCAGCGATGGTCGCTGGTGTGGTCATGCCAAAGCCTTGAGAACACACATACGTGCAATAAAAGGGTCAAAGGTCATGGTTCACAAACAATATGTTCTGGAGTTAGTATCCCAGGAGAAATGTGTTGAAACTTGTGTTGAAGATTTAAGAAGGGATCTAAAATGTTTTAAACGTGACGTCTTACCTATAGTGGAGACCACAGTGCCCACAAAGTAGAAAGCTCCAGAAAAGTCCCAGCGGGGCCTCAAAGCGTCCACTCTGATCCCGGCTCCATTTGCCTCCTCGTATTGCCTCAGCAGAGTGTGGAGGGCGCCCAGGTTGACCCTGTACCGCTGAGTGAAGTTGTCCAGCTGCTGTTTCCAGAGGCGGCGGGCGCGCAGCTCAAAGGGATGCTCCAGGGCTGAGAAGATGGCCGCCCCACAGAGCAGGTAGAGCAGGATGAGCCCGGCGAGGAGGCAGAAACGGGCGTTGTCTTCCTTCATGGGCGCCCTGGGGCAGCAGCAGCCGCCGCCGCCGCCGCCGGCAGCAGCAGCAGTAGCAGTAGCAGCAGCAGCAGCTCTCCTCTGAGCCATGAGCACAGCAGCAGAGCAGATACAACACTGCAACAACATGCACTGTTTCTGCCAGCGCCGTCAAGTCACACACTCACACTGTTTGTTACATGCACCGGCAGCTGCATGCACTCACCATATGAAACACTTTTACAGTTTACATGCACAGTGGCACATCTGACTATAAAATTACATTAGTACTGAAAAACATCTCATGGAGCAGGATACTGGGGGCTGCTTTGAGTGTTTAGAGGATAACTGATGCATCTGGAAATAATAGCCTGCAATAAAACAAAAAGAACACATATGTCAGCAGTAAGTTTATTAAAATGTTAATATTTTATTATAATATTTAATAAAAATACATTCTTTTTTCTATTAATTATTAATCTTACTGACAACATGACACCAATGTGAGATATTTATGCTAAGAAAACATTAAATTCATGAAAACAGTTGTAGTCATTAGCAGTTTATCATATGCATTTCACATGCAGATCAATTAGTCAAAGTTTAATTAAGGGGGTAAAAAAAAACAAAAAAAACACTTGATACCTGTTTCACTGACAGCAGGGTCGGTTGCCTGAGCGTCGCCGGCGTGCTGTGCTCCATCCATGCATCTGTTGAACAATGACCAGGGGAGAGGAAGCCTCTGGAGTTTTTTTTTTTTTTTTTTTTTTTTTGTGCAAACTGAGAGGCTGTCTGATGTTTCATCTGTCAAACACTGACATCATCACTCCCTTGCCCACACCCTCCATCTTTGAGCACACCCTGATTGGTGCAGTCACCTCTTCATTTTAAAAAGCACTGCCCTTTTCTCCCCGAGCCTCCATCATCACGCCTCGTATCAACTTCTCCTGGCAGGAGCCACAAGTGGGAAAAGGTTTGTGTTAAATAAATTCATAAATTGTCCCTGAATTCCTAGTTCACATCGACCTGGGAGGTTCAAACCCTGATTAAGCGAAATTAATTTTGAGCAGTGGCACAAATATTAGATAAATAGCCTATCATGTGTGCAGAAGCTCATCAATCAGATCAATAGGAGGAGGTGTGAAGACCACAGATCTTGTTCTCTGTTTACTTTGGTCAAGACACTGACTGAAAACCATCCCAGTGGGGTCAGCAGCTCAGTGTGTAGGGGCTGTAGTGGTGCTGTGCAGCTTGCAGCCCTTCTGAGAGGGGCTTTTTGTTGTTGCTGCAGACTGTGTGGGAGGATTTGTTGAGCGTGACTTTCAGTTTCTCTGTCTGTTCATCCCTTTAATCTTGTCTGAGGCTGCAGGCGAGGGCAGGGTTCCCTCTGGCTGAGTGACAGGAGAGGACAGGTGTGGAAGACAGAGAGCACATCTGCCTTCATCTCACCGCTCCAGTTCAATTCATATCTTCATCGGTTCAGATTCAGAGCACTGCTTATTAGACACTTTTACATGATATTTTAATTACAGGTGCATCTCAATAAATTAGAATATCATGAAAAAGTCAATTTCCAGTTGTTCAATAGCCCCAACCAAGTATTGTGTACCTATAGATGGACATACTTTTCAGAAAGCCAACATTTCCATATTAAAAATGCTTTTTAATTTATTTATGTTTTGCAATATTCAAATTTTTTGAGACACTAAATTTTAGATCTTCATTAAATGTGAGCCATAATCATTACAACGAAAATAAATCAAATAAATAAAGACATGAATGAAATGTTTCATTCTGTGTATTGGATCTACATAATGTATTAGTTTCACTTGTTGAATTGAATTACTGACATAAACTATTCCATTATATTCTAGTTTATTGAGATGCACCTGTACTTTCTGATGGATCAAATAGCAACCACTACCTAACATAAAATATGTTTTTAGATATCAATCTTAATTGTTTAGTATAAATCTAGGAAAATAAACAGTATAACCTCGTATAGCCACATTATATTGGCACACAATTAAAACCGTTACACAATGAATGCAAATGTAGAAATAGTAGAAATACTGTGGTAATTCATTTCTTTACCGCTCTGGTAAACAATGCATACTGTTTATCCACTGGTGCTTCCTTTGGGCCTGCTTTGTTTGGTAGATAAACAACAAGTAGAGCTGAGATTTTTTGTTTTTTTGATCAAAGCTTGATGGCGAGAAAGTTTCACCCACGTATTGATGATGCTGCTGCTAGTAAAGTCAGGGGGTGGGCGTTTTGTCAAGAGCCTATAATTGTTAGTCCACAGGAACCACCGGCCTAAACTGGTCAGATGTGACATTATTCATAGTTTAAATGTATTAAGTGCTAGAAAGATCCAAGGGCTTTAGACATATTTATTGACTTTAATCTTAAATCTAGTCCTCACTCATAAAGAGTGAAATTACTTCCTGTCGAATTTGCCACTTTCCAGTAACAATGTATATCAAACCGTGACACATCCAGTATCAAAGCCCTCTAAAATAATATGTAAAACATTAAAATATTCAAATGAAGCATTTAAAATTTACAGGACAATGATTTTAATTAGCTGAAGAAATGCAGAAAATAACAGTCCACTTCATGGCATCAGAGCTTTAGCACCATTTTAATGACAGCGTGACATTTAAACCGATCGTCTCCAGCCAGAGAGTTTGGACATATTTTTTAGCATATAATCGCTAGTGCTAGTGTTTCTTGAAATAATGAGGAGTCATCTCCCGACTGCAGGGTCAGGCTGCTCCTGCAGAGGCTGGAGACTGTGATTGTGTTTTGTTCTGGTGCAGTGCAAGTGAGCGTATAGGTCTAATCAACAGTCACAGTGAGTGGATATATACTGTACAAGGTTATTGGTCAGGCAGCGTGGAGATATTTATTGTTTTGTGTTTTTAAAAACGGCGTGTTTTCATTTTTACACCCTTTTACTTTTGTTTGTTACATTAATGGAGTTCATTCCACAACCGTTTCAGAGGCTAATCCATCTGCAGTTGTTCATTTCTATGGGTGTATAAAGTTTGTTTGTGTTATTTCCACACATTGTATTTGGCGTTCAGGTCAGTGGCAGCATGCTGGCCAGGATGTCAATGAGGTTGTCCAGACCCCACAGGTAGCCATCCTCTCGATTGCCCTCCACCCAGGGAGTGCGGTGGTCCAGTGTGAGCTGCGGCGGCAGGGACGCTGTCTTTGCAAAGTCAATCATCCAGACTCCAGTCCTGCCTGTCCAGTCGTGAACAAACAGTAAGGAGCTGCCCACAACCTGCAGGGAAACAGCTGTTAAGAAAAATGATAATGTACTATATAATAATCAGCCGAGACAAGCCGACACACAGACACAGGCCTGAAGACACATTATACATTTACAGTGAAGCTCTTTTCTCCCTTACATCTGCAAAATCTTATTCACAACATCTTAATCACTGTTGTTCACTGTTGCACAACTAACCTCATGTGTCCTGAAGAAGTCGGACGCCTCCAACACCTGACGCAGCTGTTTCAGCTGTCTCAGATAACCCCACTGACGGGAAAGACACAGATATTTATTATTTATTTATATAGTAGATTTATCCATTTATTTATTTATTTATTTATACAAAGTAGGGAAGTAGAAGCAAACAAAGCCGGTAAACATCACACTCACCATAATGTGCGTACTGGATTCGACAAAGTTGTCCAGAGCTTCTATCACTTGCTCTCTGCTTTTGGTTCTTTTGAAGTTTGTGTGACATTCATCATTTGCCTTCTGCAAGGAAAAGTACGGATTACAGCACTGGAAATAAAACATGTGTACCAATAGAAAATAAACATTTATTTATGCAAAATAAAACAAACTACACTGTTTACTAGGCAATTGAATCAAGTCAACTGGACTCTACTCGAACTGAAGAAGCCACTTGGATAAGGGGGCGAAACGTCTTCAAAGACAAAAAACTAAGTCCAGTTGACTTGATTTAATCGCTTAGAGATGCCTTTGACCTGGACAAATGAGAATTTGCACAGAAACTACACTGTTGCCAATAAAGTTGGAATAAAATATCTTTTTTTTTTTACCTCTTCTCGTGAAATGATTGTGACAATGTGATTAATTCTTGATAAACAAAGTGTAAATCTTCTTAAAACCTTATTGACCAATCTCTTCCAAACATATCACTGTGAAAATTAAACCACAGTTAACCTTCATAATAGGAATAAAAAAAGAGGAATGCGTCTGAAAAAAACAAAATTATTTCAACTTGATGGGCAACAGTGCATAACGACCGTCCTTTCAGAGCATACCCTGAATCCTTCGATGCGAAACCCCAGAGTTGCCGTGGAGCTCAGCGTCTCTCTCCACTGCATGTACCTGGTCTTCAGCACCGCCTGCTGGGCTCGCTCCTGCACCGTCGGGGCCTCCGGGTCCACCGCCACCATCTTCTCGTACATGTCGTTACGAGGCTGGGGCCGCTCTCGGGCCATGTGCAGCTCCTCCTCCAGGTACGTGCTGTGAAGGACAGTGGCTCATTGTCTTTATTGTGAATGGAGCATAGTAATTGTATTAAAGACTTATTTGCAACCATGACAAAACCAAAGCTTTGCAGAGGAACATAATCCTTACACACAGTATGATTTAAATATCTTTTTTAAACACATAAATAAAGCTCTTTTCCTATGTACACTAGTACATTAAACTACTATTAGATTTAATGACGTCTTATAATGTTGTCTGAGCTCAAGCTGTGCCTCTGTGAATAAAATACTAGCTATCTTGAACAACTGTTTCTCTTTTTTTGCTTGTTTTATGCACACAATATTTCTCCTCATCTTGCCCAGTTAAAACTCACCGGCTGCCCATCTTGCAGTCCATGATGGCAGGTGTGTTGAAATGGGTCAGCAAGTTATCCATCATGTTGTAATCCTGCTTGTCCCGCTGCACCACGCCGTGGTAGGCTGGAACAAAGGGCCTCAAAGTGTCCTTCATCAGCCTGAGGTAGCATTGTTGTTCTGTCTTACAGAACCTCTTCAGCAGTGTACCATAATCCCCCACATGAAAGCTCCCTGCAAAAGACGAGGAAGGAAGTAAAAGAATCACATTGAATTATTTTTTAATCAAAATTAGACTCGCCGAGGAGAACTGTGAAAGAGGAGTAAGGTCAGATGAACAAACCTGCATGTCCGACCACTTGCAGCCACTGCTGAGGTTTCTTAGGAGTCATAGGAACGAGAGACGACGTCCCGAAACTTTTGTTTTTCTTCCATGCAGAACTCTGCATGTGACGACAAAAAAACACCCTCAGGCCGTCATTCCTCAGCACACACACACACACTCTCTCACTCTCTCTCTCCTGGTCACACTCATGTGCTGCCTGTGTGTTTTTGTGTGTCTTCACGGACAGGCAGCAAGGACCTCAGACTTCAGACTCAGTCGCTCAGGTTTTTCAACTTATGGGTGAACAACGTCTCCATGGAAACAGCCTTTCATTAAGACTGAGTTAGGACTTGTAGAGGGCAGGGTCAGCTCTGGTGTTATGCAAAAGGTTTATCAAACATTGACAGGGAGAAGTTGTTTTCTACTGAAAACTGCTATTAAGCACTTACCCAAACACATTGAAGGTTGAACACACTGTGGTATTTGTCTTACTGGTGGAAGATCATGAAAAAACTAACTGTGCTGTAATTTTAAATATATATTTTGTCCTTTACATCTCAGAGGGAATTCCCACCCAAAGTTTTACATGTACAACATATGATCAGTTTTTCAAATATGATGCTCTGTTAAAGATAAAACCATCCAAAAGTATAAAACCAGTTTAAGTTGGTGGCATTTTGGCCAACTACAACAGTAAATGCTGCTTAAAAATGAATGACACTTATAATAACCCAGAACTTCATACAAACACAGTTTTCTGAATAAAGAGGACTTGAACTTTTGATACTACTTGAAGTACATTTTGCAGTGTTATTAAAATTCTGTGAGTCAGTTTTGTAAGTGGAGGACTTCTCCTCATAAAGGATGTTCTTTTTTATGTTGAAGTGAACAAGTGCAGCATCTTCCTGCTATTTCCTTCTATGAGTGAAGTTAAGCGCTGATCCCACTCGCTTGTTTTGAATAGAAGAGCCAAGAGGAATTATTCCTCACAATAAAAAAAAAAAAAAAAAGGATCACATGTTAGATTCCATAATTAATGAGAGTATTTGACAGCAAATATTAAAAAGAAATGTTTTGTCTGTGACCAAATATTTGGCAATAATTAAATACATTTATATAGCCTATTAATTTTCAGCATCTTCTCCACTCACACTCGCAGTGACGATGTGTGTTTTCAGTTGCTGGTCCAAAACTGTGGAATAATTTGCTACATTCAGTTCATTCTTCACTCTCAATTAATATCCCATCTCTTTCCCAAATTTAATTTATTTCCTATTTCTTCTTTTTATCTTTTTTATTCTATTTTACCTCATCCATTTTTATTCTATTTTATCCTACTACACCTGTCTATTTTACTTCATTGTATCTGTTTTCCCCATTGCAAATGATTGAGTGTAAGATAGCGTTTCCCCAATGTCTCTAAAATCCAATGTTCTAAAAATTATTGTGTGAATGTATATGTATTTTTTATCATGTGAAGCACTTTGAGCTGCCATGGGCATGAAAAGTGCTATACAAATAAACCCTAATTGAAAGCAATATATTTGGCATAGTACAAATCCTCCATCATCCTCTGTTTTTTTTGTTGTTGTTGTTGTTTTACCGACTGTCTTTAAATGTTCTTTCTCTCTGTCTTTTTCTCTCTTTTTATATTATTTTGGTCATAGTTGTTCTTGTGTAAAGCATTTTGGTCAACATACATTTGTTGTTTTTAAATGTGCCCTGCTATAAATAAAGCTCGTTCACGACCAGTAGGTGGCGGCGGCGCGCCTCAGCGGTGACGTCACAGCGACAGCGCAGAGGGGTGAAGAAGAATTTAACGGTTCCCGGTTGTTGAACCGCTGCTGCCGCTGCACCTCCTCCTCCTCCTCCTCCTCCTCCTCCTCATGGAGCCGCCGGTCGGTGCTTTATCAGACTGATCTGGGACCGAGTGCAGCGAGTGAAGTGAACCCCCCGGTCGGTCGGGCGGTTCTGCAGTTTCACCGACTCAAACCACTGCGATGTTGTGTTTCTACCGAGCGGCTAACAAGTGCTAACAAACAACGGAGCTGCTCCGCCGCGGATCAGAGGTAACGTAACGTGATTTTTGCTTGGCCGTTACTCACAGAGAAACGTTACGTGGTTCACGCGCAGATAGTTTTTGTAAAAAATAAAATAAAATAAATACAACTACCCAGTGTTGATAACTAACTAACTAACTAACTAACGGTAACGTCCGTGCTAGCTGACTTTGGCTAACATTAACGTTGCCAGGGCTGCTGACCTAGTAACAGCACAAGAGCAGAATAATTAATAATAATATTATACAGAAGAGTCGACCATTAAACGAAATTTCATCGTAGTTTAACACTGTAGCTGTTTTTAATACAAGGTTGGCACAGTGCGGTGGTGAGAGACCGGTTTAATACAGATTTACATGTCACTGTCTCTTTCACTCTTGCACAGGAGAAAGTGAAGTCAAGCGCGAAATCGTAAATCACAGCAGCAGCACTGTAACTGCAGCGAAACGGGGAGAAAAAAAGAGTTACTAGCAACTTACCAAGTGAAAAGCGACTTAATGCATTTGCTGTTCAGTCGTCGACATATGCTGCTCTCAGTCTCAGCCATCGACCACAACTTTTTTCAATAAAAAAAAACGATGATGGCACCTTTTAAAATGAACCCCGCCTGCTCGCTAGCGCCGCCCGCGGTGTGTTATTATGACCACAGACTGTATGGTTAGGATGGAGAAAACCACAACACTGATAAGGAAAACCTTCAAATAATCAATACACTGACTCCGTTTTTGTGATTATAAATACCGGTAATCATAGTTACATTAATAATAACAGATATCCGTCCTATCATGCTCTGCTTTTGCAAGTAAATCTTTTGAATGTGATAAAAAAACAAACAAAAAAAACTGTAAAGCTGGAATCAAATGCATGAAGCTATACAATGTAAAATTATGCACTTTATAAAACAATATTGTGAGTGAAACGAACTGAAAAATGATGTTTACTTTTTAGCAGTGTGTTACAATGGATAACTATTAACAGATATCCATCCTCCAATCATGCTTTATATTTGCAAGTAAATCTTGTGAATGTGATTAAAAACAAACATGTAAAGGTGAATGCAAATACTTAATATAATGCGCTTTCAAAAACAATATTGTAAGTTAAATGAACTGAAAAATATAGTTTACTTTTTATCAGTGTGGCTCAGAAATGAGGCAAATTACAGTCGTTTCCATTTTAATTTATCTTGAGAGCCTCTTTACACCATTGGCGCTCAGGTTTAGGTTTATCCAGGTTTATCAGATAATTGATACGATCATGTTGGCTTCATCCTGGCTCTGCTGCATGGTGCAGGAAATCAAAATTTTCTCACGCTATTGAAATCTATTGTTCTTAGTCAGGTTGGGCTTTAGATCTCGTTTGTCTCTAGATCTCAGATGTATGTACCGGTAGCTTTTATTCCAGTTGCTTGTAATCCATAGAAATCAATTATTTCTTCTGCACAGATCCAGAGCAATGGAGCAGGGCTCTGAGGTGATGGAGGACATTGTGTTTCGGGGGGTGGAGTTTTCTGTGAAGATCGAGGTGGACCAAGGTTCACTCATGGTCGAAATCTCGGACTCAATGACAGCGGATCAGTGGAGGGGGGAGTTTGATCCTGCATGTAAGTAACATAAAATGAAAATTTACAAAATGAAAAATCCCCCACTCACACCATTAATATGTATGTATTTATTTATTTTTCAGACATTGAGGACCTCACTCGAAAAACTGGTAACTTCAAGCAGTTTCCCATTTTCTGTAGCATGCTGGAATCAGCTGTTAGACAGGTACGTTTGCCGTTGCACTCGAATAGAAATTAAAAAAAAGAAAGAAAATAGAGGTGGTAGATATTAAGTCAGTGGAAGGATGCGAAGCTGTGGAGACACTGACAGCCACACACACACACTCACACACTCACACTCTTGCTCCAGGCTGTGTGAGCTGAGGCGAGACTCATTCATTCGAGTTCAGTGTTTCCACTTGAGCGAAAAATGTGCAGTTGTCCCGAGCTGTCTTGTTCCCTTTCTCAAATTCATGAATGTACAGGAGCAGGGGCTAAAAGGAGAGAGGCCCTGGAGGAATATAGGAGTAACAATTGGATTTATGGGTACACTGTGAAATCGGTGTCAGCCGAACTGTCGTATACACACAAGCACAGCAAACGCACACACATGCAACCTTTTGTGTGGGCAGTTCAGACGAACAGCAGTACCGTCAAGGTCTTTGCACACCAAGTCAGTTTTTCTATATCGTCATCCGACAAAAATAGTTATCCACACACAGACACCTAACACACTGAGTCTGATGCGTTTTATGACGATACCTTTTTATTTTCTGGTCCAAAATTCGCAAAAGTCGTCACGCAGTGAGGATGCTCGTGTGGTCCCATTGAAAAATCAAAAGAGAAAATGAAAACATTGGGTCCATCCTATCGGGAGAGGACCTCAAGAGCAAAGGGACCTGCTTGTAAAATATCCAGATCGCTTCCATAGTTAATTTTATGTCAGTGGTCCAGTTTGATAGATTATTGATTGTTAGCTCAGCTGGAGCCACACATTGAAAAGAAGATGACCAATCAGCAAACAGACTTGAAACACTGACGTGAGTGGTTAGAAAGGATTTTCACAGATGCAAAAAACACAGAAAATCATACCTGTTCCAAAAACTTTAGTGACTGACGAACGTTTCAGGAGTCGGTGTATAAACATGATCGACACAAGTTGAGGTTGAATGTATTTTTAAACATGCAGCAATTTGGGACGAAAAAAATGGACTTGGTGTGCAAAGGCCTTCAGTCGGACGGTTAGAAGCAGGGTTTGAAATTAACTTTTTGACCTACTAGCCAAGTGGCTAGTAGGTCAAAAAAGTTACTCGCCAGACAGATTTTTTACTAGCCAAAACCAACAAGTTGCTTCACTATTGTATTTCGACATCAAGTTATATAGCAGTCATAGTTGTACCATATAACAAGTCATCCTGTTCTTCTCAATCAATTGTGCTCTGTAGACGATGACCTTTCAACTTTTCTGGAATAACAGTAGTTTATGTGTGGCGGCCTGCCACAGGCTCTCACAGAAGAAAAAAATAAAATAAAATATATATATATATATTTTTTTTTTTGATGACTTTCTTTAATGGAAGCAATTTCACAGGTAGCAACATGACAGTAACGTAACAGAGAAGACTTCCATTCTTCCGTTTTTTCCCCAGTTTTTTATCCCTCCCACAATCCCACCCCACTCAAAGAAGAACAGTATAATAATAATTTTTAAACAGCGCTTCACCAACTCTCATCTCTGCCAGTCAGTCCACCTGCCGTCTCTCTCGCACGCACGCACGCACACACACACACACACACACACACACACACACGCGCGCACGCACATACACACACAGACACGGGCGCATGGACAGTTGGCACTTTGCCGCTCGTAAACGTTAAATGCGCTATATCGCGCTGATTGTACAGTGTTCAAATACCACCCCCCACCCCCCCGTCCGTCCGTCGGATAGTCCGACCACCGACTCCGGCGTGCTAACAGCTAACAGCTGTGCTACAGCAGCTGACTGAGCCTCTGGAGCCGCGGCTCGGCTCACGTTAACTGGGCTCGGTGCGTTCCTCTCGGTCAGCTGTAAAGCAGCAGCGGTCTGAGGAGCATGATGTCCGTCACGTGTCCCGTTATGCGCGACTAAGTTGTGACATTGTCAGGTGACTATAAACTTATAATACACTGGGGGAAACCCTGGAAACAGATTGGGAGTCTCTTTTTTTCTAGCTCGCCAAGTGGCGAGACAGTTAAAAATCTGTCTCGCCACAGAGAAATCTGGGTCGCAAATGGCGAGTGGCGACCGCTAATTTCAAGCCCTGGTTAGAAGCTAAACAGAAACGTATCTTAATGTAACTTAAATCACATTAGATAGATGATTCTCAATTGAGATTTGAATTTCTTTGTGTATTGTAACGGCGCACACACAAAAAATGTGTATATAAAATGTGTTGTATACCTTTCTGTTTTCCAAGATCTTTTTTTTTCTGATGTTACATAGTGATTGTGAGTTGTTGTTTTTTTTCTGCAGACGAGTGATTCGGTGACACTTGACCTGTTGACCTATGCTGACCTGGAGCTGCTGCGCAACAGAAAAGCAGGAGTGGTCAGTCGCCCTCGTGGCCACCAGCAGTCGTCTGCGCTCACTGCCAAACGATATCTGATCCTCATATACACGGTGGAGTTTGACAGGTTTGTGTCTCTGTGGTGACGTTTTATTAATGCGTTATGTCCACAGGTTTAGTTTTGTGCCTCACGTGCCAACTCTTTGGTCTTTGCAGGATACACTACCCGCTGCCGCTGCCCTATGTGGGTAAGCCGGACCCAGCTGCCCTGCAGAAGGAAATCAGGAGCCTCAGGGCTGAGCTCAGCGCTCTCACCTCTCATGGAGTTGACAAATCTGCACAGCTCGAAATACAGCGGCTGAGAGCAGAGTGGGTTGCATTTAATCTTTGTCACTCACTGCGATAAATGTTGAGTGGATGTGGCACTTTTTTTTTCTTTTTTTGATGTTGTGTGTGTGTGTGTGTGTGTGTGTGTGTGTGTGTGTGTGTGTGTGTGTGTGTGTGTGTGTGTGTGTGTGTGTGTGTGTGTGTGTGGTGTGTGTGTGTGTGTGTGTGTGTGTGTGTGTGTGTGTGTGTGTGTGTGTGTGTGTGTGTGTGTGTGTGTGTGTGTGTTTTTTCAAGGCTGGCTCTGGTGAAAGAGGAGAAGGAGGCCATGGCCAAAGTACTGGAGCGACTGCAGATGACTTCGAGTGGTTCCACACAGGGGCGAGAGGACTGGAGGGTCAGAGACGCGGTCAGGACGTTAGAGGAACAGCTCGTCAAGGAGAGAGCCAAAAGTCAACGCTCGGCGAGCAAGAGGTGCCAAGAGCAGCGACTCCTAATAGAGCAGGTGGATCTTCCGCTTCTCACAGTAGCAGTCTGAAAAAAAGATTAATGTTGTTTCAGTGTTACTCACAGGGTTCGTACGTTTTGAAAAAAACTGGAAAAGTCCTGGAAAGACGTCGCCTCCGAGATGTAGAATATGTATTATAGAAGATAAACACACATTTCAGGAAAGAACAGACACGTCCTGTGATTTCCAGTCTCCTTTAATATTTAATAGAGGGAGGACAATACCTGACAGTAGTATTCTCAGCTGTCAGGTCTTGTCCCACCCCTGCTGTCAAGGGTAGGCTAAATATAATAAGGGATGGGTACCTTTCACATTTGAATCGATATGGTACCGATACTCGGATTTCGTGTTTATGTGTGGTAATTAAAGTTATTTTGTCTATAAAAAAGAAAAAGTCAAAATTCTGAATTTTGAATATTTATTTCGCAACAATGTCACAACTCCTCAGCCTTTAAGAGTATTTTATGTTTTAGGGATGGGAAATGATTTTCGAATAATCGAATAGTCATTCAATGAAAAGAAATTGAAAAAGAAATTCGGTACTGCTTCTCATTTCAAATGACAGACGAGAGAGAGAGAGAGAGAGAGAGTGTAAGAGGTGGTGGTGGGGGGCTCTAATATTCGCATCAGACAGACCCATAGACTAGCCTATCCACTCTTACTGATGCACGCGACTCGAACGTGCGTTCAGGTACCGAAATGTGGTTTGACTTCCCATGAATCGATACTCGGTACTTTCGTGAGAATTCGGTCGGTACCAATAAAAGAACCGAATTCGGTACCATCCCTAAACATAGTAGATACAAGGCTGAAAATCACAGTACATGTCTGTTCTGATGATACAAGTCAGCGGTGTAAAACTCAAGCATGTGGGAGCCTCCTTTTATATTTAATAGAGGGTGGGACAATATCTGAAAGTACAGTTCATCACAGTTTAGGGGTCATGTGTAGTCATGGAAATGTGTTGGCTTCATGTGTATGAATCCCCGTCCTCAGCTGCTTCTAACCATTTCTCCCCCGTCCTGGCCAGTTGGAGGAGCTGAAGGCATCAGAGTGCGCTCTCCGTGTTCGTGTCAAGAGTCTCACCAGTGAGCTGGCGTTACTACGGAGAGGGTTAGACACTCTAAGCGTGTACTATATCTTTACTTCCTCTCTCTTTCATTCATTCATTGACAATATGGATTTTAAAAAATTTAAATCTGAACCGGTTCACGTGCTTAGATCGTACCATCTCTTTGTGTCAGCAGCAGAGTGACTCCTGTGTCCGGTCACGTCAGCTCTCGAGTCGACGGGGAAATCTATCGCTCTCTCTCCCGCGAGAGGAGGCCGGGATACGGGGCGGTCCGGGCTCGCTCGGGCTCTAGAGAACGCGTACAGGACCGAGTGCAAAGGTCGGAAGAAAGAGGAAGAAGAGCGGATTCCTCAGGACCTCGCGCTCGCATACCCAGGCCATCGCCCTCTCCCACCGGTACCGTCTCTGCTTGGATTTTTTTGTAAATCAGTCAAATGTTAAGAGACTTTGTTATGTTCGAAACTGAGTGATAATGTGTTTTATTCCCGCTTGTTATTGTCCAGGGTCTCGGGGACCACGCTTCGATCCGACTGCGTACATCCAGGACAGAAGTCGCAGACAGAAAGAGGCAGAACTCAAAAAGTTGGTTCCTGTTCTTCTTTTCTCCCACAGTCCATCAGGATCACTGTGTCAGGTTTGTGTTGACAGTTGTAACCGCGTCTTCTGTGTCAGACAGAGGAAGGTGCGGAGGGATATGCTGACGTCACCCATCATGCCCGAGAGGGGGCGTTCACGCTCCAGAGAGACGTATCCTCACTTGACCCGGTCGGGCAGCAGAGGCAGGAGTTTATCTGTGGAGCGGAGAGGGAGCAGGAACTCGTCTGAAAGCTCGTTAGTGGACATGGATGAAATGGCCAAAAATTTGTTCAGGTGATGGGATGAACTCTCACCGGGTTGTGTGAAGTATCCGTTGTTTCAGGTGGTTATTTTAACATCAGTTGTTCTATGTTTTACAGAGGAAGAAAACAGACGTACAATGGACCCAGTGTGGTGAGTGACATTAATGTACCTCTGGTTCACTGTTTACTGCTGCTCCCTCATTTATACTGTATGTTAAACGGTAAACTTTTTACGTTTTACATCATGTTACAGTCCATAAATCCCATGAAAAGACCAAATACAATAATGTGTCCATCCATTTCCTTTTTGTGTGTCCCCCCCCCCCCCCATGTCTGAGCACCATTGTTTACAAAAGAAAGTGCAAAATCATGTTCATTTGTGGATTAATACAGTAGTGAGTATTTACAGCAGGAGCGTATGTGGGATTGACTCAGACATAAACTAGTGCCCATGTTTGTTGAAGCTGCATAGACGACAGTGGAGCTCAGATAAACACAGATCAGGGCAGACGCAGCAGTGACTCATGATGGTTTTGGTATTTTCATGAGATTTTTTGAGTTAGAAAATGTAGGACATCACCAGCTGCACCCTGAAACGTGCAATTTATCTGTTTCTAGTCAAAAGGATGCCTTTTATCCAGGAAGCCAATGTGCAGCACACCAACACACAGAATGAAAGACAAAGGTAACTCATGATCATTTTACTGAAATTGTTGCTGAAATATAATTATTCTAACCATGTAAGTATTTATGTACCTGACAAAACCTGATAATTTTCTCTCCGTCTACAGAGAGCTCCATAGACACGGGTGCCGAGCTGTCGGAGATCGATGCCAGGCTGCAGGCGCTTCAGGAATACATGAGGGACCTGGATACGGGACACTGACGCAGCTCGGAGCTCAGACCGAGGAACAGGTCGAGCTTCAGACAATGAACCTCTTCAAGTGTGTTCATGTGAGACACTAAACTTTCCTCTGGAGGGTCGACTCGGACTCCCCGGAAACTACAGCCATCACTGTGAAGGACTCATTTTTTGTGGACTGAATTTATTTTTTTTTTTTAAATATACCAAGTTTTTATTAATTAACTTAATGTGTGACTGCGTCTGGGAGTAGTTTTTATCCTTTTCTCTTCAACACCTCAGCAAACTGACCTAACTAGTGCATACATGAAAAGAAAAGATTTGGCAGCACCTTAGTTGGTTAATATTTAAATTCTCCTTTTACTCGTTGATGTTTTCTCATCTTCCAGATCCTTTATTTTTATTTTTTTTAAATACATTTTAACATGCAGGTGGTGAAGTGGATCAGTCCTTTTTTTATGTAATTGCATATCTATGTCCATATCTTGTGGGATGCAACTAACAATTCATCACTATTTATAAAATGTTGGTTGCTTTAATTATTCAGAGGGGAAAAAAATCTAAATTAATATTATTCTTGTCTGTCAAACAGTCCAAAACCCAAACATGTGAACTTCACAATTATATAAAATAGAGGAACTAGCTGTGATATTTCCAAGCCTAAAACAATCATTTTTGATTTTTGAAGTTTAAATTTTTATTTTATCAGCACTCAAGTTTTCTCCCAGTGTCCACGGATGCAAATATCAAAGCCTATTGTTGTTAACCACAGACTTCTGAACCTGTGATAGACTGGAGTTTCTTCCGCCCAGTGCATGCTGGGACATGGCCTGAAACTCAGTGACCATGTAGCTGAAATGAGCGACTGCATTTCACTACACAGTTTGGTGGGTTTTTGTCATTCCTCCCAAAGTCTTGTGTTTTCCATCCGTGTAGTTTATTTTTCACCTTGAACTCAACGTTATCAGTGCATTTACAAACATTATCATTGAAACCATCCTGACCTTTAACTTGCTGATCCACTATAGTGGACCTAATTATCATTTAAGAGTTTTATGCCAAATTACAACAGGAAACTCATTAATCCAAATACGGTAACACTGATACCTTTCATGATGCTGAAGCTGCTGTATTTGTATGTGCACGGAGACTGTTACTAAAATCCTTTCCCCAGTCTTAATTCCTTTTATACCACTTTAAATTGTAATTTATAAGAAAGCTGTCCTCTGTGTAAAGATTTTTTTTAATGTATGATCCTTTCCAGGCCTGTATAGTTTTATACAAACTGCTTTCCTATGCACTTGTGTCAGCTGCAGTTGAGCCGGAGGGAAACCTTGAAGGGTTTCCACCACTGCAGCTGCCTTGGTTTCATTAATTAACAAATAAACTTGTGAGCATGGAGCCTTCCTCTCGGGGGAGCGACTCAAGAGTCTGAACAGCTGCTCCCTTACTGCTGGGATACTTGTGTGAGAGATGCGATCATCTTCTGTTGGTTAAAGTCATGAGGAAGGTTAACGCAGCATTAACCAACTTGGAAACTGTGCAGCAGCATACAGTTTTAAAGACAATTGTATTTTTGAGAAGTGGTCACATTATTACGTAAAACACTCCAGAAGAGATTTTTTTTTTTTTTGCGTCAACCTGCCCGGCTCAAACTGATGGCTCACAAACTTTTCAGAAAATAACTCCCAGAGAACGAATTTCAGTTATTTTGCTAATTTATTAAAGAATTTCAACATCTCGTAACAAACATATAAAACGTTAAACTTAAGAAAAATGTAAGGCATGAGTAGTAAACATTCCTGTTTCAAAGCCACCAAAGTCATGTCCTCATGTAATATTAGTAGAAGCAACAGAAAACTCAAACAGTGTTCGCCTTGGCTCTTGTCTGTATAACTTCACTACGTGTGCTATGAAAGTTAAAGTGCTAGGAGTGTTGAAAGCGTTATCTTTGATCCGACAATTGAAACTCTGAGGACTGGAGATGCGCCTCTGTTTACACCGCTGTCGGTGAATCATACATTCAGTTCACTAGTGAGAGATTTAAGGACTTTATAATTTGATTAACAACAAAAGGCGTCACTGTCTTTTCACACTGTAACTTGATTATGTGGTCGGTCGGTGCAGGGTCACGTTTGTCTGCTGCTGCGCTTGGTTCCTCCTGCTGCTCAGTATTTCCTGGATGCTGTAGATGAGCTGCGGAGGAGGAACGTGATTTTATCATGAGAACCAACAAACTCTTTGAGTACACACGCACTGACAATGTGTTAAAATGTGACGTACCGATCGTTGCTGTGCAAGGATGTCTTTATAAGCGGCTCGTCTGCGCTCGTGCTCCTTCTCATCGGACAGTCTCCAAATCTCTGCCTTGGTCCTGATGTGGTCTTCAGGCAGGTTCGGATACTGGTGCCACTGTTGCATAAATTAAATCGGTGTTTACTCACAACGTAGAAGGATTATTCTGAATTTTGAACTATTTGTGTCCGGCCTGATAACAGAAGCAGAGAGGAAATTAAAATTCAAAGGTTTACACACACTAAGACTTAAAAAAGTCAAAGTAAACTGGTGACTTTTTATGAACTTTTTCTACTTTCTGTCCTTGAACACAACATTCCTCTGACAGAAGACGAGATACAGTTGCATCTCCCCCAGGAAGTAAAGAGATAAGGAGCCTGGAAAACCCGCTATTCATAACGTGGGTGAGGACAAGTGAAACGAAAGCTATGTTTTTCTCCAGTTAATAAATAAACAGCCCATTAAAGCTTCTCATTAAGAAAGAAAAGACTGAAATTGTGAGCAAATTCAAATCTTTAACTCAAAACTATGGCAAACAAAAAAACCTAAAACATATCAAATACAACCTGTTCAGTTTCAGACGTATAAGAAACTGCCTTTCATGCCACGATCCCCTCCCACATATCATACTGTAATACATGGGGGCAAGCTGAGGATACAGTCATTCAACCTCTACAGATTTTGTATAAACAAGCTCTAAAAGTTCTGGATAAAAAATATCAATGCACAAAGTCAGTGTGACAAAACGTAAGCCTTGATTATTTCATTTCACTTCAAGAATAAAACCTGAAAACAGAGAAATTGCTTGAATTGAATTCATTGAAGTTGCGTGACATGATGCTGCCTCAAGTTGTGTTTATGACTAAAAAATGCAAGAGCTTCAGATCACTCACCGCTCGTAGCACGTACTCCTCAATAGTGTGAGTCTTAATGCTCTGCACTGAGGTGAAGGCCTCTGACATGGTTTTTCTGCAGTTGTTGAGCAGGTCCTGCAAAGACATTTTCACATCACAAATACTGTACAAGACACAAACATCAACCAGTCGCAGCTCTAAGAAAAAGGTTTAATTAGAAATATATTGTGTTTATTTATTCGTACCAGCAGCTCCACGTTGCTCTTCTTCTCCAAGGTGTCCTGCAGGATGTTGGCTGAATGGTTGGACGTGTTTGACTGGAGAAAAAAACACAGCAGGCGCACATTTACACACAGAGTAGGATAATTTGAAAATGATTTGCTGTGTGCATTTGTTTTGTTTGTACCTCGGCCTCGTACTCGGCCCAGGCGTCTTTGCGTTCTGCCTCGCTCAGCTCCTCCTCTTGTATGTGGTCCAGCAGAGACTCGTGCTCGTGGTAGGACACAATCTGGTCTTTACACTTGTCCAACAGCTGCGCCAGGACCTTATCCTGAGAGACAGACACAAATCGTCATTCAACAACACCGTGAAGCATATTCTCGTGGCATTGAAGCATAAACCTGACAGTAACAGTGTTGCTTCTGTCATAGTGTCACCTTTGGCGCTGCAGAGGTCTGTCTCTTGCTTTTCTTAGAGTTGGGGTCGTTCAGCAGGTCCGGTTCAAAGGTGTAGAGTTCAGTCAGTTCGATGAGGGTGAAGTGTCTCTCAATCTGCTGCTGATCTACCACGCGATTGGACAACGACTGCTTGGTCACCTGACGATCGTAGATCTTCTCCTCCATGGTGCCCTGGGGACGACCGAGAGCAATAAGACACCAGACTGAAAAGTTTAATTACCCTGATAAAAAATATAAGAGCTCCGGTAAATCGTTGTTTTCCCACAAAATCAAGTGTCAGTGAAATTGATTTCTTAGAAAAATGTATCTTTTAAATCTTTTTAACCTTTAAAATACACAATGCCCCTCAAGACTCCTGACAGTTTGTCCACAAAGACTACAATGATACTTTAAATGGAAAGTTCAACATTTTTGGCAAATTGGCCCATTGCCATAATCCCTATAGTCATAGCAGTAGGTTTGTTACCTTTAATTGTCGGTGCAAGCTATTTTTAGAACGGCGGAGCAGAGCCGTGAGCTGCTCAGAGCTGCGCTACGGAGGCTAATGGGATTTCTTGGTTTCCCTCATCAAATACACAAGCCAACAACTCCAAAACGCTCTCGTGGACAAGTTGTGACCTGCACATTCACCACGCTATGAGATAATAACAGAACGTTACGAGATGGAGTTGTTTTAGAGGAAAATGCAGAAACTGCCCCCGACGGGAACGCGGATCAGCGGTTTTGCATGAATTTACCTTGCCAAAAATGTTGAACTATCCCTTTAAAGCTTCTTTAAATGGTTATTATAATCATACCCAGGGATAATCTTGAGAAATTTCTTATTTACATGAAACAGAAAAGAGTAAGCTAAAATTTAACAGGAACGCCATCTTCTAGGTGATGTGAGTGGAGACCAGTGAGTTTACCTGAGCCAAGAAGCGGTACACAAACACTTGCTTCAGCTGACCGAAGCGGTAAACCCTGTATATGCTCTGCATGTCATAGGACGGGTTCCACGAGGCGTCAAAGATGATGACCCTGTTGGCAGCCACGAGGTTGATGCCGAGAGAGCCGGCTCTCGTCGAGATGAGAAACAACCGTCCGCTGAAACAACAGACAAGAGACTTTGTCAAGAAACCGTTAAATATTCCAGTATAAAGATGTTTACATTCAGATAATCTGTACCGGATGTTGGCGGTATCGTTGAACCGCGCTGCCCATGCCTTCCTGTTTGTGACATTGGTGGTGCCGTCCAGCCGATAGTAGTCAATGTTCTTAATCCAGCTGCCCTCTGTTTAAATAAAGTGTAAAAATAACATGTGTCAATAAGGAAGACACCGTCTAAACATTGAGATTTTCTCTGCCATGAACACAACAATACCTTTGCGTGACGACGGGCCCCTGGCGCGGTGAGAAGCCTTGAGGAAAGTCTCGATCAGGTTCAGTGAGATCAAGGACTGACTGAACACAAGCCTTCAAATGCAAAGATGGATTTAGTCGGATGTGATGTGTCAATTCAACATCTTGATTGGGCTAGTTTTTTAAATGTGTTTTCAGTGTGTTTAAGAAAAGAAACTTACACTTTGTCATTCAGTTCTTCAGCCATTTTGAGGATCTCAAACAGCAGCACCATCTTTCCTGAGTGCTCCATGATTGAGGCGTCCTCTTCAGACAGCATGCTCTTGTACCAGCCGTCATCGTCTGTCCTCTGAGCCTGCAAGCTAATGGCTGCAATCTCTCCTGCACAGAACATCACACAGCAGAAACTGTATTAGTGAGTCCACTACAGGGTTGAAGTCATCATGGAGCCACACATGGAGCTGTAATACCTCCCACTGCCAGGGCGCCTCCAGACACAGCAGCACCGAACACTGCACTGCTGTTGGGGTTGTTTCCTTCGATCGCTCTCTGTCCACTGCATCCCGCAAATAACGGGTGAAATGTAAATTAAGGTTAAGAATTGTTGCAGTTAAACAGCAGGTACAGAAATCTTCAGATTTTAGAGTTTCAATTTCACAAGTCAGTGTTTTCAGTCAGTACTTTCTGTTGCCAATCTGCACAATATCTGTTTTGGCTCAGTGGACATATGAGGCCTTACCTCTGCAGCACAGTGGCGTTTTCATTTCTCGATAGAGCAAACACTTTAGGTTGCTTCTTCTTTTCTCTATTTCTCTATTATAAATAAAATAAATAAAAAATCCAGTTGATTATTGATTAACATTTTAAACACACATGTCAAAATAAAGGAAATCAACATGCGGTCGAGATACCTTGATAGCTTTGCTGTCATAGCTGAGCTGAAGGCACCAGGGATGAGTCCAAACTCGACCGAGCACCTGGAAATCTTTGAACAGGTTCGCTCTGGTCTTCATCTTTTCCATGTTCATCATGCAGCCCCCTCCTGGAGAGACAAACACGGATCTACTTCAGATGCTTGAATCACTGATTTTGATTCAATCTCTTCACCGCCCCAACAGTTGTCAGCCTCCACTACTCCACTACACCACTGCACTTCTCCTAGACCAGTTTCATAATACATCCCTGGACTCATAGTATCCCACAATGCAGCGTGAAGAGTCGTGCACAACTGATGGTCACTAATCAATATGTTTAACATAATGCATTGCAGTCTTGATTGCAGCATTTTAATTATGCAACAGTAATAACATAATTAACTGCATAGCGGAGGAGTGTCCGAAAGTGTTTTTTTTTACCAGTGAGCTCACTACACAGTCCTCTATATACTATGGGTGAGCAGGGCCGAGGGTGCAGTGGCGTTAAAACATCACATTATAACAGTATTCGATAATAAATTTGAGATTTGATTAAATCATAGTGCAGCACAAGATTGAGGAAATCTTTACATTTAGATTCTTCTATCAGTGCAATAATTGTTCATCTGCATTTGTTATGGCGAAAACATAAAGACAGATTCTTACCAGTGAAGTGGTTAAGGTAGTAGTTGTATAACTTATACTGAAGTGGGGAAATCCTCACTGCCAGCACATACTCGTATTTAGGAGGTAGAAACTTCGTCAGCGCAGAGTAATCTCTTCTCTAGGGAAAAGAAAAAAGATGAACACGGTGTTGTGAGAACATAAAACTAACCTGCATGTGTGTACATTTACAGAGAGTACAAGTATCTTTGTAGTATTCATGTGTTACCTGCACACATCCAGCCAACATCGCATGAAGGACGTGCGCTCGCCTCTTCATGACTCGTACGTCTTTCGCCGTGGAGTCAGCGCACTGGCCGTTCTGTATCGGGTTGATGAAGCGATTTCGGAATTCCTTCAACGAGCCCACCAGGTTCCTCTTGATGAAATTGACCATGCAGTGGTCTGTGGGGACAAAACATAAAAGAATATTAATAAAAAATATTGTGCCTACACCTGATTTACTCTTTACTTTATTTACTTGATCAAACAATGGAGCAGAATTTGTTTTAATTCTTCTTGTCTCGACCGGTAACAGCTGCTTTTGTTTTCTTTACTGGGTGATATATGTCAAGTAGCCTTGTTGGCCTTGTTGTGTCTAGTGTGTTTACATTTACTCATTTAGCAAAATCATTTGAGTGAGTCATGCAAGGCAAGGCAAGTCAAAGCATCTTTATTTATATAGCGCATTTCATACCAAGGGCAACTCAGTGTGCTTTACATAAAGACAACTGTGTTAGAGGTGCTCACCTCATCCTGTATATTCTACATCACACCAAGCAAAGTGCGATCTCATATCTCTATCACGGTGAAGCAGTGCAGACTTACACTCCACCAGGTTGTTTTGCAGCGGCGTCCCAGTGAGCACCACTCTCCGTTGGGTCTTGATGGCATTCATGGCTTTGGAGATACTGGATGTGTCGTTTCGCAGGATGTGCCCTTCATCGCAAACCACAAAGTCTGGGCCTGAAAATAAAAAACACACGAGATTTTTTTTTTTAAAAAGAAGAAAGAGCTGACACACAAAACAGGAAACATTTAAATAACATCAGAACATAACAAAGCTGCCGTACCAGGGTCCACCAGTACCCTCTTGAATTCTGCCTTCCACCTCTCGTTGGTGATCTTCTGGCAGAGCGTCAGGTTGCGGTACATCTCGTAGCCCATGATCAAAACTCCTCCATCTCTCTGCCATCTCTGCAGAGCTCCGAGTCGTTCTGAGTGATCCTTCAATGTAGCCACTTCTGAAACCTGCAACATATTTGCATTTAGGTATTAAATACAGTAAACGCAGTCACATTGAGCAAAAGATGAAACATAAAGCATCTGATGAACAAACTGTGGCCCCGCCCCCTTGTGATTTAACACAATGAACTGCTCCGAAACCTTGACTGTATCCTTTCTCATGCTGCTTTGCCATTTCTTGAACTCGCTGACCCAGTTGAGGAGAGTGTTAAGCGGACACACGACCAGGGCTGTTCTGAATTTCAGGTTTGACGACAGCAGCACAGTGTGGAGGAACGCTACCACCTATAAAACAACACAACGTTACCACCTATAAAACAACACAACTATAAATATGAAGTTTGGGCTATTAAAGCACAACCGAAAGCAAGGAAAGTAATGAAAATGAAAGAGACTGAAATGTTTCCACTTCGCCTAGAATTTGAACAGTTAGCGATGTCTTAAGTGATATTAAATGTTTAGTGTATTCAATTGCTGGTACAAATCTTAAATATAGCACATATTGGAGGTGGATTTGTGTTTGTCTTCACCTGCAGAGTCTTCCCCAGGCCCATGCAGTGCGCCAGGATGCAGCCCGACCCTGGAGAAGAGTTGGCCTTCTTCACAGACTCACAACAACTGTCCCAAATAAACTGGACACCTGTTGGAGAATAAAGCGAACGTGGTAAATGAGTCTTAACACAGCTGTTAGTTAAAAGCAGCAAATACGAGATTAATTTGCACTAATAATAGGTGAGTCTCATACCTACAAACAGACCAACAGGTGTGTCACAATTTACTCATTGAAATCAAACAGACTAGTTCAGTTCATAATCTAATTTTTGCATTCAAATCCAAATGAACTACAAATATAACCAGGAGCCATGTTGTATCTAAGTACACTCTGACTCAAAATGTCAATAAATACAGCTCTGGAAAAAATTAAGAGACCACTCCCAAAATGTTTCTCTGGTTTTAGTGACGCCCCTAAATAGTAACTATTTATAGGTATGTGTTTGAGTAAAATGAAATACAATTTTTGTTGTTTTATTCTATCAACTACCGACAACATTTCTCCCAAAATTGAAAACAAAAAATATATAGTCATTTAGAGCTTTTATTGGCTAATGACTAAACTAGTCTAAATAACAAAAACATCAAGTCTTTTCAGGCCTTGAATAATAATAATGCAAAGAAAACATGTTCATATTTATTCCTAAACAACACAGCAAGAATATTTTAACTCAGGGAGAGTTTATAAATCATTTTTTGTGGGATAATGTCAATGTTTAATCCCAGCAGTGGTTTTTATAATCTTCCTATAAAACCAGATGTGGTTCAGGTGATCACCTCATCAGTGTCTCATTAAGTAGAATGAGTTGTGTTTGTGTTGGTATTTAAAAAAGAAAAGAAAAGAATGACTGTCATACATGTAGAGATGCTTTTAAGAAACATTTGTGAAAGTGGTCTCTTATTTTTTTCCAGAGCTGTATATGTTTAAAAAAAAAGAGAAAATATAACCAGGAGCTGTATTAAAGGTGCCATATGTAAGAATGTGGCCAAAAACGGTTACTGCAGTCAAATTCAAAACACAGCGATCTCGTTTTTTCTCCCAGCCGTAGCGGCAGCTCAGTGGAAGCAGACCGGAGGCTGAAATGCCACTGACGCCGCCGTGACTGGTAGAGAGGGCTAGGTGGCGCAACATGCCAACACGTAAATTCAAAACATAAACATGATTTGCAGTCTGCAAAACAAGATTTTTAATGCGAATACTCTGGCTGTGCTATTGTTGTTGGTGAGTTCATCATGTTATATGAACATTATTCCTGAGTCTCTGTGACATATTAGGAGGATTTTACGGCCAGTTGCTTTAGATTTCTTACATATTGTACCTTTAACTAATGAGGTCATTGGCATGAACACAGTATGACGCATCAATCAAAGAGAGGAGAGAGACTGACCGTCCACCTGGTGAGGCTTCAGTCTCGTCACCAGGTTCCTGTGCACTTGGACGAGGGGCTCTTTGGTGGCCTCGTCCTGATCCAGGATCAGCTTGGTGGTGATGGAGCAGGTCACTTGAGACAGCTCATCCTCTATAACGATGACCTGGAAAACAAAACAATGCCAGACAATCACAGCCACAGCAAACGAAAACATAAACGCATCCCGACGACGAGAGCCTCTTATACGATCACGTCCTCTTTGACGACAGCTGTGACTTCAGTTACCTCTCTCCTGTCCTCCAGCTGCTGCTCCCTCTCCGCCAGCCGTTTACACCGCTCCTCCTCCTCCCTCAGCGCCTCCTGGGTCTCAGCACGGAGATTCCCATCTTCCATGATTCTCCGGATCTTTTTGCGCCCTTTGGGAGTTCCCTGAGAGTCAGCGTTCCCCTCTCCATCCTCCTCGTCCTTCTTCTCCTCCTCCTTATCACTCTCCTACAAATCAGAATCAGAATCAGAATCAGAATCAGATTTATTTGCCAAGTACGTACAGACATACAAGGAATTTGACTCCAGTTTATGCGCTCACTTGTACACACATAAGAAAGACAGCAACAAGAACTGAGCAATGACATAATACAACAGAGAACACGTACAAGTACAAACATAGATAAGTAAAGTGGCAGGTGGATTAAGGTGGTCAGTCGGTAGTGCAAATAAACAATGAGGTAGTAGTGCATTGGGATAAATAATAAATACTGGATAAATATATATATATGTTATTTACAGCAGGGTTGCAATATCTATGGCAGTGACAGTGGGACATGAAAAATTATTTAGTGATGAGTAAGTGGGTTGATATGATATAGATGGTTATTGACAACGTATGACACAAACAGGAGTTCAGGTGTTCAGTAGAGTGACGACCTGTGGGAAGAAACTGTTCTTACAGAAAGACCCAGTGACAACTATGAGTATTAGAAACAGGAGCCAGATGTCAGAAATGAGCAGATACAGATGAAAAATAAATAAATAATCGCTTACATTTTCACTGCTGGTGTCAGACAATAAGATGCAGGGCACTTCTTTCTTCTTGTTTAGGTCCTTTGCTTTCGAGCTACAAAAAAAAAGGAGACAATGAGAAATGAAAATAAATCACTGCATTTGGTGCATTAACACGACATAACACTGCTCATCCTCTAAGGTTATTCAATGTTTCAGAAGTAAATATAGCTTTACACTTCTCTAGTAAGTATACATAAATTACATAGGCCAGCTGTGACATGTCTAACACCAGCCACATGATGTAAACACAGGCCAGCAATGTAAATATTAAAGCTTAGACACAATTGCAGTCAATAATTTTGGTTTTAGGTTAAATTATTGATGCATGACTTTTCATATTCACACATTTCTTGGTGTAACACAAATTTAAATTTAAATTAGACGAAAGAAATTAGACTTTTTTGTTTTTGATGTCATCAAAACCCAGCTCTCGTTTGCCGTACCTTTTGAGGTTTTCTTCGTTGCTCTCATCCTCCGACTGACTCAGCTCATCGCTCATTCCCATGTCGTCCAGGTCGGACGCCGTCTTCTCATCGCTGCTTTCACCATCAGCTTGACAGGAATCAAAATGAGACATTTGAGCAACACGGGTAATTCCCTGACCACTTAGATCACTTTCTTACGTTAGAGTTATCCTTACAGCTCATGGGTTTTCTTCTGCGTTTCTTCTTTCTCTTCTCCTTTCCTCCTTCTTTCTGAGCTGCAGTGGTTCCTTCATCTAAGGTCAGTTTGTGTTGGAGCAGGCGATGGCTAGACTTGGGCCCATCACACGTAGAGTCAGATGACTCTGATGCAAAGTCGTCCCCTGCAGCAGAGACATCGTCTTATTATGATTTCTCCACTTTTGTCTGACTACTGGGGTTCATGTGGGTCATAGGTTTGTGTAAAATGAGTTGTTATTCATTTAAACAGACTGTAAAATATTTCTTGTGCTAAGTTAAGGTGCACAAGTAGAAATTTAGGAATGTGCTACTTATATTAAAAATAAATAAATAAATAAATACTTACCATTTTCATCTGTCCCATGCTTGTTGCCCCGTTTGACCTCGTTGTCGTCGTCTGAATCTTCAGTTTCATCCTCCCGCGTTTCCTCGTCCGAAGAGAAATCATCGCCCGAGGAGTAGTTGGCTTTAATTTGGGCCAATAGCATTTTCTTAGCGATTCTTTCAAAAGTAGAAAAGAAGGACAAGGTACCTGAAGTTGATTTCATGATCAGTAACATTATCAGCAGCTGGAAATTGATAAAGATCAGTTACTAGTTCAATTTCAGTATCTGAGTCATTCTTAGTGCGACTTGGCACTGGTTTTAAAAAGAAATTCATTATAGAATCAAATCAAATTTTCTCCTCTAGTTAATAGATAGTTAATTGTGTGTCAATACTAAAAGTCTTGACCCAATGTGCCCTTTTAAGGTCCCAGACTGCTTAAATGCTACAACACTGGAAGACAAATATTTAATATAATAAAAAAATGAAATAAGATAAAAATGAGTCTGAGACGTTTTAGGAGTAATAGTTTATTACAACAAGTATTCTTCACAGAAAAAAACAGACACTTTCTTGGTTTACTGTCCTTAGGGAGGGATATTTTCTTTCTTTTTTCCCTATTAAGCTTTTTTCTTCTTACAGACTTGTTTTCACGTGAAATATAAAGAATAGTGCTCTGCAGTTAATTCGTTTATGTCAGCTCAGAGAAAAAGAGCCACAAGCTTTTTGAACACAAACTCAGAGCTGCCTGAAGACAACATACTCCTCGGTTTCCAAAAAGGAAAAGACATTAGCCATAAAAACAGCAAGTTACTCACAAAATCTCTACATAAATATTTGCTGAGTTGAGTGAAATGTTACTTTAACCTTGTAATACTCGAGCAGAGCACCGATTCATTTCATAAATACTTTACTTTCCCATGGATTAATACTATGTTGTGTTTGGCCACTTGTTAGTACGTACTATCCTCTTAAACCCCTTCGTCATCTACCTCTGTGCATGTTTCCCAGCACTGGGCTGCTCTGCAAATTACACATAACCATCCTGAGTCCGACACCTTGGTCTGGCTCCAGTACGTCTACGCTCTGGTAAAATCGTCCAGTCCTCATTCCACCACTTTCTCAACATGTATTTTCTGCACAGAGGTGACTGACTTGTGATCTCAAAATGGTTTTGTCGACGCAGTTCACTGGACATAAGAAACCTGCCAACGTCCACCGAGAGGTTATGGTAGAAGACGTCCTGTGTTACAGTAAAGCAAAGCCAGGAGGAGGTGGAGAGCAGCAGGAGCGGCCGAGAGCTTTGGATCTCATTGACAGAGCAAAAAGATGAAACAGAAAGGCACAAAAAACACTGAAGAAAATTAACACACTGCCACACGAGGATCTGGCATCACAGCCTCTATAGAGTAATGACATGCTGTGTAGATTTCCTATTAACTGTAGTGTACATATCACGTTTTTAGCCCACTAACTACAAACATTATCAGTTTTACATTTCTGCTGACCATTTTTTTTATGTGCTACCACTACAACTAAAAACAGACCTCAAACAGACAAATAAACAAAGCTAGCTGCTACAATAATAATAATAATAATAATAATAATAATAATAATCCACATTTAAGTGATTGTTGCCTAACAGCACTACATTCACTGCTGTGCTGTCAGGAAATCCGACCTGGAAAAAACATAAGAAACAAACATTTGTGTCATTAAAGGCATAACGAGGATTAAAGGTGGCTTCTTGCATTATAATGGTCGTGTGTTTCACAGCCCACTCGCAATTCTCTGGTATTCAAAAACCTATCAACACCTGAAAGTATTGACCTAGAAGGATTATCAAACACAGATTGATTTCATCTGCAGTACTCTGCTGGTTCTCCTAAGGCTTGTCTTTACACTACAAGGTTCAAATGGCCCAATTACGATTTTTTCTTCTCAAGCAACTGAGATCGGAACTGTAACATGAACGTGTAAACGAGGGGGAAAAAAAACGCATATCGGATATTGTCAGATCAGATTCAGGCCCCCGTTATTCAATTTTCAATTCAATTCATTTCAAAAAACTTTATTTATCCCTGAGGGGCAATTAATATATATGTGGAAATAAATCGGATACAAATCGGATATCTGCCAATGCGCCTGCAGTCTAAACAGACATACCGGATATTCCCTGGCAATGCGAGTCATACGTCATCAAAGTGTCAATAGTGCATATTGATGACAGTGTGTGTTGTTTACCTTACTTCCTCTTCTGCTTTGGTAGCCAACCGCATCTACGCATGCAGATCGTTTCGCGCAAGAAAAGGAGGGGAAAACAGACGGATGAAAAATTTGGAAATGGGCATCAAGGCCTGTAGTGTAAAGACAGCCTCAGTTCCCTATTCAGGCCTGATAGTAACATTTACCTCAGGTGAGCCAATCACAAGTGGACAGGACCAAGCACAGGGTCCAGGTCTCTGTAGGTTTCAGTGATAATGGCTGACTAATGAGTTTTAAAAGCTAGAGTACGTTTTAGAAAATGGTCAGCAGTAACGTATACTGTGTGTATAGAAAGTGGGGTAATAATATAATAGATAATAAAAGTTATAGTAAGCTTGTTTTGGCACTAGTGGCCAGATAGTAATTACATAGAGTAGTTTCTGATTGGTGGTGACAGTGGATTTTCTTTCTTCATTGTTTTACAACTGCATCTTCTGTAACATTTTTTTTGAGTCACATGATGACCTCCTCTTTCAACGCCAAAATCTCCAGCCAAGAGCCTCCGTGATTCATTAGGGATTTATCAACCTTCACTGTACTGTGGTGGTTGATTGTCAACAATCTCAGAGCAATAGCTCAGATCAAACAGAGTGTCTCCACATGGCTCATGGTTTAAAAAACAAACAATACATCTTTAAATAATCTGAGTGAGCCACTTTTAAAGGAATCTCTGAAGGCTCCACTGTCAGAGAAACAAAGCGACACCTCTCATCTTTGAGATCTATACATTACATTAGGGATGTCACGATTATACATTTTCTTGGTACGATTATTGTCAGAAATATAATCACTATTATCACGATTATTATATTCAATAATTTTAAAACACTATGAATGTGTAGCATCAAATATAGTCAATTGCATTACTAATTATATAAACAAATTATTCAAAGTATATATTAATATAGGACCAATTATTAATCCTTCAGAGGAAAGGAAGTATTTATTTTATCTTTTTTTTCTCTTACAAATGAGGCGCTAACATTTAAATTCCTACCAGTTCAGTGTTACGTTTGGTAAATTGACATTAACGTAACCCAGTAACTGTGTATAACTTTGTTTTCATTCCGTACGTGTTGCGCTGATCTGCCGACATGGTTCTGACATAATCTTTTTTGGAAAGTGACTGTATTTAGAAACCTTTACGATTAAATAATTGAGACGTTTAATGCCGCAATTAATTGTGAAAAGAAGTAATCGTGACATCCCTACATTACATTTTTGGTAGAGGACACACATCCTGAAGTTACTATAACAGCACATTTTATATATGCAGAAGCACATGTTCCCAAGCTCCAGCAGCACTTTGACCAGGATTATCTACATGTCCAAGAGTTTAACACCATGAGGATGTAGACAACACCTGAGGTCGGTGCTGGACAGCTGTGACAGCAACATGATAATATCAATAAATATTACTGAATGCCGGGACAGCTCGGCCAAAATTCTTATACGAGACAAATATCATCGTGGAATTTTAGAAAACAACAGCTGAGTGCTGTTTACAACCACTGCTCGAGTCTATTGACATCATCAATTGAGCCAATTACGTCTTAGATGCATGTTCACATGATCTCATTTAATTAAATGGTACCAATGACCACACAACCCAGTGTGCACTGGTCTTGCATGACACCTGCTGCGAACTACATCAGCAGTGATTATGATGGTAATTGTAGTTTCTAGTTTTGTATTAATCATCATGAATCAAGGTTTGCAAACGTACCATTTTTTTGTTTGTTGTATTGTGGGAGTAGCCCTACAATAAAAAAAATAAAGATTTCCCCAATACCATCACAGCCAAACACAATTTAGGAGATCAGACTCTGAAACATTGCATCAACACGAGCATCAAATACAAGCACAAGTTCAAGTCTTGTGTGGTTGAGGGATCACTGGATATATTTGTGACTAGAATTAACAGTGGCTGCACCAAGAAGGGGTTTTAACTTTTATGTGATATTAATTGTAAATTAATTCACAGTGTACAGCCCATTGGATATTGAAAGACAATCGTTTTGCTGTTTTATCATAATTAGGACAAAATCAAATAGTCATACCAAAATAGTAACTCAGAGCAGGTGAAACAAGAAAGTTTTGCCTTCAAAAAGTAAATTGATGGCAAGTAGTGAGCATTTTATAGAGAGAAAAAATCCCTTAATTATTTTATTTAGATTTTTACATATTTATTTGTGCAAGTAATATAACAGGTATGTTTAAAAACTTTAGCTTTACTTAAATTATCAGTGCTGCTCAGTTGGGGACAACATTTCTTTGTGGGTTCTGTAATAACACAGGAAAGTACACGGAGGTTCTAATACTTTCTAGATACTTAACAATACTGTAACTGAAGAGAAAAAAAAAGCTGTAATATACCAGGTGTAACAGGTTGAGGTGTAAGGCAAAATAAGTCTCATTCAGATTTATGCCTGGACGTGTTCAAGGTCAAAGTACGTCAGCTGCAGGTATGGGGGTTAGGGTTAGGTTTCCCCAATGCAACAGGAAGAGAATACTAGTATAGTATAAAGAATAATGATAAAAAACTTTAAAATTTAATTTAACTTAACTTTGTCGATTGCATTTTTGCATGCATACAAAAAAACTAAAAAATCCTCACAAGTAGAGTGTGTAACTTCTGATTCCCAGACCACTTCACCACAGAGTTCAGTCTCACTGCCTCTTGTGAGCGCCATGTTGCACAATGTGCCTCTAGAACGTGTATTTGATCGCTGGAGCTCGACTGCAACTACGTTTTGGTGGTCGTTTCTGACTAGACCGTAACTCAGTCCTAATCACACCGACGTTGCCAGATTTTGCACCGTGCTTTTGGCTGGAAGTCGCAGCCTTTCTTCCACATTTAGGTTGTTTTACAAAGTCTACATCCAGGTTTTTTGAACCATACCTATTTTCTGGATCATCATCATCTTCTGCTGCCCACGAGGGCCCAGACTGCTCCTCGTCTCCTGTGAGAATTTAACAAAAGAAAGAAGAGAAATGCAAATTGGTTGATAAAGCAACCATATTGTACACATAGAGTACACAGTTATTATACCATTACAGAGTCACCTCTGTGCAGCCCATTAGTAGGGACCGGACCTGCCGTGCCATGTAAAAAAAGAAAAAAAACAACAACAACAAAACTGACAGCGAGTGCGTGTCACGACTTGATTTTGACTTAATTTTGACAAGACAGGGCTCCAAATGTTTTTTTTTTTCCTGTGACCCATCGACCAATGAGATTTTGGTCTGGTAATGTTTAGCCCTAGTATTCAGTTTCTGAAGGTGAAGACACAAGCCGATGTTTGGTAATGCCACTTATCATCATTTTTAATTAGTCACGGTAATACATACGTATACCGCGGTAAATGTGGAGGAAGTTTGAAGGTATCAACATTTGGATACCGCCCAAGCCTCCCGGAGCCCATTAATGAACATTGAAAAACAATAGATTCTTGAACAAAAACGATTATAAATGTCCACACGCTGCAGTTGGGAGTATGGATGGTATGAAATGATCTGATCATAGGTGACCTGATATCTGAGGTAAACATTGATTACAACTGGAAACACCCTTTAATGAAGAAACACACAAATAAAGAACCATAAAGTTTATAAATAAAGACTCACCTGATGATTGGCGGAATCCTGCCGCACCCGCCAAGGTCCCGTCCTCGATGATCGGCTTTATCTTCTGAACACTTCCGTCACTTCCAGAGTCGTCGTCGTGTTCGTCTTCACTCGACGAGGATGACGACTGCCCCGCCTCCTGGTCGGATTTAGCCTTCGACTTCCCGGCCTGTAGCCTGCCCTGCTTTCGAGCCGCACCTTCCTCCTCTCTTTTGATGAGCTGCTGCTTCCCTATCGACCGGTTCAAGTTCTGTATTTTCTTCTGCGAGTCTTGATCGTCGCTGGAGAGATCTGTCCCGCTCCCCCTCCGAGACTTGACTCTCCTGTCACTCGAGTCGGACTCGGTGCTGCGGTCCAGCATCTTGCGTTTGCGACGCATCTTCTCCGGCGACATCGGGCTGTTCTTCGTGAGCCAAAAGAGACATTTCTTGGCCACCTTAGTTGACGCTTTCCCGCCCTCCTCTTCGCTCTGCGGCTCATCAGAGCTTTGCGTAAGAGCCGCTCGCTCAAGCAGAGCTGCGGGGACTTCGTCTGAGTCAGAGTCGTCCCCTGGTCGGCTTCGGCTTTGCTCTTCAGAGTTTTTTGCTGGCACCGCGCTGGGGGTTTCCTCGGCGTCGGAGTCACTGTCACTGTCTGCTTCGGCAATAGTGGTTATCCCCTTGACATCACTTGGTCGGCGCAAAGGTGTCGTCTTTACACGAGGAGACCGCCTGTTGCCGTGTTCCTCCTCTAGGTGTACGGGTGCAGTCGCAGAGCTGTCGTTGCTCGATTTGCCGTCAGCCGGCTCGTTATCCTCTGGTACATCTTCTCCCTCTGGCTGTTCATCCTCCTCCGTGTGCATGTTCTCCTCCGTCTTTGGGGTTTGAGGGGACGGCTCCTGCTCCATCGGTACAGGTGTGAGTTTCACTACGAGTTTTTTAGTCATGTTGACCCTGGTTTCAGACGGCATCAGGCCAACGTTTTGTGCCCTTGGTCTGGCTTGATGCGACTCTGAATCCACGGCTCCCTCTGGGCCGTCGTTGCCACTTCTCCCGTCTGCGAAGCCCTTGGAGTCAGAATCAGCATCGTCCAAGTGTTCAGCTGCCATTTTCTGCAAGTCACTCAAGCATTGGTCATTGGAGATATCCAGCTCTGCGTCTGCTGCGGTCTGTGCATCAAAATCATCATTAAGAAACTTTTCCCAACAGTTCACTATATCCAAGTCACTGAATTCCTCCTTCAGGTTATCCTCGAGTAAAGCGAGTGATTTCCGCAAGCCTTTAACTACTGACAAAAAAGACTTGAGATACAGCTGGCGGACACCAGGTGTTCGTTTGTCTGTTGTCACAGTATGAATGAAATTGACGAATGTCCGATTCAAGGTATTTGTTGTGTCCATTAAGTGTTTGGCCTTTTTGGTAATGTCCTTGGGAATCTGCAGCGTGTTGTAGTTGAACACCACGTTGCCGTCCATACCGGTGTGATCCCATTTATCCAAAGGAATGTTTTGAGGTAAATGTGGCAACATGTGATAGTGAAGTCCAGTCTTCTCCGGCTCTGCTCGGTTCTTCTTGCGCTGCTGCTGCCACAGCCCCTTCATGTTCTCCAGGACTTTGTCACAGGCCACCACCAGGTCCAAGAGGGGCTCGGGGCTGCACACGTAGCAGTACCATTTACTCTCCAAGATGCCAGAGAGCTCCTTCCTTCCCAAATTTCTGAGAATACACTTCTTGCAAAAGGCGTTACTACAGAAGTCACAACAGATCAGGTTTCCTCCTTCAGCGCACCATCTGCATGGAGAAAACATTACCAGACATCAAGGATATGTCTATGGATATTCTCATTCATGCTCATCTCTGGGCCACAAACTGAATCGAAGGCAACTGGACTTGTATTTGTCCAGGAAGACATTTCTCCTCTTCTCCAAGGGGCTTCATCAGTTCGCAACGCATCGGCCTGTCTAGTCGTCACAAGTCTGACTAACAGTGGAGTAAGACCCAGGTATTTAACCTCTGTGGGAGTGTTGGTGGGTAAAAAAAAAGGAAAAGCACTGAGCTCTGATACAGCAGAGAGAGACAGAGAAGGGAGGGGTGACCATGAGGAAACAAAGAGAGTACTGAGGAAGCAAGGGAGGAGTAGTCAGTGTGTGCGCATGCGTGGGAGTGCGTCGTAAGTTTGGTGTCTAGGTGCCTACAGAGGGAGTCAAGGCCGGGTGAAGTAGATAACGGGCGTCAGCAAGACTGTGTGGCGCCAATGAAGCTGAACTTGGGATGAACCCCAACACGTGCCATAGTAAGACACTTCCATGAAGATGGGGATTCGCATTGTGCGATGTCGTATAATATTAGTTGAACAAATCAGCGGGGTAGATCGCAGTCGAACCATCATCGTCAACCGTCATTTGAATAGAAGGTAGGACCTTGATCGTAAATAAAAAGCGAAGACAAAGAGATAAGAGCTTAGTCTGATCCGGAACAGGCTCGGGTTTATGTCCATTTTTTCTAAGTGGCGTGAACTCTACCGCACCAAAGCTCAGGCCCCGTCCACACAAATATGTTTTTTTCGAATCCGGATAAATACTTTATCGGATCGGCGTGGCGTTCACACGGATGCGGCGTTTTCGGGGGGTGAAAATGGTATTTTTTGAAAACGGGTTCCAGAGTGGGAAAATTTGAAAACGCCGCCCCAGCATTTTCGTCTGGACGGCCAATACAGATTTTTTCTGAAACGATGATGTCATGCCCCCCGCCGCTCTACCTGTAACCTGAGACACACACACACACACACCGCTGCTGCAGCTGCACACTGACAGTCTATGGACGTAACAACAACAACGGCCGACTAACGTCAGGTCGCTCAGACGCTGCGGCTGAATCGCGCCTGTTTAATCATCACTGATCGTCATATTTACTCTGACACGACTCCCTGTCAACATTTAACCCAATGTTTGAGTTTGAAGACAGCGGGGGACTTCTTCTTCTATTGAATTTCAACAGGGACATTCCGCCTTCTTCTCTGTCTTAAGTGTTTGTGTGTGGCAGCGCTACAGCACCACACCTGCTCCACACACGCCTGGAGGATGTACTACAGCATTTTGGGTCGTTTTCACTGGATTCGTGTGGACGCAGATATTTCTGAAAACGGTGCCGTGTTTACGGAGATTTTTTTCAAGACGATTAAGAAAAAGATCGGATTCAGTGAAGCCGCGTATTCGTGTGGACGGGGCCTCAGTCTTTTCTGATCGTCTTGTGGAGCTATTCTCATACTTTGATGGGATTTTCTTATAACTTTGATGAACAACTTTTATAACTTTTGAGTATATTCGATACCATTATCTTGTACTAATTACATGTTGGAGTAAAAAAGATCCTGTTTTGGATCTTATTTTTCCTCCGACAGTGTTCACAAAAGTACTTGTGGGTGTGTTCACAAAGGGTAAAGTTTTACTTGGCCATTGCTAGAGTCAGGTGAGGCCTGTAATGAACAACAGTCGTTAAGAGTCATTGTTAAAGTCATGTGAGGTTGTTTGACGTCATCTTTTACTCCTCTTTCAAACCAGCTGTCCTCCCTGTCCACTGTTTGTCAGACTAGTGACGACTAGTCAGACCCATGCGTCAAAGCCCCTTGGAGAAGAGGCAAAACATCTTCTTAGACAAATACAAGTCCAGTTGCTTTTGATTCAGTTTGTGGCCCAGAGATAGAGATCAAGGACAGTTGCAAAAAGCTTAGAACAAAATATATAAAGGAAAATGTTGATAATTAGTTCTATATTAAAACACATTATATAATACCTGCACTGCTCATCCATCCCATCTCCATCCTTGCTGATGTCGTCACTTAAGTAATACTTGAAGCAAGACTTATGAAAACAAAAATATACATTTCATTAATTACAGATTCAACAAAACGTACATTAGAGACATGCAAGAGATTTTTGTGAAGAGACTAAAAATGTACTTTTAATTACATAAAAATATGTCACAACAGCGTTACTTGCAATGTAAATAAGCAATAGCAAATATTTCTAATAGTTTCAGTAATATTTTAAGCAAAAGTGCATTTCTGTTAATAACCATTTCATCTTATTCATCTGACTGATTACAGCATGTTTCTGTTTAGTACATGTATTACCAATCAATAAGGAGACTCACCTTGCAAATAAGCACTTTGAGAACTGGATGCCGGAAGAGGGCGTCTCTTTGGAAGTGGTTTACTTGTCGACCACACGCAGTGCAACTGACAATGCCGATGTGTTCAACTCCTATAAAAGCAGACCACTGTCATTACCAACAAAGTGGTTATAATTACAGCGAGATGCATTTTATTTCAACTGGGTAAAAATCTAATTCTTGCCATGAGAAGCGTTGAGACGACTTTATTTCACACTCAGTGAATCAGTGATCACTCTCACAACAAGATAATGACCGAGCTGCATTTAGACACAGAGCGAAGTGCAGTTTCCCCTCGCTTTGACCAATGGAGTGTTTTTTTCATACAAAGCAATCAATGGATGAGTACACGGACAAGTGCCTTGTTTTTGTTTCATTTGCTACAAATGGATTCATGTGACTGCGGTTATGTTGAAGAAATGGCTGCCTGAGTGATCATGAAGTGACAATTTTATGACAAACCATCCGTGACTGACCTGCTCGTCTTCTGGAGAAATCTTTCCGCAGTACATTGGTTTTGCGGCTGCGAAACTCAGGACCCCTGAAGTCATCTCTTCCATTGTCAACAGGTTCAGGCCGGACCAATATAGTGCCTGTGTGAGCAATACACATCGATCGACAGACGAACAACTAACAACTGATAAATAACTCATATTTTCTGCACCTAGGTTTGTAAAGGAAACATGATAAATAACTATATTTAATGCCAGAGTATCAGTGTGAAACCTAAAGACCTACCTTTAGGTAGTCTGGTAATATCCAGGTGACCATTTGCGTTGACTGTGAAGTCCACGTCCTCACTTGCATTCGAGTCTCCAGATTCATCCAGTCCAGTGTGTTTTATGACAACAGAGGGTTTTCTGTTGTAACAGTTACAAAGAAGAAAATATGAGTTGCGGATATCTTTCAGCAATTCCCACAGACTGGCAGTTTAATTAAACAGTGTTAGTAAGTTTAATTATCTAACTAAATATAATAAACATACCACAAAACCCTATATAAAGCTAAGCTGATGATAGACTATGTCAAAATGTTAGCTTTGTGTTAGACAGCTGTTCTGTCAGAATTTCTCCTATGAGATTCATGGAGGTTAGAAGAAATTTAAGTTCTTGTCCTCAGACACCTAGCATAGCATCTGGCTTGCACATTTCATCTGATAATGAAAAAACAGACATAATGCAGTAGGTCGGCAAAACTGTGTGCAAAAGAATCCCAGAGTCACTGAAGAGCAACATATTTTCAACAAATGTCTCTATCACACAGTGAATGATACAAAGTGACTGTGTGATAACTATGGTGCTTTATCTTTGCCAGTATGAACAAACACAATCTCACCTCCTTGAGTACCTGGTGTCCACTCCCGCCTGCAAACAGAGACAGTTGATTAGTTTAACTGTTTCTAGTAGTGACCAGAGGCAGTTCTGGTTTTGAAACTACTAGTGTTGCGAAGTGTTCATTTCCCATCTAGCTCTCAATTTGTTACGTGACTATGGAAGCTCTCAATTGTGAGAACAGAAAGTATTGATGAATCATGCTATCCAATGAGACGACCGATCATCAAGCCTACAATACTCACAGAGTGGTACATATACACACTGAAGAAGACATAACGAAGACTGAAACCTGTTCCTGTGCTTCTTTCTAACCTCGATATGCCCTAATCATAAAGGCTTTATGCCAGATCCTTGGCTCTGAGTAAGCCAAGTGTTTTTTTTTGTTGTTGTTTTTTTTACCAATGTAAAAGCCAAAATGAAACACAAAAATATCAAAAACATTCAGTTACCTCTGCTGCAGTGTTTCCCACAGACCTGCTCCGGTTGGTCAGACCTGAGACCAGAAAACCAATTAAAAATGTACAAAGCCATCATGTCAACATGACAAAAAAAATGTAATCAGTGCATAAATCAGAAGCTGTACCGTCAGCATCCTCTGGCGCGCCATTGCTGTCCTCAACAGTGGAGTGAGCCAAATACTCATGAAGCTTGTTGACCAACACATTCAACTTGTTGTTACTGCAGAGAAGAAAACAAAACGGTGGTTAAAATGATAACCTAGATGGCTTTCTGGTGAATCAGCTTTCTGGATACAAATCAGATTTGCCTTTATTATTAGTACCCCTAAAAAAAAAGTCAAACAAAGCAGCTTGGTGTCCTAGTTTATGAAACACAATCATAACTGTAATGTCCACTGCTGCCAGACTGCCACAGCTTTACATAAACATCTAGTATTACCCTAACCCTGCTGGTTACTTTGACAGGAAGCATCTTAGTTCTTGTTTTCATGATGCTAAATAATCAGATTACCTGTATAGACCACTTCAAGGAAATAAGAAACGTTGGGTCGAAAGGTAACTTCACCTTAACAATCAGTCGCCAGTTTATTTGGAAATCCACTAAAAACAGAAACAGTCTTACACAGCCTTCAACAGGTCCTATAAGTTATCAGTGAAGCTAATGCATGTTACTTAATTTAGAGAAGCGTTGACTCATTGTTATTTCGTGGAGTAGGACCAAGGTATTTACTTTGTTAGAGTCATGTGAGGTTAATTTGTTTACTCTCCTGGATATAGATGAAAGACCATGCAGCATGGGAGAGACAGGTTGTGTCGCAGACCCACTTCCCTCTTAAGCGACGGGTTTTCCACTTTTACATAGATGGCTTCTTTTACTTCTTTTCCATTGTTATTGTCGTGTAGTAAGTTATTAGTAATGCTGGTGACATGTAGTATTTGATGGTACTTGGTGCATCCTGAGCATCATTCATGTTGTGCACAATGTACAATTATTAGGACCACCACTTAAAAATGCGCAGTAATGTTACAAATTCAGTTCAGCACCTCAAAGTGTGTGTGATCGCCAAAGAGTTAAAAATAAATTAAAAAAACCCTGCATCTTATTTTCTGTACCTGGCAGACCTGCAGCTAGGCTTGGTTACTTTTCATTTACCCGACATAAGTTACATTCAATGCATTCACATCACCCTGCATATTGTATATCTCTGTCAACAACACTGAAATTGCAGTCCGTAACTCCGTAAACACGCCATTATCTTTGTCGAGGCTGCTCTCCCTCCAGTTAGCTGTTAGCCGCTGCGGCTAGTTAGCTGCTAAGCTAACTGGTCGTTGGTTAAACCGCAGCCTTTGGGCAACAACAGTCTCTTTTACCTGAGCATCGCTGTGGACATGTCGGGGAACAGGTGAACCACCCGAAGTGATTCGCGTCCTTATTTCCTCATGATACCAAAATAATCTGGAAAACAGAAATATGGCGCTAAACCTGCGCTGCGCAAGAAAAACCTCCGAGGAGCCGCGGTGTCTGACAACCATAGAAAACAGACCCGACCCACTTCTTCACTCAGTGTTTTCTCATCGGCGGCCCCTGCTGGTCTGGAGTGACACAGCTATTTGATCGACCAGCAGATTTGTTGTGTACCGTCTTTCATGGTAACTCCTTATATACTGCAGCCTGCTATTATAAAGACTTGCAGGTTTGACTGGTGTTACAATCCGATAAACTATGTTTCTATCGCCCAATCGCAATTTCTCGCATATCCTTCCGCCCTCGGTTTAGCTCTAATTATGCATCTAAAGGCTATTTCACACCACCACACACTGCAGACTCCTGCGTTTTGTCTGACATCTCCTTCTTTTTACAGTCTATGGACATCACGTAGCCTTTTACAGTCTATGGGCATCACGTAGCCTATCTATTTTCCCTGTCAGCACTGGCCGCATCACTACTATTTAGTTTATCTATTTTCCCTGTCAGCACTGGCCGCATCACTACTATTTAGTTTATACCATCCTATTTTGTGTACTAATCTGTAACTGCAAATTAACTTTTAACAATAGCCTATCTAACCATTTCTAGAGTTATCATCCACCTAATCATTGCCTCATTTGGACCCTGCTAGTAGCATGCTTTTATGTCTTCCTTCTTTACAAGGCATTTTTAGCAGAAATATTGATTCTCTAAGGTAATATTGTTCAGAAATCATCACGGGTAGATGAAAGGATATTAATTATTGATCAGTGCTGAACCACTATGTTGGACATTTCTACAAAGTGATTTCAGTCGGTTTATACTCTGACTTTGTTCTTTCTTTCTTTCTTTCTTTCTTTCTTTCTTTCTTTCTTTTTTCTTAAATATCAATATGGCATCACCAAAACTGGATAAGTCTTCTCCTACCCAAAATTGCCACCTGAAGTCAAGTTAATTTTACATTATACAGAATACAGCCAGAGTCACACAACAATCTCCTGCGACAAGAACAGGGAGCCCGCTCACAGTCTTGATCACAATATGATGAAGTCAGTCTGGCTTTATGTGAAGACACTGAAAATATTCATTGCTCAGTTCTTGTTGCTGTCTTTCTTATGTGTGTATACAAGTGAGCGCATAAACCGGAGTCAAATTCCTTGTATGTCTGTACATACTTGGCAAATAAATCTGATTCTGATTCTGAAATATGGCCTTCATCCACTGAAAATTAATGGTGATTTATGTGCTTGGAGCAGCCTAAGAAAACTGTACCAAGAAGAATTGATGCTGTTTCAAAGGCAAAGCAATTTTCCATTTCATTCAGGATTGTTTTTAGTTTATTCACTGCCCTTTGTGAGGTTAACTGAAAAATCAAGAAGTAGCTATAACAAGCTGCACGTTGATGTTATGTGATCAGGTGCCACCATTAAAGGACAATCACCTCCAAAGTATGCATGGTGTGATAATCCATGTAAAATTCCAGGAAAGATGATTGACACTTACTGTAATAGAACAACAAAGATAAAAGGTGTTACAACCACCCCCACCCCTGTCAGCCATTGTTTGAAAGCTGTAGGCTACCAGCATGGCAGTTTGAAATAAACATTGATGAAATGACTCATATTTCACCTAAGAACCTGCTCTTTCATCTTATAGCCTACACGTTACCTAATTTAAATGTCAACGGTATCCATCAAAATATAGACTTGGTCCAAAATATTAGTTTCTTAAATTGTTTTTTGGCTGTAAAACCTGTAAAACCTACACACTTATTGACACAGCCATACAAATCCATATGCAAAGTCAGTGGGTATCACATAACTCCAATGTTATCCCTTGTTGGTAAAAGTGATGTTGTTACACAGCCATCCCTTTGTTACAACCTTCCCCGGTCTCCCCTATTTCAATTAAAGCACAAAGCTCCACTAGATTCAACCGGTTACACCTGCTTGTTTGGAAAATAAATGCAGTGGGATCATTCAGTATTCAAATATTTTTATTGTCAATGCTCTGTATGTCTATCACATCCAGAAGAATCGAAAATACGTGTCTCTCTCACCTAAAATGAATATTATAGGCTAGGTATAATTAAATGTAGTAGAAAATGAGATACAGTGGCTGTAGTGCAAAGTGTTTTGCATATTGTATCTAATGTTAGAGTCCAGGGTCAGGGGGGCAGAGGTGGGAGGTAGTGGGCAGAGAAGAAGCTGTTTGACAGTCTTGTGAAGTGGCCCAAACCACCACCAATTTTTTTTTCTCATGCATGCAAAATGGTGGACTATGTCGATGTTGTTATATGTTTGATTTGATTTGATTTGATTTTTATTTGTCTCAAACAAGCACATCAAAAGACAAACAATCTATGTAACAAGAAACAAAACAATAATGATACTGTGCAAGTTTGAGAAGGGGCTGAAGGAAGCAAAGCTTATCAAGTTCAGCCCCCCCTTACATTGTGATTCATGTCATACAGTACATCTGTAGTTCCATACAATTCAGAAGATTAAAAACATATTGCTTTAATATGAAATAAGACCATGATTATAAATAAAAAGAGTAAAATTAGTCAAGTTCTTTATAGCTGTCCAAGAGTGTATGTTTGTACTTACTTTTAAATTGTTTTAAGTTATTGCACATTTTTATATCCTCATCTAGTCTATTCCACATTTTTACACCACAAAAATAGATGCTAAAACTTTTCAGGGTAGAATGGATGGTAGATTGTTTAAAGTTACAGGATCATGAATGAAAAGGAAATGTGAATATTTGCTTTGCAAGTCGATTTACAGTGTGCACCCCTACATTTTCTGCTTGCGCTTCTAAAATTTTAAGTTGAGCCGTTGTGCTCCTTAGTAAAAATAAAAAATAAAAAAATAAAAATTTATTAGATTGATTATGTTCATTTTGTCTTCTCGTATATATTAGTTGTTGTTTTTTTTCTTGTGTTCAGACAATGAAATCAAGAATGATGAGCAGGTAACATCATTCTTGATTTCATTGTCTGACCACAAGAAAAAAAAAAACTAAAATAAAAATGTAGTCTGGAGCCCTGTTTTAAAGGGATAGTAGCATTTTTTTTTAAAGTGGGGTTGCATGATCTACAAATATCCCCTAAGTACTTTAATTGCAGTAGCAGGCTACACTCCTCCTGTTAGCAATGCCAGCCCATAGCCCTGCCCAGAGATTTACAACATACATTGTTGTGAATGGACCCAAAGAAACGGCCTATTTTCGCGGCCTAAAAGAGGTTTTACGTGAAAAAAAATACACAGTTCCATTGTTCGCTATAATATAATTTTTTCCAGCCCCTCGAAGTGCAGGAAAAACGCAGTTTTTATTTGGACCTAACCAACTCACGTATCCCTCCGGCCCAGGGTTAGCGCCCGCCGATCAGCAGTTGGTTAGCTCCAAATAAAAACTGCGTTTTTCCTGCACTTTGAGGGGCTGGAAAAAATTTTATTATAGCGAACAATAGAACTGTGTTTTTTTTTTCAGGTAAAACCTTTTTTAGGCCACGAAAATAGGCCGTTTCTTTGGGTCCATTCACAACAATGTATGTTGTAAATCTCTGGGCAGGGCTATGGGCTGGCGTTGCTAACGGGAGGAGTGCAGAGAGTCTTCTACTGCAATTAAAGTAGGGGCTATTTGTAGATCATGCAACCCCACTTTAAAAAAAAATGCTACTATCCCTTTAAGGACAAATAAGCATTTTACTAATGTCATTTAAAAACTCTTAAAATAAAACTCTTTTAAAAAATGTTCTCTTTAATTTTGGGCACTGTTGATCCTCCATACAGTGACGTCGCGGTGGGCGGGGCCACATTCCAACTGCCGTCTACTTTTGTCTCTACGTGGAGCAGGCAGGACGCAGACTGGACGCTGTCTGGAAATTTCAGGCGCACCGACGGTGAGTACCAATTTCCTGGCAACTTCTTCTCTAGACCTTAACGCCTTTACTTACAGCCAGAGTTTATCTCAGCATCTTTTGTTTTAAGAAGAGAGAGAGAGGGTGAAAAAAATTAGGACCCTCGTCTCGGTGTGTTTGTGTGTGTTAGTTTGTCTCTCCTCCGTTGTAGCCGTTAGTTATCTATCCTCCGTTGTGTTTGCAGGGTGAACAGGGAGAGTTGTTTCCTGTCCATCAAACTACCGTACTTGCATGTCTGTCGCTAGCCCGGTTAGCTTTATTAGCGGCTTTATTAGCTGCTTCAGCTGCACCTTCAATGTAGCTTACTCATCCTGAACAATGCTGCAAAAGTAGAGTCCGAGTCCTCCACAACATGAGCTCATAACCTCCAGGAAAAAGTAGGAATTGTGCACAAAAATAATGTTAAGGTTACACCAACTAAGGTAACTAGTTTCAGTACATGTTACAGAAAAAAATAAAAGTATGCAGAAGCGCCTCGTTTTCTTGGAGCTTGTGGAAATATCACTTCATTATTTGTGAATGTGAAAAATGTGATAAAAAAGGGCAAAGTCAGACACAACCAGGTCCGTTCATTTTCTTCACCACCAATCACCGGAGGAGGAAGCAAGCAGCATAGGTGGAGCTAGGTTTTTTTTTTTTTTTTAACAAAAAAAAAACATATTCCCAGTATGAATGACCCATACATAAACACCTTGACACATCCAGGCCCAGACTCACGGGTCTGTTGCAATGCTGGGTGTGTGTAACCTCAGTGTTTGGTCCCTTGGTGACAGATCACAGGGTTTTTTTTTTGTCATGTTGACACTTTTATATAATGCCAGAACAATTAGGGTAAATGTTTCACCCTTGTTTAAATAGATCTTTGCCTCTTTGCATCGTTTGGTGTCATATTTCTGTGTTATTATGGGACATTTACAAGGAGGAATTCAACCTCAATTCAACTTACATGGTCTTTGTTCTAGTGCTTGGGATAGGTTGATTGGTAACTGTTTAAGGCTGTAATAAGTCAGTCCATTTTTTGTTACTCCAATTTTTTTTCTCACGCTTGCAAAACGGTGGACTATGTCGATGTTGTTTACCTCTGAATGATTTCCCAGATTTTTCCTGTGGACCCATCTGGGGCTGCAGCTTGCACTGTACATGCACACACGTACATCTGGGATCCCAATTGTGGATCGCTGCTGGAACGGCGCTGTGAACCGTGGCTGTGTGATAGTATCAGAAAACCCCACATTTTAACTGGATAAATATTGTGACTTGGAACAAGAAGCCTGTTGTGAATACAGCCGCTCGGTATTTCCTATTCAGCGTTTCTCACTATCTTGTCCTTGGTCCCAAATCTTGCTTTGCTTGTATGGCAGCATACTTTGATAGAGACACTGTTAAACAAAAAAAAAATACTGTTGTTATTGCTACCAAAGTTTTTTTGCTCAGAGTATCAGTACTGGAAAAAAGTTTTGTTTGCACTTCCTTTGTGGGAAAGAAAAAAGCTGTAATTCATTTCAAGTCTGCCTGTCATTAACGTGATTGGTGTGGTCAAATTGCCCATGAATGTGCATATGTGGTATGTGCACTATGCGTCACAACAGCTCAAGTAAAATGTGAGTGTCCCTTTGCTCATGCTGCAGAACCAGATGAGAGCTACTATACTGTAGGTGCGTGTGTCTAAAACAGACGTTACTTGTCTGATGGTATCTCTTGTTAGGTCAAACCAGACAGTCAAGCAGGCGGGGAGGGAGGGAGGGAAGGAGTGTGCTTATATTTTGTCTCCACCCTTGCTCACGCTCACACCTGTGGGAGTGAACAGGTTGCCCCACTTTCTGTGCTTTAAACAGGTGCCTTCACTTCAGCAGAGTAAAAGTGATTGAGTTTCTTATTTCCCGCACTCGTTTCTGAACTGACGGTTTCATCAATCATAAAAAAAAAAGGCTGAACAATCCTTTTACATTTGTTAACTTGCAAATAGAAAACGATCAGGTAGAGGATAGATATTATAGTGTCTTTTGCTCAGGAGCAAAATACTTGCATGAGGAAGTGATGGCGCTTAATTGTTACTGTGCACCGTTTGATTATACAGTATTTAAATGACAATGCTTTACAGTACTTTTGTTGAGTAATGCCAGAGGTGTGTAGGTGTGGCTGCTCGCCTCTTAACAGCAACAACTCACCTGATTCAGCAGCTACGCCGCCAGCAACCTGTCGAATGACATTCTTAGGAAATGGTTGATGGGAATTTGACACGCTTCCCAAAGCTGCTGCATCATTTACTACAGCTCCATCTCTCATTATATGAAGGAGGAAAAGCAGTGTACTATAGAGAAACGAGCTGTAAAGGTTAGCCATTTGTGGAACGGGATACTGTAAAGGGACTATCTCGTTTGAATATTTCCATGATGATTCATCATATAGTCCAAGCCTTGCAAGCTTTTATAACCTCCAAACCCAGCCCAGGTTGTTATGCTTGCAGCTGCAACCATGATGTCAGAGATGTGCACACGAAAACACGCACTATTTGTTGTCGTCACCTCCTCCTTACCTGTCTGTCATGTATGGCCGCGCTTATCTTACCCACGCAGCCTGAAAAGGAAATAAAAGGGACGGTGCTCCAGACCGTTCGGTGTCTATGAGTCAGTCTGCTTCACATCTGCGGGCGATTGTGACTGAGTAAAAAAATGTCCGTGTTCTTGCAGACTAAGTTGGGTGTGTGCACATATGAACTTGACCACACTTGGGAAGGGTGCCCGATCTATTTGTGCGCCTCACTTTTCCCATGTAACTGACTGTGTGGACGAAACACACTGGCGGGGCGGGGTGTGTCTGTGTCGGCTCTGCACATTTAACTCCCAAGCCATCTGGGAGCAGCCCTCTTAGCTTTAAAAACTGACTGAAAGATCCATCAAAGGCGATTGTAAACGGCGTCAATGTGCTGTTTTTGGCTCGTATAATCAAAGCTAGCGCAAGGGAAAGAAATACTTCTGTATGGGCGATATTCAGCTGTAAAACGAGAGCGCACAAGTGAAGCGAGAGCTTTTTGTGTGAGTGTTTTCAAATGTCATGAAGCCCAGTTGCTCTTGTCTTGCTACTGCTAGACATCACATGACATGGATGACTAAAAACTCACAGTTGTATTTGGTTTCACTGGATGTTACTGGAAGTTTTTTGTTTTTTTAAAACTCTTTTCTATTTCAGCTTAAAGTACAAAAGCTTTTCAGTTTCCCCCCATACTTTAAAAAACGTGTGACTGTGTCATTCCTCTATTGAACCTCATCCCTGTGGTTAAACTGGCAAACATTTAAATAATGTGTTGAAACTCTCTGAAAAGTGCTGATGTGCTCTTAAACAAACATGAGCTGCTGCTTTTGCTCAGGCATTTACTTGTCTCTGTCTAAAAAAGCAGCTGTCAAAGGGAGCAACTGTCTGTGTGTGTGCGGACCCCTGACTCTCTGGACTCATTTCGTAGCATTACACAAGATTTATTGCCGTGTTTTGTTGACGGTGGTGATTACAAACCCCCTATTCTTCTTGACCCACCGCTGATACGTCTCACATTTGTCCCCTGCCATCTGTGCCCTCGCTTGCGCGTACTTAACCCCTCTTCTGTTTTCACTCGGCCCTGTGTCGAGGGTGTGACAAGAGCTGGCAAATGAGGTAATGTTTGTCGGCCCTCATTGTAGCCGGGGCTGACTTCAGCAGCCACATTTCACATCCTTTTGGAGAAAAGTTAAATATAGCAACAGTTGACATCGTCATTTTCCTAATCGTTTAGTCAGGAGTTTGAGCTTGCCCTGATTTAGTATTACTTAGTCGAAGAAAAACAGTCTGCTTTCTGTGATGGAGCGGCATTTAAATGTCTTTCTTGTTTGTTCTGACCTACAACCAGTTTTCAGCTATATTTGGCTTTATTTGTTTTTGTTTTTTGGTATTTGAATCACTAACAAGCATGATTTTAACCAAATACCTGAGTGCAAATGAGTGCTGCTATCGTGTTATCATGTTGTTTAGTTTGTCAGAATAGCGTTGCAGGAACTGAGTCACATCTGAGTCCACGTCGCTACTGTTGAATCATCTTTGATGAATACTATTAATAGTGTCATTCATGGAAGAGGAAGCGCGGGTACTGGACTTTTGTTCATTGTTTATGTACTTGAATGTGAGGCTGTGATGCTGCGGTGGTCAGAGAAAGTCGATTTGCTGAAATCTCTACAGTCAGGTTAGGGTTGATTCATTTCAACAACAAAAAAAGGCTGGACATTCAGCTACTCCCTAATATGGGTTCACTGGTTTTATATTGTGGAAACCAAAATGGTCTTGCCCAGGATTTCTGACTAATACTCTATGAAAATCAACAATCTGTACTTAAAGTCTGGAAACTGCGACACTTTTCTGTCTGGAAAAATCCGGGATCCTTATTTTACCGCAATATAATCCCCATCTTTGTTTTGTGAACACTTGTGTCGGAGAGGAATGCCATCATACCAGTTTAGCCTTGGAGAGCGAGGCAGCACACCCTGCTCACCTCTCTGTGCAGCGAAGCTCGATCTGCCCAGGCCTCCCGCATTCCTCTGCTACTACAGGACGGGAAGGAGGCACTCGGAGGAATTTCTTATTTTCAGTGATTTTCAGATGGTTAGTTTTCCTCAGAGGAAGGAAGGTTTGGGAACACAGTGTTTTTTGGATCCAAGCAAAAATAACTGCGCCTGAGTCTCTTCTGGGTTTGTTTTGGGATTCAGTCTTTACACATTTAGACAAATCTCTTTTCTCATTCAGGCCACTTTTCTCTGAGACTATTTACTAAATGGAGCCCAAGCAGCACCAAGGTCTTTAGACTTGAGAGAGAAATTATCCAGATTTTATGTTGCCAGTTGCCACTTAAATCTTAAAGATTATTTCAACTCAAAGGCGAAAACATGAGGAGCAATGGTCAGTTTTAGGGGATGTGTTAAACAATGCTGTTTCAGTAAGCTGATGTAAGAAAGGCTTTTACACAGTGTTCAAATCAGCTAAAGAATGAGGTGGCCTCAGCCTCTGTGGAAGTGTGTGTGTGTTTTTTTTGTTTTTGTTTTACATCACAGGCTCATTGCTATACAATAGAAATAACAGGAAATTACTTTGATTATGGCAGAGAGACGTGCTTGGAAAAGGAAAGGGGGCTGAGGGAGAAACTAAAGAGGGTGGTAGGTAGTAGATGCGAACTGCATGGGTGTAAGATGATGGGGTGGGGGCTGAAATAGAAGGTACTATACCAGTTTTTAGTCCTGACAGAAGATGAAGAGGGACTTTTATTTTGCTGCTCTGGAGAGGAAAGGTCACTTCTCCGTTTGGCGAGGAGGCAGGAAAGTTGAGGCTGTAGCAGCGTGGACGACTGTAAATCCCTTTTTGCCGGTTAAAGATGCCGAGGGGTTGTGGCGATCTGTAAAGATTTGCCAGGATTGAAAGGAGTTTTACAAGAGGCTGATGATGAGGAATAGAGGAGGAGGAGGAGGAGATGGAGCCCTTGCTTATAACTCTGTTCACTTTTTCTCTCTGCAGTCCCACCTCTCTCTCTGACTGACCAGCTCAGGTCAATCACAGAAAAATGTCTGGAAAAATAACAAAAGAGGAGATGGAGGAGATGAGGGAGATCTTTGGGAAAATTGGTGAGTAAAACCTGATCATTTAACGATTACATAAATGTGTAGAGTGCCCACAACACCATAGTTGAAATGAATGAGTGTTGTTATCTTACAATCTTTTCTTTGTCTCTGTAGATCTGGACAACGATGGACATATCTGTGATTATGAACTCAATGAGCTCCTTAAAGAGGCCGGCCACCCGCTACCTGGATACATGGTGCGAGAGATCATCCAGAAACTCGACCGCAACAAGGACAACCAGATCAGCTTCGACGAGTTTCTGTCGGTACGTTAAGTGGAGCTCAGAGCCACTCGCAGCGTCAAGCTTGACAAGTTTTCAGCTCGCGTTACTCTCAGAGTTGGTCTCTGTTTTCCGCTCTGCTCTGAAAAAAGTACCTCGCCCTCCAGAGCGAGGCCGCTAAGAAAGGCAACTTTTAAGCAGCTAAATGCACGAGAGGAGATTGAAGGCCTCTACAAACCTCACACGCAGGCATGCATGCTCAGGGAATGTGGAAGTGAGGTCAGCAAAGTGGTGCGAGTTCCAGTATTTTGTTTCAGCAGCGATGAGGGAGCAGCCAGTCACAGACTCCCCGTCTGGTTCAGGAGCACAGCAGGATTCAAAATCTCAAGACCAGGAGGCGGCAGCTGTGTTTCTCTTGTTTTTAGAGTGTGTGTGGTTGTTCATTAGTAAGTTAAACCTCGGCTATGATGATGACAGAGTGAAACAAATTGGATTGGATGATCCCAGAATTAAAATCCTCATCATGTTTTACTCCATTTGGAGCATGTTTCACAGTGTAATGGGCTTAAGGTAGTTTATGGTTTCATGAGGCCACAACTTCCCAGAATGCATCTGTGTTCTTCTGTAGGAGTTGCCAAAGTTATGTATGATATCATAATAGTGATGATAGTAAGTTTTATTCTTGTATGCGCATGTATAAATCAGCATTGATGCATTTTAGGAAAACATTTTGAATGAAATTAGGCGACTAAACAAATAGATAAAATGGTTACTAAAGTGAAACAGGCTTTGAATAGTGTGAAATACACAGATATAGGAAAATAAAAGTATCTGTGGAACTGGTCAACAACCACTGCTGTGTGATAGCAGTGTAGCATGCTAGAGGGATTAGAGGGGACAGGAGTGGCGTACTGTCCCTGAATGCAACAGGAGGAGTCACCGTGGCACTAATTGTGTTTCGTTGTCATCTGTGACCTTTGTATTTTCATGAATTAGTTTGACATATTTCTGTTTTTTTGTAGCATGATGGGTGTCTGTCTGGCGCCCAATAACTTTATTTCATATTTAGATGCTGTTAAGTCTGTTAAGGCACAATATCTGGGTCTCACTCGCCATTGCCATCATGTTCAAAGGGTGTGAGCATCATACCCGATGAAATATCACGCAACAAAACATGTTCTTATGCACGATAACAACCAGATTAAATGCACAGGGCATGAATGTAAATATCCTTCTCACAATATGTAGACGGTAACATAACAGTTTGCTAAATTTGCAGAACAGTTAACCTTAATAATCATTGTGTTTCTGTGGTTACTTTTTCTATCTTGGACCTGTTCACACCTGGTATTAACCTCTCAGGTGATCCAAGCCATTTATTCTCACCACAGTTTCATTATGGATCAAAATATTTTACCATTACAAATGTATAAAACCTGTTTTCATTGTAAAGCTGGGAGCAAAGCTTTAATTCACACACATACACAGACAAGCACAAAGACAATGGCCCCGATTGTGGATTTGCTAAAGACAACAACACATACCTGTGTATTTGCATATCAAGCAGAGAAGTGAGATCCGATCACAAGTGCTCAATCGAAACACGAGGCCAGGTGTGAACAGACGCACTTAGATCCGACCACAGAGGCGAGGTCAGTGAAGACACGTCTGAACGGGGCCGTAGAGTGCACACAGACAATGTAGGCTCGACACCCTGTGACCTTGTGTGTGTGTATGTTTGTGGTGAAGTGCGCTGTGCTTTTTGAACAGCTCTCCCAGTACCGGGCTGAATAGCTCATTGTGAGCTCCACCGCCCGTGGGCCTGTGGTCGCTGATGAAGCCGTGATAACTTCAGTTTCAGGAAGCATCGCACAAATTACGATAGAAAACTTTCTGTCAAAGTAGTTTTTGTCCGAGGCCACTCACATGTTGTGCGTCGGTGATAAGCTACATAATCACACCACAGAGCTCCCCGTGGCCTCATTAGTTGTTGAGACTGATTTAATGTTTGGAGGTAATTATTTAATGCTGGGATGTAGGGACAAGCCTGAGGAGGGTGTCAGGGTGGTGGAGGATCATAATAGCTGTTGCTCCGGTGGTTTACTGTTACTGTTGATGGCACTAATGACCTACCGGCACTCTCACTCAGCACTGTAATTCTCAGATTAGATGTGTGGTGAAAGCACAGGCTCACTTTACATCACCGCTCTAACGCACAGCACGGCTTCAGTTGCTTTTCACAAACCATTCGAGCCTGACATCACATCATCCCGGACATTTCATAGTAACGAATGTCTGTTTATTTTTGTTCTAAAACTTGATTACCAGCCACACTCAGGATATTTTCTCCGCCTGTAGCTGGCGGGTGGCTTTGTGTTGTAATGACGGTGAGGGGAAATTCCAGCAGCACAGCTGCGTCTGCCGAGCGACCTTGTCTGTCATGATGGCTAACAGGAGTTTGATGATAAGGCAACAAAGGATGCAAAACAACAGTAAACAGAGAAGTTAATTAGCCCGACTGCACAGACACATGGCTGCAGCTAAACTTTTCCACTGAGTGATCAGTTTGTTTTTGTTTTTTTCTAAATATTCATGAATATCCAGCATTTGCTAAAACAAAAATGAAGTGTAAAATGTGAAACCTGATTCATTTGCAGAAATATGGTTGACCAGTTGCTTCAAATTAAATTAGATTAGGAGTAATTTTCCTCTCTATTATTGAAACGGTAGCAGAAAATTGTTACAAACAGCAGGAGGCAATTCTGTCAGTTATTATAAATACAAATAAAATCAATAATGATGTAATCTACCTCCACAACACAATCACCTGTCCACAAATATATAAGATATCTCATAGTTTTCAGGACTTTTTATGGTTCAGTAGCAGCCGGTCTCAACCTGTTGTTTGTTCTTGTTTCAGATCGTCCAGGAGCTGAGAGGCAGCGAAATAGCAAAAACTTTCCGCAAAGTCATCAACAGAAAAGAAGGCATCCTGGCCATCGGAGGGACGTCTGAGCTGTCGAGCGAAGGCACACAACACTCGTTCTCTGGTAGGTCGTCCTGACACCACAGACATTAACTTCTTCCTCTCTCCTGCCGCTGCTACTGTACCGGGCACAGTTCAAGTGCAGATGCTTCATTTACCAACTGAAATCAGCCGTTTTGTGCATCCCTGTCACCGTACCTGGTTGTTTTGCTTTTAACTGAAGTTTGTGTACACTTTCAGAGGAGGAGCGGTTTGCTTTTGTGAACTGGATCAACAGCGCTCTGGAAAAAGACCCTGACTGCAAACATGTCCTGCCCATGGATCCCAACACAGACTCTCTCTTCACATCTGTCGGGGATGGTATAGTACTCTGGTAAGAGACGCTGTATTCTCCTTTATCTGTGAGCTACCCCTCTGATATAAATGTCAGATACCTCCATGTCACTGCTCTTAATGCTGTGATCTCAGTCAGGCTGAAAAAAGATAAATAGGAGCCTGTATTTAAGGATGTCAGTCAACTATGACAATATTATGCTCTCCTTCACTCTAACCCAAGACTATGTTGATTCTAACACAGTACTATTACATTTATTAAAACTTAAAAGAAATAATCATGTATGGTTCTGAATCTTTCATTTTGTTAAATTACGAGGTTGTATAGAGAAAATGTGACATTAAAACTGAAATAACAAGAAAAATGTGAGCTCTGCTATAAATGTTGTTAATAATGGACTGAATGCTAGTTAGCAGTCTTGCTATTTAATCAGCATTTTTTGCGTCTAGATTAGCATTAAACAGATTGCAGAGCTGCAGAGATTAAATAACCATTGTCCACACACAGTATATCCCAAACAGAAGAACAGGGACTTCAGAGACATGTGCCCTTCATGTTGCTGACATGTGCAACATAATATGCTACAGTCTGTTATAGTTGTGACACTTTGTCTGTTGAAGATGCCTCCACTTTATTCTATGTATATCAACAAGTCTAATGGTTCTTGCTTAACTAGTATTTTACTTTAGGTAATGAATTAAAAAAGATGTGCAATAAAAGGTCTCTAGTTGGGCTGTGGACAATGAGATTCTTAATGTTACAAACTTCAAAATCTTATCTTTTCCTTCTCTGCCTGATTTCGCTGCATCAAATGGCTGATAAAGAAAATCATGTGTTTTATGCATATTCACAGCAAAATGATCAACCTGTCAGTGCCAGACACCATAGACGAGAGAACCATAAATAAGAAGAAGCTGACGCCGTTTACAATACAGGTTAGTTAAGTTAATGTATGATGATTTTTTTTTGTCTGCCACATTTTATGCAAATCTTCTAACGGCTTCCTCTGCAATTTTATCAGAGTGTGTTTTTGTTAATTTTCACTTGTGTATGTGTATATGTGACTGTTTACATATACATATATGTTTAAAAAAGAAAAAGAAAAGGATAATTGTATCCCTGTAATTGGAAGTATCTTATTGTATTTTTCAATAAAAATATTTTGGAAAAAAATAAAATAAATAATCTTCTAATGGCTGATGCTTTGTCCCCCACAGGAGAATCTCAATTTGGCCTTGAACTCTGCGTCCGCCATCGGCTGCCATGTAGTGAACATCGGTGCCTTAGACCTGAAGGAGGGGAAGCCTCACCTGGTGCTCGGCCTGCTCTGGCAGATCATCAAGATCGGCCTGTTTGCTGACATCGAGCTCAGCAGAAATGAAGGTAGAGTCACCAACCGTTGAGATTGCCTGTTGCATAACATGTACTTGAGTCCTGCGCCCTCCCGTCCTTTCCTGGTGTTTTTGTCAAGTAGCTCAACTGATCATTAACACCTGTCTGCAGCGCTGGCAGCCCTGCTGAGAGATGGGGAAACACTGGAGGACCTGATGAAACTGTCTCCAGAGGAACTGCTGTTACGCTGGGCAAACTTTCACCTGGAAAACGCCGGCTGGCAGAAAATCAACAACTTAAGCTCTGACATCAAGGTGGGTCTGAACACTGAACCCGGCCAGAGAAGTAAACACCAGATGCAGAAGTGGAAGCAACTCAAAAACCTTGTCCATAAGGGTTTTTGTGTACTTCTTTTAACACACCAACACAGCCATCTATCAGTACACTGCACCGAGCAGTGCAAGTTTGTGTTTGCACAAACAAACTCAAATAAACGCCTCCGCTGCTCCAAATGTAGTATTGAATGGGTAAGGTCAATGGCTAACACTGACAGAATGGCAAATGTTTATGAAAGGATTAAGATATTGTGTGTGCACTGAAGGTAAATAGGGCTTTTGTTACTCTGATTATTCCACATATATACCTTTGTTACTTAAAGAGGTTTATATAACATACAACAAATGAAGAATAAAAGAAAACCACAGTACTACACATGAAGAAGTATGTATGACTCATGACATTTGCCACACCCAGATGATCTGAATAACAGATGGTAGACATAAAAAACAACAACATAAGAGTGCACACGAAAAGCTTCATTAAATTAATCAACGTCTCTTTTATCCTGAGACACAAAGTTACAATTATGTTACGCAGTGGAATTTCTGATTCATTTATTCACAGAAGTTTGATTGTTTTGTTGTTGTTGTTTTACATATTTTCCAGGACTCGAGGGCCTACTTCCACCTCCTGAATCAGATCTCTCCAAAAGGCACAGATGAGGACCAACCCCGCATAGACATCAACATGTCAGGCTTCGGTGTAAGTAGCGATCATCGGCGCTCTCAGTTGAGCATCTTCACCGCTTTACGTTGTGTGTCTCTGATCGGTGCATGTGTGCGTTCTTGCGTGTTGTTCAGGAGAAAGACGACATGAAGAGGGCAGAGGCCATGCTGCAGCAGGCCGACCGGCTCGGCTGTCGACAGTTTGTCACCCCGGCCGACGTCGTCAGTGGAAACCCCAAACTCAACCTCGCTTTTGTGGCCAATCTGTTCAACAAGTATCCAGCGCTGACCAAACCTGAGAATGAGGACATTGACTGGGGACTGTTGGAAGGTATGGAAAGTATTAGAGTTGTTTGGCATTAGATGTTGATGAACAATAGGTGAAAACTAAAAAAAAGATTATTGATTGAAAGCTGAATTATCAGAATCTCAGATCATGTCCCTTTGCACAGGATCATAAGAAAACAGTAACTGTCACCATCGTTCATATGCAGCAAGACGCTCGTTGTTGCACAGACTTAAGCCCGGTCCTGTTCATCCTCCCTTAACACTAGCACCTCTTGGTTTGAGTGGCCTCCAAAGGGAGAAGTGTTAGAAGTAGAGATCTGACCCTACGAAATGGGCAACATTTCCTACCTGACGTAGGAGCCACAACCTGAAGTGGGTTTTCATTCAGGTTTGAAAATGCCTCCCTGCTCCGGTGGGTTGCGTGGGCTTTGTTGATCTTTCTTTGTTTGATGAACCAACAACATAGAAATACAGAAAACAGAAGATACATTCGCTGCTTTTCATCTTACACTACATCCGAAGTCCGCACCTGGCCTCCCTTGGATTTAAAGGGTGGTTTTAAGGGTTTAAAAGCCGTATAGCGCCATATAACTCAGTGAGTTGAACAGGCGCCCCATATACAGAGGCTACAGTTCGAATCTCAGATGTGGTGTCCTTTTGCTGCAAGTCATTCCCTGTCTCTCTGTCTCCCCATTTCCTTTCCCCCTCTCAACTATCCTAAAAAAGCAAAAGCCCCAAAAATTACTTTTAAAAAAAAGAGAAGCACTTCCCCATGATTTTAAAAGAATTGGGACACCTTACCCTTACACACGAACACGCAAAACCAAGTGCTAGGGCCATAATCAAGTGGAAGTGGTTAAAATGGGACAGGGCCTTACTTTACTTTTTCCAGGCAGGACGTTACAAACCAGCGCTGCAGAAATCCTGAATGTTGAATAACTCCAACTAGTTTGTGCGTATAGGATCACATGGGTGTCTCGTAAAAAACGCTGACTGACAAAGCAGGTTTTCAGGGACTGTAGCTCCAAAGCAGCCAAGCAACAGTCGGAGAAGAACCAGTTGTGAACAAACAGTCCTTGTTAGTGGACTAACTGGCCTGCAGGCTTACTCAGAAATAGAAACTAACTTCAATGTGACAACAAGCCTCCTCTAAGTTTGTCTTCCTCAGATACATTAGCTTCTGTTGTCTGTGTTAGTGGTCAGTGAGTGCCATCAAAAATTTCAACATGAAGTACCAGGCCCATTCAGTTCTGCATTTTTAGACGCACATTGAGCTGCCAGCTAGATCACATGGAAATCCCCTGATTCCCATGATCCTTTGCTGTCCAGGTGAGACGAGAGAGGAGAGGACGTTCAGGAACTGGATGAACTCTCTGGGAGTGAACCCACACGTCAATCATCTGTACGGGTAGGTACCACACACACAACAGTTTGTGTCGCTTCTCTTTTTATATTCACATCTGATGAATAGTTAACAGCTATTAGGGCATCATATGTATTTCACATTGATAATAACCAATCACATTCCCGTCTCCAGAGACCTGCAGGATGCCATGGTTATCCTTCAGCTCTATGAGAAGATTAAAATACCTGTTGACTGGAACAACAAGGTCAACAAGCCACCGTACCCCAAGCTGGGAACCAACATGAAAAAGGTAATTTAAATCCATTTGAGTCATTATGAAGTAAGAAGAAAAAAAACTTTTTCTTCTACCAACTTTTCCATTTTGTGCCCGCAGTTGGAGAATTGTAACTATGCAGTGGAACTGGGCAAAACAGCCAAGTTCTCCCTCGTTGGCATCGGCGGGCAGGACCTAAACGATGGCAACGCAACCCTGACTCTGGCACTGGTGTGGCAGCTAATGAGAAGGTGAAGCACAACGAACAGTCAAACTTCAGAAAAGAGTGAAATAGAAAAACTATTTTAAAAAAAACAGAAATGGTGGCCTAACGTGAGGCAGAGTTTGATGAATTCCACACATGTCACCTTCCTAAAATGTTATTCAGCACTTAAATTAATGAAAACAATTAAGCCTGAAGTATTTTTTATATGCCAAAATGTATAAAGAACAAAAATGAGAAATAGAGGTTGTTATCAAGTTATTCCTCTGCACTTTTCAGGGAAAAACAAATCAAATTGCTTTGGATACTTAGGCTTTTAAACAGCATTTCGTTTTTCAGTCAGTTTTTCTGTGTGTGGTATTTAAAAACACTACAATCACCATCTGTCTTCATTGTCATTGTGATAACAGTATATTTACTGTAAACAATTTCCTGGCAGTTGGTAATTAGAAACCTTCATTTCATGCCAGTGGTGGTGTTGGTGTGTGCGCGTGTGTGCGTGTGTTCGTGTGTTCCTCCAAATCGAGACCACATTTCCATGAACTCAGTCGGCTCCTGTCACAAGGATGTGTGTTGTGACATATTTTGTATTTTTGTGTCAGAGTTTCCAGAGTTGGAGTGAGTCAAAAATCACAGTGATCGCGGGGGAAGAAGTCCATTCTGTTTGAGACAGATGACCATGTGGTTCTCAACGTGAAGAAAATGAAAAATAAAAAAAACATTTACCTGGAGTTCAGTTCATGACCAAGCTGCTTCTCTGCTCTTTCAGATATACGTTGAATGTACTGGAGGAACTGGGAGATGGAGAGAAAGTTAACGACGACATCATTGTAAAGTGGGTGAACAAAACGTTGGCAGAGGCTGGAAAATCAACCAAGATCGCAAGCTTCAAGGTAAAGCTCAAATTAGATCCAAATATTATAATTCAATATTTAAAAAGCATCCAAGCTCTTGGGGGAACCTTTACTTTCTACTGCTTTTTTATTTTATTTTAGTTTTAGTTTGTTCAACAAGTGATGACCATAAAGCAGTTTTAGTTTAGTTTTCATTTTTGAGGAATTGAATAGTTTTTATTTAGTTTTTTATTTCGTCTTGGTCTTAGTTTTAGTTTTTTAGGTATAAGGAGAAAGCCTCTGTGAGACCTCTGAAGATGAACTTCCAGATATGTGTGATTTCTCCCTGTTAGTTGAACCCATAAACGTTCCCATCAGTCCATCATCACGTTACATTCACTCTTATCTACCTGTGGGTCGTACTCAAAGTCGTCTCATATTGAGCTGTGGCGTTTTCTTCCTGCAACTTTAGCCATCTCTAGGAAAACTAAGCTAATGTTATCTGAAATTCAGTTTAGTTTTAGTTAGTTTTGCATTGTGAATTGTCATTTTTATTCAGTTTTCATTTTTGGAAAAATTGCCTTTTTTTTTTAAATTTTTTATTTCATTTTACTAAATTATTTTTTCACTGCTAGTGTTAGTTTTAGTGTTAGTTAATTGTAATAACCCTGTATGTCAGATCCTTACTGTGTTTCTGCTGTGGTGATCAGGACAAGGAGATCAGCAGCAGTTTGGCCGTACTGGAGCTGATAGACGCCATCCAGCCGGGCAGCATCAGCTACGAGCTGGTAAAAACCGGCCAACTCTCTGAAGACGACAAGCTGGAAAACGCCAAGTAAGAAAAAGAAGCAGCTTTTTATCGTTTATCTATTTTAACCTGAACATTTTAAGCAGTCTTAACTGGAGACAACCTCTCTGTCTTCTCCCAGATACGCCGTGTCTATGGCGAGGAAGATCGGAGCCCGCGTCTACGCTCTCCCAGAAGACCTGGTGGAGGTCAAACCCAAAATGGTGATGACGGTCTTTGCCTGCTTGATGGGTCGAGGGATGAAGCGAGTCTGAGAGAGACTGGGATCATTGGGACACTTGTAAAACTTGTTCCCACAAGCCATTAGCATTTTGAAAGAGCTCCCCCAACTGAAGGAATGAAGAATATTTTTTCTTTCTTTTGTCCTTTTTTGTTTTGTTTTTTGTTTTGTTTTGTTTTGTTTTTTGTTGAATGAGAATAATTGAGTCAGAATCATGAATTTGCATGTGTCCCCGCTTCTCTTGATTAATGGAGGTGTTTACTGAAGGATCATTCGCTGTCCTCTTATTTAAAGTGGGTCAAAAATCCTTTAAAAAATCAGAAAGGGATGGGTCTCATGTTAGAGAGGACGACTTGTTACTTTCATTATCCAGAACTCTTAATGATGTATAAGAATGCTGTTTTTTAAAGCGAGTATGCATATTTACAGCTGCAAGGTTGTTTACATATTTTTACTCAGACTGATGAGTTAATTGTATCCTTGACTAGGCAACACACATTCCTGAATACCATGTAATGCTTGACAAGGCAAAAGAAAGAAAGAGGTCAGAGTGGTGGGATGTTTGGGTGAAGCACACGTAAAGAAGAAAAAACAAAAAACACCCAATCGTTCCCACTCTCTTAAATGAAGTACAAGCATGTCTTAATAACTGGCGCCATAAACTTCTACATATCTGCACACAGAGGCCATACGGTCGGATTATACTACTGACCAGCTGATGCGCTGTCTGTGTGCCCGTACTCGTACATTTGTTTGTTTCTTGGGATTATTACGTCTGGTCGTTTTTGTTTTCGTCTGTCATGTTGGATGCGGAGCAGGCTGACTGGACTCTCCTGGCTTCTGCTGTGCCGCTGCCTTCTTCTTCTTCATCCTCTTCTTGTCATAAAGATGAGTTGTACTTTGTGCTTGGAGGTTTTCACTTGTTTTGTTTTTTTTCTTCCCCTTTGTATTCAACATTACCAAATATAAACAGTAACTTCATTCCAGGTATCTTCATGATATTCAGTGACAAGTGGCCAAATTGTATTTGGTCTCATTCTCATGTCTACTCTTTAAGTGCTTTACATGTAACAATAAATATGACTTTGGAAAAGAGTCGACCATTGATTAATTTGTTCAGCTGCTGATATCCTGACTAAGCAGAAACCAGATTCACAATAGATCTGAGCAGAATTTGATAATTAACATTTTTCTTTTTTGTTTCTGTTCATGTTTTCTAACATTTAAGCCAAAAACATTTAAACCTCTGTGTTTCCCCCGACAAACTCCACCTGCTGAACCATCCATTAACCGACTTAATGGACCTGAGAGCCTGGAAGAAGCAGCAGGTACACGCGTCTTCTACAACAACTTTATTGACACAAGCTTTTCCCTCTTTGTTTTTACGGCTCTCTGCTTCTCCTTTCTCTTATCTCACGTCCTGTTAGTGTCACTGCAAACACGCTTTATGCTCTTCCCTCTGTCTCATTGTAAAACACACTACCTGTTTTAAATTGCACGTCATAAAAATATGTACATCTTTCGTCATGTCCCTTCTGCTTAGTCAAGTCTACCTGAGAGGAAAAAGCAGGACTGAGCCCAATAATGTTGATACTCATATGAACATTTAAATGGACTTTAAACATGTGTTTTGAGGTGAAAATCTGAGGTGTGTATTTTTGGCTCTTTGTCAGTGTTGACAGGCGTGATTTCAGCAGTGATGTTGTCAAATGGGTAAAGGCGGTGGCAAACTGTAGTTCACTGTTCACTGGTCTGAAATGCACTCAGTCCTCTGGGCTTCGGTCCCTGAGGGGATTCTCATGAAGTCTCTCGTCCAGTTTTCCAAGGATCTGATTAAAACTGCCAGGCTCTGTCACGGAGCTGGATGATGATGAGGAGGAGGAGGAGGAGGAAGTCGTCTCCCGAGGCTTTCATCATCTGGGTTTTCAAGCTCATTTGCAGCGGAGAGTGTGTGTCTGTGTGGTGTTGAGTGAAGAGTTTGAGGCTTCAAACCATAAACACCTGAGACCATTACAACTCATTTAAGAACCTAAACACGTCCCTAATTTTTTCATTTTAAACAACAGAAAAGAGGAGAGAGAGGAAGATCTGAAAATCGCCAAGTCTCATGTCCAAACTGGAGATGGAAAAATCAACAGCAATCCTCTCATTTCTGTAAATGAACAAATACTAAACAAAAAATTAAGCCAAAGGGAAGGAAATATGAAAAAAAAAAAACCTCAAATGTTTGTCCTTCTCAATAATTTCACTTCTTTTGGCATCAAACATTTTAATTGAATTGTTTGAAGTAATTGTCAAGGGAATGATCTGGAAAATATCATAAATATCCACACAAAAAAAAGACCATAACAGAAAAGGTGCATTTGAATTAATTGAAATACAGAATGACAAATATAAAGACAAACAACCTGACATCAGGAGGACAACCTGATGAACTGGCTGTTTGCTGTTTCTCATTACTCTCCCTGAGACGGGCGGAGGAGCGGCACCATCAACACTTTGTCCCAGAAGACTCCTCGGTCTGAAGCTGACATCTGGGCTTGTAACCTTTCAGAGACTTCCCTGCCCTCAGTCCCCCGTCCTGCCAAGCGTCCTGCTGGGACGAGGAGAGCACACTTCAACAGGAGCATCACAGAAAATCACAGAAAATGTTGCAACAGCCGGACTTGTGATTTTATTTTTTTTATTTTTTTTCCTTCAGCAGCTCTGGATGCAGTTTGGTTTTTCCTCTCGTAACACCGAGGATGGATTGGCTGGGAAATAGCTGCTCTGGGTGTGTCTGTGTAAAGTCACCATAAGGAGTTTATTGGAGCAACTGAAGGAAACTCAGAAGGTAAGAAGAAAGATGTGTGATCCTTTATTTTATTTTATTTTATTTTATTTTTATTGTAGCATATTCATTTTTATTTTAATGCCAATAATCTATGTTTGAATCTTCTGCTAAAGATAAAACTCAAAAAGAAGTAATCTTCCTCTTGTAGAGATATACTCTCAATTTAACATATTTAAGGGTACATAAAACTCAGATTCATTTGATCTAGTACTACTGTCTATGAAGCAAACAGAAGCTGTCTCGTATATTACATAAGTCAAATTAATATAAATTTGCAAATATATGTAATATTTTTAAACCACCTTACCTGGATTCATAGGTTCAATAATCTTAGTGTTTATTTAAAAAAAAAAAATAATAATAATAATAACTTGTAATTTGGTCTTAATTATAAAGACAATATGAATTTTCCTTAGTGAAAAACTCACCATATTGATATTGATCAATTCATTTACTTTATTATTGACAAAATTCTCTCTTCATTCTTCACAAATGTTAAATTGTTTGTTTCACAATAGATTCAAAATTAGTACAAAATTACATTGTTCTGAAAAACTTCCTTTTAAATCACTGGGACACATGTACACCTGCACAATGAAGTGTTTCCAAAATAAAAGTCTGACAGCTTTTTTCCAAGTAATATTTGAACCAATTTAAAGGTGAATTACCTGTTTTCACATCCTCCATTTATTTCACCCAGCAGCTGTCGCGCAGTTATAACACGTACACCCTGGTTTCCTAAGTGATGCGGCTCCTGAGGGAGAGCAGCTGATTGGCTCACTGAGCCGCAGAGCTTTATACCATCCGTGTGTGTGTGTGTGTGTGTTTTCGTTAATGATCCACCAATTAGTCACACAATGGTAACAGTCGTCTAAACATCTCATCACCTGTCTGTGCTGCAGGGGGAGGAAGTGGTTCACTGCCCTCATGTTTTGTTTTTTTTTGGGAGGGGGGGATGCTGCTCTTTGCAGATGATGAACCTCCACCACCTTAAAGAGTATTTACAACAGTCTGCATGTGACTGCTCTGAGTTTCTCATGTAGCTGCTTCAGTCGCCACAGTAACCACCCGCTGTGTGATGATGGACCAGTTCAGGGACCGTGGCAGACAATCCCAGTCGTCCCCCTGTCCCCTGACTGTTTATGTCATACGCACCATAAACACTGAGGCTGCCACTGAACTATAAAAACTTTCCTCTCCCGCCACAGCGTCACTGCGTGAAAAGTCGACCCCAAACATGTTCAGCTCTTCAAGTCACATAGAAGAAGATAAAGAAGAAGAAGAAGGAGAAGAAGGAGTGTCTTTAATGTGAGTGTTGATCCACAGAGTCCGATCTGAAGATGACGGGCCAGGCGGCCGAGAGGGGCCGGTCGCCCCACAATCTGTCGGTGAAGACCACCCTGGAGGAGGAGATCGAGAGAGCCGAGAGTATTCTCAGCAGGTGAGGAAGGAGGGCGATGTCGTCATGTGTTATTGTTATGCACTTTGAGAGAAGCTCATCTTGGTCCTTTTCTGAAATTGTTTTTACTTTGTTTCTCCCAGGGTGCCGTCTGTCTGTGATGACACGTGCTCAGAGCTGCAGAGAGTCGCTGCTCTCGACCCCCACGGAGGAAACTCCAGAAATTCTTTTCAAAGGAATGGAGCTATCTCAAGGTAAAAAAAAAAAAAAAAAACTGTGACTGCCGCCTTCATAAAAGTCTCAGAAACTGCCAGAGAAAGTGTTGTGTTATTGTGTTGCCTCTTGGATACAGAAAATACCACTGATGCTTTATTGTCACTGTTTCCCTAGAAGTTTCAAATCTTTTGCTCAAACTTTTTTCTTGGTGCCTTGATGAGAAAGATGTTGTTGTGGGAGAAGGAAAAATATTGTCTACTTTGTTCTGTCGTTGTGTTAAACTTTTTCTTGATGACCTTTAAGATGCCTTTTTCCCAGAAGGTTGACAAAAAGTGCAATAATTTCATTAAAAAAAACAAGGAAATTAGTCACGAATCAAGTGTTTTACAAGGTTCATAGCCTGAAAATCTCTGGAAAGGGTACTTTTCATTTGTGTGATAAGGAATATGTAGAGATCCAAATATTTTACAGAAAAATACAGAGAAAACTTCTAGATGTCAAGACAATCGTCCTTTTCTTGATGGATGTTTCACAGAGTTTGACTAGATTCAATGGCAGAATGGACTGAACCAGTGAGAGGCCAAATATTATACAATATTTTCAATGAACCCGACTGTTTTAGTCAAAAATAAAACAAATCTCAGTCTCACAGTCGTCTATTTCAGTTTCCTGATGGAAAAGAAATCAGTCATTTTTGTCATCATCCTTTTATTTGTCCCACTGCAGCTGGTGAATCCTCTTTCTGTTGTGGTTGTACAGTAATTACACTTATTTTTTATTTTTATTTTTTATAATTTTTGCTTTTAATAAGCAACTTCTACAAGCTGTTTTGACCAAGGCTCCAATTCACACATGATGTTTAATTTTTTTTTGTCGATGTGTGTGTCAGACTGGTGAGCCTGGTGGTGAGGCTGAGGGAATGGGCACACAGGAGTCTGATGGAGGAGGAGGAGCGGCCCGACTCCTTCCTGGAGCGTTTCCGTGGCCCCGAGCTGAGAACGGCCCCCAGTCGCACCAGCAACACACAACCAGACGCCAACGGCAACAATGCCAAAGGGACCTTGAAGTACGCCCGCCTACCACTCTGAACCATGACTATGCACTTTGATGAACACTACAGTACATTACACTGGATGATCATTTGTCTATACCACATGTTTTAAAAGTTAGAGCGTTGCTCATCAGTTCACAACAACACAGCATGTGAAGGCTTAAGGTTTATAGAGGTCACAACAGAGCAGATCAGATGGGTGTTTAGAGCTTCAGGGCAAAAATTAGGCCTCAAAGGTCTGAGAAATTAGGCATTTTCTACATTCAGAGGTTTTGATTGAATTCTGTTTTAGTTTTAAGGTCATAGCTCATGTTGTTTTGTGTGTAAGTGCAGCATAATGTAAGCTGGTATAATACAGTGCAAGACAATATCAAACCCCCTTAGGAATTACCCCATAATAAAAGTTGTTGAATAATATAATGGCATTTATTGCAGAAGTATTGCATTATATATTTGCAGTGATATGCACCACTTCACTGAAACATATTATGTCTCCACCTGCTTTCAGGAAAAAGTGGGATTTGTTTGTGGTGTCCCCATCCGACAATGCCTACTACCGGTGGTTATTTGTCATCGCCACAGCGGTGCTGTACAACCTGTTCCTCGTTGTCGCAAGGTAATAAGACCACAGTTGTTATCTGTTTGCCCTGCAGCCTCCAGAGACTGGTGATGGATGAAGTGAACGGACGCAGTGTCCATTTCTTCTGCAAGAGCAGTAAATCACTGTTCTGTTTTTATCCGCAGGGCGTGCTTTGACAAGCTACAGGTGGGCAATTACATCTGCTGGCTGGTGTTGGACTACGTCTCTGACACTGTGTACATTATGGACACTTGTGTCCGACTTCGCACAGGTAACCTCTAAATATATGGCCCCTGGTATCGAGACACAATGGTGAAGTGCTGTGTCTCAAATGTGCAGACTGAGTGTTATTAGAGACCATAACTTTCAGTTTTTCTCATGGCTTATTTTACAATACCAACAAACATTTGAAGCAGCACCATTACACCAAAGTGCAGAATGATTTATAACTGGTGAGATTTTCAGTCATCTAGGTCACATGATGTCTGACACAAGTCAGTCACATAACACTAATTAAGGCAGGTGAGGTGAGTCTGAGCTTAAACTACTTCTGTCGCTTGGGTCTGTCATTACTGACAAATTATCACCTTGTTTGTCTATTTACACCCAGACACCATCAACTACCGGTATTTTGAGTAATGTTTCTGTCCACATGGTCATATTAAGTTGTAAGGTTCAAGTACTCCAGTTTTTTTTGCTTATTAGAGATTTTCACTGAAGTGAGATGCCTGTTGCTGCTGGAAACAAGGTAAATGAAGGTAAATGAGGATAGTGACTCGATTGAGACGCATTAAAAGGTCGTCCTTAGAAGGCCAGAGAGTAAACCCCTGTAATAATAATAACTTTATTTATATTGCACCTTTAAAAACACAAGTTTACCAAGTGCTTGACAAAAACAACATACAGTATAGCAACCACAGACGACTAGTAACAAACCAGTGCCATAAAACCATGGGAGATGGCCAATTCAAGCAATAGCGACACAGGCAATACGAGAACCCAACAACAAATTGAGACCAGGAGGACTCAAATTAAAATGCAGGATGCAGTTAATTAGATAAAATAACTAAAAGGGGGGTATGCATGACAAAATGAGATAAGATGAGCTACAATAAGATAGGAAAAGATGGGATAAGAGAGTTAAAACAGAAGAGAGTGTAAAAATAAAACTGTAAAATAAGGCAATAGTGAAGGGGTGTGACAGTGAGTCTAAAAGTAGAATGGGGAACACAATTAAGACGAGGAACAAAAATGATAGGAAACAATATGAAAACAATAGGAGGATGATAAAGTCACACCTTTCATATTACCCTTTGTTATCTGACATCTCAATCTGTTTTTTCTCTCAGGGTTTCTGGAGCAGGGTTTGCTGGTGAAGGACCACGTCAAGCTTAGAGACAGCTACGTCCGTACGCTGCAGTTCAAGCTGGACGTGTTGTCCATCCTGCCTACTGACCTGATCTACATCTCCACTGGCATCCACACACCACAGGTCAGGTTCAACCGTCTGCTGCGCTTCCCACGCATGTTTGAATTCTTTGACCGCACCGAGACACGCACCAACTACCCCAACATCTTTCGCATCTGCAACTTGGTGCTCTACATCCTGGTCATCATTCACTGGAACGCCTGCATCTACTACGCAATATCCAAGTCTTTGGGATTTGGCTCGGACACCTGGGTTTTCCCAAACATCTCCAAACCTGAGTACTCTTCGTTGACCAGGAGTTACGTGTACTGTCTCTACTGGTCGACTCTAACACTTACCACCATTGGAGAGATGCCTGCACCCGTACGAGACGAAGAGTACCTGTTTGTGGTGTTCGACTTTCTCGTCGGGGTGCTGATCTTTGCCACAATCGTGGGAAACGTTGGCTCCATGATCGCCAACATGAACGCTACCCGTGCTGAGTTTCAAGCCCGGATCGATGCCATCAAACACTACATGCACTTCCGCAAAGTCAGCAGAGAACTGGAGACGAGGGTCATCAAATGGTTCGACTACCTCTGGACCAACAAGAAGGCGGTGGACGAGCAGGAGGTGTTGAAGAACCTACCGAACAAACTGCGGGCTGAGATCGCCATCAACGTCCACCTGGAGACCCTGAAGAAAGTGCGCATTTTTCAGGACTGCGAGGCGGGACTGCTGGTGGAGCTCGTGCTGAAACTACGACCACAGGTCTTCAGCCCGGGAGACTACATCTGCAGAAAGGGCGACATCGGTAAGGAGATGTACATCATCAAGGAGGGGAAGCTGGCTGTGGTGGCGGATGACGGGGTCACACAGTACGCTCTCCTCACCGCCGGCAGCTGCTTCGGGGAAATCAGCATTCTGAACATAAAAGGCAGTAAAATGGGAAACCGTCGGACAGCCAACATTCGCAGCTTGGGTTACTCTGATCTCTTCTGCCTCTCCAAGGACGACTTGATGGAGGCAGTTACCGAGTACCCAGATGCTAAGACCGTTCTAGAGGAGAGGGGGCGAGAGATCCTGATGAAGGAGGGTCTGTTGGACGAGAACGTAGAGAGCGGCGGGCTGCAGAAAGAAGACACAGAGGAGAAGGTGGAGAGGCTGGAGGCCTCTCTGGACACACTTCAGACTCGCTTTTCCCGTCTACTCAGTGAATACACACACACTCAGCAGCGGTTGAAGCAGCGCATCACTCTGCTGGAGCGGCTGCTGAATCACATGGACTGCGGCGCGGATGCAAACCAGGACATGGACGCATACGCAGACACGGTCAATGAAACAGACCCCATGTCTGTTGCCCATAGAGACGGCTCTCCACATTGTAATAATGTGCAAATGGAGGAGGGGAAGAGCCCAACAACAAAACATTAACAGTCCCTCTGAGGAGATCTGAGATTTCCTGAAGTACTTTGATTCAGACTCATTAAGAGAGTAGGAAAACCTCATCACATCCTTTTTAACTTCCTTTGAGACAAAGTTTTATCAGTTTAGTTGAGTGTAAAGAGGCATCTGTGAGCCAATAAACAAGAAAAGAAAGCTGACAACACTGCTGTGCTCATGCAGTCTTTGGCTTCTTAACTGTGCCAAAAGCGGGGAGTTGGGTGTGTTTAATTGGGTGTTTACTTCTCTAACGATGCTGTATCCAGATACACATCGCAAAGAAAAGTTAAAGAAGAAATTTAAATGTCACTTTTTCAATAAAACAAAAAAACAATCGGCAAATATTCCGAACCCTTACCTTAAAAGCTCCGAAAAGTGCAGGTTGTTAAGAGTTTTGGGGTCATTCGTAAACACCTCGTGTTTGGTTGCATCAGCAGAGGGATTCAGTTCTCTTGACATATATTGTCCTCGTGCTCTGAACACCTCGTCTCTTGCTGCCTCTCCTGGGAGAAACATCCGAGGAGAGATGGTAGAAGGTGATTTGCTGGGCTCACATACACAAACAATTATTTTCCAGTGTTCTCTTCTTCCAGGTTAGATCGGAGTCAGAGATCCTGAGATGATTATCATACCAAATGTTGCCGTATGTGGGACATTGGGTTCCACTTCCACTGAAAATTATTTTTAACTCTCATGGACCAGCTCACCTGAAAATTGCAGTTGTTTCTATTTTATTTTTTGACTGTGTCTTGATTGTGTGATATTTTTTATTTACTTTTAAGTTGACTTTGCCAGTCTTTTATTAAAATCTGTTTGTCTTTGTTTACATTTACTTCCTCCCATCTCTATTACAAACTCAACTATGTGAATTCAGGGACCGGGGATTTTCCAGTTATTCAGCCCTGCACATTCCAGGATACAAGTGAACCACATGAGCAGTGATGATAAGCGCAGCTGGAACAATGCCTCTGCAGCAGAGCTGGCTATAATAAAGAGGCAGGAGGTAATGAGTGCATATCCCCTGCAGCCCCTGAAGGAGTGGGTGGGATAAAGTGTTAAAATCTCTAGTTACCTTCTGCAGACTGGTCAGACAGCATGCATGTTTGTTAAGTCTCACTTTTGTACAAGATTAGAAAGGAATGGCCGATCCAGTTCTTGATCTGGAGTCATATCTTTAAACTGTTTTGTCAGCAGCACATGAGAATTGTAATCTTGGCCTAAATAAACCTTAATATGAGATGAAAAGATGTGGCCCACATTTGGGTGAAAAGTTGAATGTTTTCAGATTCATGAACATCGTTACAATGTAATGTAGTACTGCATTTTCACGTAAGAGTCAGCCTAAAGAACAATTGAAATGCATTAGAAACTATGGCAGCAACAGCTCAGTTAGTGTTTCATAGATAATGACCATGTGACACTTAAAAAAATTATATTAAACAGGAATTTGTAGAATTTATGAGATGTATTTTTGATGTCAACAAGTGAAGTGTTTGACACAGTCCATTGAGATGTGGTAAGCAGCAGTAATGTCATGTATTTCCATGCACCAATCAGAGTATAGCAACATTTGAATCACTATCTGATGAAAGGTTTTTAAGCTGCGAACAACCCCACACAGTCCTGATGAAACAGATTAGTTGAGTTGTTGGGTGTCAGACTCGTATAACCTTCCTTGTTGCATTTGTAGTCATGGACATTTAACATAGTAGATAAAAAGTTACAATTTGCAGACAAGTTTGGGGTCTATTGAAGTGCAAAGTTATATAAAGCCTACCAACATAGGGATTTAGAAATCAGTGTGCACTACATGCAGCTGTTTGTCATGCTCATGTGCACTGAAGTGAACACACCGCTCCATCTGCACATACACTGTTGTCAACTCCATTCAGCTCACTGAACAGGTGCACTCGTCCCCTCCCCCCTCAGCTCCAAGCAACCCCCCCACCCCCACCCCACCCCATCAAACTTTTGCCACCATGTGTCGTGTGTGCAGGACAACTGGTGCACGGTGTCAATGGGGCCTTATGTGCATGAGTGGAGGAAATAACATGAACTTTATCAGAGCAGGACAGTGTTTACTGGAGTAAATATGTACCAGTGTGTACATCTGTTCATAACATGTAGCACAAATGTAATGTTTTTGTAAACACGGACCAGAAAAAAACACATTACAAATGATATTTTCTTGAATATAACTATATTGTTTGTATGTTCAAAGAATAACAGCTTACAAACTGCATCTGAAAATCAAATTTGGAGAAATCATCCCCCGATCACAGGGATTCACACACCGCACAGAGTGAATGTATTTACTGTATTTACAAAGTGTGACAGCAAAGGTAGCCGCCTCCACAGTAAACACATCTGTTCATTTTTCTTTAATGTGTCAAGTTAGGACAAATATTTCAACAGAACGCATCACTGCTCAAGATACTGTAGGAGACCATATGATTTCTCCCGTAATAACTGTGATTGAATGTGAAGATATAGAGGAAAAAACGGTGCAGGGCTGCTCGTATGTATCGTGGAGGTGGAAGACCGCAACATGGCATCTGTGGTCTGTGCACTGATTGGCTGAAGAGTATCCACTGGGACAAATGTGCCAGCTAGCGCATTCGCATGTGCAGGCTGTGCTTGGGTCCGTCCACCCGCTCCAACTTCTCAAAGTGTTTCCTAGCATTACGGATATTGATGAGAGTGGCTGCAGATGCTAGAAAATAAAACATAATTTGTAATTATTATCATCTTTCTTTGGTTTTTGTTAACTATACACACACACACACAAGGTGGACAATGGCTATTTTAACTACTTACGAATGGACGGGTCTGACATGATGACCATGACATATGTGTTGGAGGTGAAGACGTCAATGAAGGCCGCAAAGTTAGAGTTCCTCACTTCCATGCTTTGGAAAGAGGCTGCAAGTTTACTGTAATAAAAACATGAAAAAAAAAGATTAAAATGCTTAACCCTTTATAGAGTCATTTCATTTATTTATTTATAAATGTTACAATTATTATAATGTTATAAGTTACCATACATTATTCTTCGGTGATAGAATTAAAAGAACAGTTATCAATACATAAAAATATGTGAAAAAAACCAAAATACTTTTCTAAAACTTAAGTACTTGGTTTAAACTTAAATAACTTTTTTATTTTATTCATCAAAGATAAGTTACTGTGTTGTGTGTCAGCAGCTTGAACTTACCTACAGCTGAGTTTGAACTGCTTAATAATGTTACTGATCTTCTCAAACCGGTGAGCGTCGCGCTGCTCTTTGCACTGATAGTGGGAGATCACCTGCGTTCACAAAACACACCGTGTAAAAAATAACAAGAAATGACTCTGATTTCTAGATCCACATGTTCTGCCCAGATGCTGTGGTGCCAGAGGAGGCAGCTGCTCTCACCAGGAAGGTGGCTCTCTCAAACAGAAGGACTTCATCTGCCTCGATGATCTGTGCAAAATTTCTCAGGTTTGTCTCGAGCTGCTGGACGTTGGGGATGAGCTGGTACACTATGCTGGACCAGGCCTGGAAACGAAGAATAGAAATGTCTTTTAGATTTATCAACTTCATCCACTTATTAAGGATTCAATGTCCAGTCCGGCAGATTCCCAACCTTATACAGGGTTTCATCCCAGATCGATGTCCTGAAGCATGTGCAGGCCAAAGGTCTGGAGAGTCTCTTCAGATCTTCTTCTCGCTCTTTAAAGATCTATAAAAACAGTTCACACCGCCAGTCAGCTTAGTGGGTCACAGGAAACCAAGGACACAAATCATATGAAAACACAAATTAACTACACAGAACCTTGTCTATTAAAAATATAAATGATTAATAGGATAAAATCAACAATATTAAGTTTATCTTTTACAGCCATGTGAAGAATTAAGGTCTCTTTTCATATCGAGGCTTTTCTTTAATTTTCTATGCCGATTAAAATTCATTCTGGCTGCTAATGCTAAAATAATATTTCATATTTAAAACAACAACATGCGATCTGATGCATACATGACGTTGCAAGCAGCCTTAACAGCCATAATATTTTAGATGTAATATCACAGGATACTTCTATTGCTTATAGGGTCATTGATAAGTGACCACTTTGATTTTATGTTACTTACTATGTAAAATTACCTTTGTAAGCCTTCTAGAAAAAAAAAGGTAAAACATTCACATTATTACCATTTGTTTATTTCCTCAGTTATTTATCTATGTTCACTTTCTGAGGCATCATTTTAAGCTACAATTACTTAAACATACTGGCACCAGAAAGAGCACCACTTTCACCAAAGGAGGGCAGTAGTTACACTGTTTGTGGTGCAAGTGTGAACATGACATGAAAAAGAAAAACAACATCATGCAGGTAATAGAGGATCAGTATTATAGATTGATGGTGTATAAAATGTTGGATATAAGCTCACCAAATCTCTCTGGTCTTCCTGCACCAGGTCCATTTTGTGGACCAGGCAGAACACTTTGGCATCAGGGGAGTTCTGCAGGATGGCCTCCAGACACGACTGGTAGTAATGCATGTCTTTCTCCAGCTCACGACTCTCGACGTCGAATACATAAATAAGAACCTCTACGTTTCTGAAAATGTTGTCCCTCTGGCTGGTGAAGTAGTTCTCCATGAACGTGTCTTGTCTGGCGTGTGGAGAGGAGCAAAGAGAAGTGTTTAACAGGAGTTGATTAGATGACATAAAACATATCACTTGTCTATATACAACAAATACGCAGAGTTGTTTACCCTCCACAGTCCCACAGGTTTAGGACCAGATTGCCAAGAAATCGCACATGGGAGTGCTCCACGTCAACTGCATTAAACATAAAATGACAAGATTTTTTTAGGGAGATCAAATAAATAAATAAAAAGCATCTTCAGATGGCAACTTTCTTTATATCTGGTGCACTTACTTGTAGCTCCAAGGCGGCGTGTGTCTCGAGCTATGTAGTTGGCAAAGATGATTGATCTCATACTGGTCTTTCCAGACCCACTTTTTCCCATCAGTAGCACCTGAAAGAACATGTGCAACAGATTAGACCAGGGGTGTCAAATGTACGGCCCGCGGGCCAAAACCAGCCCGCCAGAGGGTCAAATCCGGCCCTCAGGATGAATTTGCTAAGTGTGAAAATTACATAGATGACAGAAGAGGCATCATATTGTTGAAATCGCACATATTTTTTATCAAGAAATTTCAGGTTGTTCATGTTTTGTAAAAGGATAATTCATTAACTGTGAACGTCTTAATAATGTACTAAAACAAAAGGGAAAATTCAACGCTCTTTTTTTTGTAATTCTCTTTTATTTATAGGGTATAATGCTATTATTTTACTGGCCCGGCCATTTGAGATCAAATTGCTCTTTATGTGGCCCCTGAACTAAAATGAGTTTTACACTCCTGGATTGGACCATATTTATGAACCCAGACTCCTGAGGTATTTTACTCGATTGGAAAATAGCTAAATGCTTTCAAAATTGCAGGATTGGATAGATGTGTGAAACAGTGCCAGCACCTCCAGATTATACTAAGGTGCAGCACATGATTTATTATTATACTTCACCACAGTTTATGATATTAATGAAAGACTGGCTGGCTGTGTCTCACCTTTTTCTTCATGGCTGTGCTTGACATCCCCCCTCAGCAGACACGGTGTGGAGTATCTCTGTGAGCTGCAGGTCCGGTGACTTCAGTCGGTGTCTGCAGCAGCAGCTCTCCTCTCCCTCTGCTTCAGCTGCGGAGCAAAACACAAATATTTTTCACCTAGCTGCCACTTAGCTCTGGTGAAGCCGAAAGAAAACCACATGTGACAGCGGAGGACGCGTTTAAAAAGCCCCAATTAATGGACAAGTGTAAATGTTTAGCTTCGTTGTTAAATTTGCGGGCACTAAATAATCCATAACCAGTTTTTAAATGTCAATTTAACTCTTTTCCCTGCTCCGGATAAACACCTAAGCTAATGCTAACGTAGCCACCACGACAGATACATGTCAACTAGCGGAGCCAGGCTACACAGGTTAGTTAGCTACCGAGCTGTCTAGGTTAAAAATACAGCGGTGTATCGTCGACTTACCGCGTTACTTTTATCCAAGCAGCTTCAGAGTCTGTTTTTGAATTAGTTTTAAAGAATATAGTTGTACACATTACTTAGGGGGAAGCAGGCAGTGAAGTCAGGATCAGCTGCTTCCTGTTTACGCCACAGTCACATGAGATGACCACTGGGTTTTGTGCCCCGGGTTTTGTCTCACAGCTCAGGTTGTTGTTGTTGTTTTCACCTCTTCACTGGCAGAGTAAATATTTATGTTTAGATTTAGTCAATACGAGATAAATAAATCATAATGCGGGTGAGAGCAGTCGATAGCGTCGACGTCTTTTGTTTAAGAGATTTTTGAAAGCAGGATTGGAGCTGCCTGACAGACCGTACACAGGGAGTAAACTCTGTCGCTTCCTTTTTTCAGAGACAGATTTTAGTTTTTATAGATAATACATTTAGATTTAGAACTTTAAACTCCATGTTGCAAATATTTTTATGCAAAGTTGACCAACAGGGTGTGGGTTTGAGTCTTCACTGTCCTTTTCTCTCATAAACTGAAATGCATTAGTCTGTTAATAAAGCTCTTGCTGGTTCTTACTTTTTCTGACATAAATCCTTCCATGCTGTTGTTTGAATTATTTTTGTGATACATCTTAGTACAAAAAACAAGATGAATAAGAAAAGGATTAACAACAACAGCACTTTATTTACATTAATTTAAAAGAAGCAGAAATGATACACATTTGAAGGTAGTCATAACTTCTATTAACATAAGTCTCTCTCTTTTTTTTTGCTTTCACTTAATTTTGAAATAGTTGTCAAGACTACAGTACTAATGCATTTCACATAGTGGGGTCCATAAATAAACTGAAGTTAATGCAGTGCTACATAACATTTCCTGACTGGGGCCACCAGAGGGTAGTGAACAGACATGTTTCCTTATAGAGTCACTCCTTCGTCAACAACATGTGACAATCGTGGTGGATGTATAAGGTTTCATAATACGTCTATGGTGTCAATCATGTGTCAGTTTACAGACTACCACACCACTGAAACCAGTTTTAAAATAAAATAATCTGTCTGCCCGACAGAACTGCTTGTGGTGGATAAAACTATCAATACATTAAATATTGCAAGACTGTTGTGACAGAATATCTTTCTGTATTTTTCCAGCTGATGACTGAGTTGTTGGGTCTTACTGTGATCACTAGAGGGAGATAAATGCATGATTTAACTACAAATTCAACATCAGCAAGGCCTCATTCATTGTAAAAGAAGTCAACAGACTTCTCATGCATCGATACAGGTAGATCACAGGTATGAAACATGGTATGAATGTCTTGGTGCATAGCAGGACGACATCCTCAGACTAAAAAGGGGGAAATCAAAGGCCTGTCCTTAATTAAGTAAATTCTGCATATTTATGCACAGACTCTTGAAATCATGAAACACTTGAATAACCAGATATGATAACAGCTTACTCGTAGCCCTGCAGTTCATGCAAATCTCTCAGTAAACATGATAAGAAAAGTCTGATGTTTTTCTTGCATAGAAAATCACATTTAAAAGCCCACAGTGATGGATTAGCTCCGATTTCATCTGCATGCAGCGGAGCAGGAAATTCAATGGTTGTGTCGGAGTAAGGACTTCTCCTTGAAGGGAGTTACGATCATCAAGATCGCAGCGGCAACACAGAGAATGAGAGAGAGGTAACGGTTGTCTCTTAAGCCATTGCCACTGGCAATGATGTGGTCAGAAATAAATCTCACACAAAGACAAGTAAAGAGCAAATTACATATTTAACAGTTTGAACCATATTTCTCAAGGGATGTGAATGGTCACTACTGACTGCACTTTTAATGTCAGATGTTCGGGGGTCAATATGAACTTTCATCTCCTGTTCACCTCAGATTTTAAGTGCAAATCTGTTGCAACAGAAAAATACACAGCAATTTCTGCAATGTGATAGCGGCTAAGGTATACATTATGTGTTTTTCAAAATAGACATTTAACTACAGAAAGAGCAGAGATTTATGTCAAATTGCTGTCAATTAGAAATTAATTGAAAAGGCAAAGAGTTAAAAGTATTATAAAATTTTATTGTTTACTTTCTGTGTGTAATCTCCCAGCTGTAACCCATTTCCAAGCAATCAGTGAAAACACTTTAGATGACCAGACAAACACGTGGGCTAGTCACCCAGCCTTTGTCAGAAGTAAAATACAACATATCAACTCAAGAAGTCTATTCACCAGTATGGGAGGGAGGTCTTCACACTCTGAAACCAGGAAGAGAAAATGCATATACACTTTCTGCAATCATGCAAAAACTGAATTCTATCATCCAAAGCCTTAAGCCTAACCACCATAAGTACATTTATATATAATATACAGGATCATAATTGGTTTAATCCAAATTATTTTAATGTGTGCCATTCTTAAGAATCCATCATTAACAATAAAGTTAAATTAGATCTTCTTTATTGGTAATTATGTATACTTAAAGAATACACACATCTTCCATACCCAGCACCTCTATTTATTTAAGGTGTCCAAACAGTAATTCTTATTACTGAGGTTATTATCATCATCAACACAGAACCAACAAGGATCATGAGAAAACAAACAAAAAAAGACACAGAAGCTCCTCAAGAGGGACAGATAGATGTAAAGAAGAGAGATATGATATAACTCAAAAAGGTGTTTGGGACTTATGTTCAGGTAGTGTACAGGTGTTTTTAGCGCACTGCAGATGTCCTTCACATTTGATCTCTGAGTTTGGCGAGTCTTGAAGAAAGTTCATCCTATGGACAAGAGAAAGCAAAGACAGGCATAAAAAGAAGGACAAAAATGAACACAAGTCATCTGGAAAACACATTACATCAGGCTTTTGGCTAAATCTTTGTTTGACAAATACAGTTTTAAATCGCATTTCTGGAATCACAAAAACCTGTGTAAGTAATCATGTCCATGTAGCAGTAACAGGAGTGAGGTTTTTATGTAATAAAAAGCTACTTAAGCTCGGGTGACTGGACTGTAAAACAAGGATATTGTGGAAAGATAGTGTACCTGCTCTGCAGAGGCAACGCTGGTACCCACAGATCCCGTCTGTCCCTGAGGGAGCTCCATGTTCAGGTCCAATCTAAAACAGGATACACACACCACAATTTAAAACAGACTCTTACACTAGATGCAGTGTTGTTGCTTACAATGTACTGACTAGTGCTTTCAGATTAATTGCAATGACAGCTAGGCACTTCGATGTATACCGGCACTCTATGAATGCATTCGCCATGTTTCTACATTTAGTACCACATGTATTCAGTAAGTGCAAGGAGATCAGGTAAAAACCAAAAGACCATAGTCAATGCTTGTTATGGTGTTAGAGATAATGAGATAATGTATGTGAGCTAACATTATTTCAAAACCAATATTGAGACAAATTAAAAGCTTACCCTGCTTCATCTGCCATTTCATGCAGCAATCCCTCCACTTGGTTCTGAAAAACCCAGTCAACATTTTATACATTAGATATACAGTAAATGCGTTTGAGTTTAAATCAGCTTGCTAGATAACAAGAAAGATTATGAGAAGGGCAGAGAAATGTACTTGTGGTGTTGTGAGTGTTGTTGTGCTGCTCATGGTGTCCTCCATCTGGGCTGTCTGAACATCCAGAGTTTCAAACTGGTGTTCAAATTTGTCCATGAGAGCTGAAATCTGAAAAAGAGAGAATTGATGAATTGCTGAATGACTCAAAGACAAAAGATTATAACGTTTTTGTGTGAACATTACACTACCTTTTCCAGATTCATACTCTTCAGGGTGGAATCCATGCCCTTCACCACTCCTGCCATAGATTTTGTGACCTGTAAAAAGAAATAAAGAAATGACAAAATCAAGCTCTCCAAAGTCTGAAATGCCAACCTACAGCCTGTAGGTGGTTTTCTCAGCCCACAGTAGTTTGCAGTGACTCTGTTTTCAACGTACCTGGTTCATTGTAACTGCAGTTTGGACCCTTGCTGCCACTGCATCTACCCGAGCGCTCATCCTCAGGAAGTTCACAGACTGGTTCTTCTGTCTGATGGCGTTCTCTGCATGGATCCTGGCCACTTCCATGTTCCCCTTCTGGATGGCCTAGAGACCACAGAGACAAAATTAAGTGTGGGCATCAGTCTTGTGCTGTCTTGATGAGTGGATGTGTGAAAGTGCAACTTACTTTCTTGACTTTAACCTTCTCTGCTTTTTCCTCTTTGTCACATTTCTTGGAGTTTCTTTGTAGTTCTTTGGCAGCAAACTTTAAATTGAAGAGTTGTTCTGAAATGTGCAGTTAAAGAAAAAAAACATCCCAAACAAACAAACGACAAGGAACGTTGGGATGACCACTTCAATTACTTATAATATAGTTAAAATATGACTGTTCTGTGGGTTTGGCATGAGGGGATGGCAGTGGTTATCTTAGTTGTCTCAACTGAAATCCTGTAAGAAATGTGTTTGGTCAAGAGCAAGGAGTCCAACAATGACCATTTAGTAAGTTGTTTAAGCAGCATTTTAAAGTATTAAATTGCCTCAATGCTCTATCACTTCAGTTTACACTGTACTTGAGTGGTGTACCTTATTCACAGGGTTACACCAATTCATGAGATGGCTACAGTATCTAATATCAGATCCAGGGGGCTGTTGGCAGTGATGCTGACCACATAAAGTGGATGAGGTGTGAGACCTGATGCACCCACATTAAATACAATTCCTCTGTCATGTCCCTATAAAATTCCATGTACCTGCTTTTATTTACATCTTGCCACGTCAGGCTGCTAAGCAACAGCTAATAAACATATTTTTATTCAATTAATATTTTTATTCTATCTTTATGTCTATAAAAAAATTACAGATTGTGAATCTGGAAAAGAGAGCGCTGTTACCTCAAGGTTAGACATCTCAATCGTTAAAAGAACAATTGAAGAATCTCTACACATTTGCAATAAATTAAAATTAAACATTATTTGAACCTGGAGCTTTTTAGGCCCATTCAGTGTCAAGAAGTCTTGACCAGATGTCTAATAGTATATTCATACCTTAACAGCTTTTACAGTAGGGCAACAAATACACCATGCTGGCATTTCAGTGTATATATCAGCCTAAAAAAATATAAATATGTAGACTCTTTTTTCTGTAATATAAAGACAAGAAAAAAGAAAATCTTTGAAAGAAATAATAATTTCAAAGTTGGATTCAAAAATCCAAAATCTGTCAAGCTTTTGTTTGCAATTTAAAATAGCTGCAGACAGAGACACATCCACATTATGTAACTGTTATCATTAGAGTTTCCCTTTTAATCTTCAGTGATTAGCCTACTGTGAAACCTTAATAGTGTTGTGTTAAATCAAGGAGGGCCATGACACGGTTACCAGAAACGACACACACGAGTATTTGCCTCCATTATGAAGAGTATTAAGTAACACACTGGACTACCTGGTTTAAAGTGAACATTACCCTGTCTCTGTTGTTGGGTATTTCCAACCATTAGCTTCCCAGGCCCTAAACTCGACTCGGTCCTACTTATCGACGCCTGTGGTCGATCAGGAAGCGTCAATGTTACTCCAAAATACACCTTTTGTGTCTTTGGGCTATATTCTAACTATTTATGGTCGCTTCAGTTGTCTGACACGAATAAATCTAAACCAGCGCTGTCATAACCCACCGTGTTGTGGTCGCTCGCTGAGCCCTCGTATTGACATTACACCACAGTCTCGCCTCCTCCTTTTCTCACCGCTCTTTTAAAAGGATACTCTCCATGCTCGGCATCTTGAGGCGGCTCTTCGCGAAACCAAACGGTTACTCGGTCGAATCTAAACGGACAGAGGACAACAGATAGTTCACTAATGCCAAAACTTGTCCGTGAAACTTCAGCTTTCCTTCTCTCTCTCTCTCGGTGGTTGCGCTCTTCGCCTTTTCTCGCACTTCCTGGTGTCTTACCAAAATATGAACGACGTCATCGTCACGTGGTGGCGGTATTCCATTCGACGTCACGAGGAAGCTGCCCCCCCCCTCCCCCGCCCCTTCGCAAAATGTGAATGAAAAGAAGGAGAAGAGGGGGAAAAAAGAACAACTAACCGTTAACGTTCAAACACGACAACGTCAACGTCTGTCATTCTTCCGCGTCCTCGGTGTTGTTTATATGTGAGTGAACACAACAGTCTGATATTTATTTATTAAAACCCATGTTTTTGCGGCGGAGTGGTGGGCGGTGAAAGCGGCTGATTGATGATTAGATTTACGGTGTGTGGACCACGGCGGCGGGGAGAGAGGATGACTCACTCCGTCTGATGTGATGTTCACCCCGCAACAGCAAACCTCGGCAGTGCGGTGGCACGCCGGGTAGTACGTATACATACAGCATGACATTTCGGTGCGGCACACCAATAAAAAGTCAAACTTTATCAAAACTGTTCCGATGATAAACATAATTTTGCTTGTTTTAAAACTTGAGTGGTCGTCGCTTGGTAGTTTTTTTTTTTTTTTTTTGACAAGAGCACGAGCGTCGTGATTTACCGTAAATTTCGTGACGCCTGATTGCCATGGAAACAGTGCTCCTGTGCTGAGAGGAAACTGTCCGCGTTAACTTCAACATCAACCTCTCCAACAGGGTCGGATTTAAACCTGTTGGGTACCTCACTGTTTATTTATTGTTTCTTCTTTTGCTGCTCTGGTTTTACTTTCCGTTTTTAATTTACCCACAAACCAGGTGAGTTTTTCTCTTTCTTTTTCTTTTTCTGTGCGACTGTTGTGTGTCATTCTGGCCAAACGCAGATAACCTTTCTGGTTTTTTTTCTCTACAGTATATTATTAGACAGTTTCTTCCACAATATCAGCATGCTCATTTCCTCGGGCTGGTTATCAACTTGTGAGCTGCATTTATACTAGTAATACAAAATACAGATTCTTTGCTTATTTTGAACTAATTGTGGATTTAGTTAGTCTGCAACATTTTGAGTTCAGAGAACAACATACTGTATAGGCTAATGGCTGTGGTGAAACATTGAATAACTAGAACAGTCTGTGCAAAATGTTGATGGCCATGGCAGCTTTTGAAAATGCCCATCAACATACATGTCTCCACATCACGACAATCTTTAGGCTGAATAAAACAGCGTGTAATGTGACCATGCAGGCGTATACTGATGAAACATTTGTTGAAAGTCACGACCCTAAACGCAACCTGAAGTGGTGCATTTAGTGTCGTTTTTTGCGCACAGGGAAAGAATCCAGGAGAGCCAGCGAGTGATGCTTCATTCAGTGGCTGTATGACTCATATAGTCTTATCTATAAAGAAGCCAAGAGGCAGGAGAGCAGTCCTGCTGCAGGACCGAGCTGATGTAACCCGTGAGATTCACTAGAGGCTGCTGTGGGCCACGCTTCCCTGTGTGCACCCGAAATACTGTCATCCACTGACAGCATTTACACTGATGATGACCGCCAAATCCTATCACAGGCTCTGCAAGCAGCAGGCTGTGCACGTAGCTGCACTCTACACGACCAAGTGCTAGTACATCACATTGAAAACTATACAGATAAAATCAACCAGCAACTATTACATACTATTATAAACTATTTATTACATGAAGCTCTTTTCACTCTGGCTCTGTTTTTTTGGAGTTCATTTGAAAACAACAATACAGTTTTTGAAACAGTAACATTATCTTCTGTTATCATCCAAACTACTGTAGAAAATACTAAAATGCAATAAGGAAAAAACATCACCTTTGGTTTTATACACAAAATAGGTAATAATTCATAATGATGATGTTATTAAAATTTGGTGCATCCTCATCTTTTATTTCAAGCTTAACAAATTTGTATTGATTCACATAGAATAAAACATATTTGAGTAGCCAATTGTTATGATGGAGTAGCAGTGCAACCAGTGTCTAGATTATTTTCCCAACAGAAGAAATGAGCACATTTGAATCCCCTTCCCCTTTTTAAAAAATGATAGGGTAGTGCTGACTAAAACATAAAGACAAAAAAGAAAAATATATAATTCATCCGACTTTATTACTGATCCCTCATCCCTACTGTTTTATCTGAGTGTAAAGATCCTTGAACGCCTAGCAATAGGCCAAAATTGTGACATTTTCCTCAATAGTGAGTGAGTCAGCGAGCATTAATAATGACGTATATGCTTTTCCCTCTTATAAATACAATGTTGTCACATTATAACAGCAGGAATAAACACATCTTCAGTCAAATGCATGCTGTTTAATAGCAACATTAATCCAGTCAAGTGTAGAGCCACAGCATCATGGAGTTTGTCACAACAGGCTTCAATGCTCTTATTTTAGACAGAGAGTTCTCATACGCATAGATGCAGTAGGAACAGATATGTTCTTCTATCACCCTGGTTGTTCCTGTTTGTTGACAGCCAGTGAATAACACACAGGTGAGTCACCTGTAACCAGCATATGGGTGGATGATCATGGAAGAAATTCAACAAAATCCTGTTTGACAAACGACTAAAATAGCATGAGAAACAGTAATGACATACACAGCCCTGCTGGAATGTATTGTCTCACTCTCAGCCAAAAAAAGTTCAAACCTCACAAAGCATTCTGGGAGGGCCTGTAAAGTCACCACGTTCATTTTATTCACAAGTCAACCAGCCACATAATACTAATTTATCTACTTCATTGGATTAGTTGAAGAAAGAATGTGTTATTATTGACTGTTACATTGTCATTGATCAATTTTAAGAAACTAAATTAAGCTCACATTTTAATTTTCATGCTGTAATTATAAGTCCACCTTTAAATGGCATGTATTCGACATCACCATGTGTTATAATACTGATGCCACCTAGTGGTAGAACGCCAAACAAGTTGATCACAGAGACATCCTCAGTCTGTTGAACTCTCTTTGAGTATGTTGTTGCCCTTAATGGTTGATGTTGAATTTCAAATGTAGCCGATAAATAGTGTCACAGTTGAGGGCCAAATGAAGACGTCTTTGACAAAAGCCCTCAGCACAGGTATTCTGATTTGTCTGAATGTAATTGTGCTCTTGGGATTTCAGGATCAGACAAAAACAAAAGGCCAAATGCCAAGCCTTCAAGAGACTAGACTTTCAAGTAAACAAATGAGTGGAAAATACACTCAAGGATAAGGTTATAGAAAAGGGAAGATACAGAGAATGATACAATATGTAAATAAAAAAATGTGTTTTCTGTTAACATCACCATTTGCAAAGGGCGTCTTGAACAGAAGACAGAAAGGCAAGGCCTTCTTTCTTAGGCATTGATGAGAAAAGTTGTTATTTTAGATTACAACACTAGCCATAATGCAATACACATGTCAGACCTCTATTTCACAGGTAAGGATGATGGAGCTTCAAACGGAGAAGAGGTTCCACAACTTGACCCTTGAGCAAGTCCAAGCTCTGGACAAGGTCTTGACAGAGATAATCCCGATCCACGGACGAGGAAACTTTCCTACACTGCAGGTGAGAGCAAAAGACATCATTCGTGTGGTGAAGGATCGTCTGGTTGAAAGAGACATCCAGGTGAAAGATATACGCCTTAATGGTGCAACTGCCAGCCATGTCCTGGTGAGGGATAATGGCCTGGGCTATAGTGATTTAGACATCATTTTTGGAGTCGAGCTGCCCAGACAGGAGGACTTCCAGGTGATTAAGGAGGTGGTGCTGGGTAGCCTGCGAGACCTTCTCCCCTGTGGAGTTAACAGGCGGAAGATTACTTGCCTGACAATGAAGGAAGCATATGTGCAAAAGATGGTGAAAGTTTTCAATGAGCATGACAGATGGAGCCTTATCTCACTGTCTAACAACAGAGCTAAAACCGTGGGGCTCAGGTTTGTTAGTTCCCTTCGAAGACAGTTCGAGTTCAGCGTGGACTCGTTCCAGATAATATTAGACCGTATGCTAGAGTCCTACTGGGAGACTGAAAGGAAACAAGGAGGAAAGTTGGCGCTGAATGCTGGGAACATGGCTAAAAGAGACAATGTGGATGAAAACAAAAAGCAAGCGCAATCTAGCAAACCTCAAGATCCTGAAGAGGATAATGACAAAGACTCTGCAATGGCAACAGGTGGAGAAAGTCAGTGTCCAAATGAAGCAGATTCTGTGCTTGAGAAAGATCTTCCACGTTCAAAGACTGAAGATGCCGATGGAGATCATGCGGCACAGCAGGTGTCAGAACCGGAGAGCAGTAACTTGCAGCAGGAGGAGGTGGATGGCATCGAGGATGTTCATTCAGAGGAGGACATTGTGTTTGAGCTTTGTGAAGAAACCGGAGAAGAGAAAGAACAGTTTCACGGCGCTTATTCTTTAGTTTCATCCCCTAAAACTTTATTTACAGAGGTCAGAGATCCGCTGATGTCACATGCATGTTTAAAGCTGCAGAGTAATGAAGAGCTTCATGAATCACAAGCTTCCCAGCCTGTGTCGATAACGCTTATGGAAAAGTCGTCTCTACAGGAAATAGTTCGTTGTGAGGAAATTGCTCAGTTTAAAGTAGACCCTGTAATCTGCAAAACTGAAAATACTTCAGACCGACAAGATTCACATCTTGAATTCTCCTTCCCCCCTCCAGCTAAGAAAACCTGCAGCACATCACAGGACATTGTGCCAGACTTTTGCCCCTCACCAAAATTACAAAGAAAAATGTCACGGAAGATGATCACTAAGCCTGAAAAATGGTCTTTACTAACTGATTTGTCAGATCTTACGACACAGTTGTTTCCACCCATAGAAATACCCAAACCACTTCAGCCAAAACCTCCTTCACTGGATGGTGCTCAAGCTCCTTGCTCAAATGTACCAGCATCCAAGTCAGAGGACTTTGTGGGAACTGTGAGAGCATCTGTACCCTCAGACAGTCCAGCCAGTGCACTTCATGATGGGACTGGTTCAAACAAAAGCGAAGAACAATCTGTTAAGCCAAAACACTCAAAGATGCCCCCTGACTCAGAGACTCAGAGCCACACACCTGTAGCAGTTACCACCACACAGCCTCAGGTGGACGAGCAAAAACCTGTTTTGACAGACTCGGTCCCCAACAGCTGTGGGTCAAGCTCCTGGATGGGAGCAGCGGGGGAGCCCACTATCACTGTGGAAGCAGAGTGCATGTACGGAGACTTTGAGCAGGCGATGCACCACCTCCGCCACCACCTCATTGCCACCCACAACCCGGAGGAGATACGAGGAGGGGGCCTGCTGAAATACAGCGACCTGTTGGTGAGGAACTTCAGGCCAGCCAGCGAGACAGAGATCAAGTCTCTGGAGCGGTACATGTGCTCCCGCTTTTTCATCGACTTCCCTGACGTGAGCGAGCAGCAGCGGAAGATCGAGGCCTACCTGCAGTGCCATTTCATTGGCAACGAGGAGGCGAGCAAGTACGACTACTTGATGACCCTGCGGCGCGTCATAGACGAAAGCACGGTGTGTTTAATGGGACACGAGCGGAGACAGACGCTCAATATGATCACAGTGCTGGCTCTGAGGGTGCTGGGCGAGCAGAACGCCATCCCCAACACGGCCAACGTTACCTGCTTCTATCAGCCGGCTCCATACATGACGGAGCCCATTTACAGCAGCTACTTCATCACCCAGGCCCAGCCTCCACTCGTCTACCACCCCTACCCTCTACACGTCCACATGCAGACTGGCCTGGTGTAGCTGCAGTGACGTGCCCACAGGGAGGCGTGTAGGCTTTCAGCATGGTGCTCTGCAAGCAGAGGCACAAATGGAAGTTTTAACGACAACAAACAACCACTGGCATAGAAAGTGTTGTTTAATGCTTTGAAATCCCTCCTGCTTACGACATGAAAGATCGTGAAAGGTCAGAACTGAAAGGGGTCTGGAGGCAAAGCTTGTCGTCACCCTTTCAAGATGAAGACTTTTGAAAAGGAAAGAAATGCTAGGAGCCCACTTTTTTCAAAGCACGGAGAATTTCATTAAAGCAGAGGGACTTTGTTTACTGCCATTTCGGCCCAGTTTTGGCAGGACTCTGCACAGGTCACGGTCCCCTGTTGAGGAGAACATCGCAATGTTATAATTCTCTATAGCTCCAAGAAGAAACTATATAAAACATCATTTCTGAAACACCTGTTGGCGACAGAAATCTGTGTTTAGATCAAGTTTGAAAAATGATGAATTGTTAATGTTTCCGAGGGGTTTTAACCCCCCTGTGGCTGTTTTGTGAATCAGCATTCTCTGTAGAGTAAAATTCAGCACGTAGCTATACTTGTGTATTCACTGTATAGAAATAGGAAACCAGACATACATCACCTAACTTTGCTGTGATATTTCCATGCTGTCATAAGTTTTGCAGTGAGTGTAAACATCTGATTTTAAAGGGAGAATCAAGAGATGCCAGGTTCAGGTCTGTGTGAGACTGTCCTAAAACTTTTGTGATGGTGCAGAATGCTAAAGCATGTTTAAAAAAGGAAAGAATGAGAGATAGAGATATAAAAATATCAAGTCCATATGAAAAGTGTTTTTCTGAACATGAAATATTAATGAAAAGAAATGTGAAAGTGTGGAAAATTATCTGGCAACATCTGCTATCATCAAGAACCCACCACTCGTGATAAAAAAAAAAAAAAAGCTGGTTAAGAAAGTATGTTTTAAGGGTCAAAATGATTATATAATGTAAAGAAAGGGTGAAAATCATAATATAATGACAGAAACCAGTGAACCACACTTCTCTTTTTACTCCTGTATATTCTCTTATTTCTCATCAGAGAAACATCACAAGGATTTGTGTCCTGGTGGCCATATGAAGAAAGCCTTGGCTGTTGTGTCATCAATTTTGAATAAACTGTGTTCACATGTTAATATGTTACATGGTGACAGTTGCTTGTTGTAGTGGACGTAGTGGATGTCAGTTCTGTCAGGATTTTGCCCGCCACAGTGTGCAAACGATGTTACTGCACATTTCAGTTATACAGAACAATCTACGAAGCAGGCGATAACTTATTGCACTTTGTTCCCTGTATGTTTGTTTGTTGTGTATTTGCATAGCTACAGTACATGTATTGACTTTTTTAAGCACAGGTTTGGATATGTGGGCTGCTCACACTAAATCTTGAGACTGAAGCACAATGTAAATGCACATAGCTGTTGTTGAGTAGATAAGGTGTTCCAGACATGCTTGTGAATCTCCAATTAAATATCGAGGACATCTAGATGCCGTGTGCGATATCATGTAGCTTTAAAGTGATGTATCTATCTTGAACCTCTGGGTATGTTGTGTGTCGTTAAGGAAATGTTTCACCAGTAGAGAATGTCAAATAATCCTGTTATGATGTAGTTGCTCAGATTGTTGTGTTATTGTGATAATAAATATAACACAACTGTGCTTTGTCTGGACTTCTCTCTTGCTGTTTTGAGTAACACTGCTACTGCAAGGCCAGCCATTTGTACATTTTTCATTCATTTATGGAGGATAAGCACATTTTCAATGATTTTACTGGATTGCATCTCCTAATCAAATGTTGTTTCCCCATCATACCAAGGCTTGGTATCAGGGCAACATTGTCATCAAAATACACAAACCTCTTTACAGATACCCTTTCAGTGGTCATAAATAAATCCATTTTTTAAACATGTGCCCCAATATGATTAATGTTCTGTTGTTCTGTAATGTACTTTCAACAACCAGCCTTTTTTCTTATTCAAATTTCAAGTGGACTTTTAGTCCTGTCAGTGTTTGGTTTTTAGATTTGAGGACCTGCTGTTTTCAAGTATGGTTAATATTTCCTAACAAACAAAAAAGTACTAATTATACTTTATAATTTACATTTCATTTTAAACAAAACAAATTAGTAAGATTTAAAAGTTTGCTGGTGTTTCAAGCATTAAGTTAAATTGGATGTAGTTACTCTCAGGTACAGAGGACACAGAGACTTATTGAAAGTAAAAGCAAGTCCTGTTAAATCTTAAGTCTTAGCTTCCCTATCCTGTTTGGGCCATATATAATATACAGTATATAGTATAGTATTTAGATGTCTGTTGTGAGCCCTGTGAAAGTTTTCTGCTTATTGCCTTATAGGGATCATGTACTTTTCCTGTAGTATCTTGTTGATTCTCAAATATCTGATGAAAAACATGAGTTTGACTTGCATTTAGAAATATATTTAGTCTTAACAATCCCAAAACTGACCACCACATGTATAATTTTGAAGAAGCAGAATTAAAACAAGTGAACCTCATATTTCCCACCAAATCCAGAAAATGAACGTCAGCACATTGCTGTTCCCACTAATGTAAAACTAGGCCCTTTTTAAGCCAATTGATATCAGCAGCACTGGACAATCCAAAGTAATTAAGTGTGATAGCCACGGCTTTGTCCCCTTTTGGATCCTTTTTACATTGACCCATTTTATTTCCTGCTATTCTCCAGTGTCTCTGCAGTTTCTAGGTGTGGCAGAGCTCGGTGCGTCAAAGCTCATCCTTGTTTGTTCCTCATCTGACTCACTCTGGCTTCCAGTGCATTAATGCCGTTGCAAATGGCACAATCATGTTTATGACTGTCTATCACCACTGATGAACAGCCCCTGTATCCTGAACCTCCTGAATCTTTGGGGCGTGATGTTTATGACCCACCTTCTAAACACGACAGATGACTGTGTGCCCAACAAATTGAAAAATTCAGCAGCAAATACTTTTAAAGAGATTTTTTTTAATTTTTTATTTAAAAAAAACACATACAATCAAAACATTGTGTATAAAAGACAGTCACATAAGCTTATTCCACCTACAGTAGAATCTTACTGTTAAATTTGTCATCAACTACTCTGATGCTTCAATGCAAGACTAATAGCCATCTACTATATGAAAATAAGTTCCCAACACTCAATCCAAATCATTTCAAGATGCCAGTTAATGCTGCCACTTCCCGGTGCCGATTTGTGTGTTTTATCCGAGCACCTGGCGCCAAACAAACTCGTCAGCCTCCTCCCCCAAAAAACAACGAACCTCTTTCTCTTTCTCCTGTCGTTGACGACAGAGGCAGAGTGGCGAGGCGGTGTGTTTTGGATTAAAGCACCCAGTGTTGAGATGAGAATTTGTGACTCAGCGTTTCTGGTTTCTCCCTAAATGATTGACCAACCAACCACAGCCGAAGCTTTAAAGTAAACATTACTGGTGCAACTAAACGGGGATGCATCCATTTCGATGTAATTACACTAGATCTCAGACACATGAACTGATCGGTCAGTAATCATGATTTTTAAAAAGTAGGCAGAAAATCTAGACAGTGATTCTGACACCAACTAAACACCTGATTGTATAATACCATTAAAAAAAAAAAGCCATAGTGTGTGCAGTCGATTCACCCAAAGCGAGAAATACATCAGTCTAATGGTTGGAAACCAGGGAAGGAAAAAAGAAAAATGGCACAACACACTCACAGAGGGCTGATCTGTGCTTCAGGCCAAAAGAAAACAAGGTTGAGAGATGTCCTCTCTGATATGACCCTCAGCGTCACCATACACAGGTTGAGAATTTGCAAGTTAGATCCTGTTTTATTTGGTGAAACTTAAAAAAATATAAAAAATAAAATCATATTGAGTGTGCTGGCACAGTTGATAACATTTTTACACAAAAACGATGAGGTTTTCTCTCATTCTCTTTCTTTAATATCTTTATTACTCAGCTGCCACGTGGAGTAGATAAATGTGCAAATATTTCCTTTTCCTCATCACTATCAATGTACGAAATAGTTAATGTAACCCAAGTATAATACAATGGAAAAATAAATATTTTTTTTGTGGAAGTGAGTTGGCCAGGGACCCTTTTTGCTTTTGCACATGCTGGGTGGAGAAGGTGCTGTGGAAGCAACCATGAATGGATGCCTGTCTGATCCAGCAGGGAGCACAACAGTACAAATACAAACAGGACACAGTGGCTTTTTTTTTTTTTTTAAACCCAAGAAAGAAAAAGATAAATCATTGTATAAAAAGCACCCGATGCTAAACTAAATAACTGAATCCATGAGCCAAAAACAAAAAACAATCAAGACCAGTAATAGGAAGAAGGGAAAACATATAACATTCACAGGCCAAGGCCGTCGAGAGGGATATTACTATGGTGCTGTTTTCTACTGACCATAGTCACTGACTGCCTAGTATTGCTAGTCCCCGCACTACACCGCTCTCACCTCCAGCCACAGATAGAACAAAAATCTGAATTATTATGTGAGCTCTGAAAACTAAGGCTTGTGGTTGTGAACAAAGACCAAGTACCAAAAATGTTGACATCAGTGACCTTGAGTGATATTGTTTGTCTCTTGCTGTGGACTGGCGACCACTAGTGTGAGAGTTTTGCTGAATTACTTGCTGAGAAAAACAAAACAAAAAAACCCACAAATAAAACATATGAGCACCATTTTTTGGCATCTCTGCGTCCTTCTTTGGTGACCAAGAGTAAGAAAAGTTGTGGGAGGGATGAAGAGGAGTAGATAGTGTTTAAGTATTGGACGTGAGACACACAGGACGAGGAGGAGGAGAGCAGTGCTGTGTCTTAAAGGCTCCTCCAGCGAGCAGTAAGGCCGAGGTGAGTAAGTCCAGTTGGAGAGGGTCAATGTTGAACAGTAGCTCTGTCCGCCAGGGATGAAAACTCCTTGGCAACATGTCGTGAGCACCAGCTATCAGCTTTGAGAGTCATAAGCAGTCTCAGATAAAAGGAAAAATCATTTATATATATATTTATATATAATATATACACACTTGTACAAAAAGAAAAAAAAAAAAAATCCCTGAAGTATTACTCACGTTTTGTGTTGAGGTTTGAAAAAAATGGCCGACATTGTCAGTGACTCCAGCCCATGAGGTGGCTGACGCGGGCTTTCTCAGTCATACGGCGTACCCGTCCTGAGCGGGACATGCCCAAGTTGAGGGGGTCCTCCTTCGACCCATGGCCGTCGTCCTCCGACTCGTCCCTGTACAGAACTGTCCTGCGGCCCTGGTTGCGCGTGTTCACCCGCTGAGACTTGCACTTGCTGCCTCTGGGATTGCTGCCTGCTGCTCCACCCTGCACTTCATTGTCCTCCTCCTCCTCTTCCTCCTCCTCCTCTTCTTCTTCCTCCCCCTCCTCCTCCTCTTCCTCATCATTGTCCTCCGCCTCAGGTTCCTCCTCCTCCTCAGGCTCTTCCTCTTCCTCCTCAGGCTCCTCCTCTTCGTCCTCTTCTTGTCTTACATTCACCTGTTGCTGCTGCTGCTCCTCTTCTTCCTCCTCCTCCTCCTCTTCTTCTTCCTCTTCCTCTTCATTCTCTTCCTCCTCCTCCTCCTCCTCCTCCTCCTCTTCGTCCTTCACCTGTACCGGCAGCTGAATTCGTGCTCTTTTAGGTCTCTGTGCCATGTCCTCTCCTCCTTTGTGTCTCCTTTTCCCTGAGGCTGCCACCTTACCTTTAGCCGACAGGCGCACCGACAGACAGGGGGCTTTGCTGTAGTCGTGATCTCCCCCTTCCACGTACTTCTCCCCCTCGGAGTCGGAGCTGTCGCTGTCCGACGATGACGAGGAAGAGGATGACGAGGAGCTGGAGGACGACGACTCTGACGAGGAGCTGTTGGATACAGACGCCGCCTCCCTGGTGTTGTCAGCCTGCGGCGCCTCTCGCCCGGGGCGCTGTCTGGAGCCGTTGCTGAGATGCAAATTACGCCGGCGCCCTGATGCAACACAAGAGGACGGTGACTCATTCCTGCGTCATAACTGTTAACCATGTCACATTTTTAAAAATCAAAGGCGCTGATACGCTGCGGTTAGAACTTCTTACCTGACTTCTTCACTGGAGTCGATTGGCTGCGGGTCATCCGGTGTGGCCCTTGGTGCCTGTCCTCGCTGCTCGTCCCTGAACTTGGGGAAGAAGGCTCCATGTCCTCTTCGTTTGCTACACTGCTGCTTTGTTGAGCTGAAGAAAAAAGAAAAAAGAGATTAATAATAATAATAATAATAATAACATTAATAATAATAATAATAATAACAATAATCAGAAATGTATTGACTTTAAGGGGGGATACAACAGGTGAATAGGGTAAAACTAACAGATATCACCATGAAACTTCCCAAGTTTATCACTTACATTAAGACAAATCTTTTTTGTATTGCCAGTTTTGTCAAATTTTATGTTTAAATAGGTAAATAAGGCAATATCTGATGAAATATGTGCTAATTTGCATACATTTCCAGAACCGAAATCTGAACAATGGATTGAGGCCACTTTCAAAATTCTTGTTTTATTTTGTTGACATATTAGAGTCAGAAGTTTTTACAGAGGGGATTTTGGATATCTCTTTTTTATCACTCTGTAAATGAGAAAATACTGACACCACCAGCCCTTAAATAATCAAATTTTGCCATGTTTTTAGGAATAAAATGTTGTATAAATTAGGCTTTGAATGATATATCAACATTCCCCTCTGTAAAAAACCTTCAGAATATAGACAGTAATAAAACTGGAAGGTTTGGTGTCTGTAAGTGCTGCTGAAGTGGAGATTTCGGGTTCAGAGTCTGAGGAAGAACTCAGTGTGTTTTTTTGAGAAAACAGCCTTTAAAGACTTGTACTGTAAAATTCCATGATTGTTAATGTAAATCGTACTTTTACGATTGGTTGCAGATACGGAGGAAATGACCATTTTTGGAGCCTACACCATTGTTCAGGAAAGACAAGGCTTTGCAATGATACCTGACATGACATGTGTCAGACAACAGGCACAGCACTAGCATGTTAACTTCTAGTGAATTTAGGAGAAATCTACTGGCGAAAGAGACAAAATGAAGTAAAAATAAATTTTCTACCATTTCTTTTGACTTTTCTGAGAGAATACATGTCAAGGAAGAAAAATAGCCCAAAATCTCAAAGTTGATCAGTGCATGAAAAAACAGTGTTTTTGCCTGTAGTGTCTCGCTTTAAAGTAATAACGGATCTATCAGCGTTAAATTCAGCTTTTGCTGATTCCGTGGAAGAACTGGTGCAATTTTTTTAGAAAGTAATGAGATTACTCTTCTTCTTGGATAACTACAAGAAGATAAATTGTTTTTTTTTCTCCTGGAAACAGTTTACAGCAAGACTGAACAGCAGCTGTGCAACACGATATGTCTTACCCTGATATGATCTCTGAGAGCGACTCTTCGTTGAGGTCTGGGATTTTTTTGGCTTCGACACCTTCCCTGACTTGTGCTTCCCTTTAGGGCTGTACATCAGGAAAACACACAGAGGAGGCAACATGTCAGAATGATTATCTACAGTATATGATGATCTAAGGCGTTGAAATGCCTTTGTAGAGCAGCACTAGGACGTAGCTATTACATTAAGTACAAGAAACGAGAACAGCACATTTGAGATAGTGGGAATGAAAAGGCTAATTTGATAATGAGGAGTGTCGAGTGACAGATTCCTGGATGAGACTCGGTACCTTGGGGATGGACTGACAGGCGGGGAACTTCCTCCATTGTGCAACCTGTTCCTGTAGCTGAGCCTCTGACGAGCCCGACGCTCGTTCTGAAGGGCAGACTTGTAGTCGGAGATGACGGAGATGATGTTTTTCTCAAAGAAAGCCGACAAGCTGAGGGTCATGGTGTAGATCTAGACATGAAGAGAAAAGGCTGGAATGAAACCACTGGACCATTTTCCCCCCCCAGACTTTCTGCAGCTTTATCAAAATAACATTTTTTAACCAGATGCTTCACCTGTGATTTCTTGTTGGGTGTGTACGCTTTAGAGTTGCTGAAAATGAGGCGGACGTCTTTGGCAAACTCCACAGGGTTTTCGTAGTTCCCTGCGATCAGTGTTTCTGACACTGTGCCCAGATCCATGGGAGTGTCGATGATGTCCCGATAGTCCTGAACAAAAAAACGCTTCAATGTTACCATCTCTGTTAAATCCATTTCAAAACACATTAAATGTTTCCTGACATCGGTGGATTGTTTTACCGGATACTCGAAGAGATCCACTGGCTGTCTGAACGGCTCTGAATCCCGGGAATCTATCATTCGACGCACCAGCTCCCGACATTGACCTCTCCACACTCTCACATCCAAAGCCACACCTCGCTTGTTTGAATTCGAGTTGGTCCCCTGGTAGAGAGAAAATTATATAATCTAAGACTGAAGCCAGTGCAGATCATTTCAAGTATGTGAGGCTCTGAAATCGACTGTTGTGATAAACCAAACTCATTTTATTTCTTACCCGATGTCCTGTAGACGTCCCTGGAGTGTCAGAGTCGATGTCCAGGTCCTGCCGAGGAACAGATACGGGCAATGGTGGTTATTTTGAGTCAAAACAATAACAGAAAGAAAGAGCAGGCACTATAATATTAAAAAATATATATATTACCTCAGCTTCTCCTCCACTGCTGACCTCACACCTCAGTCTGTGATACAGGTCTAAGATGTCTGTGCAGCTCTGGTCCCTAAAGGCGACAGGATTATAAGTCACATGTGTGGGAGTTTGGATCACTGTTGTTGTTTTTTTCCCAAAAGAGTAACTTCCAGATTCTCTTACCCGATGTAGTGCAGGAGAACGTCAGTCACCACCTTGGCCGCTGCTACAATGGGGCTCTGGGGTTCGTTGAAAGTGCGGGCATTGTGTTCAATGTAACGCACCTCCCACATTAATGCAGAGATCCGCCTGCAGCAGAGAAAAACATCAGCACTTGAAACTCAAGAGTCAGCACTTGAACATCAGGACTGTGGGTACATGAGGAAAAACTTGTGTCTGGGTGACGGGGGGCTGCCTGTTGCTCAGGTCCCCTATCCATAAGCATGCTTTGCTTCTCTGGGGTTTCCTTTCATGTACAACTGTTTGTCAAAAGTATTCTTGGCGTATTATTTTTCTCCTAGTACACGAATAAAAGTCTGAAATCTGTATGATTCTCACAAGAACAGTACCGAGGTAAACCTTGGATGAACTACTGTGCATTTCTTCTCTTCAATTCTTTTATCTCAGATTTTCAACAAGATTGTCAACATCGTGAATCTATTTCACTGTACAATGTAACGTAACTATAGAGCTTTGGTCCAGCACTGAAAAGCTGAACAAAAGCATAACTTTCCTCAAGTATTATAATAGAGTTATAATGCTCTATAATGTGTTATGCTTATCATTATTAAGCCTTATGATAATTTTTGAGTGTTTATAATGATAGTTATACACGTTTATCAGCATACTATAACTATATTTATAATGTATTATCGATGTGGGTATTGTCAGCGAGTTACTAACAATTATAACATATTATAATACCTGACCTTATAAGTCATGATAAAATGCTTTATAGTGTGTTATGATTATTGTTATAAAGCATTATGATCATTTATGAGTGTTTATAACTATAGTTATACAGTGTTATAACTGCATTATAAGTCATTATAATAATGTGTTATAGAGACAGGCGTCAACTAAAGTGTTACCTTTAATTTTATTTGGTTTTAACTACAGCTTTATTGTTTAGCCTCATAAGTGATCCACTGCTGCTTTCTCATATTTATCTGACAGGCCGTTCAGACTTGTTGTAATTCTTGGCCCAAGATTTGCCTCAAGTTAATTTTTTTTTTCTTCTTGGAAGAAAAAAAAAATACACAAAAATGTGAAGAAAAAAAAAAAGGGTTGAGTTGCACCTGTAGAAGCGGTTCTCCAGTCGTTTGTGGATGGTGCTGAGGTCAGTGGGGTAAGCCACCGCAGTGCAGTACAGAGGGTAGTCCCGCAGGTTGACGGGTAATGCAAATGCCTTGGCTACATCTGCGGGCAAACAGAGATAAGGTCAAACTCTGCAACCGTGAACAAGGTCAAGACTTCCCCGAACCGTAACTGCTGTCGAGCCCTTTTGGTGGCGTACCTAGTGTAAGCAGATGCTCGATGCCGTGGATGACTCTCTCACAGTCTTCATCCCGTGTGTGAGCCCCCCACTCTCCTTCCTGGGGTGTGTACAGCAGAGCTATCAGCTCCTCCTCTGCCACTTCGACCCCGTCACCGACCTGCTCTGGCAGCGCAGCTGTTGGGGGTGGGGCGGCACAATATGCGTCAGAAAATGAAACAGTATTTAGTTGATTGCTCGACACTTACACAAAGAAGAAACTACAGTGAATTAGAAACAATTGTCGGCTGCACAATTGTGATAAAATACCTTTAAGAGTACCTGGTAGGTTCTATTTTATTTCATACGTTATTCTGATTCTCACAATGCTTACTGGAATAAAAGAGAACAAATCTGCATTGATCCTGTGCATGAGATTGACAGCCAAGTAGATTATAATATGAATGGCCGACATGGCTGTATAATTATGTCACAAAAGGAAAGAAAGTTATTTGAAGAGGAACAGCTGGTGGTTTCACATCCTGTGGTCGGGTCTCAAGTTCAACTATGTACCGTTATTATACACAGTCACTAATCTTTTTGACTTTTTGACATTTAAGTGCTCTGTAAAGTGACAGAGTGAACTGATATTTGTGAAACTTTGTTTATGATTCTGTTTTGTAAAGGTAAGGGATTCACAACCAATATTGTTGCTCCATTATCCAATGGTTGAGTTTTAAAATGGACTTCAATTGCATTGTACTTTAAATAAATTTTATGAGGAAATCAAAATCAAAACTACTTTCTGATATTATTCCTACTGACCTTCCTCAGGAATAGGCTCCATGTCCCAGGGACTCAGCCTCTCCCGCTCGCCATTATCCCACCTGATCAAGGAAAAAAAGAAGAGAAAAGTATTAGATAATTGCTCTGTGTGTGAGATTACAATCACTTATCTCATACAACTTTAATGAAAAGTGACATCGGGTCAGCAAAGACGAACATGATATGAACAGAAAGCAATGCTGATTCATTATGTCGGAGTAAAGAGCTGCTCCTAAAGCCACATCGCTGCAGGCGTGGAGACGTACTTTACTGCATAGCACTGAAACAGGCTGTCTGGATACTCCAGCTGCAGAGGCTCCTGGTCCTCCACTAAGCCGAACCACCAGGCGTCGTCAATGATGCTGCGGAACCTCATACCTGTACACGGGTAGAGGAGGGTGGGTCAAACATATGTGAATAACAGGACACTGCTTACAACAATGTTAATAAACCAACGTGGTGAATACTTTGCTTTAAACGAGAGCGGAGGATCTGACTGACCTGGTTGCCAGTTGTGCTCTTTAGCCTCGTTGTAAAACTGCTGCAGTACCAGAAAATCTATGACATCAGGCATGTCGTGGTACCTTGGTGGGTGTGAGGGAATGAAGCAGTAGTTCAGTACACGTACAAAACATTTCTGTTTTAATCTTGTATTTACTGAAAATAAAACACTCACTTTAAAGAGAAAGACTCGTTGGTCATCTTCCCTGAGACTGGGTCCAAGAACGCCAGTTTTAGGCAGCAGAGGGTGGGAGGTCCCACTTCATACTTGATTCCAACCACTTTTACAGATTCCTGGTCCTGAAAGGAAAGAGGCGAAAAAGGTGAAAAAAGTGTAAGACTTAAAGAGATAGTTCAACATTTTGGCAAATTGGCCGAGTGCCACGCTATGAGATAATAACGGAACATTACTAGACCCTAACGTTCTGTTATTATCTCATAGCGTGGTGAATGTGCAGGTCACAATTTGTCCACGAGAGCGTTTTGGAGTTGTTGGATTGTGTATTTGATGAGTTTGATGAGAGAAACCAAGAAATCCCATTAGCCTCCGTAGCGTAGCTCTGAGCAGCTCGCGGCTCTGCTCCGCCGTTCTAAAAATAGCTTGCACGGACAATTATGGGTAACGAACCTACTGCTATGACTATAGGGATTATGGCAATGGGTCAATTTGCCAAAATGTTGAACTATCCCTTTAAGATCAAAGAACAAAAGCTTCTCAGAAGGAAAAATTAAGGCTGCACAGAGGTTTGTAGAATTAGTAGTTCATGGAGACAGAATCCGATGATGAGGGTGATTAGCGGTGTCTTTCTGCAACACTAATGTGACTTCAGATTCAAGATTTTTGCATCCTTAGCGCTCTGAAAGTTGTTTTCATTCATAAAACCGTAGTGACACTGTGGTTGAATGACTCTGAGGTGGGAAACTGATATTTTTTCACTCATGGCACACTGCAGTGGAAAGTGGGCGTCATTCATCAGTGCCAGTTTCTTCTGACAGAGGCTTGGACTCGAGGGTTAAAATAAAACTGTGGCTCACCCTGAGGTTGAGTCTGTTCCACGGCTGTTTCTGAGGATTGATGGTGTAGGCCTTGGCCCTGCGCACAGCTCGTACGTAGGCCTGATGCCCCTGCTTGAAGTAGATGAGCTGCAGCGGGGGAAAAAAAAGACTGATGATTAAAATCGAAGTAATGAGATGTACGTTTACATTTTGGTGTTAAGAGTAGTAGCCTGTACCTCATCTCCCATCTGTGGAACAAAAGGAGAGCGGCGAGGAATGGTCTCCATGATCCATGACGGTGGCTGCCACTCTTCTGCATCGAGTCCGCCCAGAGACGATGGGGGTTTCTGAGTGGACACAGTTGGTTAGCGCTCGGGCTACGACAGGATAGCATTTAAAACCTGGAGCACACATGTGAGCTCACCTGTTTGGTCTCCTTGGGCTTCTTTTTCTTCTCACTTTCTTTCTTCCTGGCCTCCTTCGCCTTGTCATCGCCCTCTTCCTCCTCGGAGCTGCTGTAACCTGGACGCTGTACGGGTCTCCTGGTTGTTCGCTTTGGCGGCTGGAGGTTGATCCCAGCATCCGCTGTCCAATCAGAGTACTCACTGGAGGAGTCGCTGAGAATGAAAGAGGGGTTTTGTTAGGTGTTGGGTGACCGTGGCCTCGTCTTGAAAACACTGCACCATCAAAACGATGTTTACCTGGAGCTGCTTTCACTCTGCCACCGAGCTTCGCCATCAGACGAGGCGTCGCTTTGCTCCACCTGCTCTGCTGCCTGTCGACAGAAAACACCTTTGCTTGTTTCTGGTTTTCCCTTACACATTTTTAGCAAATGTTACGGTCAGTTTTTGTGATTTAATTAACTTATTTATCATTTCTGTCATTACATTTTTAAGAGCTACCAAAAATTTTAATCAATGTATCTAATATATGTTAGAGGAGAAAGACGGGACATACATCTCCATCACTGTCAGAGTCTCCTTGAGCGTCTGAGTTGCGTCGGGTACTGGAGTTTCGACTCCTGGCCCTGGGGCGGCGGACTTGAGCTGAGCGGGTTTGATAGGCGTGGCGCTGCTGCTTTTTCTTGGTCGGCCTCAGGGATCGAAGGCGCGTGGTCAGTGGGTCGTTCTACAGAGTGAGGAGAGGAGAGCAAGAATGAATTAACACACACAGCATTTCTGATTTAGGGAAAGCAACTTTAAAGTGAAGCCTTGCAGCAGACCTTCAGTGTACAGGCTACCGGTTTCTTCCTCCTCTCCGAGTTGTATAGAGAGCACTCCATGTCGCCTTTGGCTCGTCTGCTCTGCTCCGATGTTCTAATGACGAAAAAAAAAACCCAACTTTCATGATCAAATGTTATTTAAAAAACAAGTATATACACACAACATATTAATTCGCTCTGTGGTGTCTTTAAACCTAATCAAAATCCCTCCATGGATCTCACCTGAATATCCCTTGTGGCACTTCATTGACCACCACCCTGCGGCTCCAGGCCAGCAGGTCCCTCTCAGTAGCCACTTGACTGCGCAGGGCGTTATGCTGCATCTGCCACACCCCGCCCACCTGCCCACTTCTGCGTGGTTCATCTGTAGGAGACGACGCCATGGCCTCTGCTGCATCATCAGCTGTGAATGAAAGGAAATTTGCTCTTTATGACAACACGTTTCTTGAGAAGTGTTTAGATTTTGACAGCGAGTAAATCTAAAATTTTAGAAAATGCATAATTTAAGGCACAGTGAAACATACCCTCAGCTTCTTCAGGCGGCTCCTCTACGTTCTGACGCTCATCCTGCTCGTTCTGTAACTGTCTGATGAGATTGTCCAAGATGCTTTCTCCGTTCTCAGCTGTTTGCTGGCCAAGTACCTGCTCAACCAACTCTCCGTCACCTTAAAAACACACAAAAGCAGGCAGGCGTTGGGTGTCAAACTCTGCCGGTGCAAATATAAACTAGCATTCTGAGTGGTAGACATGATAAGAGAACGGTTTTCTTACTGTTAGCCATGTATCCTAGCTGGGGTATTAGCTGATCATCTTTGCAGTTTTCCCTTCCTGGCACCAGACGCTGGTAGTGGGAAGGGTGAGGATTCCCGTCGATATCCACCAGGAAGGGTGGAGGCATGAGGTGAGGGGCCTGCTGCGTTTGCTCATCCAGGACGTAGTTATTAGAATCCCGAATGAGAGGTCGATAGTCCGTGTGAAAGAACATCTGGTCAGGAATCTAGAGGGGATCAACAGTTAAATTGAGTTTTTAAGTCCTAACACAGCAAACTAAATCTATTGATTCTGTATGTTGTGCCTTAAAAGAAGAGGATTTTGTGTAGTCTATGTATCAGTGCACAGTTACCTTCTCATACGGTCTGCTGCAGCCGAAGCCAAAGATGAGCAAATGACCGTGTGAGTCTGTGCAGGCAAAATACTGCCCGTCCGCTGAGAACTTGAGGTCAAAAATAGCACCGTGGCCTTGCCCTTCAATCTGGAAACAAATATTTCAATTTAAACTCTGGGACAGTGTAAAGAAACACGACTGCCGAGTGGTTCACATTGTCGATTCAATTACCATGTTAAAGAAGTTGCGGATCTTGACTCCTTTGGACAGGTCCCAGATGTAGATGTTGCCATCGTGTCCAGCAGACAGCATGATACGGGAGTCGAATGGGTGGGCTTCCATCACAAACACCTCATCATCATGACCCTTGAACAGAAAGCACAAACATCAAGTGTGATCGGTTTGTCAAGAGCAGCCGTTTTATTTCGTTTTGTTCCCTGAAGGAGCTGCACTTCAGCCACTCACAGATAAAACATGCAGCAGCTGTCCAGAGGCTGTGCTCCACACTTTGAGCAGGTAGTTCGACACTGCAGTGATGACTGTGCTGTCTGCGCGGTCCCAGGCCACCATGGTCACCACCAGCTTGGTTTTGTCATCCCCATTAGCAGCAGCACTCCTGTAGAAAAGTATCCAATCAGATCCGACACACAGGCTATTTTATAGCGACATTAACAGAACCGGGTAACTCTGTATCTATCACTCTCTTACCCAGGAAGCCTGGCAGCCATGTCTAAAGTGACGCTCTTCCACTCTTGTTGCTGGTAATGCCAGATCCTGGCTGTGCCGTCACGACTGCCACTCACAAACCTTAAGCTGTACATACACATACAAATATAGATACACATTCATTTCCAGAGGCTCCAAAATTACAAAAAAAGAAAAAAGGGGGATAGAAGTCCTTCCATCTCTCTCCCACTCACCTGTCACTGTTATTGCTAAACTGGACGACGACAACTTTATCCTACAAACAGAGGAAGATGATTAAGTGATTAAGATTATTTTTTTCCAATTAGGTTTTAAATACAAAATGATGGATTTAGTGGAGGTACTGTGTTTTGTTTCTTACAGTGTGAGCATCCATCTCAGAGACTTTCATGGGAGGTTCAGCGCCAAGGTAATAGACTCTGATCATGTGATCAGTGCTGCCGGTAGCCATGAACATACCACCTATTAACAGTAAACACAGAAGAAAATCAGCATCAGAAGTGTCATTAAAGCAGAAGTAAGCGATCCGGTCGTTTTGGCTAACTTCGTTAGTTAGCAGCCCCCGCCCTCGTCATGGATCTATTGGTCCTCGTCCCTACGTCACCACATTCACGCGCATCCCTTGGCTGCACACACAGCCCTTCATGCCGTTCTCTCTCCTCATTGGATAAAGCTTGTAGGATACGAGGAAGTATACAAGACGTTTTCTCCTCGGCTCAGAGCAGAGCAGAGTGACTGACAGACCCGTGTTTCGGACCAAACACTCTATGTAAGTGATTGCCGTCTGCCGTCGGAAGATATAACTATTTAAGACTTATATTAACACAAATATTCCGCTTACTTCTGCTTTAACACATTAGTCTACAAGATCGTTTCTCCATACATATATATATATATATATATATATATATATATAAATAACCTGCTCTTCCCTCACTATTTATAAGTACAGAATTTTCTGATTATATCTGCCCAGGGAACTGTATAACACTATCAAAACATTTCCTGTTTTTGTTGTTGTTTCTAAGTAACAATGTTCCCAGAACATCTGTAAGAACAACTTCCAGTGCTTAACATAAACAGTAAACAATACCTATGTCAGCAGTTGTCCTGTTCCATCTGCTGTGTACAGAAACTATCGTTACCACTTCTCTTTAGAAAATGTCACGTAGGCAGGGAGATACACTTACCGCTACTGAAAGAGGAAGTGGAGACCTGTACCCCTGGACGAGATCGCTCCACAAACTTGACAGGTTGATCGCTGAACAGACAGAAGAGTTTGCGGTTATTTAAAGAATATTACGTAACGAAATAACTAAAAAATTTACAAGAGAAGTCTCAGACACTTACTTGAATTTCATGCTGAGTGAATGCCACTTCCAGAAACACACCATGCCGTCTGCACCTGTGGAGGCGAGGTACCGTGTCGTCCCTTTGACAGCAGGACAAAACTAACGGGACAGAAAGTCACTGTTGCTTAGTCATGGACAAAGACGGTCAAGAATATAACATAAAATAAATAGTAAATACTGTGGGACCTTACATGAAATTATGTTGCTTCCAATAACTTGGATTATTTTTTAATTAGGGCCCGAGCGGCGACTGCAAGTCGCCCAGCGAAAGCCCTATTGTAATTGCTATGTTTATTATTATTATATTCTCCCTAAAATCGCATTTTTGGGGGCCTCAACATGCCCCAAAACGCGTGAATTTTGGCATGCACATCAGGCCTCGCGAAAAATTTGATATTTTAAAGTCGTTGGAAATGGGCGTGGCCAAATGGCTGAATAGCGCCCCCTACAAACACGTGTCAATGGCATCGCCATCGTCTTACTTTGTCATACACACACAAAATTCGGTACACATATGTATTATACCCAGATATACAAAAAATCCTCTTGACCTCATGACCTCAACACAACAGGAAGTCGGCCATTTTGGTTTTGATTTTTCCCGCCTAAAATTAACTCCTCCCAGAGCGTTCGCCCGATCAAGTTCAAATTAGGTACACCACATCTCCAGACCTAGCTGAGCTTATCTTGTGCTCCGTGAGTCCGTAGGTCAAAGGGCGTGGCTGCCAGCGCTCAATTCACTTTGGCGTGCTCGCCATGTCCATACGAGTGGCTCTCACGCCCACATACTTCATCCAATCAACTTCAAACTTGCTGGACATGATGATGGCTCCGCCCTGAACGTCCCGATATATTAACTTCCCACGTAACTCATAGCGCCCCCCGGTGGTAACAGGAAGTGTACTAAAATTTGGAAAATGTACATACTTTGCCCCATCAACTTCATTCCACTTCTAAAACATGCAGAACCAGTTGGTGAAGCTCCATCATGAACGCTGTGGAGCTACGAGTAATGGCGTCCCTGTGGCGACGCCGCGACCATTCCTCGCCATGACAATACGTTTGGCTTTATGATGGCTTTAATGAACTCGTATCAACATGAAAATTGGTACACAGGTCCAGGGTCACGACCTCAACGTCTCCATATGCTCATAGGCGATCTCACTCATTTGCCCCCTAGTGGAAACAGGAAGTGGCATATTTTACATCAACATTGTCTGATTTCCACGAAACTTCACATGTGTGATGAGGGACTGACCCTGAACACACCTGCACGCATCCCATTACTGCCCCCTAGTGGATGAACCATTAACTGCTCATAACTCCTTCATGCTTTGTCCGATTTACACGAAACTTCACATGTGTGATGAGGGACTGACCCTTAACGCACCTGCACGCATCCCATTACTGCCCCCTGGTGGACGAACCATTAACTGCTCATAACTCCCTCATGCTTTGTCCGATTCACTCCAAACTTCACATGAGTGATGAGGGGCGGCCCCTGAACGCACCAGACCACATGCGGTGACTGCCCCCTGGTGGATGAACGAAAAATTGCTTTTTTTGCCTCCTTTCAGGTTTTTTCACCCTTTCACCTTCACGCCACAGCCCCGGCGTGCCTCAGGCCCCGCGGTGGCATGGGTGAGCGAGGGCCCGTCATCGCCGCTTGCGGCTTTAATTTTAACTATAATTTAAGTTGCTTTAAGAACACTTTAAAATTTATAATCCAGGATATTACATCTTAATTCAAGTCTCACCTGTATGGATGTGATTGAGGCTGCATGTGCTTGCAGGACAATGATGGGTGCACAGGTACGTAGGCACCACACTCTGATGACTTTATCACAGCTGGCCGAAGCGATGAGCGTATTCTCGTGATTGACGGCCATGTCACAGATCTCTGCTGAGTGGCCGCGGAGTGTTGCCAGGAGGCGACCATCATCTGTGGCCCAGATCTTCACCAGGCAGTCATCTGAACCCTGGAAAACACAAGACAATGGCAACAAATAAACGACAAAAGATCACACTGTTGATCAAAACGTTGTTTGTTTTAATAATAAAAGTCTGAAACGGAGTACTGGCTCTAAGTCTCTCTACTTTTAACAAATAAATGAGACAGCTATTCTGCATAAGGAAGCATTTATTTACTTACTTCAACCCTCATAAAAAAAACACACAGGTTCATGTATTGCAGCATTTCAATACTTTGCATAGGTGAAAACATAATTAGTAAGATACATTAGAGAAAAAATTGGGCTTAAAAACTCATCACTCACCGTAAATATCCGACGACCAGTGCGGTCAAATGCTACACAGTAGACTGAGGAAAGATGGCCAAGGATACGTTTGTGTATCTTCATGTGTTGGTAAGAGGAAGACGGTAGGACCTGGCCAAAACGAGCTGTGCCTGTGGCCTGGCGTGCGCCCATGATGGACACTTGATATAAATAGACACATGGAGGATTAGTAAGGACAGATAAGACTCATATCGCAGCTTTAATGTGATGTTAATCTAATGGGCTTTGAATTCTGTTAATGATCATTAAAAAAAAGAAAAGTTTCACACACCAACACTGGGAACATTTCCATTGTTGACTGGGGGTTCTGGTGGACGCCCTCGGTGGAGTGCAGCAACAGCTGAGCCACTGCATACTTTGTGGCTACAACCTAAGTAACACAGGTAGCAGGTTAAACAACTTTGTTAAAAACGGCAAGAAAAGCACAAATGAACGCGAGGAAAAATGCTCACTTTTGGTGGTACGAAGCAATGACTGTTTTCCCAGCCCCAATAGTGTTTGGACTCCAGGGACACTAGGTGGTATCTCCTTCTCTATAAGTGGACCTATCCGCTGACAAACACGGAGCAGATAGTCCGCAGGAATGTGCTGGTTCAAATTCACCTACAGGAACAATAACAAATAGTGTTATTACCTTTATTACATTATTACAATCACAAATGATTACAAAAAAATATCAAGCAATAGAAGTGGGATTTCAAGGCAGATACCAAAAGATATTTTCAGAGATTTAAAAATCGGACTCTGTTTGTTGTTTTTTCTATAAAATGGCACGATAAAAGCAAGCCTTTAAATGACAGTCCCTTAATTCTGTGTTTAGGAACAGTGGCCATGGTGTGCACAGCAACAATTTACACTTTAAAGACTTGGTGCTACTCAATAGTGAACTAACAATGTATTGGAGATATGACCAAATATGTCTTCTGCCTTTCTGCCCAGCAAATCTTTGCTATTCATCTATACTCTATGGAACATTTTATAATTTAGTCACATTTGTATTTCCCTTTAGGGAACTTTTAGGGTAATTTGAGTTGAAGCAAAATACAATTTAACTCCAACAATGTTTTCATGTACCGGTAATTAAGTCTTGCAAGACACTGCAACAAACCCTCTGTAATTAAAGATAGTCATTATATAACTGAGTTTTAATCTTTACAACACATGTAAAGTTCTTTTAGAAAATTCAAACAGCCGTGGATGATTATACAAGCATGTTACCATAAAATATATATATTTTTTAATTCAATCTCATACATTTTTATGCTTTATTTCCTTATAACTGCAGTATACAGCGTGGTGTTGAGATGCAGCGAGTTGAAAAACAATCCCCAGAGAGGGGAGGGGCCTGTAAAGAAAGGGAAGCCCAGAGACGCTCTCAACAACCAATAAAAACCGTCCCTGAGTGTTCGCTCGAAACCAGAATTGTGATTTCATTGGCTGCAGCAAATGACTGGCAGCTCCCTGGATGCGGCTCAGCCTATCACCATCCACCCTCGTCTCCTTTTCCGCCTGCTAGCTCACACAATAGCCAACCCTGAATATACTTATTTATCAACAGGCCTGCACTAATACAAATGTTTTAATATCTTTTATTAAAAATAAAAATAATGCCGCATTGTCTGTTCGGCATATTTAATCGAGTTAACCACACAATCATTTGCCGAAATGTAATTCGATTAAAATACGAAATTGAGCGCCTCGTTTCACTAAAAAGTTAATTTTGACAATTCACACTCACCCAATCTTGAAAGGTCCGTTTGTATTTCTGCCCGTCCCAACTCCGTCGCTGAGGGACCAACTAAAGTTAAAAGATAAAAAAATATTTAAGAGATAAGCACCGACTGCCGCTTTCGTCCCGGCTCGATAACACGCTCCTTTTTTTTATCTGAACACCAACCAAATAGAAAAAAAAAATTATCCCCCAAAAGCGGGCAAATAGGAAGTAACACGGAAACCAGATATGAGAATAAAGACAGAAAGGTGCAGCTGAAGTTACCTCATACTCCTCCAGCTCCTCGACCAGGATCTAACAACACAGAGGGGACACGGTTAGCATTAGCTGCTAGCACCAGCTCTTTATTATTTAAGACGATATTTAAGCCGGCATGAGTGAATATCTCGCTTTTTGAATCGTGTTACCTGTGCTGATTTTTTACAGGGCCCAGCCTGCAGAAATCTGGCAATGAGGTAATACAGCTCTGAAAAGAAATAAAGAGGTGGTGTATTAGCTCGGTGTTCAGTACTGGCACTATTGAGCCGAGCTAACGGTAGCTAGCGCTGCTCGCTAGCTGATACCAACAACTGAAAATTGTTTAGTTGCTAAATGTTTTTGATTTTTTTTCGCAAGTCAATATTGTCATCGGCACTCACCAGCTTCGGTCTGTGAACACTGTTCTCTTGCCATCACTTGATAAGACAGGCGACATTAAGACAAACTGATATTTTAGCTTGCGCGTTAGCCGCCGGCTGGCTAACACTAGCTTAGATGTGTGTAGCTAAAACAGGCTAAGTGAGTGGCCTCCTCCTTTTCTCTCAAGTTGTTCCCAGAGTCCAGACCACCTGGTGCTTTGTGTCAGCGCCCTCCAGCGAAGCAACGCGGGATCGACCGGACGGGTTGTTTGTTTTCTTTGTCAAAAAATTAGATTCAAGATTCGAGATGTTTATTGTCTTATACATACACAGATGTTAAAAAGAAACAAACAAACAAACATGCAATGCAATTTTTACTTGCTTGTCTCCCTTCTCATTACAAAAGATAGTAAATAATAGGGTAAGAAATAAATAGAAGAGACTAAAGAGAAAAACTACAAAAGAAAAAAGAACAATCTCTTCAACCATCACAAACCTGAAATGTGCATAAAGTGCATGAGTGCCTGAATGTCTGAGAATGTGTAAAATAATAAATAATATGGTATGATAAAAAGGACAAGGGGTAGGATCACATACGTTTTTTTAAAATAACCCCCCCCCCCTTTCCTATTGCTTTTCGAGCATGTTAAGACTGTTGATGAATATAATGAATTCATTTTATTTGTTTTCTATTAAATTAATAAATACATATTCACACATTAGACTGTATAGCAAACGATTCAACACAAAATTGTGATATATTTTCTGCATTATTTAACAGTTACATACAATTTTATTGTCTTTGTTTTTAGACTGTTAAAGAGCTAAAAAGCTAAAATTAATATTCATCCCCCCAAAAATGTTTTCAATATTATTTTAACAGGGACAGTGCGCAGCTTTCGGCTGTATCAGAATTAACTCGAGCTAAATTTCATCTGGGGTCCCTGGGCAGGAAACAGCATCTTTAATGACAACAACAATAAAATCATCTTTGGATTTATACCATAGATATCCTGGTTGGGGTAAGCATATTCATTTTTACATGTTACTACAGGGCAGAATTTGGAGCGTGTTGCTTTGGGGATAGCATCTGGTTTTATTTTTAAAGAGGCCTCCTTGACCCCGGCGTTAACAAAGAAAAGGTGCCAGTTAAATTGTTAAGTGGTATCCAAAATCATATATTTACAAGCTTAGCAGCAGGAACCACATCACCCTTGCAAAAGTGCAAGTGGTTTTATCCTAGAATAATAGATTTTATGATTTATGTAGTGAATTAAAACACAAATATGTATATGATTTGAATAAAATGTTACAGAAAACTTGCATGGAACATTTTACAAGTATTTAGCCTTGTTATACTGGAAGCCGATATTTGGACAGATATGACATGTAAACACTGAAAAGAAAATCTTTCATGCTTACTTTATAATTGATGAATGTGTTTGAACTTTGCCAACGTAACATTTTCAATATTGAAATTTACCCAGACTGTTACATTTAAGTGGAACATTCTTTCTAATAAATGTATGTGATTAATAAAAGAAAAAATCTGCACTGAAGTTGAAGTCTGCAGCATTTCTTGATAATCACTACCTGACAGAACAAGAAAAAAACAATTGAACAAGCTCCTTTTGCACTGTCACAGACGTTAATTTGCTTGCACGGAAACAGTAATGGAAATCTTGAGACCATGTCTCGACCAACAACCAAGGTGATGTCACTAGTCATTTGGAAAACTGAAAATAAATGTCCTGTGATCCATGCTTTTTTATACTTGTCTGACACTGACAAAAACAACAAAAGAGGACTATTTCCTTGTAGCATTTTAACATTTAAACTTGTATCACTGTGGTCCAAATAGAAAGTCAAGATCCAGTTCAGCCTGGCTCCTTACTGGTAACAGTAAGGAACATTGTTATTGGTTTAGCGATTGGTGGTTTCAGATGCATTCAAGGTTCACCCACTCTCTTCAATGGACATAAAAAGGAAATTCTCTTCACTAGCACACACAGTGGTTTGTTCATTAATTGAGTTTAAAAGCATTGGCAGCAGCCATGTTCACTTTGACACTGAATGAACAGACTGTGTACATTCACGTGCGCATGTGTGAACACGTGTGTCCATAATTATGATAAAGCTTGAGAAATGGAACCTCTCTGTTCTGTCTGCAAAAATCAATTGTGATGAATTAGGAATTGTGGAATCGTTTTCCAATAACCTTGTGTAGCAACAGCTTCTATATGCAGAAACCCAAATTTAGGTTGTGGGGAGAAGTTCCCTGAATAGATGGTTCATTGGCCTCTCATATACTGTATATGTTTTGTTGATTGAAGGCCACAGATATTTCTTCATTTTTGTGCTGCCTCTCTTACCTGTTCTTATTGCTGATTTGGAATCACAAACTCCAACACAACACCGTACTTATATTCAAACTCAACAGACTGCGAGATTGTCCTTTTCAAGGAGCCGCAATGGATTTTTGCATAAGTGATCAGTGGTATCAACAATCCTGGAAGCAGCTAAAATGGGCAGAGTCATTTCAGCTCACAGAGCATAACTGTGCATGACTCAGTATTGGAAAGAGAAAGTGAAAATTGTTGTTTTCTCTTTTTATTGGAAAATTATGCGCAACAGCTTGCTGCTGCTCATCTCTCTCACACATATGGAGAAAGTGTGTTGATCATCCACTTAGGCTGTTGTGAAAAGCTATTTTCACCAGGGAAAGTATCTATTTGTAGCCATTAAGGACTGGAAAAAGCACATTCTGTAAATTGAAAAAGCTCCCTTAGGGTTTTCTGTCAAATAACTATCAATAATAATGTATTCAGTTTGGGGTGATAACAGATTGATGGATAGGATTTCTGTAACGGGCACTCACACAACATTCAAGCAGCTGATATTTGAATATGTCGGTTTTGGGGACTTAGGGTACCTGCAACTGGGAGAGTGAAGACGGGCATGAACCAGTCATGATAATGAACCAGCCAATAAAAAATGGGACATGTAGGATCCTGTGTCTTGGAGAATGATACACACACACACACACACACACACACACACACACACACACAATCTACAAACAATCTCGGCCCCTGCTGCATCAGGTTTAACAGCTTTTTAAACATCTGTCAGGCTCAAGGATCCCACAACTTCATGGAACTGTGAAGAAACTCCTTGTTTCATTTGTATATAAATGTGTATCTCTATAAATCTATGATTAATCGCAAATTTCCAAAGTGACACTTGCTCTCAATGTGAAATATTTAGTGCTTCATGCAGAATTGCGTAAATCATGAACATTTATCTCTACCATTTACTGAACTCTACTGTTGGGCCACACAGAGTTTGTTTAAGCTGCTGTAACTTAAACAAGGGCAAAGAGCTGACAATTGCACAAACCCTTTATGCACAATTTGACTCTATAGATGTGCAGGGTAGAAAAAGCCTTCATCATGCTAATTTGAAGCCCTCGCCCACAACAAAACATCTAGAGCAAAAGTGGCTTGCCACCAAAATTACTGTGTTTACTGTTTCTGTTTCTGTTTAGTTGGCAGAGGCATAACCTACTGATCAATGTTTAAAAAGTATTGTAATGATGCATCTCATCTCAATGCTGAAAGCAGGAGAGCAACCTTTAAGTGCCTGTAATGTACACTACTGCTACTCTATTTCATTATATTTAGGTCACGTCTTGCTGGTTATGGTTTTGCCTTGCTTGCAGATGAAAAAACTACATACAATGAACATCCAATACATCACATTTAAAATCTGATTTATAATCCAATCATGTGACAATAATCCAATATAATTTTTCAATGTAGGTTAAAGATATCAACACTAGTGTCCACCACCAGATTGCATCCATTCACCCAAGGGTGGCGCTACAGCGTGGGTTGGTGTGTTGGATTACCTGGTAGTAGGCTATACCTGATGTCTCTCATCGTCATTCACCTTTTACACGTTTTCAGAAACTGTCGTTAACCCAAGCCCATGTAATAACCGCTTATATCACGGCCTGCTGTCAGTAGCTGTGACTAACAGGATGGCAGCATGACTCACCAATCACAACACATGTATATGGGACATATGCTTTCATAACCTGTTGAACTCTATACTGACAAAGGCTATTCTGCAGATAAATATTCCTTACTTACTAATTGTTTGAAGGTTGTTTTTATTATTATTTTTTTTAAAGAATTATTTCTTTTACCCACCCACACGGACGCACATAACTTTATAATATTGCAGCCTGTGTAGTCCGGTCCGGTGGGCGGGGCTCCGGCTGTGGACGCACGCTGGCAGCGGCAGCAGTCAGTCAGTCACAGTCAGCCCAGTGGACAGGACGCGCTTTGATAATCGCTTGAATCGGCCAGATGAAGATGTAAAGACGTGAGGTGTGTTGTATTTGGGCTTGGTCGGACTGGGCTGGATCAGGATCTCTCCCCCTCCCTTTCTTCAACAGGCTGTATCCCACACACACAGACTACACACACAGCAGCGGCAGCAGCAGCAGCAGCAGCAGCAGCAGCAGTCACTGAGGCGGCGGAGCAGTTTCATCTCTGGGCAACTTTTTTGGGAATGTAGGACGATTGTGTTTCTGCCGGTTGAAGCCTCCTTTACCCCCGCGCATGTGTCAGCGTGGATTCATCTGACTGACCCTTAGCCCATTCCACACAATAAGGTAAGTTTCCAGCTTTTTTTCTAAATGTGCTAACGGTTCAGTGAGTCCGTTTTCGTTACTTGTGTAACGCCCGTTACAAATGTAGCTTGACGCCAAAGGCTGAAAAAAAGAAAGAAGTCAAAACTCTTTTTTATGGCGCACGAGGGGGAAAACAGAGTCCACCACCTCCTCCAGCTGTCTCTGTCCTCCTGTCTGTCTTCACACAGCTCAGTTTGCTTCACAATATCTAAAACAGCTGCTCAAAAATAGACATAACATTTTTTTTTTGTAATCAGTAGATGACATTCAGTCTGTGTCACTGACTGGCTTTGCACGGAGGCAGGGAGAGCTTCATCTTTTACAGTTATCCACCATCTAAATTAGGCTACATTTAATGACCTATAACGGCAGACACATAATATATAGTATATATATATTTTTTTTTTTCAGGTCGAATTACAATTAACTTAATTCAAACAGGAACCGCTGTGTGTAGCTACTATATTCAGAGGATGACATTTTCTCTGGTATTAATATTGTCTGAAGCTGTCGGGCAACTAATTGAAGCTATAGACCATATTAATGAAGCGTTGTTAGGCTGAGATGAAGCTTTAGGATGTGTTGACATAGCTGCATGGAAACCAGCTGTTGGTCTGGGTTATAGGCTCTACAGTTCAGGCACATTATTATTAGCCTACACCTGAGAAAATGAGAAGGAGTAGGCTACATATTGTAGGCTATGATATGAGGAGAGTGGAGAATGAATGTAGCCTAAAATTAATATGCATAAGATGAGGAAATTAAGATACAAAGTACTTGATTGTGTGATTGGAAAGATGACAAATTTGCAGCAGTCTGACAAGCTCAAATCAGGTATTATCTGTCTGACTGGCTGATGCCAAGTCAATGGCAGTTGTGCCACTTTCTTCAGAGACCTGAAGCAAAAACAAAGGGCTGTTGCTGAAAAGACTTTCTGAAAGTCATGTCAGTGTCCAGATGACTACCGTGCATCTCCATCTACGTACACTCATGTTGAGGCTTGAGCCATTTTGCTGGCTCGCTGCGTCAGTGCCGAGGTTGGCCCAGCAGACATGAATAGTGATGAGGATGTGTGCTGACAGCTGAGTGGGACAGGAAGGGCTGTTCCATGACTGACTGAACTGGGGTGCTCACTGCACCATATGCTCCTTTTTATATCATGCTGCTTAACATTTGGGCCAGCCTCATGACTCATGCTATCTTCTTCCCCTTCCAGCTAGTTTTTGGTCCCGTCTCTACAGTGAATTTAATAATCATTTGTACATTTATATCATGGGGATTCATACGTTGGTGTAATCCATTTTGGCAAAAGTTCTACCCTTATGCAAACAGAGGTGCATATAGGGGTCAATCATGTTTCTTATCCCCTCGATACTATGGCTGCTCCCTCAATCATTTTATGGGTTGCCACCTTCTTGCCAACCATCCAAATGAACTGAACTGTCGTCTTTTCACTACCCATGTTTACTTATATTGCAGTTTTTTATGAATAGCTCCAGCAACCAGTGACATAATAAGAAATTCAATCAACCCATCAGGCCACAGACCTGTCCGTCTAGTCTTACTATCAGCGTCATATGTTGTCACATCGACAATTATCAAATTATGTTAAGGAATTGGCACTGGCTAGTGGTGCACTGTCTGTCTTAACATAATTATCAAATTATGTTAAGGAACTGGCACCGGCATTAGTGGTGCACTGTCTGTCTGTGCGGTCGCTGTTGGTGTTTTGTGTTAACCTAGAAACTCAGAAGACTGGTTTGCAGGCGTCAGTTGATAGTTTGGTTTGCCTAATGAGAATGCGGGAAAACCCAAGGTATTGTCCAGGTGCCGCTTGGCAAACCTTGTCAGTCATTGTATTAAAGCATTGTGCGTCATATCAAGAAACTGTCAGAGTTTTTCACAAATAATGTTAACCTCATAAACTACATCATAACTGCCATATGACATGTCACTATTGAACTCAGTGGTATCACAATCCCCTTGACAGTTTTTCCCTTTATTCCCTGTTCTTTGTGGCATTTATATGTCCTCATGTTTAAATGGAAAGAACACTGGTTTTCAGCGTTATATTTAACTTTTCACAGTAAATTCAGCAAGTAGTTTTATGGGGGTTTGTTTTTTTTGAGACACAGCTGTGGTCGTTGCTATTCTGTTTTTACTTAAATATTGCTGTGTCTGGGTTTTTGTATGTCTTTGCTGAAACTATGCTGTGGTGAAGGTTAGTTAACTGATGACACACAGCTTCGTCTCTGATGTTACAGAGCATGTTGTGGGGAAAGTAGGTTAGTGGGCCATGTCCTGCAAGCTTAAACTGAATGCTAGTCTGAATATTGCTAGAGCTGCTTAGTGTGACTGGGCATGCACAAATGGTGTAGGCCTGTGCAACGGCAGCGGGATCATTTCTCCCCTCTGTCTCTTTAAGAAAACAGAGCGGCGCTCCACATAGAATGAATGTTGAATGTCCAACCCATGTTGATTCATCACAAACACACATGAAATGGAGTGAAATCTGACAACAGGTTGACTTACGTCACCGGTCGCAAATTACTGAACCACCTTAAACACGAGTGGTCTCATTCCTTTGTGTGTGAGCTGTCCATTGTCGTCACTTACACCATGTCAATAATCACATTTTACCTATACTCACATCGACATCAGTGTTTTTTCTTTTCTTTTAGAAATTAATTTTAGAGTTTGTTTCTCTAAATATATATTCAAGCCCCTGGATTCACAGTCAGAGAATCAGTGTCATGTGTGGAAACTCTCATGTTACTTGCTTTGTACTCACTTCCTGTATGGAGCCATGTAACCTTCGAGGTTGCTGCTGTTTTTCACACCTGGTTATAACAATAGTCACGCTTGGGAATAACACTTGATCTTGTGACATATTCTCTCAGTCTTTTTTATCATTTTCTGTTGTCCTTTTTTAATAATAATGATGGATCTTTCCTGTAGCGCAAATAAAACACTGAAACTATTCTATAGAAAACTACAGGGTTGAAAAAAATGTAAACTTGAATATCCAGGTTTGCTCCAGAGGTGAGTCATCGCATGAAAAGAAAAGACACCCAACCTGGACATCAGAGGCATGCTTAGTTAGACAGAGCAGCAGTGAAAGCATTTTATAGTATGTAATAAAATAGAAAAGCTGAGAAAAATGGGAAACAGGCACTCTGACTATATTTAACAGGCATTTAAAGTATTTGTGTTCTTCATCAGAACCAGACCAGAGTTCAATGCTCCTAAACAGCCTGTAATAATAGTTCCTGATGTCTCGAGTGGTTTTGCGTGCCCTCTCTGTCTGTTTTCTCTTCTCCGAGTAAAGAAAGTCCTAGAAGACATTATCATGCCTGCACGAATGTGAGAGAGTTTGTGACAATTGCAGTTAACAATACTATTAAACACAAGCAAGCAGTGGAGCAAACTGAAAAGCAATATCTCTAAACACAAATTATCTTTGTCATTATTGTTTCAAATGAAGTTATGATATCACCTTGCTGTATTAGTCTCTGGAGAACACGTGAACTGGCTATAGTAGGTTTAATGTTGTTCTGTGGGGAATATCAACTTAATGTTTTTGTTATCACTAACTCTAGAATTAGAATTATGCTTGTATGTCAATGTCCAATTGACTCAAATTGTCGAGAAACTGAAACACTGATCAAAGTGAAAATATGCATTTTATGAGACTTAAAACTGGGGTAGGCAGGATTTGTTTTGAAAACAAGCCTAAATCTATTCTGGTCTGGGGGTTCCTGATTAATTGAAGGTCCTAACAAATTGGGAGGACAGAGTGGGGCCTCCTGACAGAGTATATAGGGCCGGCCCCTCAACCAATCAGGAACCCCCAGACCAGAATAGATTTAATTGTTCAAAGATATTAGGAGCTGTAGGCTTTTCAGGCTGCTGCGTACAGAGACATAGAGAAACACTGTGATCGGCCCAAACACAGAGAGTTTTCGTCACTGATAGCTGAATGGGAAAACACAATTTTCTTTAAAAAAAAGTTAATTTTATTTATAAAACAAATCTTGCCTACCCCAGCTTTAATTCCTGGTGATGACAACTTTTAATGAGTAACGTTACTCTTTCCTTTATAGACTTTGTTAAAAACATTTCACGAATGATTGTAAGAAAGCAGTACAGTAGCCTACATACTGCAAATTATTATTTTTCTATTGCTGGGAATTGGTCCATCCCCAGTGGGAATTGTTGGTGGGAAAAGTAAACCAACATCATTTACAGATGACACAGGAGACTAAGAGCTCTACTACTTACAGCACATCCGTCATAAAAAGTATACAATGTCTTGATTTTGTAATAGAAATACACTAGTGTGCAAAGTGGACTTCTGTGTTCTCCCAGTGTCCCAGTGTGGGTTTTCTCTCTCTGGCTTCCCACCACAGTCCAAACACGGCCACTTCACTGGTCACTCTAAAAGTGCCCATAGGTGTGAACACGAGCATAAGGGGCTGTTAGTCTTATATATACACCAACCTGTGGTGATGACATATCCCACGTGAACCCTAACCCAGTATCAGCTGGGAGTAGCTAATGGATGGATGGATGGACGGATGTGTAGTAGAAGGTGTTGAAAACGCACTTCTAGGTCACACACTGCGATTGTTTTTCAGCCTTGTTGAATCAAACCAGGAACATACGACGTCATCCCGACGCTGCGGTGAGAACACCCCAGATTGACGTGCCTTTGTCGTACTTGATTTTGAACAGCTGCCAAATCTCCATTGAGGAGTTGGGGGTGTTTTAGCCTTTAAAGCCTTGGGAGAGAGAGGAAAGTTGTCTGGAGAGATAACGTGCACATTCCTCCTTGCATCATACTGTACTATAGTGATATCTGCCTCTGAGAGGTTGGCTACATTTGGCCAGTGGAACTATGTAACACATGACTCTTGAGACTATGACTGGTATTCATGTCACCCTCTTTAACCTTGTAACTATGACAGACAAAATGTTCAACTCTAGTTATATAACTGCCTCTACAGACGTCATCGTCCTTGCTGCTGATCTCTTGCTCCAAAGCACACAGTTATTGTCCTCAGTTGCTTCAGGCTCAGATCCACTGGGGCATGATAAAGACATTTAGCTGCTTTTTTTCCCTCTTCTTCTTCAAAGTTCTCCTTTCTCCAGCTCTAAGACTCGTCACATTATGTGAATTTTGCTTCCTCCCTTTCTACTAATGGTTTTAAATGTGTGGCATTACACGAGATAAACATCTGAACATTATGTGTGAAGCCTTGTCAAAGATGCTGCTGTTATACACCAGGATCTCCAGCAAATTTCTGACTAACACCTCAAATTTTCTGAGTGGCTTTTAAAAAGTTGTCTTTATTCAAAGGGCTGAATATCTTAGGGTTTATCAAGCATCAGCGCCAATTAATTCAGCCATTTGAGTACAACACTTCCCGGTGCATTGTCATTATTTTTTCTTGTCCATGCTTTTTTTCTGGAGATCCTGTCTATTTGATATAACTGATTCACAGGGACTCTGGGTTCAGCCTTTATCTTCCTTTCATGACAAAAGATCCCTGTCAAGAATTGGGTGTGGCTTCACTTTGTGTTTCAGATGGAGGGGGAAAAAAAAAAAAGGTTTCACAATATGTGTGGGCCCGGCCCCTTATGTGACCTAGATGTGATTCAGATCTTTAGCTCAGGGTGTTGGCTGCATGTGCATTACACCGCGGTTTGTTTTTGTGGAGTAAAATACACAACAGAGCAAAAGACCATAAACGGCATAAACGGGCACGTCAGGTTTGATGCTGAAATGAAAAGAGCACTCCCCAAACAGATTGCTCAGGCCTTTTGATGCTGAGTGGGTCATCTGCAATCTGTGATGTCAAGAGGCAAGACCCGGTCATTACAGCGACACTGAAATGTGGAGTTCACACACACACACCACAGTGACACTCGAGGTTTATTTCCAGGCTGTGTCCAGAAAACCTCTCCTGTGTGTGAGTTTTCCATTTCCCACTGTGATTCATATTGTAGTATTATAGATTATTTTGCCGTATAATATACATACATCTTTTGAGAGCCCATAGAAACCCTGTTCCACCGTCCACAGTGTAGGTCGGTGGACACGACAGGGTCTTGACAGAGTTGGAAGAGATTTGAAGGTTTGCTCGAGGACTCTTCAGCAGGGAGAACGAATCATGAATCATTGTCACAGAGAAGCATGAGTTACACGCTACACAAATCTGCTTTGCTGTTGGTATGAGCTGTGATCCTGAATAACGTGTGCACGTAATTCCACTCACAGAGATTGTGGTCATTCTAACCATGAATGGAATTAGCTGTATTTCGTTGTACTTTAATCAGGCATCAGCGTCAACAGTCAGTGAATCTGAAAACCAGTCAGTGTGATTTTTTTTTTTCCCTGACTAATGATGACTAAAAATGTAGATGCTATTAACCTACTTTCTTCATAGGGCATCTATTGTGATTACATGCACAATATTCTTCTGTGAAAATACCCCCAGGTGAAAGAACAATCATCTCCAGCTGGTTTTATGGCCTGTGCTTAAACTAAAATGTTAATTTACTAAGACTGTATGAAGGATTAATAGGTATCTGTCAGTGATGCTGGTTGTCACGTATTCTTAAGATCTAGAACAGGGAAATGTCTGCAGTCCTGTTCTTTTGGCCTTGGTGGATGAGAAGTTAAACAGAATGAATATTTGGTCATAGTGCAATCCACCATTCATTCAGCTATTTGTCTACCTGTCCCCCCTCAAAGAGATGAAAGCATTTCACTGCGAGCTGCTTTCTTTTATTGAGAATAACCTGAATTTAACCTGAATTTAACAGGAGAGATTTGTGTGCTTTCAGTGGGGGAAGCTTTGGAAACATGGACGGCAGCATTTCATAACAAGGAAAATGAAATAGCAATAGATAGGAATGGAGACATAAGGTCATTTTTTCCATGGACTGCTTGCAGAAGGCTATTTGAGTTCACAGCCTGTGCATAAGAGAGTGGCTGCTTGTGGTTTCACAGACACTCACTGATGAATTCATAATGATTATATTATTCTGGCTACCAGCACCAAATGTTTCTTTAGGAGGGGGGGGGGGGGGTGAGGGGGTTTAAAAGAATCAATACCCTTCATCAGTAATGTAATCAAGGATTTTGCCTACAATCTGAGTTGAGACAGTGGTACAAAGAAAGAGCTGCATTGCCCTTTCCACCCGTGCCCTAGAATTGTGACCCACATATTTGCCCACACACTGCCTTAGGTAATTGCATCTTTCCCTGAGCAGCAGCAGACAATAAAAGGCCTGAAATAATTTGGTGATTCATGTGGAATTGTTGAAAGAATATAATTATGAGGAAATTTGAGAGTGGCTGTACCTGGTGAAAGGATGTTTGTTTTGTAGTTCTGCTTTCTCATTGAAAGGATGCAGCCACCCACTCCGAGGCGGTGCTGTGTGGTGAATGTGTAATTACAAGGCACTTCGGGAAAAGTATCATCAAAATCATTGACAAATGTTGTTGAATAAGCAAAAAAAAAGTAAACATAGAATGAGTGAAAAAAAAGTATAAAATGTACACGTAGACAGAACAGGAATAAACCCACTGTGTCATTAAATTACAAGTTAATTATAAGCTGTAAAATAATATTTATTTTGTATATAAAATGTCTCAAAATTACAATCATTTTCATCACATTAATTGGAGTTTAGAAGTAATTTCTTCAAAATACCAAAAAGTCAAGTTTTTTTTTATATTAGACTGTTGTATAAGTGTGAATAATAAGTGTGCTTGATGATTTATTAAAATGGTTCACTGATTATTCAAGTAGTTCCTTTTAATATTGGGAGTAATTGATCTAGCAGGTTGCTTGCACAGATACAGTTATGAAGCACTTGAGGGGAAAGGGCCTTTGCTTTTTTCGTTAGTGCACAGCAGGTGAGGATGTGTTAGTCTCTGTCACTATTGTGACAGGAGGATTGTCCAGCGGGTAGAGCTCACTCAGTGCAAAGGTTCAGCTGTTGCCCAAGGGGGGATTAGTGTGAAGCTGCTGCCTGGTTGAGACGGACAACGCTTGTGGGAAAGCGCAGCTCGCTGGGGGGGCACAATGATTTGTTTCTTCGCTGACCAGTGCCGTTTTTCTATTTTCTATTTTTTTCCATTTTGTAGCTGCTCCATGGATTAAAAAAAAAAAAAAAAGCTATTTGGGGTGAGAGGTGCCCCAAATAGTCCAGTCTGTGATTTCTTTCCAATTTCCTGCTCCGCTGTTGGATAAGGTCTGAAGTTGTAGCCAGTGGTGCTCAGCTCCATCTATACTGAATTATATAGTACAAAGTGTCCTTGAGTTGAACATTGTGTAACTTCAAGCCAGCCAACAGTGTGAATGGACAGAAGAGTCGTTATGTAGAAATGAGCCGCCATTTCCTGTGATAAGGTGATTTTCTTCAGTGGCTGCAGGTGGATTACTGTTTGGTCTACTACTGTTAAGATCTCAAAACTCTCTCTTTCCATAAGTATTTAGATCTTTTGTTTTCATATATTTACTATTGTCTAAAATAAGGTTTCAGCTTCTTTACCTCCTCCACGCCTCGAGACTCCAAGCTGTGAATTACAGCATTCATTTGAGATATTCTTTATTTATTCAATCCTGCAACAGTGAATCATCTTTTTTGGCCTGTGTTTTAGCCCAGTATTAAATCAAGCATCGCTGCTGTGACAGTGTATTTAGAGGGAGAGTTAGTTAGGTTATTCTAACGAGAAACGCATACAGCCAGAATGGGTTGTCTCCCACTTGATTAATATTCATCAAACTAACAAATGGGTTTGGGTATGAAAAATACCCCAGACCTGGAGAAGATGGAAACCAGTGGCTTTAATGGACATAACTGCCTTGGTTGGGGGAACATAGACATCACACATTGTTACCATGGGAACACAGAGTGAACAGCAGTGCCACACAGTCTAATTAATGACAGTCAGTGCCTCAGCAGAGGGCCACGATGACATCACCAATACCAGTATCACAGATGTAGCTGGAGGCAATATGGCTTAATGTCTGAGTGATTATCAAAATAATCCCGTTTTTCACCGATGTACAGAGGAGCAGTCTGGACAAAGGTACAGGATGTTAAGAACCCAACACTGAGCAATTATTATGTAGTGAGGCCTGCTTATGAGCACTAAATGTCATCTCATTATCCAATAGCATGACCTACATAAAAGAGCGGAACTAATCTCCATGTAGGCGGATGGTGAATAATGCAGTAAAATGTGGGAGATCTTTATGAATCTTAGATGTCTCACACTTGTTGGTCGCTGGCATAGCAACAATTTAGTTCAGAATAATCCTATATCATCACTCTGGCATTGTTCGCTTCCTTCTGCATTGTTTTAGTACCAGTATGTGTATGTATATTCTATTGGCATTCATTTGTTTCGTTATGTAACAAGCGGCGGCTGACCTTGCATCAATATGTCAATAAGCCTTTTTGAGTAACTCAGAGATATCACTTTACTGTGCCATTTTACAGACACTACTAATAGACTGTGGGACATTTATGTAACAAGACTTATGAGTTTACAGCCTTACTGTTTCTATGAGAGTGTAATGCTTAGTGGCCATAGACCATTAAAGTGTTGAACATATCAAAAGTTTGAGGTGATGATGGTGCTGGATGAAAGTGTTGTTGATAACTGTTACATCATGAGAAGAATAGTTCTCAGCTCACTTCCTATCCATCCATCCATCCATCCATCCATCCATCCATCCATCCATCCATCCATCCATCCATCCATCCATCCATCCATCCACTTATTGTGACATTTCACTCAAAGCCACTAATGTGTATCTTATGGTAGCGCTAGAGGAAGTCAGGGAAAGTTCCTCTGGGAACCCTGATCAAACAGGCGCGGTGACTAACACAGAGTCTGTGCCATCCTAAGAGCCGTGCTGCTGATCTGATAAAATACCCCAGTCTCATCTTTATGAATCCCAAGGTTTGGCTAAAAAGCATAGTGTCTTTAGATTTGTTCTTTGGTCCCAAATGATATAAGTTGACAAGTACACAGTAGAAGTTGTTCAGTTAAGTGCTTCAGAAATCATCAGGCCACTGAAGAACCCTAATGTCTTTTGTTGCTGACTAAGCATTATGCATGATTTATTGGAGCTTGAGGGAAAAAGAATTGGAAGCTCAAAGAGAAACTATGAGGAGACAATGCAAAGCATTGCAGCTCTTGCAGGAACTACTGTGAATGAGTCGCCAACATGCAACACTTTGTTTAGTCTCTCTGCATTTCTTTCCCCTGTAGTATCCTTTGGTGCAAAGCAATCACAGACTAGACAGGTTGGTAAATACGAATGCCCTGTGCGCAGTTTATTGACATCATGTTGCATGGTTTCTGTGTTGACAGTCAGTTTTTAGATAATTACTGCTCCGCTCTTCTCCCTATAGAGCCACAATGTGTTTCTGTGGCCTAATTATACGCTGTTTCAGGAGGTTTTAAACTTCTACATCACTTACTCATTATCAATTATTTGTATTTTTTCAGTTTTGTGAAAAACTGTCTTTTTCAACCTATTTGTAGCAAATATTTGGTATAAATAAAAAATAATGTTTAGCTCTTGTAAGCTGCAGTGCCTAAATGTTAGAATGATTGCAAAGTAGAATTTCACAGTAAAATCAATTTTATTGTAAGTTACAGAAGGAATGTACCGTACTGCTGAACTGAATGTACTGTCATTATGGTCTATTGTATTTCAAGTAGAATATCCACACATCCATGCTAACTCCATGCTAAAAGGCCTTGTTGAATTGATCTGGCTACATGAAAACATTCTCAGTGTGCTACTTTACAAAAATGTGCTTGTATTTCTTATGTAAATAAGGAAAAATCTGTGGTTCCTTTCAAATCAAATTTCTTCAGCCATGACAACAAATTTAAATAAATGTTGGTGGTAGAGTACCCTGTCCAAACACTGAGAGCTTTGCTACACAAAACCTTTTTGCACTTGAGTGAATCATAAATGCACATCAACATTTTACTGTGAAAGCTTGGCTTTAAAAATGAGCCACAAACTAGGAGGCAAATGACAGAACGCTGCCAATGGTAGAAAAAGTGTTACACACGTAGCTTCAACACACAGTTGTAATTTCTTGCCCTTTCTTACATTTGCAGCTGATTGAATGGAATAGTTTTGCGTCTGGTCTTGGTTTACTCTGGCTGACAGCATACAGTGTTTTGCAAGTGTCTTTGTTTGAGTTGTGTCACCTCTATAATAACCTATGAATGTTCATCCAGTTGATTTGATTGAACTTCTTTAACCTGCAATTTCCTCATTTAGAAAAAGGCACAGGAACAATAACTTGCTGTTCCTGGTGTTTTATATTTAGTGTGCTATTTTTATTAGTTGGTGTTTACTTAGTGCTTACTGATGGTTAGCTGCAATGTGCAGACTGCAGCTGCACTGTACTGAACTGTATGTGCTGTGACATGACCTGCCACATTTAAACAGCACCTATAAAGTTACCATAGTTACTGAAAGGGAAACTGATTGCCATTTGGCTTTGCCCAGCTCTACCTACCTACCAACCAGCTCGGTGTCTGTGATCCACCTGACTTTCATATCTTGCAGACATGAGAGAAAGTGGAACACCAGTGTGATACACAGTGGGAGCTCCACACAGAAAGGGCCAACATTGAGGATTGATTTTGGCCGGTGTAGTGGGGGGCCTCTGTGGCGGCTGGTGGCCTCGCTGTGTTTAGTCTGTCTGAAATGTAAGATGTTTAGAAGTTTCAACCAATACAGATATTTTCTGTCCTACATTGTTTACTGTTATTTTATTTTTAATAGAGCTGCAACTATTCAGTGATTAACTGAACAATAATCGATTATTAAATTAATCTAAACTATTTTGATAATCGAATAATTGGTTTGAGTAGTTTTTGTCTGATTTCAGCTTCTTAAATGTGAATATTTCTAGTTTCTTTGTTCCTTTATGACAATAAACTGAGTATCTCTTTAGTTTGTGGACAAAACAAGAGATCTGAGGACGTGTACTTGTGGTTTGGGAAACACTGATTGACATTTTTCAACATTTTTTTTACATTTTATTGACCAAACAACTAATCGATTAATCGTTTAGATAATCAACAGATTAATCAATAAGGGAAATAATCGTTTGTTGCAGCCCTAATTCTTAAACTCCAACATATTAAATAGTCTCATTAAATAGTGATAGTAAATGGTCATTTTACTTTTAAACAGCATATTTTGGCTGCTTGGTTGGAAGCTCAGCAGAGAACTGAGCATCACTTTCACGCTATAAGCACACAGTCACAACAGTTAAATGTTATTATCTCATCAGTACAACAGATTTAATATTCCATTGAGAAGATGTGGTCATTTAGTTTATGAGGTATAAGTCACTGGAAGGCCAAGAGAGACCAACTGTGCGACTGTGTGACACCATGTCTCAGAAGCTGGATAAAATTATATCATACTGGTGTGGTACCATATCATCAGTCATCAAAGTCTGGACCTCTTGCAACAGCTGCAGTCTGAATTGGCCGTGGCAAACTGTGACTCATTACGTGAAGTCGGCCATCGAGACAAGTGGTCTGCGTATCTAGCATTGTCTCAGCTGTGTGTCTGAAGTTCATGGCCGTCTGGGGAGAAATTCTAATCATAAAAGGTTGAATCAGGAGGACGGGCAGAGCCAGAGGCGGCCATTTGGTTTGCTTTGACTTTAAAATCACATGTCCGCCGACTATTTTCTGTCTGGAGTGCAACAGATTTTCTTTTGTTTGTTAAGCCACCATAATGATAAAATCCATCCATTCAGACAAAATGCTATAAGAAAATCTAGAGCACAAGATGAAGGTTTTTGTGTGGCTCAGATTGTGCTCTAGCCATGGTAATTAATATTTCATTATATTACATCTTACAAATGTGACATTGCGCTATGTTCAAAGAGGTTGTTGGTGTTTTTGCAGTCCATTGCTCATCATCTCTTTAATTGAGAACATGCACTAAAGGTTTTCTGACCTGTCAAGCAGTCGATACTCATGTGCTCTGTTGTCTGTACTGTCCCCAATCACATGACAAGTGGCCTTTATCACAAGACCCTCTATCCGGGAAAGTCTCCCACCAACCCAAACATCCAGGATGGAAAGGAATGGAAGTTGTGAGATGCAGCAAACGAAGTAGAAGATGTGACACTCTGCACTACAGCTTTGCCTAAATATCAGAAATCTGCAACAAAAGTAGCTCTACACATTCCTTGTTGAAAATCTGTTAGACATAACTACTTCAATACAGGCCAGAGGGGGAAAATCTTTAGTGATTGTTTACAAATAGCTGAGCAGCTGGTGTCCTGATGGATTTCGGTGGTTTAGCCGAGTATTTCTGAGTGATACTTTTGGTTTCAATCAGACTTTGGACCAGTGTCGTATATCACTCTCCACATGTGCTTGTTAGCCAGGCTAGCGGTGGGACACTGTCATCCATCACTTAATTTGGTCTGGACCGAAATATTTAAACAATGAAATGTGGTGTGTGGTTGATCCTTCCCAGGGGCTAAATTATAGTAACTTAACTTTCCATTAAGCATCATCATAATCAATCCTCCCATTTATCAGCAAAATGTCCACAAATTGAGAGACAGTCCTGACAGCCTTGGCCGTGCTTTCTGTCCTGATTACTGAATTGTTAGCACGCTGATACTAAACCAAAATACTGAGCATGTTGAGCATTTTACCTCCTAAACACCAGCATGTCATTGTGAAAAGGGGGAAGGAATCCCAAAAGTAACAGAGATGGTGTGGTATCATTTTTTTCTTTTCCAGTTCAGATACCTGAACAGTTCTGAACTTGTGTATCAGCTGACCAGTACATGAAAAAGAAAAAGTTTTGAACAGCTGTCATTGTTGTTTAGCATGACTCAGGTTAAAGGTCCTTTCAGTTCCTACCCTATAGGAACGCATGTGCTGCTCCTCCACATTAAAGTCTTGTGTAGGCTACTGTGCACATCACATTTCTTACTCGTTGCACTTTGCAGTTTAACATATTGCCAAATGTCTGATGTTTTGCAAATGTATTTTGTTATGGGCCACTCTTAAAAAGGAGTAACATAGCTCTCGGCTGCACATAACCACCTGTGTAGGCTGTTTTAGTGAGGCAAAGATGAACTGCTGTTTTTTTTTTAAATTTTGGTGTGAAAAGTTTATTAATGAATTAGCTGGCAGCAGATAATTTCATTGAGTTTTGCCCAGTTGTTTCTGGACAATACACAGATATAACATGGATTCAAAATGGCCTAGTGTGAAAAAGCCCTTCTGCTTAGAAGCTGCGAGAAGTCCCTGGTCACATATTCAACAACTGAAGATCACAGCTTCTGTTCAGATTTTTGCTGTGTTATTAGCACAAAAATAAATAAATAACAACAATTAAAGACAAATACAAAACCACAGTCAGGTTTGCCTTAATAATAAAAAAAATTAACAGACTGTTCTTCCCAGATCAATGTGGACCTATAGCCTCATAGATTAAGAGCTACTTGTCATGCTCCCATGGCTAAGTAGTATTAGGCTTCATTTCAGACCGTACCATTCACAATTTCACACCCTGTGTAAACTGCGTGGCAATATTACACATAGGCAGTTCTTCATTACACTCTTATAAATGCCTTTTTTTTTTTTAGTGTGGTGCTATATTATGCATTAAGCACGTGTTAAGGATTACAATCTGTCCCCCCTCCTCCTCCTCCTCCTCCTCGTCGTCCTCCTCCCGGTCAGTAAAGGTTTCTTTCGGTTGTGTTGCACAGCACAGCCGACTGCTTATGCTGCTGCCGTCGTTAGCCGAGTATTGAGCTACCAGCTGACCTACTTTCTCTGTTCTCAGCCACTCAGTCCTGTTTACAAGCCACTGCCAGCGGAGGATGTGGAGTACAGTGCCTGGAAAATAGACGGACACAGCCCACAAAGACCACGAATGGGAAATTTGGTCGTGTGTTGGTGATAAATTGGGACTGCCAAAGCCGCAGACAGCTCACCGGCGATTAATAAACAGCACGTTATTAACTTAGGCGTTGTTATGCAATTTAACGCTTTCGGTGCAGCTCTGCTCCCTCTCTCTGGGTCAGTCAGACGCTGGTGGTGGCTGCTGCGCTCAGCCGCTGCTGCTGCTATGCTGTTAGTTTAAAGGAAAATGACTCGGTTGATTAAAGTTAGGTGTGGATCTTTGCTTCTGCCGGAGACCCGTTTTTCAAGGTACGTGAGATTTAATTTGAGCTTTCAGTTTCGCGTCATCCTGAAAGAGGAGCGCATTATCGCCGCCGCCACCCGCTCCACACTGTATGTGTAACATCAAAGTTCACGAGTGGCCTCTTTTTTCAAATTAAAGTGGAGGTGGTCGACCGCATGATTAACCCCTGTCAAGACCTGGTTAATCATTTTCTACAAGACTGACATACAGGCTGTGTAGGCTGGAGATATATTCTGTCAAATACATGAGTCAATCAGCTGCTCCATACACCCAGCGCTCTTGAATGCTGCTTACATGTTTTCAGCTCTCTGTCATCAAGTGCCCTGGTTACAAGGTTGAAATAACCTATTTTTTTTTCCATTGTACCATTGCTGATGACATTCATGGCAAAACACTGAAGGGACTTTCGTCACTGGCTCCTTGAAGACGCCAGATAGCAAAATGTTAAATGTCACCGGAAAAGAATTCCTTGAATAATTTGTCAGTAGGCTTAGGTCAGGCTGATGTTACCCAACCTGGCACCTTTAAGTCTACAGGAGTTCACATTTCTCAGACTGACCCACTGTTTTCTTGTTCCCAAGGCATTTTTTTTAGGGCTTCATATTTGCAGCTGATGTGGTTTTCTTCAGAGAGAGGGAGATTTCCTCTGTTTGACCCTGCAGAGCAGTGTGGCAGGAGGCATTACTTATTTACCATGTACATACTAGGAAGTTAAAGGGTCAGTGAGTGCACTCATCGGCCGTCCCAGTGTTTTTCATTTGTAGGTGTGTAACCAAAGTGCCTCCTGTTTCCTTATCACTGACAGAGAGCTTTCCTAACCACACAAATCACAACATAAAACAGAGACTCATTCTTTCTCAAATTGAAGAACTGACCTTTTCTTAGTAGAAAAGAAATGTATTTTAAAAGCCTTGATGAATTTTTGTTAATGTTTACACTTTGTGTATGCACATCTGTGCGTAGTGAATGGACAAGTATTTTACAACCAGCGGATGTATGTTGGTTAGATTAATATTTAACTATAATAACCATTTATAAATGGGGAAATGAAACTAATGAGATGATGGTCATTTCGACAATTTTGATTTAAATTGTACAGTCCAAAAAGGTGTAGATACACATTTAAACAAATATAATGAATGGAATAAGTACAAGAAATATCAGTAATAAGATAAAAAGAAGAAAAAAAGATAAACATATCCCAGATTGACTGAAATGAAGATTGGCCAGGCGCTGTTAGTGTTTACCTGACAGCTTGACCCGTCGGCTCAGAACCAGATGCAGGTGGTCAGGCAATGTAAACTTTAAGACAAGCAGACAGTAGTACCCTGGACTCTAGAGTTGGATTAGCAAGTAGCTTGAACTCTGTGAGATCTGTCAGAGCTGTGAGCTCTGTGGCTGAAATACCAGAACACTTTTAAAAGACTGGATTTGGCTTTTAGAAAAGCTTGTAGATGGCATTTTTTCTCATTAGAAGTCTATCTTGATTCATTTTCTTATGTGTGTGGGAGCAGATGAAACATTAGCATGAACTTCACAAAGCTTTTCTAATTCGTCATGGAAATTACTATACAGTCAACTACGGTGATAATAAATATTTCTTTTTGCGAGTTCTTATTCAGACTACTTTATTATGTTTGGGTTTTTTTATGGTTTTGAAAACCCAGAGCGACTGACATTTAGGTCGATATAAGTTTCTGGTAAAATCAATCATGGCAGTGCCCATGGATTAATTCCCATAAAGGCCTAATGTGCTCAAAGATATTAAAGGCATAACTACTATAATGTAAATTCTATTGGAAAGTCCCGCAAGGCTGACAAATCTATATACTAATAGTAACACCCAAAGGAAGAAGTAGTAGTAAAAACCCAAAGGAAGGAAAGGAAAATACCTGTTGAATTATTCATAAACTGCGTCTGTCTAGATGCAAGGTAATTGTGCAAGTCATTGCTCTAACCTGGGAGTTGTAGCCTACAATAAATTATGGGTCTTATAATCACACAGTTCTTTTCCAGTATGATATAGATTAACAAAGTAGTGTTTTTGGTCTCTGTGCTTCCAGTAGATTAAAGGTAGGATGAAAAGCCCAGCAAACAGAATCCACGCCACAGCAATTCAAAGCATTATGAGGCAAAAACACTGGATCTCATCAAATGCACGAAACAATGATTTCTTGATTTATATGTGTCACTATTCAGTGTGTCACCAATATCTGTGTCAAAGCTTACAGGCATGCCAGGCCAGCCACACCCCAGTCAATGATGTCAAACAGGTATTTCGTCTTTGAGAGCCACGGGGAAATATCTGCTGTCAACATCAGGACCCGACCTATCACTTGTGCCAGTGCCCTTTACAAGCTACTTAGTATGAAGTTACTGATGCTATCAATAACAACCTGTTTGCATGAGCGGTATAATCCATCATTAACTAAGAGATACACACGGTAGCTGATAATCTGTAAGGGATCTAACAGATAACATGACAGTATTGCAGTATTTTCCAATTTTATTTTAATTTTAATTTCAAGATTTAGCCGTACAGTACCATGTATGTGACTGTTAATGTTCAAAGACCAGCAACATTGTGTTTAGAAAGAAAAAAAAAAGGGAAAACAGCGAACGTGATGAGGGAACAAGGGCTTAGCAGGTTTCCCTTTTTTTTTCTTTTGCAGTAGAGGATTATATCTAAAGCAACAAGCGAGCTCTCTGGTCTCCAAATGACATCGCTACGCTTTTTTTTTTTTTTTTTCATCAAAGCCATCATCATCATCAAACAGCAGTGGTTTCCAGTGACTGTACATTGGCATTTGAAATGTAAATAAGACTGGTTGTACGCTTTACAATTTGTTGGATGATGACTGAGAAAGCAACATAGGATACAGTAGCTGCTGTTTGCCTCAGAATAGCAAGGAAATTCATTTACAGAGTCTCGAAGTGGTAACAAAGGTAGAGCATTACATCCTATAGGGGAGAGAGAGCCGGGTGTTAGGTGCAGCTGAAGCAGCAGGTGTCTTTCCTCCATTAAACTTTAAAATGAAACCTACATTCTTTACAGAGAAGCAGCCGAACTCCGTTGTGGCGCTTCCGCTTTGTGAGGTGATGTGCAATGAGAAAGCAATTTATTGTCACGGTAATTGTCTCTTTTATAGCTTGTTTACATCCAGACCGGAGTTTGGCCATGAACTTGAACTTCAGCGTAGTGACTCCTGCCACGAGTTCATGTTGCCGGTTAAAGGCTTTAAATACCTGAGGGCACAAGTGTAACTAGACTCTGGTGTTTTCTAGCTGTTAACCTTGCAAGGCGTGGATTAACCTCAATACATTAAAAGAATGCAGGCTGATATGCGAGGGTTCATTTTACACAGCTCTGTGGAGCGAAGGCATTAAAGCCAAAGCTGCATCAAGCAATCCCTATTAATTTTCCAGATAGACATTTTTAATGGTGCTTTAATTCGGTTACAATGGCAATGTTCTTGGATTTGGCTTTTCTGTTTTTGTCAGTATGCACCTCAGACAAACAATTCTGGCTTTGTTGTTAAATCAATATTTCTCACATTGTAACACTGTCTAAACAGTGTTGACATTAGGGCAGTATGAATACAGAGGTTAGATTTCAGATGAAGCATCAAACCGAAGCTCGAACATGAACAAAATATTATGGCCAGTTTTGATGGCACGATAAATCTGATTTTCTGTAACAATGAAAAATGTAAGTCTTTGGTTGTTCAACATCCTTGAGCTTCCTGTGTGCTGTGGTTGCAAAGTTATTTTTCCTGCAGCTTTTACCGCTTTTTATTTTGTATGTGTGTTTGTGGGTGCTGACAGGAGCATGTCAATATAAAACACTTGTTTGTAAAGGCTGCGTTCAATGTTGAAAAATCGCTGACTTGAAGTAGGAAATGGGATGTGAAACTGAGCCTCCTTTGTTGTTGTTGTCGTTGTGTGGAACACTTCCTGCATTATACTGAAAGTTTCTCCACGTTGAATCCCTGGAGCTCGGCCAGAGTGCCCGTCAGTTTCTTGACCATTCTCATACTGTACCAAGGCCCTAATCCCCTGATTGGTCAGTCTGGCGGAGCAGCCAGCCACCTACAGTGTTATAGGACTCCTGGTTGTTCTAAACTTCTTTTATCTAAGTATCATGGAGGAAATTATTGTCTTGTGAACTTTAGTGCAACAGAAATGTTTGTAGCCCTTTCCATATTTCTGGCAGTCACTCTTAGTTTTCACTTTGAGGTGTGTGATGAATGCAATCACCACAGGCCGGCGTGCTTCAATCAAGGTGTAGAAACATCTCACAGAAACAAGAGACACCTGGGCTGCAAGTGTTATAGCAACAGAATAGAATAGGTTAGTCAGTGTGATATTTCAGTTTTTCCTTTTTTTTTTTTTTTGATGCATTTTTTAAAATGCTTGCGGTATCGAGTGCAGATTGGTGAGGGATTTTTTTGTGTAATTTGAAGAGGTCCAGCTCTTTCTGAGTGCACTGCAGATGGTGTTCGACAAAACTAAATCACTTCTGCAGGTGACTCACAATAATATTTGAGGACATTCTGGTTGAGCAGCACTGACTTATCTCCTTAATGGCATTGATGATGTGCATTTACAGAGCAACCAAAAAAAAAAGATCGCTAGATGATTGATTGTGCTTCCTGGACACGACAATATATTTATTGTGTTTTTGGCATAGAAAATGTACCATCACAGGAACAATAGCATTAAAGACACCCCACTCCCAGGACAATGACTTTTACAGTGAAACAGTAAAGAGAGAGAGAGGAGAGTTTGCAATAAAGGAAAGGGTAAATCAGAATTCAGTGATGCTGCATCTGTTGGATGAATTATAAGAACAGGAGTCAGGACTGTGAGCATAACACTAATATAACACTATTTAGAGTAATTAGCCTTAAAACATGGTACAGGGTGTGCTTATCAACTGGAATATATAATATATATTGTATTGGTTGATTGTATAATCTGCAAAGGGCATTCATGACACGGTTTTAAATGACATTATATTGCTTGATATGATTATGAATTTGAGAATTTCAGTGATGACGCAAATGTTTATAGATCTATGAATCATGGATATAATCAGTGGTTTCATGGGGAAAATGTCACAAGTGCAAGATGTTGATGTTTAATCAAATCAAATGTACCTGGCACTGCTGCCAACCAGTGAGTTAATAAAACCAGCTGGTTGTCACTGGCTTTTAGTATGATTCACTTTTGAGAAATGTCTTGAGCTGCAAAGAAAGGAACTCGAAATGATTATATTTACATAACTTTAGTCACTGTAGTGAATAATAACTGAAATGGTGGTAGTTGAATAGCTACAAACAGAAACAGAGAAACGACAGCTCATGGGAAATATTAAAACCCAAGATACAAAAATGAAATAGCTCCATTTCATTATGTCAGATTGTACAGCCTCTTTATTGCCAAAAAGACATTAAAAGAACTTGCTCAGAGTATTTTCAAGACAAGTGCAGGACACAGACCTTCACTCTCTTTCATTAGGTCGAGACTTTAAGTAGGTAATTATTCAGGGATGTACCAACTCAATCTTACATTTCCATGTTACCAATACCAAGTATTTCTCTTATGATAATGGCTCTCATTTGACTTGATGATGATGGAAAACGCAATAACTGGTAGTTTCCCCTGGGGCAACTTGTGTGTACATCGCTCAGTCTGCCTATGAAATAAAGACAAACAAAGACGACGGCCAGGATTCTCATTACCCAGCAACTGTAATTATAACTTGGATATAACTTATAAACAATGTAAAAATATTTCCAGGCCACAAAACCAATGAACTATTTTAATCAAGGTTTAAGGAAAGTGTGTGTGTGTGTGTGTTGTTTTCTCACTGGAGCATAATGGTGACTCTGAATAATATAACTGCTCTTTGTTATTGGGAGTATTTCAGACCGTTTTAGGTGACTAACATGAAGTATGTTCTGTTAGCCACATAAAGAAAAGCAAAACATATTTTTTGAAGCATAGACTATATTTAGAAAAGTCATTAATAACTGTATTACATTCTTATTTTGTTTCATTGCAGCAGAACAAAGCTCCAGTGTGTGAGTTCTTAGTTTGGAGGAGGTGGCCGTCTCTTTTTTTATGCTGGGTTATCAAAAGAGATGTCTGCTTCAGGCGTTTTTCTAGGTCAGGGGAGCTCCCCCTGTGCAAAAACACTTATTTAGTGATGAGGTACTGTATGCAGGTGGAAGCTGAAGATGATTAATGCACTTTACATTGTATTACAGTTCTTTAGCAAAGCACTTTAAGTACATAAAAAAGAAGAAAAAAAAACATCTACATAGATTGAGGTCCTGGTCTATTTGCTTTTCAGCCGATCCCCAACGTAAATATCTTTTTACGTTGTTTTAACATGAGTTGATGTAACACAGTTTTCACTTTCAGGATGCTGTAATCGGTTATGTGTGTGTTCACAGGTTTTGGTGTTTCTTTGGTGGACTGGAGGCGGAGGTGGACAGCTGGTCCGTGGCAAAATTTTCCAAAAGAGTGTTCAGACAAGGTCAGCGCGGATGGGACATATAAGACTTCAGGAAGGGCCTGGTTGGGAAAGGGAGTGAGTATGGACAACCTTTCTGACTTCGGTGGCCCCTGTCCGTCCAGCCACCGGGATTGGGAGTGAGTTTGTGAATTTTATCTTTTCAATTTTTAAAATTAGTCATAACAAAGATGTTGCATTTATTCACAGAAATTTTGAAAGAAACCTGAGCTGGAATACTTTGTGTGACAATCAGCATGTTGTTTGATAGACACTGGAGGCCCCTTTCACTTGGCTTTAACAGGTGTCCCATATTCTCGAGTAGTTAAATACTTTGGCTTTAACATATAAACTATAAACAGTCTCCTTTATAGATTGTGAGCAACAACAACCATGGTTAAATGGTTAATGTTTGGTTAATCATTAGAAAATTACTCAATTCAATTAAGGACAGTTATTAAACAGAAAGTGCCTTGGGCATCTTTTGAGTGACGATGAAGATAAAATGTAAAAAACGAGACACTTTTCTCCTTAAAATTCTGCTCGTCAAAAGATCTGAGGGGACATTTTTCAATCTGTGCCAAAGAGATAAAGAGAAAAGAATGACAAATGTGGTTTTACTTGAATTTGGATGATTTTAAGAGGCACATGTATTAGAGAAAGTTATTTCTAAGAAGGATTCGGATGACTCCGATTTTTACAGGAATTTGGAAGTGCTTCAGTTGTCTGTATATAACACAACAGCTTAGTCTGTATATAACACAACAGTGCACAAGAGAATTTGCTATTCCAAGGAGTCAATTAGTAAATTTTGTTCTGAATGTCTGAAGAAACCAGAGACATGCACAGTGCCTAACTTCCAGTTTGGGCTTTTTCACACAGATGTAATCCAAGCACTTTAATGAATCACTGTGTGGTGATATTCAGATTGATTTGAAACAAGAAAGTGCTCATTTGTGCTCAATTTCTATGATGTATTGTATCTCATACTCCTCTTCTTCTATTCATATAAGCTTTATACAATTTATACTACTTAATGTATTGCTTGCTTGCTGTAAGCTCTGACTCCTCAGGCAGCCCACATCAATATATGTAACACAAAGTTAAGGAATACGCTTCTGTTGGTGCCATATCCTCACATTATACATCATGTGATTTTACTTAATTGTTAAATTTCATTTCAGTTTCAGTTTCTTATTCATATACCCTGAAATCACAAATGAGCCTTAGAGGGTTTTTACATACTTTGATTCAGATTAGGAAAACCTTCCTAATGAGCTCCTTTTACATTTACAGAGGGAAAAGATGAAACCTCAGTAACATAATAACTGTACAGTACATTGTACAGCTAGTGCGATAGCTGATACTACCATGTAATATTCACAGACATTCAATTTTGAAAACAACAACACCTGATGCCAACATGAACCTGAAACTTTCCACAACAAAAATGACCCTAATGCACCTTACTCCTCGAAGTAGCTCATCAGACAAGAACTTCCTAATGTTCATAATAAGGTTAAAGTCTTATTTCTGTGTGGCTGTTTACATACCTAATGCTTTATGACTGATGATCTCTATTGCCATTAATTAACCTGTTTTCGTAGCTACATTAAAGTCCAATGTGCTCTACCGGCTTCAGATAAGAAATATTTACCAGCAGTAATGTGTAAAAAGATAACACTGACGGAAACAATTTTTAACATGTCTGTCCTCTGTTTCTAGCACCAACAGCTGTGTGGACGATTTACTGGACGAAGATGAGAAAGACAGGGCAAAAAGGTAATCAATGTTTAGTGTAAATTTATATCATTTTGTTAGTTTGGCCTGGTGCCTAACTGAATACTCTAATAAGTGTGTTTGTGAATGATACGGAGCCTGAGAAATTCAACTTATTTCGCGAGAGCTTTCAAAGCAATCTGGTGATGTTTTTCATGTACGTATATGAAAAATTATTACTGACCTTAATATGTGAAAACCGTGTCTAATTTCTACAAATTGAAATTACTCCAGTTCCACCAAATGCTTCCAAAGACGCAAATGATTGCTCTGATTAGATGTGTTATTGCTCCTCCGCACCAGCGTCCTTTCAGGTTGTTGGACGTGTGTCCCATACTTGTGAGCAATGAGCATGGTATTTTAGTTACGTCTTCAGGAAGTTTCTTCAGATTTCTAGGTCACTGTGGGTTGGACTTGTGTATTTTGTGTCTTATCACTTGGCTCACATGACTATGTTTGTAGAAAATACAGTTCTGCATCTGAGCCTGAATTTGTATTCTGTATTTGCATTAATCACAGAGGTTGTAATTTTTGAGTTATGAGTATTTGTTTGCCTTGCTTTTACTTAAAAAGTTGATCAAACTTTTAGCACTGAGCTGCCTTTAGACCTAACAGGGTAGATACATATCAAAGTGAAATGTGTGGACTGGCTGAGCCTTCACCTATAATTCCACTGATTTCTAATTGTTTTCATGTGTCGACATCTTCAGGGCATCCCGTAACAAATCGGAAAAGAAAAGAAGAGACCAATTCAATGTGCTCATTAAGGAGCTATGCACCATGCTGCAGGGCCAAGGCCATCCGCGCAAGATGGACAAGTCCACCATATTGCAGAGAACTATTGACTTCTTGCAGAAGCAGAAAGGTAGGAAAATGAATTATAGTTTGTACACAATCAATTTTAGATTAAACATTTTTGACAGATTGTATTAAATAAAGAAAGTCTAGAGTAACTAACACTCTCTGGCGTGTTTAGTCTCTCTCATTCATTTGACTTCTTGTCTTGATTCTTGTCTTTTCTTCTGCACTCTATCTGTTTTAGACATCACTGCACAGAATGAAACCTGTGATGTGAGACAGGACTGGAAGCCTTCATTCCTCAGTAATGAGGAATTCACTCAGCTAATGCTGGAGGTAAAGCTCTGACACTGACTTATATTGATGATAAGATAATGAAGACACATTCCCCCTAAAACTAAACATCAGTTACACATGTCAACATCATTTTGTAACTACCAGAGTGCAACGTTCATTTATAAAAGCTGTTAAACATCATGTTTCCCTCTTCTTACAGGCCCTAGATGGTTTCTTGGTAGCATTAACTACAGATGGAAACATCATATACGTATCTGACAGTGTGTCTTCACTAACTGGCCATTTACCGGTAAGTGAGAAAGCTAAAACACTGCAAGTTACTTGAATTCTCTCGGTGACACTGCATTAAAACACCTCAGAAATGAAACTAGCCTCTTATTGCTCATGTAATGTGATGTTATTTCAAAATCAACACTCTTGCAAATCACACACCCCCTCCCCCAAAAAAAGACTGACCATCATTCATTTCTCCTTTTGCACCAGTCAGATATGGTGGACCAAAATATCTTGAATTTCCTCCCGGAGCGGGAACACGGGGAGGTGTATAAGCTGCTATCATCCCACATGCTGATGACTGACCCCATTGCTGCTGACTTCCTTGACAGTGAGTATCCTACTGGGCAGCCTTTGCACACACAAGTCTGCCTCCTGTCTGTTTCTAACTCCACACTGTGTCTGGGTCATCATGCCCAAGCATAACATGAGTTGACTGGTTCAAGCCTGCAGGTTGTCTCCTATGATATCAGGAGGTCAAAAGTTCAGTGTGTGGGAAAATACTGCACATACATTTTAAAGCTGATGAATCTTAAAATATTTCACTTGTAGCTCTTTGTGTGAGATATAGGAACAATGCTTGAAAGTGTTTTAGATGCATTTTTATCTTCCAGGACATCTCTAAAGATTGTTTTGACACTCATAATGCCACTTGAAACTCTGTATATATAGAGCAAGTTGCTGAATTGGGGTCTGCGCTTTATTGGATTGGTGATTAGTGTGTGTCTATGATTAGCCTTTTAGCTAATAATAGGAGCGATCTTAGTATCATAGTTAAGACTTTAAATCACTGTTATGTTAGCACAGTAATCCAAAGCAATGTAGTATCTGGGGCTCAAGACACTGACCTTAATCCTGTGTTACTATTGGGCTTTTCTGAGGAAGAGAGATGGTGTGAGTTGCAAGTGTCTCCGTCTGTCCTGAAGCCTAAATAGAAAACTGTCCCAGAGCCATGTCTGGAGCGATCATCTTCTCCTGGGCACATTTCAAAAGAGACATCAATCTTTGATCAATCTCCATGAAAATGAATGTCTGACTCTTAAATAAAATAACTGCCTTAGTGTCCAAGTTACCCTGATTCAGCTGTTTTTTTTCTCTCCCATTGGCTGAATTCACATAAGAGAAATCTTTAAGCACCTAAACGACCTTGGCTTGTACATCTGAAATGTTTTGATATTGGAGCATCTGAGGAATAATAACCTGCCTGATGTACAGTACTTCGGTAGTAAATTTGCAGGAAAGTAGTCTTGTTGAGGCCAAAGCCCTCCATTAGTCAGCGTGTTGACATTTGTGCACAACTGAAGATGAAAGTGCAGTTGTTATGCTATTAAACTATTTACTGTCCACTTTGACTTTCCTGAGAGAGAGTGAGCAATAGATAAATGATTGTATTAAAATATGATTTAAAGATTATTCCACAACCCTTTCTTGGTGTTAACTACTTTTTTCCCTTAGTATAATCTATATAATGATCTTTTGTAACATGTGCCAGAGTATATAATGTTTAATCTGAATGAATTGTACCTCTTTGCACACTGCAGATCTGTAAATACAACCACAATTCACAATTTGGTACAATGATACGTGTATGCTATCTTATGAATGAGCTGTTTACCTACAAAATAAAATCTCCCCTTTTTTCAGGTGAGGCACATATTGAATTTTGCTGTCATCTAGCCAGAGGCAACATCGACCCAAAAGAGCCACCCGTGTACGAATACGTCAAGTTTGTTGGAGATTTCAAGTTTCATAACAATGGTAAGGATTTTAAGTTTCTTCATAAGCACCATAAACGGCCTAATTCCTGATCCTACTCCAGTTTAACTGCACGTCGCTCCCTCATTCCCCTCTAAGTGTTTCCTGTCAGTCCACACTATCCAATAAAGGCAAAAAATGACCAAAACACTCAGGAAAATGTTAACTGAATGTCCATGTAGCTGCAAAAGATAAAAACGGTATTTTTTCATGGGTTAATATTATAATGGCTAAGTATGTCCACATGTACTGTGTCTTCTGTCTCACAGTGCCTACATCTTCTTGTAACGGGCTTGAACTGACGTTACCAAGAAGCCTGCAGTCAACTCTGGAGGAGCAGGTCTGCCTCATTGCTACTGTACGATTAGTCACTCCGCAGTTTCTCAAGGTAAGAGCAGCTGGGATCTTCTGTCTTTGTTTCTTTCCCTTAAAGGATTAAAGCAGACGGTACTGAAAAACAACAATAATCACACTCTGAGCGACACACTAAGCCGTGGTTCACAGCCTGAGGGGGACTTTGTCTGAGGCATGACATGTTTTGGTCCATACTGACTCGAGTCAAGCACTCTTTGGAGATTTCCTGTTGAGCACTGGTGCAGTGTGTTACACCGTGTACCTCCCAGCTGATTACATCATTAGGATACATCCGATCCCAAAGGTGCTCAATGAGTTGAAATCTGGATACAAGTCAATGTTTTCGCAGTCAATTGAAGTCACGGTCATGAGCTTGTAACCTTCCTGAGATCAGTCAGATCACAGTAACAGGTTTATACTTACCTCCATCCTTTCCAGACAGAAAGGGAGAATTACAAAACGACGCATCTCCAAGGTTCTCTGGTGCAATGAATTTATGTTGCGTGTTTGGATATATGATTTATGTTTCTGTGCTTCTAAACTCCAGTTTATCATGTGTGATAGTAACCATCAAGAAAGTTGTGTCAGGGTACAAATAATGCGCTACAAATGTCAGATGAGGCAAGTTTTGTTTTGTTTTTTTAAACAGGTGTTTATAATTCAGTTTTTTCAATAAATGACACATGCCAGGTTTTTTATTTTGTACTTTTCTGCTTTAAAATGTGTGGGTGGTCAGAGAGCAGATCTACTGGACAGGCTTCAATTCTCCCCCACTTCTTATTCCAAAATGTAAAAGACACTGATTACACTGACTTTGCCAAATGGAGTGACTGGAACAATAACATTTGGACTATATGACATGGAAGATTTTTCTCCCACTGATTCTCAGACAGAAGACGAATCCTCTGTAAATACCGTGTCTCGATCTCTAGCTCTTGAATGCTACACAAAGCATATTTTTCACCGTTTCAGTCGTCACGAGCTTTGGTTCACAATATGCTGAGAGGCTGAAGGAAATATTCAGACCATGGAAACTGTTGTGCTGTGCTTCGACAGACAAATATGCTCACAAAAAGATTAAATGGAAACAAAATTGTCAAACACAGTTGCTAAATGCTTGATGCTGGTGCATAAATGAGAAATGATATTGCATGACATGTTTAATGGAATAAGCATTACATCAACCCTGCAATAAGAACTTTCTCTCTTTTTAGGATTTGTGTAATGTGGAAGATCCTTGTGATGAATTCACATCCAGACACAGCCTTGAATGGAAGTTCCTGTTTTTAGATCACAGGTAAAGTATTAGTTTCTTTCCCTCTGCTGTCAGTCAGTCTTGTAGATGTGTCTTTCTTACATGTTGATCGTCATCTCTTCTGTTTCAGGGCTTCACCAATCATAGGCTATTTACCCTTCGAGGTTCTCGGGACGTCTGGCTATGATTACTATCATGTGGACGACTTGGAGCTCATAGCTCAGTGCCACAAGCAGTGTAAGTTACTTTTTTCATTTTGACTGTTGTTTCTTTGATACCCATCATTGACAACTAGGTTCTAGTAAAATTCATCCATCCGCTGTACTAGTGCACATAAAAAGCTTTAACCTGCTGCACCTGTGAAATATAAACATGGGACTTTCTATTTTCTCTCCTCAGTAATGCAGTTTGGAAAGGGTAAATCCTGTTATTATCGCTTCCTGACCAAAGGTCAGCAATGGATTTGGTTGCAGACTCACTACTACATCACGTACCACCAGTGGAACTCCAAACCTGAGTTCATCGTCTGTACTCACACTGTTGTCAGGTAAGACTTGTTGGTGTGCCTTGACATACTTCTGCCAAGGGAGGGATGCATTGTGTACACTTTATCATTGTCCAAGGATTAAGAGGGCATAGGTGGTTTCGGATAAAGATTGAGATAGATTTGTCACATGTACTCTTTCTGTCTGCTGTTATTCAGTTATGCCGAAGTGCGAGCTGAAAGGAGGAGAGCGTTTGGCCTTGAAGAGTTGTCTCCACCTGAGATCGCTCCCTCCTCTGTGAAGGTAATAGTCAAGAGCACTTCTACATACATTGCAGACAATGTTTACAAGGTCAGCCTATGTGCCAGCTGTAAATCCGACCCTCTGTTTTGAACATTGCTCCTTGTTCCAGGCTCAGGAGCTGTACTTGGACATCTGCTCCACACTGGACCATACGCGGGACAGAAACAGTGGTGCACGTTCGGTATCCTCCCACAGCTCCCGGAAGTCCTCCCACACAGCGTTGTCAGACTCTGCATGTGAGTCATCCTCTGCTCCCTAAAGTGCTAACTCACTCAACAGCAGGTCAATATGCTTCTATACGGCTGCAGCTGCTGTTGTTATTTAAATTTGGCTAAAAAAAAAATGCTGCAGTTGAGCTTTTGTCTTGCAATCTGACAAGATCTTGTTATCAGAGGTGAAGCTTGTGGAACTAAGTGCACCAGAAGTCAATAAAACACCCACCTTTGTACATGTGGGTGACGATGCATTTATGATGAAATGTTTCCAGGACTTTCTTTAGTGTGTCCTGTTGGTCTGAGCCTCCAGTCTCTTTGACTTCAGCTTCCACCCACTCTGTAATGTACTAACACACTTCATTTCCATCTGCATATATATGAACAATGCACAGTGGCAGATTTCATTACAGTTGCTGACCATAAAAAGTAAACATGGCTGCAGCAGCTGCTGACGTCCCCTAAGCTATATCTGTCAGAGCGATAATTAATCACTGATTTGGCTTCTTCGTTTTGTGTTGGCTTTGTTGAGATAACTGCATGCATCATAGTTTGTGGGTTTAACTCAGAGCTAGAATGAGGTGGCAGTCGAGGGCTAGTGAATCAGCAGCACTAATATACAACCAGAAAAGACTTGCATTTCATAACTTGTTCTGGCTTTATCTTCAAAGCTCTGTGGTTATTCTGTTACACGCAGGTATTGACAGCTCACATTTTTTAAAGAGTGGAGACTATAAAATTGAATATGAATAAGCATGGCCAGAGGACTGTATTCGCTTTCTGAGAATTATACAACATATATCCTATTTCATCCAGTAATCTTTCACCTTTTCTTTCTGTAATGGAGGATTGCGGTCTCATTTTCCACAGGAAAGCTGAAAAAAAATATATATATATGCTATTTTTTGCATTTATATTTAAATCAGTTCAGCCAATAAACATTATGAAACAGGGTATCAGGCTTTCCAAAAATAATTGTAGTCCATTGCATAAAACATGCTAATTGTGGTGTTATTCACACACATCTTCAAATAAAAATCTCATTTTTTGTTTAAAGAGACCTGCCACTGTATTTGACTTGACTATAAAAAACACAAGGATTATGCTGCCCTGAGGAATATTGACTACAGGCAAAAATATAGTTTAAATTCTGACTTTTTACACTTGAAAAAGTGCCAAAGAGTCAGTTTTTCCAGCCCTGAGCCTTGCCCATAGTCCACTTCTCAAACTGCAGGTATAAACATCCATCAATCACAGGGATAGGCAGTAGCTTCTTTGTAGCCCTAGAGGCAGAAAGTGGGGCCAATGAAATCTGCAAAGCAGTCAGTCCTGCTGGCAAAGCTTAATTCCTGTGTGAGTGGAAATAACTGGAAGCAATGGTGCTGAGCATGTCAGCAGATGACAAGATAAGAACCTGCAACACTGTCATGAAATGAGTAGAGCATCCAGACCTTAAATATATTAAATATTGCAGTTCCCCACAGCAATCAGTTGACAGAGAAAACAATTATAAGGATCCAAATGAACATATCCTCCATCCACTATGATTGATATGTGTTAAGAGTTGAACTGTCTCTTTTGCAGCAGCTACCTCCTACACAGAGGCCTGCCCGCCATCATGGCATTCTGCTTCCATTGGGACAGAGAAGACGTCTTCTAGACTCCAGCCTAGCAGTTCAAAGGTCAGTTTATTTAACGTCTCTGTCTTTAGAGATAAAATGTTCAGTAAGAAGCAACCACAACAAGTTGGCACATTATCATGTCAGAGATTGTGTGAAATTGTAAAACTCTCTCATTTCCCCCCCTTGTAGAATCTGGCACAAAGACAAAATTCCTTTGACCTCGTTCCCCAAATGAGCCTCCCCCTTTCTCCTACCTGCAGCAAGCACTCCGCCATGGTTAGTGTTTAGACTTCCTCTCCTGCCTCTTCCCTTCCTCTGTCCTTTTTCTGCACTGTCTCTTACAGTTACCACTGCAGCTGAAGGTGTTCATCTGTTATATTTGAACAGTTCTTTGTCACTTTCCACACATTGCTTCTATATTTGTACATCTAATCACTCATCCGTGTTATTCCAGGACCTTTTTTTACAGGAAAAAGTGTGAAGCTTACGCGAATAAACCATTATGACTCACACCAACTGATTGCCTCCTTATTAAGTGTGCCAGAGAGAGAGAGAGAAAGAAAAATAACACTGTAGTAGGAAATAAAAAACTACCAGGCTTTTCTCATGTCTGTTCCCAACTGATTGTTTTGGATCATGTCTTTCCAGCAACAGCAAACACAGCAGCAGCAGCAGCAGCAGCAGCAGCAGCAGCACTCGTCTATGTATCAACTGCAGCCGCCTCAGCTCGGTGTAATGAACCAGCTGAAGGAGCAGCTGGAGGAAAGGACACGCATTCTTCAGGCTGACATTAAGACACAGCAGCAGGAGCTGCACGACATCAAGGAGAAGCTTCACCTGGCTAACCTCCAGGTAACACTGCGTTGAGAAAGCGCTGGATTTCACCAGTGACACACTTTAATCTGGACCTATAATGATGATAACGCATATCCATATCAGCTGTTGGAGAAAGTCAACATCATACATGCAAACTCAGATTACCTAAAACCCTCGCAGCGACGGTTGAATGGCCCCACCAAGAGGCCGGCGCTAACCAGCTCAACAACAACTGTTCATGACCCACATAGCGAGCGCAGAGGAGTGACCCTGGGAGCGTCGTAATGTGTGTTTAATAAAGACGAGTTGTCACTTTGTTTAATATCACCGCCTCCCGGGTGTGAAAGTGATATGAGATGAGCTGCGATTTGAGACACTTAACACACATTTTCACGTAGTAGATTAACAGTTTGCTAATCAAAATTAAACCTGAACTGATCGCCCCTTCCTTTTCCCTAGTTACCTCACCTAAATATGATTAAACCGAGGCCAGTGCAGACTGCTGTCGTTTTGGAGCAGAGTAAATACTGAACAGGACAATTCAAATCCCTTTATCTGATCTGCAGATTAGCATTATGTAAAAAAAAAAAAAAAAAAAATCTTGGCTGTTTTTTTTTTTTGGACTAAATTACAGATAAATCCATATTTTCTGTTTGTGTGTGTTAGATGTTGCTACAGCAGCCGATCCACAACGACTACGGCCCGGTCCAGCAGCAGCAGCCTCAGCAGCAGGGCCCGGGCAGGCCGGCTCCGCAGGGCCAGGCGGGGGTGATCAGGCAGCTCTCGGGCCACCCCCCCAAACCACCGGCCTGTGGGCCCCACAGCTCGTCCCCTCACTCGCTCCTAAGAGAGAACAGCTCGCCCTCGACACAGGTACAAACTGCACAAAGTGCCGATGCAAATCTGAAACGGCCAATGTGTCCAGACAAAGCTGTCCTCTAATGATAAGAGGATAAAGAGACAATGGGAGGAAGTCTGTTATTGAAACACATAAACATCATAACAACAGGTGGTGGCTTCACATTCACTTGCTTTGCCACATGTTGTGTGCAGCTTGTGCTTTGTTTGCAATACTGCAATACTGTATTTTATTTTTATTTCCTTCTAACATATGGCTCAGATAAATTCAAGTGTGTGTTTCATTTGTTGGATTGTAGGTCCAGCAAAGGATTGCGCGGGGCGGGCAGACACCGTCAGTGAGTTTGCCCGTGCAGACGAACACGAGTGTGACGATGCCCTTCTACAGTAACCCCATGATGTTCTCTCAGACCAACACGAGGCCTCTGCAGGACTCAAACCAAAGACACACAGACGAGTTCAATCAAGATGGACAACTACGGTGAGAGTCCTGAAAGTATTTGTAGGATCCTGAGATGACAGGACATGCACTTTAGTTCTACGCTATGATATTACCAATTTTCTTTATCAGTTTCTTTCTATGAGTGATTGGACCCTATACAATTTTAGTTCTCTTAACATGTTCATGTCCTTTTTCTTTGCTTTTTTCTCTGGTTAATTTTGAGTCTGGTTCCAAATCATTTCAGAAATAATGTTCTACTGACATCAAAAAAGTCCTGTTTATCTCTTCTAACTACCGTGACATTTCTACAGAAAAATGTTGAGGTGAAAAACTAGTTCTCTTTGATGTCTGCTTTGAGGTTGTTGTTTTTTTTCATCAGTCCAGATTTTAACAGATTTCATTTTCAGTAGGATGCTTCTGAACCAGCCAATGCAGACGCTGGTCCCCACCAGCAGTGTCACCTCGCAGCCTTCCCAGTGCAACATGGGCATCTCCCAAACCATGTGAGAAGTGTTTAAATCAGCCTCAACATGCACATACTGTACACACACACACACACACACACACACCAGTCTGATGTGTGGGATAATTTGCCGTCGAGCCTGAGCTCATTATCGTCCACACTCCTTACAGATACACCTTGGAGCAGCAGATCATCGCCCCCTCGTTCTCCATGCAACAGGTCAACTGCAACGCCGTCCTCGTGCCCTCTCCGGTCTTCACGTCCCCCATTATGTTTCCACACAACGGTTTCATTTCACAACAGTCCCAGTCGGCCTACCAAGCTCAGCCTCAGGCCTCCCAGCACTCCCTGCAGCTACAGCAGCCACAGCAGTTCTTTCAGGTACGATGACCATCTGCCGTGAAGCTGCGTAATACTGTAACATCAGCCACTAGGTGTGAAGTTTCTCTTCTGGCATATGTTTTGACTTCTGTGTTTAGCGGATGGATTGTTGTATAATGATGCTCAGGCTTTATGTTTACAGATTTATGATAATTTTAGGTATTACACTGCATCTCAAATCCTTAGTTACCACAGCAACGGTGCCATTCCCACATGGTGTTAATAAAGATTGGTGTTACATTCAGCTCTTCTAAAATCTCTGCTTTGTAGCAAAGCTGTGATGTCATCTAAAATTTATTAGATCAAATATGAAATAATGTCATGCTGAATTGTTTTCTCCAGTCTTTTCCTTTTTTTTTATAAAAAAATATCATATTGGCCCCCACTCGTTCAAAAAACATACCATCGATAAATCTTGTTAGTCTGGTGCAGAAACACAGTTGCTAAGTAGCTTACCTAAATCCCTTTACACGCCAAAACATTCTCAGAAACATCATCAGAGAAGAGGGAGGGTTCTATATATTTTTTATTCTCGTTGACGAGAGGGTGGTCGAAATTTCTATAGTCTCTAGTTTTTCCACATTTCCAAACCACAGAACTGCATTTTATTTAATTTGTTCCACTGAATGATTATTAAGATTATTAAGACATGTTTTGCTAAGTGGTGAGGACCAGTGATCCATTCCTCTGTATCGTGGCTATATGGTATTTTATTTTCTTCTTTATGTACCAGAAGCTACTGGGAGAAAATATATGGCCTTTAAAAAACAGTTGCTGTGAAAATGTGGTCAGTAAAGATCAAACAATATCTTTATAGAGTTCCTCTTATTCAGAATTTAAACAGAACTAGAGTAAAGTTAGATGTTATGTAGTGCTTAGCAATTATACACAAACTGTAAATTCCACAGTTTCCCAAGTTCAAAGGATGGTTCAAACCAAAATATCAACAAGCCTTAGGGGGGTTTTCTTTATTAAAGTCACAGGGTTGAGGCTTTATGCCCTGTTTAGGTGCTGCAGAGTGCATCTGAATATTTACAGATAACACTTGTACGTATATACAACTGGCATCATGCATCTCAACAGAGGCCGGTAACTGTACAAGAAAGATAAAACTGGCCACATGTTCACTCACATTTGCTTTTCTGTCAACAGATGGCTCAAGGACTTGTGCACGGCGGGTCAACTCCAGCATTCTTACACACCACTAACGTCCCACAGCAAGGCACTGTGGGATACATCCAGCAGCAGCAGCAGCAACAGCAGCAGCAGCAGCAGCAGCAGCAGCCACAAACACAGCAATTGCCGCAAGCACAGCAGCAACAGCAACAAAGGCAATACCAACATTCCCAAAACCAAACTGGCAGTGTTTCAGACTTCCGAAATATGCTGACTCGGTAGCGCTGTGGATTTTTACTTATTAAGAGCGCTGAGATCTCCCTGTGTTGTTGGCGTGTAGGCGGCCGGCAGCACGCTGTGGCATTTGGAAGTCAAACTTGATGTCAAGTTTTTACAGCAGGAAGTGCTGGAAACGCGGAAAGTGTCTGGTAGTGACCTTACCTTAGATGTGAAGCCGCTCCTTTCAGAAGAAAGCCGGTCTGTCTGTCGGCACGTCACTGGAGCGGGAAAACCACAAGCCAGAGGCCGCACTGGTCCGACCCGACGTCACCCACAGGATCTGAGGAGAGTCTGAGGTGATGGGCACCTCCATCACCGACCCACACCACACTGAGTCATCGATCAGTGACACCGCTGGAACAAGTGGATTATCAGAGCTCTCGAGAAGACATGTGGACGGTTTTCATCTAACACAGAAATTATCCTTCTAAGTGTCTGTTTGCACTTTGGTACCACCACAACCCCCCACCCCCAACCCAAAGTAGAATATTTATTTATGCCCCTTAATCAATATTTTGATTTCCTCTTACCTTAACAGCGAGATTAGTTTCCAACCTACAGCTCAACACCTCTCCCAAGTGACGCAATATCATCTCCCCCGTTCAGATTTTTGGCTCCAATGAAAATGCTTCATGTTTCATTAAGGGATGTGTGAACGTGGGAACTCTGCATTAATGTGTATTTCAGTTAGCAGGCATCAGATGTCGCTCCCATTTTGTCCCCAAAAACAGTGATTTACATGCGGTGGTGAGATGACTATCATATCTAATCAGGTCTGCTAAGACGTCAAATGTAACATGCGACACAGGGAAAATGAGGGGGAATATTCTCCAAACACTAGAAAGGTCTATCTAGATTTTTAAAGCCTCAATCTGGGAGTGAGGAAGGGGTGCTACAACTACATCTCACCACTTCTCAGTGAGAATGATGAACAAATGATGAGCTCTGCAGGATGAGATTTTAGGTGATAAAAGAAGCTAGCAGAAGGGGGGAAATATTTGTGCCTTTAACCGTGGTACGCCCACGGTTCGGTTTGATGGTTTTGTCTGATTACGGCTTTAAAAATCCAGCTCAGGTCCATTTGGAATACAAAGTTATATTTTCATAGGTCATAATTTATTATTTTCCACATCAGATGAAAACAAGAGACGTCTAGATTTGTATTGGATATATTACAAATATATATTGGATGCTTTTTGCAACCTTTACATCAGTAAGTCCAAACTCTTTTTGAACACTTTCTGTAACGCTAGTATCTGATAAGATTCATTTAAATATTTACTGAATCCCTACTGAAACCATTTCATTTTTATTTATTACATATAAATATATATATGAAACTATATATGGGATAAGAAAATAGTTTTATACACAAATTATAACTGATTTTATGTTTCATTTGGACATTAAAAGGTCAACACTGGTCTTAATGTCTCACCCCATCATAGTTTAATGCAAGACGAATGCACCACCTCTGGTGTGCATGTGGCCCACTGTAGTTCTCCCAGACCACAGTACGACACACTGCTGCAGGAGTGTGAGCCTGTAAGATCTGAATATCTGAGAGAACGGTAAGAAAAGGTTCAGAGGAGACTCCGGCCTGCCTGTGTGGATATTTCTGAACAGTGTTTATTCAACTCTAGTCTTTTGTTTGTTTTGTGTGAACACGAGAAATCACAGAACTTATGCTCGGACCTTGAGCAGCTGGGCTAAATAACACACTGCTTCCTACTATGAATGTGATTTCATTGGGGAAAAAGATAAAGATATTTAATTCACCTTGAAAACATAGGAACCTTCAATATGCTATTTTGTGAAATATACAGCTGCAGTCATAACAAAAACTCTAAATTATTATTTTAACGTATCAAATATTGTTTATTCACAGTCAGTCCTGCCGTTAGAGGATTTCCCAATCTTGTTTTTCTTCACGCTTGTGAGACAATCTTTTGAGTCCATCATATTTTTTTGAGACACAGTTTTATGTGACCTTGGTGAAGATGAAATCTTGCTGCGATATGTCCAACTGCTAATCAGCTATCTCAAACAGACAGTCGTAACAGAAAGACTTCTGGAGCACGTTGGTGGAGCCAGATCGGCAGTTGAACAATATCCAGAAAGAAAAAAACAAACACATTTCTCATCTGGTAGTGATTAAAAACACAAACGTATTGTAACTAAACTGCAGGAGCTGTCTGTGCCAGAGTCTGACTACATTTAAATTCAACTCATTCAAGTGTTTCTTGGTTCTTTCGCTGTGGAACTCGTGTGACATTTAACTCAGATCAGCCTGTAACGCTCTGTGCGACAGTCTCTTGGCCCAACTGTACACATTCAAGTCGACTTATGTTACGGTCCCATTCAAGACTGGTGCTGTTCATATTGGATGACAGGACTCCACTGTCAGAACACTTTCAGCATGTATGTTCAGTGCCGTTTTACACTTTCCTATGTGCAATGTCAATTTGAAAAAGAAGAATGTTAATTTATACTGTTTTAAATGTTTCAGAACAGATGTACAATGTATATATAGAGGTGTATAATAAGCCATTGTACCATGTAAATTATATGGAAGTATTTTTTTAATGAAAACGTCCTAACATTCCTTCAGACGTTGATATAAGCAGTATCTTCTTTTTTTTTTGTTTCTTTTTGTTTTTTTAAGGTACAGCATGTGTCCACTGAAGACTAATGGTCACAATGATTACACAATGACTTTGTCTGCATGGGAATGTGCTGTAGTGTTTGTTAGCTTCACCCAAACATGAGACGACACACGAGAACGTACAAGACACAGACACTCTGGAGTAAAACGCTCACACGTTCAGCCGTGACAATGGAAAAAGAAATGAAATGAAGAATCTGGATCCATATGTTCCCACTTGAGCAGGATTTCACACATGCTCAGAGCTCACATCAGGGTGCACTGTAGCAACAGCTGTCCAGATGTGTGGTCACTGCTAGTGATAATAACAGCTGAGTCAAGGTAATTCAGCCAAAACGGACTAAAATCATTCTTTTTTTTTTTTTTAGTCTAATGGGTTTCAGTTTTTTTTTTTTTAAGAAAAAAAGAAAGAAGTGCAATTGTAGAACATCATGAAAATATTATTTTAGGTGGTTGAAGGAAGCCTCGAGCGCCCTTTATGCATTTCCACAACTCCACATGTTCAGTGTAGAAACAATAAAGTGACTGCCCATAAAAGACTCAGAGGTGCCATAGATGACTATATTTCTATTTTCCATAATTATTTCAACTACTGAAAATCAAAACAAAGGTATTTTTTTGGAAAGTGAATAATGTTGCAGAGCATTAACCATTCAGGCAGTGGTCGTAAAAAAAAAAAAAAAATCCCTCTTTTAAAGGTTGTTCTCCGTCTAAACACATCATTGAGATTTCAGTCCATGTCTGTATAAAATAACTGCTATAACATGACTTGCCTTGTAAAGGTGGTTGAGGGAAATTCTGCTTATTAAACTCCACTGTGAGTGAATCATGTCGTGATATGTGCTCCAGTTTTTGGTTAAGCCCTAAATTATTATTTTTGCTTTGGACAAATCACCCGTTCTCCACCAGAATGTTTGGCTGCGAGATGATTTTTAGAGCTTTTTAAGGTGTGTGTGCGTGTGTGTGTGTGTGTGTGTGTGTGTACTGCTTCACAGAAGTCACTGTAAATAATCCATCTGCTCAGTCAGTACAGTCTTTTTCTCCCTGACCTGGTTTCTGCACCTTTTTATTTGTTTTCCTTCAGTTTTCAGAATGCTTTTCTCCTTCATGGGTTTTGTTTTTCATTCAGTGTCAATGTTTTTTTTGAAGGCATGTGATTTTAATCACATTTAACTTGTACTACTTTTTCTGATTTGTATAAAACAACGACTGACGCCACAGGTGTGAGGTCGGATCAATGCTTTCTGTGTAAGATTTGCCAGGACATGAACAAAACTAACCTGGTGTGCAGCCATTTCTGTTGTTTCCAAGCTGAAACAAACATTGAATATATTGTATAATAGAATGTAAAAAAAAAAAGTTTAGACTATATAGTTGTTTATTTTATATGTCTAATAGATTACATATGTATGTTACATGATTTTAAAATTAAAGTAATTTTGTAACAGATAATAATGAAGTGTCTTATTAGAGGAGGTGAGGCTTCTTTTTTTGCGTCCCAGTTGGTGTTGCACAGTCACTTGTATGGCTTGTTCTCTTTCTGTATTTACCATCAAAATAAGCTTTAAAATATTGTTAATATTGTTTTAAAAAGAAATTGACAAATTAAGTTTACATTCTAAAATATCTTGATATTAATTATGCTATATTGAATTATTTATAAATCAACCTGGATATTGTGAAATATTTGAAAATAAATATTTTTAAACATATGTATTGTTATTCTGAGCAAACTGTCTAAGAAAACTATTTATGTACAAGAGTGTTTCTCGGCTGTGTGTTCTCGCTGCAAAAAGACGTATTTTCACTTCAGAAAAGCAGACTGATATCAGTTTATGAAAAAAGACAGGCCACTGGACATTGGAGGGCCGTTTGATGTCAGCACATAAATAAAATATTGTCTTTAACACTTCCCAGAGAAATAGATTGTTTCATTAGAGCATTTGTAAAATTATTCAATGATTACCAAAGTCATTTCAGAAATGAATTGATTCTCTCATGATGCATTTGATGGCAGCCACCAAAATACATCACTTCCTCAAAAGTCTTGATTTCTCATTAAAAAAAGAGTGAAAACATCTGTCAATTTACAGTTGAATAATACAAAATATTCTGATTTATTTATCTCAGTAAGAAGATCAAAAACACTTTTACATAAAATGAATTAGAATTTAAAGTTCTATGGAACATTTATTGTACAAATGTAAATATTCAATATCAAATTGGGTTCAGTATAAAACAGATGCATTAGATTTCCATTGTTTTTTTCCCTGATGGCAGAATTAATGCACACTAACAATAATTACAAATAGAAGTTTTTTTTTACCCTCAGGCACTAATAAAGAGAACCTTGGGCCTTGAAGTGAACACTTGCTCCTCTGTAGCTCCTAGTCCAGAGAAACCTCCGTCACTCTGTACACCTTGTTGATCAGCGCTTCCACCTTATCTCCACCCAGATGACAAAGGTCCAAGATGCACACAACATGCTCGTCCTCCAGCTCACTGGCAGTCGCTAAGATCTCCTCTGCAAAGACGAAGAATTGTAATCATCCTCAGTATGAAGCCACGGGCATTTATGATAAAAGATCCGCTCAAAAAGCCTGAGTTAGTTACCTGGCTCGGGAAGAGCTGCATCACTCTGGTCGGCCGCGACGCCGAGAGGGCAGAGGAAGCCTGACGAGAGGCAGGACAGCATCGTGTTGCCGTGGGGATCCTGAGGGAGACCCACAGCTCTGGGCTCATCAGCACTCACCACAGGAAAATACGCAGCATCCACAGCGATCTGCTTGTTGATGCCTGTTCGGGAAGGTGGAAAAAACGACGTTTGCACTGAGTAATGTGTGGTGTCCTAATGTGTTTCTAAAAGCTGCTTTTCAAAGAGATTTTATAGTTTTTGTAAATGCGGCGTTGTGCAGCTTTCCTGAGAGCAGATCTCAGCCTCAAAGTGACTCATTGATGATGTAAAATGTAATAAAATAAAAACACTGTAGGTCATTTAGCTACAGCTATTGAGTATTAAACCAATGTGACAGCAATTTTTCTCCACGACACGGCTATTCATGAGGAAGAAAGCTGCGGCCTACGTCATATGAATGATTCAGAGGGAGATTTATTTAGGGAACAAGAGGATGTTGTGACACTGTGCACAGGTTTGTTGAAGCACAAGTTAATTTAAACCATGATAGGAGAGGGACTTCACAGCTCTGAGTGATTCTGCCTCACCCAGTATTGTCACTAGGAAGTATCCTGGACAGTCCGCCGGTGGGACCGTGTCAGTGGTTTGCTCTGGTGTCCACCGCGTTGGCTGAAGATTACTCCACTGCAGGAGCACGTTCTTGGAGTCAGACGTGAACCTCTGAGAGATGCTGTCCTGGTACAGGCCGCCTTGGCGCAGATGTTCACACACCTCTCGCCTCTGCTTCTGCCAGCTGCTGCTTTCCCAACATAGAGCGTCAGAGTCTGGTGGAAAACAGACTCAAAATGTAAAAATCAAAGTTTCACAGAGTATCGCATCACAGAAGACATGGGATGTCGCTACTACCTGTTCTTATATGTCTTATAAATTTTACTCACCTCGACAACAGATTACAGATCAGCTCTTTACTCTCAATTTATTCCTGCTTTCAGCTACTCTCTCTCCTCCACTGTCAGTGTGAACATTACCCACGACTTCCAGCAAATGACAACTCCAGGGTGCTTGTGTTCTTTTTTAATTTAATATATATATACTATATATTTCTTTACTTTTGTGTATTTATGTGTACAGGTATGTGTGAATGTGACAGTATACTATATAAGATCTCAGTGTATGGGGAATAAGGGCTTGACAGGGTGGAAGTGGTTCAAGTTCACATTGGGCTTCGATACTGTTACAAATGAACAGATGTATTATGTTTTTTAAAAAAAACAATAAAAAGATTGGAGAAAGAAAAAAGATGTAGCTCTTGACCTTGATTTGGATTTTGCGATTGATGTTGAACATCCTGAACCTCCTCTGGATTTGAGTCGTTCTCTTGTGCTTCCTTTCTATTTTCCCGTCCAGCCCGTCTGTAGGAGCAGAGACAAACAAGCTTAGAGGGGTTGATATGTTTTGTGGATAAACACAACCAGCTGAATCTCAACTACCTTTTTGATGGCACATCATGATCCGAGGAGGACTGCGTGTCTTTTCTGGAAAACATGTTGGCATGTTACATCTAAGGTAATGACCTATATTGATGAATTTGTGCTCACGTATCTGTTAGTCAGGGGTCAAACCACACCTCACTTCAATTTTTCTTTTCCCTCTGCTTGCTGAGACTTTCTCGGCAGATGGAGTTCTTAAACTCTCCTCAGCTGCTGTGGGACGACTGGGTGTTTCTGGTGCGCGCACGTCAGGAGAAACATCTGGCACCTGCAGGAAACCAGTTCACTTAATTTAGTTTTAATGGTCACTGCCTCTGGAAAATGTTTTAAATTAATGTCCTTACCTCTTTCTCTCCTGCTCCTCGTGACCCTGTGGTCTGCGGGGTTTTCATGTACCGCACTGCCGTGATCTGCCCTTGAATTGCCAGTTTTTTATGTTCCCTGTATTGCAGGGTCTCTAACTCCCTCTTCAGGTCGGCCGCGGCAACCAGGGGAACTTCAGCTGAAAAGGATTTAAAATCACAAAAGACAAAGAAGGACAATTAAACCAAATCACTTTTACTGTAAGATGCAGAATTTTAAATTCAGTGTTTACTGTACTCTCAGCACTGAACTGCTGCCAGCTTATGGATGACTTGAGCATAAATAATAAAAGGAATAACTTTTTTAAAATGATGTATACAAAATGTATAAATATGAACTGCCTGCAGCTCTGCATAAAGATACAGCCGGGTTACAGTTTAACCGAATGATCAGGACCGTGTCTTGTGTCAGTACTGCAGAAGAACGCTGACCCAGATTTCGTTTGATTTCTGCCACGAGTTAACCAAGTGTATCTTACTTTGGCTCAGTGCTGCAGCAGAGCTTATCCTTTCATTGGTGCACTCTAAAAGCACAAAGCTGGACTTAAAAAAATAAATAAATCTGTTCACATCTGGACCACTCTGTGTTTGCCCTCACCTGAGGCATCTGCCATTGACTGCGTGAACGTCTTGGGGGGGTGAGGGTAGCAGTAATGTCCACCCACGGCGGTCCTCTGGAGGACAGTGTTGTCCTTCAGGGTCTTGGTCCACTGGATGAAATTCTTCACTGTGGGGTCGCTCACATATGGCTGACCTTTGTGGTACCCTGTTGTGGGTGTAGATGACAGAGAGTTGGCCCGTCACCAGCATACAGTTTGTGCAGATTATCATCAGACTCTTTGTTTGTTACGGTTGTGCCAACCTGTGATGACCGTCTCTGTCTCGAAGCTGCTGGTGAGGTACAGCAATGAGCCGTCCACCTGACGAACCCTCATCTGAGTGCAAACCAGGTAGGTCACTGTGGAAAAGATGATGACGTATTAAATCAAACCAAGTGAAAATGGTTACAAGTCTGGAAGCAGGAGCTTTTTAATACAGACGACTTACTTGGACAGATACCACTGAAGATTTCTGGTTGTGAAGAGGAAAATATCTCCAGGATAAAAGGCTGGTTCGATGTCCCGTCCACCGCATGGACCCACCGATATGTCCAGTATTTTTCTGGACCTAAAACGTTGAACAAGGTCAATTATGACAAACTTAATTACAATCAGAAAGCTAAGTTAGGAACATCTCTTACCCTTGTTGCCTTTACTCTTGACTCTTTCAACACGACCGACAAATGTTACCAAACCAATGACATCACATGCTGAGTTGTGGGTTAACGTTTCCAACTCTGACCTGTAAGAAACATACGGTAACATGAAGTCTCTTTTTCACACAACGCAATAATGAGAATAATATAAATAATACATGAGGCAGCAAACATACACTGCAGAGACAGAAAATGTTCAACAGACTGTCTTTTTATATTTGTATGAAGCAAAACCATGAAAATCATAACATCTCTAGCAGACCTGAGGCACTAGATGAAGACAAATGTAAACCTGCTGAATAATAAAAAAAAAAGATGCCATTTCATTACCTGGTGATGAAATTGTAGGAAACCTCAGGCAATCCCCACTGAGGCAGCACACTCTTTGATGACACCACAGTGATGACTGAGGCTGGGTTGCGAGGATTCAGGCAAATTTCTTGACAAAATACAGAAGCAGAGAGGCAGAAGACATGATGAAACTACAACTCACTAAACTAACAACTACTAACTAACTAAGTAACTAACTACTGTAAGTAACTATAACAGGAAAAAACTTGGCTTTCATTCCCCATACAGAATAAACCCTGACCCTGATGTTAAACTCTGAAGAATTGAAGAAAACAACACAACGACAGGTGAAATGGTCAAAACAATAGGCACACGATTCTTGTGGTTGGGCTGAAGTTAAGGTAAATTATTACTAAAATGAAATCAGTGGTTGTAATGTGTACATACATACCCACAGAGTCAAAGCTCTTCATTCTGTGATGGTCCATTTGTGGGCGTGATCGGTTTAAATAACTCTGCTTCAGAGTGTAGTTTTGCAGATACAGCACCGTGCCCACGTTTAGCCTCTGGTAAAACTCTGGACACAGTTCGTTCCACAGCACAAGGGACATGGTGCCACTCTGGTCAGCAACTTCAAAATAGGCCTAAAGTATGAAAAAGCATGTGGTGAAAAACAAGAATTTGCTCTTTGACACAGCTTAACAGTGAGGAAAAAAACATAAGGCTCATACAACTTCTCTGTAAATTCACATTCACCTGATAGGGGTAATCTATCCTGAGCCCAAACTTCCCATAATATCGTAATCTGGATTTGTGTATTATCCGCACAAGGAGAGGAAATGGTTTCCATGAGCCTCTGAAGGACAACTCTGCAGAACTGAGGAGAGTGATCTTGGACACTGTTGAAAATAAGACATCGAGGAAAATAATATACATTTGCAAAGAAGAGGCATTAGCTGAAATGGACACAGAGAGAACATATTATAAATATGTTTTAGTCGACCACAGCATATACACCAAGCTACATACTGTCTCTATGATTCAGGTCATTTCAATGTCTTGATATTAAGCTTAAAACCTGAATGAGTTACAATTACTCTCTAAAAATATATAATGATAGCTGAGTCCACAGTATTGACTCTATACATGTGCTGAAACAATGTGTCAGGTCAGTCATCAGTAGAAACTATACAAAACAGACAATGATTTTGAATCACTGATGGATCCTTTTAGTTATCGATGAAAACAATTCAGCAGTCTTCTCTGCAGAAAGTTGGAGGTCTTCTGATGTTCATGCTGCATGATTATACATTTAATGAAAACGTTTGTGTTTTTCCACTGGCAACTGGCCATAACAAACAAATTTGTGAACCACTTTAAAAAGAAAATCCTAGAAAGGAGATAAATAAAAAATAAAAAAATGCACAAACTGATAATGAAAATATGTTGTAGTTGCAGCTATGCAGCACATTGCACCTTATTGCTATTTAAATGTCATTGTGTGTGGCAGCTCCTGAGCTGTGGAATGAGCTACCATTAGAAATAAAGATGTCCCCCACCCTACTGTACCTACTTTTAAATCACGTCTTAAAACTTACTTTTATTCCTTGGCTTTTAACTCAGCATGAGAGTTTTGTGATCTCTGTTCTTGTTTGTCATTTTATTGTATTTTTATCTGTTTGTTTTTATTCCTTTTTTATTGTTATTTTCAAATGTATCCATTCCTTTTTAAAATATTATTATTTTATCCTTATTTTTAATCCTCATTACGTTTTCTTACCATTTGAGCTCTATGTCTTTTATGTCAATCACTGTGCAGCACCTTGGTAAACTTTTATGTTTTGAAAATGTGCTATATAAATAAAGTGGATTGGATTGGATTGTGTGACAGTGGGGACAGGGGGGTGCATCATCTCACCGTCCAGCACTGTGTCAGATGTGGGGGGTCCTGACTCGGTCCAGATGTCTCCCTCTGGGTCGTCGTTGTTCCACAGAGACAGGTAGTGTTTACGGCTCACCTGCAGGGGAACATCGCTCTGCAGCAACACGCTCCTCTCCATGCCCTGCTTCACCAGGATGGGCAGTGAGCTGGCATCTTTGACACGGGACAGGACCACAGACGCGTCTTCTGCACCACCACCACAACATATGAGCTTCTCAACGCAGATGTAACCGTGTCCCAGTCTCTTCTCGTTGTAAACAAAGGAGCACTGCGTGATGCTGATGTCCGCACCAGTCCTCAGGGTGTTGGTGTGCACCAGGTGGTTCAGACGAGGATGGAGGAGGCACTTGGCCCGCCACACTCCGTCAGTGACGGTCATGTCGTAGGTGTAGCTGTCGGTGCCCCCCTCCTCTTCCTCCTCCTGCTGCTGCTGGTGGAGACCCTCACCCTGATCACACAGGTACCTCTGCAGAGCAACAACAGCGACAGTGCAGCTCTCCTCCTCGGCGTTTAGCTTCAGACACTGCCTGGAGGACAGCCGCTCCAGCGTCCTCTGCAGAAAAGACGCTTGAGGAGATCCAGAAGAAGAAGAAGACGAGTTATCCTCCATTGTGGAAAGTTAATTAATTGAACCAGTCACCGGGGTCAGAGAGTGACTACTATCTGCACCGAAATGTCTCATGTAGCTTGTTGGCTAAACACACAACTTCTTAAAGCGTTTGAATATATTAAGAAACATGTCTTATTTGAATTAATATAAGAGCAGGCATCTCATAGCAGCTACGAAGACTACTACTTGATTGTTTGGTTGTTTTCAGGACAGACAGCATCACTAAGGAAGTTAAATTAGTTACCGCTGCCTAACGACAGAAACAGCGCGCGGGTGCTGTTTGATTGCGTCACTGTTGTTTTGACTCCAACATAAACACGCGCGCACACGAAGAGAAAGAAAATTACTCAATATAGACGCTTAATTTTTTCCACCGTGGTGGATATTTCAGTCTGACCGAAGAAACTAGGGGGATAATGTAAACAGGAAGCTTCTGTTTTTAAAATTCAGCGCTGAGCGGCAGGGGGCGGGGCGTGTTGACGTCATCAGCGCGACGGCTGCTCGACGTCAGAGAGAAGTTTGTTTTTTCTGTTTCTCTTCAAATTACCAACATGTAAGGCACATGTTGTGTTGTGATACAAAGATAGAAAATATTGAACCAGCTTCCAAGACAAAGGAAAAAACAGAATACGTAAAGTGAGAAGTTGTTGTAGTAAGTAAAAACATTAAACAAACACAGTTGACATGTTGAGTAGGCTAACATAGAAAGTCATGTCCCAGTTTTACATTTAATTAAATTGTAGTGACTTTTACAGTTACACATTTAACATTTAAATTTCCACTCTGGTTCATGTAGTGTAGGCACTGCTCAATATTAGGCTATGTAAGTCAAGTCCAGGCTCACACAATTCATTTGGATGTAACAGCAGTGCTCTCTGAATATTTAACTAATTAAAAAAAGAAAAAAAACTCACTTAATTTAATTTGACAAGAGGAGAGGAAAGAAAAAAGGAAAGGCTCCACTAACTCCCACATTGGTTTTGAACCCTTCCCAGAGGACATCGAGTCAAATAATCACATCGGTTGTCCAACTTTCAGACACAGATCCATTAATCATGCATGTGTTTTTGAAACTTTTTACCCAGTAGGCTATGAACAAGTACATAATTCACAGCTAGTGACTGAACGTCATTATAAATACCACTAGATGGAGCTCTTGAAACCAAAAGTGTTTGCCTCTAAAAAAAAAAATGTCTAAACAAAACTGTAATTTTGGGGGGGGGAAGTTAATGATGACATGTGAGCACTTAAACCTTTGTTATTCTGCTACAAGTGGGTTTTGTTGGCTTTTTTTTTTCTTCAAAACAAAAAACATTATCACTAAAAAAAACATACAGAATTTCAGAAGAAATCACATGACGTTACAGTTAATGTTTTTTAAGAGGGTGGGGGACAATGTGTGATTGGTGATATGAGCAAAGTTAAGAAAACGTTTCAATGTCAAACACTTCTGGTTAAATTGGCTTCATCTGGTGGAGTTTAGGCCACAATCCAGTTCACTCCCTGTCTGTGGCACACACTTCATTGTGTTGTGTGACGAGATAGTAATCAGTCTCTGTGGATGTTGGTCTGCTGATATATTGAGGAACAAAGTTTTGACCCCCTGAAAAAATACAATTAGAAACAATGTGTAAGCTACACATTAACCACAGATTTGGGCTGTTGTCTGTGGCTTTATTTTTCCTTGTTGGGGCTTGGACCAGTCTCATGCCAAAGCACACAGTAATATCATCATGAGTAATATTATATCAGTGTTTCAGTTTGGCTGGAGTTTGGCAAGACCATTTCCTGTTTTAGCAATGACAGTAGCTACTGCCTTGCTCAAGTCAAGCTCAATGAAGAAATTATGCTCTTAAAGAAGACCTACAGGTTTACATTCATTTATTCAACTGACCAACTGGGAGTCAGTTTATGGCCCTTAAAGCCATCAGTGCCCCGCTGCACTAATGCCCTTGTGGCAAAATATTAGTTTTTAACTCCTGCACTGCATTCAAGTCTCTGTTTAAAATTAAGATGAATCTGTGCCATACACCTATATTATGGTTGGGGGTTAAAAATCAGTGTTGCAATTTCCTCCCAAGTGCATCAGCTGTCATGGCTCCTGTTTTTTCAGCGAAGCAATGACTATCACCAATCATATAAGTAAAAGAAGGTAGTGGTCCATCTCACTTTATATGTCACTCAAATCATTAATGTGTGACTGAGTACACATTTATTTTAGGGAGTCTGAGAGCTGTTAAGTGACACTTTTAGTATTTATATTGCATTTAAAAGCTTCTGGGCAATGTTCACAAGTCAAACCAGTTTCCATGACTGGATGAAGTCCAGTGTTTGTTTTTTTCAAGAGTCCTTGACGATGTAAACTGATAAATGGGATGTAATGTTTCCTCTAAGCTAATCTGCAGCTATGGTAGAGATTTCTCAGACAATGTGGAGAAATGTGGAAGTTACAGTTAAATATAGGAGAGATACAGTGAGAAAGATGATTACAAAACCTACACCATACACACAAATCTAAATATGGAGCAAACAATCATATGTCACATGTTTATTGAAACCATTCAATAATATACTCTTTCAGGCAAAATATAAACATACTCACCAAATATGTAAATAAAAAAGAGAAAACAACATAAATATCTTTCCATTGGCTACACTGGATTAAGATACTGAATATGGACTATATGTTGCTCAACACAGGATAGTCAAGTTTTGAATAGAAATCATGAACGTCTATTTCAATGTTTAAAAATAACTGCTGAAAAAATAAAAGCATTTTTGCTTGTGAATTGAATATTATTACTCACAACATCTATTATTTAACCAGTCATTCAATGTTTTACCATTTCATTCATGAAACAGCTAATCCCAGAGAATAAACCCTTTAGGACCGCCCTCCTCGCCTGAAACTACAACCCCCACAATCCTTTGCACCTCCGGCAGCATTTCTTGTCGACGTGGGAAAAGGGAGGGATTCGGACACACAAACAAACGTCCACGGGTTTGATGTAGGGGGGCTACGTAACCGATAACCGTGACATGACAGCTGGATTTGAGAGACAAGTCCGTAACATTTGAACGATGTGGCTCAAACCCGAGGAGATTTTGCTGAAAAACGCCTTTAAATTATGGGTCACCGAGAAGGATAACGAGTATTTCGTGCTGCAGCGGAGACGGGGCTACGGAGAAGGTGGCGGCGGGCTGACAGGTAGGAAACTAACGTGAACAACGGGTAATATAATTGTTTTATCGCCCCTCTCTCTTTCTCTCTCTCTGAGGGACAGGTGCTGCTGTGGCTTCACTAAACCTCACTTTAAATTAATAAAGTTATGAACGGGTTAACTCTACGTGTACGTGTTAGCTAACGTGCTTGTCCACCGTGTACAGGGCGGGTGCTGCTGCTGCTGTGTTATGTTGCTGCCCACTGGTCCACATGAAGAAGGAAAATAAATAAATATTAAAAAAAAAAAAATCCTCATTGCAACAGGTAGAAAGCAAGTGTCCAAATTACAGGAGTCAGCTGAGACCAAAGTGAACAGCTGTGTGCAGGAGTGAGTGCACTGCACATACAGTCCACATACTGACTTATTTGATTTGTGTGATGTTTGTTGACAAGGAGGTCACATGGGAAAACTCAGACAGTCAGTCCAGTCTGTCTGTCTGTCCACGGTTCACTTCCCCACTGACAACCCAAGAAGCCCATCCAAAACCATCTAGGATCATATTGATTTTTATACCCATCCCATATTCAGAAGTCATAGACAGTAGCCAACCCTTTTATTTTGCAAGTACTTCACCATCTGCTGTTGTGTTGTTAGGCTATTTTGCTGCAACACAGCTCGTCATCCAGTCAGTGGATATTTGCAGCACTTTCTCTCCCCGAGGCCGGAAATAAAACCCTTGAATTTGTAATGTCAGTGTATTTGTCGGGGGGCTGCTCCCTGGGCAATAAGTGTCATTGTGGGAGACATTGAGGCTTAGTTGAACTGCCACACTCTAAATAAGGAAATGTTATATAGCTCTGCTACAATGAGCCATTTTCATTAAATGAACTGAAAGCGTAATGTCACTGAATTTAAAAAAAAAAAAAAAAAGAGCCACAAAGAGAGTCCTTCCATTTCAGAAGCCAAAACAATCACATTAGCATTAGTCATTCTTACATTAATGTAAAATATCAAGTGGCTGTTGATTGATTTTCTGCTAATCAACTTATTAATTATTCAACTTCTCATTCCAGCCCTATAACAGATCTTCTGTAGAGCAAGAAAACAGCTTTTCCATTTTTTCTGAGTATTAAATGTGATTGTAACAGCAATGTTATTAGCAGACCTATACTGTTATCAAATATATGATATTTTTGTATCATCTATTTTTAAATGAAATAAAGTGACAATAATCTTTCGGCTTGCACTACTCCATGTGGATCATTTTTCATTGTTAACTGTTGAGTGTTTGTTTTTTATTATAAGCCCTGAGGGACAATACATGAATTATGTTCTTCCAGCTATGGGAGAGAGGTGTATGTGTTCAAAATAACTATCTGAGGTGTTAGAAATGTTTTTAAAAGCAGCGTTCGCCCTTACAATATGCATCACCAAGTGCACCCTTAGGTCCTCTAATTCAGCCGTACCCCCAATGAGTTTCTCCTTGAGACAAAACATGTTGTGTTGACCTAAGTGCATGATATTCCCGCCCGGCTGATCTTTGTAAACCACCTGACAGTATAAAGTAGTGCTTTGATGACCACTGATTGCACAGCTTTACAGTCTCTCACCACGTGCCACATTGTGACAGCCATGAGGTAATAGATAATTAATGATAATGAATGGTGTTCCAGCTGAAGACAAAAGGGGCCGATGTCCTGGCTGGTTTAATGACAGTGGTGGTTAAATGCTACCTGATGGTACAAAGCATGCTGCTCTTCTCCACAAGAGCCTCACGCGCCAGAGGATCTTTTCTCTGCTGGATGATGTTCTACACTGATGAGAACATAAATTACGTGAATGATATTGTTGTGTGTGTGATCCTTTTTAAGTCCTCACCATTTTGGCTGCTCGTCGGTAGAGCGAGTGGAGAGAGCTGAGCTGCTCCCTGTTCAGCACGCAGCCCAGTATAATGCTGATGCAGTGGCCCAAGAGAGCGGTTTCACTGCGACCTTGTTAATTATTCATGGAGGGCATGTCAGAGAGAAGTTGTACAGGTAACAGATATTGCTAATTTTAGTTGTGTGGATCCAACATGGGCCTGATGAGGTGTGGGGGTAGGGAGGTCATTTTATTTCTACCGTCAGTGCAACTGTGAAGAGACAGGTGTTTATGTTCTGTGATGCACTCAAATCTCCAGTATACACAGCTGTGATCAGGTAACAAACATAGCGATTGATCATTGGTCTGTACAAATCCGATATTTGTCTTCCTGTTTTCTAATGACAGCTGAAGGTCATGTGTAGCAGGACTGGTTAAAAGTGTCAGTGTGCTGTATGTTTCAGGTCTTCTCGTGGGAACCTTGGATACTGTGTTGGACTCCACATCCAAAGTTGCTCCGTACCGTATCCTTCACCACACACCAGACTCACAAGTATACTGGTCAATAGCATGTGGTACGTTGTCGCTGTATTTTCATCCTTTTATGGCAAGAAGTTAGTGCCCAAATATGATATTCCTTTCAAAATAAAAGCATGCACCACCTTATTAATTAGAATTAATTGTGTGTTTTGTGTACTTTCGATATCGGGTCAGGTGTCACCAAAGAGGAGATCTGTCAACACTGGGATTGGCTGCAGCAGAACATCATGAGGACGCTTTCTGTATTCGACTCCAGTGAAGACATCACCAGTTTTGTACAGGGCAAGATTAGAGTAAGACCCATAATAATATCCATTATTACAGCAGTTTTGTTGAATATGATGCATTTTTCTGTTGTTCGACCTCAACCAGCAGTGTATTAACACTTGTATTTTCACATGTTAGGGTCTGATAGCGGAGGAAGGAAAGACGTCCCTGGTGCTGGAGGACGATCCTGAGAAGTTCCGCGAAGCACTTCTGAGGTTTGAGAAGTGGTTTGAGCTGCCGCGGGAGGAAAAGCTGGTCACGTATTACTCATGCAGCTACTGGAGAGGCAAAGTGCCCTGCCAGGGCTGGCTCTACCTCAGCACTAACTTCCTGTGCTTCTATTCATACCTGCTGGGAGCTGAGGGTAAGCCATTTCTGTGCCATATCATTAGTATGCGCTGCCATTTGTCTTGGCGTGGTGGGCTTTTAATGGAACAGTTTTTCATTATAACATTTCTTTTTGTATTGACAGCTGTCATGATTGTGAAAAAGCCATTATTTAGTGGAGCTTATGGTCCAGGCAGACTAAAAACAGTGTGGCTAATGAATAGCTCCATACACTCACAGTGACCTTTTTAATTATGTGGTATTAGCAGTGCGTTGTCATAGCGCCATTAAGATATTTTAATTAATGTGAATTTGAACAGAGTTGAACATTAATAATTACACGTATCTACCAGTTTGTTCTCTGTCACTGTGCCTGCATCTGTGAGTCTTTATCATTGACTTGATTTCCATTTATTGTTATGACTCCTCAGTGAAACTGGTCATCTCCTGGGACGAGATCTGGAGGCTGGAGAAAACCTCTAACGTTATTCTGACTGAGAGTATCCATGTCTTGGCTCACGGGGAGGATCACTACTTCTCCATGCTGCTGCACCTTAATGAAACCTTCGTTATCATGGAACAACTGGCCGACTACTCTATCAAGCGCCTTTTTGACAAAGAGGCCTTCCAGAAGGAGCCGGCGCTCTCTGACCCCCTGCAAATCACCAAGAGGTACAGCCCGTCTGCTACATTGAGCAGCTTCACATGATCCTGTTAGGCTGCCAACTGGAAGAACCAGAGGCGAAACATGAAGTCTGACCTGAGTCAAACAGCATTTATGTTTGCTTTAACCTGCCTGAAGTGTTGTGTAGGTTATGTAGTTGATTCTACATATTCCAGCTTTTTAAGCACTGGAAATATGCCTTTCATGTGGCTCTTGAGCAGTGTTGGACACGTTACCTTTATGAAGTAATTAGTTATAGTTACTAGTTACCTTCCCCAAAAGGTAACTGTCAATAACTGAATTACTACATTATAAAAGTAACTAATTACCAGGAAAGGTAACTATTACGTTACATTTAAAAAATAAAATAAAATGCTCAAATATGTCAAATTACTTGGACTCGCCCCCCTAACCTCCCGTTTATCTGGAACTAACCAACTTAAATGTGATGTTCTTCTCATGAAATTATCATCTTCTTTACTCTACCCTCAGAGGCCTGGAAGCTCACGCGAAGAGCGCACAGTTTCGGATGTTTTTCCGGCTCCCCAAAGAGGAAAACCTGTTGGAGGTGCACGAGAGCTTCCTGTGGGTTCCCTTCAGTCACTTTAACACACTGGGCAAAATCTGTCTGTCCGAGACCTACCTGTGTTTTGCCAGTCAGGACGGCAGCCAATGCCATGTCATCATTCCAATGCGAGAGGTGAAGTTACACTACGAAACACTTGATCGATAAAAACACTTCAGATTACGCACGGCCTCAGCACAAAACTCTGCCAACGCTTGCTTTCTTCCAGGTCGTTAACGTCGAGAAGCCAGACTCTGGCAGCAGGGCTTTAACAGTGTGTGTGCGTGGCAAGAGGGCGCTGCGTTTCTCCGAGGTGCGGGACTACCAGCGGCTGGCCAACACCATCCGCAGCCGGTGTGGCATTAGTGCCAGCCCTCAGCACTCTGCTTCATCAGAGGTAACACGTTTTAACTGCAGGTTTACTGGAGCCATCTTGCTCTTTGAAGTGGCTTCTGGCAGTGAAAAAGGGGATTTGTCTTTATCTCCAAGGCCATACGAGGTGAATGCCAGTCGCTCATCAACCACTTCGAGGACAATCCAGATGATGTAACTCTGATGGTGGGGCAGAAAGACAGCAGCAAGGCCGTCAGCACCGAGGCGCTCATGACTGTTTTCCACCCCCAGGATGTTGAAAACCTTGACCCCAAAATGGTAAATACCACACTTCTGTTCGAATCAAGTCTGTGGAAAAACACACACATTCACCTACTGTAACTGTAATGCTCCAGTATTCATCCGTGCACTGCAGGACGGAGGTGTGCAGGTGGGTGTCCGGTCAAATTCAGGGGTGGACATAAATAAAGATGCGGCCTCTACAGTAACGGTGCTGTAAATGTGTGTTTGACAGCTTAAAGAGAAGATGAAGGAGCAGTCCTGGAACATCCATTTCTCTGAATATGGACGCGGCACGAGTATGTTTTTCACCAGGAAGACGCGAGACTTGATAGTTCGCGGTGTCCCAGAGGCCTTGAGGGGAGAGCTGTGGATGCTTTTTTCAGGTATTTCCACATCAAATATTAAGTCGGCCACAGTCAATGATACACAGTGTCAGTGATTTGTTTACGAAGCAAGGCATGATCGAAAAGAGTTATGTACTCAAGTGCACACTCAACATAAATAATCCAGTAAAAAATGGTGGTGTGGGATCGGTGCAGCAGCTGTATTTGGACGGACTGTGGTTTTTGTCCCTGTAGGAGCGGTGAACGACATGGCCACTCACCCCGGCTATTACACTGAGCTGGTTGAACAGTCTCTGGGCACAAGCACTTTGGCTACGGACGAGATTGAAAGAGACTTGCACCGCTCTCTGCCAGAGCACCCTGCATTTCAGAGTGACACAGGAATCTCGGCTCTGCGCAGAGTCCTCACTGCCTACGCCTACAGGAACCCAAAAATCGGATACTGCCAGGTATTTTGATTTCTACAGGCTTGTTGTCAACAGGCAGGAAAGTCCAGATTGACAGTTCCTCAAGGTTCAGCCAAGTACTGTTGCTCTCCAAGAGGTTTGTTACCACTGCAGAATAAAATAGTATGAAAAATATGCAGAAAATCACCAGGAAACCATGACCTCATAATTATACTTGATTTATTTTCTTCCTTTTGTGTTGGTAATTTATGTGATAGTCTCTGTTTTTGCTATTTTTAAGAATAATAGTTGAGGTGATGGTTGGGGTGACTGTGACCGAGTCAGTTTGTGACTTTTTAGTGAGCGCTTTAAAAAGAAAAATGGCTTTAGGGTTCAAAAAACATTTAAAATATTTCCAAAAAGGCACTGAAAATGTTGATGGTAGACACATGCCTGTATATTGGCATCGTCTTCACAGTTAAAGGGATAGTTCAACATCTTGGCAAATTGGCCCATTGCCATAATCCCTATAGTCATAGCAGTAGGTTCGTTACCTTTAATTGTCGGTGCAAGCTATTTTTAGAACGGCCGAGCAGAGCCACAAGCTGCTCAGAGCTACGCTACGGAGGCTAATGGGATTTCTTGGTTTCCCTCATCAAATTCATCAAATACACAATCCAACAACTCCAGAACGCTGTTGTGGACAAGTTGTGACCTGCACATTCACCATGATATGAGATAATAACGGAACGTTACCAGACAGAATTGTTTTAGAGGCAAATTCATGCAAAACCGCTGATGCGCGTTGCCTTCAGGGGCAGTTTTTCAGCAAGCAGTCTCTGCATTTGCCTCGAAAACAACTCCATCTCATAATGTTCTGTTATTATCTCATAGCGTGGTGAATGTGCAGGTCACAACTTGTCCTCCAGAGCGTTTTGTAGTTGTTGGATTGTGTATTGATGAGTTTGATGAGGGAAACCAAGAAATCCCATTAGCCTCCGTAGCGTAGCTCTGAGCAGCTCGCGGCTCTGCTCCGCCGTTCTAAAAATAGCTTGCACCGACAATTAAAGGTAACGAACCTACTGCTATGACTATAGGGATTATGGCAATGGGCCAATTTGCCAAAATGTTGAACTATACCTTTAATTTCATACTTGGAAATGATATGGTCTGTTTTTTGTAAAGCGTGTCCTCTCTCCTCTCTCTTGTCCAGGCCATGAACATCCTCACCTCGGTTCTCCTGCTCTACGCTAAAGAAGAGGAGGCTTTCTGGCTCCTAGTGGCCGTCTGTGAGAGGATGCTGCCAGATTACTTCAACCGTCGAATCATTGGTGAGAAGGGGAAGCAGAGGATCTACACTCTGACACCGTTTCTGCCACACATAAACATTTGAGGGACTTCACTTCTTCTCTCAAATGCTGCTCGTCTCTCTCCAGGTGCTTTGGTCGACCAGGCGGTGTTCGAGGATCTGATTCGAGAAAACCTCCCCCAGTTGGTGGAGCACATGACGGACCTGAGTTTCTTCTCGTCCGTGTCTTTGTCCTGGTTCCTCACTCTCTTCATCAGCGTCCTGCCCATAGAGAGCGCCGTGAACGTGGTGGACTGTTTTTTCTACGACGGCATAAAAGCAATCCTGCAGCTCGGCCTGGCTGTGCTGGACTACAACATGGAGGCTCTGATCAGCTGCCATGACGACGCAGAGGCCGTAACCATCCTCAACAAGTCCGTGTGAACACAAACAGAGCAGGATCGTTGTATTTTAAACAGTATCGCTTTGTAAACTTATGCCCCTTTATTTTTTGTTGTTTTTTTTTAGATTCTTTGACAGCGTGACAAACAAAGACAGTCCACTGCCTCCAACGGTGCAGCAAGCTTCAGTGGGCAATAATGATAAAGCATCGCACATGAATGTAGACATCAGTGAACTGATCCGAGAGGCCTACGAGGTATTGTGAGATACTTTTAATGTCAGTCTCAGTCAGTGATTTTAGTGTGGTGGTTTATTTGACTCTGTTTGTTTCCAGAAATATGGAAACATCCGCTCAGAGGAAGTGGAGAGCTCACGGAAGAGAAACAAACTCTACGTGATCCAGACGCTGGAGGATACGACCAAACAAAATGTTGTAAGTGACCGACCGTTGATTTTATAGTATAATTAGTGTAATTTCACTTTTACTGTCACTTTAAGGATTCATGTAAAATCTTGTTTTCAGATTCGGGTGGTTTCCCAAGATGTCAGATTAAATGCCTCCCATCTGGATGAGCTTTATTATTTGTTCAAAGTGAGTAAAAACATAAAATAGTGTTGTCAGCCCTTTGTTTTGAACAAATCCTGCCATTGTGTTTTGCTGTAGATGACCCTGTCTGATGTTCTTGTTCTGTGTGTGTATCTGTATGTTTGTGTTTTGTTTTGTTTTGTTTTTCACTGAAAAAAATCAATGAAAAGGAAGTTAAAAAAAAAGAAAACATAAAATAGTGTCATGCTGAAACGGCAGTGCCGCTAATGAAAAAATCAAATCATATTTGTGTTCTTTGTTCAGAGGCAACATTTCCTGAGCTGCTACTGGACAATGCAGAGTCCAATTCTTCTCCATCACGACCCCAGTCTGGCCTATTTGGAGCAGTACCAGTTGGGTTTCCAGCAGTTCAGCCTGCTCTTCGCCCTCCTGGAGCCGTGGGGTTTCTGCGGCACCAAGAGCACCCTCTCCCTCTGGGTCTTCCGCCTGATAGACGAGAACCAGGACGGCCTCATCAACTTTAAGGAGTTCTGCAGCGCTCTCGGTGAGTTCAGTCGTTTCCTGCTCCCGAATAATGCTGCGTTCACTTCAGTCCGGCAGACAGCAGATGGACTATAGCCACGGGATGGAACGGGAAAAACAAACAAGCAGTCTGACAGAACGCCGCAACGGCAAAACGATACGATACGAAATTCTTTCGTATTGTTTAATGTTATTATCATAGCTATGCATATATGGCGCTAAAATCCTCAAACTGAAAGTTATGTTAAAATCTCTTCAAGACCTCACATCTCATTGTGAATTCTGTGGCGGTGGACGGTAAAAAGTTAAAATATTTTAACTTTGGATGGCATTACCATTTACCATTGCCATCTTTACCATCCTTCCATCCACTAAAATGACATCCAGTTTGTCGTCTGCCGGTTTGCATGTGAATGCAGTATAAAGCAGCTGTTAACCTCAGTATTTCTGCTGATGTAACTTCACATTTCTTCTCCATCTTCTGCAGATACTTTGTACTGTGGATCCTTCACAAACAAGCTGAAATTCCTCTTCAAGCTGCACCTGCCGCCAGGTGAGTGATGATGAACAGTGGATGAACCCATCAGCAGCAGCAAATCTAAATTTACTGCTTAAAAATATTTTCAGCAATCATAACCAGTAACGTTGACCCCTAACCCACTGCCTCAGTGGCATCTGTCTCTTGTAAACAACAACGTTGAAGTGTTTATCTTCAGCTTCACCCTCTGACCCATTTTCTTCACGGCATATCAACAGTGGCGGTAAACCCTTGCAGGGTCAAAGTTCAAGAGCACAAATGTTTTCATACAGGATTCTTTACAGTCCCTAGATTCGAGCTAACACCGTCACATGAGAGCAATAACACAGACGCACAGAAGCAGCCTACAGTAAAGCACAAGGTCAGACACAGTGACATCAGTCGCTGCTTTTCTACGGAGCGTGGAGATGTATGAGTTGTCATTTTAGAAATCCCGCCCATAACTCGGCATTTGTTGAGCCAACACTTTGCCGGGAGGGGAGAAACTGTCCTTGAATATGCATCTCTTGTCTGCGTGATGTGACCGTGCGTGCTTCAGGGCAGTGGTAAGAATAGTCCACGCTGGGCGAGAGATCTTTGCCATGGCAACGACGGCTGTAAGGAGCTGCGAGGGCATTTTGCAGTGGGCTATATTCTCTCACTGAGGATCAGTGATGTGAGAGAGCTGCTCAAATTACAACTGACAGCGTAGCAGCAGCTGAGTGGTACTGAGTCACCGTTTGCGATGCACCGAGCCAGTGAACACCAAGCAGAAAAGCTTGTTTTATGTCTCATGGAGAGTGCACATCGCTTCAGCACCAAGGACAGGTCCCATGTGGGTGTCACAGTCCAAACAAGATGGTAGACGCCGACCTCCAGCGCCTCCGCTCTAAAACTGGATTTTTGCCGCCTTGAACCCACGGTTTCACCAAAATTTACTGTTTAGAGGTCAAAATCCTGCCAGCGGGAGACAAACATCGAAGTGTGAACACTGCTGGTGAGCGAAGTTGGCTCATGATTCAAAGTAAAGTGCCATCTTTTCTGACTTTTTCCATGTTAAGTTTTTATGTTTTTTTTGCCGGAAAACATGTGCAGAGTTATGTGGCTGATGATGATTTAAACAGGAGCCCTCACACACATTGCTGATTTCACAGTCGGATGGCCCTGAGCACTCATAGACTCAGTGTGAGCCCACATCAAAGTCTATGATTGTGTAAGCGGAGGCGCTGGACCCGGGCCAAACGCTGCGCCGATGAAAGAAATGAAATCATGGGCTTTTTAGAGCAGAGGGCCTCACCCCCAAACACACAGGCCAGCAGCTGGATTCACTCCTCAGCTTCAGTGGGAGAGAACGGAGGTCTGAAGTGACATCACATCTGTCCTGATGTGGTTATAGGGAGAAGGGACCACAGCATATCCTGTTGTACCTTCAACTTTAAAGGGATACTTCACCCAAAATCGATAATTCACAGATTTTCTACTCACTGTCATGCCAAGGAAGGGTTTGGAGAACTTTCAGAGTTATCAAAACGCTTTAGGAGTTCCAGGGGGGGGGGTCCGGCTGGCAACGGATTTTCATATAATGGCAGCGGATAGAGTTCACTTTTGAATTGTCCAGAACACACACGATGAATCATCTAGATACCTCCATACTGCTCGTTTGTACTGACCCAAGTGTCCTGAAGCCGCCACATGAAAAAGTTGTTAGGAAAAAAATAATTTGATCTCTGTTTTTAGCCTTGTTGTAGTAGTAGCGCCCAGTGGCTGTGCGAAATTTGCTGCAATATGTTCCTCCGTGTTTACATCCAATGGTTTACAACAACAAACGAACATCTTACAGCAAATCTCGCAGCATGCGCACAAACATCAACAGAGCCACTGGGAGCTACTGCTACAACAAGGCTAGAAACAGAGATCAAATTATTTTTTTCCAAACAACTTTTTCATGTTGCAGCTTCAGGACACTTGGGTCAGTATGGACGAGCAGTATGGAGGTATTTGGACGTTTCATAGTGTGTGTTTTGGATGATTCAAAAGTGAACTCTGTCCGCCACCGTTATATGAAAATCTGTTGCCAGTCTGACGCCCCCTGGAACTCCAAAAGCGTTTTAATGACTCCAAAAGTCCTCCAAACCCTTCCTTGGCATGACGGTGAGTAGAAAATTGGTGAATTATTGATTTTGGGTGGAGTATCCCTTTAAGCTACAGCTCTGCTAAAGGCTGCAGCGTGTGCATCCCCCACACGCACCCGCAAAATGTTGGATTAGTGATGTGCAGATCAATACTGAAATATCGATGCTTCCGATACCAGGTCTGTGTGCTCTAGAATCGATTCTCAAATGAAAATATCGATACTTTTGATACTTCAGTCATTTGTGGTTATGCATATCATTAACAGGAACACAGTGGAAAGTAACTAAACTATTCAGATCTGGTCTAAATGACACGCGGTTGGTAGGCTAGGAACTACTTTTTCTTCCACCTAAGTGCGTAACGCTTGAGCACAGCGGCATGCTCTGTGTAGAGTCGATGGCGGAGCGGAAAGGTGTCAGGTGTGGAGCTATTTCAGTGCCACAAACAGTGAAGACGAAGTCTGTAATATCTGTGGGAAAATTATGAATAATATTATAAATGCCTGAATTTAAAAAAAAAATGTTTGTTTATGATTTTGTTATTTAATTAATGGTTTTATTATTTTACTGATGTTCTTTTTTTAGTGTTTCAAACACTTTTTTCGGCAATATTCTTAACGAGGCCACTACCTCAATATAGTTATAGTACAGAGTTTAAAATAAATACGTTACTCTGAAGTCTTGTATCCTTAGGAAGCTATGACTTGAAATACACTACTTTTTTTTATTTTATTTTATTAGATTTACCAGGCCCATTAGATGCATTTGCACAAAGTATCGGTATCGGATCGGTATCGCCGATACCAGCCTGAATTTTACTCAGTATCGGATCGGAAAGGAAATTTGTGGTATCGAACATCACTATGTTGCTGAACATGCCAGGAGGTTTTTCAAAAGTGTGTGGATGGAAAAGCTGGGTGTCATGTGGGGATGCAGTAGAATTAAAAACTGTTAATATTTTCAGGCAGTTTCTCCAGGACGACGTTGATAGTGTTGGACACAGCTGTACAGATGTGTCATGAATAGTTGTGTGGGCACTAGAAGAGGAGGTTAAATCTTTTGGCTTCTTTCCCGGCTTTGCACATCTGGCCAATCGTGGTGTGAAGTGGGTGCAAATGTCAGATTGGTGGTTTTGGAAAGTTGCAGGAAAAGAGGTGTGGGGGAGGGAGTTTCTGGAGCGACATGACCGTTCAACCAGAAGTTTGGAATAAGTAATTCTGGTGCGTTAAACATGATTATCTCGTGCATGAGATAAATGACTTGCGCTGGGGAAAGGGGTAAATTTGGTGTACTGATGCGAGCAAATGTTAAATATGGAGATTTCATAGTATTCAGGAAAGTTCATGTTCATCTGCACTTTGGATTTTGAATATGAGTTTCAATTTTGGATAGAAATTTTAGGCAATAGAGGAAAAGTCAACCACAGTCAGGACAAGTTTATCATGTTGGGTCCCAGAGTATCACCGAGAGATATGACAACCAATGAATAACCAACACAGCTGCTAAAGCAACACGGAGCTATCAGGCAAATATAATGACACTGCTGGCTTGTGAGGGTATTGTTTAATCCAGGCATGAAAACTAATATGCATGCTTGCATTGCACACACACACACACACACACACACACACAGTCAGTGGGAATGGGGGTGGTTGTAGTATAGATGTGTTATACAGTGAAAAATTAAAGTGATAAAAGAAAAACCGATACTGAATTGTTTCCACATCAAATGTATATATTGATATGTCTTCATACACATACAGTAATAGTGTACTTAGCAATGAGTCACCAGTGAAATAGCTCTAATCCATTTAAATGAGTAGAAACACACTTACATGCACTGCATCGTCCACTAACTGCTGTATAACTCTAAAAGCTTCACATTATAATCTTCACTCTGGTAGATGAGATTGCTTTAGACTGTATCTAATACACAGATAACACGCTGTATATGCACATCTATGTTTTCTTTAATCAAATTCTCTAACTAATTGAATCTACAGTGCTCATGTGGATCCTCTGTCACTCCTGTCTCTCTGTCTTTCGTCTCAGTTCGCTCACAAACAGTATCTTCCAGCTTTTACAGGTAGTCCTTTGCACTTAAAGGAACAAAGAATCCAGCACTTTGTTCCGGTGACTGAAGACTCTTCTCACTTGAGTAGACTCACTGGTTAGACTCTTTACTCTTTCTTTCCCCTTAAAACTCAATTTTCACTTTTTCCTGCTTTTCTGCCTAAATTCTGTGATAATTCTGCTTTTGACTGCATCGATTCTTCTGGAGGGTTTTTCATTAAACAGTTTGTTTGCATGCCATAATTTACAGCATTCGATCTTCCAGAAGATGGTGTGATCAGGAAAAGCCCCGAAAGAGGTAATATTACACCTAGATCAGGGGTTCCCAAAGTGGGGGTCACGAGGCACAGAGAGTGGGGTCGCGAGATGAGTTGGAGAAATTAAATAAGTTTGAAAATTATTATAAATACCACATTTTAGCTGTAATTGTAAAAAAAGATAGAAGTAGTAGTTAAAATTTAAAATAAAACCATGCAAATAAATGTATCTTTAGACGTTTACAGACCGCATCTAAACATAGTTGATCTCCAAGTGGCCATCTCCAAAATTAAACCATCTCATTAGCAGAGATAAACACTGAAACATACTGTAGTAATTCTCAAAATGTAAATTTGCACAGCAACAGTGTTCACATGTTTACTTAGTACTACGGTTTTATGGATATTATGTTGACTGAGATATTCTTCTAAAGTAAATAGCTATATGAAATCATATCCTTGTGTAGTCGTTACGCCCATGTTTGGATACGTCAATTGGTGCGTGTGCTCTGTGCGGGATAGTGGGGGTTGCCAGTCTATGGCAACGCTATTCTGGGTGTCGCCGGCTGAAAAGTTTGGGAACCCCCTGACCTACAGTAGATGTATGAGAAACAACAGCAATATTGTACTGGCTTAGCTTGGTGTAATAATGCAGGGTGTGTGAAATTGACAGGTAGAGGAAAGGTGGACCTGCAGGCCTACCTGAAACAATGGCAAAATGAAATACTTAAGAAGGAGGAGACGATCAAAGACCTACCCCGTATTAATCAGGTAATTAATTAAGTGCACAGAAAAGATAAAATTCACATTTTCTCTTTTATATGATCTGATGTTGTACAACATATAAATTTTTTCTTTACCTCAGACTCAGTTCATCCAGTTCTCCAAGACCCTGTACAACATCTTTCATGGCGATCCAGAGGAGGAGACTCTGTATCGAGCCGTGGCCCATGTGACCAGCCTGCTGCTGAGGATGGAGGAGGTGGGACGGAGGCTGCAGGAGCCGAGCAGCCCGCCGGAGGCCGCGAAGCCCACCAGCGCCTCTGCTTCTGCGGAGGAGTCTTCGACCGAGGAAGCCGCCAGCACCCCGGAGAGCTCCGACACCTCCAGCCCCCACAACAGCCAGGACGCGGGCGGGGCCGAGCACACACCCACAGAGGTGGAGTGGTCGTTCTCGTTCGAGCAGGTCCTGGCCTCTCTGCTGAACGAACCGGCCATAGTCAACTTCTTCGAAAGACCTCTCGACGTTCACGCCAAACTGGGGCAGGCCAAGGCTGCCCAGCTGAAGCTGAAGGCGAATAAGTGAAGGGAAGGAGACAACGTGAGAACTGATACTTCACTTCTGACACAAACCCAGAGGTCATCATGAATTTTCATTTCTCTCGGACAGCGTAGTGAGTTTCGGTGAGGCAGGAAGTGAGATCGCTGATGTAGTGGTGTCAGAAATGAAGAGGAGACATCAGACTTGAAAAATTGCAATGCAGTGTGTGTGAGTGCGCGGGCGCGTGTGTGTGTGTTAAGACGTTCGAAACACTGCTGTAAGAGTCCACTGAACGACACCTTCAGTGCTGCTGTTCCTCCAATATGATTATGCATTTTCAGCCTCACTGATGAAATCCATTCTCTCATGTAGCCTCAGATTCATCAGCTTTTAACTGTGGTTTCCCCCCTCCCTTAACCATGGAGCACAGAAACTATAGTTTTATATTGTCTAAGGGACGTTCTGTATTCAGAAACATGACAGACAAGTTTGTCCTTCCCGCCGTCCCTGATGTCATGCTGAAGTTAACCTCCATAACCAACGACTTAGACAAGGTGACTGAGAGTCCCTCGGGACGCCTGCCTCCATACGTTTTATCTTTCAGGCGACTAGTCACTGCTGTAAAGTGAAAACTTCTGCGAATGCCGAAGCGTCCCGTAACTTCAATGTCTCTCGGTGAGTGTGTCCTGTGAAATGTCAGCTTACTGTGAGAAACACCAGCTTTTCCCAGTGGACGCAGGAGCAGAATAATCGGTAGCACAGCACAGCGAGGACAGGCTGTGGTGTTGTGTTTGATCGAGAGCATAGAAGATTCAATTATGGTCTGATGCATTTGCAATAACATGCAAGAATGCCGTGCCACCACAGCACACTCATCTCGTCTAGTCCCTACAACAGCAGCCCACACACTAACTATATTATAGCACGACTTCAACTCTGTCATACTTGAAATTAGTTTGAGGTCACCGTGCTGCTGCAGAGACCACTTGTGTACTCCTCCTGAAGTTGTGTCTAGGTAATGTGCTGTGTGTGATCTTCACAGTGCTGAGTTATGTAGATGTACCGCTCATGTCCGTCTTACTGTAAACGTAGGATGTTACGCTTTAGTACAGGTGCAGCATTTTATATGTAAATGTCAGCTCAATAGTCGTTTGATTATTGTATTTATGAGCATTGTATTGAAAATGTAACATATGAGCTAGTGGACTGTTGTGGACTCAACTTAAACCTTTTGAAGGACATTTTGTTTCATCAAATCTCAGGGTGCAATTTGTGTAAAATAAAAGGGAGAAAAGGGATATTTTTTCGACCTGGGACATTTAGAGAATATAACTTGAGTTATACCATAGCCTACATCTTGTCTGTAACATAAATACAGTGGAGCATGTGTAGCATAGTTACAGGACCTGCAATATGCTAGCCTTCAAAAAGAGCAACGAGTACTGCCCGCTACACGAAGCCAGATTTGACTTTGCAGTATTCCAGCTGTCGTTTTCTGCTTCCTTTCTTTGTTTTTGCTTCTATCTCACTGAATAATTTGCACAGTTTGTTTGAGATTCACGATCGGTAGATAAACGCCTGTGTCTCGGCCAGATCTCGGAGTTGTTGGATCCGCAAAGGTCATGATGACTGCTTCATCTGCAGCGTGTTATCTCCAGGGGCCAAATCCACAGATTTATAGAGCTTTATCTCTGCTTGCGTAGGGAGAAAATGTGTTTTACAAGCTTCTTGAGTGCAAGTGCAATTCTTTGTTTGCTATATTGTTATCATTTTTGCCATTTGCTAGGGACATTTTGTTGCTATTTTCTTAATGAAATACTTATTTTTTCACTTAAGGACCAATCTGAAATGTATTTCATCGTGCAATTGTAGGGTTAATTGACATAGAGTAGATTGTTGAAGTGCGTTGTACGTACTCCTCTCAGTTCTTATTGGAACTGAAAATGAAAAAAAATCACTTGTTGTTTACATAATTAATGTAAAAAAGATATATAGATAGATATATATAGATATATAATTATTCCCCCCTTTTAATATGTTGTGAGCCCTTAAATCCAAAGCTCTATTGGTGAATTTGTTTCAATACTTAAAGCCATAATGAAACAGAACTGAGGCAGCAAAGTGAGCTGAGCGTGGAGCTTCAGGAGCCGAGGAGCTCATCACACTGTAGCTTCTTTTTCCTCTGTTATTTTCCACAACCATCTCTGACCATGGTCTGAATATTTCAATATGACTGTTTCCAGCTGCATCTGCGCCATCATTCAGACTGATTATTTTCCCTCACAGCCTCTTATCAAAGATTGTGTTGTAATATTTCTGCCACATTTATTGCATGTTTAGTCTCTTTCTGATGTGTTTATAATATTTTAAGATAAGATCAGAGATCGTATAAAAAGAAAAAAGACAAGTTTGCTTTCAATGATTTGTTTGTTTGTCTTCTTGGGAAAATACAAAACAGTGGTAAAGATAAAAATTTTAATGCTCATTATTTCCTTATTGTATTAATTCAGGCAGAGATTGTCAAAAATGGCACGTAATTTTTTTTTTTTTTTTCAGCCCGAAATATATTGTGGTTTACTCTTGTTGTGGAAATATATAATAGGAGGTGACTTTAAAGGAAAATGAGAAGGAAGTTGAAGAGTTGGAAATCTTGCTGTCAGATCTGCCATCACACATCAGAGTGTATGCAATGGGCTTGGATAACGCTCCAGCTGCTGCATTAAATGGTTAACCAAGTCCTTATATCGTTACACGTGCAGATGTAGTCTACAGCTTTTTATAGACCGTAGGTTTGGAATTAAAAGCTTGTTTTGCAAAGTACGTGATGCACAGATGTTTCTGTTTATCTTGCTTGATTATGACTTTTTTTTTTTTAATTTCCATAAAAATGTACCAAAATAAAGAGTGATGATTCTATGAATAGAAAAGTCTGGGTTCATGCTGAGTATCTCAACACACAACAACATGAATGAAAACTAGAAAATTTCCTCTCGGGAAATTTTGAATGGGCCACGGGGCTACTGCCGGTTGTGCCATCTCTGTCAACATGGGAATCAAACCCACGATCTTAAGGTCAAGACAGAGCTGATCAGACAGACACATGATCATCTTTCTATAAGCACTGATATGGAGGAGCTGTAACCACATTAGGTTACCTGTGTGTGTGTGTGTGTGTGTGTCTGTGTCTTGTGTAATAGGGCCAGGACTCAATTAAAACAATTAATCTAATTAATTAGAGGCTTTGTAATTAATCAATCGCAATTAATTGCATTTTAATCGCATATAAATATTTGACCTGAGAACAGTGAGAAGCATTTTTTTCATGGATTTTAGTATACCATTGAATGACTGAATAGCTTAAGCAACAAAACATTGTTTTCTTTTTCAAGGTGGTACTTAACCAAGACCAACATGCAAATTATCGATTAATGAATTAATCGATATTTGATACAGATTTAAATGGTCTTTCCTGCCAATACACTATGATGATTACTGTAGTATTTAACTAGGCTACATAAATCACAGTAGCATAAACTGATTTGTTGAACGGACCAGGTGATGGGCTGACTGGTCCTGTCTAACTTCTGTGTACTGGGTGCCATTGTGCAGGGTGTTAAGGCAGCCTTCCTCCACTGCAGTCCCTATGGTCCTGGACCCTCTGGCTGGTGGGGTGGGCTGCTTTCAGCTGGGGGGGACTCTATCAG